>NC_090377.1:99321424-100542185 GCF_036365525.1 Heterodontus francisci
ATGCCCCTGGTGTCACCAGCATCACAGGAAATGCTGCAGCTGGAGCGAGAGCTCAGGCAACATCTGGCAAAGGTCCCAGAGGCTATACATGCCCAAGCGTGGATGATAGAGGAGTCCATCCAGCCCTTGAGTGCTGCATTGTCTCTGATTGGTGCATGAGTGGCATTCTTCATTGAGAGATTGGCAGCACTCCTGGACAGCCACATCCAGCAGAGCACTCAGTGTCTGCAGGATATTCACGCAGTTCTGCATAGCCTCATCTTCACCATGAGCTCAAGGCAGCAGTGGCAAGACGAGAGGGGGATGAAGCACTGGGACTCACCACCAGCTCCTCTACCTCTCAGGTCAGCAAGGAGTCACAATTCTGCCTTGCTAGGGAGGAGGAGCGGCTACCTCCCAAGCTAGGAGCTCCTCTCAGGGTGCTCCTGGTGCAGTCAGCAGTTCCTCAGCCCCTCAGCCCCTCTGTCAGTGATGTCAGATCCTCCTTCATCCCTGACCACAGTGGGTGGTACTGGGAAGGAGACCTCAGCATACCTGGGCCCTCCAGTCCTCAGGAATGTAGAGGCCGACTAGTCAAGGGACAGCAAGGTCAGCAGCCACCTCCATTTCAGCTGACAGTGCAGGGGGAGCACCTCGTAGAAGTACACACAAGAGACTAAAGAAGAGCACCTAGAAGCATGGGGACTCACGGGTGAATTTGGAATGTAAATAGAAAAGGTTGGATTTGTCAGCAGCGACAATAAAGATAAGCTTCTATTGTACAGGATCTCCTTCTTATTTATGGCCTTTGGGGCTTCATTTTAACCCTGCCTCAGTCAAGGGGACTGAGTCCAGAGATCATGCTGCAAGGGGTCAAGTCTTGAGCCTGCCTGCTGAACGCTGCGCACCTGGCAGCTGGGCGATGACTTGCTAAAGGAAAAAAGGTGACAACAGGACTGGCACAAAGGTGTCTTTATTGGTCAAGGTACAACTGGCAGTAAGGATCAAAGGAAAGGCTTATGTATAAGGGCATTGTGATCCTCCCTTGCATATATCTATGGTGACTTTCCTGTTGAACCTGGGGTCTTTCATCTGCCGTTGCTTGCTCAACTTGCCCTTCTGCGTCCTCATCGTCCGAGGTGGCAATATGCTCCTCGCTATCCTCGTTGCTCATTGGCTTCCCCCTCTGCGATGCCAGGTTGTGCAGTGCACGATATATGAGACCCTCGGCGGGGCCTATTGAAGGGTACCACCAGACTCATTTAGGCACCTGGATCTCATCTTGAATAGACCAATGGCCTGTTCATTGGTCACTCGCATTGTCTCATGGCAGTAGTTGTACCTCTCCTCTGCATCTGCGAATGGATTCCTCACAGATGTCAGCAGCCATGTCCTCAGTGGGTAGCTCTTGTCTCGAAGGATTGAAGGCACGCAGCAGGCCAGAAAAGCTCTGGCATCTTGGACTGACTCAAAATGTAGGCATCTTTGCAACTTCTCGGGAAGCGTGCACAGACCTGCAGGATCCGTTTATGGTTGTCACAGACCAGTTGTACATTGAGGGAGTGGAAGCCCTTCCTGTTGATGAAGGCTGCTGGGTGGTGTTCAGGAGCCTTGATGCCACATTTTTTTTTCTTTATTCATTCATGGGATGTGGGCGACACTGGCCAGGCCAGCATTTATTGTCCATCCCTAATTGCCCTTGAGAAGGTGGTGGTGAGCTGCCTTCTTGAACCACTGCAGTCCATGTGGGGTAGGTATATCCACAGTGCTGTTAGGGAGTTCCAGGATTTTGGCCCAGCAACAGTAAAGGAACGGCAATATAGTTCCAAGTCAGGATGGTGTGTAACTTGGAGGGGAACTTGCAGGTGGTGGTGTTCCCATGCATTTGCTGCCCTTGTCCTTCTAGGTGGTAGAGGTCATTGGTTTGGAAGGTGCTGTCGAAGGAACCTTGGGGCATTGCTGCAGTGCATCTTGTAGATGGCACACACTGCTGCCACTGTGCATCGGTGGTGGAGGGAGTGAATGTTTGTGAATGGTGTGCCAAAATCAAGTGGGTGGCTTTGTCCTGGATGGTGTCGAGCTTCTTGAGTCTTGTTGGAGCTGCACCCATCCAAGCAAGTGGAGAGTATTCCATCACACTCCTGACTTGTGCCTTGTAGATGGTGGACAGACTTTGGGGAGTCAGGAGATGAGATACACACCACAGGATTCCTAGCCTCTGACCTGTTCTTGTAGCCACGGTATTTATATGGCTACTCCAGTTCAGTTTCTGGTTAATGGTAACCTCCAGGATGTTGATAGTGGGGGATTCAGCGATCATAATGCAATTGAATGTCAAGGGGAGATGGTTAAATTCTCTCTTGTTGGAGATGGTCATTGCCTGGCACTTGTGTGGTGCGAATGTTACTTGCCACTTATCAGCCCAAGCCTAGATATTGTCCAGGTCATGCTGCATTACTACATGGATTGTTTCAGTATCTGAGGAGTCGCGAATGGTGCTGAACATTGTACAATCATCAGCGAACATCCCCACTTTGAAACATATAAGATCTTGAGGGGTCTTGACAGGGTGGATGAGGAAAGGATGTTTCCCCTTGTGGGAGAATCTAGAACTAGGGGTCACTGTTTAAAAATAAAGGGTCGCCCATTTACGACAGAGATGAGGAGAATTTTTTTCTCTCAGAGGGTCGTGAGTCTTTGGAATTCGCTTCCTCAAAAGGCAGTGGAAGCAGAGTCTTTGAATATTTTTAAGGCAGTGGTAGATAGATTCTTGATAAGCAAGGGGGTAGGTGGAAATGTGGAGTAATCAGTTCAGCCATGAAGTTATTGAATGGCGGAGCAGGCTCGAAGAGCCGAGTGGCCTATGCCTGCTCCTAATTCGTATGTTCGTATGTACTTCTGACCTTATGATTGACGGAAGGTCATTGATGAAGAAGCTGAAGATGGTTGGGCCTAGGACACTACCCTGAGGAACTCCTGCAGTGGAGCTGAGATGATTGGCCTCCAACAACCACAACCATCTTCCTTTGTGCTAGGTATGACTCCAACCAGTGGAGAGTTTTCCCCCTCATTCCCATTTTTGCTGTCCAGTTTTGCTAGGGCTCCTTGATGCCATACTCAGTCAAATGCTGCCTTGACATCAAGGGCCGTCACTTTCACCTCACCTCTTGAGTTCAGCTCTTTTGTCCATTTTTGACCAAAGGCTGTAATGAAGTCAGCAGCTGAGTGTCCTGGCAGAACCCGAACTGAGCATCACTGAGCAGGTTATTGCTAAGCAAGTGCTGCTTTATAGCACTGTTGACGACACCTTCCATCACTTTACTGATGATTGAGAGTAGACTGATAGGGCGGTAATTGGCTGGGCTGGACTTGTCCTGCTTTTTGTGTTCAGGACATACCTGGGCAATTTTCCACATTGACTGGTAGATGCCAATGTTGTAGCTGTACTGGAACAGCTTGGCTAGGGGCATGGCAAGTTCTGGATTGTTGCAAATGCTTCAGCCTTAACTTTTGCACTGATGTGCTGGGCTTCCCAATCGTTGAGGATGGGGATATTTGTGGAGCCACCTCCTCCTGTCAGGTGTTTAACTGTCCACCACCATTCGCGGCTGGATGTAGCAGGACTGCAGAGCTTAGATCAGATCCGTTGTTTGTGGAATCGCTTAGCTCTGTCTATCGTATGCTGCTTACGCTGTTTGGCACTCAAGTAGTCCTGGGTTGTAGCTTCACCAGCTGACACCTCATTTTGAGGTATGCCTGGTGCTGCGCCTGGCATGCCCTCCTGCACTCTTCATTGAACCAGTGTTGGTCACCCGGCTTGATGGTAACGGAAGAATTGAGGATATGCCGGGCCATGAGGTTACAGATTGTGGTTGAGTATAATTCTGCTGCTGCTGATGGCCCACAGCGGCTCATGGATACCCAGTTTTGCATTGCTAGATCTGTTCGAAATCAATCCCATTTAGCATGGTGGTAGTGCCACACAACACGATGGACGGTATCCTCAATGTGAAAGCGGGACTTTGTCTCCACAAGGACTGTGCGGTGGTCACTCCTCCCAATACTGTCATGGACAGATGCATCTGCAATAGGCAGATTGGTGAGGATGAGGTCAACTATATTTTTCCCTCTTGAGGGTTGGTTCCCTCCGCACCTGACACAGACCCAGTCTAGCAGCTATCTCCTTTAGGACTCAACCAACGCGGTCAGTGGTGATGCTACTGAGTCACTATTGGTGATGGACATTGAAGTCTCCCACCCAGAGTACATTCTGCGCCTATGCCACCCTCAGAGCTTCCTCCAAGTGGTGTTCAACATGGAGGAGTACTTATTCATCAGCTGATGGGGGACGGTATGTGGTAATCAGCAGGATGTTTCCTTGTCCATGTTTGACGATGCCATGAGACATCATGGGGTCCGGAGTCCATGTTGAGGACTCCCAGGGCAACTCCCTCCATACTGTATACCACTGTGCCGCCACCTCTGCTGGGTCTGTCCTGCCGGTTTGACAGGACATACCCCGGGATGGTGATGACAGTGTCTGGGACTTTGTCTGTACGGTATGATTCTGTGAGTATGATTATGTCAGGCTATTGCTTGACTAGACTGTGGGACAGCTCTCCCAACTTTGGCACAAGCCCCCAGATGTTAATAAGGAGGACTTTGCAGGGTCGACAGGGTTAGGTTTGCCGTTTGCGTTTCCAGTGCCTAGGTCGATGCCAGGTGGTGCATCCGGTTTCATTCCTTATTGACTTCATAGTGGTTAGATACATGCTAGTCCATTTCGGAGGGAATTTAAGAGTCAACCACATTGCTGTGGGTCTGGAGTCACATGTAGGCCAGACCAGGTAAGGGCAGCAGATTTCCTTTCCTAAAGAGCATTAGTGAACCAGATGGGTTTTTACAACAGTCCACAATGGTTTCATGGTCGCCATTAGACTAGCTTTTAATTCCAGATTTATTAATTGAATTCAAATTCCACCTTCTGCCGTGGTGGGATTCGAACCCATGTCCCCAGAACAATACCCTGGGTCTCTGGGTTACTAGTCCAGTGCCAGGCACTCACGTTGTTACTGTACACGGCGCAGGTCTGGCCCATGCCCCACTCCTGCACCATGGTGGTCACCCAAGCCATTTTTCATTTAATCTGGAAATAGAAAATGGACCTTGTCTGCAGGGACGTGTCAAAGAGGGAAAAAACATACCCATCATCCTCATGCTGATGGCCACCTTTGTGTGCGGCTGCATCAAGCTATATGTAGAACCCCAGTACGCAAACACCAAGTGTCACTACGTACTGAGGTTCTATCTATGCCCGGTGTTGTGAAGGATGGGTTTGGCCACATTTCTGTGGAACGCTCCATCCAGTTGGACCATCTATCCTTCGTAGAAAGGTTTATGCACGAAAACACCTTTGACCACAAATCCATCAGGCAGTGGTCTGCACGGAATGTCCTCAAGGCCCTAAAGGAAAAGGAGATGGTGGATCCTGTCAGATGGTTCCCCGAGCAGACTGCCAAAGTCATTTGGCAAAATGCCTCATCGCCAGAACTTTCAAACAAGCACCAAGACATCGCTTGGCTGGTGATGAGACGGGCCCTCCCCATCAGATCCTTCCTGCATGCCCGGAATCTCACCGCCTCCGCACGCTGCCCTCAAGGTGGCTGTGATGGGGAAGAGACCGCCACCCACCTCCTTCTGGAATGTGCCTTTGCAAAGCAGGTCTGGAAAGAAATACTGTAGTTTTTGTCAAGGTTCATCTCAAGTACCTCTGTGTGCTCTACGGGCTGTTCCCAGGGACGTACACCGATACAAACACCAACTGCTGCTGGAGGACAGTCAACTCGGTGAAAGACGCTCTTTAGTCTGCCCAAAACTTGCTGGTCTTCCAGTGCAAAGAGTTGTCCACGAGTTGTTCACGACCAAGGTCCAGGACTATGTGCTGATGGACGCACTTCAGCTTGGGGCAGCCGCCACAAAGGCTCAATGGGGAAAGGCCATGTTGTAAGGTCCTCCCACCATAGTATACCGAGGGTCTGAAACCTGTGTAAAACCCCTCGGGCTGTATGCACCAAAATATGGTTTTGCTGTGTAATGCAAACGTACATTGCATGTAAAATGGAATGGAAGGGTTGTGAGGCAACTCATGTTCTGTAGTGAAGGAAAGTGATTTCTTTTGCACTTTCTGAATGTTGACATGGAATTGTTTTGTAATGTATTTTTTACAGATTTTTATGAATAAAGTATATTTTTGCAAAAAAAAAATTCTTTCCCACCTGGAGCGATCCTCCGGTCTTTTTGTGTCAGATTTTTAGGAAGCAGGATCCCCGTCCCTTTAAAGACTTTAAAGGGACAGGGATCCCACCTCCAAGAGCTGCTGGCCAGTCACAGGGCCAGCAGATCAACGGTATTGGCAGCCTCACTGGGAGTGGTGGCGACTGCCGGTACTGCAGAGAGCTCGGACCCAGGCCCAGCACTGGAACCCTGGACCAGAGGTAGGTGAGGGGGGGGTCGCCAGGGCCAGTCCGGAAGGTCCCGGTGAGGCGGGTGGGGATTGGTCACTTAGTCCAGGGGGAGGGAGGTCCCAGGGATAAAGTTGATCCTGGTGGGGGTCCTTCCTAGGCCACAAATTGCCCACGGATGAGGAAAACCCCCCAAGCCCACTGGGAGGGTGCCTCGTTTTATAAAGGCATCCTCCCCACACGGTGGAGGCTCCCCCTTACTTGCAGCAGCAGGAAGAGGCGCTTAAATGGTCCTTAATAGGCCACTTAAGGGCCTCAATTTGCCTCTGGGAAGGAAGGATGTCGTCAGCCTATCCCGCTCCCGGGAAGATCGCTGGGCAACAGGGAGGCGACGGGCTCTCCACCCCACCGCACTCCCGTCCCACCCCCCCGGGCACCCATCACAAATCTCTGTCCCCACCCCTGCCCCCCCGTTCCAATCCTGCCTTGGGGGGGCCTGTAAAATCCCAACCTGAGAGTGCGGAGGAGGCAATAATTTTCAACATACCACTGGAGCATAAAAACTATTCGGGTGCCCATTGTAGAAACTGCACAAGTCTCCTTTCCATTGAAATCAGTGGGCAGGAAAATCAGGCGGTTTCTATAAGGAACGACGGCAACATCAGCTTAATTAGGTGCCCAAGACGGGAAGATCTTTAATTTCCCAGAAGAAACACTCTTCACTTTAACATGAAATTCACCAACAAAAACTAAGTATACTACTGCCTTACCACAGTACCATTCCTCGCCCATCATTATCTCAAAGAACAGGAATGGGTTCACGTAGATTTCAGGCACCCACGTCCACTATGTGAAGGGTCCCTGAGTACACTTTTCCTGCCATCATTGCTTCTGCTGGTGAATCTGAAGATGCCATGGATGATACTTTGAACTGGCACTCAGTTTTATGTTTTAAAAATAAAAGACCTTCATTATCTGGAACTGCCCGCAAGCTTACTGCGAATTCAAAAATGTTAAGTGAACTGCTTATTTTCCCAAATGATTTGTGACAAAAATGGATGATTTTCCTTTTTCTTATACCAATTCAGAGCTGCCATAAGGAAAAAATAAAACATTGTATCAGATGGTTGGTGGTCTCTTTTTGAATTACATAGAATTATATAGAATTTAGAGCACAGAAACAGACTATTAGGCCCAACCAGTCTGTGCTGGTGTTTATACTCCACATGGGCCTCCTCCCACTCTAATTCATCTCACCCTCTCAACATATCCTTCTATTACTTTCTCCCTCACAGACTTAGATAGTTTGGGGCTGAATTTTATTAGCACGCCGCGCATTACAGCGGCACGCTTTGACCTCAGGGCCTTCCGACACAGAAGCGCCGCAGCTGAGCCCCGCAATATTTTGCACAGGGGCTCATTTAAATGGAGGGGCGGAGCGGCCACCCCTGATGGAGTAGATGGGGCGCCCGTTGCGTCCCCAGCAATGGCGTTTGGCGCTACCGCGCAGGGGCCAGTGCCATTTCTAAAGGGCTTCAAGCCCTTCAGTGCCATTTAAATGTTTAAAGGGACAGGGATGTGCAAAAATTGAATAACATTTTATTGACATTTCCAATCCCCTCTCCCACCTCACCGACCCCACACCCAAATGAATAATCTGATTTCTATTTGTTCTATCCCCCCCCAAAAAAGTGAGTTTTCACTCATGACCTTTCCCCCCCCACCCCGAACGTTATTCCCTTTGACCCTAAACCCCTTCCCACCACCCCCGCAACCAATCAGAGCGTTTTGCACCCCTCCCCCACCCCTCCTGCCCTGAAATTTTCAGCCCTCCCCCCTCCCCACCAGTATCTCGCCTCCCTACAGAGTTCCGACGGCGCGCGAGTTGTGGCCAGCAGCCGCAAAATCGGCGTGGGACGGCCAGGACCAGGTAAGTTCATCTGCATTTATTTTAATTGACTTTAATATTTAACTGAAGGCCCTGTGGCCGCACCGTGGCCTCGCCACCACCGGCAATATTCTACAGAGCCTTCTCAGCGTCATGGGTTGTGGCAGGCTGCTCCCACAGGTATTTTATGGGCCCCCCCCGCCACGATCCACGCGTCGAGGGGCTTGTAACATTCAGCCCCTTATGTCCCACATTTATGCCTAATGGGTCCAACTTAGTGAAACCTAGCCCAAGTTGCCCTAGTTACCCAAAAATGAGAACAGGCAAAACTGCCAAAGCTCTCTGCAGTTAAGGACCAAGACAATTTTCCACACAATATCCAAGCCAGCACATTGAGCATACGGTTTTGACTGCTTGCTTTGACTCCTAATCTCCAAACTTTGCAGCTAGCATAAAGTGCAGACTGCAGTGCATTGTGCAATTTGTGATAAATATATATACTTCTTAAAATTTCAATGAATATTTCGAATGTTTAGTGTATTCCCATCAGTAAAACCAGCTGTTTGGCAAACCACGGTGAAAACGGAAACATGCCTTGGTCAAAATATTACTGCAATTCATGCATGGAATAAGGGTCCGTTGTTAGAACGATGGACGTGACTTCACCATTTATAGATCATCACTGGCCATAATTACCTTACAGATTCCCCACTAACACGTATATAGCAGTCCCAGATATTGTGCAGCCAGAGTCCCGGCGTGGTATTTATTTATTTTCTAACCACTCTGGCTGCAGTTCCAGATCTGCATAATTCTGATCAGCAACTCCAATTTCTGGAAAAGCCCAAACAAAGGTTGGATGGGGGAAGCAAGTAAAGTGAATAAGTCATTAACGTTGCTAGTCCAAGTACACATTGACAAGTCACTTGGCCTGGCTATGCTCCTATCTCCTGTTTCCATCCTTTTACTAAAAGCATTGCAAAGAGAACATGGAGCTCTTTCGTATGTTCTTCCTCAAATAAGGTGAAAGGTATTGGATTGAAGGTAGACATATTGGAACATGCAACCAGACAACTTTCCTCAGTCAGGCCAGGAAACAGTTCCCTGGTTTGTACCAGTAGAACTTTTAAATGAGATCCAGATTATGTTTTAATTAAAGGGCTATATTGCAAACTTATCCCTTAGCTCTACACTCCTGATCAGTGCAGACTGGAGAGGGCAGGCTGGAGGGGCTTCTTGTAGCTTCTATGCCTGGTAAAGCCAGATGTTTATAGGTCCAGGATAAGCATGGCACACAGGAAGAGTGGCTCCAGCTGCCTGCACCACCACACCCACCCCACATGGTCTCATTCATGCCTAGGTGACCCTGGAGAAGGAACCTGGGGTGTCTGCCAGTATGCTTCTGGCCTTCCATGATTGGTGCACGCCATAATGAATAGAGTGTGTGGTGGTCATAAATAATAATATTATGATTATGGTTCATAAGTTTTCCCATTTAGTTACATTGGACTTCAATAGTTATATTATTATGATTATTGAGCCTCCTCAGGAGAGAGTGCGTAAATTTATTCTCCTGTTGATAACATTGGGGCAAACCAGTGCCACTCTTACAGGTCAAATAAAATTGGCATCCCTTTAGAGTCCACTTCATTAGATTAGATTAGATTAGAGATACAGCACTGAAACAGGCCCTTCGGCCCACCGAGTCTGTGCCGAACATCAACCACCCATTTATACTAATCCTACACTAATCCCATATTCCTACCAAACATCCCCACCTGTCCCTATATTTCCCTATCACCTACCTATACTAGTGACAATTTATAATGGCCAATTTACCTATCAACCTGCAAGTCTTGTGGCTTGTGGGAGGAAACCGGAGCACCTGGAGAAAACCCACGCAGACACAGGGAGAACTTGCAAACTCCACACAGGCAGTACCCGGAATCGAACCCAGGTCCCTGGAGCTGTGAGGCTGCGGTGCTAACCACTGCGCCACTGTGCCGCCCCAACATTATTGAATGTTTTCCTTTTACCCATTGAGTTTCCAATGCTGACAACCTGTAACCAACTGATTCAAAGGTAAAGGCTCTCATTCTGATTCCCTCTCATGCTTGGCAGGTGAGATTGCATTGTATTTATTCCTCCTTCTCTACAGCAGTGTGGCTAAAATCAGAAAACTGATCCATGTGGGGAATCACAAACCAATACCTGGCTTCTACCTCTGCATACAGACTTCTCCACAGGTTTAGTTTAGGTCAGGTGACCAGAGATGCTCTCGCCTGATGTATTCAGACAATGTCTTTGAACATGGGGTCATTGTTACGAAGATACGAATTAGAGGCAGGAGTAGCCCACTTGGCCCCTTGAGCCTGCTCCACCATTCAACAAGATCATGGCTGATCTGATTGTAATCTCAATTCCACATTCCCACCTACCCCCAATAACCTTGCTTATCAATACTCTGTCTACCTCTGTCGTAAAAATATTCAAAGACTCTGCTTCCACTGCCTTTTGAGGAGGAGAGTTCCCAAGACTCAGAACCACCTGAGAGAAACATTTCTCCTCATCTCTGTCTTAAATGGGCGACCCCTTATTTTTAAACAGTAACCCCTAGTTGAGATTCTCCCACAAGAGGGAACATCCTTTCCACATCTACCCTGTCAAGACCCCTCAGGATCTTATGTGTTTCAATCAGGTCACCTCTTACTCTTCTAAACTCCAGCGGATACAAGCCTAGCCTGTCCAACCTTTCCTCATATGACACCCCGCCCATTCAAGGTATTAGTCTAGTAAACTTTCCCTGAACTGCTTCCAATGCATTTACATCCTTCCTTAAATAAGGAGAGCAATACTGTACACAGAACTCCAGATGTGGTCTCACCAACGTCCCGTACAGCTAAAGCTGTACTTTTGTATTCAATTCCCCTCACAATAAATGAGAACATTCTATTAGGCTTTCCTAATTACTTGATGTACCTGCATACTAACCTTTTGCAATTCATGCACTAGGACACCAAGATCCCTCTGCATCTCAGGGCTCTGCAATCTCTCACCATTCAGCTAATGTGTTTCTTTTTTATTCTTCCTGCCAAAATGTACAATTTCACATTTTCTGACATTATGCTCCATTTGCCAGACCTTTGCCCACTCACTTAACCTATCCATATCACTTTGTAGCCTTCTTATGTTCTCTTCACAACTTACTTTCGTACCTATCTTTGTCTCATCAGCAAATTTAGCAACCATACATTTGGTCCCTTCATCCAAGTCATTTATATAAATTGCAAAACGTTGAAGCCCCAGCACTGATCCCTGTGGCACACCACTCGTTACATCTTGCCAACCAGCAAATGACCGCTTTATGCCTACTCTCTGTTTCCTGTTAGCTAGCCAATCTTCTATCCATGCCAATATATGACCCCCTACACCATGAGCTTTTATTTTCTGCAATAACCTTTAATATGGCACCTTATCAAATGCCTTCTGGAAATCTAAGTACTGTACATCCACCAGTTCCCCTTTATCCATAGCACATGTTACTTCTTCAAAGAACTCCAATAAATTGGTTAAGCATGGTTTCCCTTTCATAAAACCATGTTGACTCTGTCTGTTTACCTTGAATTTTTCTAAATGCCCTGCTACAATGTCTTTAATAATGGCTTCTAATATTTTCCCTCTGACAGATGTTAAGCTAACTCCCTGTAGTTTCCTGCTTTCTGTTTTCCTCAATTTTTAAATAAAGGGGTTACATTGGCTATTTTCCAATCTAATGGATCCTTTCCCAAATCTAGGGAATTTTGGAAAATTAAAACTATCTCACTAGCCACTTCTTTTAAGACCCTAGGATGAAGTCCATCAGGACCCAGGGACTTGTCAGCCCGCAGCTACAACAATTTGTTCAGTACCACTTCCCTGGTGATTGTAATTTTCTTGAGTGCCTCGCTCACCCACCCACCCACCCCCCACCCCCCCACCCCCCGCCACTTCCATCTCCTGATTCACAGCTATTTCTGGGATGTTACTTATATCCAGTATTGTGAAGACTGATGCAAAATACCTGTTCAATTCATCTGCCATTTCCTTCATTTCCATTATTAATTCCCCAGACTCACTTCCTATAGGACAAATGCTCGCTTTGTTACACAATCGATTTTGAATGTGGCTTAACTTGTTGAAGTGTTGTTATGTCCCACCTATTATCTTGGCTTTGAATCTGGACGTCCTGTCTGTGAAGGTCTTTGTCAACCCAATTCTTGAAGATAGGAACCATTTAGCATTGAATGGCCTGTTGAGCATTTTAATGTGCCTTCCCCATAGCTAGTCCAGATGTGATGATGGATTTAGTCTCCAAAAGTCACAATGTATATTTGCAGTATGGGAGAGGTCACCTGACATCTTAATCCATCTTGGCTGCAGCAAAATATGTCCATTTCTTGGAGTTTAATTCACCAGTTCATTTTTACAGTTGATAATTGCTCCAGTTCACTTTAATTCATAGCTGTTCCTTTTGTGAGCATGATAGGAAGACCCAGACCACAAGTGGACAGCAATACGTAACTACAGTTTGCGCAGTCAAAGACAAAGGCCCGGACAGAACAGCAATAGTACTATTCTGTTTAATTTTTTTTACTGTATATATTCTTGACTGGAAAATCTTCAGCAGCATCATGCACTATAATGTAGAGGGTAAGGGAGTAATTGGAATGGTTAGAATGTGGAACTTGCTATCATATGGAGTAATTGAAACAAATTACATCGATGTCTTTAAGGGGAAGCAAGGTAAGTGCATGAGGGAGAAACCAATAAAAGGAAATGCTGATAGAGTTGCACAAAGTAAGGTTGGAGAAGGCTTGTGTGGAGCATAAAGACTGGCATTGATCAGTTGGGGTGAATGGCATGTTTTTCAGCTGTAAATTCTATGTAGTTCTATGTAATTCTCCTCTTTGGGACAGAGATCCAATGGGATGGCACTTCAGCCCACCCCTCTTTATCCACCCACCTAAGGGAACTTAAAGGAACAGAAGCACTTCAAGAATCAGACTGAAGGTTTGCAGTGAAGGCCTCCATCAAGACCAAGTTATTGTGCAGGTAAATGTTTGGGGCCGAATACAGGAAAAGAAAACATCAATAAGGCCTTCTCTCTCCACCGGGGGACCTTGAGGCTTTTACCACCATTCCCCAGGGCTTAGCATTGTTTTCCACTTAGGAGTCAGGAAGAAGCAACAAGTGTGACAGACAGAAGGGAAATTCTCCCAATGTGAATGTAATTATTGAAAGTAAGCAAAACTCCTCATCACTCCAACACAATTACTTGTTTTATTTCTAAATCCTGACGTTTCTACTAGTGCAACAGCAGGAATTTCAAATATAGCCAATTAATGCACTTACACCAGAGGACATCTTCCGAATCTCAACAGTAAAGCTTTAAATAAGACAAAAGTGAGGCATGGCCCCAAAGTTCCTTCATAAAAAAATTATGTTTTTAAATGTTTTCATTTTAGCAGCTTATTTTTTAACATAACAACTTAAGATGAAACAGTAGGTAAAGGTGCAAACACTAGATAACCACAACTCTCAAAAACAAGTTGCCCATATAGTGCCTTTAATGTAGAAAAATGTTTCAAAGTGCTTCACAGAGGTATAATTAAAGAAAAAGGATGCCAAGCCAAAAAAATGATATATTCAGAGGCTTGACAAAAAAGTAAATCAAAGAGGTGGTTTTAAGGATGGTCTTAAAAGGGGAAAGGGAGGCGGAGAGGTTTAGAGAGAAAATTCCAGAGCATGAGGCCTCGGCAACTGAAGGCACAACCACCAATGCTGGGCTAAAGGAAGTGGGATGCACAAGAGGCCAGACACAAAGAAATAGAGAGTTCAGGAGGAGGTTCGGGAAGACAAGACCACAAAGTGATATAAATAGGAGAATTAAAGGTTTAAATCTGAGGTGTCTGGGTATCAGGTACCAGTATAGGTCAGCAAGAATAGGAGTGATGAGTGAGCAGGATTTGGTGTTGGAGAGGATACATGCAGCAGAATTTTGGGCAAGTTGAAAATATTAAAATAATCAAGTTTGGAGGTAACCAAGGCATGGATGTGGGTTTCAATGGCAGATAGGCTGAGGTGGATGTAGACAAGTCTTTGTGATGGAGAGGATATGAGATTGGAAGCTCAATTCTGGGTTGAGTCGATTACTGAGATTGTAAACAGTTTGATTCAGCCTTAGACAGCAGCCAGGAAGGGGAGATAGAGTCAGTGGCAAGGGTATAGAGTTTGTGGCAGATGCAGAAGACAATGGTTTTTGTCTTGCCAATAGATGATCTGTGTCAATCATGTGGAATCACTACTTGTGGTTACAGAGCTGCAGCTGTAGGACTCTGCAACTGGGCTCTGCCTATCCTCTCACTTAGACAGAGCAGTTCACACTGAAAAAAAGTACTTAAAGGAGGATAGGTGAGGGACCTTACAGACTGTGCATACTGGGAATTTCAGCACACACGAAATACAATTCTCCAACCATTAATTTGACATTGGGGAAAACATGAAGTACACGCCTAGATGCCTGACCTGCTGCTGTCAGGAAAGGTTCTCCCCCCTCCCCCACCGCCCCCCGACAACACAAAGTTGGAAAATTACCACATGATATAAGATCCAAAAGATAACCTAATAAAGCTGGTTCAGCACTACACCACTTTCCCGAGGCTAATATATCATCTGGCAGGTATCAGGAGGAGGTTTGAGGCTGTAATCTAACCAGATTTCAGAATCTTAGAATCATTCCCATATATTTGTTATTCCAATTCCCAGTTCCACAAATAGGGCTGATTTTTATGAGTGCGCCGCAGTTTGCGATGGCGCACTCTGAACAACGGTGTGCATCCTGCGTGGATGTGCCATCCCTGAGCCCCCACAATATTATGTGCGGGGGCTCATTTAAAGAGAGGGGGCAGAGCAGCCGCCCTCGATGACGTAGAGGGGGCGGCCTTCGCGTCCCCGGCAATGGCGTCCGGCGCCACTGCGCAGGCGCCGGCGCCATTTTTAAAGGGCTCTGAGCCCTTTGGCAAAATTTTAATATTTAAAGAGGTATCAGTGTTAGACTTTATTAAATAAAAAAATTTATGATGGAGGCCCCTCCCAACCCTCCAACAGTCATTGCATTGCCCAAATTGGATTTTTCAAACACCGGAACTTTCCCCCCTACCTTCAATCTTTTGCCCTTCACCCCCTTCCCACCATCCCCACATCCAAACAAAAGTGCTTCCCCTGCTCCTCCACCCCTCCCACCCTGAAAATGTTATTCCTCCCCCCTCCCCACCAGGTTGTCACCCGGAACTCCATACAGAGTTCCGAAGGCACGTGAAGGCCGAATGGAGGCCGTAAAATCGGCCGTAAAATGGGACCTGCAGGTAAGTAAATTTAAATGTCATTAGGGCTCATTTTAATATGGAGATGAAGAGCCCGCCACCTGACGGCGGGGGGTTGAACCAAGGCCCCCACCCCCCCCCCCCCCCGCCGCTGGTAATATGCGGCGGTCACTTCTTGACTTCACGAGTTGAGGCTGACCTCTCCCCCATAGCATTTTACCAGACCCCGCGCCACGACCCGCGGTGTCCAGGGGCCAGTAAAATTCAGCCCATCGAGTGTTTTTAACCCTATTTGCAGGGGTGGCATTAGGGCTGTGCAAGCTGTGTGAGCGAGCCAGGGACCCTGAGTGGCTCCAATTCCCATGACCGAACCCTGCTGGAAGCATTGGTTAGGCCCAACAGGCTGAGCTCTCGACCTAACATGCTCCTGTTCTGCACGGTTGGACCTTTCCCCAATATTGGCAAAGTCAGGGGCTGAGTTAGGGCTAGGCAACCCAAGTAAGTCAGAGGCCCCAAGTAGATCCAATCCCCAGACCAAACCTGTGCACAGGGTCCCCTGTCAGGCAACCCCAATCCATATGACCACCACCACCTGATTCCTCCTTATGATATTCCACAAACAGATATGCTTTCAATATGTGGGATGGATTGGCATGGGATTAGAAATGGATTGATTCTTTTTGGGACCCAACCTTAATAGTGGATCTCATTCACATAACATAGGGGCCACAGTCCACATTGGGAATTTTTCCCCCATTTGTCTCCACTGTTGCTTGATACTGCCCAGTTTCTTGGCTCATCCAGGAGGTAAGGTTACCTCTTTGACCAAGCTTTTGATCACTTGTCCTAATGTTTCATTCTTTGGCTCAGTGTTAATTTTTTTCTCTGATTATGTTCCCTTGCAGAGCTTTAGGACATTTTACCTCATTAAATCATCTACATGAATGCAAGCTGTTTTTGTTGACAGTAAGGGTATGGATTTTGACATGGCCAGTGTCAGCGCCCATTGAAGATGTGCTCCTGCAGCCTGGGACTGACCATATATGAGTTTTCCTCCCATCATTCTGACCTGACACCAGATGAAAACTCCACCTGGAAACTCAGATGAAAGCTCAAAAACTCTCATTGAGATGAAAAGAATCAGAGTGGGAGCCAAGCCTGGAATTCGAACCCGGGCCCTTAGAATAGCAGTTCAGTGCTTTTGTGAGAGTAAGGCAGTAGGACCAGGCAAAAGGGTCACCCCAAATACCACAACTGGAGTTGCTGGACCACCTTGAATCTTATTCTGGTTATAATGATTACATGCTGTATTAGGGACAAGGTACATTGAAATCCTTTGATGGTCTTCAGGTCCCCAATTACAACTTTTTTGATACTGTTTTGAGGATTTTTTTAAACCAATCTATTAATATACATTGCCATGAGCAGCATAGCATTGTCTGTATCAGTATCAAAATGCACAAATTGTACATGGATTGATCCCACACACAGTCCAGCCCAGTTCAAACAAACCAGTGAAGGAACAAAGCATGTCTTTCTGTATGTAGACTGACACCCGCAATCCCATCTTAATGTATTTCAATGAATTCTAAATGTTAAACTCTTACACTAATGGTAGTTAAGACCTGATAACAATGAATCAGAAAATTTGATTTTCAGTCAGCTGCTAAAAAAAACAAAATGCAAATAAATCAATACATCTTAGATATGTTTATACTATTGACACAAAGCCTATTTTTGGCTCCACACTGCTCCTAAACTTGTGCTGTGTATATTGGTTTTTAAGGCCCAAACTGACTCCAAAGCAAAGCTTTGCTCTTGTGTTAGGGTCAGGTTCTAACTCTGAATTCAAGCCTCATTTAAACTATAACTGAAGACCACAATGCTACAATTTTGGGGTACATGCATTCCTGAGTTGGTGGAATGAAATAATTTCTGCAAACAGTCTGACATGCTCAGCAGTACCATAACACTTGGGATTTTTTTTTCCTCTCAGAAAGTACTCTCCAAGTATTTCAAAAACATGATTCATTACATGGTTGGGGCATATCACAGCATCTTCCTGTCCATGTGCCATCATTAAAACAAATTGCATAATGTCACAACTTTTGGGAAATTACAACACCTCAGTCAAATGTCATGATATCTTGCTGTTCGCGATACTGCACATTTATTTCCCAACCAAAATGTGTAAAATTAGGAATTCTTCCACATAAAATTACTAACAGATGATTTCTGATGCCATACGACATAATAATATTGTAATGATTACAATACTGTGTCATCCCCAAACCACTTGAGGTCCTATTGATATGAATTCTGTGGGATGTTACCATTGTGAGGTTACACTTCACAGAAATAGTGACCAACCTCTCATTGCTAAGACATTTTTACATCGCAAGGAAAACCGACTATGCAACCCGTAGATACGCTGTTTTTTGCCTTCAACTCCACAGCAACTTTCTGATGTTAGATTTAATGATTGTTTTCTCCCAATCAGAACACAAATACAGTGGCCAAATCAAATGGATCCTACCTTGAGCCTGTGCTGCAGAACTGTGGGAATATCCAAGGGATAAAAGGGCTGTCTCGATGAGCTGATTGAATAGCACGTCTTTACGGATCAGCACAAATTCGGCATGCTCTTCTTTCCCTTCGCATTCTACAGGATTGTCCGACTGCTCCACCACACAAAACACTGGCAGAGTTGATCCTGAATGAGGGCGAAAGAAAATCCAAATATTACACGGACTTTTGTTTCGAAAACAGTCAGACCTGATCACAGCCCAATCACCCGTAATGCTGTTTGACAGCACGTAGCTTTTCCTCGTTGACTTGTTTGTTAATACTAGTTGTACACCGTTGGTTTTGGTAAACAGACCAGATTTCAGAACTCAGAGACTGTCTGTATTGTATACCACAGCTCTATGCACTACTGCCACTGTCCCTTCCCATGCCCGTGACAAGCTCTAAAAGTCACTGGGGAGATTGCCTGAACGAGGTTTTAGTTATTGTACGACCAAAAAATACTTGTTTAATTGCCTCTGAAACTTTGACAATATACACAGCAAGTACGTTAGATGCATGAGACATTCATTTGCAAAGATTGATTAGGACAGACATTGATTTGCAAAGGCCTCTGAGCAAACAGAAAACTTTCGCTGCGTGATTCAACTGCAAAAAAAAACTCATGTTACACTTCCCAAAAGTTTAAACAGGAAGAATTATCATTCTCCTAGCAGGAAGAGATCAGACTTTTTTTAAAAAAAAGTATTTCCAACTTCATTTTTTTTTAATGAAAGCATTGCAAAATATTCTCATTCAAAATAACTTTATTCCTGTCACTTGATTATTAAAACTTTTTTTCTTTTGACCGATGGAGTTGGGCAGGTAGATGGGGGGAGGTATTGGCTTGCAGCATTATTGAGTTTAGTGGTACATAGAAGAAGCTGAATCAAGATATGAAAGCCATCGTAACCTGAGTTACTAACAGTAACCCTACCAATGTTAATTCGGCTCTTTCTCAGGTGTCAGGCCCATTAAACTTACATGCACAAATTATTTAACGGTTACTCATTATTCAGAAAGCAATGTGCAAAAAATTACCAAAGGGAATAAAATGAAAGGAACAAATGAATTTTAAAGTTGATTGTAGTTCTTTGTCAGTCTGATTTTAAGGGGCCCTGTTGGTGATAGTGGTCTCTAAACACCGACTCAGTTAAGATGCCAGATGCAAAAAACAAATAGGGGCAATCTGACTGAAAGGCAATAGGTGATACTAGTCAGGCCAGTCTGTACTGATACTAGTCAGGCCAGTCTGTACATTCCTACGCAAAAATGATCACAGAAGGCAAGAATATCCAATGCTGAAAACTCACTGGTAAGTTTGTGGAATGTACTCATCTAATAATTTATCCTCAGCCAATAAATTTACAAAGAGTATTCAATAGGCCCATTCTGTAAATTGCAGTCTTGATTAAGATACAAAATACAAACAGATGCCTTGATCGGAGAGTGAATATGCTAGAAGGGAATGGACCAAAATACCTTTCCTCAGTCTTTGGTTTTTATATATTCTTATGGGGCACTGGAGAAGGAGCAAGGAACTATTGTCAGTTAGAAGATGATAAATGCCCTCTGTAAGTAGGTTCCACTATAAGTTTTATTTAAAAAGATTATGAATATAAACCTATATTTAAACCATATTTTCCTGTAGCTTTACAGTTTGCAAAACTAAAATTTGATTACAGAACCTTAGCGATTTGTTAATTGTTAACCCCCCACCTTTGATAGGTTAACATATTTTACACTTTGTGTCATATTATAGCGTAAATTGACCTGTGCATGTGAACCATGTTCTTGTGACAAATGGGGTTTGATTACTGAATCTCGGTTTTACATGCACTTTCTTCCTCGTGAATATTTATGACTTTTATTTTGCAAGTTCTTTTTTTTTTATATCCATAACATTTTACAATGCAAAAAACCGCTTGCACGTCCTCTCAACAAGTGCAACGACAATCAATAAGGCATACCCACAACTGCAGCACAGTACAGTCGTGTCAATATGTTCACTTCAAGTTTGTCAGTTCAAAAACCTGAATAATGCAGTCATCAAATGTAACAGCTTCTTTATCCAGTAGTCTTTATTAACTTTGACACCTTGCCTTTACCAAATATGATTATTAAGTTGTCACTTGGAAACTAACTTTCTTCCCTTCAAATCCATTTGATTTTTTTTTAGGAAATAAACTCCATATACATTTTAATTTTTTTTTAAACTGGAGTAATGTTAATTAGAGTAACAAGATTGTAATGTTTTAGTTGCTATAATAACCTATCACCTGAACCTGTCACTATTGTGGGAGCAAATCAACATCTCACTTGTTCAGACTTCTGACAGGGGCTATGGTTAAACTAAGACTACAACACTGTGAGGACAGATATCTAAATATCTCAAAACAGTACACTGACCTGCAGTATCAGGGACATGTTGAAATGTAAAGGAAATGTTAACAAATAAACACCCCAATAACAACCTATGCAAATGGGAGATTAGTTATTTCCTTGGTGACATTCACAAAGAACAATATTACACTTACATCCGCAATCTATTGGGCAGCTTTCAAAACCAGACGGAGCTCATGCAGCGAATAGAAGAGTACATAGTCCTTATGTCGTACTTGAGAACAATTACAGCATTTTGAGTTTTGCATAAGGTGGTATCAATTATTCAGTGAACAGGATTGACAAAACCAATATTAACTTTTTATTTAGCAGGTGACATTGTGTTGTCGATCTGGTTTTACTAAGCAAATATAACTATTAATGGCCCAAACTACTGGGTTGAATAAAAGCAAAATACTGCAGAAACTGGAAATCTGAAATAAAAACAAAAAAAAACTTTGCTGGAAATACTCAGCAGGTCTGGCAGCAACTGTGGAGAGAGAAGTAGAGTTAATGTTTCAGGTCAGTGACCTTTCATCAGAACTCTGCTGTTGTGGAAGGTTGCAGCATCAGAGCAGATGTGTCGAAGACAGAGAAACTGGGAAAATGGAATGGAGTCCTTACAGGAGGCAGGGTGTGAAAAAGTGTAGTCGAGGTAGCTGTGAAAGTCAGTGAGCTTATAACGAATATGAGTAGATAACCTATCCCCAGAAATGGAGACAGAGAAGTCAAGGAAGGGGCGTTGGACCATGTAAAGGTGAGAGAAGGGTGGAAATTGGAAGCAACGTTGATAAAGTTTTTCAGTTCGGGGCGGGAGCAGGAAATGGCACCGATACAGTCATCAATGTACCAGAAAAAGAGTTGGGGGAGGGGGCCTGAGTTGGACTGGAACAAGGAATGTTCGACATATCCCACAAAAAGGCAGGCATAACTAGAACTCATAGCAACACCTTTTACTTGAAGGAAGTGAGTGGAGTTGAAGGAGAAGTTGTTCAATGTGAGAACAAGTTCAGCCAGGCGGAGGAGGGTGGTGGTGGATGGGGACTAGTTGGGTCTCTGTTCAAGGAAGAAGCGGAGAGCCTTCAGACCGTCCTGGTGGGGGATGGAGGTGTAGAGAGATTCTGATGGAGGTGTGGAGGGTTCTGATGAAAGGTCACTGACCTGAAACGGTAACTCTGCTTCTCTCTCCACAGATGCTGCCAGACCTGCTGAATATTTCCAGCATTTTTTTGTTTTTGTTATACTGGGTTCAATAATCCTGCTTTTCAACTCTTCCTAAATCTAGAAAGTGAAATCCCTATCAAAAACTATTATACCCAATAAATAAACAATGTTCACACAGGCGATCACCAGTACTAAATATATTAGGGTATAATAGAAATCAGTTGGACATTTTACACAACATACAGCAGTCATGGGCAACGTGGTTGGAGAGCGGGTCAATGCTGTTTCCTTAGTTCAGTTCCAACTCATCTTCTATAACCCCTGAGGAACTGAGATGTTTTAAATAACCTGTTTTAACGGATACTGACCAAATAAGAACTAGCAAACAAATTCTGATAACAAGACATTAACATCACAATTTCTAAATAGTGCAACTAATATCGGCATTAAGTAAAGCTCCTAAATTTACTGGTGGGCTTAAATCGAACTCTGTCGAGCTGCAATTTGTTTCTGTTTTGAACTGGTCATTGACGACATCTCCATACTTGGGAAGTTGTTGAAAGCGTGGTGTGCATGCTACTTTTCCCGTGCAAATACCTATAGATTATTCCCTCCCACCACCATTCAAATACTAAAGTTCTTTTTCAAGTCCTGCACTCGGTCTCTCTCTCTCTCTCAACGTGAGGACCGACTTTAAACGAATCATTTGTGATAAGTTTTTTTTTAAATCAAAAAGACGAAACAAAACAGCTCGGACATGAACCTGTTGGTGGCAGTGGGGAAACCACTCAAGTGGCAAAGAGCCCATTAAGTTCCCCCTCTGGTAAAAGCCTTGCCTTTTCAACTGAATAGTGACAAGGGGGCTGATAGGTGCTGCTCATGCTGGGCAGGGCATCAATGAGCTGGAAATCTGCCGAGCTTCTTCCTGTAATCCTACACCAAGCACACAGAAAGTTTAATCAACATGAACCCTGACACCCAGTGTGAATGTGGCCCTGCTGTCAGTTCGCAGACTGCTGCATCCTACCTCCCAGCGCCTTGACTGGGGAGCCATTGGATCTCCCTCTGCCTCCGTCTGTCGGGCTACCATTCGGCTCCAGCCTGGCCTTCTTACCGGGAGGTGGACCTTGCGCCTCGGGACTGCTGTTCTTTCTTTCTGGGCTGTCTCGGGGGTAGGGACGGGGGCTCGCACTTCTCATTTCCATTCTCTGCCACCAGTTTGTGAGAGCTCCCGAATGCAGATCACCGTGGAGAGTGCATAGACCTATGAAGAAAGACAGTCAGAAGAACAGAATATGTGTGAAGTTTGTTATGATCATAGTACACGAACTTGCTCGACCTCAAAAATCAAGTATCTGCGGATGCATTTCGACAGATCACACACGCACAGAGACGTGTATCTTATTAAGTGTAACCTTCAAATAAAGTCGATTTGATTCTTAAGAACAACAGTTCTAGTAAAAGTGCAGGCTGTATTGAAGGTACTGTCTCACACATAGACATATCTAAACCTACCTTAGAATTATATATCCACTCATCCGACCCAATACCGTTCTGAAAAACTAATATTTTAGAAAATCTGCAGCTAATGATTTCAGTTTACTGTAAATGTGTCTCTGAAAATTAAGACTTTGTCAACTTAAGCAAACGTTAAATCCTTTTAATGGGCTCCGAGAAACGAACATTTTGGCATCAAAATGCATTATATTAAAGCTTTCACTTAAACGAACTTGTCACTTCATAACGCTTCAAACAGCTGTTTGACATTTTAACTCTGACAAGAGCACTTTTTTCTGCAAGACTTGGGGGATTACCGCCGTTTAAATGCATCAAAACGTAGCACGCTCGGAAATAGTAAAATGATTTAGTATGACATCGTAACCATATCTAATGTTTCTGTCACTATCTCCCTTGGTTCAAATCCAACTTCTAACAACTGTTTTTTTTAGGTGTCTCGTTTGCTGGAGACGCGGCGGTGTCTCTCTCTCTCTCTCCCCCCTGCAGTTTTAAAATAATTTCTCCCCGTGTGTCCCTGTGACTTACTATCTAGGATGTGCTTGTAAGCTGGATGCGCTGAAATATGACTCTGTCCATGTGTGAGAAGCAGGGGATCCAGGTCTGGAAGTTTAACAAGCTGGATCTGTAGTCACCGACTTAGATCCTCTCTGTATCTCCCGCTGTGGTGATGACGGCTCCTGTCCGATCTCGCAGTGGGGGTGGGGGATGGAGGAGGGGGTGGGGGGGGGGGGGGCGAAAGTAAGTGGAACTCACATACACTCAACTCCAGAGGCTTTTCCTTCAAGCGGTCACTCCTCGTCACAAATTAATAATAATAAAACACTATTTTATAAAAAAAATAAACAAATTGAAAGCAATCACTTCGAAGATTCCATATATTTAAAAAAAAACTTTCAGGGGAGCTGCCGATCCAATGCAGAAGGAAGGGGATGGATAGCCTGTGTCACTTTGATCATATCTCTCCACGGTCGAAACGTTGGGACTGACAGCGACAGAATGAGAGAAATTATTAGTTGCGTTGACTCATCAGCACTCCTCGGGGTTGTCCTCCTTTCTCCATATCACTGCTCGCTTCCGTTCCTGGTCCGGGAGAGACTTATTTTTGCACTCAACGGTGAGAGTGATCGAGCCCCCAAGGTGAAGGAGGGAGGAGGGAGAGGGGCAGCAGAGGCTTGCTGTTGCTGTGGGTCGCTCGGACGGCGGCGCTCAGTTTGATTAAAGAAATAACACAGGAGAACACCCCCCTCCACCCCTTCCCGTCCTTGGCGCGCAAGAATTTTTAATCAGCTTGATTACTGTAAGACGGTTCGCATTTATTACAGATAATAATACCACATGATCAGATCATTAGATGGCTGGCTGAACTCCCTGAATAGATGCACGCAACACAGCAAACATTATACACACTTATACAAACACACACATACAGACACACATATGCAGTCAAGACTGAGATACACATGTGCACTTACACAGCTACAAATACACACATGCAGCCATACAGACTCACAGAGATGCATATTATATATATATATATATGCGGGAGCACACGCTCCTTACAAACCCAGCGTACTATACTATATAAATATATATTGTACACACATAGAAGTTCCTGTAAAAGGGAGATGCGTTTATCACACACAGTTTCTCCCCTGGGCGTTAATGAACAATCAAACGCATAGTCCTGTTCTGCTTTTTATTTTTCACAGAGGCGCTGTATAAATAAAACAAGTGCACTGTCATGTAAGATTAGTTAATAATAAACTGCATTCTTGATAGACAGATGCTTTCGGCTTTTAATAATTTATGAGAGCGAACGTAAATTTGTCAAGGAGCCTGTGTTGAATATTTAATAAAGTCAACAGTTTTTTTTGTTGTCCCTGCCACTCTCTCCGTTTCTTTTGTCTATTGAACCCGAATGCTTAGAAATGCCGATGAGTCCTGTGTGCGTCTATATATAGAAGGGGGCTAGACTGGGTAAGGAGCGCGCCCGTAGTTTCCGAGCTTTGCAAACCGTTCGGGAAGCTCAGTTGCTGGGAAAGTGGGAGTGAAGTGACTCTTATCCCTCTTTCGCCCTAGCTTTCTCGCTCTGACACCGGCCAGCTAGTCCCCTGTTCTTCAACGCAATCCTCCGGAGAGAAAGCAGAGAGCATATTTCTTAACATGTTTGCTCTCTTGAACATTGATTACCAGGGTCCCTGCATCACAAATTGTGCAATTTGTGTCTGAGCAAATCTATCAACACGACGCTAGCACTCGCTGTGATCAAATGACAGAAACTTGCTGGCATTTATTTTGTTCCTCGCTTGTGCTGGTCACAGTCAGAGCGCTGTTTAAGGTGGTTCGTAAACCATTTAAAACCAACTGCTCCATTTCAGAAAGCAAAGTGCATTATAAAACCGATTGGAATCCTAGTTAAAAAGTACTGTGATTTCCGATTACCACATCATTTAACTCCTTATCTGAACACAAATAAGTGTTAGTCACGACTCAAAGGGTTAAACTAACCATCTAGCTTCAAAATTAACTTTGGTGTAAAAGCTGGATTTTACCCCACACTAATTTCCATTATTTTAAATGCCAAAGAAAAAAATCAATATAGTTATTTTAACTCAGTCTCCGAACCCACAAGACAGATTCTCTGCCTCCCTGAACATACAACCAGCTACAGGAGTAGGGTTCTCAAGCATCCAGCCACATTCTTTTGCACCACCATGACTCTGAATACGGAAAGAAACCCGACAAAATGTGTTATCTATTAACTTTGGTTCATCTGCAAACAGTAACACTATAGCTGCTTTTATGTAATGATGCAAAATGTCTATTAAGAGATTGCAGCACAATATTTCCTCCCCCAGTAGCTAAATTAAAGATTTTTAGAAACGAGTGGCCCTTGTTATTTTGATATTTGAGCCTGCTGCGTTGCATTTTTAAGCAATAAAAGGTTATGAAGAATGCTTCCTTCCTCTCCAGCCCTTTAACACAAATCCTCCTTAAATTCAAGGAGGGAGAGCCGCCCGTACGGTGGCGCCACTGTGCCATACACTAGCAGCAAAGCGTAACCGGATCGCACAACTCGAAATTCCTGCTCGCTCTGGCCTGCCCTGACCACCCATTCGCATGTCAATCGCCTTCATCACCTCGAAAATAAAATAAAGTAGGGCCAATCGGGATTTGGATGGGGAAAAAAACACAAGCAGAAAGAACAAATATTACCCTTCGGGAGAGGTGATTCGACTGGAACAAAATCAGGACGAGGTCGAGAAATAGAACTTGGAAGCAACCCGGGATCTTCCAAAATTAACGTCAAACAGTCCTGGAGAGTTGTTGTGAAGTGACCCGGCCGCAGACGCTGAAGAGTCAGTAAGTACAACGCTCAGAAACCACACATCAATAGCCTGATAGTATCTATCGCCAGAATGATACGCGTGTTTGCGTTCAATAGGGTCCGGGTCGATATTCATTGCATTATAATTGGTTTTATTTATAGATCTGCAGTTTAATGCCCATCGGATCGCATCTGCCGACACATTGGGTAGTTTCCAATTGAAGCTCAAAGTCATTTGCATTTCCCGACACAATCTTTCTTTATATAAAGCGGCGGTGCAAGTCTGAGTGTTTACCTTCAGTGTGGTATCACGCATTAACTATTTAATGCATAAAATATGACGGTTGACTTCATAGTGCGACAATTAATTACAGAAGTTTTTTTTTTAAGTGGCGGAAGGTTGATGATCCAGAAAAAACGTCCCCTGAAACTGACAAGCCCGAAGATGTATTGTAATAGAAAGTTGGAATCATTTTTCATTGAGCCGGTGGTAGCCTCAGCCCGGCAAAGTACCACCGCTTCTTCCTATAATTGGGCTGTGTTATGTAAGACAAAATGAACAGATCTCTCTCTTATTTGCCATTGTCTGAAGCAACGAAGTTTTAAAAAAAACAGTAATCTGTCTCGATTGGGTGTTTTTCCCACTCCCCCCTCCTGAAAAAAATTAACAATTTCAGAAATTAATCTGTTGCAAACCACGATCAAATCGGAAGGGACGATGGTGTAAATAAAATATATTTATTTCTCACGTAAGGCTGTCATAAATAAAGATGCAGTTCACTAAATTAGGGGGAGACGTTTGAGAGATTGCTGGGATTATACCTACATTTAACTGCATCACTCACAGGCGGGTTTGAATCCATGCGAGTGCGTCGCTTAGGGGTGGACTGTTTTTTAGACAACATGACCAGCATTCTGTGACAGACCTAACTGATACTAAAAATATATGTTTCATAGAAGAGGGGCAACGATGAAAAAGTAAAACGATCCGAGCGGCAGGTTCCCTTTCAGAAGTTGTAAAGGTCGCTTCATTTGACAATTTGCCCACTCTCACCTTATACAGGCCTGAATTTGCAACAGATTAAAGTACACCCGCCGCCTCGTGTTTTTGTATGTAAATACTCCAGAATTTTCTGTTAAAAAATAAATGTTTTATTGTAATCATTCAAATTATACTTTGACTTAATGAAACTGGCCATAAAATGGCAATAGCACTATAGTTGGTTAGAAAACGCTTCAGTTTTCCACATATACTTAGCAATTCTCAAGAGTATCGCTAAAGGTCTACAAACAATTCTTTCAACGGCCAAGAAGGTATCCCAAGAAAGTGTCCCCGTTGCTATTCATTTTCAGTAGAATAAAAAGTCTTTAATATGCAGGTCTTTCCACACTGCTGGCGACAAGGTCTCACTGAAGCTTAAATGATGTTAGAACCTTTTGAGGAAGTCGAAGTAGTAGAGAAAACATATTTTAAAAATCCATGAACGTAGGATTATATTCTGTCGGTTGTCACATGCGCAAAAGAGCTGCAAGATTTTCTTTAAGGACAGCTTGCAAGTTTAAGGTCGGTTTCATGAATTCAGAATTAAATGATGTATCTGTGTGCCCAGAATGACTGCAGAGAGGAGATGCGGGCAGTGAACAGATTGTCACGACTGAAGTTGGTTGAATGTAGGATACCTTATTCTGGGAAACTGCATGTAACAAGTGTTTACAATTCCCAAATCACTCAAATGCGCGTTTTAGCAGAATCAATGGGCCTGTGAAATCGGCCTTATGTTTTTCTTTAAATGTTGCGGTCAATATTTGGAATCTCCTTTCTGTTTCGTTTCATCGCACGCATTTTAAAAGATGTATTAAATGTTAAATATATGTTGATATTCATTTATCGTTGACATTTTAACAATAAAAGTTTGAATAATGAATCTGGATGTGATTTTGTGTTTATGAAGTTTAGATTTTGTTATTTTTTTCCCTCTGTGACATTTAATATCAAACTGGTAAAACGTAAAAAAAAAATGGAGGGGACCAGAGGTCACTCGAAGACTTTTGCTATGTTTTATTTTTAAGATTCTCAGCAGGAAATTCGCTGTCCTGGTTTGAGCCATGAATCGCCAGTGAAAACGTGTCATTTAGTGCAAAACGGGGTTTTGCAATTTGCTATAAATTCACTCTCAGCTAATGTGTTTCTGTTCTCAACTTGTTTCCATCAGGAAGGTCCGAAACTCAGCACTTGTTGTTAAGTGTATGACTGTCTGGAATAGTGTCCACATAATATATAAGGGGCAAAATCGAAACATTTTGGTTTCTAACAAAGCAATACATTCAGAACGGACAGACCGTTCTCAACATATTGCTTGGCTTAAAGGCATAAAATATTAGACGCGTATGTCATATATATATATATATATATATATATATGTCTGCTTAAATTCCTGTAAGTATACATCCACATGTATAAATATCTGCACGGATATATCAATGCATGTGGTATACATAAATCTACCTATGTATGATTTGTATTTGTATATGCGTGAATACTAGCCACGCTAATAACCTCTACAAACTTCACCGATGTATCAGAAATCTACACCCCGACATTATTTTTGAATTTAAATGTCACTTCTGTAGCATCCGATTTTAGCTGCCAATATTCGGGTTTTAGTTGGGTTACTTGATAAAGTTAAAAAAGCAAGAGAAATAAATGACATTTTTCAAAAAAGCACAATACTTTGGGATCGATTAAAATAAGACACCTGAAAGAACGTCTAGGCTTCGTGTTTTAAGTCACACTGACTATCGCTTAATGCACCGTGAAAGCTCTCAGATCAACAGGTTCCGTTGAATTTTGTTAATACTGTAACGAATAATACGCTTAATTAAATAGGCGGTCATGCAGAGAGCTTAAAACTCCAGAAATGGCCTATAAAGATTATTTATTAACTTTTGCATTAAAATGTGCTAAGCTCACACTGTGACCAGTTTATTTAATATCTATTTTAGAATGCACGGGGGCACACTCTGCGGAACACGGTGCCTAGCTTCTAGCTCAGGAAGCTAATAAATCAGGTATTTTTATGAAGTGATTGTAAATGCTTCCAGAAATAAGTTTTCACTTATTTTAAGGAATGAAAAATTTGCCCCCATACACCGTGTGCTGGTGCCCTTGGGTGAGATGACAATAAGTACACGGCGATTGAACCCCATTCATTGCAACTTCGTGACACGCCACTAAGTTTATCTTAAAGTATTGTATGACAAGTTTCACTTCTGTCCGTGCAAAAAGTTGCTTTTTTCATCTCAGTCGGTGGCCTTGGCTGTGTCTACTGGACCTGTCATAACAAACTCCGACACAAGCCACAAAACGTGCAGAGACACGGTCAAACTATCAGGGCGATCAGGGCACCGCACGCTTCAGCTCCCACTACATGTGTTTAGCCCACACTTTTGCATGTTTTTGGTAGAATGCGAATCAGAATTAAATGCCCCTTCCTCATGCATTTGAACTTTAATTCGGTTGCTTCCAAACAGATACTAAATAACTGTAAATGTACTTTAACGCGGACTTTATCATCTTTTACTTCAGCTGTTTATGTAATGTAGCAAAGGCAAATTCGCCAGCATAAATCCGACTGGAGAACACTTGTGGAAATTAATAATGTTTAAAAGATTATTTTAACTCAGGGTGTTTTGCTCAATACAAGATAATGCTGGTCTTTTTAAAGCATGTAATAAATAATTCTGCATCCTCAGTGTTCCCTCCCTGGACCTGTATTATAATTAACGCCTGTAACACTTTCAATACAGACTGTACAAAGTATAATTGAAATTAGTAGAATTAATAGAAATCTATGTAGTCGGTATTCAAGTCTGTGAACTCCCCCACCTATACACACCGCCCCCCCTCCGCCCCCCCCCCCCCCGCCCCCAAAGACCTCCCCCCACCCCCCACCCCACCCCCCGGACCCCAAACCGGGCTTAATCATCCTCCTTCTGAACAGCTCTTGAAATGGCTGGTGCAATGTTAGGATGCTGTAATTCTTACAGTTGTACAATTCGATCTCATTTTACTGACGAACCGGTGCTCAGACCGCCATCTAGTGGATCATGCAGTGAATACATCACCTTAATAGTAATGTCAGAAACATTTAACTCACGAATCACAAAAGGGAAACAGTTATGTTGCCATTGTTTTACTTTAAATCATTCAATTCAACATAACAAATACACCAGTCTGAAAAGGCGTGCATAAAATATCGTGCGTGGCTTTCACAAGTTTGGGTGATCAGTCGGCCAACCTGGCTAAAGTTGTAAAATATTTTTAAGTGAAGATACTTTGAAATCATATCTTGCAACAAATAACATACTTTAAGGCATGTTTTCCAAAACCACACAATATCACTAAAAAGTTACATGAAATTAAACTACTTACCTGCATCAATGTTAAAACACGATCTTCATGGACTGAGCGCTTCATTCAATGCAAAACTATTCAGTAGTCACATAATTAGTGACAAACATGTAGTCTATTAACGTAGTGCATTTGTGTGTTACATATAGAATAATTAAAATGAATTATAATAATACGTTCCTTTAAAGTCATTAAAATTATTTGCAGACATTTTCGCAACAATTTTATTCTGCTGTGACAATAAATTATGAACAGTGCGAATGGTTTCTTATCACTTTCATTGACTAGTTTCCAAAAGTGCGGGATTAGAATATTAAGTACTGAACTGTATGTATATTGGAGAGGGTGATAAAGGTTTGTGTCGAGTTTGGTACTCGGAGTTGTGCGGCGTGCAGAGAATGGGCACTGTCCCTTTAATTGCTATCATACCACAACAAAACCCGTCATACTATAATTGAGGCCTAAACCCACACTCTTAGCGGAAGCAGCACATCTGTCGAATGTCAAAACAAAACACAAGTACTTAACCATAAATAGAGAAAGAAGCTTCTCCGAGTCACCCTTCTCTCGTTCATTGATGGGCACAAGTATTGTTCTGCTTGCTATCTATCTATCTATCTATCTATCTATCTATCTATCTATCACCTGTCTGTATCTATCATCTGTCTGACTCTGTATTTCTGTCTATATTATCTGTCTATCTAGACAAACATCACACACACACATACTGTATATACACATACATTACCGCACCAAATTCAATTCCATTTCCCAATTATCGGTCCAGAGGCGCCTCGACTCGTTTAATTGCGCTGTTTATTCGTGAAAGGTTTGTCATTTGTGGTAGGTATTCACAGATTCTGTGCACCAAATTTGTTTCTCCTCGTTTATGTTTGGGAGTTTTTTTAAATCTTCGGAACCATGAAGATATTCCTATGTAACTTTGACAAGCGAATGTACATGTTTGGTTGATAACGATTTCAGTTTTTTTCAGTACGAGGGGAAATCAAATGACCGAATAAATGACAAAGGACACAGCAATTCTAAAACATCCGTCTTCTAGTTACTATCAATACAACTTTTGGTATTTTCAGTAAAGAAAAGATAACATTAGTACTGGAAAAAAACGCCAAAGTGAAATAGATATTTAAAGTAATAATATGACTCTGCAAACTGTGTCACGCACCAAAATGGCAAAGACGTCACTTTTACTCCACGGGGTTTGGTCATTGAGGGATTATCTTTTGAGTAACTTTCATAAATCACACGGCTATTTAAGAAATGACTGAGGATATTTATATATACCGGCCAATTACACCGAATTTAAACTTAATCATAGGTCATAAAATATTACCCGACCTGGTACTTATTTTTATAATTGCTTACTGGAAAACTTCAATGGGCTTATTTATGTCCAGAGGGGAGAATTAGTATTCGGCAATAATCTCGTAACATTTCGTCCCGCCACCATATCGCCCCCTCCGCCATAGGAAAGTATAGACGCGTCCTTAACAACATTTAGTATATACCGAGATATTTGTGTAACGATCGATGTGGAAACGGCAGGCTTCCAGGTCTTAATTTTTATTTATTCAGAAACGAAAGCTTCTCTCGTGTAAAGTCTCTCAAAGACACACATCTCCTTCACTCGCACACCTGTAGCACTGCGGAAAAAGAAAGTCGTTCGTTACCTACCCGGGATTCAGTGCAAACTGCCCTTACACCACAAATAGGCCTCCCCATGAAATCCTGTCCCTCGGATTTTCTTGAGCAATTTGGTATATATAAATGCTTATGGCATATTATTAAAAAGTTTGGTTGAATAGCAGTAAATTCACTGATTGTCGATCAAATAATGCAAATATAATGGCAAGGCACGTTAACTGCACAGAATAATGATTCATAGTAAATACAAAGTGCCAAACTCCCAACTGATTGAGGATATATCCTGTTCATATTGCAGCCAGCGGCTCTGTTGGAACTCTTGTGCTGGCCTAAATTTAACAGCAGTGGTAATTTAGCTGTCCTGTCCGTGTTGTAGGTCCAAGAGCTGCACCATAGCCACTTCTCGCAGAAACTTTTAAATATTCAAAAGCTTTTTAAATCGAAAGTATAATCTGTTTACACTTTACAAGGCTGAGAAAATATGATCACTCAGTTCCAGGCACAATTAGGATTTTGTTACCATCGGTCATAAAGTTTCATATTTTAGTATATTTGTTTAATGAAAGTATTTTAGACCCGTTAAGGCTTCAATACAACTCGCTTTGAAAGTATAATCCCATTGCAAATCTAGGGTCATCGAACAGCCGCGCTACACCTTCAGAGAAAACTCGACGGCAAAAGGCGGACTTCAGAGGTCACAAATATAACCCTTTCAATCATCCAGCAATCAGATTTACACAACAAAAGAACATTTCCTTTTTCGCAGTGATATATACTCCCCATGTCCCCAAACTTCAGTAAATCCGATTGCAAACGATCTGCACCCATTGAGAGGAATCGGTAGCTGCTGCAATTGACCAACTCTCGAAAATACAGCCACTTCTCTTTGTCAATTGATTCGAAGCATATAGAAAGTAATGACATTACAAGTTAAAAACGAATTGCTCTGAAGTTTTAATGGATGTAAAATTCTTTGATGAAACAAATAAACACCGACCTAGAGACAGGATTAATAATGTCTGGTGGCAGGCACCTGGCAAAGAGCTCGGATTTATTTACCAAGCTGTCATTCCGTTTGCTCGCTGCCCTCTATGTTTCCCAAGTCCGTATTCTAACTTGTTTTGTATTTGCTCATGGACCACCCCTTCAACAGATAAAATAAACGATATGTTCCCACAATTTGAAAATGGCCCTTACCAAAATTCACCAGTTAGCACATTTTCAGCAAGATCAACCTAGGTTTAAATCAGTGCCTGGGACACTCCTAACAGAAGCCGATATTTCATGACTTTCCCGAGCCATCTGAAACCAGGAGCTTTGTTTGAAATTGATATTCGGAAAAGATGAAGTCAGACAGAACATCCGCACCAAAACATACTAAATCATTAAAGCTCCTGAATACCACATGGAAACGTTTGCGGTATATTTGGTAAAGCAAAACATTTCAAACTTGTCTTATCTTCGTGAACAACTGCTGCTTGTCCTTTACATGTTGACAATGCAGCGGTGCTTCAGTATATGTGCAGAATCGAAGGAAGATTCCTTGTCCGGCGAAGACTGTAAGCGAAGGGGCCCAAGCGAGTTTTGCACTCTGATGTTCAATACTTCATTTGAAATAATGTGTGGCATTAAAATAAAGCTTGTGAAGTTAAAAAAAAACTCAATGTTTTTATTATTAATTTTCTATGAAATACGACACAAATTCAGTTCGGATGTGAATCATTTACGCTTTATAAAAAAAAATGATTAAAGGCGAATCGATAACTAATGAAACCTTTTTTTCCTGATTTGTGCCTTGTTAAGTAGGGTTAAAATGCCTACGATTATGCATTTTGCAACTATTCACAAGCCACCCGTCCTGGGCCGCGAACTTTTGCTCAGTGAGGTGTGAACCTCAAGCGCAAGCGGGGATTGTGCTGCTCACTCCGCCGTGGCATCGAGATTGCGGTGTGCTTTTAACACCGGTTAAACTGTGGTATTGGTGGTTTCCAAAAGAACCTCAGCTCTATGTTGCATTTACTGTGATGTTGGCGAACATGAGCCTGTCCCTTGGCCAACACAGTGCGGGCTGATCAGTAATCGATGCTGGGCAGAATACTGAAATATTTCATCGTTGTCAAAATACCCACTTAGTTACATGAAATAATATATCGGAGGAGGTGGGTAGCATTTCATTCTGTTCCTTTTCAATTATCCCCCGCTATTCACTCTGTGATTATTTGAAATCTCGCAACTGAAAGGGAAGCCCTGAAATATCACAATGGCAACATTTGTAACCTTTTGTTTTGAGATTGTTTCAGGCTTCAATTAAGAAATGCGTGAATTGATCCCTGGTGAGTAATGGGATCAAGTACAATGATGGGAGGATGTAGAATCATAAAACAATACACCACAGGAGGACATTCTGCCCGTCGTGTCTGTGCCGGGTTCTTTGAAACAGCTACCCAGTTATCCCCACACCCTTTCCCTATACCACTGTAAATTCACCCCCTTCAATTATTTAGCCAATTTCATGCGGCATCACCTTGATGAAAGCGTATCTCAGGTAGAAGGGTAAATACCGAGCTCCAGAGCGCAGGACAGGAATTATATCAGATTCAAAGATGGGCAAACAGCTTCAAAGATTTCAAAGAAGTCTTCGTCTGGGCTGTGACACCCTCCCATCAAATCCCAGCCACCCCCCAAAAAGGCAAGTCAGTTTTCCCATTCTGTCCTCGGATGGAATCCCTAAGGCGGACCAAGTCTGCATTCTTTATTCAGATCGAAACGAGCGGCAAACGGCATTCCCACAATCCATTCATTCGGGGTTTTTTCTCTCTTGTTAATTAAACCTAAATTAAAGACCATACAGTCGTGGTTAAATCTTTTCTAACCGAGTAAGAAAAGAAGTAAGAATGTTGTTCCGACGTTGTTGCGACCGACTTTAACCGCGTGATTCCGCTTCGCTCATCGAACATGTTTCTCCAAAGCAAGCTTTAATAATGAATTCGCTTTAACTAACCTGTTTTGGTCCAGTTAAAAGCAAAACGGGGACTTTCGGTTTTTTTTATTCTACAATAACACAGAGACAGGCCTGAGAGAAGTGTGAGGGATCTCAGTTGGACTGGGGACCAATTCCATCCTCAGTTCCATGGCTCAGATGCTACATTAGCGAGAGAGAAAAACACCTTTCCAGTGCATTATTTGCAATTCCGGGTCACTACTATTTTTTCCGCAGCTACACAATTTATTGGTACTTGTAAATGCGTTTTATTTCAATCTATGGGAGAGGTTTTGGTCCAGTAAACAGAGGGGACCATTTTCTCTGGTAACAGGACTAAATGGACAAGTCATTGAGAAAGCCCTATAGGCGCCATGAGTCAAATTGCCTCCTTCAGTGCTCTAGAATCCCGTTTCTGATCTTTCTATCGGTAAATATGTAGATATATAATTATACATGCAGACAGCTATCGCTATTATCGACGGTCTTAGAAGCTATTTTGGTACTTCTCTTAAAAGTAAAATAAAATTAACTCCTTCGATACTAAAGACAAAAATATGGTCGAATTACTGACTAACTTTGTTGCTTTCATTCAAACATCTAAAGGATGTTCCCTCTATATGTGTGTAGCCAGGCATCAGCAGTACGGTGAAGCTGCGGTTAACGACTCGTTTTCTCCGTCCGTGTACAGGAGCTGGGAGGGTTCCTAACACTTGTCCTCTGACCCGTAACGTCGGTCTGTTTTATTTCACACTTTGTACTGAATGAACATTCGCTTTTTGCTTGCCTGCACTCGTTAATGCATTTTCTAAAATAGCATTCTTTATGAAATATTATTGGTGTGCAAATACTTGATTTCATTATTTAACAGATGACTGAAAAATATTTTTTAAAGTCTCCGTGAAATACTTTCTTCCAGTAAAACTCTTTCTATTAATACCTAGTCGCTGAACGGTTGCTATAAGGATGGTTGCTGAACTCAAGAAGTTTCACGTTGTGTTTTTATGGACTGTATGCAAAGTCATTGCATCGCCTTTATGAATAAAAGCTAGACATTACAACAATCTGGACATTTTGCATAAATCTGTGCAGGCAACTGCTAAGGTGAAATCTCTGCGATTTGTCACTGAGCCCCACCAGTGACAGCTAGGGCCACCTGTAAACGCTCCAACAATTTGTAACTCTCTTATATTTTTGCCACAAGGAATTGCTCTGCTGTGTGCGTTCAACTTACTTAAATTGAGTCAATAAACAAAGCGTGAAAAAGAACTTTGAAAGTAAATATCGTCCCACTCATTCGCTTCGCTCTCCAAACACACAATTAACCCCAAGTTTCCAGCAGAAATGATTGGAAAACGCGCCACTTTGATAAAATGCCTTTGCAACAATTCACTCCGAACGGAAAGTTCATGTTATTTGTATTGGCTTTTTGAACTTTGTGTGAACGCAAGTTATTTTTAAAATAAAGATTAAAACAACTACCTATAACTGGAGAACGACGGGATTTAAAAAGAGCGACATGAAAGTTGCGTGTAATATTTAAGTATTGCGGCGCGTTTATCTTGCACGAACGCGTCAAATGCACACACATCTGTCCTGCTCATCTCATTTAGATGTATTGCAATTTTTGTATTAAAACCACGATCAAAGCATTTTGAATATCTTTCAAGTATAAAATCAAGCAAGTAAATACAAACACTTCACACCTGACCTTCTGGCTCCAAAACACCTGTACAATGTTTATATGAATGCTATATGCTGTATAAAAACATAAGAAATAGGAGCAAGAGTAGGCCATTCGAGTTCTCTCCTCTATTCAGTGAGATCATGATTAATCTTCTACCTCAACTCCACCATCCTGCACCATTCCCAATTCCCATAGTACCCAAAAATCGATAGATCTCTGTCTTGAATATACTCAACTACTGAGCATTCACAGCTCTCTGAGGTAGAGAATTCCAAAGGTCAGTTTGAAATTTAATTTTCATTCATTTCTATTAATGTCATCTGGTCATACATTCTTGGTTTACATTGAAGTGATGATCAAGGTTTACATTATAGTGCTCATGTAAAGAAAAACACTGCACAGACTTGATAGGCTGAATGGCCTGTTTCTTTGTTGTAACACTAAAATTCAACAATAATGGCCATAGTTCTCTCGAACCATTCTTTTTTTTTTGAACTACCTATTTTTGCTTAATTACATGTTATGATGGAAGTGAGCAAATTTAGCTGTTACACAGTCCAATCTCCTACAATTACTGACATCATGGATTATTGATCAACTTTTCTGTATCCCACAGAAGTTAGATGACTTTCTGCATTATGTGTGCAAACTTGTGCATTCCCTAAACCTGTCCTTTGCATGGCACAGTCTGAGTGACAGTGATTAATGTCACACCAACCAATCAAAATGGCACTCATGTTGGCTGGTCACTGAAACAAATGATGCTGACATTATAGCTGATGTGTTCCTAATGAATTAACAAGTCCCAAACTCCCTGGAAGACTTTTGGAAAGTTAATCTGTCTGAAATTCTGTTCAGTTACATAGAGTGAGACATTGATTGCAGTTTCACTACATTAATGGTCTGGGATTGATCGTTGCAGCTGGGAGCATCAGAGTTCTACTATGGACTATGCATGGCTATAAGTCAACATTCCTGCTGCCATGAGTGCTGTGTGCAGGCATGGTTATACATATCTGCATGGCTTCTGCTGTCAGAAATTAAAGTTGAAATGTTTTGAGAGTGGGCAGGAGCTCCCAAACTCTCAAAGCATCGAGAAGAAAAACTTCTCCTTCAGTTTAGAATATGCCCAGGTATACAAAATCCCTCAGCACTTTTTAAACACGGATGGATACAACATTAGTTTCAATCTATAAACTGCACGATCAGAATGGGACATTGAAGTTATATTGGCACTTTTGCAGCAACTCTTTCATTCAGAATGATGCAAAACAAACCATTAAGGCACCTCACTGAGAAACAGCTTACATATTTTAATTAAAACTAAAGTGTCTGCAGCGGAAATTGATGAAGCTGCAACTCCTTTCCTTTTGTGTACTTTTGGGTTTATATAGGATATTTTGATATATCCCTTTTGCCTTTATATTGGAGATATTATAAGATATTTTCATATATCCCTTACCTCCAATATGAGTTCAAGGATCAGGAAACACTGAAGAGACTGGTTAATACTCTTAAATGAAGTCAATGAGATCATAATACACAATCCCTTCCATGTGTACTTGAGATATAGGTAACTGTTATGCTCACATACCAAGATCTCCTTCAATCATAGGCATATTTTTTTGTTTACCTATCCTAGCCTCAGCATGACTAAATAGGAGTTCCCCTCCCCACCCCCTGCCCCACCCCACCCTGCTGTGCTAAAAGCCAGTCTGGTACATCTGTGTGTCTTTCTAAACAGTATTTTAACCTAAGTACACTAGCTCAATTTTGTATAATTCTATATAATGCCAATTAGCTCATTCTATTTAATAATCCATAAGTGTGTGTCCTTACAGACACTATCTGCATACTATTAAAAATCCTGTGACAGTCCACATATCTTACTTCTTGTTGTTATGATTTTTGGTCACACTTTTCTGTCAACATTTATCATTATAAATTGCTATGTCAACATTTGACATTTGATTTGGTTACATCAACTGTCACAACGTAGTTGCAGCTCATGCCCAATAAGTGTCTCTGTGGACTGAGTTTCTGAAGATTTGTTCCCAAACTTATGTACTGTGGGTGACATCACTGCAAATTTACTAGTATTCCAGAAAGGCTTTGGGATTTCAAATATTATGCAATGATGTCAGCACTGAGAGACATATTTAGGTACATAAAGATGTAATGACGCTGTGAGCAATCAGATGATGCAATTACTTAATCACTTTATGACAAAAAAAAGATAACCTTACCAAAACGCTTTGACCCACAGTGGATACAATCAAAATGTAATTATTATGGGCAAGCACAATTTTGCAGCACCAGGAACTGAACAATCAGAAAGAAACACCCTCATGAGGGGACACTTCTTATACAAACCGATATATATGTATAGTGGACTTTTGTTTTATGCAGTAATTTACAGGACAAAAATGTCAGATATAATCAGATTTCCTATTAAGAGGCAAAAAGTACATTCTGACAAAGAAATAGGAACCTGGAGATAATTTACATGTTTCAGAGATCTGCACACATCAGAGATGCAAAGTGTTTACCTGAAAAGAGAAACTGGGCAGTAACATTACATTGCCACAGCTATTTGACCTTTACTCAACATAATTAAAGCAAATCAAATTACTAAACATTGCCAAGTAGAAATGCAATCATATTGGGCTCATAAATATTCATTGTTATGAACAATCAGACAATCACTTCCACCATTCCTAACACAGTGGTTAGCACCACAGCCTCACAGCTCCAGCGACCCGGGTTCGATTCTGGGTACTGCCTGTGTGGAGTTTGCAAGTTCTCCCTGTGACCGCATGGGCTTTCGCCAGGTGCTCCGGTTTCCTCCCACAGCCAAAGACTGGCAGGTAGGTAGGTAAATTGGCCATTATAAATTGCCTCTAGTATAGGTAGGTGGTAGGGGAATTGAGGGAAGGTGGGGATGTGAGAGGGTAATGGGATTAATGTAGGATTAGTATAAATGGGTGGGCTGAAGGGCCTGTTTCAGTGCTGTATCTCTAAATAAAAAGAAACAAATGAAACTCCAGTTTAGGAAATGATCAGTTCTGGAAAAATGTTACTTATACTGTTACAGGCACTTCATGGTTTCTGCTTTGTATCACAGAAGAATAGACATGATTTCTGAACAAGCTTAATTATTCAATGTGAAAAGCAGTCATATGTAGAGATTCATACATATAGTTCCCTCTTAGCAGTAACTGAGCACCCAAGTGTGGTGCAAAATTGACTCAAAAATTGAGATACTTCAACAAACCTAAAGTAGTCCAGAGGCATTGTACAAATAGATCGCATCTTGGGGAATGATGGGTTTCACAATGCAACCAGTACCCCTGTGCTGGTTTATTTTCCATAAATGCTTATCTAGCAAAGTATCAATGAGGGAAGTTTTAGGAAATACCAACAAATCATTAAACCTACCAAGTATAACACTGAAACCTGCATCAAAAGACATTCTAGCTTAAACTTAGGTCACTTATTTCCAGAACCTCGTAAACCAGTCATTTACAACTTGCCATAATCAATCTTATTTCATATTAGATGTCATCAGTTTGCTACTTTCCTAGTCCTCACTGCACTCCAGTGCAACTCAAAGTTAGATCTCCAAAAGAATTATTCCTGACACTTCGCGTAGGAACTTGAATTTTTAAAACCATATTGACCTGGGTTGTGCAACTACTTAAAGGTCCCCATCCTTCTAAGGAGCAGTAGGTCCTGAATTAAGTGCAAGCCTATCTTTAAATAAAAATCTCAAGTAATTCCGAATTGTTCAAATTTTACTCAGTTCCTTCAGGGGAAACAAGTCTAATGTGAAAATATGTCGTTGTTGTGATTAATTAAACATTTCCTGCCTTAGTAAACAAAGATGGACAAATAGGATGTGTATTGTGCCATAAAAATAAATAAACTGCTGGGGATGCTGGTTGTAGGAGATTGGAAGCATAGAAATAGTAGGTTTAGGCTTCTTGAAGGGAGATGGTATCTGGGACTATAAATATTTTATTAACTGCAATATATTGTAATGCAAGCACCATCACCAGCATATTCATTTTTAACAATCCTGCAAAATTGAATTAGTTTAAAGTTACTCACCAAATTAAATCTCAAGGCTTGGTAAACAAATCATGAAAGGTAGTCTCAGCTAAAACATGTAACGTGGCAAGAATTTTTATATTCTATCATGGCAATTGTAAATTTACTCAAAAATCAAAAAATAAGAAGAAACTGAACTGCAGAATTTAAAGTAGTCAAAGTATTTAATATTAAAGTGCCATTTGATACTATTAGGCCTAACCCCATTTACTAGCAGAAGCCTAGTTTGAATAGGATGTGCTGCAGGTAGTGTGTACAAGATTGAATGCTGTTTACAGAAATACATGCTAGCCTTAGATTTCCTCTAGGCTGACATAGTTCTCTCTGCCCAATAATGTGTGCGCCGCTGACACCACTGTGTTTTCCTCAGTCAGTTTATTTTCATAAGCAAGGGTGGATCCCTGAAGGGAGATCCACCCAAGGTTGCATACAGGCACTAAGGAAGGTGGATGTCATTGTTGTTAATCTGTTAATTATGTGTTAATTGTTCAATTATATACAGGTGAAGGGTGTTAATTGGAGTCTTACCTGAGCACTTATAAGAAGACACTTACTGAGACTGGTGGAGGTTTTTGAGTGAGGAGCACATGTTTGTAATCCTTTTACTCTGTACAATAAATGTGAAACTGAGTAAAGATAGGCTCCAGCATCATCCTTCCACAACAAGCTTTCTGGAATTGAACAATAGCAGTGCAGCAGCATTTAAAGACCCACTAGGACTGGAGTTTTGTGAAACTCTGTGGCTGCAGTTTGAGGAAGAGGAAAAATATGAAGGAGGCTGTGTCCAAATGGTGTTGCACAGGAGTTCAATAAGGACACTGGAGAGAAGGAAAAAAACAGGCGAGCAACAGAAGGTTTTAAGGAATGGCTTCAAAGTGCAGATGGGATGCCCTTCAACCAAGTTCACCTTTAGGCAGTTATAGGTACTCCTTCAGGAAGTCAGAAAGAGAAGGGAAACCCTTTTTGTGGAGAGGAAAAGAAGTTCCTTGAGATTGGTAATGGCTGCATATTGGAGGGAGATGACACAGGCTACATGTGCCTCCTCCAAGACCCCTTGGTCAGCAGTTTCAGTACAACAAACCTGACAAGGGTGTGTTATGTAAGAGTGGGCAATTGAAGATCAGTGTAAAAGTTTGCGCTGCTAATAGATGCCGTAACTGTGACCATCTTCAAAAAAGGCGACAAGACCAACTCTGGTAACTACAGAGGGGTATCCCAGCTGTCCGCCACAGGGAAGGTCATTGCAAGAGTCTTTCTCAACCACCTTTGGGGCGGCACAGTGGCGCAGTGGTTAGCACCGCAGCCTCACAGCTCCAGGAACCTGGGTTCGATTCTGGGTACTGCCTGTGTGGAGTTTGCAAGTTCTCCCTGTGTCTGCGTGGGTTTCCTCCGGGTGCTCCGGTTTCCTCCCACATGCCAAAGACTTGCAGATTGATAGGTAAATTGGCCATTATAAGTTGCCCCTAGTATAGGTAGGTGGTAGGGAAATATATAGGGACAGGTGGGGATGTGATAGGAATATGGGATTAGTGTAGGATTAGTATAAATGGGTGGTTGATGTTCGGCACAGACTCGGTGGGCCGAAGGGCCTGTTTCAGTGCTGTATCTCTAAACTAAACTAAACTAAACAAAACCTCCTCCCTGTGGCTGAAGAGCTCCGACCGGAATCACAATGTGGATTCCGTCCATCAAGAGGCACAATGAACATGATCTTCACAGCAAGACAGCGTCAAGAAAAATGTAGGGAGCAGCAGCAACTTTTATACATGGCCTTCTTTGACATCCTTCGACTCTATCAACCAGGAGGGATTATGGAACATCCTCCTCAAATTTGGCTGCCAAGAGAAATTTGTCACCATCCTCCGCCTACTGCATGACGACATGCAAGTTGTAATCCTTGCTAACCTACATCGCCTCCAATCCAGAACCAAGGCCACTCCAACCTCTGTCATCGAGCTGCAGTATACTGACAATGCTTGTGTATGTGCACACTCAGAGGCCAAGTTTCAAACCCTCATTGATACATTCACTGAGGTGTATGAATGGGCCTTAAGCTAAACATCCAGAAGACAAAGGTCCTCTACTAGCCTGCTGCCACAGTGCAACACTGTCCCCGACTATCAAGATGCATGGCGAACCACTGGACAATGTGGATCATTTCCCGTACCTTGGGAGTCTCCTCTCAGCAAGGGCAGACATTGGTGATGAAACTCAGCATCGCCTCCAGTGTGCCAGCACAGCCTTCGGTCGTCTGAGGAAAAGAGTGTTTGACAACAAAGACCTCAAATCTGGCACCAAGCTCATGGTCTACAGGGCTGCCCTGCTGTATGCATTGGAAACATGGATCCTGTACAGCAGACATCTCAAAGCCCTGGAGAGATATCACCAGCAGTGCCTCTGCAAGATCCTGCAAATTCAGTGGCAGGACAGGCACTCCAATATCAGTGTCCTCTCTCAGGCCAACATCCCCAGTATCGAGACACTGGTCATGGCTAGTCAGTTACCTTGGGTGGGCCACATCGTCCACATGCCTGACACAAGACTCTCCCAAAACAAGCTTTCTACTCTGAGCTCCATCACGGCAACAGGTTACCAGGAGGGCAGAGGAAACGCTACAAGGATGTCCTTAAAGCCTCCCAGAAAAAATGTGACGTCTCCACTGATTTGTGGGAATCTCTTGCCTGAGACTGCCCAAAATGGAGAAGAAGCATCCGCGAAGGTGCCAACCAGTTCAAACAACGTCGACATGCCTGGGCAGCGACCAAGTACAAACAGCAAAAGGAACATCCAGAATTCCGAGTATCCCATTCACTTGCCTCATTAAACAGCACCCGCCCCACCTGTGGCAGAGTGTGCAGATCCAGAATTGGACTATTCAGTGACCTAAAGACTCACAACCCTAGAGTAGAAGAATGTCATCCTCGTTCCCCAGGGACTGCTCAAGAAGAACTACTAGACACTTCAGAACTTTTTGAAGCACCTTCAGCACTTTCCCAAATTCCCCACCACCTTACCCACGTGTCATTTGTCCTTCACATCTGACTATCTTCTCCCATTTGAAAGTGGCCATGTTACTTATTATAAAAATCCTTATTCATCCTTGAATGATAAGAATGGCCAGCACTAAGTAGAATGAAAACCAAAAACAAGACTTGTATATATATAGCATTTTTCACAGCCACTGGATGCCTCAAAACACTTTACAGCCAATGAAGTACTTTTGAAGTGTAATCATTGTGGTAATGTAGGAACTGCAGCAGCCAAGTTACACACAGTAAACTCCCACAAACAGCAATGTGATATGGAACAGATAATCTGTTTTTTTGTGATGTTGATTGCGGGATAAATATTGGCCAGGATACTAGGACCCCCCTGCTCATCTTCAGAATACTACCATAGAATCTTTTACATTCACGAAAATAGGCAGATGGGACCTCAGTTTAACATCTTATCCAAAGAATGGTACCTCAGTACTGATTTGTCAGCCTTATTTTTTGTGCTTAAGCTCTGGAGTGGAACTGGAACTCAAAGCCTTATGGCTCAGAGCAAGAATGCTACCAAATGAGCTCCAGCTGCCACCTGACACGGTTACCATTCTCACATATCCTACATTACCCTTGCAGGAAAAGAGGTATCTCACTACCTGAGGGAGAATAAGGCAACTGAAATGTGGCAAGTGAACCTACGGGGTCCTCATAGGAGGCCATAGAGTTCCTGAAAGGGCTCATGGCTGAAGGTGTGAGTAATGATGAAATGGGAGGACAGGTGTCAGTTTGAAGTTTGTCAGATTACTCCCAGGCACTCCACTTGGTGCTGCTTATTCGGAATCCAAAAGCAAATTTCATTGCACATTCAAGCTGAGCTATTGTGCAAGTCAGTAGATAAGCCTACATATCACATTATCATTTTTATTTCCCCTTTCTTGCCCTGTGCTGCCTGGAGTTTTTCAAGAAGCAATGAAGAGGAAGAAGATGTGGAAGAAGTTTAACGGCCTTTCTTGCTAGCATGGCATCATCATCACCATCATGTGGTCTCTTCTGGCCAAGCACAGCATGGGACATGCACTCAGGGGCCACCAGATAGTTTCCAGCGAGGAATAGTACTAGGTGATACATTGAGTTGTCAGGAGGCAGGAAAAATGGAAGAAAATGAGAGTGTATTTCCTGACTAGAGAGTGAGGTGATGCAAGCCCATGGTTCAGAAACTGTTGGACCCCAACCGTGTGGGCTCTCCCTTCAAGAGACAGAGGAACATAGGAATATTGGAACAAAAGTAGACAATTTAGTCCCTCAAACCCGTTCTGCCATTCAATGAGATCATAGCTGATCTGCGACCTCGCTCCATATACCTACCTTTGCCCCATATCCATTAATACGGATGTTCATAGAGCATCAAACCTATATGGAGGCTTCAAGGCTTGTTTCCCACCATGTTCATCACTTGCTAACTGAGCTGGAAGAGTCCATGGCTGACATGGGTCTGACCATAATGGAGGATTCAGATTAATTGATGGAATGGCTGCTCTCAGTATGCCTACAGAAGATATCATCATTGAAGAGGCTCAAGGGTCAGGAGCAGCATGCTGTGTGGCAAGCCTTAATTCTGTCATGTAGACCTTGGGTGATGAGGTGGAGAAGGTTCTCCACAGGCCTACTGGAAGTTGATAATAGAATGTAAAGAGCCATTAACCATGGCTTCACTGAACTTTCAAGGACCATAGTGACTACAGTCTCTCAGTCCTTTGGTCTTATAGAGGCAATGCCATGAGTCATGACAGGATCAAGCTGCCCAGATTCAAGGTCTGCAGATACAGCCTGCAACTGGTCCGTTGTCAGACATAGGTATCACAAGAGGAAGGCCATTTCAGGCCCGAGAAGTACATGATACTGCTGAGCAGCCAACAACCTCACCATCTCCAAACATTAGAGGAGAAAAGGGATCTTACAAGAGTCAGAAGGTTAGGAGTACATAGTGGAATGCATAGAGGCATCAGCAGGGGTGGGGGTTTGATATATTATGCATCAACTCCCTACCTGAAGTCATGATTCAGGTTTTGTGGATAGCTGCTACAAAGTGTGTGTTCTCATTACTAGCATCCCCGTTGCCCGCCTGGATAAAATTAGGGCAATAAAAAATCATGGCTTATGATCCCTTCACTGTCATAGGGTAGGTAGTCAGAGTTCAGTAAATGGGGTTGAAGTTTAAGTGCAACATGTCACAATATTCCTGGTTTGCTTCCTAAGGTAAAGCTAAGTTTCTTGACACACTTCACATTTCAATGTGATAAAACAGGATCTGGCCAATGTGGACGGGGAGCAGCTACTTGTAGGAAAGTTTACATCAGACCACTGGGAAGCATTCAAAAAGGAAATTGTGAGAGTTCAGGGCCAACATGTTCCCCTGAAGATTAAGGGTAGGACCAACAAGTCCAGGGAACCCTAGATGTCAAGGGATATAGAGGATTGGATAAGGAAAAAAAAGGAGGCTTATGGCAGATTCAAAGTGCTGAAAACAGCGGAGGCCCTAGAGGAGTATAGAAAGTGTAGGGGGGTACTTAAAAAAGTAATTAGGAGAGCAAAGAGGGAACATGAACAAACAATATCGGGCAAGATAAAGGAAAATCCCAAGGTGTTTTATAAGTATATTAAGGGCAATAGGATAACTAGGGAAAGAGTAGGGCCCATTAAGGACCAAAGTGGCAATCTGTGTGTGAAGCCAGAGGACATAGGTGAGGTTTTAAATGATTACTTTTCATCTGTTTTCACTATGGAGAAGGATGATGTAGGTGTAGAGATCAGGGAGGGGATTGTGATATACTTGAACAAATCAGCATCAAAAGGGAAGAAGTATTAGTTGTTTTAGAGGGCTTAAAAATGGATAAATCTCCAGGCCCAGATAAGATGTATCCCAGGCTGTTATGTGAGGCAAGGAATGAGATAGTAGGGGCTCTGACACAAATTTTCAAATCCTCTCTGTCCACAGGAGAGGTACCAGAGGACTGGAGGACAGCGAATGTGGTACCATTATTCAAGAAGGGTAGCAGGATAAACCAGGTAATTACAGGCCAGTGAGTCTAACATCAGTGGTAGGGAAACTATTGGAAAAAATTCTGAAGGATAGGATTAATTTCCACTTGGAGAGGCAGGGATTAACCAGGGATAGTCAGCATGGCTTTGTTGGGGGATAGCGTATCTAACAAATTTGATTGAACTTTTTGAGGAGGTGACTCACATACACAAGAATTGATAGATAGAGAGGAAAAAGGCAAGTGGTTTAAAGAGAGGTAGGTGTTCATGGTTGACGGTAAACCTATTGAATTTTCTAAGGAGGACAGTCTCTTTCAAAGGTGCAGGCTTAGGTGTTTGTAGTCTCCTGGTGGTTAAGACTTCAGACTGGAGATGGTGGCTACTTTAAGTTCTCTGCTGTAGCAAGTTGAAGAGTAAAATTAGCAGCAGGGCTTCTTCCTTGTTTTGGTTGGATCTCTTTCCACAGCCTCTCGCTGGATTGCTTTCTGTGATGTTGTTGTGATCGCTCCTCTCTTTCGAGAGGGCTACCTTTAAAGGTCAAAATCCATCACCATAACAGTTTTGTTAGTTGACACATGGCTTTCTCCCCTGGTGTGAACACATGATGGACCAGGATGTGGAACCCATAGTTATCTATTGACATCCAAATGGGTACTATTCTGTTATGATGTGGCTACTTTACACATTTTTTGTTTCAGAAGAACGCATTCAATTCAGGAATGTCACTTGATGGTTTCAGGATGGGTGCAGTTAACACCGCTTACACTAGAATGTATCCTTTTGTCCTTTTGAGATAGTGATGCAGTTTTTGAATACGCAGGCCAAGTCATCTGACATTTGGTGGCCACCTTTGCAGCACATTGTCAACTTTTTTAAAGGAAAAGTCAATTTCAAAGAGTCCACACTGAATAAAGTTTGTATCTTAAAAGTTAGGAATATCATATGTCTTTACTGGGCATGGCTTTTCCATCTGCTGCTTGTGTCAAGTGGGGGGAACCTGGGGATTACCAGATTACTGCAAAAAAAAAACCTAGACCTTACCAGTGCTAAAATATATGATCCTGCAGGGGATTGATGACCTTAATTTAAACATTAATGACTCCGCCTGGTGCTAGAGACCTTTTATTTTCAGAGTTCATAACCCATAATTGCGGTTAAAGGGGAATTGGGTATACTTTGAAAAAAAAAGGCTGTGCGGAATGGCTGGAGAATGAAGCAATCTGGATAGTTCTTGATATCTGACGCACCAGAAGATAATAGGTGAAGAGATAGGAGAGCCTCTGAGAGATGGTAAGGTTGGAGGCAAAGTGGCAAAGGGAGGTTGGTAAAGTCTGCGTAAGGCTAATCACAGGTAGTGCCAGTTTCATTTGTTCTCTGTAAGTATTGAAATGTCCTTACACAAAGCCACTATTTCTTCAAGGGAAAATGTTACTGTGTGCATAGTTGAATAAGATTTTCTGTTTCTGACATCACAGGTAGTGTCTTGGAGGAAGAGGTCAGTCACTGAGATTACCACCCATGGACCTCCAAATCCACAATTGCTGCCATGTCCAGACACATAACTTCTGTCACATCTTCATCAACTCCAACATGTCTTCTTGCCTACTCCAGCATCAGTCCACAGCACCCAATTTGCAGGACGTAATTGAAGAGATAGAAAGGTTTTCACTAGGTGAAGGACTGAGAATTAGTAAGGGCATGGAAGTGGAAGAGAGGTAGAGGGCCGTTCCTTCACATATAGTGGAGAAAAAACAGTCCTCAGCTACAGAACCAAGGAGACCCCAGATCTCAAAGTCCAGTCTTCAAAATTACAGTGCTAAGTGAGTATTGATCTCACATGCAGGTAACGTAGAATGTTTCTATGCATATAGTTGAGACGTATAAAAAGAAGGAGAATCTATTACAGGCATCTGCAACACTTTGCAGGAACTTTCTCACAATATGCAGAAAAACCTGGTGTCAAGCCAGGAGCTTTCTGCAACATCAAAGTGCCAGGCAGAGGCACTAAGGACCTTGGCTATTTTGAGAGTAACAGGAAGAGGTACTAAAAACATTGGTGGCTTTGCGAGAGTCAATTACTGCTGCTTCATTTATGGCACAGAAGGCGGCCATTCAGCCCATTGAGTCCATGCCAGGTCTCCACAGAGCAATCCAGTCAGTCCCACACCCCGGCTGATCCCCGAGCTCTGCAAGTTTATTTCCTTCAAGTGGCCATCCAATTTCCTTTTGAAATCATTGATTGTCTCTGCTTCCACCATCCTTGTGGGCAATGAGTTCCAGGTCACCACCCACTGCATAAGAAAAGTTCTTCCTCACATTCCCCCTGCACCTCTTGCAGAAAACTTTCAATCTGTGTCCCCTCGTCGTCTGTACCATTAGTTAATGGGAACAGTTTTTCCTTGTTTAACTTATCTAAGCCAGTCATAATCTTGTACACCTCTATTAAATATCCCCTCAATCTCTTTTGCTCCAAGGAGAACAAGCCCAGTTTTTCCAACTTAACCTTGTAGCCAAAATCCCCCATCCTGGAACTATTCTGGTAAATCTCCTCTGCACACTCTCAAGAACCCTCACGTCCTTCCTAAAGTGTGTTGACCAGAATTGGAAACAATACTCCAGCTGGGGACTAACCAGAGCTTTATAAAGGTTCAGCATAACTTCTCTGCTTTTCTGCTCAATGACTCTATTTATAAAGTCAAAGATCCCATGTGCTTATCTAACCACTGTCTCAATATGTCCTGCTACTTTCAAAGATCGATGCACATGCATCCTCAGATCCCTCTGATCCTGCACACTCTTTAAAACTATGCCATTAAGTATATATTGCCTCACCTATTCCTTCTACCAAAATGCATCATTGGCACAGTGGTGCAGTGGTTAGCACTGCAGTCTCACAGCTCCAGCAACCTGGGTTCAATTCTGGGTACTGCCTGTGTGGAGTTTGCAAGTTCTCCCTGTGTCTGCGTGGGTTTCCTCTGGGTGCTCCGGTTTCCTCCCACAGCCAAAAGACTTGCTGGTTGATAGGTAAATTGGCCATTATAAAATTGCCCCTAGTATAGGTAGGTGGTAGGGGAATATAGGGACAGGTGAGGATGTGGTAGGAATGTGGGATTAGTATAAATGGGGGGTTAATGGTCAGCACAGACTCGGTGGGCCGAAGGGCCTGTTTCAGTGCTGTATCTCTAAAAATCTTTTTTTTAAAAATCACTTCACACTTGTCAATATTAAATTGATAATGTTGTGTAATAATTATTATTTGGCAAAATTACTGAAGTTGGATGATTTTTATGCAAAGGTTGCTGTAACTAACATGTGAAATAATGCGTTATTTTGAGTGTTAATGTTTGGAGTGAAAGGCTATAAAATGATCTGATATTGACCTAGCCACATGTGAATGAGGCATGAGGTAATGTTCTAACCTTAAAGGAAAACTGGGTTAGGAGATGAGATTCAGATTCAGGCTTCTGAAGATGCAGAAACAGGAAAAAAATTTGCTTAGGTTAAGACATTTATATTTCCTGAGATGTAAATATGTTGAATTTAAAGAGAGGAAAAGAAAGCATGCAAACAGAAGAGAAAAAGGTGCAGAATGTCAAAGCAAGTTATAAAATAAAGGATTCTAAAGGGGGTGCAGGGGCAGAGGGACCTGGGGTATATGTACACAAATCATGGTGGCAGGGCAGGTTGAGAAAACATTAATAAGGCATATGGGATCCTAGGCTTTATAAATAGAGGCACAGAGTACAAAAGCAAGGTGGTTATGGTGAATTTAGGCACAGCATGCAAGGAGCCTTAATTTCAGGATGGAAACAGAGTCCTTTTGGAACTATGAACATGGCAGCATAAGAACATAGTAATAGGAGCAGGTGTAGGCCATATCGCCCCATGAGCCTTCTCCATCATTCCATTGATCATGGCTGATCATATACCTCAATTCCACTTTTTTGCACTATCCCTATATCCCTTGATTCCCTTAGAATCATAAAATGGTTACAGCACGGAAGGAGGCCATTCAACCTGTGTCCATGCCAGCTCTCTGCAAGAACAACTCAGCTAGTCCCACTCCCCTGCCCTTTCCCTGAAGTCATGCAAATGTTTTCTGTTCAAATAATTATCCAATGCCCTTTTGAAAGCCATGATTGAATCTGCCTCCACCACACTCTCAGGCAGTGCATTCCATGTCCTAACACTTGCTGCGTAAAAAGGTTTTTCCTCATGTCACCTTTGGTTCTTTTGCCAATCACCTTAAATCAGTGTCCCCTGGTTCTTGACCCTTCCGCCAATGGAAACAGTTTCTCCCTTTCTACTCTGTCTAGACTGCTTATTATTTTGAATACCTCTATTTAATCTCCTCGCAACCCTCTAAAGAGAAAATTCCCAGCTTCTCCAATCTATCCAAGTAACTGAAGTCCCTCATCCCTGGAACCATTCTCATAAATCTTTTCTGCACCCCCTCTAATGCCTTCACATCCTTTCTAAAGTGTGGTGCCCATAATTGGGTACAATACTCCAGCTGAGGCCGAACCAGTGTTTTATAAAAGTTCACCATAACTTTCTTGCTTTTGTACTCTGTGCCTTTATTTGTAAAGCCCAGGACCCCATATGCCTTATTAATGTTTTCTCAACCTGCCCTGCCCCCAGGTCCTTCTGCCCCTGCATCCCCTTTAGAATTGTATCCTTTATTTTATATTGCCTTTCCTTGTACTTCCTATGAAAGTGTATCACTTCACGCTTCTCTGTATTAAATTTCATCTGCCACCTGCCTGCCCATTCAACTAGCTTATCTATGTCCTCTTGAAGTTTATCCCTATCCTCCTGACAGTTCACAATATTTCCAAGTGTTTTGCCATCTGCAGATTTTGAAATTGTGCCCTGCACACCCAAGTTTAGGTCATTAATATAGATCAAGAAAAGCTGTGGTACTAATACTGACCCATGGGGAACCCCACTATATACCTTCCTCCAATCTGAAAAACAACTGTTCATCACTACTTAACTGTCACTCAGACAACTTCTTACCCATGCTGCCACTGTTCCTTTTATTCCATGGCCTTCCATGCTGACAAGCCTGTCATGTAGCACTTTAACAAATGTCTTTTGGAAGTCAATGTGCACCAGATCAACCGCATTACCCTCATCAACCCTCTCCACCTCATCAAAAAACTCAAACAAGTTAGTTAAACACAATTTGCCTTTAACAAATCTGTGCTGGCTTTCCTTAATCAATCCATAGTTGTCCAATGACTGTTAATTTTGCCCTATATTATTGTTTCTAAAGGCTTTTCCACTACCGAGATTAAACTGACTGGCCTGTAGTTGCTGGGCTAATCTTTACAACGTTTTTTGTACAAGGATGTAGCATTTTCAATTCTCCAGTCCTCTGGCATCACTCCTGTATCAAAGGAAAATTGGAAGATTATGGCCAGTGCCTCCACAATTTCCACACTAACTTCCCTCAGTATCTCAGATGTATTTGTTTCAGTCCTGGTGACTTATCAGCCTTTTTAGTACTTCCTCTTTATCAATTTTTAGCCCATCCAGTGTCTCAACTGCCTCCTGTTTCACTGTGGATTTTGAAGCATCTTCTTCCTAGGTAAAGAAAGATGCAAAGTACTCATTCAGTTCCTCAGCCATGCCTTCTGCTTCAATGTGTAAATTCTATTTTTGGTCCCTAATCTCCTTTTACTATCCTTTTACTATTTATCTGCCAATAGAAGACATTTTAGTTCCCTTTTATGTTAGCTGCCAGTCTCTTCTCATACTCTCTTTGCTTCCCTTATTTGTTTTTTCACTTCCTCTCTGAACATTCCATATTCATCCTGGTTCTCAACTGTGTTATAGGAACATGGAACATAGGAGCATGAGTAGGCCATTCAGCCTGTTGAGCCTGCTCCACCATTCAATTAGATCATGGCTGATCATTTATCTCAACACCACTTTCCTGCGCTATCCCCATATCCCTTGATGCCATTAGTATCCAGATATCTATCGATATCTGTCTTGAACATGCTCAATGATTGAGCTTCCATAACCCTCTGGGGTAGAGAATTCCAAAGATTCACCACCCTCTAAGTGAAAAAATTCCTCCTCATCTCAGTCTTAAATGGCCTACCCCTTATTCTGAGACTTTGTCCACTGGTTTTAGACTCACCAGCCAGGGGAAACATCCTACCTACATCCACCCTCATTCTTCAAAACGCTAGAGAATATAGGCCCGGTTTGCTCAATCTTTCCTCATAAGACAATCCCACCATCCCAGGGATTAGTCTGGTGAACCATCGTTCCACTCCCTCTATGGCAGGTCAGGATGGTGTGTGGCTTGGAGGGAAACTTGCAGGTAGTGGTGTTCCCAGACGTCCCACCCTGTCATGCCTTGTAAGAATTTTGTAAGTTTCAATGAGATCACCTCTTATTCTTTGAAACTCTAGAGAACATCGGCCCAGTTTCTGCAATATCTCCTCATAAGTCAATCCCCCATCCCAGGGATTAATCTGGTGAACCTCCATTGCAAACCCTCTTTGGCAAGTATATCCTTCCTTAAATGAGGAGACCAAAACTGTACACAATACTCCAAGGTGTGGTCTCACCAAGGCTCTATACAAATGCAGCAAGACTTGTTAACTCTTGTACTCAAAACCCCTTGCGATGAAGGCCAACATACCTTTTGCCTTCCTAATTGCTTGCTGCTCCTGCATGCTAGCTTTTAGTGACCCATGAACAAGGACACCCAGGTCCCTTTAGACATCAACACTTCCAAACCTCTCGCCATTTAAGAAATGCTCTGTCTCTCTGGTTTTTTTTCTATCAAAGTGGATAACTTCACACTTATTCACATTATATTCCATCTGCCGTGTTCTTGCCCATTCACTTAGTCTGTTCAAGTCCCCTTGAAGCCTACTTGCATCCTCCTCACAACTTACATTCCCACCTAGTTTTGTGTCATCAGCAAATTTGGAAATAATACAGTTGGTCCCACATCCAAATCATTGATATAGATGTGAACAACTATGGCCCCAGCACTGATCCTTGCGGTACCCCACTAGTAATTGTCTGCTATCCTCAGAACGACCCATTTAGTCCTACTCTCTGCTTTCTGTCTGTTACCCAATTCTCAATCCAGTATATTACCCCCAATCCTATGTACTCTAATTTTGTTTACTAACCCCCTATGGGGGACCTTATCAATAGCCTTCTGAAAATCCAAATACACTATATCCACTGGTTCTCCTTTATCTATACTACAAGTAACATCCTCAAAAAATTCCAACAAATTTGTCAAACATGATTTCCCTTTCATAAATCAATGTTGACTCTGCCCAATCATATCATTATTTTCTAAGTGTCCAGTTATCACATCCTTTATAATAGATTCTAACATTTTTCCTACTACTGACGTTAAACTAACAGGTCTGTAGTTCCCCATTTTCTCTCTCCTCTCCTTTCTTAAATAATGGGGTTACATTTGTTACTTTCAGTCTGCAAGAACCTTTCCAGAATCTATAGAATTTTGAAAGATAATCACCATTGCATCCACTATCTCTATAGCCACCTCCTTCAACACTTTGGGATGTAGCTCATCTGGTCCAGGGGATTTATCAACCTTCAATCCAATTAATTTTTCAAGTGCTACCTCTTTATTAATATTGATTTCTTTCAGTTCCTCATTTTCACAAGTCCCTTGGTTCCTTTGTATTTCTGGGAGATTTTCCGTATTTTCCTCCGTGAAGACAGACACAATGTAGTTGTTTAGTTTTCTACAATTTCCCTATTCTCCATTATAAATTCTCCTGTCTCCGTCAGTAATGGACCCACATTTGTCCTTGCTAAACTTTTCCTGTTCACATACCTAAAGAAGCTTCTACAGTCCACCTTTATGTTTCTCATGAGTTTGCATTCATCTCTTTTCCCTTTCTTTATGAGTTTCTTGGTCATCCTTTGCTGGATTCTAAATTGCTTCCAATCCTTGGGTTTACCACTTTTTCTGGTAACCTTATAAGCCGCTTCCTTTCATCTAATGCAATCTTTAACTTCTTTTGTTAGCCATTGTTGATTCATTTTTCCTGTTGGGTTTTTGTGTCTTAGAGGAATGTATGTTTGTTGTAGACCATGTAATGCTTCTTGAATTACGAGCCATTGCCTGTCTATTGTCAAATCTTTTAGTGCATTTTCCCAATCCACCATAGCCAACTTGCCTCTCAGATCTTCATAGTTTCCTTTGTTCAGATTTAAGACTGCAGTTTCAGAATGAACTATATCTCTTTCAAACTTAATGTAAAATTCTATCATATTATGGTCACTATTTCACAATGGCTCCTTCATAGCAAGGTTATTAATTAGCCCTTTCTCATTACATAAGATCAAAAATAGCCTGATCCCTAGTTGGTTCTTCAACGTACTGCTCCAGAAACCCATCTTGAACACACTCCAGGAATTCATCCATCCTCCATGGCATTAGTGCTGATTAGGTTTATCCAGTCTGTATGTAAATTGTAGTCAGCCATTATTACTGTTTTACCCATGTTACATGCACCTCTAATTTCCTGGCATATACCATGCCCAACATTACTACTACTGTGTGGTGGCCTATAGACAACTACCACCAACATTTGCTGCCCCTTGCTGTTTCTTAGCTCCACGCAAATTGATTCTACAGCTTGATCCTTCAATCTAAGATCCTCTCTCACTAAGATACTGATCTCATCCCTTATTAAGAGCACTATCCCACCTTCTTTTCCTTTTTGCCTATCCTTCCTAATGATGAATATCCTTGAATATTCAGTTCCCAGTCATGGTCATCTATAACCACGTCTCTGTAAAGGCAATTAAATCATACCAATCTACCTCTATTTGTGCCTTCAAATCATCTACCTTGTTGCAAATGCTGTGTGCATTCAGATAGAGTGGCCCTAACTTTGTCTTTTTAACATTATTCTGCAATCTGATCCTATTTGATGCTTGCCTTTGCTTTGTCTGTCTTCTAATTCCACTTACTACTTTTCTACTTCCTATTATCAGTTTTGCTTCCCTCCAATCTTCCCTTCCTGCCACACTCACATTATCGATTGCCTTATTGCTATCTTGTTCTTTTGCCTTCTCCTCTCTCTAAATTATCACATCTTCCCTCACTTGATCCCTCGCCCCCACTATTTAGTTTAAAGTCCTCTCTACTGCCCTAGTTATACAACTCGCCGGAACACTGGTCCCAGCACAGTTCAGGTGAAGACCATCCCAACGATACAGTTCCCATTTTCCCCAGTACTGGTGCCAATGCTCCATGAATTGAAACCCATTTCTCTCACGCTAATCTTTGAACCACACATTTAACTCCCTAATCTTATTTACCATACTCCAATTTGTTCATGGCTCAGGTAATAATCCTGAGATTATTATCTTAGAGGTTCTGCTTTTAATTTAGCCCCTAGCTGCTTATAATCTCTATGCAGAACCTCTATCCGAGTCCTATCTATGTCATTGGTATCCACGTGGACCACAACAACTGGATTCTCCCCCTCCCACTGCAAGTTCCTCTTCAGCCCTGAGCAGATGTCCTGAACCCTGGCACTCGGCAGGCAATACAGATTTCTGGACTCTTGTTCTTAGCCGCAGAGAACTGTGTCTATCCCCTTGACTATACTATCTCCTACGACCACTACATTCCTATTTACTCCCCAAGCTTGAATGGTTTCCTGTACCACGGTGCTATGGTCACTTTGCTCATCCACCCTGAAGCCCCCGCTCTCATCCATACAAGCTGAAAGAACCTCACCTCTGTTGGACAACTGCAAAAGCTGAGGCTCCTCCTCTTCTACCCTCTCGATCCCCTTACCTGCCTCACACGCAATCACACCATCCTATCCCTGTCCAGTGACCAAATCAGAAGATGCTATGCTATAGGGTGTGACTGCCTTCTGGAACAAAGGGTCCAGGTAACTCCCCCCTCCCTGATGCATCACAGTGTCTATAGCCCGGCCTCCAGCTCATCAACTCTAAGCCGAAGTTCTTTGAACTGCAGACACTTACTGCAGATGTGTTTGCCGGATTGCAATGGTGACCACCTGCTCCCACATGCTAAACCTGCAACACATCACCTGCCCTGCCATCTTTAATGTGTTTTAATTGTTAATTATTTAATTTATTTAATTATTTTTAAAATGGAGTCATAGAGTTACACAGCACAGAAACAGGCCCTTCGCCCCATCGTGTCCGTGCCAGCCATTAAGCACCGAACTATTCTAATCCCATTTTCCCACACTTGGCCTGTCGCCTTGTATGCTATGGTGTTTCAAGTGCTTCAAGTTTTAATTTTTTGTAATTAATGCCTCTACTCATCAATCATTTATGTTACTAATTTAAATCTTAGTAATACAAATAAATCTTACCACTTATAAGGTAATTACTTGAGGGTTATTTTTAAAAGAAAATTTTACCACCTGACATCTGTCATACACACCCTTTTTCTGCTTTATCTTACTACCTATCTCTTGCATCATTCAGGGAGCACTGGCTTTCTTTGTCCGACCTTTCTACATTGACTGTACCTGAACCATCTCCTCTCTAATGGCAGCCCATTGTTCCGTTATAGTTTTGCTTGCCAATCATAGACTCCAATTTACTTGGGCCAGATCTGTTCTTACCTGACTGAAACTGGCCCTCCCCAGTTAGTTATTTTTACTCTGGATTGCTCCTTGTCCTTTTTCATAGCTCCTCTAAACCTTATGATGCTATGATCACTGTCCCCCAAATGTTCCCTGATTGACACTTGATCCACTTTACCCACTTCATTCCCCAGAACCAGATCCAGCTATACATCCTTCCTCATTAGACCAGAAACATACTGCTCCAGAAAATTCTCCTGAACACACTTCAGAAACTCTTCCACCCTCTCTCCCCTTTACACTATCTCTATCCCAGTCTATATTAGGATAATTGAAGCCCACCATTATAACTATAGTTTTTGCACCTCTCTATAATTTATCTATATCTTTCCCATTAGTTGGTGGCCTGCAGAATAGTAGTGCAATGGTATCTCTATTGTTTCTTAGCTCTAACCAAATAGATTCTGTCCTTGACCTCTCAAGGCCATACTCGCTCTCCAGTGCTCTAATAGTCTCCTTAATCAATACTGCCACCCCCCTCCTCCTTTCTTTCCCAGAAATATTTAGTATGCAGTCCTGCCTTTTTTTGAGCCAGGTCTTCATTATTGCCACAACATCATAGTCCCACTTGGCTATCTGTGCCTCCAGCTCATCAACCTTATTCACCATGCTCCATGAGTTCACATACATGCACTGCAAAACTAATTTAGACCTTATTGCATTCCCTTTTACTCTGACCCCACCTAATAGCTTACCATATCTTACTCTAGTACTATCTATCTCTGTCAATTCTTTGTGCACCTTGTTTGTCCTTTCTGATACATTCTGGTTTCCATCCCTCTGCCAACTTGCTTTAAATCCTCCCCAGTGGCACTAGCAAGCCACCCACAAGGGCATTGGTCCCAGCTCTGTTGAGGTGTCCTAAAATCTTACCAATCTCAGTCTTGAATATACTCAATGACTGAACAACCACAGCCCTCTAGGATAAAGAATTCCAAAGATTCACAATCCTCTGAGTCCTAAATAATGGGCCCCTTATTCTGAGACTATGACCCAGAGTGTTAGACATCCAGCCAGGGGACACAGCCTCACAGCATCTACCCTGTCAAGCCCTCTAAGAATTTTATACGTTTCAATGAGATAACATTTCATTCTTCTAAACTTGGGAGAATATAGTCCCATTCTACTCAATCTTTATTCAAAGGACAACCCTTTTATCCCAAACGAATTAAAGATCCTGTGGATCAACATAATTAAACATTATGTTCTCAACAGCACAATTTAGAAGAACTCACCATATTCAGGATCACTGCCACAGATCCATATAAAGTCTTTTTTTTATATGGGACAAAATGTGGAATTAAGATACAATAGTTTGAGATATTTTGGTGGAATGTAGGGAATGGGCTCCAAACAGGATCGCATTGTTTATTGTAAAATCTGCACTGTAAAGTTAACCTTGGAGTGACTGACTTTCCTCACTGATTTTCCAGATGCTTACAACAACATGGAGCAGTAAAAACAGCTGTCTAACACAAACCTTTTAAAACACTTTGACCAAAAGTTAGAACACATGAGCAGTCATAATCACATAATAGTGTTCCTCCACTTTTACGGAGAGGTTTCTGAATAAAATAAAGGGCTACAAAGTTATGCAACGGAAAATCCTAATGTCACTCTCCCAAACACAAAGCTTAACCAAAATATACTGGACTCTCTAACTGAAAGGCTTCATTCAAGTAAAGGTATTTTTACCCAGTCAGAATGCCTGAGAGATCTCATAGGGAATATGCCCACTCAGTGATAGTGTTTATGCCCCTGTTATTTTGTGAAGTTATACAGAAATTTTATTTAAAAAACATAATGCTCATCTTGAACAGCATAAGACAGGAGACTGATATAGAAATATGTTGATGCAATCACATGGTATGTTTTAAAGACCATGGCTGTAAATCTGATGCCTTCTGCATTGCCAATTGACATTACTACCCCCTAATAACATCAACAGAATCTCAGTCACAGCTCCTAAACAGAAACACGTATAGGGCAAAATACACCTAGCTTCCAAAAGATGGATGGTGCAGCATAAAACTCCCAGTTGTACTATTTGAAATATTGCAGCAGTATCCAAAAGTAAAATATGAAAGTTGCAGACTACAGTCAAAATAGTTTCTTAAAATGGCAAGGAATTCTTAAAGAAAAATATGCCAATGTAATTGGCTTTATAAATGAAAGCAAAATGGTGTATATTACAGCACTGTGGTACAGGTGAAGGAGAAAACACTTACACTTGTAAAGATTTGTTGGAACTCTCTGCACTTGCAATACCCTTGGCTGTATCACATGAGCACAATTCTTCAGTAGCTTGATCAGGGCTCTTCACCCCACTTGACTGAAGCAGGCTGTCGCACCTCAGGCTGGATGACAGTTGGGATGATGCAGTATTTCCAAACTTAGCGTAGAGGATGTAAGTTTTAGTTTTCCTGAGTAGTGACTGCTGTGTGCAGTCATAGAACTGGTGTGAATTACTTCAACAATATCAGACCCAGAGGATTGAGAAGTTGAATCCCAGGATCCTTTCCACCTGTCTTCAGAAAAGTTAGGCAATAAGTGTTTTTACAGTAATTACAGATGTCGCTGTCTTTCCAGTGATAAGCCTATTTCCTCAAAGCTTGCTCCAAAGCCTGCACATGAGGGAAGTTCAGGCAGGGGCCTAGCAGCCCTCAACACTGGAAGAGAAATGCTATGGACACTGACTCCTTTGGGACAGCTACTTCATTCTCATGATTATCACCTTAGGGATCTAAGGCCCTGACGGCACCTACCCAGTCATTCACCACTGTACCTCATCTCACCCAAGGTGAATCTCATAAAAGTGGTAGATTAGTAGCTACAACAATTAAGGTAGCTGGTATAAAGTGTAGATAGAGCCGTATGAAGCAGTTATCAATAGAATATATAGATTTGTTTCCATCTTTTTTGGTGAATGTTGTGCTGGAAATTAAACATTACCTGACCACATAGACCTCAGACTTGATTTCTGTGCATGTTTGCAACTTTTTAGAGTTAGAGCATGGTGTCTAAAATTTAGATTTCTGTCTTATGAAGAAAATTGGCAGAACTCTTTGAAAGTGAAGGACTTTGTAAGGGGAACAGGGTGTCTGGAAGGATCAGTTACAAAGAAATTTAAAGCAGCAGTGACTTTGACAAATATATACAATGCTGGAAGTGGGCTGCAGGTCTTCAGTAAGCTAAGATAGCGCTCTAATTGCCTCAAGGGAAGGGAGAGGAAACAGATTTTTCTAAGGCAGTGACATCCAGAGAAATCTAAGTAAGTCCTTCTCGATCTGTAAATTGTATGGAATGGGCACCCAGATAACGGAACCAAATATGTTCTCTGATACCTCATTCTAAATACCTCCAATTTAGGCTTTTCCATACCACCATCATTTGCCTCTTCAAAACATAGAATTAGAGCAATTCCCATTGGGAAAACATGTCTCCTGTTGAAAACTATACTTTCTACAGAGCTGACTAAATATGTCAGGAAAAGTATTGACAGAAACTCCAGGGCATCAAAAAGCTAAAATTAATATGCAGGCTGGATTTTACCAAGCCCTCGATGTTGGTCTCCATGGCAGGGGGACCGAAAAATGGGGCCGGCTGTGAAACTGATGCCAAGAGTGCCCAGCCCGACCCTCTAGGCGGCAGTGAGGCTCGGTGGTGGCCCTCCCACCGCTGGGCGATGGGACCTGGATTTCAATATTTAAATTAATAACATGCATAAAGTTAAATAAACTTACCTTCAATCTTCTGGGCCTGTCGTGATCTTCGGCGTGGCGGCCGGCACTCCCATGCCTTCAATTCCTCATCTCGGGAGAGCCAGCATGACACTGGTGGGGAGCGGGGAGGAGTTAAGATTTTCAGTTCAGGTGGGGACAGGGTCAAATAACCGTAATGGGTGTAGGGGAAGGGGTGAACTTTAAACTTTGTGCAGTCTGTGGGGGAGGAAGGTCAGATTTAAAAGGTAAATGTTTTGGGGGGGAAAGGCAAATAGTTAATGTAATTGTTATTTGGGGGAGGTGGGAAAGGGGCGTTAATTTATTTGATACATTTTGGGGGATTTGTCTTTAAAAATTCAAATTGAGCAGCAGGCCTGGCTTCCCTTTAAAAATGTGCCAGCGCCTGCACACAGGCAGCTGATGCCATTGCCAGGGACCAACAGCCCGCCCCCTCCAGGAGATTTGGTGGGGGGGGGGGGCCGCCCCAGCTATTTAAATGAGCCACGGCAGCTTTTTGGCATGCAGCCCGCACATGCAGGCCGCCATTTTTTGATCTCGCTGCCATCCAGCTCACCATCAGCTCCAGCAAACAAAACGTCGCATGTAGCATAAAATGTAGCACCACATCAGGGTTACCATGTATATAGTGGGGGTTTCTATTCGGGTCAGATTTGGAGCTGAAGTTGGGAAAATAGAGTTGAACTATTAGCCACATCCAACAAATTCTATTTAAATGTGGCAAACTAGGCTCCAAGTAGGTGTTGAAGGGGAATTCGTTTTTTGTCAAGGAGAATTCTGGTGAAGTTTTTGGGTTGGATTTGAGGTGGTCAGTTGGAATTTCATGTCGGGTGCTGGAAATGGAAGTCGGGGCTATTCCCAGGTCCTGAACCCATTCCCGGGGGAAACAGGAATAAGTCCCGGGTTTCACGGGGTTGACCCCATAATTGATGTGGAGACATGTTTAGTGACCAATTAGCAGCTGCAGGGTGGGAACGGAGCCAGGTTCAGGCCACATTTAAACTCACTATGGCAGCCATTACTGTGTCTGTCATTTGAGTGCTGAAACTGGACAGCAAAGAGTCGCAGTGTACTTCGAGCTGGACTTCTCAGATCAATGCTGTCTTAGAAGAGCTGGAGTCCTGGAACCTGGGGCAGGGCAGCCTTGTTTTTGTCAGACACCCACCTTGTGATCATGCTGGAGGCTGTGAAGGAGAAGAGGGAGGTTCTATTCCCGGACAGTGGCAGGAGAAGGCCATCCTCACACATGGGCCTGAGTAGAAATCGCTGCCATTGTCAGTTGCAGAAGCATCATGAGAAGGAGGTGGGACCAGTGCAGGAAAAGGTTCAACAACCTGATATGTTCTGGAAAAATGAATGTTACACTCAACCCTCAGGATAGGTCTCTGGTTGCTCACCCTCCAGCAGATGCACCAGCTGAGGAGCCTTAGGACACTTGCTGCTCCTGAACATGGGATGAGTGTGTGCCCAGGGTACTTACTGACCCTTCAGAATAGTTCCGAGCCATAGCAATGCTGAGGACCTGCCAGAACCCTCCAATGAATTGAAGCAGATTTCATTGGCCATATAGGACAGCAAGGCCTTATCATGCGCTCATTTGTCCTTGCAGGAGAAAAGGGCACATAATACCCAAGAGATAGCCCAAATAGATGGAGAGGTACCATAATTTCAGATCATCATGACACCGGAGGATTGAAGGATGGAAATAACTAGGATCAGGGACCAGGAGGATGTCAGCCCTGGCTCTCATGGCAGTTAGGGTGGAGATGGTGATAATAGAGGGCAATGCGCTCATAAGGAGGTGTATTGCACTCCACTTCTCTGACAGCATGCCAAACACAGTTTCATTGGAAAGCCTCAGTATTGAAGAGGCTTCTGTTCTCCAAAGCTAGCTCTCATGATTTTTTCTTGTGTCTCCTACAAGTGCAGACCTCCACCCACAAGACTAATTCGCTCTCCATCAGTATCCTAAGAAGTGGAGCATCCGCGAGTCTGAGAGCATTGTGGATAGCACGTATAGAGAGATGGTCACACCGCAGCTGAAGGGACTTGAGGAAGGAAGGGAATGGGTGACCACCAGGCAGTCCAAGAGAATCAGGCAGGTAGTTCAGGAGTCCCCTGGGGTCCCGCTTGCAAATCGGTATTCCATTTTGGAGGCTGATGAGGCTGGTTCCTCCAGGGAGTGCGGACAGAGCCAAAGTTCTGGCACCACAAGCAGCCTGTCTGCACAGGAAGGGGGAAAGAGAGGAAGAGCAATAGTAATAGGGGATTCTATAGTCAGAGGAACAGATAGGCGCTACAGTGGCCGTCAACGTGATTCTAGGAAGGTATGTTGCCTCCCTGGTGCCAGGGTCCAGGATGTCACTGAACGGCTGCAGGGCATCCTGAAGGGGGAGGGTGATAAGGCAGAGGCCATGGTACATGTTGGTACCAATGACATAGGTAGAAAGAGGGATGAGGTCTTGCATCAAGAATTCAGGGAGTTCGGCAGTAGACTAAAAAGCAGGACCTCTCGGGTTGTAATCTCTGGATTACTCCCAGTGCCACGTGCTAGCAAGTATAGAAATAGGAGAATAGCACAGATGAATGCATGGCTTAAGAGTTGGTGCAGGAGGGAGGGTTTTAGATTCCTGGACCACTGGGACCATTTCTGGGGAAGGTGGGATCTGTACAAGCGGGACGGTCTACATCTGAACCAAAGGGGGACTAACATCCTTGCTGGCGAGTTTGCTAATGTTGTTGGGAGGAGTTTAAACTAATTTGGCAGGGGGAGGGGTGCAGACAATTTAAGCTTTTATGGAGAAAGAAATAGACAAGTTGCAAAAAAAGGTTTTGGATTGGGGGAGAGTGAATTTTAGTAAAATAAGGCAGGATCTGGCCAAGGTAGACTAGAAAGAGTTACTTGTCGGGAAATCTACAGAACAGTGGGGGGCATTCAAAAAGGAAGTGGGGAGGGTACAGGCCCAACATGTTCCCTCTGGGGTAATAGGTAGGAACAACAGGCCCAGAGAACCATGGATGACCAGAAACATTCAGGGTACAATGAGATGGAAAAGAGAAGCTTTTAGCAAATACAAGGAGAGCAAATCAATGGAAGCATTAGTGGAGTACAGAAAGTGTAGGATGGAGCTTAAGAAAGCAATTAGCAGAGCAAAGAGGGGATATGAAAAAGCTCTGGCTGGTAAAAGTAAGGAAAATCCCAAGATATTCTATAAGTATATCAATGGGAAGAGGATAACCAAGGAAAGAGTAGGATAGCATGTATCAAGCCACCGTCCAAAGGACTGTCACTGACCTCATCTCCTCTGGAGATCTTCCCTCTACGGCTTCCAACCTCATAGTCCCACAACCCCGGACAGCCCGCTTCTACCTCCTTCCCAAAATCCACAAACGGGACTGTCCCGGCAGACCCATTGTGTCAGCCTGCTCCTGCCCCACTGAACTTATTTCTTCCTATCTAGACTCCGCTGGTCCAGTCTCTTCCCACCTACATCCGTGACTCTTCTGACGCCCTACGTCATTTTGACAATTTCCAGTTTCCTGGTCCCAACCGCCTCCTTTTCACTATGGACGTCCAATCGCTCTACACCTCCATCCCCCACCAGGATGGTTTGAGGGCTCTCCACTTCTTCCTGGAATGGAGGCCCAACCAGTCCCCATCCACTGCCACCCTCCTCCGCCTGGCTGAACTTGTTCTCACATTGGACAACTTCTCCTTCAACTCCATGCACTTCCTTCAAGTAAAAGGTGTCGCTATGGGTACCCGCATGGGTCCTGTCTTTTTGTGGGATATGTCGAGCATTCTTTGTTCCAGTCCTACTCAGGCCCCCTCCCCCAACTCTTTTTCCGGTACATTGATGACTGTATCGGTGCCGTTTCCTGCTCCCGCCCCGAACTAGAAAACTTTATCAACTTTGCTTCCAATTTCCACCCTTCTCTCACCTTTACATGGTCCATCTCTGACACTTCCCTTCCCTTCCTCGACTTCTCTGTCTCCATCTCTGGGGATAGGTTGTCCACCAATATCCATTATAAGCCCACTGACTCCCACAGCTACCTCGACTACACTTCTTCACACCCTACCTCCTGTAAGGACTCCATTCCATTCTCCCAGTTTCTCCGTCTCCGACGCATCTGCTCTGATGATGCTACCTTCCATGACGGTGCTTCTGATATGACCTCCTTTTTCCTCAACCGAGGATTTCCCCCCACTGTGGTTGACAGGGCCCTCAACCGTGTCCGACCCATTCCCCGCACCTCTACCCTCACCCCTTCCCCTCCCTCCCAGAACCGTGACAGGGTTCCCCTTGTCCTCACTTTTCATCCCACCAGCCTCCATATCCAAAGGATCATCCTCCGCCATTTTCGCCACCTCCAGCGTGATGCCACTACCAGTCGCATCTTCCCCTCCCTTCCCTTGTCAGCATTCCGAAGGGATCGTTCCGTCCGCGACACCCTGGTCCACTCCTCCATTACCCCCACCACCTCGTCCCCGTCCCAGGGCACCTTCCCCTGCAATCGCAGGAGGTGTAATACCTGCCCATTTACCTCCTCTCTCCTCACTATCCCAGGCCCCAAACACTCCTTTCAGGTGAAGCAGCGATTTACTTGTACTTCTTTCAATGTAGTATACTGTATTCGCTGCTCACAGTGTGGTCTCCTCTACATTGGGGAGACCAAGCGCAGACTGGGTGACCGCTTTGCGGAACATCTCCGCTCAGTCCGCAAGCAGGACCCTGAGCTTCCGGTTGCTTGCCATTTCAACACTCCCCCCTGCTCTCATGCTCACATCTCTGTCCTGGGATTGCTGCAGTGTTCCAGTGAACATCAACGCAAGCTCGAGGAACAGCATCTCATCTACCGATTAGGCACACTACAGCCTGCCGGACTGAACATTGAGTTCAATATTTTCAGAGCATGACAGCCCCCCATTTTACTTTCATTTTTAGTTATTTTTTCTTCCTTTTTTTTACATTCCTTTTTACATTTTTTACAATCTTTTTTTGCATTTATTTCATTTCATCTTAGTTTGTTCAGTTTGCTTACCCACTGTTTTTTTCAGGTTGTTTTTCTTCAGGTTTGCACTTGCTGCTGCTCAAGACTCAGTGTATTCACACCTAATCTGTACTAACGCTTTGTCTGTCAACACACCATTAACATATTGTTTGCCTTTGCTCCGTAACCTTTTGGTCAGCTATGTGGCCTGGTCCAATCTGCACCTTCTCCTTTGTTATCTCTTGCCCCACCCCCACCTCACTTGTTTATAATCTGTGACTTTTCTAATATTTGTCAGTTCCGAAGAAGGGTCACTGACCCGAAACGTTAACTCTGCTTCTCTTTCCACAGATGCTGCCAGACCTGCTGAGTGATTCCAGCATTTTTTGTTTCAGATTTCCAGCATCCGCAGTATTTTGCTTTTATGTTAAAGAGTAGGACCCATTAGGGACCAAAGGGGAAATTTGTGGGTGGAGCCAGAGGACATTGGTAGGGTATTGAACGAATACTTCACATCTGTCTTCACCCAAGAGAAAGAGGATGTAGATATGGAACTTAGAGAGAGAGACTGTGAGGTTCTTGAGCAAATTGTCATCGGGAGTGACAAGGTATTGAAGGTTTTGGAAGGCTTAAAAGTGGGCACATCTCCAGGTCCAGACGATTTGTGTCCCAGGATGCTGTGGGAGGCGAGGGTGGAGATTGCAGGGACTCTGACCCTACTTTTTAATTCCTCTCTGGCCACGGGGGAGGTGCCAGAGGACTGGGGAACAGCTAATGTGGTCCCACTATTTAAGAAAGGTTGCAGAGATAAGCCAGGGAACTACAAACCAGTGAGTCTCACGTCAGTGGTAGGGAAACTATTGGAGAAAATTCTGAAGGAGAGAATCTATCTCCACTTGGAGAAGCAAAATTTGATTAGGAATAGTCAGCATGGCTTTGTCAGAGGGAGGTCATGCCCAACAAATGTGCTTGAATTTTTTGAGCATGTGTGTAGATGGGGGTAGTTTACATGGATTTCAGCAAAGCCTTTGACAAGGTCCCACATGGGAGACTTATCAAGAAAGCAAATGCACATGGGATACAAGGTAACTTGATAAGATGGATTCAAAATTGGCTTAGCTGTAGGAGACAGAGAGTGATGATGGCAGTTTTAGTGACTGGAAGCCAGTGTCCAGTGGCGTACCACAGGGATCTGTTCTGGGTCCCCTATTGTTTGTCATTTATATAAACGAAATAGATGACTATGTGGGGGGTAGGATCAGTAAGTTCGCAAATTACACAAAGATTTGCCGAGTGGTTAACAGTGAGGTGGAGTGTGTTAGGTTACAGGAAGATATAGATGGGATGGTCAAATGGGCAGAAAAGTGGGAGATGGAATTTAACGCTAGGGAACTGGAGCTGGAGCTGGATGAACTTCGGATCATTCGGGAGGCGGAGGGGGTTATTGAGAGGAGTTATGGGGAGGTCGTCACACCTCAGGTAAAAGAAGTAGGTAGATGGGTTACCGTCAGGGGAAGGAGAGGGAACCAGCAGGCAGTGCAGGGATCCCCTGTGGCCGTTTCCCTCAACAAAGGGTATACCGTTTTGGATACTGTTGCGGGGGACGACTTACCAGGGGTAAGCAATGGGGTACAGGTATCTGGCACAGAGTCTGTCCCTGTTGCTCAGAAGGGAAAGGGGAAGAGGAGCAGAGCATTAGTCATTGGGGACTCCATAGTTAGGGGAACAGATAGGAGGTTCTGTGGGAACGAGAGAGACTCACGGTTGGTATGTTGCCTCCCAGGTGCCAGGGTTCATGATGTCTCGGATCGTGTTTTTGGGATCCTTAAGGGGGAGGGGGAGCAGCCCCAAGTCGTGGTCCACATAGGCACCAACGACATAGGCAGGAAGAGAGATGGGGATTTAAGACAGAAATTCAGGGAGCTAGGGTGGAAGCTTAGAGCGAGAACAAACAGTGTTGTTATCTCTGGGTTGTTGCCCGTGCCACGTGATAGTGAAGCGAGGAATAGGGAGAGAGAGGAGTTGAACACGTGGCTGCAGGGATGGTGCAGGAGGGAGGGTTTTGGTTTCCTGGATAAATGGGGCTCTTTCTGGGGTAGGTGGGACCTCTACAAACAGGATGGTCTTCACCTGAACCAGAGGGGTACCAATATCCTGGGGGGGAGATTTGCTAGTGCTCTTCGGGGGGGGTTTAAACTAATTCAACAGGGGGATGGGAACCTAAATTGTAGTGCCAGTGTACAGGATGTTGAGAGTAGTGAGGTCAGGGATAAGGTTACAAGGATGCAAGAGGGCACTGGCAAGCAAGAACCTGGTTTAAAGTGTGTCTACTTCAACGCCAGGAGCATCCGGAATAAGGTGGGTGAGCTTGCAGCATGGGTTGGTACCTGGGATCTCGATGTAGTGGCCATTTCGGAGACATGGGTAGAGCAGGGGCAGGAATGGATTTTGCAGGTTCCGGGATTTAGATGTTTCAGTAAGAACAGAGAAGATGGTAAAAGAGTGGGGGGGTGTGGCATTGTTAATCAAAGAGAGTATTACAGCGACAGAAAGGACGTTTGAGGACTCGTCTACTGAGGTAGTATGGGCCGAGGTTAGAAACAGGAGAGGTGAGGTCACCCTGTTGGGAGCCTTTTATAGACCTCCAAATAGTTCCAGAGATGTAGAGGAAAGGATAGCGAAGATTATTCTGGACAGGGGCGAGAGTAACAGGGTAGTTGTTATGGGGGACTTTAACTTTCCAAATATCGACTGGAAATACTATAGTTCGAGTACTTTAGATGGGTCAGTTTTTGCCCAGTGTGTGCAGGAGGGTTTTCTGACACAGTATGTAGACAGGCCAACCAGGGGCGATGCCACATTGGATTTGGTGCTGGGTAATGAACCCGGCCAGGTGTTAGATTTAGATGTAGGTGAGCACTTTGGTGATAGTGATCACAATTCGGTTAGGTTTACCTTAGCGATGGGCAGGGACAGGTATATTCCGCAGGGCAAGAATTATAGCTGGGCGAAAGGAAATTATGATGCGATTAGGCAAGATTTAGGATGCGTAGGATGGGGAAGGAAACTGCAGGGGATGGGAACAATCGAAATGTGGAGCCTATTCAAAGAGCAGCTACTGCGTGTCCTTGATAAGTATGTACCTGTCAGGCAGGGAAGAAGTTGTCGAGCGAGGGAGCCGTGGTTTACTAAAGAAGTTGAAGCGCTTGTCAAGAGGAAGAAGAAGGCGCTTGAGAGTTACAAGCTAGCCAGGAAGGATCTAAAGGGAGAGCGAAGAAGAGCAAGGAGAGGACACGAGAAGTCATTGGCGGATAGGATCAGGGAAAACCCTAAGGCTTTCTAGAGGTATATCAGGAATAAAAGAATGACTGGAGTTAGATTAGGGCCAATCAAGGATAGTAGTGGGAAGTTGTGTGTGGAATCAGAGGAGGTAGGGGAAGTGTTAAATGAATATTTTGCGTCAGTATTTACAGCAGAGAAAGAAAATGTTGTCGAGGAGAATACTGAGATTCAGGCTACTAAGCTAGATGGGATTGAGGTTCACAAGGAGGAGGTGTTATCAATTTTGGAAAGTGTGAAAATAGATAAGTCCCCTGGGCCAGATGGGATTTATCCTAGGATTCTCTGGGAAGCTAGGGAGGAGATTGCAGAGCCTTTGTCCTTGATCTTTATGTCGTCATTGTCGACAGGAATAGTGCCGGAAGACTGGAGGATAGCAAATGTTGTCCCCTTGTTCAAGAAGGGGAGTAGAGACTGCCCTGGTAATTATAGACCTGTGAGCCTTACTTCGGTTGTGGGTAAAATGTTGGAAAAGGTTATAAGAGACAGGATGTATAATCATCTTGAAAAGAATAAGTTCATTAGCGATAGTCAGCACGGTTTTGTGAAGGGTAGGTCGTGCCTCACAAACCTTATTGAGTTTTTCGAGAAGGTGACCAAACAGGTGGATGAGGGTAAAGCAGTGGATGTGGTGTATATGGATTTCAGTAAGGCGTTTGATAAGGTTCCCCATGGTAGGCTATTGCAGAAAATACGGAAGTATGGGGTTGAAGGTGATTTAGAGCTTTGGATCAGAAATTGGCTAGCTGAAAGAAGACAGAGGGTGGTGGTTGATGGCAAATGTTCATCCTGGAGTTTAGTTACTAGTGGTGTACCGCAAGGATCTGTTTTGGGGCTAGTGCTGTTTGTCATTTTTATAAATGACCTGGAAGAGGGTGTAGAAGGGTGGGTTAGTAAATTTGCGGATGACACTAAGGTCGGTGGAGTTGTGGATAGTGCCGAAGGATGTTGTAGGGTACAGAGGGACATAGATAGGCTGCAGAGCTGGGCTGAGAGATGGCAAATGGAGTTTAATGCGGAAAAGTGCGAGGTGATTCACTTTGGAAGGAGTAACAGGAATGCAGAGTACTGGGCTAATGGGAAGATTCTTGGTAGTGTAGATGAACAGAGAGATCTTGGTGTCCAGGTGCATAAATCCCTGAAGGTTGCTACCCGGGTTAATAGGGCTGTTAAGAAGGCATATGGTGTGTTAGCTTTTATTAGTAGGGGGATCGAGTTTCGGAGCCACGATGTCATGCTGCAGCTGTACAAAACTCTGGTGAGACCGCACCTGGAGTATTGCGTGCAGTTCTGGTCACCGCATTATAGGAAGGATGTGGAAGCTATGGAAAGGGTGCAGAGGAGATTCACTAGGATGTTGCCTGGTATGGAGGGAAGGTCTTACGAGGAAAGGCTGAGGGACTTGAGGTTGTTTTCGTTGGAGAGAAGGAGGAGGAGAGGTGACTTAATAGAGACATATAAGATAATCAGAGGGTTAGATAGGGTGGATAGTGAGAGTCTTTTTCCTCGGATGGTGATGGCAAACACGAGGGGACATAGCTTTAAGTTGAGGGGTGATAGATATAGGACAGATGTCAGAGGTAGTTTCTTTACTCAGAGAGTAGTAGGGGCGTGGAACGCCCTGCCTGCAACAGTAGTAGACTCGCCAACTTTAAGGGCATTTAAGTGGTCATTGGATAGACATATGGATGAAAATGGAATAGTGTAGGTCAGATGGTTTCACAGGTCGGCGCAACATCGAGGGCCGAAGGGCCTGTACTGCGCTGTTATGTTCTAATTCTAATTCTCATTCTAACGCTGAAAAGTGTGAGGTGATACATTTTGGAAGGAGTAATGTGACACGGAAGTATTCAATGAATGGCCTGACACTGGGAAGTTCCAAGGAACAAAGGGATCTTGGTGTGTTTGTCCATAGATCTCTGAATGCAGAAGGGCAGGTTAATAGGGTGGTGAAAAAGGCATCTGGGACACTTGTCTTTATCAATCGAGGCATAGATTACAAAAGCAGGGAGGTCATGTTGGAGTTGTACAGAACTTTGGTAAGGCCACAGCTGGAGTACTGTGTGCAATTCTGGTCGCCACATTATAGGAAGGATGTGATTGCATTGGATGGGGTGCAGAGGCGATTCACCAGGATGTTGCCTGGGATGGAACATTTAAGCTATGAAGAGAGGTTGGATAGGCTTGGGTTGTTTTTACTGGAGCAGAGAAGACTGAGGGGTGACCTGATCGAGTTGTACAAGATTATGAGGGGCATGGACAAGGTGGATAGGGAGCAGCTGTTCCCCTTAGTTGAAGAGTCAGTTACGAGGGGTCACAAGTTTAAGGTGAGGGGCGGGAGGTTTAAGTAGGATTTGAGGAAGGACTTTTTTACCCAGAGGGTGGTGACGGTCTGGAATGCCCTGCTTGGGAGGGTGGTAGAGGCAGGTTGCCTCACATCCTTTAAAAAGTACCTGGATGAGCACTTGGCACGTCATAACATTCAAGGCTATGGGCCAAGTGCTGGCAAATGGTATTAGGTAGACAGGTCAGATGTTTTAATTGATCGGTGCAGACTCGATGGGCCGAAGGGCCTCTTCTGCACTGTATTTTTCTGTGATTCTGTGATTCTGTGACTAGCAAGGGACCGAAGAAGCATTGTCATACCTTACATGCACACCATCCACCATACTACCTTAGCACTTTTCTTTCATAGGTTGTTTAAGGGGGCAGCTATGTGCTGAAAGGCACTAAATGCATCTCAGCCACAGGTAGAGACAAGTGAGCAGGTCACCTCCACCTTCTCCGAGGCTACAAGGGAAGCACTGCGCAGAAGTGGCCAAGTGCAGAGGACATTGCGTCACGCAGAGCACTGATTGGGTCATGGGGGTATCTTTTTGCTGTAACTGTGCACTGTTTTCCTTTTTGAGCACTCTGTAAATAATGACACTTGAAGGCACATGTGTGAGACATCTTTAATTAATGGCAGGACAAAAAAAGAGGTCTGAGGCGTTGAAGGAGATCGCAGTTTCCTCAACGGTGACGGCAAAGCCTCTGGGCCAGGGATCTGCAACCTACAGCCCTGAAGCTGCATGTGGCTCTTAAACATCTCATTTGCAGCTCCCAAAGCCTAAAATAAATTAAGTCAAGTAAAGTAAAAGCTGTGTATTTATTGTGGGGATGAAAGGCTAATCATTATGCTGCACTTTATAGTTTCAATGATTATTTTAACGAAACACATACTCGTGCTCTAAATAAACCTGTTTGAGTGGTATAGCTACAGCATGGTTATAGCTAACGCCTTTGGTTCGAGGAACAGTTTTTATGGCTGTAACCATTATTGTTTCGAATATAGCTGAGATGAAAATATATTCTGAATGTGCAATTAGTAGCTAATTTTTATCATGAGAACCAATAGCTGAAAAAACTGTCTTAATCCTATGCATCTTAACTTATAGTTTGTTTTAAAGGTGACTGCTGATAAAATTATAAGTAAAAAAGTCAAAAGTGCAATAATTCAAAATTAGGTCTATTTTAATTTCAATTTCTTGTTCTATTGATACATAAATTCAACTCATGTATTTTATTATATATGCAAATTATGCATTCTATCAGAGACACTTGGCAATTTAGATGTTCCAGGCTGCGTCTTCAGTGGACATGTTAGCTCAGGTACCTCGGACTGAGTTCCATACCATGCCCTCCATTCCTGGATCAGAGGGGCTCTGTAGAAAGGTTCCTGAATCAAATGATCTCTGACATTCATGGTGTCCTGATGAAACCTTTGTGCCCTGCGCCATGTCCAGCCATCTCCCTGTGCAGCTGGAGAACCTAGGTCTTCTGCATCCTCACCCTCAAACTTCTCTTCCTCCTTCTCTCCCACTTCCTGCTCCTCCTCTTTCTCTGATGAGCTATCTCCTTCCAGGGCCTCACCGTCCTCAATGTCCACACCTCTCTGGAGGGCCATGTTATAGAAAGCACAGCAGACCACCCCAATGAGCGAAACCCTTGCAGGAGGGTGTTGGAAAGCTCCACCTAACTGGTCCAGGCACCGGAAACACATCTTGAGAAGACTGAGGGCCTGCTCAATGGCTGTCCTAGTGACCACGGGGTATTGGTTGTATTGCCTCTCTGCCTCTGTGTGGGGCTGTGATAGAGGGCTGAGTAGCCATCTCTTCAAGAGATATCCCTTGTCCGCCAGATCCATCCACGGACTTTGGGAGTTGGAGTAAAAAGCTGAGGTCGCCTGGATTGGCAGAGGATGAAAGAGTGATGGCAGCTGCCAGGAAAGCGAGGGCACAAATGGAGGAAGCTGTTGTGGTCGCAGACCAGCTGAATGTTGAGGGAGTAAAAGTCCTTCCTGTTGATAAATCTGACTGAGCAGTCTTGAGGCCACATGGGTGTAATCGATGATGTCCTGCCCTGCGGGAATCCAATGATACCAGCAAAACCCACTGCCCTCTGTGCCTGCAAGGCTGCCTCTGTCAGGAATTGAATGTACTGTCCAGCCCTGGCAAATAGGGCATCAGTGACCTGTGAGATGCAGTGATGTGCAGCCATTTTCTGGATCCCACCAAGGGCTGAACATTGGAAGGAGTCATAAGTGAAGAAGTTCAAGGCCACAGTGACTTTGTTGACTACTGGCAGGGCATGGCAACCAGCGCTGCGCAGTACGAGGTGTTCGGTGATGAGGGCACAAATGTCTATGACCATCTGCCTGGAGAGTCGCAGTCTCCTGCGGCATTGGTTCTCAGTCATCTTCAGATAGCTCTGTCTTCGGCGGTAGATCCTACGCTGCAGCTATGGCATCCTTCCTATGCCTTGTCCCTCTCTCCTGCACTCCTGATGCCCGGCACTCTGCCATTCCTGCAGAGTGTGTTGCTCCTGATTGCCACTAGGTGCAAAATCCGAGACTCATGCCCCCATTGCCAGCTGCTGCCTTCCTTGTGGTCAGGTGGCTGACCAATTGTACATAGCAGCCTTGCCCCTGCTCTTCTGCCCCCGTGATGCCAGGAGGATGACGACCCCTTACACTGCCTGAATGCTTGCTGTCCACTCTCCCCGCCACCTGTGCAGCACCATGGGCATCTTTTTCGTCACTGGACGAGTCCCCCTCTGCACCGTTTACCCTTTTACGGGGCTGTGGTAATTCCCTGAGGCGGCTTTTGTGTTATTGGCTCTTAACACAACGTACCCAACACTATAACAATGATTGATAAACTAACAAAGGGTTCTTTATTGAAGAGTAACAGGATTCTAGGACAGCTCTTCAATACACATGCTACCTGCTGACTAAAACTGCTCCAACTACTGTATCACATGTTAACTTGCATCACTTCCTGTGATGATGTATACGAAACTATTTACAGAGTCCGTAGTATGTTAATCAATGTTAAAGCAATTAAAGCAATATCGCCACAGCGATCATGACTGGCTCCCCACTGTGTACCCACCTCCCTTCACCTGGTCTGCTCCAAACAGCGCATGCAGTCCATGTGCCCCAGTGAAAATCTCAACACCCCTGATTAACGAGCTGTCAGTGAGATCCTCAACCACCCTAATTGATGTTAATCAGGGATCAGGCGGGATCGTAATCCCAGCCTCCACCCACCTTGGCGATCATGGCTGGTGCCAGGAACAGTTAGTACCAGTATTTTTGGGCCACCTCCATTCCCGACCCCGGTGGGACCTGAGAATTCAGCCAAATGTTTCTAACCACTCCATTTTACTCTTTTTAGCTTTCTAAAATTGCATGCAAACAGGCTGTCATTAGAAGAAAAATCCAGCTTCCAGATCCTCTACTTAGCAACTAGAAGAAGCTATTATGTGAACATGAGATGGGTCAAGCATTTTAACTGCTGTATATTCTGGCAGAGGCACAGATTCAAGATCCATATGAGATCCAGATGAGATAAGGACTGTGATGATGAAAAGCAAACTTTACTGATCTGTACAGAGCACATGTAACATAAACAAGCAGAAAACCCATTAGAAAATGGGGTAGTAAGAGACATTTTGAAAAGAAGTAGGAACTAGTATATATCTACTGTTCAATGACGCAGTGGAAACCATAAATATGCATAATCATAAAGTATACTATACTCAAAGCCATTACAGACATCAAAAAGGTGTGTAAAAGCATAGTGCGACTGCACAGACATCATTCAAAACTTATTGTAATTAGTTTGGTGTAATTTTAGTTTATTGAAAAGAGCTATTTCCTCTTTCAATGTACTTCCTGTAAGTGCACCTCAGATTCTGAATAAACCAGAAGTGTCAGCTTGCAGTTTACAACTCCTGCGGAGGTCTTTCACTGTTTCAGCACAATCGGAAATTGCTAACACGAATTGCACTTTATTCCTCTTCAAGCTATTCTGGCAAACTGCAGTGTCAAAAAAACACACTTGAGTTGGGCTCTGAATCCACATTAATTAAGTGGATTTATTTACTGAAATTAAACACCATATAAATAGCACAAGCTTATGTACAGTAAATGGTCTGATCTTGAAAACAAACTATGCTCTGCCCTGACAAGAGCCAGTCTCTTCAACAGCAATCTGTACTATCTGCTTTCAGTTCTGCTTCACCCAGGAGCACCTGGTGCCCATACTTTTTTATTCCAGTTTTCCTGTCTCCCTCAGTTTTATGGATCACTGGCTGAAATGGTTCATTAGTCTTTGAACTGCCTGAAATACAGTTAACAGGCTAATGCTTCCTCTGATAAAGGTTCGATGATCTATAGGTAGGTGTTGTTCACTCCTCTGAATGGTTTAATGAACAGGCACAAAAGCATATGGAAGTTGAAGACAGAAAATGTCCTCTTGAAGGTGGAATGCTGACAGGCCATTTTAGACCACGAACACCCTTGGTCTACATATGTACAGCACACAATAAATTTATATAAATATTCATACACTAAGCTGATACCGTCTCAATCTACCTTTATACAATGACAATACCAAGAATTTGTCACTAGTACGATACCTGCAATGTAAGATACTTGTGACATTACAAATTATTGTGGAAAAGGGGCTTTAATCCTTTCCTCCTTAATCAGTAGCTATGATATATCTTTTCTTTTCTTCATTCGGGGGGTGTAGGCATCGCTGGCTAGGCCAGCATTTATTGCCCATTCCTAATTGCCCTTGAGAAGGTGGTGCTGAGCTACCTTTTTGAACCACTGCAGTCCTTGGGGTTTTGGTACACCAACAGTGCTGGTAGGAAGGGAGTTCCAGGATTTTGACCCAGCATCAGTGAAGGAATGTCAATATAGTTCCAAGTCAGGATGGTGTATGGCTTGGAGGGGAACTTGCAGGTGTTGGTGTTCCCATGTATCTGCTGCCCTTGTCCTTCTAGGTGGTAGAGATCCTATTCTCTACCTATTCATCCTGGCAACTGCTGTGTGTAAATCTGGCTATTGAATTGGTTGGTTTAGAATTCCAGGTCTAACTGAATTGTGATTTCAAAAATATATCTACAACATCAATGATTTCTAATCTGAAAGGGAGATTTTTCTTTGCCAGGTGAAATCTGTCCTTCAATGAGGGCAGGTGGGCCCACTAGTAACCAAAACTCGTATTTAAGTTTTTCATTTTAGTTTTGATAGTACAAGTCATTTTTTCAGCCTACTCCCTTTCTGAGTTTGATGTTCCATTGAACTCATAAGTTTATTTAAAAGTTAGACATGGCCAGACTGAACTTTATGCAACTTTAATTATAATTGCTATTGTCCATATATTCACTTTCTTTTAGTCCAGTGAGTCCCACCCACACATTTTAAAAGGACTTCCACAATTAAAAGACTCAGTCTACTTTAGAAACTGGATTATTCAGTTTTGCATATTTTATAACAGCCATCTAATAGTGCAGGGAAGAAGTGCTCGTAAGGAAGCACACATATGAGTGATGGTGAACTCAAGACCATTGGACTTAAATCAATCCACCCAGTTGCAATACAGGGCTGTACTATTAGTTAGTCCTATGGTGAAAAAAAATAATTTTAAAATGTGCAGATGGTTAAAGATTGGCCACATAACAGGAAAAAGAAGTGTGTAAGTAGAACAGCAGAGAAGGAGGAGAAAGCAGTCACAGCAGATCTTGTATAACACAAGGAATAAGGTGCATGGACAAACAAAGGAAACACCTCTGATCCAAGCAAAACAGAGGTAAAGTAGACAAAAATAAAACGTACTTGTCAATTCATGGTAAAGTACATTAAGAATTTAATTAAAATCAATATCATGCTCAAAGGGACAAAAATATGGATAGTCCATATATTCCTCCAGGGAGACGTTAATTGATGTGAATGCTATCAGGTATCACAGAATCGTGGAATTATAGAATAATGCAGCACAGAAGGAGGATTTTCAGCTCATCGAGTCTGTGCTGCTTCTTTCAAACAGCAATCCAATTTGTTTCACTCCCCTGTTCTTTCCCCGCAATTTTTTTTCTTCAAGTATTTATCCAATTCCCTTTTGAAGGCTACTGTTGAATCTATAATAACCATCCCCTCAGACAGTAAATTCCAAATCCTAACCACTTATTGCATAAAAAAACTCCTCATGTCGCCTCTGGTTCTTTTGCCTTAAATATACTTTAAATCTGTGCCCTCTGGTTATTGACTTTTCAGCCATTGTAAACAGTTTCTCATTATTTACTCTCTCTAAACCCTTCATGATTTTAAACAGATCTCTCAAATCTCCTCTTAGCCTTCTCTGCTGTAAGGAGAACAATTCCAGCTTCTCCAGTCTATCCATGTAATGTAATTCTTCATCCCTGGAACCATTTTGGTAAATCTCTTCTGTACCCTCTCCAAAGCCTTCACATCCTTTTTAAACTTTGGTTTCCAGAATTGGATGCAATACTCCAGCGAGTGCTGAACTAGTGTTTTATATAGGTTTAGTATAACTTTCCGGCTTTTGTGCTCTGTGTCTATTTATAAAGCTCATGGTCCTATATTAATTGCTTGGTTAACCTGTCCTGCCACCTTCAAAGATTTGTGCTCAAACCACTCCCTCCTCCCCGATCTCTCTCTTCTTACATTCCCTTTAAAATTGTACCATTTAGCTTGTGCTTTCTTCTCATTCTTCCTGCCCAAATCTATCACCTCACCCTTTAAGGTAATTCAAATATTCCCACATGATTGAGTATAAGAAATTTCCGATTCTTCACCATGAAAAGAAAAGTAGGAACCTGGAGATCATGAATTAGCAAGGGATAAGATTACACAAGCCATGATTCATTTATCTGTGGCAGGGGCACAATGATGGAAAAGGGTGTCATCCCTGAGGTCCAGACTCTAGACTGAAACAAACAACTCAGAATGGAGTTGCACTCTGGAAAGCATAGATGGAAAGCAGAGAGGTTCAATGGGAAATACATGCTGATGTCAAAGACATAATAATCAAAGAAATGTATCCTATCTCTCACAAAGGCCTTCCTTCCACAGTCCTAATATTGTGATAATGGAGAATCAGGGTGGGGGGTTAGGGTGGTGGCTAGATCAACCGTAGATAAGAGAAAATATCCATAGAGAAGAATAGAATGCAGTTCTGAAGGAAAATACCTGGTGCACTAACTAGAAGTACAGAAGAGGGATCAAAGTATTTATTGTAGATCAAGACAAGGTTGAGATATTAATCAATAGTGAGGAATTTTGCAAAAGAAGACTAATAAGTTCACAAATAGTGCAAAACAAAATCTATGCCTTATAAACCAAGGAAGGGAGGCAAAATATTGATATGTCATTGTACTCCTCCAAAGAGCTATAAAGAGAAGAGGAGGTGGATTCCCTCATGATCTTAGTTGACAATCTCTGGGGAAATCTGAAAAATAAACAGCAAAGAGCAAAGTGATGGGTTAACAGGCTTAAAGGTGACCATCTGTACCAGAGAGCTAGTGCTAAACAGGAAAAGTCGGTGGACGGTTGGAGTCAAATACAGTAGAAACATAACTAAACTGTCAAGGCAATATTAATAGCACCTTTAATTCCTGCATTAGGAATTTTGTCAGTCCATGGGGAGTTTCTCACTACAGGAATAGTACAGTATCCTTACAGAAATAAGAAATTGATGTGGAGAAAATCTGCAAACAAAAGATGTAATGGTCATGACAGGGAAAAGAGATTGGATACATCTCGAAAGTCTAACTTAGGTCGTGAATGTGAGCAAAACATGCAATAGCAAAGTAAGTATCATGCCCTCTGAGTTGAGGGATCACAACAGCTAAACATCCTCTACATATGATTAAAACTTGGCTTGCTAAACTGATGGATGTCAACATCCCAGAGGGCAAAAGACAAAATTGACATAACAACCGCCTCTGAATAGTAAAAAGATTCTGTATACCAAGGGCCTAGCTGTTGATATACAAACTTGGACAATTCTTATTGGAGGTATTGTCTTGGTGAGAACTGCAAACAATTTATTTGCCCATATTAAGATGAGCCATTCATGGACCTGTACAACCTGTTCTCCATTCTCCAATAGCTGGTGACTAGGGATGCATTTGCAGTACGACTTAGTGCCAATGCAAAGTAGTTTTGCTTTGTAGTAATAATATGGATAAAGAGAAAATACAGCATGAACACAAATTTAGGACCAGAGTAGACATCTGAGTGAAATGGAGCAAGACTACCTACAGCAGAGTTTTTTTCCACTGCCTTTTGGAGTTGGCTTGAGAATTGACATTTATACTACACAAGTTCATTGTCAGTGCAAAGCTAAAATTGTTTTGCACCAAAGCTAAACTTGTTGTTGAAATGCATGCTCAGACTTGCAAACAATAAAACACTCCCTTATCCAGATGGAATGTAAGAGTTCTCAACTGAATAAATGTAATACCACAATAGAATAATAAGGTAAAAAGTTGCCATTTGTTTCTGCATTTTGGAGAAATATTTCATCTTGTTCTTATTTATGTTCTGAGAGATTTTCAATGAAATCACAAAGACTTAAAAGACAAGAAAGTAGTTACTTGGTGTTTCTGGGGGGTGGTGGCATCAGCACTGTCACTGAGATAATAATTTTATCTTAAAGAACAAAAATACTGTTTATTTTCTTCCTTGCAAATACCGTCTCGCGCTATTGATAAAGAAAATAGACTGCAATATGGCTGCACCTACACTGAGTGGATATTGTAGCCTAGTGATTACAGTAATAGATTGATAACTTTGGGGGTCATGAGTTCAAAACCCACTATGGACAGGTATGAAGGCTACTTTTATAAATTCAGTAATTTGTGGACTAGCAAAAGCAAAAGGAGGAAAAAGGCTGAATTACTGCAAAAACCCAACTATTTCATGACCATCCTTTAGGATGAGAACTGCACCTTTACATGATCTGGTCTACATATGGCTCCAGTCTCAAGGACGGGCAATAAACACTGCTTTGCCTGTGCTAGCCACATCTCAAGAACAAAAATATGTATTTTAAAGGTCAGTAATGAAAGTCAAGACCTTATGAGAACCAGATGGTGAGGTCTGTGCTCAAAGTGGGCAAATTCAAAACTAATCTCTGTGGAAACTCTGCAGTTTTAATCCCTCCCTGACAAGCAGAACATGGTCAGGTTGAGGAGAGGGCATTAAAATATCAGAATTGGCCAACCCAATCCCAATCCGATCCCAACCCAACCCGAGTCCCTCCCATGTAAATTTTAAAGTGCAGAAATCAGGCCATGGACAAGGCTCCCCAAAAGGCAAGCTAGGATCTAATTAACATATCAAAGTCACATCAGTCGTGTCACAACTTAAATTTAACAATAATTTTACAGTAACCAGATCTGTAGGTTTACCCGCAGTTGATCTGAAGTTGGAGCTGCTGGTTGTCCAAGGTAAGTGGCTCTTCTAATATACCCTGTGGACCAGGAAGACCAGGAGGAACAGGAGTGCTCCCTGAGGACCCTCAAGGAAGTCTTCAGCTGCCCCTAGCCTGGATCTCCGGCCTCCCCCCTAGCTCTCTCGATCACACGTTTCCCCCAGCCCTCCTGTCATGGCCTTCCCTCAGTTCTCTTGCTTGTCGCCAACCTGTCAATCTGGACTTTTGCCAGGCAGGACATGATAATGATGCTCTGCCATTAAGGTCAGCTAGGCCTGCACCTCATCACTCCCCACCTCTCTGTAACTATCAGGACCAATATTACAATGGGCAAGTCATCATTCTATGGAACAGGTTCCCTAGTGAAACAGTGGAAGCTGTTAGTATTAATTCATTCAAAGGCAAATGAGACAGGTTACTTTCAGAAAATAACAATTGAAATAAAATATATGAGTAATTTGGGACATGACATGTGTTAAGTGTAGCATGCTTGGAAGGAACAGGTGACCTTGAACCTATGATTTCCAGTGTTCCACCATTGAGCTTTGCCAAACCTTATGTGTGGGTCTGTTGTACATGGATTGATTGAGATTGATTGTTTTGATTAGTCAACAGCTCTATTATCGTTGTACCCCGAGACAACCAGGATGGTGGAAGGAAAACTAGATGGACCTTGGCCTTTCTTCGTCTAGCAATTCCCAGATTCTTAGAAATTCTAGCACAATGATTGATGAAATTAGAGCTTTAGTTATCTACCTCAACATGAGCGTCATACAGAAAGAACAAGTTTAGAATTCACACATCATCCCCAATATTTACAGGGAGGGAATGAGGGAGTGCAGGAAAAACCAGGCATGGCTAGGAAGGTGGAAGCCCAGCCAATATTACAGCAGGGCTTTATTAGCATATTAAAAGGCCCTCTCTCACCCGGAAGCTAGCTAAATTGACAGCCTGGGTGGCGGTTGAGAGGGCTGGGGAGAGGTGGGTGATCAGGAGGGCTGGGGGAAGCTGGTGATCGGGAAGGCTGGCGGAGGCTGGTGATCGGGAGGGCTGGGGGAAGCTGGTGATCGGGAGGGCTGGCGGAGGCTGGTGATCGGCAGGGCTGGGGGAAGCTGGTGATCGGAAGGCTGGCAGAGACTGGTGATCGAGGGGGCTGGGGGAAGGTGGGTGATCGGGAGGACTGGGGGAGGCTGGTGTTTGGGGGTCTGCGGGAGGCGGGTGTTTGGGGGTCTGCAGGAGGCGGGTGTTTGGGGTCTGTGGGAGGCGGGAGATTGTGGGGTCTTGGGGAGGCAGGTGATTGGGGGTCTAGGGGAGGCGGGTGATTGGCGCTCTGCGGGAGGTGGGTGATTAGGGATCTGGGGAGGGGGTTATTGGGGGTCTGGGACAGGCATGTGATTTTGAAAGCTGGGAGAGGCTGAAGGTTTCCTCGAAGGGCCTGGAGGGGGAGTACTCCTGCTCCTACTTACCCACAAAGAGTACTAAAAGAGCTATTTACCTTGGGGTGCCCACAGCGCCACCTCAGGTCAGGTGCCAGGTATCCCACAAATCGGGCCTCCTCCTCACTGACCGTTAAATTTAAGTTGCGATGCCTTTTGCAGGAGCCCCGTCTATGGCCTGCTATCTCTAATTTAAAACTTAAATGAGTGGGAAGGGGGTCAGGTTGGGGTCGCATTGGCTGATCCTGATATTCTCCCACCCTGCAAGCCTCTTCTGCCCATCAGGTGGGGGCGGGGATTTAACATTGAGGCCATTGTTTCTGTAAATTTCTTCAAAAAACCTGTTAGCTCTTTTTCATGAGATTTTTCTATTTGAGGGGAACAAATTTCTCCCTGTAGAATTTTAACAAAATTGAAAACTTTCTAATGGGCAATGCATTTCAAATGATGAGGGTAGTAAAGTAATAAATCTGATGGTTTATCTGGTCCCATGATACTTCTTGTGCATAGGGTTGATAGTTCCTGCCTATTCTGCTGTATTAATTAGATGGGACTGTGCATACTGAAATGGGTTTTAGAGGCATTCACAAACTTGACACATTGCAAATTGCATCTTGCAGGTGGGATTGGATTGTGTTTCACAACTGGAAAACATTTCAGGCTAGAGGCAACTGAGGCAGTGAACTGAATCCCGTACTTTCCAGGGCAGGTGGCTGTCAAGATGTGCAGATTCTTTGATTTCAGGTCCAGTGTTTGCAATGAATGATTTAAAGTTAGCAATCAATTCTACCCTACATCCATGTGAGCCAGATACCTCTAAAGCACTCAGGCTCTGAGGTGCACTGAACAATGGTCCACCTTTCGAAATATTTTCTACTGCAACAAAATTGAGCAAAGCATTTGTATTCTTCCAGCTCTTATATTATGCAGCCCTGTTCAACGAACACTGCAACATGAAAAGAGAATCGACCTTGCTAACAAGAGTTATTGTGAAAAACAAATCAAACAATATTTTCAAAAAATATTCTCAATCCACTGTGTATCCTCAACAATACTAGACCAGTTCATTCATTCTTTTGCTGAGTTTAAGCTGGTTGCAACTGCAAATGTAGAGATGTCAAATCATCCTCCAATTGAAATGTTTCATTTCCAGGTACACGACAGCAGCAAAGTGCCAGATCCAGATTAACAGCTTCAGTGAATACCAGGGCTCGCAATCCAACATGCACCACGGTGTTGCAATCCGCTGTGGATGCTCCAGTTTGCTGCAAGACTCAGAACAGCATTGCATTTGTACAGGCACCGATGTGTGATATTGTGCATTGTGTATACATCTTTACATACATACAGTATGTTAGTTAGGTTATGTTAGTTTTGGAAGAAAATGGAATTCCACTGATCTCAGTTGAATGAAGCCTAGCAAATACAGGAAGGAAAAGACAGTGTTATCTGATACATCTTGTTCACATTGGAGCTGCAATCTAACAAGGGCATCAGACACTAATCTAAGTTCATGATTCAGCTTGTGAAGATAAGCAATGACTTACATTTTTATATTTTGTCCTTCACATACAGAGAGACAGCTAAGGGTATCTTACACCCAGCATGGGAGGAAAGAAAAAGAGATGTTGGTGAGCAGAGTATAGTTGAAGAGATGGGTTTTTAGTAAGTTGTCAAAAGCAGTGAGGGAGATGAGAGGCAGGGTTGATGAAGCAGAGAGCTCCAAAGGGCAGGGAATGGAGGTTAAAAGAGAAGATGGTGTGCAACTGGAGAAAAGCACTGAGGGAGGAGGGAATGAGGCATGGAGGGATTTGACTGTGTTGACAAGGACATTTAAGTCAGTTCTCTGAGACACAGGGAGCCCATGGAGTTTTATTGAGGATGGAGTAATGGGAGTTTAGAGACACATGCTCCTCTTATAGCACTTGGGCCAGGAAGTTGCAAAGCTATGACGAAGCACCTATTTTAATTAATGGGTGAAAAATCAGGAAAGCTCTCGTCATGCTAGGCCTCCACCTACCAAGAATGAGGCACATTAATTTTGTCATGAACATTGATTTTAAACTTACTGGAGCGAGGAAAAGGCTTGTTAAACAGATCAGCTGTGGCTGGAAAAGACATTTGCATATTAACAGACGGTGCTTGTGTAGACAAGGACCATTCCCTGACACATTCAACTCACAATGGATAGTGACAGGGTGGGGAAGTGCATTCCAGGGCCTGCTGGGGTGATGCAATCCTCAGGAAACAGGGCTGGTTGGACCAGCTGGTCACATGATGAACTGGCTGTTCCAGGAGTCTTTTGAACCAGCCCGAGAGAGTTTAAACAAAGAAAAACTGTTTGCTCCTGGACTAAGAAGATCTCTCCTGTCTGCTCCCATCAGTTTTACACAAGCCTCTGAATCCACTGAAGACACATGAACCCCAAGAGAGAAAAGTCTCCTACAGCAAACAAGGTTTAAGAACAATACTGGGCCCCAATGAAAAGCAAGATCTACCTGCAATCAAGGACTCTACAGTGAGCTCGAAGAACCGAAACAAAAACTCTTCAGATATTGCCTCAAACTTTTCCACTTTATTTTTCTTCTGCTCTTTTCTGTCTCTATTTGCATGTATGTATTGCGTATGCATACTAGCGTGTGTGCGTCACGTATCCGTAGGCGTCAACTGAATGAGAGTTAAAGTTCAAGTTTAATCAATTTCAACTTTTCTTCTTTAAACCTAAGAAAACTTGTTTGTGCTGGTTTCTTTGCCTTATAATTGGAAAGTGTTGAACAAGGATTCACAAAGGGGGAGCCAAAAATGCGGTGTTTTAAAAATTAAACCCTGTTACGGTAAGACCAGGTGAAGGCTGAGCGGGACCCCTAGACACCTTTCTCACCTGGTCGTAAAACTCTATAACAGTGATGCAATTCCTCCCATCCCCATTCAATTTTGCTCTAAGTGCTTTGCCCAAGCATTACGTTAAACCCAAGCATCGGAAGAGGAAAATCTGCCCTCAGGCCTTTGTGACAATGGAATTGCAGAGGCAGTCAAGGAAAACATTGGAGTAACCAAGCTTCAAGGTGAGAAAGGCATGGTGGAGAGGATGGAGTGGAGCCACACAATTTTCAGAAGGTGAATGAAACAGTCTTGATAATGGATCACATGCAACAGAGGAATCTAAACTCAGGGCCAAACACCTCTGGGCTTAGCCTAAGGTAAGAGGTGGGAAAACAGATGGAATCAAAAGGTCAGAGATATTTTTGGGAACCAAAGAGTTCCTAAGTATCTAGTGGGCAGTTGGAGGGCAAGAAAATAGCCTCGGGTGTTAGAGAAGCAGAGAGGTGGAGCTGATTGTTGTCAGCAAACCTGTGGAAGGAGACTCCATGTTCTCAGGTGATATCACCTAAAGGTTAAATATAAATGATAGAGAACAAGGGACAAAGGATGGATCCTGGAATACACCAGAAATGACTATGTGGGCAGAGGAGGGAATCTACTGGAGGAGATGTTAGCTGAGTGGGACAATGAGATGTGGTCCCAGGCTCACAAGGCTGCGTTTTATGACTTTGGCAAGGCACTCTCAGAGATAGAGGTGGGGCAGAACTCAAACAAGGAGTGGTGAAATAGGTGAGAATCTAATTATAGGGATGCATTCCAGGCCCCTTGATCTTTGCTCTCATAACTTATGATTACATCACCAGGACTCCTCAGAGCTGCAATTCGTTGAAAGTACCTGGTACACTTTGTTTATTGATCTGCCCGTACATTTCTGGAGAATAATCAAGTGCTGAGAACAATGGGATCGAAAAAAATATTTTTTTCATTCTGATGACTGTTGTCAGATAGTGCCATCCACTGTTCTTTATGGGAATGCACTAAATCTTTTCTGAATCAAAGGGCTAAAAACTCATTTGCTCTGGCCTGCTGATGCAAACTCAGCACAGGGAACACGTGGGCCTGACACCCACCTGATATTGGACTTTGGGCCTCACTAACATCAGACAGCGAACTGGTGACACCCACTGGGTTTCTTCATACAGCTTGCCAGTGAAAACATTTGGAATTTTTGCATATGCAAAGGGTCTAATGGTTGTTTCAGACGGGAGCCCTAGAAGCCTATTTTTTGCCTTCATCAATATGACAGTGCACGTCCAGCTCATAATGAGCAGCATATCGGAATCTTAAGCGCTTATTTAGTGCCTGAGAAAGAGTTGTGACCCCATCAAATTTCTAAGCCAAAAGTCTCAAATCCATTTCAGAATAATCTTTTTAAAGGTTGCATAATGCAGGGGCAGTTGTTTTAAATAACAGACTTGATTTAGGGCCCAAAGTTCCACAAAGGTTCAGGAGGGGGCAAAGAAATGGGATAGTTTTAGGGCAGGAGATTGGAATTTGGGGTGTAAATCAGATAGACCAGAATTCTAATTCTAAAAGTATTCATTCTAAAATACCTGGTAAATTCCGGTGGAAGTGGGCACTGGCTGACAATGCACTTGCCCCAGCTCCCCCAAGTGCTGGATGTACACAAATAACAGAATACTGAGGGAAAATCCTGGTGTGCCAGAAATTCTGGTATTTAAGTCAGATTTGGGCCTGATGTAACTAAAGGCTGTAGAATAGAGAGGTAAATTATCTCTATGATCTGTCACCCAGGAAGTGTTGAGTTGATGGGCTAAGACTGTTCACAAGCTTTGTCTGAAACATCAGCCTTGACTGCAGCAATTAGAAAAAACTATTTTCAGTTCTGCAACTAAGAGATTCTACAATAAAAACAAGAAATGCTGGAACCACTCAGCAGGTCTGGCAGCATCTGTGAAAAGAGAAGCAGAGTTAACGTTTCGGGTCAGTGATTCTACAAACTGCCTTATTCGCCCACCATTTCATCACAGAGCACTTACTATTAGGTTGGTTGTGACCATTCACATACATCTGCTTCTGACAGAAGCAACAACAATGCCTTTAACATAGTAAAATGCCGTAAGATGCTTCACAGCAAAATTTGACACCGAGCAACATAAGGAGATATTACAGCAGATGACTAAAAGCTCTTGGTCAAAGAGGTAGCTTTTAATAAGTGTCTTAAAGGATGAAAAAGTGGTAGAAAGGCAAAGAGGTTTTAGGGAAGAAATTCCAGAGCTAAGGGCCTTGGCAGCTGAAGACACAGCCACCAATGGCGGAGTGATGAAAATCGGGGATGCTCAAGCGGCTGGAATTGGAGGACCCCAGTTATCTCAGAGGGTTGTAGGGCTGGAGGAGGTAACAGAGATATGGAGGGGCAAGGCCATGGAATTTGAGAATTTTAAAAGCGAGGCATTGTTTAAACAGGAGCCAGTGTAGGTCAGCAAGCAGAGGGATGATTGGTGAATGGGAATTAATGCGATTTAGGAGACGGACAGCAGAGTTTTGGATGACCTCAAGTTTACAGAGAGTAGAAAATGGGAGACCAGCAAGGAGAGCACTGGAACAGTCAAGTCTGGAGGTAACAAAGACATGACTGAGAGTTTCATCAGCACATGAGCTGAGGCAGAGCCAGAATATGTTACAAAGGTGGAAATTGGTGGCCTTCGTGTTAGCATCAATATGTAGTCAGAAACTCATCTTGGGGTCAAAAACGATGCCAAGGCAGAATAAGAAGGGAAAATGAAAGAGGTAAACAGAATAAGGCTACACCAGAGGAGCAGACCCGTTAAGAGATAACATTCCACCACAGTCTACAGGACACATTGTTCCCTTAATAATGTGTCAGAAGAGATTTGGCTTAAGGAAGCAATCATTCAGTAAGGTGGGGTGCTTCTAGTGTCTGCATTTACATAGGAGGATGTGGGGTCTAAACTTTTCACATTTTTCGGGTTGGCTAACCGGACAGTAAGGGTTTTCATCCGGGATTCCTCCGGACTTCCTTTAATTTGCCCTCTTGGTCGCTTTTTCCCCTTCCCTTTCTAAACTTTTGCCAGCCTAGTGCCTGCCTGTCCCCTTTTGTTCTCGGGGGGGTTCCTTACAGCTCACCAGCCCTCTGCTGGAGGGTCATCCTAACACCGGTACAGGACCTAGGGATGCAGGTTTCACTGTAGGTTGGGAATTACCCTCAACCTGGCACATGTGGCAACTCTTACCGTACTCCACCACATCTTTGTGGAGTTTTGGACAGTCAAACTGCTGTCTTATGCGAGCTTTGATCCTTTATATACAGCCACTGTAGTCTCGTGGTCCCTTCTTACTATTTCTCTCCGGTACCTCTGCGACACCACTAACTGGTGAACTACTGTCCACTCCTTGCTCTCAGGTCTGTGAGGACCATTTCCTCATCAGTACCTCATTCTTTAAACAATAGCAATCAGGGACTCCCTCTGCTTCACTTTCAGACTGGGCAGCCTGTGCTAACTCTCGCAACACTGCGTCGGCTCGCTGAGCCTCAGCTAGGGAAAATCCATTTAATTAGTTCCCCGGGTCTCCTAACTTTCCAAAGAAAGTCTCAGACAGACAGACCTCATGGTCATCTGACTGCAGTGCCAGTGCAGTCTCCTCTGGGGGAGCTGGTTTGATCACGGCCTGATTCACTACACATTAAGGGAAACTGCAAGGGTCCGTCTCCTGCCACTGCCCTGTCTCTCTGACCCCCTGCGGTCTTTCTTTCACTACTGGGGGAGGCTATCACCTTCACCCCCGCCAGATCATTACCTAGGAGCAGGTCAACCCCGTCCACAGGCAAACCAGGGACAATCCCTATGGTCACCGGTCCCGAAACTAGGTCGCAGTCCAGGTGCATTCTTACTGAAGTTAAAGCCACAGCTTGTTCTGCTGTGCTTTCCATTAGGATCCCTTCTCCTTCACTGAGTGGGTGTGCCCTGATCAATCCTACCAGTTTTCCCATTATTTTCCAGCAGTTAGCTTTTAAATGCCCTCCTTTACTACAATGAAAGCACACAGGTCTCCAGGTCTCACTCTCGCTTACAGCACCTTCCTTTTTGGCTGGAGAAGGGCCCCCTATGTCTCCTGTTTTTCTTTCTCTCCCAGAACTTCCTGGGTTCCTGTCAGCCTCCCATCCTTGGTCCTTTTTGGATTTGTGGGGGTGACTAGGAAAGGTTCTCCCCTGGGAAACCGACTTATAAATTAAAGCAAACTCATCAGCCAGGACGGCCACTTGCCGGGCTCTCTGGACCTGCTGCTCCTCTACATGGGTCTTTATGGAGAGTGGGAGAGAGTGTTTAAATTCCACTAACAGAATTACTTCCCTGAGATTCTTAAAGCTGAGCCGTACTTTAAGAGCCCTCAGCCACTGGTCAAAAGCAAGCTGCTTACTTCTTTCAAACTCCAGATAAGTTTGATTAGCTTGCTTCTTAAGGGTTCTAAATTTTTGGCAATAGGCTTTGGGTACTAATTCATATGCCCCAAGGATAGCATTTTTTGTCAGTTCATAATTTGATGAACTCTCATCTGGCAACAGGAATAAACCTCATGAGCTTTTCCAGTTAGCTTGTTTTGAAGCAAAAGAGACCAGGTCTCAGCTGGCCATTTTAGCTGCCTTTCTAGTTTCTCAAAGGAAACAAAAAAATGCCTCCACATCTTCCTCATTGAATTTTGTGAATAGATGAGCTAGTTTTAACAATTCTGTACCCCGCCCTGAATTCCACTTCTCCATATTGGCCATGCTTTCACTGGGGTTACTCTGTCACCCCCTAGTTAACTCAAGCTGCCTTAGCTCTCTTTCTTCGCATTCTTTCTGGAATATTCTTTCTCTCTCTCTCCTGCCTTTTCTTCATGTTCCTTCTGGAAGTCTCTCTCTTTCTCCCTCTCCTGCCTCTCTCTCTCTTTTTCCTGTCTCTCCCTTTCTCTTTCCTCTCTCTCCCTTTCTCTTTCGCTTTCACTGTCTTCTAATTCAAGTTTCCTTTGTTCCAATTGTATCTTTGCTAGCAGTACCCTGTCTGGGTGTACTTCTGACACTGTTTCTGCTTCTTCAGATATAAGGGAAAAATGGGTGGCCACTAGCCTTAGGAATTCAGATTTCCTAGTCTTGCCACGTACAGTGATCCCACACTGCTCAGCCATTTCCTCAACTCTTCCACAGACAGTGCTTTTAACTTTTCCCAAGTTATTTCACCCTGGCTTGGAAAGCTACTAGCTTCAGTTGCAGACATGTTAATATTCAAGCACACACAACCACAAGAAAACCTATATTGAAAACTGCTCTTTTTTTGATTGGGAACAATATGGCATCTCACTTCCAATTTCTCTTGTTTGTCTGTGGGTCAATTCCGGATGCTAGCACCCAAATTTCTGTTATGACCAGGTGAGAAAGATGTCTAGAGTCCCCTTTCAGCCTTCACCTAGTCTTACTGTAACAGAGTTTAATTTTAAACACATCGTGTTTTTAGCTCCCCCTTGGTGAATCCTTGTTCACTGCTTTCCAATTATAAGGCAAAGAAACAAGCACAAACAGGTTTTCTTAGGTTTAAAGAAGAAAAGTGAAATTATATTAAACTGAAACTTAAACTCTAATTCGGTTAACACCTACAGATATACGACGCACCCACATTAGCATGCATACTCCATACACACATGCAGATAGGGACAGAAAGAGCAGAAGAAAAATAAAGTGGAAAAGTTTGAGGCAATCTCTGAAGAGGGTTTTTTGTTACAGTGCTTTGAGCTTGCTGTAGTCCCTGATTGTAGGTAGATTTTGCTTTTCATTGGGGCCCAGTATTCTTCTTAAACCTTGTTCACCGTAGGAGACTTTTCTCTCTTGAGGTTCATGTGTCATTGGTGGGTTTTGGAGTTCCGTGAGAAAGAACTGGGAGCAGACAGGTAAATAGGAGGTCTTCTTCAGTCCAGGAGCAAAGAGATTTCTCCCAGTTCAAACACTGCCTCTACAGTTTATAACTCCCCAAGGTGGCCAGCAAGGTGGTCACGTGACCGACTGGTTTGACCAAGTCTGTTCTGTGTATTGTATGGGAGCAGGTTCTTTGTTCCAACACTGTCTGCTAATATGCAAAAATGTCTTTCTGGCCAGGGGTCTGGCAATTCCTTCTAACAGGCCTTCTTTTCTTCCCAGCAACAATTTGAAATTTAACATCCATGTGGCGAAATTAATGAGCCTCATTCTTGGCAGGTGGGGCCTACATGACAATTATGACAGCGACTTTACTGTTCAAATTATAGAAAAGTAGTAAATAATAACAGCTCTGTCATAAAATTCGGCTGAATTATCCAAAAGGACAGTATAATAATAACGTATCCTAGAAATAAAGTTTAATGTATAGTTATGCCATTCTTTACTGCTTTTATTTGCTTATTCCTAGAACATTTTATCTGCTTGCTCAATTTGAAAGGATTAATGAGATTATTTTATCTGTGCTGCTGTGAAGGATGTTTAATGCATACATTGCACATAACAGCTTATCACATCCTTCAACTCCTTGGGAACACGTGACCGAAAGTGAGGCCAGTGTCTGCACATTTTCCATTTACAGCTGCAAGTAATATGCACCCAAAAAGACCACTCCAGCTGCCAGAGAGAACAGGAAGGGTTTATGGATGTGAATGTTTACAGTACACAGAAACATCTGAGGAGTCACATCAGCTATCACTCTTGAAGCTGCCAATTCTCTTGCCAGATACAAGCAGTCATTGAGCTGTATGCCAGAGTACGTAACCAGCCTCACAGCAGATAGGACTGTGGTGTGTTTTGAGCTTTACTCTGTGTTATGGCAGGTAACTTGTGATAGATGTCAGTGCCATCATTTGTGAACTTGCCAGATTGGATCAGTGTTTAAGTGAACACGTGCAGCAAGGGAGGGCAGCGCTTGAAGGTTAGGTCCAGCAATGAGAAACAAGAGATAATTTCTATGCTGTTCTAAGTGGTCACTGAAATGTAAGATAGAGAAAGCAATCTAAATAAGCTGAAAAAAATATAGGGCTGATTTTCTGGTCGCAGCATTAAAGATAAGGTTGGCACTAGTTAGCCATGCGTTATCAGCTAGTTGTTCATATTGGGCATGGTGCTTGGAGTATGGGTATGTAGAAGTACTCATCATCGGACTTTAAAGGGTTGCAGCCATTATTAATTAGATGTGTCCACCGAAGGTAAATGGCCACATATGGGAGTCAAAAATTGTTTCAGTCTTTGCAACTGCTGCAAATATTTGGAATGTATTTTTCAACCTTCCCAAAGACCAGGTGGGGGCAAGAAACAGCTGACAAAAATCAAGGAGAAAGATCAAGGTGATGCAGAAGCCAAACCTTCTGTTTGATGGAGATGTTGCTGCATTGTGTGAGTGTGAGGCGGTTTGTCCTGTTTGGCATTTCAACGACTTCTCCACTACGTCCTGATGAGAGGTGATGCTCAGGTTCCACACTATGTGCATTACCCATATGACCTGGAAACAGACATGGAAATAGATGGCACATCATTAGAAAGCTGACAATCCATCAATATTATTTTGCAGGTATATGGTCCAAGTGTGCATGCTGGAAATTGTTGCTTGTCAGCTGGTTCCACATTTACTCCTGGCCCATGCCAAGGCCTCACACAGCCCTACAGCTCTTTCATTACTTCTGATATGTTCCTATGCTCCAGTTCACTAAAGCTGAAAATCATTAATTGAAATTTTGGAACACTCATCCTTGAAGGCTACACATATAATGCCATTTGATTAAACAGAATATAGCTGAAGTCATTTACAACACCCAGGATTGGTTGTCAGTTGGGCATGCTTCTGTTACAATGTACGTTCAACTTCAACTCACACCATCTCAAGAATACTTTCTGACTTGCATGACAAAGTTGTACACACTGCAAGGGAACAGACCTGAACAAGAGGAAGGTTCAGATATGACAAGCCTAGATTTCATCAGAGTAGGGGAAGGTGCAACTGGAGACCTCTCCCTAGCTTAGGGAAGTACCATCAACTTTAATGTTTCCCCTTCGCACTGCCCCACAAAGTGATTGTGCACAACTACGCAAACATGGTGTACTCTGGGTTCTACTTGAAGGTGTGTCCTGAAGTCAACACTCTAACATTCATCCCAGGCCTGATGACAAGCCTGAATGAGCAGCCTGCCCCAATTGACAGTGGCCCAAAATAGTCTGTGCTCATCTCATCAAAATATGCACGCACCAGTATATCTACATAGAACAGAGGAATCAGTGAGCCAGAATAGCGAGTGGGTTACAGTGAGCAGGTGAGGAGTAACTAGTGATGGCATCAGAAAAAAAGCACAAAAATTTTGTCTGACCCTTCCACTTTGGGAACGGCAACACCGTGGTACATTTTTCTGTTGCCATACAGTGTAATAGAAAGTAGAAGTGTTAGCCTGTGTGCATCAGTCAGCTACTAATACAAAAGCAAAATAATGCAGATGCTGGAAATCTGAAACCGAAACAGAAAATGCTGGAAATACTCAGCAGATCAGGCAGCATCTGTAGAGCGAGAAACAGAGTTAATGTTTCAGCTCTGTGTGACCTGTCTTCAGAACTGGACTGATGGACAAAAGGAGTGGACAGAAAATTCTGTTCTATTTGATTGAAATATACTATTTAAATGAAACCCTTGCCAATTTTGACTGGAAGGTGTTGTGTGGCACAGTTGGTCATGGGGGAACAGGACGATTGTTAATGGATAATTATGTTGTTAAAGGTAAAGGGCTGAAGGGCATTGTTCAGTTAAGCATTTGAAGTGAATATAAAGAGAGCTTGCTGGAAACATGTGTTAGTGAACAGAAGGCAGAGACATGGAATGCTGCATTCTGTGAATAAACGGACTATCAAGAAAAGGTTCTGCGTCTAGTTTCATTCTTTACTGTTTGGCTTGGTTCCATTTAACATAATAAACTCCATGTTATCATTCATACATGTGCAGCTTCTTACTTCCCTCAGTCTTCTTTTCCCCCTACACTCTACAGGATTTTGAAGGATGAACTTAAATGTCCATAGAGCTCGTCATGTAAGGAAAAGGTGTGGCAATAATTGAACACGTTTTACAATGAGGTTGATGCAGCATGCAAGACTGATCTTTCACTCGATGGATGAAAGAATATTGGTGGCTGCTACTTATCAGTTTTGTAAAGAAAAACAAGCTTTTTTTAATTCCTCAAATATTCGTCAATTCCAAAAGGTTCTAGTGCGACATTGCCAGCAAACTGAAAGTGAACAGAGATCACTTGGCTTTTTAATCCCCTGTGTGACTTCTCTTGTGGCAACCAAACAGGCAAAACAAACCGAGGGACTGAAATTATATTGTGCTGCATCAGGTTATTGGGTGAAAAACCGGTGCTGCAGGGCCCAATAAGATATTATTGATTCCATGACGGAAGTCTGCCACATGCCATATTGGTTAGGGTGCCCGCTTGAACCTGATGTTAAGCCCATTGCTTATTACAAATCAGGCTGTGAACATATGTTTCATGCCCCTTCATGAAATTCGATTGCAACTGACCACAGCATTCATCTGCATTCTGAAGACAGTTTCTTCAGTCACGTAGCAGCCAAACCAATGGTCCTTACAGGGATCAATGGAGGCTGCCATCCAAAAGTAAGTTTCAAGTTTCTTTACTTAACTCAGTGTGAAGCTCCTCCCCCACACCACTTTACAAACACGGGTTACCACTTCCCCTACACCCCCACCACCACCACAGCCCTGGACTGTGGCTTTTGGTCAGTTTCTTAGTTGACCTGAATTCACTCCCCTCCATGACTGGCAAGCTGCCTCGGGCACCTGCCCTCCTAGTGAAGCCAGTCAACCTATCTTCCATTGTCCTGTCACCAGCCTCATTTGGCACATGAAGTGTGCGCTGCACTGAGATTGTGCCCCAATTTGGATGCAATCCAATTTCTAGGCCCCAGTGTGCTCATTTTGGCAGAATGGATAGGGAGAGACAATGTATACTTACTGGCACAATTCTAAAGAGTGTGCAGGAACAGAGGGACCTGGGAATTCATGTGCATAGATCTTTGAAGGTAGCAGGACATATTGAGAGAGTAATTAGCAAAGCATATGGGATCTTGGGCTTCATAAATAGAGGCACAGGCCAGGATTTTTCCCTTAGTGGACGGGAGCCGTCCACTGACTGAAAAGTCAGTGGCGAACCCCCCCGCTTCCACCTGGCCTGGGATCCGACCTGCATTTTGCAAATCCCTAGCCTTTAGCTGTTCTGAGGTATGACTTCCACCCGCTTAAGGCCAGCAATCAGTGGGCCGGCAGCTCTTAGTCCCAGCAGTGCCACTGGGAGCGGTGACCACTGCTGGGACTGCAGCCCAGCTTCACAAAGAAGATGTCGGGGAGCCCAGAGAATGAAGGTAAATTTGTGGTACCTCGCCGGTGGTGATCGGTCAAGCCCCAATGAGGCAAAGGTGGTCGACATGGGGCACGGAGGGGGGCACGTGTTGGGGGTGGTTGGGGCAGCGGGGGTGGCCCTCCATTAGGCACAAAGTGCCTGATCATGTGAGCCCGCCCTCCACCCCAGGCCATCAGAGATCCACTTGCTTTTGTCAACCCTTAAGGGCGTTGGTTGGCCTGGGGTGGGCAGGCCGTTTTTCACCACCGCCACCCTGCACAAAGTGGTGGTGGAAACGAGAGCGGGTCGGAAAGGGACCCCCCCTAGCCTCCCGCTCCATTTTATTCCCCCCCCCCCCCACCCCCCGGTAACTTCCCGCTCTTTTGGGGGGGGGGTGTAAAAAGCTGGGATATTATGCTGAACTTATGTAAACCTCTGGTTAGGATATAACTAGAGCATTGCATCCTATTCTGGTCACCACAGTTTAGGAAGGATGTGAGGGTGCTTGAGAGGGTGCGGAGGAGATTTACCAGAATGGTTCCAGTCATGAGGGAACTTAGCTACAAGGTTAGGTTGGAGAAGGGTTGTTCTCCTTGGAGCAAAGAAGATTGGGGGAGATTTGATAGAGGTGTACAAGATTCTGACAGGTTTAGATAGGTAGACAAAGATAAGCTATTCCTGTTAGCTGATGGTACAAGGATTAGAGTCATAGAGTCATAGAGTTGTACAGCATAGAAACAGGCCCTTTGGCCCACCGTGTCCATGTCGACCATAATGCCTATCTAAAGTAATCCCATCTGCCTGCATTAACTCCATATCCCTCTATGCCTTGCTCATTCAAGTACCTGTCCAGATGCCTCTTAAATGTTGCTACTGTTCCTGCCTCCACCACCTCCTCAGGCAGCTCATTCCAGATACCCACTATTCTTTGTGTGAAAAATTTACCCCTTTGATCCCCTTTAAACCGCCTTCCTCTCACCTTAAATCTATGCCCTCTAGTTTTAGTCACCCCGACCATGGGAAACAGACTCTGGCTATCTACCCTATCTATGCCTCTCATAATTTTATATACCTCTACCAAGTCCCCTCTCAGCCTCCTTCGCTCCAGGGAAAACAGACCCACCCTATCCAATCTCTCTTTATAACTCAAGCTCTCCAAACCAGGCAACATCCTTGTGAATCTTTTCTGCACCCTCTCCAGCTTAATCACATCTTTCCTATAGTGCGGCGACCAGAACTGCACACAGTGCTCCAAATGCAGCCTAACCAATGTTATGTACAACTGTAACAAGACGTCCCAACTCTTGTACTCAATGCCTCGGCCGATGAAGGAAAACATGCCATACGCCTTCTTCACCACCCTGTTTACCTGTGTTGCCACTTTCAGGGAACGATGTACTTGCACCCCAAGGTCTCGCTGCTGAAGAACACTCCCCAGGGCCCTGCCATTCACTGTATATGTCCTGCCCTGGTTTAACTTCCCAAAATGCATCACTTCACACTTGTCTGCATTAAATTCCATTTGCCACTCCCTTGCCCACTTTCCCAGTTTATCTATATCCTGTTGTAACCTTAGACAACCTTCTTCACTGTCCACTATACCACCAATTTTGGTGTCATCTGCAAACGTACTAATCATGCCCCTTACATTCACATCCAAGTCATTAATATATATGACAAACAATAGAGGGCCCAGCACTGATCCTTGCGGCACACCACTGGTCACGGGCCTCCAATCTGAAAAACAACCCTCCACTACCACCCTCTGCCTCCTATCACCAAGCCAATTTTGTATCCAATTTGCTAGCTCACCCTGGATCCCATGTGTTCAAATCTTCTGGACCAGTCTACCATGCGGGACCTTGTCAAAGGCCTTGCTAAAGTCCATGTAGACATCGTCCATCGCCCTGCCCTCGTCAATCCTCTTGGTCATCTCCTCGAAAAACTCAATCAAATTTGTGAGACATAGATTGCCACATTGATCCTTAAGGGTCTCTCTCCCTAGCTACCCTTTTAATCTTAATATACTTATAGAATCTTTTAGGGGACACAAAGTTAAGGTTTTGGGTAAGAGGTGCAGGGGAAGAACATTTTTACCCAGCAAGTGGTAATGATCTGGAACTCGCCACCTACGAGGGTGGTGGAAGTGAGGACGATCAATGATTTCAAAAGGAAATTGGATGGCCACTTGAGGGAAATAAACTTGCAGGGGTACAGGAATAGAAGGGGATAACAGGACTGACCAGATTGTTATGCAGATAGCTGGCATGGACTCAATGGCCTCCTTTTATCAGCTTGTTGCGGGTCCTGGTGGCAGCATTGGAAGTGGGTGCCGTTACCGCAACAGTTAACCGTGATCACGTGGCTGCTGGCCGCTTAACATAACCGAGGCGCGGGACCCGTCCTATTGCAGGATGGGGACTGGCTTCGAGGAGTTGGTAATGTCATCAGCTGATGAACGAGAGAGGGAGAAAGAGACAGCCTTCCAGAAGGAATGTGAAGAGAAAGAAACAAAAGAGAGAAAGAGAGGGAAAGACAGGTGAAGGAAAATGAAAGGCAGGAGAGAGAGAGAGAGAAAGAATATTCCAGAAAGAGTGTGAAGAAAGAGAGTTAAGGTGGTTTGAGTTAACTAGGGGGTGACAGAATAACCCCAGTGAAAGCATGATCAATATGGAGGCACATAAATCAGGGCTGGGTACATAATTGTTAAAACTAGCTTCTCTAATTCCAAAATTCAATGAAGAAGATGTGGAGGCATTTTTCTGTTTCCTTTGAGAAACTAGAAAGGCAGCTAAAATGGCCAGCTGAGACCTGGTCTCTTTTACTGCAAAACAAGCTAACTGGAAAAGCCTATGAGGTTTATTCCCTGTGGCCAGATGAGAGTTCATCAAATTATGAACTGACCAAAAGTGCTGTCCACAGGGCTTATGAATTAGTACCCGAAACCTATTGCCAAAAGTTTAGAACCCTCAAGAAGCAAGTTAATAAAACTTATCTGGAGTTTGAAAGAAGTAATCAACTGGCTTTTGATCAGTGGCTCAGGGCTCTTAAAGTACAGCTCAGCTATGAGACTCTCAGATAAGCAATTCTGTTAGTGGAATTGAAAAACTCTCTCCCACTCTCCATAACGACCCATGTAGAGGAGCAGCGGGTTCAGAGAGCCCGGCAAGCGGCCGTTCTAGTTAATGAATTTGCTTTAATTTATAAGTCGGTTTCCCAGGGGAGAATCTTTCCTAATCACCCTTACAAATCCAAAAAGGACCAAGGATGGGAAGTTGATAGGGGCCCAACCAATCCTGGAAGAGAAAGGAAAGCAAGAGACACCTGGGGCCCTTCTCTAGCCAAAAAGGAAGGTGCTCTGAGCAAGAATGAGACCCGGAGAATTGTGTGATCCCGTTGTAAGAAAGCAGGGCATTTAAAAACTGACTGCTGGAAACTACAGGGAAAACCGGTAGGGTTGTTCAGGGCACACCCACTCAGGGAAGCAGAAACCCTGATGGAAAGCACAGCAGAACAAGCTGCGGCTTTAACTGCAGTAAGAGTGAGAACCAGGAAGCTTACAGCTGCAAGTGCAGGAACATTTTATAGGATTCCTGAAGGTTATCAAGGTTTTGTGTTTGAAGAGAAAATAACCCCATACCCCTCGAGTGGGGCCCACAAGCCCATAGTAATTCTCAGGTACACAGGGGCCACTAGATCCCTTTTGCTGGGAAAAGGCCTGACCTTTCTCCCAGAGAGTGCAGTGAACACCAAAATGGTGGTGAATGGTATTGGAGGGCAGTGTATGCATGTACCTGTACACCGAGTGCACCTGGAGTGCGACCTAGTTTCGGGACCGCTGACCATAGGGATTGTCCCTAGTTTGTCTGTGGACTGAGTTGACCTGCTCCGAGGTAATGATCATGCGGTGGTTAAGGTGGTAGCCCCACCTCTCCCACCCGCCCCAGTAGTGAAAGAAAGACCGCAGGAGGTCAGAGAGACAGGGCAGTGGCGGGAAACGGACCCTTGCAGTTTCCCTGAATGTGTAGTGGATCAGGCCAAGATCAAACTATCTCCCCCAGAGGAGACTGCATTGGCACTGCAGGCAGATGACCCTGAGGTCTGTCTGTCTGAGACTTTCTTTGGAAAGTTAGGAGACCCAGTGAATGAATTTAATGGATTTTCCTAGCTGAGGTTCAGCAAGCCGACCCAGTATTGCGAGAGTTAGCACAGGCTGCCCAGTCTGAAAGTGAAGCAGAGGGAGTCCCTGATTGCTACTATTTAATGAATGAGGTGATGATCAGGAAATGGAGTTCGCCTCACAGACTGAGAGCAAGGAGTGGACAGTAGTTCACCATTTAGTGGTGTCGCAGAGGTACTGGGGAGAAATACTCTGAACGGCCCACGAGACTATAGTGGCTGCATATGCTGGTATACAAAAGACCAAAGCCTGCATAAGACAGCAGTTTGACTGGACAAAACTCCACAATGATGTGGTGGAGTACTGCAAGAGTTGCTACATGTGCCAGGTTGAGGGGAAACCCCAACCTACAGTGAAACCTGCACCCCTAAGTCCTGTACCAGTGTTAGGAGGACCCTCCAGCAGAGGGCTGGTGAACTGTAAGTGAGCCCTGCCGAGAAAAAAAGGGGACAGGCAGGCACAAGGCTGGCAAAAGTTTAGAAAGGGAAGGGGAGAAAACGACAAAGAGGACAAGTTAAAGGATGTCTGGGATGAATCCTGGATGAAAACCCCTACTGTCCGGTCAGCCAACCCCAAAACATTTGAAAAGTTAGACCCCAGATCCTCCTATGTAAATTCAGACACTAAAGGCATCCGACCAGAGTTGCTAACAGCATTTACAGGAACCTGCAGAGACAAAGAAAGACCTCTAGGGGGCACAGAAACCATGAGGGCAATGCCTCACCTCGTTGAAGTGCCACAGGGCAGTGCAGTAGAGTCTGCACAAATACCTGCAGGCAGGAGTGTCCCAGAGAACAAAAGGGAGATTAATAATGAAACCCTTTTCAGACCTCAAAAGGAACAAAGACCCTCGGCATCCATGGAAATGGGCAAACCGAAGAAAAACGTCCCCAAAGAACCACACGTTTACTGGGATGCCTAGAAGGGGAAATTAAAGCTGCACTGGCAACAAAAAAAATTCAGGCAATTTTCATAAGCTTTAGGATTTATGAATGATTGGAAATGAATGAGAGAAATGCATGTTTTTTTTTCCTGGATCTTATATATATTATTCTCTCGGTCCTTTTAATGAAATGTGCCTTTTCTCAAATCGCATTTCATTCCCCTGGGTATGGAGGTATCATGCAGGCCCCCATCTGCCAAGAATGAGGCATATTAATTTCGCCATATGGGCATTAAATTTCAAACTGTTGCTGAAAAGAAGACAAGGTTTGTTACAAGGACTGCCAGACCTTGGCTGGAAAAAAATACATTTACATACTAACAGACATTGAAAGTAGGGAAGCACATTCCATTCCCTGCTAAGATGATACAATACACAAACAGACGTGGTCAAACCAGTTAGTCACATGACTAACCTGCTTGGCAGTCTGGTTTTTTTCCTCAATTATACCGTTTTGAACTGAGAGAGATCAGAAAGCTCTTTGCTCCTGGACTGAGAAGAACTCTCCCGGCTGGCTCACCACAGCCTTTCCTGCCTGTCTGTCTGCTCCCATCGCTTTCTCACGGAACTCCAAAAACCCACTGAAGATACATGAACCAAGAGAGAAAAGTCTCCTACATTGAACAAGGTTTAAGAAGAATACTAGGCCCCAATAAAAAGCAAGAACTACCTACAATCAAGGACTATACAGTGAGCTCAAAGATCCATAACAAAAACTCTTCAGATATTGCCTCAAACTTTTCCACTTTATTTCTTCTGCTCTTTTCTGTCCCTATCTGCATGTGTGTATCGCGTATGCATGCTGGCGTGGGCGCATCATGTATCTGTTGGCGGTAACCAAATTAGAGTTTAAGTTTAAGCTTAAGAAAATTTAACTTTTCTTCTTTAAACCTAAAAAAGCCTGTTTGTGTTGGTTTCTTTGCCTTATAATTGGAAAGCAGTGAACAAAGATTCACCAAAGGGGAGCTAAAACACAGTGTGTTTAAAATCAAACCCTTTTACAGTAAGACCAGGTGAAGACTGAAAGGGAACCCTAGACTCTTTCTCACCTGGTCATAACAGTATAACAAACTGTATCTAAGATAGTCATGAATTACAAATGCCAACTTAATTTCCTAGCACTTAGGATGAATTATATTTTAGCTACTGATTTCAGCCATCAGTACCTCACAGCTATATATATTCTGGCTAGCAGTACCTCATGGAGTATGTCTAGTCCATCTTTTTTTCCTATGTGCAGTACTTTACATTTGTCTGTAATAAATTTCACCTGGCATTATACCTCTCACTTTCACAATGAAGCTTATAAAATTCTTAAGGAGTTTGACAGGGCAGTTTGTAGAGATCAGCACTGAAACAGGCCCTTCGGCCCACCGAGTCTGTGCCGACCAACAACCACCCATTTATACTAACCCTACAATAATCCCATATTCACTACCACCTATCTACACTAGGGGCAATTTATAACAGCCAATTTACCTATCACCTGCAAGTCTTTTGGCAGTGGGAGGAAACCGGAGCACCCGGAGGAAACCCATGCAGACACAGGGAGAACTTGCAAACTCCACACAGACAGTACCCAGAATTGAATCCGGGTCCCTGGAGCTATGAGGCTGCGGTGCTAACCACTGCGCCACTGTGCCGCCCATGGGCAAGTTGTTGAAAAAATGTTTCCCCTGACTGTAAGGGGGCAGTCATTTTTTAAAAAATTAGTTCATGGGATGTGGGCATCACTGGCTAGGCTAGCATTTATTACCCATCCCTATTACCCTTGAGAAGGTGGTGGTGAGCTGCCTTCTTGAACTGCTACAGGCCTTGGGGTGTAGGTACACCCACAGTGCTGTTAAGAAGGGATTTCCAGGATTTTGACCCAGCGACAGTGAAGCAACAGCGATTATAGTTCCAGTTAGTCCTTCAGTATCATTATTAATATATAGATGGGCAATTTGACCCTTATCCACCCTATAGTTGTATTATGTTAGTCGATACTGATAGTACAATGCTGTACATATCTTAGCCTTATATTTGTTCACATTCTTCACCTTGACTTGCTAATTTTACAAATCTGTGTTGCTGGAAGGGAGTCTAGCCCAAAGGCAGTCCATAGCAGAAATTTGAAAAGCACACTGCTCTGGATTTTCCAATCTATCGCTGGTGGGTGTGGCTACTCTTTTGGATAACCTTTGTTCCAGTATATGTGATATAAAGTAGTACAAATAGGGTAGTGGGAACATTATTACATCATCATAACTGGCTAGATAAAATGAGGTGTTCTATTTGAACATATTATACCTGGCTGAGTGGGAAAAACCCCAGGTTCGAGTAACAAGGCTACCCCTCCAGGATTCACTACTGAGCCAGTTTGGTTGGTTGATCATTAACAGTGCCCTAGAACACTATGGAGCTGTCAGGCTCAGCTATTGCATTACTGAGTTTAAACTTCAGCCCAGCTAGCTAGACAGCAGGTATCACAAGCTGTTCATGATTGCTATGGTTAGCAGAATAACTCACCATTCAGCCATAAACCTATTGAAAGGCTCGAGCTCTACTTGTTATGAACGCTGGACTTTGTGACATGATTATGTCTTAAAAATTGTGATTTTTAAAAGTTCAAGATGGAGTCCTGAAGGAAAGCAGACTTCATCTCCACTCTGCGAAAGGTTACCAGGACAACCGAGAACACAGATCAAAGACTGTCTTTTGAAAAACAGAGACTACAGCCACGAAGACCTGAAGAACAATGGGTTTCATCCTCCCAGACTTTTGGGTCATAAAACAAGGAGTCAGTAATTAAGATAATAAAAGCAAAATGCTGCAGTGCTAAAAATCTGAAATAAAAACAGAAAGTGCTGGAAATACTCAGCAGGTCAGGCAGCATCTGTGGAGAGAGAAACAGAGTTAATACTTCAGGTTGATGAGCTTTCACCAGAACGCTGATGAAAGGCTTAGTAACAGCTGGTATAGTCTGAAGCCCTCAGTAGCAGGTTGGTGGAGTCTGAGGTTCTCAGCAACAGGTTGACTTAGTCTGAGGCTCTCAGCAACAGATTGGTATAGTCTGAGACCCTCAGTAACAGATTGGTATAGTCTGGGACCCTCAGTAACAGATTGGTATAGTCTGGGACCCTCAGTAACAGGTTGGTATAGTCTGGGACCCTCAGTAACAGATTGGTATAGTCTGGGACCCTCAGTAACAGATTGGTATAGTCTGGAACCCTCAGTAACAGGTTGGTATAGTCTGGGACCCTCAGTAACAGGTTGGTATAGTCTGAGGCACTCCTGCCTTGCAAACCTATTTGCCACAAAACCATTTCACAGCTTGGTCCTGGATTTCAGAAAAGATTCAGAAGAATCCCTTTCATTACATGCCTACAAATTTTGATCCTTGGAGTACAACAGTTTGGACACGCAACCTTAATCTGCATTGGGACTTTGCAGCTATTGCAGAAAGACAACAAAGACCAATGTCCTCTTTGCCCATTCTCCAGCTCACTCCAGGTTGCAGTTAGCATGCACCAGGATCCAGAGATCTGAATCAACAACTGGGACAGACTCACAAATCATCCAATCAATACATTGAGATAATCTCTTAAATTCTGTCGGGTCACCATGCCATACTTGGTGGCAATCAGCAGTATATGTCACTATTCAAGATGGAGACTCGAGTGCATTCGATCCCCAAACGCATCTGTCAGCAACAGAATATCATCTTCAAAAAAGGAATGCCAAGATATTTTCAGAAATGTCTGGGCCAGACAGACCAAGTTAGCCCCTTATGTTTGTAAGGCTGTGTTAATGCCCCCTGCTGTACTCATGTGTACAAACTTCATCACAATATAAATGCAAGGTTCTGGTTTGTAGTTTAATGCTGGAAAAATGGCTCAGAGTTTCCTGCAATGGTGTAATCAATAAGTTTACATTGTTCTTGCCATTGACAAGATATGGCGAAATATCCTGAGAATCACAATCATATGCCAAAAGGTAAAAAATGGTATAAAACAAGCGAAAATCAGCATAACAACTGCGGCCCAAAAAAAGTGCGGAACTAATGCCATATTCCTTCTTTAAGTCACTCTTTATGTCTGAAAATTAAAGTATGAAGTCATTAAACGATCCTTTATGCACATTAGCACAATATTTTTAAGAAAATGCATTTGTAGAAGGTTTTCATTTTTAATGGAACTAATTTAATGTAACCAAAGTGGCAATCTGTTTGTGGAGCCGGAGGACATAGGTGAGGTTTTGAAAGATTAGTTTTCATCTGTGTTCACTATGGAGAGGGACGATGCAGGTGTAGTGATCAGGGAGGGGGATTGTGATATACTTGATCAAATTAGCATTGAAAAGGAGGAAATATTAGCTGTATTAGCGGGCTTAAAGGTGGATAAATCCCCAGGTCCAGATGGGATGTATCCCAGGCTGCAAGGGAGGAGATAGCGAGGGCTCTGACACAAATTTTCAGATCCTTTCTGGCCACAGGAGAGGTGTCAGAGGACTGGGGGACAGCAAATGTGGTACCATTATTCAAGAAGGGTAGCAGGGATAAATCAGATAATTATAAGCCTGTGAGTCTAACGTCAGTGGTAGGGAAATTATTGGAAAAATTTCTGAGAGACAGGATTAATCTCCACTTGGAGAGGCAGGGATTAATCAGGGCATGGCTTTGTCAGGGGGAGATCGCGTCTAACAAATTTGATTGAATTTTTCGAGGAAGTGACTAGAGATGTAGATGAGGGTAAAGCAGTTGATGTAGTCTACATGGACTTCAGTAAGGCTATTGATAAGGTCCCGCATGGGAGATTGGTTAAGAAAGTAAGAGCCCATGGGATACAGGACAATTTGGCAAATTGGATTCAAAATTGGCTTAGTGGAAGGAGGCAGAGGGTGATGGTCAAGGGTTGTTTTTGTGAATGGAGGCCTGTGACCAGTGGTGTACCACAGGGATCGGTGCTGGGACCCTTGCCGTTTGTAGTGTACATTAATGATTTAATCGTGAATATAGGAGGTATGATCAGTAAGTTCGCAGACGGCACAAAAATTGGTGGTGTCGTAAATAATGAGGAGGAAAGCCTTAGATTACAGGGAGATATAGATGGGCGGAGTTGTGACAAATGGAGTTTAATCCTGAGAAGTGTGAGGTGATGCACTTTGGGAGGTCTAACAAGACAATGGAATATATGATGGATGGTAGGACCCTTGGGAGTACAGAGGGTCAGAGGGACCTTGGGGTGCTTGTCCATAGATCACTGAAGGCAGCAGCACAGGTAGATAAGGTGGTTAGGAAGGCATATGGGATACTTGCCTTCATTAGCCGATGCATAGAATAGAAGAGCAGGGAGGTTATGATGGAGCTGTATAAAACGCTGGTTAGGCCACAGCTGGAGTACTGTGTACAATTCTGGTCAGCATACTATAGGAAGGATGTGATTGCAATGGAGAGTGTGCAAAGGAGATTCATCAGGATGTTGCCTGGGCTGGAGCATTTCAGTTATGAGGAGAGACTGGATAGGCTAGGGTTGTTTTCCTTGGAGCAGAGAAGGCTGAGGGGGGACCTGATTAAGGTATACAAAATTATGAGGGGCATTGATAGGATAAATAGGAAGAAACTTTTTCCCTTGGCGGGGAGATCATTAACTAGGGGGCATAGATTTAAGGTAAGAGGCAGGAGGTTTAGAGGGGAGTTGAGGAAAAATTGTTTCACCCAGAGGGTGCTGGAATCTGGAACACACTGCCTGAAGGAGGCAGGAACACTCACGACATTCAAGAAGTATTTGTATGAGCACTTGAAACGCCACAGCATACAAGGCTACGAGCCAAGTGCGGGGAAATGGGATTAGTATGGACAGGTGCTTAATGGTTGGCGCAGGTGCGTTGGGCAGAAGGGCCTGTTTTTGTGCTGTAAAATTCTATGACTCTATGACTAATTCTGATGCCATAAAAATAAATTGCAGGTTTCCATGAGGAGAAATGAAAGAAATTGCTTCAAAAACTTATCATAAAACACTGGAAATATGACTTTGGATCCTTCTGCACCTAAACTCTTTGGGTGTAAATATACAGAACTGGAATAAATGCAGGAAACTCCAGTGTTATTGCTTTTGGGTGAAACTATGTATCTGATCATCTCATTGGATATTTTGCTGAATTGGACATAGCGTAAAAACAAGCTCAAGTGATGTATGCCTGAATTTCTTTGATCTTTTAAACGAGAACATAGGAACAGGAGCAGGCCCCACAAGCCTGTTCCACCATTCATGAGATCATAACAGATCTGTATCCTAACTCCATCCACCCACTTAGCTCCATATCCCTTAATACTCTTGGCTCGCAAAAATCTATCGATCTCAGATTTAAAATTATTAATTGAGCTAGCATCTACTGCATTTTGTTGGAGAGAGTTCCACATTTCTACCACCCTGTGCATGAAGAAATATTTCCTTAATTCTCTCCTGAATGGGCTGCTCATTATTTTGTCATTAACACTCTCTCTGCACTTTGTTTTTCACCACACCATTAGCACTCCCTTTGCCTTTGCCCCATGACCTCCTTGTCAGTTAATCTCTCCGGCCCTCTGTCCTTTCACACACATTCCCTTTTGTTCTCTTTTCCCCCACCCCTGCTTTATTTGCTTAAAACCTATTACATTTCTAACCTTTGCCAGTTCTGATGAAAGGTCACTGACCTGAAACGTTAACTCTGCTTCTCTCTCCACAGATGCTGCCAGACCTGCTGAGTATTTCCAGTACTTTCTGTTTTTATTGCTCTCCTGAATGGCCTGGCTATGATTTTGAGGTTATGTCCTCTTGTCCTAGACACCCCCATGAGTGGAAAAAAATTCCCTCCATCTACTTTATCAATCCCTTTCAAAATCCTTAAAACTACAATCAAATATATATTCCAGGGATCACAAGCCTGTAAACTTTCCTCATAATCTAATCCCGGTGAATCTGTGCTACACTCCTTCCAATATCAATACATAATTTCTAAGGTGCAGTGCCCAGAACTGTATACAGTATTCCTTATGTGGTCTAAACAGGGCTTTATGTAGCTGTAGCAAAACTTCCTCCCCTTAATACTCTAGCCCTCTATATATAAAGGCTAACATTCCATGAGGCTTTTGGATTACTTTTTGTACTTGAATACAATGTTTCAGTAATCTGTGTACATGGACCTCTAAATTCCACTGTTGCTAGCTTTCACTGTTTAAAAACTACTTGGATCGATGTTTTTCTGGTCCAAAATGAATGACCTCACACTTACCCATGTTGAAATCCATCTGACACAGATTTTGTCTACTCACTCAATCTATCAATGTACCTTTGCAATGTCCACACTGCTTACAATAGCTCTCCCAGCTATTGGTAAATAAACTCACGGCCTTGTGGTTGTCTTGGGAGAGAAGTAGGCTAAGGGAGTAAATCTGGAGTGAAGTTACCTGTTACTTATCAGACAGTTTTCTGGCAACTCCAGCAGCAGAGCTAGTACCAAAGAGTGCTGGATTTTTCCCTTTCCTTTGGACAATACTTGCAATGCTGAGAGGGGGTCCTGATGCTTGGGCAACCCAGGGTCTCCGTACTATTTGCCCAGGCTTGCGCCCTGGAGAGGTCGCTCTAGCTTCGTGGTTTACATTAGCACAACATGTGAAGAAACAGTTACCGGTGATAAGCTCTCACTTGATTGGTGAAGAATATGAGCACCAGTGGTTACTTCCGACAGTGGGAGAGATCATCACATCTCATTGGATAGCTACTGCCTGCCCCAAGCTGGGCAGGCCCCAGCCAGTTAAGTACTGTCCCACCACAGCCTGCTTGCTTGATTTGATGCTTGGAGCTTAGAGAGTCATCTCTCGACAGGCTGGTCATTAATCTTTGAACGAGACAAGACAAGCTGGAACGTAAGGACCATGCATCCTGGCCTTACCAATGACCTTCTTCAGGTCGATGATGCACGCAAGGCAGCTGTGATTGACAAAGAACTTACAAGGCTCAATATGGATATTGCTGCACTGCAAGAAACTAGGCTCGCTTAAAGTGGATCCCTTAAAGAGAAACACTGCATGTTCTTCCAGCAGGGGAAAGCCCAAGAGGCAACACGTGAGCATGGAGTGGGTTTTGCAGTAAATGTCAAGGATCAGTCCTGAGATACTTGACGCTGCCATCAGTGGAATTCCCAGCACCGAGGAACTGTACCTTCTAGGAAAATTCAACACAATGTGCGCACCGACTCCACAGCTTGTCAATGTGCATAGGACACCAGGGAATCGGCAAGATGAAAGCAAATGGACAGAGGTTGCTGGAGCTATGCTGTTACCATGGACATGTGAGGAACAGCTACTTCCAAACCAAACCGTGCCACAAGGTGTCCTGCAAACATATGAGATCATGCCATTGGCACCAACTAGACCTCATCATCACCAGACGTACCATCCTCAACAGTGTCCTCATTACTTGCAGCTATCACAGTGCTGACTGTGACACTGACCACCCCCTGGTGTGTAGCAAGGTCAGGCTTCAGCCAAGGAAGCTATACCATTCCAAGAAGAAAGATCGTCCTCCAATCAAAAATTGCTGTACCACTGACCCAGAAAGCACCTAGGAATTGCTCAACATCATCGATCAGGCTCTTTCGGACAACAATTCCCAAGGCCAGAGTGCGGTGTCAACATGGGATCATCTGTGCGTCATCATCTATAACTCTATACTCACTGTGTACAGGAAATGAGATCAGAGGAATGCTGACTGGTTTGAGGATTATTGAACAGAAATGGAGACAGTTACTGCAACCAAGAGGAGAGACCTCTTGAACTATAAGCAAGTTCCCAGCAAACAAAACCTGAATGCTCTCAGAGCTGCCAGAAACATTTCTCAAGACTGCTCGGCACTGCGCCATTCAATATTGGTTGAAACTCTGCGACAGCGTACAATCTACTGCTGAATTTGGGGATGCTGGAGGGATGTATGAAGGAATTAAGAAAGCAACAGGACTAGTAGTAACTAAATCAACTCCCTTGGAAACAAAGACAGGGGTGATCATCACTGAATCTAGCAAGCAGATGGAAAGGTGGGTCAAGCATTACCTCGAATTTTATGCAACGGAGAATGTTGTCACTGAAGAAGCTTTCAGCGCCATTCCAGACTTTCCTGTCATGGAAGACCTGCTCAGTGAGCCAACCATTGTAGACCTCAACAAGGCCATTGACCATGTCGCCAGTGGTAATTTCCAGAAAATGATGGCATCCCACCTGAAATCACCAAAAGTGGAAAACTGGCACTGCTGCAGCATCTCCACAAACTTCTGTGTCTCTGTTGGAAGGAAAGATCTGTGCCTCCAGACAAGCGTGATAAAAGGTAGTCACCTTGTACAAAAGCAAGAGGAAATCGCAGTGACTGCAACAATTACCGAGGCATCTCCTTGCTAAGTATTGTGGGGAAACTCTTTGCTCATGTTGCTCTGACCAGATTGCAGACCCTGGCGTCACGCATCTATTCTGAGTTTCATCGCAGCTTCAGAGGTGACAGATCAATAGTCAACATGATTTTCTCACTTCAGCAGTTACAGGAGAAGTGCTGCGAACAGTGCAGACCACTCTACATTGCCTTCATAGACCTCACCAAGGCCTTTGATCTCCTCAGCAGAGACGGACTCTTCAATCTGCTGTGGTAAATAGGCTGCCCTCCTGAGCGTCATCTCTTCCTTCCACAAGAACATGCACAGTTCCATCAGTTACCATGGAGCTACATCAGACTCTTTCAAGATCAGTAGTGGGGTAAAGCAGGGCTGTGTCCAGGCGCCAACTCTCTTTGGCATATTCTTCTCCATGCTGATATTGTACGCTTTCGGTGAATCAAGTGAGGGTGTCCACCTGCATACCAGAGCTGATGTCAAGCTGTTTAACTTGGCAAGACTGCGCGCCAAGAACAAATTGCGTAAAGTCCTAGTCCGTGAGTTTCTATTTGCTGGTGACGCTGCTCGAACATCCCATAATGAAGTTCACTTGCAGCAGCTTGAAGATTGGTTCACCCGGGCCTGCAGTGAGTTTGGACTGACAATCAGTGTCATGAAGACTAAAGTCATGGACCAGGAAGTAGAGACTCCACCTTCCAACAACATCAACAACCTCACTCTGGAGGTCGTCAACAGCTTCACATACCTTGGATCAACAATCACCAGCAACCTGTTCCTTGATGTCGAAATCAGCACCAGGATTGCCAAGACCGCAGCTGTCATGTCAAAGTTAAGAAGGCAGGTGTGGACCAATAGCAAACTAACCAAAAATATAAAGCTCCGCGTGTACCAGGCTTGTGTTATAGTAGCGAAGCATGAACAACTTATGTAAGCCAAGAAAAGTGGCTGGACAGCTTCCACTCCGCTGCCTCAGATGAATATTGGGACCCTCTTGGCAGGACAAAATGCCGAATACAGAAGTACACCAGCGTAAAGGGATTCCCCAGCACGTTTCCCCTCTTGAGTCAGCAGTGACTCTGTTGGCTGCGTCATGTGTGCCGAATGGATCACGGTCACATCCTCAATACATACTCTATGTCAAGCTTGCTATTGGCATGAGACCAACAGATCTCCCACCCCTGCAATACATGGATGTCAGCAAGCAAGACCTCAGGTTGACTGGGATCAGTATTGATGTATGGGAATTCCTTGCTGTTGACCAGAATTCCTGGAGAATGGAAGTCAGGAAGGGTGTGGAAAAAACAGAGGACAAAAGAAACAACCAGATGGTGGAAAACAGAGCCTGGCAGAAGGAAAAACATCAGTCAACCTCAGGGCAACAATATTCATCTGTGCCAGCTCCGTAAGGGATTGCCACTCACAATACAGCCTCCACAGCCACAGCAGGCGATGTTCAACTCAGAAGTGACCTACACCCCGGGAGCATTCCATCACCCTTTAAGATGGATGGTTGCCTACTTACAATGCCACCAAGCTTTGTGTGATGGGTAAACTTGGATAAATGTCTCTCTATTATATTGTCTAAGTCATAAATAAATACAGTGAATAATTGAAGCTCCAGTACAGATCCTTGTGGGACACCACTCGTTACTTCTTTCAAATTCACGTACATATGCATTATCCCTTTTCTCTGTCTTCTACACCCAGCCAATCTCCTTAGAACATCAATATTTGTCTTCAATTCCATGAGCTTTAATTTTAGCAAAGTCTGCCATGTGGAACCTTATTGAATGCCTTCTGGAAATCCATATAAACTACATCCATCGGCATTCTCCTGTCCACTAAAGTTACTTCCTCAAAAAAATTCAAGTACATTAATTAGACATGTCCTACCCTTGGTATGTCAAAAATCAGTGTTGAGTTGTAATGCTGAAGGTGTAACCTGCTCCAGCATTCCTTTGATCTAGACTGATAACAGAGGAAGGTAATGTTGAATCCTCTCTTGCCATTGGAGCGACCACTTGGAAGAGTGGAGCAGAGGAGTAAAAAAGAGCCTTTTACAAGATTTTTATGCAGATTTCCACTGTCGTTGAAGTGAGTATTTAAGGCGAGCTGTTAACTGAACCTACTGAAGAAGCAGCTTTTCCCCCATTCTCTCAAGTATGCCAGTGAATCTGTGCAATGCTTGTCTGTACACGGACTCCAAGTAAATTAGGGAAGGAAACATCAATGTGCTTGTTGTAAATAAATCTTGTTCAGTTATTTTAAGAAAATCCACATTTTAGAAAGTATTACAAAGTGTTCAAAATATGCTTTGTAATACATTGTAACACATTTGATGTGTGTTAATTATTTTACATTGTCCAAATACTTATCTTTGAAAATAGACCTCTACTTACATGATACCATTGAATACATCACTGATGAAGACATCGAATAAGATGACCTTGGACAATTTTACCTCACTTGTCTTTCAAGAGAGTTTAGTGAGTCTCTCATCCAGCCTTACAAGGATCAGATCTTGGATCTAGAATATACATCCCAATAAAATCCATAATTTTATTATGTACTTGCACAGCTTCCAACTCCTTCATGAGAGTTACATGAGGCAATAGGTTAAAAGTCTTCTGGAACTCAATGAAAGTAATTTAATTGAGGTTCCACAGATCCTTACAACATTTTTCAGTCTCACATAAAGTGACAAACTATCTGACACATTCCTCAAGACAGTGAAATAAGGCTTGTTTCTTTCAGATTATTCTGTGGGACTCCACACCATCTGATAGATGTCATACATTGTTATACCATCTGAAACGTGCTAGGAACTAATTATATAGGAACTAATTGTTATGTGGCTCCGGTGGGCCACATCCATGGCTGGCTGGAGAGTCATGTGACATGCATAGCTACAGACCATTATGAATTGGGAAGCTGATGATGTCGTGGAGGCATTTGAGAAGTTTAAACAAAAGTGCAGATTGACATGTCGTAGTTTCCTAAAAGGCACTAGTGAAGAGGAGAGGGTCACAGCAATATCCTCTGTGGGCAGAAGATAAAGGAATAAATTTATTTAACAGCTGGGAGCTAAGTGAAGAGGACAGCAGAAGCACAGAATTTTTTTTTTGAAAGATTCAGCACTCATCTCCAGCCAAAATAAAATCATCGGATATGAATTTCAAGGCCTCAGCCAGGAACGAGGTGAACCTTTTAACAAGATTGAAAAATGCAGCCAAAAAATGTCAAATTAAAGACACAGATGAAAGGATGATAGATCAGCTCATTTGGGGTTCTGCACATCCTGAAGTACAGAAAGCTCTAATTGGAAAGGACAAGCTCACAATATCGCAGGCTGTAGACACTGCCAGAGCACATGAAGCCGTGAGCAGACAGATGAAGACACTCACTAACCAAACAGCTAGCCTTCAGTTAAGCCAAGAAAAAGGCAGCAAGGTTGGTGCAGTGAAACAACAATAAAATGCACATCAAACAGGGAAGAAGACATGCAGCTGCTATGTACGACCACATGAATTCACAGACAGAAGGAAATGTCCCGCATATGGATCAATCTGCAGAGCTTGCAGAAAGACCAATCACTGGGAAAAGATGTGCAGAACAAAGGAAGAAGGTGGTAGATGAGTCACCAGAGCCAGAGATAACAGGGTGAATGAGGAGTGAAAAAACAAAAACATCCATACCCTGGTAGATGACGATACATTTGAGAACACGATGAACATAGGAACTATATAATTTCATGAAATGCCTGGATGCGACAGTTCCTAGAGAAAAGAAATTCACACAACTATTCAGATCAGGAAGAGGGTGAGAAATAAGCCCACTAGGATAAATCTGAAGGTGAAGATTGATACAGGAGCACGGAGTAACATTATCCTGCTCAGACTATACTAGAAGATCTTTCCTGAAAATTTGGAAGAAAATGGTTATTCAAGGAAGGGTTCTCTGAAACTGAACAACATCATGCTGACAGCATACAGGGGAACTGAGATTCGACAGCTAGGAGCAACCAAAATCAGAGGAACACGCAAAGTAAAAGATGTTAACTGTATGTTCTACATCACTGAAATAGATGGTCCTGCTATCCTGGGGTTGAGTAGTTGTGAAGAGCTGCAGATTATCTCAGTAGACCGTGAGGTGAAGGAGGTGGCACTGAGGGTTGAAGATAGTACACCCGTTGAGAAGCGGCCTCTGATCAGAAGCAAAGAAGATCTGGTACAAATGTACCCAGAGTGTTTTGACGAGACGGTTGGATGCTTCGAAGATTTTGAGTGTCACATCACTATTGACCCAGCGATGAAACCAGTGATCCATCCCCCACGTAAAGTACCAGTAGAACTAAAAGGAAAGCTTGAAAGAGAGCTCCAAGAAATGGAAAAGAAGGTGATTACCAGAGTCACAGAGCCTACAGATTGGGTAAATTCTATCGTGGTGAGAAAGAAGCCAAATGGACGGCTAGGAATTTGCCTAGATCCCAAAGGTCTTAACCAAGCAATAAAGAGGGATCAACACTGCAAGAAATCACACCAGCACTGGAAGGGGCTAAAGTTTACAGCAAGCTTGATGCCAGAAATGGCTACTGGAATGTGAAGCTATATGTGCAATCTTCGCTGTTGACAACATTCAACACACCCTTTGGATGGTACAAATTCCTGCGTCTACCTTTTGGCTTAAAGTAAGCCAGGATGTGTTCCAGCAGAAAGTAGATGAGACATACAGGGGATGCAAAGGAGCAGTCAGCAGAGCAGATGATATCCAGATATATGGTGTAGATGGAAAAGATCACGATAACTGTTGCGACTGGCCACTCCAGTCAAAGCCCCCAATCAAAATATATGATTCTGATTGTGGTGGGACAGATGCACTGATAATTCATTCCTGTCACTACATAGATCGCCTAACATATCACTTAAAACTTTCCAAATTAAAGAAAACCCCAGCCAAATTGTACCATCTATTAACCCCCGAATGCGGCTAACCAAACCAGGTGACTTTAAATCAACAAATTAACTCTTTAATTAGAAGAACTAAATTCTTAAACGCTATGAAGATATAAACAACATTTAAAAGAGAAAAAAACAGTCCTTGCAAATTTACAGTCCAATGTTGCTTGAAGTCCTCACAGAATGTTGCTTGAAGTCCTCACGGTCATCCGATGTGGGAAGAAAGGTTCTTCCACAATAGAACAATTCGTAGTCTAACTCCAGCAGTAGGTGATGCTTTCTTCCTCGGCGATGAATTTCAACAATTAACGACTTGCAAACTCTTTCAATGGAATCAAGCTGACTTTAGAGTTTTTGAGGGATAAAAGATTGTCATAGTCTAACTTCCCTTTCTTCAATTTAAATTACCAGAGATCTCTGTTTTGGCTTGACTGTTTTTTTTAGAATTTTGAGAGATATTAATTAAACAGACTAAAAATCCTATTCCTTCAGTTTAAATGGTTGAGAGCTCTTTTTCCAGTTGCTGTCATCACAGCGGTGTCCTTTGTCTGTATGTTAGAACAAACTGTCTTCAACTAACAGCCAGTTCAAAACTGAATTGTAACAAATGTATCGCATGAGACTCACTCCCAGTGGCTGTTTCTATGGCAATGAGAATGCACCCTTTGAATCGCAGTCTCCAAATGGCTGTTCCTAAGGCAACGAAAATGCACCTTCCTCTTACTCTTGAGACTTGCTGGTTCTTAAAGCAATACTAACTCCTTGCAAACCTTAAAGACAAACTGCATATTCTGAAAAAAAAACTACAGGACCATGACACAATCATCTATAAGAAGACACGGAGAGAACCGGGAAAGTTGGGATCAAGCTAAATGCAGACAAATGTATTCAGAATGCCAGTTCTTCAGAATGGTGTACACACCTGACGGAGTCAAGCTGAGTCCTGAAAGAATATCAGCCATCTCTGGGATGGAAGCCCAGGAGATAAGAGAGAGTTGAGAAGTTTCCTTGGCTTGATCCAATACATGAGCTCCTTCATACCGCACATGTCGGGACACACAGAAAACCTACGGGAACTGATGAAAGAAGATGTAGAGTACCAGTAGTCAGAGTCACACAACAGGAGTTTCAACAAACTCAAAAAGGTAGTATGCAAGGAAACAAGTCTGTCAGACTACAACAAAAAGAAACCTGTCACCCTGAAAGTAGATGCTTCCACAAAAGGACTGGGAGCAGCCCTGGTACAAGAAGGAAAGCATTTGCATCCAAAGCTCTAACCTTAGCTGAGACTAGATATGCCAACATCGAAAGAAAGCTTTTGGCAGTTGTGTATGGATGTGAGATGTTCCACACATATGTCTATGGGAGAGAGTTTATAGAGGAGAGTGATCATGTCCACAAGACAAATCTATGTAAAGCACCAGCAAGACTGCAGAGGTTACTCTTGAGGCTTCAGAGTTACGATTTCACTCTGAAATACAAGACTGGAAGAGAAATGGTGCTGGTAGATACCCTATCTCGGTTGTCGCCACAGGAGAAACATGAGATAGAAAATCTAGATATAAAGATTCATCATCTAGTGAATGTAACACTACCAAAGCTTAGTCAAATTAGAGATGAGACCAGCAAAGATGAGAAGTTACAGATGCTATCTCAGCAAGTGATCCAGGGATGGCCTGTTAGGATACAGCACACACAGCCAGCAATACGGCAATACTGGTCTATCAGAGATAACATCTCACTAGGAGATGGTGTTCAGCTAGCCAGATCCAGAATAATCATACCCAAAACAATGCAGGAAGAACTTCTCCAAAAGATACATGTGTAATGAGTTCGTTATGTTGTCTGATGCAACATAATTGAATGCGTGGATTCCAGTTATGCTGAAGATCACCAACAGATTTATTACAGCTAAACTATTATATACAGTACAGACCAAACTATTTACAGAACCTTCCTCCAGGTGTTACAGTTGCAGAGTGATTATGGCTTGTAGTCACATGACTGCATCCTGGTACTTAGCTCATTAGCATACTGAGATCTTAAAGGGACATCACTCTTAAGGTGATCATACAACATCCCCTTTCTTTCCAAAGATAAGTCTCATATATTACAAGTAAAAACACATAAAATTAGATAACATCAAAATTAGTTATACTGGGTAGAGACTATAAAATTTACAAGTACAAGGATAGGGATTGTGAAATTTACAAGCGCAGAGGCTCAAAAGTCCATATATCGTTCCAGTGCTTTGCTAACTGGCTTGAAGAATTTGCATCTCAGCTGTTGCTGTTTTTTTCTGAGGTTTCTCCTTTTCTGTATTCAGTTTCTGTTGCTCTGCCTTCAGCCTGCTAATATACTCTGTTGCTTTTCTCAAGATGACAACTTTTGAGGCCTTGTCATGCTTGGAAAGTGCTGGCATTTCATCTCAAAGAGACAACAGACAATGCTTCAATTCATTCCTCCTCTGCCTCTTCAGGACATTGCGTGCTCTTCGCCTCTCTTCATACTCCACATCTGAAGGTCAGGGGCTCAAGGTCGAGGACTTGTTGCAGAAGGAGTACTTGGCCTCATGGAGGTACCTGTCCATTCTGGCTCGTTGTGGTGCTGGTGGTTCTCTGGATATCAGAGGTGAAGGCATGGCATAGTTATGCAGTTGCAGGTTTCCAGACTGCTGGCCAGGATCTGCAAGCAGGTTCTGGTCCTTGGATATTTCCCCACTGCCAGCCTTTGCTTCTCAGTGGTTACAACGTCAATTGATTTTTTTATTCATTCATGGGATGGGCGTCATCGACTATGCCAGCATTTATTGCCCAACCCTAATTGCCCTAGAGAAGGTGGTGGTGAGCTGCCTTCTCGAACCGCTGCAGTCCTTGGGGTGTAGGTATACCCACAGTGCTATTAGGAAGGGGGTTCCAGGATTTTGACCCAGTGTCAGTGAAGGAACGGCAATATAGTTCCAAGTCAGGATGGTGTGTGACTTGGAGGGGAACTTGCAGGTGGTGGTGTTCCCATGCATCTGCTGCCCTGTCCTTCTAGGGGGTAGAGGAGGCGGGTTTGGAAAGTGCTGCCGAAGGAGCCTTGGTGAGATGCTGCAGTACATCCTGTATATGGTACACACTGCTGCCACTGTGCATCGGTGGTGGAGGGAGTGAATGTTGAAGGTGATTGATGGGGTGCCAATCAAGCAGGCTGCTTTGCCCTGGCTGGTGTCAAACCTCTTAAGTGTTGTTGCAGCTGCACCCATCCAGGCAAGTGGAGAGTATTCCATTACACTCCAGACTTGTGCCTTGTAGATGGTGGACAGGCATTGGGGAGTCAGGAGATGAGTTACTCGCCACAGAATTCCCAGTCTCTGACCTGCTCTTGAAGCCACAGCATTTATGTGGCTGGTTCAGTTCAGTTTCTGGTCAATGGTGACCCCCAGGATGTTGATACTGGGGCTTCAACGATGGTAATGCCGTTGAATGTCAAGGGGAGATGGTTAGGTTCTCTCTTGTTTGAGATAACCATTGCCTGGCGCTTGTGTGGTGCAAATGTTACTTGCAACTTATTAGCCCAAGCCTAGATGTTATCCAGGTCTTGTTGCACATGGATACAGGCTGCTTCAGTATCTGAGGAGTTGCGAATGGTGCTGAACATTGTGCAATCATCAACGAACATTCCCCACTCTGACATTATGATGAAGGGAAGGTCATTGATAAAGCAGCTGAAGATGGTTGGGCATAGGACACTACCCTGAGGAACTCCTGCAGTAATGTCCTGGGACTTAGATGCTTGACCTCCAACAACCCTAACCATCTTCCTTTGTGCTAGGTATGCCTTGAACCAACGGAATGTTTTCCCCCTGATTCCCATTGACTCCTGTTTTGCTAGTGCTCCTTGATGCCATACTTGGTCAAATGCTGGCTTGATGTCAAGGGCAGTCACTTTCACCTCAGCTCTGGAGTTCAGCTTTTTTGTCGATGTTTGGACCAAGGCTGTAATGAGCTCAGGAGCTGAGTGGTCCAGGCAGAACCCAAACTGAGCAGCTTATTGTTGAGCAAGTGCCACTTGATAGAACTGTCAAAGACCTTTCTATCACTTCTCTTTTTCTGAGTTGCTGGAGCGCGAACTGCCCATTGGTGAAGATCTTTCGCCATCTGATCTTGGATTTTCATCCTCTTGGTGTGGCATTGCTGAGAAGAGCTTGATACTCTCCAAACCAGAACTACTGAGATCCTGAAGGAACTGTTACTCAATGTGGGTATCCTTGGTCTCTTCTGCTGTAATGGGTACCTTGCTGATCTCGTGGATAGTTAGGATGTTTAGGTCTGTACACGCTGGTAGTGCTGCCACCGTTGGTCTGCTCGTGTCTACCAGGTAAAATATTTGTGGTTTCCTTGCGACTTGCCTTATCTGCATTGCATTGTTCATGTGTCACTGCAAGGGATGGGTGACCCATTGTATGCAGATAGCTTTGCAGTTGTCAATTGTATCCTTCAAGATTCTGACTGCTATGAAGTTTGCACTAGCTCCAGTGTCAATCTTAGTCCTGAGTGTATGTTTGCCAGCTTTCTTTAGGCATGTGATGTTAATGGTAGCAAAAGCTTCCAGTTGTTGAACTTCATCAACATGATGTGTCAGGTTCACAATGTGAGATGCCTTCTTGTCTTTTGGCTGAGAATTGCTTCTTTCCGACTCCTGTCTCAGGTCTGTTTCGCTGGTGACTTTATGTATCGGCTTGCATTTATGCAGGTCTCTGGCACCCTCGTTGCTGCTGTTGCTTTGTTGCTGCACCTGTTGTCTGTTTGTTTGCATCCTACTGTGACTTCTGGCTGCGTCTTTGGAGCTAAGATTTTTGCACAGGCCCCAGTGTCCTTTTACACCACACAGGTCTTGAAATGCAGGACAACATCATGGTGAGTGGGACCAACCACACTTACCACACAGCTTCCTTGCTATTTTTGACCTGGTTATGATGCTGATATTATTGGCTGCACCTAGTGCTTGCAAATGTATTGTCCAGCTACAATGGCTTCATATTTCCTGCCATCTTCTACAGCGCATCAATGCTGTGACCTTTCTTTTTCCCCAAGAGGTCTTTCTGGAATGCTTCAATGGGTGTTGAGACAATCACCAGCTCCATTAGTCACTCTGACAGCTCAGTTCCTGAGAAATCACATTCGTTGCCCTTAATACGGAATCTACTAATGAACTGGTCTGTTGATTCTTGTGGCTGTTGCCTGTCGGACATCAATTCCAGGCGGTGAATTCAAAAATTCACTCTTAATTGGAGCTGATCATCCAGCCCTTTCCATATCTTTGCAGGATCTTTTTGGTCCTATTCAGATAAGCCAGAGGTATTGATTCTGTGTAACCCATCATTTCCAACTGCTATTAGTATTGTTACAGCCTGTTTTTTCTGGTTCTGCAATCATTTGGTCTGCGAAGCATAACTGAATTCTTTGTTTGAAAAGTTGGAACTGGGATAGGATATCCAGGGCCTTCCAGTTCATGCTGGGAAATTTGGCATCCATCTTCCTGCTGGTCTTTTGCTTAAAACTTGCTTTAAGACTTGTTCCATGACTGCACTGTTTCCTCTTTAAGAAACTCTCTGTTATTTAGACTAGCTGCTTGGATTGAGAGCAGCAGATGTTTGACAATGCTCTGTGTTTATCTTGCTTGCAGTACTTAAGCCTGTCTCTTTACACAGCTGTTCAATAGGCAGTTCAATTGCCTTTTTTTTTGTTAAGAGTAGTTTTTGCAGCACTTAAGCCTGTCTGTATATACGGCTGTTTAATAGGCAGTTCAATTGCTTTTTTTTTGCTAGAGTTTGTTTATGTTCTTCACGCTCAAGTGGTTTAGTGGTATTTTTATAGCTGTGGTGGCCTGAATGGAAGCTCTTCTTCATGCTTAAGTGATTTAATGAGTTTTCTTAAACTTTGGCTGCGTTAATGTAGACTGCAGTGTTTGGGGTTTTCCCGTGCTTTTTGCTATCGAATGCTTCCTGTAATGGCGCCAACCTCGATCAGCCTGGGAGAGAAGTCGGGTCTATCCATTTTTTTAACGGAGTCTTTAGAAAAAAAAATCAATCTTTCAAGCACTTCAAAGTTTTTTTTTAAACCAGTATCCCTCGACCCTTCGGCACAATGACTCACCCGATTTACTTGCAGCCTGTTGTTTTGTGCTCTGTCTTCTACAGCTGAAGGTAAGTTCCTTTTTTCTTCCCACTGTTGGGGCCAGTATTTCTGTCAAAATTTCTCTCTTTGGGCTGTAGGAAGGGTAATTTTCAAAGCTGTTTTACCTGCGGTCTTCAAACTTAGACTTTGTCTTTTCACCACCGCTGCCACCATATAATGAGTTCTTTATGTTGGCTGATGATAAGTGAGGTGCATGGAGTCCAGTTATGCTGAAGATCTCTAACAGGTTTATTACAGCTAAACTATTACATACTGTACAGACCAAACTATTTACAGATCCTTCCTCTAGGTGTTACAGTTGCGGAGTTACTATGGCTCATAGTCACATGACTGTATCCTGGTGCTTAGCTCATTAGCATACTGAGATCTTAAAGGGACATCATTCTTAAGGTGATCACATAACAACATGAAGGCCACATGGGAATGGCGAAGTGTTAACTCAGAGTTAGATTAGCTGTATACTGGATAGGAATATACAAAGACATGGAAAATATTGTGTCTACTTGCAATGTATGTGAGAAGTACAGAAACACACAGTAAAAAGAAGAGATGATAGCTTCTGAAGTACCACCCAGATCGTGGCATACTGGAGGAGCTGATTTATTCACACATAATCAAGAATGGTATCTCATAGTCGCAGACTACTACTCAAAATTCCCTTTTATCCAAAAGGTGAAAGACTTGAGAGCCACAACAACCATCGCAGCATACAAGTTCTGTTCGCTAAGTAAGGGATTCCTGAAAGATTAATATGTGACAATGGCACCCAATTTACATCCAGAGAATTTAAGGAATTCGTTGACCAGTATGGGTTCTACACCATCACCCCGTCACCACACTACCCATGGGGACACAAATTTATAGAAAGACGCGCTCAGACGCTCAAAAGAACCCTTGCAAAATGCCAAGATATGAAGGAAGACCCAAATCTGGCCTTATTGTCACTTCGATCCACAACTCTCAAGGCTGACATGAAATCACCTGCAGAGCTGTTGAATGGAAGAAAATATAAGACTACTCGGCCAAGCAAAATACATCCTTCAAGTGACCAGGAGGAAGTGAGACAACAACTCACTGAAGCACAGGTAAAAGGAGAGCAGCACTTCAATATGCATGCTAAATCCCAATCTGAGCTGTTGAAAGGACAACCTGTACATGTACAGGATCCAATCTTGAAAACCTAGAGCCCAGCAAAAGCTGTTGGTGAAGTTGAGGTCAAATGAGAAGCAACAGAATCCATATTCGACCTACAGCTGGGCTGGAAAAACAGAAAAGACCATCAACAATATCGGAAACATCACGATCCAGCAAGACAACATTAACAATGTCACCAGCAAGTGACACAACATTAGCAACAGCAAGCACAACTCCTACAACACCAGAAGCTACAAGCACAACATTGCCTTTGCAGCGTGTCAACTCACCATTGACAGCAACGACTGCCAAATCTACAAGATGGAGACATAGCATCTTAACACCTAAGCAATACCGTGAATAATATTTTTGGAAATGAATTATTGCTATAAAAGACACTAAAAAGTGGTTCGGATTATTTCCAAAGATCGGTTGATAATCGTCCTTAGTTTAGAAAAAGTTAATGATTGGGACAATTATATTGATTTAGAGGCATTATGTTTTTAAAGAAAGAGGGATTTTTAAAATGTGTTTGGGGAATGCCGGCATCTCTGGCTAGACCAGCATTTATTGCCCATCCTCAATTGCCCTTGAGAAGGTGATGGTGAGCTGCCTTCTTGAACCGCTGCAGTCCTTATGGGGTAGGTACATCCACAGTGCTGTTAGAAAGGGAGTTCCAGGGTTTTGACCCAGCGACAGTGAACGGCGATATAGTTCCAAGTCAGGATGGTGTGTGGCTTGGAGGGGAACTTGCAGGTGTTGATGTTCCCATGCTTCTGCTGTCCTTATCCTTCTAGGTGGCAGAAGTCGTGGCTTTGGAAGGTGCTGTCAAAGGAACCTTGGTGAGTTGCTGCAGTGCTTCGTGTATATGGTACATACTGCTGCCACTATGCGTGGAGGGAGTGAATGTTGAAGGTGGTGGATGAGGTGCCAATCAAGTGGGCTGCTTTGTCCTGGATGGTGTCAAGCTTCTTGAGTGTTTTTGGAGCTGTACCCATCCAGGCGAGTGGAGAGTATTCCATGACACTCTTGACTTGTGCCTTGTAGATGATGGGCAGGCACTGGAGAGACAGGAGGTGAGTTACTTACAGCAGAATTCCCAGTCACTGATCTGCTCTTGCAGCCACAGCATTTATGTGGCTGGTCCAGTTCAGTTTCTGGTCAATGGTGATGCCCAGGGGGATGTTGATAGTGGGGGATTCAGCAATGGTAATGCATTGAACATCAAGGGTAGATGGTGAGATTCTCTCTTGTTTGATATAGTCATTGCCTGGCATTTGTATGGCGCAAATGTTACATGCCACTTATCAGCCCAAGCCTAGATGTTGCCCAGGTCTTGCTGCATATAGACATGGGCTGTTTCAGTATCTGAGGAGTCACAAATGGTGCTGAACATTGTGCAATCATCAGCAAACCTCCCCACTTCTGACCTTATGATGGAAAGAAGTTCATTGATGAAGCAGCTGAAGATGGTTGGGCCTAGGACAATACTCTGAGGAACTCTTGCAGTGATGTCCTGGGACTGAGATGATTGACATTCAACAACCATCTTCCTTTGTGATAGGTACGACTCCAACCAACGGAGAGTTTTCCCTCTGATTCCAGTTTTGCTCAGGCTCCTTGATGCCATACTCAGTCAAATGTTGCCTTGATGTCAAGGGCAGTCACTCTCACCTCACCTCTGGAGTTCAGATCTTTTGTCCATGTTTGAACCAAGGCTGTAATGAAGTCAGGAGCTGAGTGGCCCAGGTAGAATCCAAATTGAGTGTCAGTGAGCAGATTATTGCTGAGTAAGTGTGGCTTGATAGAACTGTCAATGACCCCTTCCATCACTTTGCTGATGATCGGGAGTAGACTGATGGGGCAGTAACTGGCCGGGTTGGAATTTTCCTGCTTTTTGTGCACAGGACGTATCTGGCAAATTTCCACATTGCTGGGTAGATGCCAGTGTTGTAGCTGTACTGGAACAGCTTGGCTAGGGGCACGGCTAGTTCTGGAGCACAGATCTTCAGTACTATTGCCAGAATGTTGTCAGGGCCCATAGCGTTTACAGTATCCATTGCCTTCAGCCCTTTCTTGATATCATGTGGAGTGAATCGGATTGGCTGAAGACTGGTAGCTGTGATGGTGGGGACCTTAGGATGAGGCCAAGATGGATCATCCAATCGGCACTTCTGGCTGAAGATGGTTGCGAATGCTTCAGCCTTGTCTTTTGCACTGATGTGCTGGGCTCCCCCATCGTTAAGGATGGGGATATTTGTGGAGCCTCCTCCTCCTGCCAGTTGTTTAATTGTCCACCACCATTCACGATTGGGTGTGGCAGGACTGCAGAGCTTGGATTTGATCCGTTTGTTGTGGGATTGCTTAGCCCTGTCTATTGCATGCTGCTTCCACTGTTTGGAATGTAAGTAACCCTGTGTTGTAGCTTCACCAGGCTGACACCTCATTTTGAAGTATGCCTGGTGCTGCTTCTGGCATGCCCTCCTGCACTCTTCACTGAACTAGGGTTGGTCCCCCGGCTTGATGGTAATGGTAGAGTGGGGGATATGACGGGCCACGAGGTTACAAATTGTGGTTGAATGCAATTCTGCTGCTGATGATGGCTCACAGCACCTCATGGTTGCCCAGTTTTGAGTTGCTATATCTGTTCGAAATCTATCCCATTTAGCACGGTGGTAGTGCCATGCAACACGATGGTGGGTACCCTCTATGTGAAGACTGGACTTCGTCTCCACAAGGGCTATGCGGTGGTCACTTCTATCAATACTGTCATGGATGGATGCATCTGCGACAGGTAGGTTGGTGAAGACAAGGGCAAGTTGTTTTTTCCCTCTTGTTGGTTCTCTCACTACCTGCCACAGACCAAGTCTAGCAGCTATTTCCTTTAGGACTTGACCAGCTCAGTCAGTAGTGGTGCTACTGAGCCATTTTTGGTGATGGATATTGAAGACCCAAATCAAATTACATTTTGTGTCCTTGCTACCCTCAGTCCTTCCTCCAATTGATCAACATGGAGAAGGGGGAGGGGTGGGGGGGGGTAGTGGGTTGGGTGGTAGTTGGTATTCAGCAGGAGGTTTCTTTGCCCATGTTTGCCATGAGACTTCATGGGTTCGGAGTCAATGTTGAGTACTCTCAGGGCAACTCCTCCCAACTGTATACCACTGTGCGACCACCTCTGGTGGGTCTGTCCTACCGATGGGATAGGACATACCCAGGGATGGTAATGGTGGTGTCTGGGACATTGTCTGCAAGGTATGATTCTGTGAGTCAGGCTGTGGGGCAGCTTACTCAATTTTGGCACAAGCCCCCAGATGTTAGTAAGGAGGACTTTGCAGGGTCACAGGGTTGGGTTTGCCGTTGTCGTTTCTGGTGTCTAGGTCGATGCCGGGTGGTCCATCCAGTTTCATTCCTCTTCTTAGATTTTGTAGCAGTTTGATACAACTGAGTGGCTTGCTAGGCCATTTCAGAGGGCAGTTAAGAGTTGACCACATTGCTGTGGGTCTGGAGTCGCATGTAGGCCAGACCAGGTAAGGACAGCAGATTTCCTTCCCTAAAGGGCATTAGTGAATCAGATGGGTTTCATGGTCAGCACCAGACTAGCTTTTTAATTCCAGATATATTAATTTAATTCAAATTCCATCATCTGCCATGGTGGGATTCGAACCCATGTCCTCAGACCATTAGCCTGGGGCTCTGGGTTACTAGTCTAGTGACATTACCACTACGCCACTGCATCCCTGCAATATATATTGTTATACCATCTGTAAAGTGCTAGGAACTAATTATCGAGGAACTAATTGTTATGTGTAAGTGTTCCGGGGGTGGGGGTTGGTGGTGCATATTCATGGCTGACTGGAGAGTCATGTATAACAGGACACTAGCCTGGGCAGTCCTATATCAGGGAGCATGGAATGAAATAAACAAAAACTCTAGCCTTTCCAAGACTAACGTGTGATTATTTCTAACATATGGGAACCAAAATACAACCAGGAGACAAAATACAACATTTTTCAATATCAGGTAAAGTGACAAACTATCTGAAACTTTCCTCATGACAATGAAATAAGGCCTGTTTCTTTCAAATTATTCTGTGGGACTCCACACCTTCTGATAGTCATGCCATGACAACTTGAATAACCAATTTATGACTCATTGATATCAGTGGGAGTCCTAAGTAATTTCTGCACTCACAATGATCTCCCGTTTAGTGGAAAGAAGCTAACAACGTACTCTCGAACAACAACAACTTGTATTTATATAGCATCAGTAAATGTAATCAAACATCCCAAGGCACTTCACAGGAGCTTAAAAAGCAAAATTTGACTCTGAGACACATAAGATGATATTAGGGCAGGTGGACAAAAACTTGATCTGAGAGGTAGGTTTTAAAGAGCGTCTTTAAAGAGCAAAGAAATGTAGTGAGGCGGAGAGGTTCAAGGAGTGAATTCCAGAGTTTAGAGCCTAGGCAGCTGAAGGCACAGCCACCAAAAGTGGAGCAATTAAAATCGAGAATGCTCAAGATGTCAGAATTAGAGGAGCACAGATGTCTCGGAGGATTGTGGGGCTGGCGGAAATTACAGAGATAGGGAGGGGCAAGGACATGGAAGGATTTAAAAACAAGGACGAGAATTTTTAAATCAAGATGTTGCTTAACTGGCAGTCAATGTTGGTCAGCAAGCACAGGGGTGATGGTTGAAAGGTACCAGATGCGAGGAAGGTCATGGGCAGCAGAGTTTAGGATCACCTCAAGTTTACAGAGGGTAGGATGTGGGAGGCCTGGCAAGGAAAACATTGGAATGGTCAAATCTAGAGGTAACAAAGGCATGGATGAGGGTTTTAGCTACAGATGAGCTGAGGTAGGGTGGAGTTGGGCGGTGGTACAGAGGTGGAAATAGATGATCTTAGCGATGGCGCAGATATGTGGTCGGATGCTCATCTCGGGGTCAAATATGATACCAAGGTTGCGAACAGTTTGGCTCTGCCTCAGACATTTGCCAAGGAGAGGGATGGAGTCATTGGCTATGGAACAGGGTTTGGAGCGGGAGCCAAAGACAATGGCTTCTGTCATCCCAATATTTAATTGGAGGACATTTCTGCTCATCCATCACTGGATATCAGACAAGCAGTCTGATAATTGAGCAACAGTGGAGGAGTGGAGAGAAGTGGTGCGCAGTAGAGATGGGTGTCATCAGTGCTTTTGGATGATGTCGCTAAGGAGCAGCATGAAGATGAGAAATAGGAGGATGGATCCTTGGGGGATACCAGAGGGAACAGCGTGGGAACAGGAAGAGAAGACAGAAGACCATGCAGTTGATAGTCTAACTACATTTCAGTAGATAAGATTGGAACCAATTGAGAGCAGTCCCACCCAGTTGAACGACGGTGGAGAGGCATTGGAAGAGGATGTTGTGAGCAACCATGTCAAAGGCTGTAGACAGGTTCTGACAGATGAAGCGGAATAGTTTCCCTTTGTCAGTCACATAGGATATCATTTGTGACTTTCGTAAGAGCTGTTTTGGTACTGTGGCAGGGGCAGGAACCTAATTGGAGAGATTCAAACATGGAGTTCTGGGAAAGATCGTCATGGATTTGGGAGCACTGAACATTTCATACCTCACATTAGAGGCCTGCTTTAGGTCGGGAGAAAGAACCTGACCCGAAACCAATCGAACCACAGCGGGCCCGAGCCCAACCCGGCCCGAGTCCCTCCGATTTTGCCCCGAGCCCAACCCGACCAGAATCCACCACTACTTGGCCCCACCAGAGCCCACCCATCCCTTTGCTTACGTTCCTGACATCGAACCTGTAAGAAGCTGCAGCGCATGCGCGAGACGTCTTAGTGACGTCACTCGCTCACTGCGCAGACTCAGTTTCGTCTTGGACTCTCAGCTCAGGTAAGTTTTTTTATTTTTGATACTTACCAGCAGAGCACTTACCGTGTGTGTCTGGCCCGACCCGACCTGACTCGATCTGGACTCGGCCCGACCCGACCCAAGCCCAAAAACCAGCCCCGGAAGATGGGCCCAACCCGACCCAAACCCGACACATGTCATTGGGTCCCGTCAGGTTCGGGTCGGGTAGCAGGCCTCTACCTCAGACAGAATCCTGTTAACCAGACTCATAGCAGCAGCTTCAAAACAAGTCAGTGATCTCTCTTAGACTCTAAAAGCAGTCCTGAGCAGTTTTTAGAATTCCTTATGAATACCATCCACGCCTGCTGCTCTATCATTCATTAAACAAATCAGTGTGGTGTTCACTTGTTCAGAACACATATCAAGAAAAAAACGGGTAGGATGCCTAGAGTGTCTGACACCAGCTGCTTTGTTCAGCTGGACACAGCCTGCCAGTATCCAGTCCACATGTTTGATTCATGCTAAGCCCTTAGGTGTTAAATGGCTGTGTGTGAAGACATTCCTTTGTTTCAGACTTTGCAAATGGAGAAATATTCAATCTGGAAAGGAAATGTACAAATGGAAATATAACAGATGGCGAGAGTCAGATCATGTTATCCTTTCCTCTGAGAGATTCAGGGTGCAATTTTCCTTTTTCCACCTAGAACATAATTGGCCTGACAACTGGACAGAAAGGAGTTCACAGCACCAGAAACCTATATTCAAAAGATATGACCATTGTATCTCTGTGTCCAATCCACCCTATTACAGTATTACCTGTTGTATAATCTCCTCACAGAATGACCTGTAAAAGTAAGTGACGATTTCTTCCAAAATTTCTTGATTTATAAGACATGTATTTCTCACATAAAATTATGAAATTACATTTGAGGTTCTTATATCAAAAACTGTGTGCATGTATGTGAGTGAGTGTACAAAGTGATTCTCCACTTTCCAGCCAATATTTTATACTTGTTGCCTCACTCCGTTATTTAGGTTTCACAATTTGTTTTAATTTAAAGGATAGACAATTTGCACTTTACAGTAACTTTAAAGTAATGATGATATCAGCAGAAATAAAAGAAAATAATGGGAATGGATCCTTTTCAGTGCAAATAAGATTCCTTTAGTAATAATCACTACTATCTCCACCTGAGAGGGCCTTTGTCTAACATTGCAATGTCTAACAGTGGAGTACTCCCCCAGTACTGCGGTTAAGTGTCAGCCTAAACTATAAGCTCAAGTCTCTGGAGTAGCACTTGAAACCACAACCTTCTGACTCAGAGTACGATTACTACCACCAAGGTTGACACTGAAGAAGCAATACATTTGGGGGATGTTTAGAAGTCCACACTTGGCCAGTTTTGAAACACAGATTTTGAAGGTTAAGGTGGAAACCTGCTGCTTGAGGACATATAACCATGCTGTCCACTTGAGCAACAAGTCTTACATTGTAGATACAATGGAGGCGCTGAGTGTGATCTTCATTAGGAATTTGCATTTTTATCACATTATAATTGGTAGTCATACTGTAATAGTGGCCTTCTCTATCACTGATGCAATGCAGGTTTTCACTTCCTGGTTAATCTAAATCATCTCAGATGCTACTTCTCTACCGTGCCCAGGTAGCTGACTCTATTGGAGTAGACCTTGTGCCTGGCATAGTAATTTTGTGAATTTGTGAGTCTCCCATTATCTCTTTTGGGTTTGAATGAACTATATCAATTCTCAAATGATACTTTTGTTTGAATTCATAGAAAGCAATCAAAAATTTATATTCTGTAATTTCCTCAGAACAATTAGAATTGCAGAAATGTAGAGAAACAAAGAAGTTCCTGAATTTTTAATCTTTATAGAATAAGAAAAAACAACTTTCTGGCTTTAATACAGCAATGCTAAGGCTGTCCTCAAAGGATTAACATGCAATTGGGATGAGACTCAATGCTGCACAATTCAGTTTTTCACAAGATAATTTCTGCTATCACTTTTTCACATTATAACACTTTGAGTGCAAAAGATAATGTATGCTTAATTGCAGTATGATATTGGCTTCTGCTTCTGTACATTCTGAAAGTCAAAGGCTGGCACCTCTATTAACCTTGCTTTCAATGGGAACGATATGCTCTAAATTCTTCCCACTTTACAGTCTGCCCAAACATAGCAACTTTTAATATTCCCATCCTCCATTCCAAATTAGGTCAAATTGCAAGTACTGTGGTGTTGTATGTTGTATTTGATATGTGTGAAATTACCTTATTTAGCAGAGTAGTCCTTTCTTAGACTAGACTGTTTACAGAAAACATATTTTCCTTGGAAAACTAAATCTGGCCTAATGAGAATGCTTTTAAATCTTCAACACAAGAATAAAAAGCAAATATTGGCTATCTTCATCAAAATAGAAAATGCTGGATTTTTTTAACATCTGAAGAAAGAAAAAAAAAACACAGTTTAATGTGCCAGGTGCAGACCTTTCAATCAGCTCCAGTGAAAGGCATAAACCTGAAATATTAACTTGTCTTGTTATTTTACAGATGCTAACAAATCTGTTGTGTATTTCCAGCACTCTCTGTTTTTATTTAAGTTGGCATCTATTGCTTCTATGTTTCTATTTGACACTAGCAATTGTTATTAATATACAATGTGAGTCTATGCAGGGCTAATTACTTCCACGTGAGCAGAGGAAGACAGAAGTGATTGTTCTATCATGGGATAGTTTTAGATTTCTGTTATAGTATTTATTGAATATTTACTTAAGACTTTTGCAAACATTCATAATGTAAGTACCATGTGTAAAATGCAAATGTAGTCCCCTCCTGGAGCAGTGGGATTAGTTTCAGTTTGCTCTAGCATGGAGGTTCCCAAACTTTACTTATTGCATACCCCCTTCCAGATCTACCAGCTGTCCACATACCCCTAGCAACATAGCAGTTTAGTATTTTAACCTCTTGGATGCCAAGCATTGTACAAAGTGTTCAAATTCTAATACACATATACAATGCCTTAATAGTACTACTTGTCATTAATGTGGTGGATGAGGTTGTTTGTTCAAGCATCAGTGCATAAGGTTGGAGTGAGAGGTGGTGGTTAAGTCGTAAGTTGTTTTCTACATACTTTGATTTCAACAACAAGAACAACTTATATTTATATAACGCCTTTAACATAATAAAACATCCCAAGGTGCTTCACGGGAGCATTATAAAACAAAATTTGACACCAAGCCATGTAAGAAGATATTAGGTCAAAGAGGTAGGTTATAAAGAATGTGCTAAAAGAGGAAATTGAAGTAGAGAGGAGGGAGGGGATTCCAGAGCTTAGAGCCCCAGGCAGCTGAAGGCATATCCACCAATGATGGAGCTATCGAAATCAGGGATGTTTAAGAAGCCAGAATTGGCAGAGAACAGATATCTCAAAGGGTCGTGGTACTGGAGGAGATTACAAAGATCGCAAGGGGCGAGGTTATGGAGGGATTGGAAAGCAAGGATGAGAATTTTTAAATCGCTGTGTTGCTTAACTGGGAGCCAATTTAGGTCAGTGAGCAAAGGGATGATGAGTGAAGGGGACTAGGTGCAAGTTAGGCCACCAGCAGCAAAGTTCTGGATGATGTCACGTTTACGTGGGACAGAATGTGGGACAGGAGTACATTGGAAAGTCTGGAAGTAAAAAAGGCAAAGATGATGGTTTCAGCAGCACATAAGCTGAGGCAGGGGCATTGCTGAGGTGAAGATTGACGATCTTGGTGATAACACAGATATGTGGTTAGAGCTCATCTCTGTGTCAAATATAACACAGAGGTTGCAAACAGCCTGTTTCAGGCTCAGGCAGTTGCCAGGGAGAGGAATTTACAAGAATGTTGCCAGGACTTGAAAGTTGCAGCTATGAAGAAAGATTGGATAGGCTAGGGTTGTTTTCCTTAGAACAGAGGAGGCTGAGGGGTGACATAATTGAGGTGTACAAAATTATAAGGGGCCTAGATAGAGTAGACAGGAAGGACCTGTTTCCCCTTGCAGAGAGGTCAATTACCAGGGGGCACAGATTTAAGGTGATTAGTAGAAGAATTAGAGGGGACATGAGGAAAAACTTTTTCACCCAGAGGGTGGTGGGTGTCTGGAATTCACTGCCCAGATCAGTCTTCTTTGGGCCTCCTTATCTCGAGAGACAATGGATATGCGCCTGGAGGTGGTCAGTGGTTTGTGAAGCAGCGCCTGGAGTGGCTATAAAGGCCAATTCTGGAGTGACAGGCTCTTCCACAGGTGCTGCAGAGAAATTTGTTTGTCGGGGCTGTTGCACAGTTGGCTCTCCCCTTGCGCCTCTGTCTTTTTTCCTGCCAACTACTAAGTCTCTTCGACTCGCCACAATTTAGCCCTGTCTTTATGGCTGCCCGCCAGCTCTGGCGAATGCTGGCAACTGACTCCCACGACTTGTGATCAATGTCACACGATTTCATGTCGCGTTTGCAGACGTCTTTATAGCGAAGACATGGACGGCCGGTGGGTCTGATACCAGTGGCGAGCTCGCTGTACAATGTGTCTTTGGGGATCCTGCCATCTTCCATGCGGCTCACATGGCCAAGCCATCTCAAGCGCCGCTGACTCAGTAGTGTGTATAAGCTGGGGGTGTTGGCCGCTTCAAGGACTTCTGTGTTGGAGATATAGTCCTGCCACCTGATGCCAAGTATTCTCCGAAGGCAGCAAAGATGGAATGAATTGAGACGTCGCTCTTGGCTGGCATACGTTGTCCAGGCCTCGCTGCCGTAGAGCAAGGTACTGAGGACACAGGCCTGATACACTCGGACTTTTGTGTTCCGTGTCAGTGCGCCATTTTCCCACACTCTCTTGGCCAGTCAGGACATAGCAGTGGAAGCCTTACCCATGTGCTTGTTGATTTCTGCATCTAGAGACAGGTTACTGGTGATAGTTGAGCCTAGGTAGGTGAACTCTTGAACCACTTCCAGAGCGTGGTCGCCAATATTGATGGATGGAGCATTTCTGACGTCCTGCCCCATGATGTTCGTTTTCTTGAGGCTGATGGTTAGGCCAAATTCATTGCAGGCAGACGCAAACCTGTCGATGAGACTCTGCAGGCACTCTTCAGTGTGAGATGTTAAAGCAGCATCGTCAGCAAAGAGGAGTTCTCTGATGAGGACTTTCCGTACTTTGGACTTCGCTCTTAGACGGGCAAGGTTGAACAACCTGCCCCCTGATCTTGTGTGGAGGAAAATTCCTTCTTCAGAGGATTTGAACGCATGTGAAAGCAGCAGGGAGAAGAAAATCCCAAAAAGTGTGGGTGCGAGAACACAGCCCTGTTTCACACCACTCAGGATAGGAAAGGGCTCTGATGAGGAGCCACCATGTTGAATTGTGCCTTTCATATTGTCATGGAATGAGGTGATGATACTTAGTAGCTTTGGTGGACATCCGATCTTTTCTAGTAGTCTGAAGAGACCATGTCTGCTGACGAGGTCAAAGGCTTTGGTGAGATCAATGAAAGCAATGTAGAGGGGCATCTGTTGTTCACGGCATTTCTCCTGTATCTGACGAAGGGAGAACAGCATGTCAATGGTCGATCTCTCTGCACGAAAGCCACACTGTGCCTCAGGGTAGACGCGCTCGGCCAGCTTCTGGAGCCTGTTCAGAGCGACTCGAGCAAAGACTTTCCCCATTATGCTGAGCAGGGAGATTCCACGGTAGTTGTTGCAGTCACCGCGGTCACCTTTGTTTTTATAGAGGGTGATGATGTTGGCATCGCGCATGTCCTGGGGTACTGCTCCCTCGTCCCAGCACAGGCATAGCAGTTCATGTAGTGCTGAGAGTATAGCAGGGCTTGGCACTCTTGATTATTTCAGGGGTAATGCTGTCCTTCCCAGTGGTGGAGGCAGAAACCCTCAACTCATTTAAAAGGTACCTGGACAAGCACCTGAAGTGCTGTAACCTGCAAGGCTACAGACCGGGTCCTGGAAGGTAGGATTAGATTGGGCAGCTAGTTTTTTCAGCTGGCGCGGACACGATGGGTTGAATGGCCTCTTTCTGCGCCGTAACATTTCTATGGTTCTATGGTTCTATGGTAGCTAGGGAACAGGGTTTGTATCAGGCCGAAGACAATGGCTTAAATCTTGCCAATATTTAATTGGAGGAAATATCTGCTCATTCAGTACTGGATGTTGGACAAGGGGAAAATAGGTCAGTGGTCATTTTGGACCAGGGGACTGGTGGAATTTCGTGAGGGTGTAGAGGTTCTTTGTGTTGTTGTGGCTGGTGGCTCTGGCATGCCTCACATATCCTCATTAACCTTTCAATGTCACTTTTGATTCCTGGACAATAAACAGTGTCTCGTGCCAGTCATCTTGTTTGCTCTTTACCCATATGAGCTGTATAAAACGTTAGTTAGGCTACAGCTGGAGTACTGTGTACAGTTCTGGGCACCACACTGTAGGAAGGATGTGATTGTGCTGGAGAGGGTGCAGAGGAGATTCACCAGGATGTTGCCTGGGCTGGAGCATTTCAGCTATGAAGAGAGACTGAAAAGGCTCGGGTTGTTTTTCTTAGAGCAGAGGAGGCTGAGGAGGAACATGATTGAGGTATAAAAAATTATGGGGGGGCTTTGATAGGTTAGAAAGGAAGAAACCTTTTCCCTTAGTGGAGGGGTCAATAACCAGGGAGCATAGATTTAAGGTAAGGGGCAGGAGGTTTAGAGGGGACTTGAGGAAAAAACTTTCCACTCAGAGGGTGGTTGGAATCTGGAGCGCACTGCATGAAGAGGTGGTAGAGGCAGGAACCCTCATGACATTTAAGAAGTATTTAGATGAGCACTTGAAACACCATAGCATACAAGGCTACAGGCCAAGTGCTGGAAAATGGGCTTGATGGCCGGCACAAATGGGCTGAAGGGCCTGTTTCTGTGCTGTATAACTCTATGACTCTGTATGGCCTTGGTGAAGTTGTGACAAGATGTCCTGTTGGAGAGCTTTGGGCACAATCATTTGTTTCCCCTTGAAGGTAACACCTCTCGAGAAACCGAGTTCATCTCTATAAGGCTAAAAGCATCTGGGTTTTTCTGGCATCTCGTTTATTGTATCAGTTAAACCTTCTACGATGACTCTCCACAGTGCCTTCATTCGTGGGTCATTGGCTGTTTCTGATTGTAGTTGGTCAAATTTATTTATTTAGAGATACAGCACCGAAACAGGCCCTTCGGCCCACCGAGTCTGTGCTGACCATCAACCACCCATTTATACTAATCCTACATGAATCCCATATTCCCTACCACATCCCCACTGTCCCTCAATTCCCCTACCACCTACCTATACCAGGGGCAATTTACAATGGCCAATTTACCTATCAACCTGCAAGACTTTGGCTTTGGGAGGAAACCGGAGCACCCGGCGGTAACCCACACGGTCACAGGGAGAACTTGCAAACTCCACACAGGCAGTACCCAGAATCAAACCCAGGTCACTGGAGCTGTGAGGCTGCAGTGCTAACCATTGCACCACTGTGCTGCCCTTGCGCCACTGTGCTGACCAAAATGCAATAGATCGATTTTGAGCACATCTTCCACCTCGATGTCCATGCTGTCTACTTGTAGATCCAGTGGGACTTCTTCATTCTTGTTTGGGTTTGGCAATCTGCTCAGTGTATCCAAGGTGACCATTTTGGTACCCAGTTTGTAGCAGACGTCAAAGTCATACCTCTGTACCTTCACGAAGAGCCGCTGTAGTTGAGGTGGTACGCTTGTCAATGGTTTAAACCAGATCATCTCCAGTGGTTTGTGGTCAGTTTCCACTGTGAACGGCTTACCAAACAGGTAGGTGTGGAACCTTGTGATCCCAAACACCAGAGCAAGTAATTCACGCTCTATGTTTTATTAATTGGATTGTGCTGAAGATAAATATTTGGGCCTGATTGCAATTGTATTGCCATCCTGCAGGATGTACGCTCCTAGCCCTTTCTGTGAAGCATCAACTTCCATGATTGTCTTCTTCCTTGGAGTGTAGTCCTGCAGGGTACAAGTTTCTGCTGACAATACTTGTTTGAGAGACTCAGACATATGCTGATGCACCTCCTGCCATACAAATGTACGTCTTTCTTTATGAGCTCTCTCAGTGATGATGCTTTGTCAGAAAAAATTGGAATAAATGGTACCAAGAAGTTGCAAAATCCAAAACATCATTGGAGGTCTTCCTTGTCTTATGGCATATGCTTTACATCTTTGACCAGCGTGGTCCAAATTAGATCTCATGGTGTCGCATCAGCCAGTGGGATAGTGCTGCTTCATGGGCTTCCAGCACATGCTGGAGCGCCCGCGTGGATGCGGTTTTGAAGAAGTGGGGCCTCACAGACTGCACGGAATGGGCTGGTGGTGCCACGCCTCCTTAATCTAGCTGCTAGAGACTGCACTGTGGCGATGAATTACACACCCCTAATTTCAGAATAACTGCAGAGTGGCTTTCATATTGTACACCATTGTAAATGAAGAGGGAATAGAGCATGAATGAGTTGAAGTGCATGGAGCGCCCACAAGAGAGCATGGAGGCAGTTTCTGAGAGAGAGATGAGCTGAGGGAACTAAGGGAGTGAGCAAGAGAGAGAGAGTGGAGGCAGAGGGGATGCACAAGTGGATCTGCCATTAGAAAGTTTCTCTTATGTACCCCCCAGAGCTGTCTCACGGACCCCTCAGGGATACGTGTGCCACAGTTTGGTTACCCCTGTGCTAGTAAAAAGCCAGCACAGACACAATGGGCTGAATAGTCTCCTTAGAGATACAGCACTGAAACAGGCCCTTCGGCCCACCGAGTCTGTGCCGACCATTAACTACCCATTTATACTAATCCTACACTAATCCCATATTCCTACCACATCCCCACCTGTTTCTATATTCCCCTACCACCTACCTATACTGGGGCAATTTATAATGGCCAATTTACCTATCAACCTGCTAGTCTTTTTGGCTGTGGGAGGAAACCGGAGCACCCGGCGAAAACCCACACAGACACAGGGAGAACTTGCAAACTCCACACAGGCAGTACCCAGAATTGAACCCGGGTCGCTGGAGCTGTGAGGCTGTGGTGCTAACCACATGTCACTGTTCTAATTCAAAGTCATTTCTTATGAGAAAGAAACTCTGAATTCTCCAATAATTTCCGTTAAGCAACATAAATATCATAACTAAGTGGGAATTTAACACAAAAGAATTGAATTATTGATCATTTGAATTTAATGACTTCAAATTCAGAGTAGACTGTGCAGCCTCAATTTTACTAATAGCACATCAAAAGGACAAATGCTGCCCCCGTAAACAAAGAGCACTTTAATAAGTGTGACCATTGGTTTCTGACATTTCTACTCCAAATGAGCCTGTCACTATAGTGTAATATGATAGTGATGGCGAGTACATCATTACCTGAAATAACTTTTCTCTGTTCTGGGGAATGGGTTGATATGGTCACCAATGGGATGATGGTGTGACTATGAGATAGGTCATTTGTTCTTATCCTAGCATCAAATACATAGCTGCATGGATAATTATACATTGATTGGCATAGGTCCCAGGGTCACCGAAGCTCACAAGAAATGAGAGGGTTGAGCTCCAAACTCCAGAACCTTGCCCCTGTTATCTATCTCAACAGGAGGAGGAAATGAGTGGCTGAACTTTATGCAGCTGGCGGGGTCCTGACGTTGGGCCAAAAAGGCAAGTTGAACCCCACATCAGCCTTTTGGGGGACTCCTGACTGCATTTCATCGTGCTCGGGCAATTAACTGCCCGGCGCTGGGGTCCTGGTCCCTTTAAGGCCGTCAGTTCAGCAATCCCAGCTCGGCCACTGGGAGCTGTGGCCAATGCTGGAACTGCAGCAGTCACCAAACCAGGAGCAGCCGTTGGAGCCCAGACTGCAGGCCCCGGCGAGGGGTAGGGCTGGAGCTGGTCTGTTGAACGCAGGGGTCTGGGTAGTGGCACAAGGGCAACCTTTGCCACTGTGGACCTTCCATGGGCAACAGATTTCCCAGGTAGGAGGGCCCACCACCGCACCACCCCTGCCTCCCCTGCACCACCACCAGCCCACACGGAGGCCGCCTGGAGTTACTGGACAGCCTCTGCATGTGGCGGAGGGCCCCCTCCCCCCAACCACCAGTAAAATGCCAGCGGCAGTGGCAAGAATTCCACAAGTGGCCATTAACGGCCTCAACTGTACCTGGGTGGGAAAGCCATCCGTGACCTTCCCCACCCCGGACTAAATTCAATGGCATGGGGAAGGTGACAGGTACTCTACCACCCACTCTCGCAATTTTATGGGCCCCCTGCCAACCTGTCGATCCCTAGAGGACATATAAAATTCAGCCAGATGTTGTCCTTGTCAAAGGAGGTGAGACACCAAAATGGTATCAGAAGAGACCACAACTGAAGAAATTTATCCTGCTACAATGAAATGTAAGTGTCAATGTTATATTCCAGAAAGCCAGGTGATGAAGGATAGAACTAGAGCCAAACTTTACACACTTTTATAAGCTTTTATTTACAGAGATACATGTTACAAACATGCACTTCATCCTAACAACCGCAGTTTCAGTCTGTTCCTATTTATAGGGGCACAAGCAAATCCCCAGTTAATGCCCACCACCTGCATACAATTAAATACAATTCATACTCATTTAATAGTCATCTTTTCTAACTGGGTTATTTCTTAAGTTTTAAGTTTTTTGAAACAAGCAGACTGAAATGACAGAGCACCAAGTGCCTCAAGAATTAAGTACAGTCCCCATCATTTATACTGTCCACATTTAGGATGGGAAGCCGTATGTATCGGGCAATGGCATTAGCCAATTGTCATCACCATTAACGTCAATCACAAAGGCCCTGCTTAAAATGTAATAAGAATATTGGCTATTTCGGGCAATGCAATCCCCTATACTTACTGGTGTTATCGTGGGGACTGTAATACAACAGTTGTGCAAAGCAAATGTTTATTTGATGGGCCATTCAGGGAGCAAATAGGATTTCCAAAGGGACTCATAAAAATCAATCAATTTGGAAAGTTAAAGATGACAGAGATCCCAGCAATTTCCTTGACTCTTCTCAATACAAATCTAGTACTGGCACATTTGGGAGGTGGGTTGGTGGGGGGGTGGTGGTGTTGAGAATCAAGAAAATGTGGAAGAGGTTACCGATTCTTCTACAATACACATGGGATCTATTGAACATATGCCCAAAACTGATTTATAATCCCAGTTTAAATGACTTTTAGCCCTGCAGCTGTCACAAAACTTTGATCATATTTCCGGTTGAAACAGCAACTAAATTCAGTTCTACTGATTTTGTAACCAGTAAATACCAAGTGTGCATTTTGATTTCTGTATTGATGGGTTTTTGGGTTTAATTACAGAATTCAGTTTTTAAAAAATTCATTCATGGGATGTGGGCGTCACGGGCCAGGCCAACATTTATTGCCCATCCCTAATTGCCCTTGAGAAGGTGGTAGTGAGCTGCCTTCTTGAACCGCTGCAGTCCATGTGGGGTAGGTACACCCACAGTGCTGTTAGGAAGGGAGTTCCAAGATTTTGACCCAGTGACAGTGAAGGAACAGCGATATAGTTCCAAGTCAGGATGGTGTGTGACTTGGAGGGGAACTTGCAGATGGTGGTGTTCCCATGTATTTGCTGCCCTTGTTCTTCTAGTTGGTAGAGGTCGCGGGTTTGGAAGGTGCTGTCTAAGGAGCCTTGGTGCATTGCTGCAGTGCATCTTGTAGATGGTACACACTAATGCCACTGTGCGTCGGTGGTGGAGGGAGTGAATGTTTGTAGATGGGGTGCCAATCAAGCGGGCTGCTTTGTCCTGGATGCTGTCGAGCTTCTTGAGTGTTGTTGGAGCTGCACCCATCCAGGCAAGTGGAGAGTATTCCATCACACTCCTGACTTGTGCCTTGTAGATTGTGGACAGGCTTTGGGGAGTCAGGAGGTGAGTTACTCGCCTCAGGATTCCTAGCCTCTGACCTGCTCTTGTAGCGATGGTATTTATATGGCTACTCCAGTTCAGTTTTCGGTCAATGGTAGCCCCTAGGATGTTGCAACAAGGAAGGAGCAGGGTAGGATACAAAACATGTTATTCGCATATTTTTCAACTAAACTGAAACCAAACACCATTCCAAAAACAAGACGAAGGAGCACATATTAATATAAATACATACATACATTGAACACGTCCGCAGAATGGAAGATGGTCGCATACCCAAGGACCTTCTGTATGGTGAGGTAGCCAGGGCCAGATGATCAGTGGGGCACCCCAAGCTCCGCTTCAAGGATGCTTGCATGTCATGACATGTTGGCCCTAAATGTCAACTATCGCACCTGGGAATCACTAGCTGGTGAAAGAGGGAAATGGGGATACATCCTGTGGACTGGCATGCACTACCACAATGACCAGTGGCTATAGCAGCTTGGCAATCGGCGCCAACACCAAAAACAACTCACAGTGTCACTAGGCAGTTTCACGTGCAGCACTTGTAGCAGAGCCTGCCTGTCAAGGGTTGGCCTTCACAGCCATCAGCAAAGGTGCACCAAGAGAAGATGCCCCACCGAAATGGATTGTTTGTTCATGTCCATCATCTTCTATAGATAGAGGGATGCCAACCAATAATCATCTTCTCTCTCATGCTGCTGCAATATCTTTATTTGCTCAGTAATTCAACAATGCAACCATGTTGCTATACTACCATTTCTGTGTTGAGGTGAAGTAGTTTTAGATGCACAACAACACAATAGCAGACTAAACTTTTGGAATCAGGGTGATGATCTGACTACTGCACTCAAGATAAGAAGTGTGAGACCACCTCCAAGAGATAACTTTACACCAGTTGGGTTCCACGCAGGCTGTACTTATTCCTATTCAACAATTTGAGAACCTGTTAAACTTAATATTGGTCATAACCAGTGCTAGGAGGGAGCCCACATCTCTATTCGCATCTGAATTCTCACTAGATTTTTCTGAGCCAGAAGCAGATTGGGGACAACCATGTAACTTGAGTCCACTGAGCAACTGAGCCTGTTGTTACGTGAAGGGTTTGCTGCTTAAGCATTGTGGGGAGGGTTTGTGACAGAGCCCAACCCATTCCAGTATATTGAGTACCATGAGATGCAGAAATCACTAAATAGGCTCAGTCAAAAAATAATTTGATCTCAGCATTTCAGAATATCAACTTTACATTTTCCAATTAAGCATCCAGCTATTTGTGTGTTCACTGTCCCAGCCTCAATTATTCTTCCTGGTGAGCCATTCCACCTATTAAAAACCTCTGTGTAAAGACATATTTCTTGGCCTGTGTCCCAAACTTACCATTCAGAACTCTGGACGTGTGCCCTCTTATTCTTTGCCTTGGCATATCTGAAAGTATTGCACTGGGTTTAATTTATTTATCCATTAATTATCTTTCCTGTATACATGATAGCCTCTTGTATTGTAAAAAGAACATTAAAAAATGTAATGAAAGAGATATAGGCAGTGGAATATTCTTTATGGATTTCTTTGTTGCACTAACATTTCTCAGTTTACAAAGCCAGTAAACATTTTTACTCTTTTTTAAAAAACTTTTTGGTTTGCTCTAGTCTTACCTTTTTTCAGGCTTTTTCTTATTGAGAACAGCAGGTGAAGGCCAAGAACATTGGGGCCAATTTTAATATTGGCAAACCCGAATTGGCACCCAATGGGCAGGGCAATCGGGGTGTCTGCTAGGTGAAATATGTGAGAGGTCTGAACCATTTTGATAGTCAGGCCTCATAGGCCTATAATGGATAGGCTGCCCATAAGTTTTCTGGTGTTAATGGACAGTTTGTCAATGGGGGGGGGCGGGTTTACATGTGTGCCTAGTGTCAAAACAAAAGCTGCGACTTGTAAGGCATCATTCAACCTCTTAAAGCGAGGACCTCTTTTCCTTTGCCTGAACATTGTAGGTGAAATCGAAGGTCAGTTATAGCACAGGATATTATGAATGTCAGGGATCTCTTGATTCAGGAATGTTTCAACTGAGGCCCTCTGACCCAGGTTGAGGGGCATGGTATGGAAGGGAGTCTGAGATACCTATGTTAGCACATGGATGGAAGACACAGCCTGGAATCTAATCACTTATCAACAATGAAGGGAGCACATCTGCGCAGAGGCTTTTCCCTCACTGTAGAGGATACTGTTATCTCTTTCACCTCCTCATACCACTTTTTCTGTCACATAAAAGGAATCCCAGACATCTGGCTTAAAGTGTCATCACTAATACAGTTGAGAGAGGAAAATAGTAGACAGTAAGAACATAACCCAGTGATCCGCTCGGTGCTCCACATGACCTGGTGGCCTCCTCCAGCCACTCTCTGGGAAGAGGACCTCCCTCCTGTCCCTCCTGTCCCTCATAGCCTCCAACATTGGATCCAGGTCAGCATCCATGAAGAGAGGGGCAGCCCTGCCCTGGGTGACAGACCTCCAGCTTTCCTATGACATCTTGCTTCCCTCTGATGCTGTGCAAGGCTTTGGCATAATCACCAGATTTCTCCCTTAGGACAACCAGTAGCTTCAGTGAATTAGTCCCCCACTTCATCTGACCCGCCTCTGTACATGCTGCTACTCTAATTGGACAGGGAAACCCGTCTTCATATAAATAAAGGGCTCACTTTGGTGAAAATTGGAACTTTAATCAGTTTCCCACTGAAAGCGGGTTCCTGACCCGAAAACAATCCCAATTCCTGTTTCCTACCTCCGTGGCGAAACTTTAGCCCCATGTTTCTGCCCTGTGATTGATGCTGAGTTAACAGCATACATCAGGCCTATCAACCCTATTCTACTCTCAGTGGTAGTGATTCTAACCCAATCACTGAAGTATAATGACGCCTTAAATCCATAAATGTTCAGGATTATTAATGAAATTCTATTACATACTTTTGTACTGTAAAACTATATACTATAGCAAGCTACAAAATAGATTATTCCTTGAACTCATTAAGAGATGCATAGAGCACATTCTGGATTAAAGCAAGGTTAACTGTACTTCCTGAAGTTTGTAATAATTAACTGACTTTATGGTGTATGGAACCGTCATGTGGTTTCATATCTACCTTCAATCTGTAACCTTTCATAAACAAGGACATAATTTTTTAAAGAACCTCGTCCATCTTGCTTTGTTTTAGTTCTATTTGGTATTTCTGCAGGAATTTAGCACTATAACAACTTAGAAACTCTACTGATGAGCCCGACACTGTCTATAATCACTACTTGGTTTTACTTTTGCACTTCTGTGTCCTGAGGTTGTAATAATAGCTTTTCTGCTGTTAATTCTAGCCCTCTCTGTTATCTCTTTGGATGAGTAAATCAATCATATCTAGGCCATTGATAAGGGCTTGTAACTATTTTTCCATCGCCCTTATCTCCCCACATATCCTGAAGACACACCAATGTCTAGCCAATGAAAGCTCAAACCTTTACATTGCCTCATTTCTGCTGGAGGGAGCTTTGCAATGCAAAGTTTTTAGAATTGTATCGCACCAACAATTCACTCAGCGAAACAGGGATATGTCCACAGAGGTGGTGTGACATTAATAACCTTTTTTTAAATATATAATTTTCATGTCTCCAAATAGAGGCAACAATACAGTGGTATTACTGTACTGCTATTTTTACTCTCTGCATATCTGTGGATTTCAAATGCCTATGCCTATAGCAGTAGCATGTATAAACAAGATAAGTTTGCTACCATACTTCTAAAACTAGATACCAACAGTTTCACAAGGTATTCTAGTAAGGCAAGCACAATGATAACCCACTACAGATAAAGGATACTTCCCTTAAATAAATAGCAGAAGATTGCAAACTCTTTTGGCCACCATGGCTGTTTTTATATATGAAGCCAGCTGACTCAATAGAATTCTTTTAATTGGAATTATATGGCAAGAAAGCAAAGCAAAACATCTTCATCAATCACACAACCCTGTCATTTAATGAATCCTTCCTTTGAAATCAAGCTAAATTGAAAGGCCTGAGGCTAGATTTCCCCCGTTGGCTGGTTTTACCATCAAAATAGCACTGGAACAACATTTCTGCTTGTCTGTATTGCACCATCAAGACCCAGCCTAATTTTCCTCATTGATCCATCATTAAATCTTCATGGTGTGTTCGTTAGGGAGTTTGCTTTAGTGATGGTGGTGGAGAACCTAAAGCATCTGCAGCAGCTTAAATGATATTTACGCCATTTCACCTGGGCTTCCCAGGAAACTTATGTCAGAATTACAATGGATGATTGGGAGAACCCCCGTGAAAATTTAATCCCTGAGTTCCTTTATGTCCCTCATTGAATCAAACAGCACACATTTTTGCCTTTGATTGTTCCACCCTTCTATTGAGATTATTGGTCTCATGATCTTGACTGATAACAAATGGAACTTGTATTATTACTTCCAGTGCTGAAGCTACCTACACAAGGTTCACTTTCTTCTGCCCTTAGCAACTGTCAACTTTCTAAAAGCCTTGATGTTGAAACCTGGTGAAGTTCTTCGTGCACCCCTCCTGTGCTTCAGAATACAAGAAAAAGTCTCAACTCTCACTTCCAAACTCTTTCCCTCACTGTTACTAAATTTCTTTCCTGTCTTTGGTACTCTTGAACCTTCCTGCCCTTTTCCCTCATAAACTGCAAATACACTGTCCACAATAAGTGGCAAGCAATCTGGTATAGCCTGGGATAGCATCTAGGGAGGAGGATAAAATGTGAGTCAAAAGGTTGTGGGTTCAAGACCCACTCCAGAGATGAGCACATCAACTAGGCTGACAGTATAATGCAGGACTGAGGGAGTACTGCACTGTTGGACATGTAGGGGGTGGGGGTGCAAACAAAATGACAGGGGGTGCATTCCTGATGTTGCCTGGGCCCTGTGAATTTTGTATGGGACAGGGAAGGCCGAGGGTGGCCTTCATGCCCCAGGCTAATTGGGGCCCTTAAGTGGCCACTTAAGAGTCTCTTCTCACCTCCAATTCAATTTTATTGAAGGCGGAGGGGCCCGCCCCTATGTGGAGACACCACCAGATAAAGCCTGTGTGCCTGCTAGCAGGGTTGGTGTGGGGTGGGGGGGGGTACATCCTTTGAGAGCAATCTAGAATCCACGGCCACCCGAGGGCTCACCCCACCCCCAGTGGCAATGGCCAAACCTGCCCCTCAGGAAGACCCTCCACTACCCTCACCAAACCCCCCCACCTTGTCGCTGGGGCCTGCCTGCATGGCGCCAGTGATCCTGACCCCACTCACCTTGCCTGGGATCTCCTCCGTTCCTCGGTACTCCAGGAGGCCCTGAGGTACTGACAGCGGCCATCACTCCCAGTGGTGCTGCCAGCACTGCAGGGCTGTCATCCTTCTGATTGGCTGGCAGCTTTGGAGGTGGGAGCTCGTCCCTTAAAGGGACAGCATCCCGACGGCGGGCAGTTAAATGGCTGCCCGCAGTGAGATAGCAACGGAGGACTGACACAGAGTCTCTCCCTGTCTTCCGGACCATCACCGGGACCCCCGTCAATGGAATAAAATCCGGCCCGCCGTCTTTCAGATGTAACCAAGGCCCATGACTTTGCACTCGGATGGACGTAAGTGATCCCATGGCACTACTTGAAGAACAGTAGGAGAGTTTTACCCAGAATCCTGGCCAATATTTATTCCTCAACAAATATCACTAAAAACATTGACTTAACAGTGAAGAAAAACACTGATTAAAGGTCAGCGACCTGAAATGTTAACGCTGCTTCTCTCTCCATGGATGCTGCCAGACCTGCTGAGTATTTCCAGCATTTTCTGTTTTTATTTCATGAAAAACATCTGGTCATTATCTCATTGTTGTTTGTGGGACCTTGCTGTTTGCAAATTGGCCACCTCATAAAATTAGTTGTTGCGTTTCCTACATTATGACAGTGACCACATTTCAAAAATTACTTCAGTGGCTGTAAAGCACTGTGAGGGCATGAAAGGCAACATATAATTTACAAGTTCTTTCATTCTTTCCAATAGCCACCTCAGTGTAAACAGAATATGAAACAGTCCTAGATACTATCCAGAGAGGAATGTAATCTGAGTGTGTAGTTGACTGGAATACTGTACAAAATGCTGCAGCCTCAAATGTTAACAGTAATATTACTCAGGCTTCTCAGTTAAGAGTCTTATGGGATATTATATTGTTTGTTTTGATCCCAGTGAGAAAGATGATTTACATAACTTAGTTTCAATTGTTAACTTGGATTGACTTTGTTCCAGAAACACCAGAAAGCAAAAGACATGCCAAGTCTTGAAACACCAAACCAGCAAAGCAGTCTCAGCCTTTCTGTTATACCAAGACTCCTGACACATTACATACATGCTGTGGCTTCCTCTCTAGTAGAAAAGCTGTATCAGTCAATTTCTAACAGGGCTACCAGGAATGATTTAATGTACAGGTAGGAGAGATTCAATAAAATTGAATTATTTTAAATCAAATTGCTCCTGTTAATTTGACTTCATTTTTTTTGCTCAAAAATTATAATTATCCAGTTGCTGGGATTAAGCAAGTTAAACAAAACAGCGGAGGAATGTTTTAACAATTGTTACGACCAGGTGAGAAGGAGTCTAGGGGTTCCCTCTCAGCCTTTGCCTGGTTTAACCTTAACAGGGTTTAATTTTACAAACACCATGTTTTTAGCTTCCCCTTAGTGAATCCTTGTTCACTGCTCCAATTGTTAGGCAAATAAATCAATTCAGACTGGTTTTCTTAGATTTTAAACAAGGTAGAAGTTTATTAATCTTAAACTCTAATCCGGTTACCAACTATGAATAAGCGACACGACCATGCTAGCATGCATACGTGATAAACATACATGATGATAGAGACAGAAAAGTAGAAAAGAATAAAGGGGAAAAGCTCGAGTCAATAGATGGGTTTCTATTTTACTGTCCTTTGAGTTTGCTGTGAAGTCTTTGGTTGCCAGTCAGACTTGCAATTTGTTGGGGCCCAGTGCACCCTTCAACTTGTTTCGAGGTCGGAGTTTTTTCTGTCTTGAGGTTTACATGTCCGTGTGCCTGGTGGCTTGGGAGAAGGCGAGAGAGAGAGAGGCTTCCTTGTTCCAGGTTCCAGTTTCAAACTGCCTTCTGAGTCTTTCCCTGTGGCACAATTCAAAAAACCCCATGTTGCCCAGCAGGTTAATCATGTCACTAGCTGGTTTGTCCACTTCTGTTTGTGGATTCTGCCATCTTAGCAGTCATCCTGGAATGTGAGCATCCTCACCTTCAATGTCTGGTGATCAAAATCCATTGTGGATTAAGTGGGAATAGTCCTTTGTCTCCTGACAAAAGTCCTTTCTTCACTCCAGCTACAATTTAAAATCAATGTTCATATGACAAAATTAATATGCCTCATTCTTGGCAGGTGGGGGTCTGCATGACACAATTTTAATTTGAATTATCAGGTAATCCAAATTATATAGCCTGTTTACTGATTACCTTTTGGTGTACTGATAGTGATAAGATGCAGGTTTCCACTTGCAATTCCCCACAATGATATCTGAGCTCAACCACACCCTTGATGAGGAGCACTAAAGACTGAATTCATTGGAAGTACAGGTTGGGAAGATCCTAAATTTAATTTCTAATGTGTGCAGACATTTTTATGATTCCAGGTGGGGCTCTGAGATTGACCTCAGTGACCCTGGGATACAGCATCAGAAGGTTTTTTCATGCCAATCATGAGTGATCCAGCAGAAAGCGTGGGTGTGTTGATATCATGCAAGAACAGAATGAGGCTTGGTTGTGCCTCGCTTCAGGGTTGTACAGTCAGCCGGTGCTGTTTAGGCTGCGGGATGAGGTATCAAAGGATGCCTGGCACCCATGGGGCACACCTCAGTATGAATCAGCACCTTTAGGAGAGGATAGAAAATTGTGGAAAGAAAATTTATTTGGTTGAATATTAATCTTAATCCAAATACACACTGATAGTTCCCAATTGTATTTGCTGAATTAACATAATCATATTGTTCATTTATGGGGAATTATTTATGATGTGAGTAAACTCAGTATGGCTACTGCAAAGATTATTTTTAGGAAATCAAATTATTTGTTTTCCCAAGGGTAAACAGTGAAAGAAATGTTGTTCAGTCTCTCTCCTGAATGGTATAATCTGGAGACTGCAGATGTTCAATGCAAGTAAGTGGATTAGCCAATTAGACAATCCCCACTGAAATTACTGGAAGATCAGTCTCGCATCAAAATCCCTTAAAGCAAATATTTTGTGTTTCCATGTTTGGACTGCATTTTCTGAAGAACAGAGGGCACACAGTGGCTCCAATGTAGAGCTAACGCTTTTGTAGAGATGTAGGTTCAAGGGGTCTCCTGCACGGAGAGTGTGAAAATTATTCTCAATTGACTTTATTCGCACATTCTTGTAATTCTTTTAAAATCTAGGTAATCCTGTCAGCCAGCACAGCGCAGATTATGATTATCACTTATTCGACCAGGAGGTCAACCAGTGATGAACTATGTAAGTCGTCAGATGCAATTCCAATGCGCGCAAATAATTAAATTGTTCATATATATTCCCTACCCTTCCCCACATATGCACACTATATTCACATAGAAAATGATAAAATGGGAGCAAAGAGGCATTGCCTCGTTATATCATTAAGCAGGCTGTGTGGATAAGAATTTATCAGTTAAAATAATCGTCAACCAACTAACACGGATCTAAAACAAAAATCAAATTGAAAAATCAAAGCCCATTTTGTCTGACAAAGGATGCAGCCATTGGGGAGAGGCGCATAACCTGACTTCTTCCCAGCCAATTCTATGGCATGAGTTTCATTCTCTTCTCCACCTGATCCAAATCTCGAAACTCATTCACGTCCTCCCTCCCGTCAAGTGGTGTGTTTAACAGGTGAGAAACGTACTGGTCTCTTCCTCTATAGATACTAAGCATAGTAGTTTATACAATACTATGTATAAGCTACGACTAACAGTGTCAGTATTTAATGCAGTGGCCCAGAGTCCCATGAATAATAAGATGGGTTCTTACTCATAGTATTAATGGGAATGCTAACCTTGGACTGGCAGTTCAGAAATATTTATTTCTGAATATTACCTGCCCCTGAAGCAAGTGAAAGGAAATAGAAAAATGGCTCAGGTAATTCCTGATCCACAACAGAGATTGTGGCAGGTATACAGAAACACAAAATAACTTAACAAAGAGCTGCTATACTTGCTTTTTAAACAACAGTTCGGCCACTTCCTGCTGCAACAACCTCTGATGACATTCTTTGTAGTACAATTAAACAATATGTAGCAGACATACTTGCCCCTAGGGCCTGGTAACAATAAATGGATCTCTTCCACGTGACTTTTCTTGTGCCAATATCCGAGGTGAACTATTTGGATGAATAACTGTGTTCCTCCTCTTTCTAAGAAAAGCTCAGTTTGCGTTCTTTAAATTTTAACAGTGGATTACAGAAGGACATGTCATCTATTTTAAAATTCTGAGGTTGTCATAGCAACTCAAAACACACAGAGTAATATAGCATTCGTTTATGCCCACACAGGAGCAAAGGAACAGGAGTATGTCTCTCAGCAGAGTTCCTAATGCTTGCTGCGTCGTTATAGGCACATCCTGAAAAGGAGGCAAAGAAATTCTCCTCATGAGCAAAGGTCTTCCACAGTGTGACCAATATGATCCCAGGTTCAAACCCTGTCTGTACTGAGTCAGCTGATTTCAGCCTGGGCAGCAGTCCAATAGCTACAATTGACCTTAAGACTCCTGGAAAAAGGAGGGGTAAATACAGGGGTCAGCAACATGTCCGTACAGGGACACCAGTGTCCGTGGTAAATAATTTTGGGGTCAGTAACTGGCAATTTCACAGAAATTTCCCATTGGCTTCTTCAGACCGGCTTTTAAAAAAATTGCAAGTGTCAGTTTCACAGCTGACGGGTGCTGAAGCAGAACAGCCCTTCCAATCTTTGGACAGATTAGTTGTTTTTTGGCGGGTTCCGATTTTTTCTAAAGTCTGCCGGAAAACCATGAAGCTGTCCAAAGTCCAAAAGCGCTGTTCCCACTCTCGGCAATGATCATAGAGAAAGCGAGAACGGCAGGGGGGGGGGGGGGGGGGGGCGGGGGGTAGAGAGAGAGAGTGGGGGGTACAGAGAAAGAGAGTGTGTGGGAGAGAGAGAGAGAGTGGGGGTTGGGGTACAGAGGGGAGAGTGGGAGGGAGAGAGTGGGGGAGTACAGAGAGTGGGCTAGAAAGAGAGAGTGGGGGGTACAGAGGGAGAGAGTGGGAGGGAGAGAGAGTGGGGGAGTACAGTGAGCGGGGGAGAGAGAGTAAGTGAGGTACATAGAGAGTGTGGGGGAGAGAGTGTGAAGGGGGGAGAGAGTGTGAAGGGGGACAGAGAATGGGGGGGAGAGAGAGAGGAAATGGGAGAGAGGGAGGACAGAAAGGGGAGAGAGAGAGAGCGGTGGGACAGAGAGGAGGAGCAGTCAGAGAGACAGGTGGGGGGGAGACAGAATGAGAGAGAGGTGGGGGGGGGGTAGAGAGAGAGATGAGGGGATAGAGAGGGGATGACAGAGAGTGTGAGGAAGACACAGAAGGGGGGATGACATGGGGGATGTGACACAGAGAGGGGGGAACGACATGGGGGGGAACAACATGGAGGGAAGCAACACAGAGAGGGAAAGGAGCAACACGGAGGGTGGGACAACACGGGGGGAGACAACACAGAGAAGGGTGGGACAACACAGAGGGGGGGGCACAGCGAAGGAGGGGGAACACAGTAGGGAGGAAGAGAGAAAAAGAGAGCGACAAAGAGAGAGAGGAGGGAGAGAACAATCAAGATCACTCCTGACAGATGGACATCTATCCAGAATACTTTGCATCGCTACACAAGTGTGCGGGCAGACATTGACTACATGTGCAAACAAAAAAATGCCAGGTAGTTCACTAAATCAGTGTCGAACATAGTGATGTCAAAGTAAGCCAATAAATTAGTCTTCTTATTTAAAGCTTCTTCACAAAAATGCACATTTGTTGTTGTTTTGATTAATAGTAAGATACATTTTTAATGCCTTTATCATACCAAAATTGTCTCACTGGCCCGCAATGTAAAACAAAAATTGTAATGTGGCCCCCCATGCAAAATGATTGCTCCAAACCTTTAACCTTGCGTTTTAAAATAACATAGCATCTAGGTTATTTTTTTAAAAACAGATTTAAAGGCTTGTGTTATGTAAAGTCATTTTAAAATGGCAAAAGTCACTTAGGGAATGTCTTGATTTCTACGCTCTGGCATGCATTACTTTCACTTGGGACACAAGCTCAGTGACATGTTGAAAGTTACTGGACTTTTGTTTCTATATAAATGTCACAATTCCGCTGCAATCCATTGGAATCACATTGCTCCAGAACTTGTATTAAGGGAAAAGCAGGCAAGAAAATCCAAGGAATCTCCAGAAGTCAGCATTGTATGTTCCTCATGAATACAAGTGCACGGTGTATTGGGGCTGAATGATATTGGCGAAAACAAGATGCTCCTGACCCATATACAATAGTTAGTAAATATAGTGTAATAGATAGCTTTAATAAACCTTAATCTATAATGAACTGTCTCTGATTCCTTAACAAAATCCATGCTGCATTTGCAGTTTTAAAAACTGCCGGGGAAGATATTGTAAAAATTTATTATGTTTCAGTGACCATGTTAAAAACAGTTATTAACTGTTTTTTTTGCTACAAATTGGATTAAAGGACAAGTTTTACAAGTATGTCAAAGATCACTAACTGCAGTGTGCATCATTTACTATCCAGTTTGAGGGCAGATAAGCTGAGTGGCCAATGTAATTTGAAAGTTGTCTGTATCATATAATTACATTACATTAAAAGTGTGCCTTTGTTAACAGGTAAGAGATTTGGCTTGGACATAAATTGGTTAGTCTGGAGTACAATCTTACAGATAGTGACTAAACATTTTGTAACTGAATAATGCATGCAGTAACAACTGCTCAACGTTTTGCAGAAAAGCTTATTGTTACTAATTATCTTGGTCAGAGCTGAATCGGAATCAACAATGATAGACTGAGATATAGATATAAGCGAATTTAAGAGAATGGCTTTATTGAAGGAACTGAAGGGCGCTCTTTATTTGTAATTGTGTTTATCTAATTTTGTCACTAGCTTTAGTGAGCAAATGACATTTTGTCCATGAGAGATTCTGTTGTTTCTGTATTTTAGAATCCAGGACCTAATTTAACAGCCTGTCAAGATGAATAAACTAGTCTTGGCTACCTACTGTTAATCACTCTGTCCCTTCCTGTCCCACTCTGTTTTTCTGTTTTACATGACTCTTCTGAAGTACTATCTGCTCCATCCTATAAAATTCTCCTGATTTGGAGATCACTGCCCTTTTGTTGGCTGCCCTGTCTTTAGACACATATTACAAGAGTGGAGAAGTTGCATAAACATTGACCGCGGGTTAAATTGTCTTGTGACAACAGTTTGAGAAATAATCTGTCTTCCTATTGCTGATTTTTCTACTGCTTCACCTCAATAACCACAATAACAATCCTCTTCTTGAGTTTTATGGTTTATTGGATGAATTTGCATTCCGGACACAGTGTGAATCCACAAAGGTCATCTGATCAGGCCCATCTACCACCCTGTGATATGGTGTAGCTAGCTCTATTCTGTCAACAAAAGTAATTCACATTGGCATTGCATACTATTTTGCTTGCTGGCTAGCTAATACAATTGTGCTGCTCTCCATTGATGTTTGTATGCTTAGCTACTTTATTTACATGCAGAAATGCGTTTTAAACAGGACTGTGTTTTGATGGCATTAAATAGGCTGTGCATTTTATTTACAGACTAATTGTCCACATGTCCGTAGCTCAATCAATAATTTTGTCAATTGTCCATGGTGCAACATGTCGGTGCCTATTCTTGGGCAAATATCAGCCAGAGCCCCCACTCCTATGACTATCTAGTACCTCCTGCTCAAAAGGATACCCATGGGCAGGACAGGTCTCAGCTGTAAAATCTCAAATAGTTAAATCATCTGCCAGCACTCTCTGTCTGGGCTCACAAATGCAGAACTGTCATTTGCTTGATAGATCAAGGTGTCTTCAACACCTGCAGAACTGTAACTAACCATGAGACAATGGCTTCAGTTAAAGAGCAGAGGAATTATGTCCCGACAAAAAAAAAATCAATGAATAAATCAGTCATCCTAGACCACTTCCATGTGTTCTTAGGGGCTATGCCAACAGTGGCAGAATCTTGGAAATCAATTGCCTGCCTACCATCTCAAAGGAACTTGTTCCTTTTTCAATAATTGCTATGATGTGCATAATTTACTGTCAAACTCATATAAGAATTCACCCCACTCATCAATATCAGGGCAGCTTTTCTTGGAATACAATATATAAAGCTCAAAATATTCATCGCAGTGTATAAAGGTTTCTCTACATGGTAGGTCTAATGGTTATTTTAAACATGATTGCTTAATAGCATTAATCACACACCTATATGCCTTTCTTACATATTAATAGTCTTGCGCTTCATCCAGAACTCTCCACACCCTTCCAGTATAGCCTGTTCTGCCAAGCTTTTGCAGCGTTCAGGCGTGAAGCCAACTAATGCAGTACCAACTGTTGTAACTCCTTGGCTGGCAGCCAATTTTTTAATCTGCCTCTCTATGGATCTTGGAGAAAAGTACCAGTATTCTTCCCCCTGAATGTAATAAGAAATATATTTCTTGCTTTCTTCTGTCAGAGATGATGAAGGCTCATCTTTAAAGCTCTCCACATTACAGGCTATCTCCACAGTGCCCTCATGAGGAAAAGCCATTGCCTGAATGCCTCGAAGACCGCCAATGTTCGCTCCTCGGATAGCACTGGCAATCTGCTGACCAATGTTCAGATCCTGCGTATCTATAGTCACATTGCAGTTCATAACATATGGGCTGGCACCAATTCCTAAAAAAATGAAAGAAAATTACATTCTAATTGGATGGCACTTTACAGAAACTGTAATCAGTTTGATTTCAAAATTATTTCTACTTTTATCTTTCCCCAGGTCACTTGGTATGGCAAGCTTATGTTTTCTTTAAAGTCAAAACAATAGAGGTGCTATACAGGGTGGCATCACAGATAGCCTAGATAAATGTAAGCTAAGTAGTCAAAATGTAGTGAAATCGTTGTTATGCAGTAACTAAAAGTGAAAATGAACGTAAAATCTGTTTTCAAAACCTGGTTTCCCAACAACAACTTGCATTTATATAGCACCTTTAGCGTAGTAAAACATCACAAGGTGCTTTACATGAGCATTATCAAATCTTGACACTGAACCACATAAGTATATATATGGACAAAAGGTTGGTTAAAGAGTTAGGTTTTAAGGAGAATCTTGAAGAAGAGGTGGAGAGGTGGAGACGTTTAGGGAGGGAATTCCAAAGTTTAGAGGCCAGACAGTTGAGGACATGGCTGCCAATGGTGGAGCAATTAAAACTGAGGATGTTTGAGGCCAGAATTGGAGGAGTATAGAAGTCTCACAGGGTTGCTGGGCTGGAGGAGATTACAGAGATAGGGAGGAGGGAGGCCATGGAGGGATTTGAAAACAAGTATGAGAATTTTAAAATTGAGGTCTTGTCAGACTGTCAGCCAATGTAGGTCAGCGAGCACAGGGGTGATGGGTGAACAGGACATGGGTAGCAGGGTTTTGGATGACCTCAAGTTTATGGAGGTCAGCCAGGAGAGCACTGGAATAGTCAAGTCTGGAGGTAACAAAGGTGTGGATGAGGGTTTCAGTAGCAGATGTGCTGAGGCAGGGATGATGAAGGCTCATCTTTAAAGCTCTCCACATTACAGGCTATCTCCACAGTGCCCTCATGAGGAAAATGGGCAACGTTACAGTGATGGAAGTAGGAGGTCTTGGCGATGGAGTGGATAAGGTGTCGAAAGCTGATCTCAGGGTCAAATATGACAGTAAGCTTGCAAACAGTCTAATTCAATGCTCCAAATTAGGGCTTTTTTAGTTTGTTTCAAATAAGGAAGGCAAGCCTTGAGGGACAATATGGGCAAAGTGTGCTGATATCTTAAATTCTTCTTTTCATCCTTCGAAATGAGGTGTTCCAGCACCATGGCCAAAGATGTTGGTTTACTGTAACCAGATAAGTCAAATTCCTTGTTTATTACACTGGATTCCGGTGGCGCTTTTTTAAAGGACTTTTTGATTAACTGGCAACTGTCCACTATGCAGTAAGACAAACAGAGCCTCAACTTTTCCATGATTAGATAACTTTTCCATGATTAGATGCTGTCAGAAGCTGGATATAAAACTACAAACCCACCTTATATTCATGTGCCTTTGAACCCACAAGCTTCCAAAGCAAGTGTCAGAAGTGCTACAACAGAAGGATCTTAACTTATGCAAAACAGTGAAAACTTCATGCTCTCCACAAATTGCCCCATGGTATTTTTCAAAAGGTTGAATGCTGTGTATGATTTTATTCATCAAAATATACAATGTATTCTTTTTGTACCGAATGCCAATTATACAGATTATAAAACAATTTCTTCTTTGGCATATTGAACTCCTATTCAGAGGTTACTGAGGTCAAATCCAACATTGTCAGATATTCAGTCTTATCTTTCCATGGATGAGCTGGCTTTGATTGGGCTGCCAGATGAAATACGTAATATTCAACACTACTGATCTTCTGGCTTACATTGGAAAATGGATTAATCACAGAATATTAGCTCCAAAATAATGGGCAAAATCCCTTAATTTCATGTGATAAAAATGGAATTCCGATTTATTTAATCTGTATAAACCTATGGGCCCAATTTCGAGATCAATAGTTAAAAATTGCAATGTTATATGGCCTGTGAAGACTTAAAGCGAATATGTGGAAACAGTGGTGACAAAATAATGGAGTTTGATTAAGATAAGCGGATAGAGATTAGTTGACTGTAACTAAGTAGGTATAGAAGTAACACCAAGGTGAATTGGTAGAAATGAACACAGTGATGGTGCATTTGACAGCCTAGATTTTCTGACTGTAAACCTCACGATCACTCATTCATTTCCACCATACAATTTTAGGATCTGTTACAGAACACCAACCTGTTAAACCATATCTCGGAGAAATCATAGCTCCTACATCTGGCTTTACTTCATTCACATTCAAACTGCTCCTCTGATACCAGTTCAACTCTTTTCTGCGCTGGACCAGATTTCGTTTGAGAGGTTGGTCAGCATATCCAAAATAAAACATACTGCAATCTGGCACATCATGGGATAACTTTTCTGCAATGTCTATAAAAAGGAGATAAAAGGGGATAAAACATCCTCGGCTTACAGGGCCAAACTTGTTCACTGCCCCTTACACTAACTTGCTTAGTTAAAAGAAACAATTCCTGCACTGATTCAAAGCTGGAGTACTGTGTACAGTTCTGGCCGCCACACTATAGGAAGGATATGATTGCACTGGAGAGGGTGCAGAGGAGATTCACCAGGATGTTGCCTGGGCTGGAGCATTTCAGCAATGAAGAGAGACTGGATAGGCTAGGGTTGTTTTCCTTAGAGCAGACAAGGCTGAGGAGGGGCCTGATTGAGGTATACAAAATTATGAAGAGCATAGATAGGGTAGAGCGGAGGTGTCAATAACCAGGGGGCATAGATTTAAGGTAAGGGGTAGGAGCTTTAGAGGGGATTTGAGGAAAGATTTTTTCACCCAGAGGGTGGTTGGAATCTGGAACACACTGCCTGAAGGGGTGGTAGAGGCAGGAACCCTCACAACATTTAAGAAGTATTTAGATCAGCACTTGAAATGCCATAGCATACAGGGCTACGGGCCAAGTGCCGGAAAATGGGATTAGAATAGATAAGTGCTTAATGGCCGACACAGACATGATGGGCCGAAGGGCCTGTTTCTGTACTGTATAACTCTATGACTCTATAAAATAGAATCAGTGAATCAGCTGTTGAAGAAAATTAAGGGAACAAGATTATATTATAAAAACTGTTGTATTTGAAACTAAACTTGGTAAATGATAATGAAAACTTTGAAACATTCACAAACTGATTCCTTGACAATGCAGGAGTTTGCTCCAGCAGAACACAAATGAGTCTGCCAGTTCCCACTGCCCCTGACACCTAACCACACCTGCCACCCCCCCCCCGCCCCACCCCATCCACCAACCTGAACCTGCTATTTTTGACTAGGCTGACTGATAAGTATGGACACAACAATTGGATGGGTAGCGCTGCTGGAGACGGTGGTACAGAAGCCGAATGCCATGCTGGGAGTCTGTGCTGCACCACCAGCAACTTCCAGCACATCCCACAAAGTGCAGCATAAAGAGAAGGGCATTCGCACAGGCTCCCCCATGTATGCTGGAAGCAGCTAAAGTGGTGTTATCATGACGTCACACAGCCCTACCAGCTGATGTAATGCCCATTTTCCAAATTTGGACCACACAAGTCCATAGAACAAATTCACTTGCCACTCACCAAAGATCAAGTGTTCAGCTACCAGTGGGGCCCAGCAGTAGCGTTAGTTAAAGGGCCAGACACCCAACTTGCATGTAAGATAATTTGGAATATGTGCTGCTGTTGCAAAGTCTCTGGAAGTACTCTGGAGTGTTTTTAAATGTATTGTAATGAGTTCCTGGATTTGGCAGGGTGTCCGAAAAGGGAGGGTAGAGGATTAGCTGACCTGTTCACACCAAAGCTACAACAGGTATGGGGGCTGTAGTTCTAGTGTCTGAGTCTGCAGCATGACACTGAATTGGAGTAGAAGCTGTGAGAGGGGAAGCGCTGTGCGATGCCCTCTACCAAGTTGGAGCCGATCTCCTCCATGCTCCTTGACAGTGGCAGGAGGCTGCCAGGCATGCCAGCAATGCACCCAGCATCTCAGTGTGCAAACTCACCAGCACTCTCCTGTATATTGCTCCACTGAGTCCTGTTCTGCGTCCTCAGTAGCAGAGTTCACCTGTGACCTCACCCTCCGGTGAGCTGGAAAATGAACTATCCTTTTCCCCTGGCCAGGCTGCAGCCCACTCGTACCCAATGACTCACCACGTGCTGATCCCAACACTACACTTGCCACCAAGGTACATGCAGTGCCAGTATCTGAGCTGGTAACTCAGACTGCCAGATCAAGTAACAGGACCTCTTTATCAGTGATATGCTGTTGCTCCCTCTCCTCCTCCTGGGGCTGATATGGCTAGGCAGGTGGCAATCCAAAATCAGAACATCAGAAGAAGAAGGCTGGACTCTAGGAATTGGGATGGCGTGAAGAGCAAGAGGTCCATGGCGCACCATCTGCAGCTTGCTCATCATGCCAGATAGCAGGATGAGGGGGAACTGCAAGTTGAGAAGGGGCATCAGGCAGAAACATATCGTCATCCTCAATGTTCTCAGCAACACCAGATGCCCTGAGCTCTACCACAGCTGGCCCCACGAGACAGGGCACCATCTCCTCCATCGGGCTCAGGAGATGAGAGTGTCCTTGTCCCTGTCAGCTCCGCTCTGCTCCCTTCTATTGTGTGCTGCCTTGTCCTGCAAGAGAGAGAGAATATCAGTGATTATGTAGCACTGTGTTTGGGTTATCTTCCTGCCATAGCTGAATAGCTGGATGTATGTGGAGGCAGCAAGAGATGGATGTGAGACATTGGTAGGTGTGTGAGGGTGAGGTGGAGTATCTGGGTGTTAGATGTGAGTCTATGGCTGGCGCTGGGGGAATGCTGCATTGAGCAGTGTGAGAGGCTGATGGTGTGGTGGGTTGGAAATGTCATTTGAAAGTGCATTCACTGACCTTGACATCTGCAAGTGGTCAGCAGACTTCTCGTGACACTGCTGTCAGGTCCTCGGATCAAGACTCCAGGAACTGACCTCTCTGGCCACATGCTCTCAATTCCTTTTGAACGTCATCCTTGAGGGTTTCCTGGCCCCCCATGGAACCATGGCATCTCTCCTCCTGTCCACATTCACCACTAAACCCTGTTGCGCCACATCCATGACGCTGGAGCCTTCTCTCTGTCCTGTTGTTCCATTTTCCTTGTTTGGAATTGCAGCAATAGTATTCAGCAGCAGCCTCCTGTAATTCAGTGCAGCTCCCCTCTAAGATAGACAGACTGCCTTCAAGAGCAGAAGGCTGGCTGCACCACAAGCTATTAGCACATGCTGCTCAGCACCCTGCTGAACACAGAGGCAGCCAGCAGTGTGGGAGACACTCGGCCCTACCCTACAATCAGGTAAATGAGGTTGCAGCACAAAATTTGTGTGCAGCTTAACCAGTGCGGGCAGGTCACAAATCACGATCTCTGCACCCAAGAAACAAAGCAGCCCAATTTTTAGCCCTATGTATGCTATGCATATATTTTTTCTGCATTAATTTTCTCCCTTTCACTCCTTGCTGGAGCATGGTTCTGCAAGCAGAAGTCCACTTCAGGTACCTCACCAAAGTGGCCATTATTCAAGTGTAAACCTGGATAGCGATATTCATGTGTAAATCTAGATAGTGATTGGCTACAACACCAAACTGGTGGAATAATTTTTAATTAATTGTCTCACATTTGTACTGTCCTGTGCACCAGGCCTTGGCACTTCATCTGGGCTTTTTAATTAAAGCAAAATGTCTACCCGTAGATATTAAACTTGGCAGCTTCTCAGTTTTTTAAATATATTTCAACTGGAATCTAATCTCCCAACATGGGTAAAAAGGTAATTAATACATTTTAATTAAAAAATTCTATTTTTGTGTCTATTATTAAAGCATCACCCAATCAGAACTTTTGTTAAAATTTAACCTGTAATAGACCTCTGATTATGATATTACTGCACAACCACACCTCAACAACAATGGATTGCATTTATACAGCGCCTTTAATGTAGTATAATGTCCCAAGGTGTTTCACAGAGGTGTTATATACAAAATTTGGCAATGAGCCTCATACTGAGGTATTAGGATAGATAACCAAAAGCTTGGTCAAAGATGTAGGTTTTAAGGAGCTTTTTAAATGAGGACTTTAAAATAGAGGCATTACTGGAGAAGGAGCAAATGTGCGTCAGTGAGCATATGGGTGATGGGTGAACAAGACTTGGTGTGAGTTAGATGTGAGCAGCAGAGATTTGGATGAGCTTAAATTTATGTAGGAGGATGATGGAAGACTGGGCAGGAGAGCATTGGAATAGTCGAGTCATGAGGTAACAAAGGTGAGGATGAGGGTTTCAGTAGATGAGCTGAGGCAGGGGCAGAGTTGGGCAATGTTACAGAGGTAGGAGAAGGTAGGTGGTCTTGCTGATTAAGTGGATGCGTGCCTGGAAGCTCTTCTCAGGATCAAATTAACATGAAGTTTGCAAACTGTCATGTTCAGCCTCAGGTAGTTTCCAGGGAGAGACAATATAAAACAAAGGGTACAATTCTAAAGGGGGTGCAAGGGACCTTGGTGTATATGTGCATAAGTCATTAAAGGTGGCAGAACAGGTAGAGAAAGCTGTTAATGAAGCATACAGTATCCAGGGCTTTATTAATAGGGACATAAAGTACAAGAGCAAGGAAATTATGTTGAACTTGTACAAGGCACGAGTTCGGTCTCAGCTGGAGTATTGCGTCCAGTTCTGGGCGCTGCACTTCAGGAAAGATGTGAATGGTTCCAGGGATGAGGAATTTCAGTTATGAAGATAGATTGGCGAAGTTAGGACTATTTTCCTTGGAAAAGAGAAGGCTGAGAGGTGATTTGATAGAGGTATTCAAAATCATGAGAGGTCTGGACAGAGTGGATAGAGAAAAACTGTTCCCACTCGTGAAAGGATCGAGGACAAGAGGGCACAGATTTAAAGTATTTGGTAAGAGAAGCAAAAGTGACATGAAGAAAAACTTTTTCACGCAGTGAGTGGTTAAGGTCTGGAATGCACTGCCTGAGAGTGTGGTGGAAGCAGGTTCAATTGAAGCATTCAAAAGGGAATTAGACAGTTATATGAAAAGGAAGAAAGTGCAGGGTTACAGGGAGAAGGTGGGAGAATGGAACTGAGTAAATTGCTCTTTCCGAGAGCTGGTTTGGACACAATGGCCCGAATGGCCTCCTTCTACACTGTAACAATTCTGTGATTCTGTGGATGGAGTCGGGTAATGGGGACTGAAGACAATGACTTCAGTCTTCCCAATATTAAGTCGGAGGAAATTTCTGCTCATCAAGTCTGGGTATCAGACAAGCAGTGTGACAAATCAGAGACATTGGAGGAGTCAACAGAGCAATAGAGCTGAATGTGGTCAGGTGGAACCTGATGAGTTTTTGGATGATTTTGCCAAGGGACAGCACTTTGACGAGAAATAGGAGGGGGCCAAGGACAGATCTTTGAGGTCTCCAGAGACAGTGGGACAGGAGCAAGAAGAGATGCCATTGTAGTGATTCTGTGGCTTTGACGGGTTAAGTAAGAATGGGATCAGGTGAAGGCCAGCTTGATGACGGATCAGAGGCGTTGGAGGACGATGGTGTGATCAACCATCTCAAAGGCTGCAGACAGGTCAAGAAGGATAAGGAAGGACTGTTTACCTTTGTCACAGTCACATAGGATGTCATTAACTTTAATAGATAGAACTGCAGCATCTGTGGACGGAGAAACAGAGTTAATGTTTCAGGTCCATGATCTTGAAAGGTCATCAACCCGAAACGTTAACTCTATTTCTCTCTCCGCAGATGCTGCCTCACCTGTTGAGTATTTCCAGCATTTCTGTTTTTATTTCAGATTTCCAGAATCTGCAGTATTTTACTTTTGTATTAAAGTTAATCAGCTCCCTTGGCCTGTCAAGTCCAGTAATTTCTCCCAGGCAGATCTACCAATAACGTTTTCCTTGGTGAGTTCCACATCAGCCAAACTGTCAGGGTAAAAAACCTAGCATGTGGAGAGAGGGGAAAGCAACAGGTATTGTGGTTTCACCACTTTCAAGTTGTCAGTTATCCATTCATACTAACCAGGGAAGAGTCAAAAATACCAGCCAAATGTTGTCCTCTTCTACAACTGTCATCCTCAATACATTGCCATGTTCAGCCACCAGAGCACAGGAATATATAACACTTGGAAAAAAAAATTACTATCCTTCAGACCAATCCCAAAGTCTATAAAATGCATACAACACTCACTCTCTCACACCCCCAAAATACCACCCTTGCCAAATATCCATCCTGCTCCCTTTAATTTACCAATGCAATCTGTCTCGACTGCCACTTTCAGCAGTGCATACCATACATGCACCACCCTTTGCTCAGGATAATTAAATATGTACAACATGTTTATCTTTTCTCTTCGGAACTTAATCTGTGCTCCCTTATCGTAGAGTATGTGACTACACCAAACTTGGCAATAAAGTTCAGTTTGACTATATGGGTGAGGAGCTTGAACCAGATTTTCAAAGCACCGCAGGGTTGGGACCCATTTGAAAATTGCGGTCTCGGACTTAGTCTCAGGATCCCGCGCCTCCGGGACAGTTTTGAATTTTCAAAGTGCTGGCAGGGGGAAGGGAATGGGGAACATGCACACTGCCAGTTAATGGCCCATTAAGCTCCTTTAGGCACTTGCTAAGGGGCAGGGACATTTGTGAAGGCAATTTTTTAAGCTGATTTTCGTGATCCCAACCAGTCTAGTGCACGTTAATGCACAGCTGTCGAGGTCGTCACGCGGTAAAAGAAAGTTTGTTTCTATGTGTGTTGAAATGCAATTTGAGGGGCCAACTAGTGCCAGGTCAAGTTCTGTACTTGCACTTGGCATCCATGACCACTTTCCGTCGTCTTTATCATCCTTCCCCTTTCAGGAGCTGCCCGCTCTCCTCGAAAAGGTAGCGGCAGTCCCTAACAGGCGCCAAATAGGCAGCTCCCACCTCCTGGAGGCACTCACCTCCTGCCCAATTATAGCAACAGCATTCAAAGATGGCCGTGTTTGCTGACAATGCATCCACTAGGTGGATGTACTTGCACATACGCAAATGCAGGCTCTTCAACTGGAATGTCAGTGTCTGTGATGTTCAGGCAGCTGCCAGGATTAAAGATGGCGCTGCTCAATTTATCACAGGAAATGCTTATGGCTAAATCGTTCTAGCAAACTAACCTTACATTAAGTTGGATGGAAGCCCAGTAATATGCTACTATGTAGTTATAGGATAAGAACTGTAATCCTCAGATCCATTTAATATTCCAATAATCCTATTAAGTACAAAGGAATTTTATGATCGAATTTCCATTGGAAGATAGTGAATTGGCACTCCAATCGATGGAAAAGAAAATTGGGCAGAGTATAAAATATGCTGCCAACTTGTTATCGTGATTTGTTTATATGACTTACCGGGCCTGATTTCAGCTGAACACAGCTACAAGCACCCGCCCCACTGGCTGCTCTTCTCCCTTGGCAACTCGCTTTCTCCCCCCACCCTCAGCCACTCGCTCCAGACCTTGCTGCACCCCCTCACATCCCTGGCCGGTTGTTCCCAACTCATGCCACCCCACTCTCCGGTCACTCACTCCCTGCCAACCTCCCCACTCCACCCCCGCACCTCCAGCGCCGCATGAAGAAGCATGGCAGGCAGCAAGGGGTGACGTAGGAGCGACTGCCCATGAGGAGGGAAGTGGTGCGGTGGTGCGGCCTGGAGTGGGGTGGCGCGAAGCGAGGAACAATCGGCCAGGGGAGTGGGGGGGGGGGGGAGCAGCGAGGTCTGGAGTGAGCAGTTGAGAGGAGGAAGCGTCGAGGCCTGGAGAGTTGCTGAGGGGGGAGAGCGGCTAGTGGGGCGGAAGCAAGGGACGGGGATCGAGCTCCAGCCTCAAAGTCTCCCATTTAGCCGCTCCTCCATGCTTGAAGATGGACCAGGCGCGGATACGCAATGACGTAATCCCGCGCATGCATCACTTAGCCCTGGCAAGATGTAGCTGTTCGCGTGCGCATTTTGGCGCACTCTGATGACGTCAGCGGGTCGCTGTGTTGTCAGGAATCACTTTGTTCAAAGATTGTGTCACGACAGCGAGGCAGCTGTAGAACTGGGGTCGAGACCCGGGATTCATCAGGGTGTTGTATTCCTGACCCCACTTTGAAAATCCAGCCCAGTAAGATTGATACAGCACCGAAGGAGGTCATTTGAGGAAAGAGCAGGGGAGCTGGAGCTGAATGGCTTCCTTTGGTGCTGTACTATTCTATGATTTATTTTGCACCACTCTTGACCTCAGAACATCTCAAAGTGCTTTACAACCAATGAAGTACTTCTGAAATGTAGTCACTGCAGCAATTAAGAAATACAACAGTCAATTTCTGCACAGCAAGCTCCCATAAACAACAATAATGGCCAGATAATTGCCTTCTCGATGTTGGTTGAGGGATAAATATTGGCCAGGCCACATGGGAGAACTCCCCTGCTTTCTTTCGAAATAGTAGAATCTTTTACATTCACCGAGAAAGCAATGAGGCCCTGGTTTAGTGTCTCATCTGAAAGATGGCACCTCAGACAGTGCGGCATTGAAATGCCAGCTTAGATTATGTGCTCAATTCTCTGGAATGGAACTTGAACCAACAACCTCTTAAGTCAGAGGTAAGAACGTTACCACTGAGTCAAGACTGACACGAAGAGACTAAGTGAGATTTTGTTCCCTAGTCACTGACTCCATCACTCTCCCTGGCAACTGTCTGAGGCTGAACCAAATTTTTTGCAATCTTGGTGTCATTTTTGCCCCCAAGTTGAGCTTCTGTCCACATATCTGTGCCATCACTAAGACCGTCTATTTCCATCTCCGTATCAACACCTAACTCCACCCAAACCTCAGCTCATCTGCTGCTGAAGCCCTAATCCATGCTATTATTACCTCTAGACTTGACTATTCCAATGCACACCTGGCTGGCTCCCACACTGTATCCTTTGTAAACCTGAGATCATCCAAAGTTCTGCTGCTCGTATCCTAACTCACACCAAGTCTCGTTGACCCATCACCCCTGTGCTCACTGACCAACATTGGCTCCCAGTTGAGCAATACAATATTTAAAATTCTCATCTTTGTTTTCAAATCCGTCCATGGCCTTGACCCTCCCTCTGCAATCTCCTCCAGCTCCAAAACTCTCAGAGATATCTATGCTCATCTAATTCCGGCCTCTTGAGCAGCCCCAATTTTAATCGCGCCACCATTGGTGGCCGTGCCTTTAGCTGCCTACGCCCTAAGCTCTAGAGGTGCCTCCCTAAACCTCTCTGCCGTTCTATCTCTCTTCCTCCTTTTAGACACTCCTTAAAACCTACCTCTTTGACCATGCTTTCGGTCATCTGCCCTAATATCTCCTTTTGTGGCCCAGTGTCAAATTTTGCTTTACATTGTTCCTGTGAAGCACCATGGGACATTTTATTATGTTAAAGGCACTATATAAATACAACTTATTGTGTTCAGGCGCGACTGAAAAGAAGTGAGTACTGCAGTTAACTTACCACGAGCCACTTTGCCACTTTCTTCCAGGCCAACAGACTCTGAAAGAGGGTAAATGGGGACAAGATCCACACTCCCAAGGCAAGGATGAATGCCGTCATGGTGTTCCATGTCAATTAAATCATATGCTTCAGTGCATGCCGTCACGACAGAACTACCTGAAAAAGGAAAATTGTCTTGATCTGCTGCTAGATAACACTGCAAAATCGAATAATAATTGAGCTCAGTATATTAAATTTTGACACATAACTTACTTAGCACTGAAATGTTTAATTATGTATTGTTATGTATTGAAAGTGGTTTTCAAAAGGTACACAGAATAACTTAGAAAACGTCTGGAATATTTTAACAGCTGCATTCCCACTTCTGTGAATTTGCATGCAAGTACCTTCCTCATCCCCTCCCTTTACTGGTTACAGTGTCAGTTAAGGATCCTAGATATTGCTGTATCAACTAGTATTTGGCAAAAAGCTCAGGTGTGACATACTCTGATGATATAAGTAAAGTCTATTAGTTCTCACACACTGGGCAGCCTAGGCTGGGGAAATGATTGAACAAAAGATCCTATCTGAAACTAAGAAATCAATTTTTTTCCTGTCTCAAGTGAGATTACTCTTTTAATGAAAAACATTATTCTTCCATAATAAACAATCTGCTAATGAAATTGTGGGAACATGTGGCTATTATCAATTATGCCCTGTTGTGTTTTGTACTGTTCCTATGCCTTATTTGTTTGATGTTATGTTCTTCCTGTCACCTTGGGACTAGAATAGTTAGGTGCTTGATGGCTGGCACAGACACGATGGGCCGAAGGGCCTGTTTCCGTGCTGTATAACTCTATGACTCTGTGACCTTAGATACCCTTCCAGCTCACCTCACATACCTTTCCCTCAGCAAACTGACAACCAAGCGACCTGTTCCCAAAAGTGCTTTATGACCAATATTAAGTAATAGTTACCCCACACAAGTGCCTGGCAATGACTATCTCCAACAAGAGAGAGTCAAACCACCTCCCCTTGACATTCAATGACATTACCATCATCAAATCCACCCGTATCAACATCCTGGGGGTCACTGCTGAACAGAAACTGAACTGGACCAGCCACATAAATATTGTGGCTACAAGAACAGGTCAGAGGCTGGAAATTCTGCAGCAAGTGACTCACCTCCTGACTCCCCAAAGCCTGTCCACCATTTACAAGGCACTCTCCACTTGCCTGGGTGAGTGCAGCTCCAACAACACTCAAGAACCTCGACACCATCCAAGACAAAGCAACCCGCTTGGTTGGCACCCCATCCTCCACCATAAACAGTCACTCCCTCCACCACTGGAACACCGGCTGGAATTTTACCTTGGGAATCGGGTCCCGTTGGAGGCATCTGGGAGGTAAAATGGCCTGCGATGACATCGGGTCGGGTCCCCGGCGTCATGACGCACAGACGCCATTTCACGAACCTAGGAAGTCGGTCGAGATCGAGTCTCTACTTGCCACCCAAGTAAAATCAACTGAGAGCTCATTAAGGTCACTGAGAAAGCAATTACCAGTAATTTTATGTGGGCCGTCTGATTTTACAGCCATAAATCGGGTTGTGGGGCGTCTCTGGAACCCGGCAAGTTTGAAAGGGTGGCAGGCAGTGAATCAGTGAGGGAGTTGGAGGTACTGTTTTTTGCTGTTTATTTATTCTAATGGTATTTATGTGTCCGACAAATTGGTGTTATTTGCAGCTTGTGCAGAAGGGTTCAACTACTTACTGCTGCTCAGGCCCCAGCTGCTCTGAGTAATTGGGTAAAAAGGGGGTTGTGTGTGCCTGTCCTAACAGCTGGAAGCCAATACCCGTGGCTATTGCATCTGGTTTTCAGTACAACAATGGGAATTGTGTAGTCTGGAGGCAGATCATCAGATGAGGAAGACTATGCCCCAAGGAGGGACAGAAGGACAACCAGGCAGGGGAACGCGCAACACGCTGGCCCAGTGCATCCTTGTTATGTGGGAGGGAGAAAAGGTGGCAAAGTGGGCCGGGTGCGAACATGTCAGGAGATGTGCCTATCCAACAATCGGGGTATACCACCCGCGTCTGAGCTACCTGCAGCTGTCAGAACACCAGTGCAGAAGAAGACTGCACCTGTCATGGGAGCCTGTGACATCTGTTTGTGAGATGCTGGCAGTGGATGTAGCCTCAAACTGCCTCGGTGGTCATCCAATGCCGGTCGCTCTGAAGGTTACAATAGCTCTTAATTTCTATGCGTGTGGCTCATTCCAGGCTTCAACGGCAGACTTGTGCGGAGTCTCCCAAGCAGCAGAGCATCACTGCATAAAGGTTGTGACTGATGAGTTGTTCCGACATACACACAATTTCATCACATTCAAGACGGACAACACCAGTGAGGCTGAGAGAGCAGTAGGCTTCAGCACAATAGCTGGGTTCCCAATTGTATAGATTGTACTCATGTGGCCATTAGAGCACCTGCAGGTCAGTCAGGGCATTCATTAACCACAAGGGCTTCCACTCACTGAACACTCAGCTCGTCTGTGATCATCGAAAGAGAATCATGCAGGCGTGTGCAGGTTATCCTGGGAATTGTCACGATATATTAGTTATCCGAAACTCCCAGGTGCCTGTACTTTTCCGTCCTCCTGACAGCCTTGAGGGTTGGATACTTGGAGACAGAGGTTATGTTCTGAAGACATGGCTAATGACACCGGTGAGGATCCCAAGGGTTCACACTGAGGAATGTTACAATGAGAGCCATGTGGCCACCAGTGTGACCATTGAACAAACTATTAGCCTACTAAAAATGAGATTTAGGTGTCTCAACTGCTCAGGTGGAGCCCTGCAGTACGCACCATCAAGGGTTTCCAGAATTATTGTTGTCTGCTGCGCCTTGCACAACCTGGTGATGGATAGGGGAGGGGCCCTGAAGGATGATCAAGGTCATGGCGAGGAGTCAACAGACAACGACAGAGTTTTGGATGGAGATGTTGCAGGTGCAGCATTTGGTGCACGGACATCTGGTGGAGTTGCCAGATGTGGAAGATGGGCAGCAGTCACATGATGGTCAGGGAGAGGAAACTGAATGTCATTTGGAGTTAAGTGCAAGAGAGTCCCGGGAGGCTCTAATAGGCAGGCATTTCTCTTGAGAGGATCTTAATATACAAATAATTGACATTGCGGTATGAGAGGAATCATTGTGAGGTTCTGAGAGGGCAAATACACTCACCTTCAGGGGGAGAGATGATCTGACGATACACACCTTCACATTATGATGAACCCAACCTAAGTGTGTGACCTTGCATATAAAACCTCTCATGTTGAGCTACGATGTTGGATGCAACTTCAGGAATGACCAACAAAATGTTAAATTTTAATTCCACAAGTTATATTAAATTTTTTTCCTTGACAAATTAAATAAATAATTGGAAAGTAACCCAGTGAACCAGGAGTGATGTTACTGTGATTTCTTTATACGTTTGCGGGTGCTCATGCGTGTGGACGGTCCCTCGCCGCCAGACTCACCAGAGACAGGTGGCTGATCGGGCTGCCGCCCTGCTCTTGATGACTTTGGCGGTCGTCCTGTGCTTGCTCACGGCCGTGCAGGCCACGGCTTTTCAGGGTGCTCATGAGAAATATCAGGAGCACCCTCTAACACCCTGGGTGTTTGCGGTTGACATGTCACTGGCAGAGGGAGCAAGAAGGTGCATTGGGGGCGCCCTGAGAGGAGCTCCCATATGCGATCCGCTGCTGCCCCTGTGCCCTCCTGAGGCTCGGCTGGTCCTCAACGGTGACCCCGGAGGGATAAGCAGCCTCGACCTGAGTGTGATCTCTGAAGCTCTGGTCCAGGAAGGCAACACTCGCTCTGAGGTCAGAGATAGCATCTAGTACTGGCCCCTCCACTGTGGCCGCCAATCTTTCAACGGAGGTTGCCGGTTGGACAAATGCCTGAGAGTTTGCAGCACTCATGCCCTGGATGGACATTTCCAGAGTACAGCTCGCAGTGTCTCTGGCAACTCTGCCAGATGTCCATGTACCGCATGCTGCACCTGCAACATCTCCCGCCAAATGGATGATCTCAGAGGCTCATCATCAGCTTGTGGCTCTGCACTGGCCTGGCATCCCACAATCCTCCGATTGTCGGAGGCATCTGCCAGTACTGCCTCTGGTGGCTGGTCCGGCAACTGTGCTGTGCTTACATCTGTATGTGAATACGTCTCCGCGGATACACTAATCCCAACCGTGGTGGAAGTTTCTGCGCTGGCGCTTGGTGAGGTGCGAGGATATGACAGTGGACCCTCTGAGGCACCCTCCTCATCCTCAGAGGTGGACGGTTGAGCCACTGAGATGTCTCCTGGCCGCTGCTGTGTTTCACCTGCAGGGAAAATCATATTGATCATTTTGACCAGCACTCCAGACATAAGGACATGTTATTGACTGCATTTTGGTCACATCTGTGATTCAACTTTTGACAGCACACTTCAGTATATTAGACAATCACAACTCCACCGCCACCCCCCCACCCCCCCCCCCCCATATACCCTTACACCACATACTGGGTCACTCACCCTCCTGGCCAGGTCCACCGGCCTCGCCATCTGCTAAGGCCCGTCCTCCGTCCTCCCCTGCTGGCATTAATGCATCCGCCTCTACTCTGGCAAGGTATGCCTGATTGGCAATGCCACCACTAGTCCGGGACTTCTCTCGGGCATTGTGTGCCCTCTTTTCCTATTTAAACAAAAATACTTAGTCTCGACATATTAGTTGGCATCTCACGCACTCACCCATAGGGTTTGTTGTTGCATTTCACTGCTATGCCAATGCTGTGCCCGACTTGAACACTTCTGAATCACTGCATCTCAGACTTGCCCATCTTGCGTCCCAATGCAAGGCAGCATCCAAAGAATGATCAAAGAGGGCTTCCACCTTGCAGCGTGAGGACACATAGACCCTCCCTTAACACATTAATGATGAGATGAATGAGGAATGCCCCTTACCCTGGCAGAACAAAGGAGGTCATTGATCCACTTGCAGCACTGGAGCCATGTCCACCTTACAACGCTGCAGCTGCTGACCTCCTCCCCGACCTCCAGCCAGGCCCTCTCGGTCACTTGGGAGGGCCGCCTTCTGCCGTCTGCATTGAAGAGGCCCTCCCACCTCGCCTCTACCGCTTGGAGGAGGACTTGCAGTGATTCCTCAGAAAATCTGGGGGCTGTGCGGAAACTTCTCCCCTCCAGTACTGGTGATTGATTCTGCAGCATGTATGTTTTCCCTCTTTCTTTCCTGCTCCTGGGCACTGCCAGTCCTCCTTCAATCCTTGCAGGCGCAGAGCCTTGTATCCTTCCCTAAACTTTCCACAGTAAGCACCAGCTGTCTTCCTCGGATGTCAGGTAAGAATCAACCGGTCCATTTCATTGCTCTAAGTCTTTTTAAAGGGCTTAAAGCAGCCTTTTCCGAATGTGGCCCCACCCCCAACGCTGCTCAGCATCCTGCCTGCACGCGCCCTTTCCAGTCACAAAGACTCTGCGGGGCTGCTAATTGGCTGCCTCGCGCGTGATTTTTAAATTTTATTTTTATTTATTTATTTATAGATACAGCACTGAAACAGGCCCTTCAGCCCACCGAGTCTGTGCCGACCATCAACCACCCATTTTTTTTTTATACTAATCCTACATTAATCCCATATTTCCACCACATCCCCACAATTCTCCTACGACCTACCTACACTAGGGGTAATTTACAATGGCCAATTTACCTATCAACCTGCAAGTCTTTGGCTGTGGGAGGAAACCGAAACACCCAGCGGAAACCCACGCGGTCACAGGGAGAATTTGCAAACTCCACACAGGCAGTACCCAGAATCGAACCCGGGTCGCTGGAGCTGTGAGGCTGCGGTGCTAGCCACTGCGCCACTGTGCCACCCTGATGCCGGTGGCTGGGAGGTGCAGAGCAGGATCGGAGTCCTCATCCGCTTCTGCCTCATCCGCCCCGGAGCCGCCAAGAGTGGAAAAACTCCAGCCACCGTGGCTGCAGTGTATACCATCTACAAGATGCGCTGCAGCAACTTGCCAGGGGTCCTTCACCAGTACCTCCCAAACCTATGACCTCTACCACCTGGAAGGACAAGGGCAGCAGATGCATGGGAACCACACCACCTGCAAGTTCCCCTCCAAGCCACCCCATCCTGACTTGGAACTATATCACCATTCCTTCACTGTTGCTGTGCCAAAATCTTGGAACTCCCTCCCACACAGCAATTTGGTGTACCTACACTATAAGACTACAGTGGTTCAAGAAGACAGCTCATTACCACCTTCTCTAGGGCAATTAGGGATGGGCAATGGTGCTGACATCCCATGATTGAATTACAAGAAAAGTTCTCAACCAGAGAGTTCAGCTAGTGAGTGGCATGTGTGAACATTTTTACAATTTGATCCAGAACTTATAAGCCTGGATTTAACACATAAATCATTTCCTCCCACTTATTTCTGTGTTTTAAGTTACAGATATGCTCTTTATTAACACTATGAAAGTTTCTCAATGAATTTTCATTATGAGTGAAGCAGAGATTGCAGCCACAATCCCACCTGCATTCCATCTTACCCACTATCCACTTCTGGAATTAACAAAATGTGGTTACCCTAATAGTAAGAGGTGTCTGAAATTGGTTTCTCAATGAATATGTCCTTCCCTCCCTCTAAGATGACTTACAAGGATAGGGAATTTACTATGTGGAATACTAAAGGGTTCTAGAATCTGCTGACCAGGGCCATGTTCCTACAAGGCAGCTAGTGCTGCCAGATTTTCCTGCTCTCATCCCAACATGACTAAGTATCACACAACCAAATAACTTTCCAATAGTGACCTATCTTCTAAACACCAAACTCAGTACCTGTTGAGAAACAGAACCTAAGTGTCACCAAGCCTGAAATTTGAACTGAGGCCCTTGGAATGGAGTCGAACATTTGCCTGTCGAGCAAGAAATTATTGAATTGCTTGTGCTTCTGGAGTTGATAAAAATGGTAATTTTAAGAGTCTTACCTAATGTCTCAATGGGAGCTGCAAGAGTTATGACTGATCTGTTATAGTCATAATCTGAAAATATGTTCAGCACAGTTGTTTGTGTTTTCCTCTGGCCTGCAATCAAGGCACAAAAATATCTCTCAAACTTTTCAGGTAGTTATTTTTACTTATAATGGTAGCAATAAAAAATTAAAATGTACCTTGCTTATTAAAGAGTGCAGCTTTAGCAACCCTTTCTACAATGTCTTGCTTTCTAGCTTCAGAAATGTTCAGCAAACAGACAGCCAAACGGAGATCCAGTCTTGAAGATGCCATGTTTTGGCCTGAACAGGAATTCAAAAATAGCAGAATGTAAAAACGAATGTGTTTCAGTCTCATATTTTTAATCCTTTCTAATTAATTTCCCCTTGTGGTGCTTATAATGAACCAATCAAGAACCAGCCCCCTCCAAATGACGCTACATAATAGAGGGGTACACAGGAAACTTGAGATTCTTTGCTTTGCTCCTGACTGTGAGAAATTGCTTTGTCTTAACTCTGCACTCGCTCCCGCAGATAAACTGACATTGGACAATCATTGAGTACAAAGTAGCACAGATGCACCTACACAGCTCGCTGCCAGGTTTATTTTAAACAGTGTTTAGGATATACATGGCCATGAAGAATGTAAGCATGAGCGCAAATATAACTAACTTAAAGCCAAGGTGCAGCCTTACTGTAAGGAAACTGACAGTAATGAACACTGGGGATATAAAATGGAAACAGAAAATGCTAGAAACACTCAGCAGGCTAGGCAGCATCTGTGGAGAGGGAAACAGAGGTAATGTTTCAGGTCAATGATCTTTCATTAGAACGGAACAATATAAATTTATTGCTGTCTGTAGTAGCTGAACCTGCCAATATTGCAACCATCTGTATGACAAGCAGCAACAATCTTACATTGCTGAAGAAAACAGAAAATCTGAAGAGTTTACATTTTAAATCTTTTGTAGTTATGCAGTGCTGTAAAAGGTAGTTCTACTGTATTTTTACAGAAATAATATTTAGTGACCGCACTACTCTGTTTACAAACGCCCAAGAAGTAACAATGACTCTTCAAGACAATAAATGTCATGCTATAAATGAAATGATTAGATTTTACCCCTAACATATAGGGTTGTTACTTTTTATGAGAACACAAAGGTTTCACCTAGATTAACAGGGGTTTAAGTACAACCTTTGGAAAAGGAATACTGGTACTTTAACAGCTCAGAGTCATTAAACAGGCTCTTTATTATCTGTTTTCTTGCTTTCATGTAAGTTAATAAACTGTGACGGAAACCACACCTGCCGAATGGAAACATATTAATTTCGTCAGATGGAACACTACTTGTACCCTTTTACAAGATATTGCACGGAACTTGTTTAAAAAAAGACCACAGATGGACAATTGAAACATGGCTGCACATTTGCATTCTGAGTGACAGTTGAATAGAGAGACAATGGGAGTACTCACTGATTCAATTAACAAGACTGGTCTGGGAAATCATGATACTCAACGTTCTTTGTCTGTGTAATAGCCAGAGCTCCACAACCCAACGAGTGTGACTGGAGAATTTTGAGAATCAATATCCCTCGCAAAGATGCTATTTCAAACAAAGAGCTAGTCACATGACTTACCTGCAGGCCAGACTGAGAACTGTTTAAATTGTGCCTCACAGAAAGGTTTGGACAGACTGTAATTTGAAGACTAAAGAGAAGGAATGTCTCTCCCTGTCTCTCTCTTTCTCCAGCAAAGTCCCAGGGACCCATGGCAGCAGCTTCAGCCTCAAGACAGAGCACTTCTTCAGCCTTCTGGTACCAGAGAAGCAAGTTTGAAAGTGTGCATTGGGCCCCAGCGAAAACTCCAAGAGCGCAATCTCAACCAAGAACTTTACATCCAAACCAAAAGACAGTAACTGAATTCTATTTATTGCCAACTCTACTAAAACCTCCCCCTTTAATTCTTTCTCCACCCTCTATATCTATTTGTGTGTGTGTTTATCTTGTATGCATGCTAACGTGGCTGCATCGCGTATTTCTGTAATTTTAACCAAGTTAGAGTGTTAATGCTAAAAAACTTACATCTTTCTTGTTTAAACCTGAGAAAACCTGTCTGGTAGGTTCATTTACAATTACAATTAAACAGCAGTGAGAAAGGACTCACTAAGGTGTTAAGCTAAAAACACTGTGTTTAAAAGATAAACCCTGTTATGGCCAAACCAGAAAAGGGGCAAGAGGGGAGCCTGAGACCCCTTCCTCAACCGGTCATAACAAAAGAGACAAATGTAATAATAATACAATCAAAGAAAATGCTGCCATGTCCATTGGCAATTAAGATTTGTAATGCATCCTAAACTCAAGCAAGTGTTATATAAGTGTAACAGTCTAGTCAATCTCCCATGCTATTGCTCTTGAGTAGTGCAAGGCCAGGAGTGTGGAGGCTGAACACTGACTGATACAGCAGCAGTGTTTGTAGTAAAAGGAGAGGACAAACTGCTAGTTTCTCATGCTTATCACATTGTTACCTGGAGGTCAGGACTTGATACTCAAACACTGCTGCAACATTCCCATATCAGGTAGGAATACTCATCCAGTGCTAGTGCCAGTTCAAAGGCTGTGTTTCATAGCTATCCTGGGCTGGATTTTCATTCTGGGATCAGGACCCAACATTGGGAGAACTTCTGGGTCCCGACCCCACACTACGTGGCGCGATTTTAGAAGAAAAGAGCACTAATTGGCCTGAGGTCAAGTCTGCCATCAAATTAGTGGCAGTGGGCACAGGGAGGCAGCAGGACTTACACAGAGTGGGCCTAATTTAAAGGGCAAATGCAGCCATCATGGTGCTGGTCATTTCATTCGGATAGAGGAGTAGGGCAGTGGGACAGCAAGACCTCAGGCATCCGTGCCAGGGCTGCCTCACAGTTTTCTGATGCCTCCCTAGAGGTGTTTTGGAGGCCATGGCAGCACAGAGAAGCACTCTTTTTTTCTGAGAGCAGCATGAGAAGGCCACCTCGCCAAACAAAGGAGGCATGGCTGGAGCTGGCTTACACTTTGAGTAGCTGCAGCATTGTCATGAGGACCTGGGTTCAGTGCCACGTGCGCTTCAACGACCTTCTTAGGTCTGGTAAGGTTAGTGCAACGCAACATCCATATGAGAGGGCTCCTGGACTGTAGTCACCAGCATACACATGAGCTGCACAGCCTGAGGGTGCATAGTGTTCCCGAATATAGGAGAAATTTGTGCCCAGGAGCATTACTGAGTCCTGAGCAAAGCTCACAAAACTAATGCTATTTTGGAGGAGACAACATTGAAGACTGTTAAATCTCATGATTGCTCTGTTGGAAGTGGTGAGAGAGGGCAGCTTTGCCTTAACTCTCTCTCTCAATCTTGCAGGAGAAAAGAGCGCACAAAGCGTCAGAGAGGGCTCGCTCAGGCGGTGGAGTGCCCCAGCTTGCCATTTTAACGTTCATGGAGAAGGCAGCACTTGATTTGGCGAGGGTAGCATCGCAACAGAGTTTTTAAAAATTCTTTTATGTGATGTTGGTTTCTGAGGCATACAGAAAAGTGGATAGAATGTCGCATCTTATGAGATTTTTTCCTTGTTAAAAGCTTGAGCTTTCTTGTGAACACATCCTTCATCTTCATACAATTACTTCTGGCTATCTCTATCCTTCTTCTGACTTCGAAATTGCATCTACTATCTTCTGTTATCATTTGTCCTAAATCAACAAACTTATCTTCTTGTCCCAGTGTGACGCCATCCATTTCAATCTTCACTCTAGTTACTTCCAATGTATTCCTTCTAACTACCATTGTTTTTCCTTTTTAGTGTTCATACTCAATCCATATTCTAAACTTCTAGATTTTACATGATCTATGATATTTTGTAGGGCCTCTTCTGATTCTCTAAGTACCGCAGTGTCATCAACGTACCGCAAGTTTATGTTCTTGCCTCCAATTTTTACACCTGGAAGTACCTCTAATTCTCTGAATATCTGTTCTATGTACAGATTGAATAATCTTGGCGACAGTACACAGTCTTGTCGTACTCCTCTCTTCACTTGACAAATATCTGATTGTCCATCTTCGAGCCTGATGCTCGCTATTGGGTCCTCTTCCTCCTCCGAGGAACTGTGCCATTCCAGCACCTCTGCCTCTTCAAGGTCCAACCTCCCTGGTGGGCCATGTTATGGAGAGAGCAGCAGACAGCCACAATGCGCAGCACTCTTGAGGGACCCCTTTCGCAAGGCTACATTTCGTACCCTGGAGAGGGAGCATGCGATGTCTGCCGTTTCACTTGAGACCTTCTGCGACCAGTGGGCACCTCAGGGGCTGGAGTGCATTATCGATGTGGATAATTGTATTTTAATTTCAGTTCACTGTATTTTAATTTCAGGCCACTGTGACTTTGACAGCTGCTGGTGGGGCATGCCCACGAGACGTGGGAGGTCTAAGATGATCCTCTAAGAGGGCACATGTCTCAGAAAGAATCTGCCTGGATAGGCAAAGCCTCCTGTGGCACTGATGCTCTGACATATCAAGGTAGCTTATTTTTTTACGGTACAGCTTGTGCTGAGGGGATTGTCTTCATTGCCTTCCTGCATCTTGTTCCTCTCTTCTGCACTCCTAATGCAAAGAAGTCTGCATCTGTTGCTACAGATGCTGCTCCTCATCGCTACTCATCCCTATCTCGGAATCGCTCATTCCCATTGCCAGGTCTGGCCTTGCTTGCCATCAGCGCTGCTGTTCAAGGCTTCCCAGAATCCCCCCTCATTTGTCCCCCTGTGATCCACACTGGCTCACTACCCCTAAATTGCCCCAACTTTCGCAGTCCAAATGATCATGGAGCCTTGCTCTTGCGATGGCAACTGTGTGTCAATGCATGAGGGCCTCTCTGAGCCTTCCCCCTTTTATGTTGCCTTATGATTATCTCCCGCAGCCATGACTGGCTCCCTGCTGTGTTGCTGCCTTCCCCAATGGACGTATTGGAGAACTACCTTGGTTCGTGTGCCTACTTTCAAAATAGCAAACTGGCCCTCAACAAGCTATAAACAAACACGTTTGTATTATGAAGTGCTCATCTGCCCTTTTCAGGCAAGTGGCCAGTTCCGCTTCCCGGCACTGGTATCAAAGTTGCTACGTTTCAGTACTGTGTCGGGAAGCTGGCGCGCAACTTGGTGGCATGAAATTGTGGGCCTGTCTGTGTTCTTCCTTCCCTGGCTACGCAATGAAAATTCGACTCCCAGTGATAATTACAGAGATACATTTTGGGTTTTTTTCTTATTTGATTGGCCAATTTGGACCAATAAAAAAGCAAATAGGAACCCTACAATGAAAAATTTGAAATATCAGTCAGTTTAACCTTGGTGGTGGGAAAGCTTTTAGAAATGATAATTGGGACAAAACGAATAGTTACTTGGACAAATGTGTATCCATTAAAGAAAGCCAGCACGGATTTGTTAAAGACAATTCGTTTTTAAATAACTTGATTGAGTTTTTGATGAGGTAACAGAGAGGGTTGATGAGGGTCACGTGGTTGATGTACTTCCAAGAGCTCTGATAAAGTGCCACGTAACAGGTTTGTCAGCAAAGTTAGAACTCATGGAATAAAAGTAGCCGTATGGATATGATATTGGCTGAGTGACAGGCAACAGAAATTTTGAACAGTTGACTTTTGGACTGGAGGAAAGTTTATATTGGGGTTTCCCAGGGATCGATGTTAGGTCCCCTGCTTTTCTTGATCACCTAGACATGGGTTTGCAGGGCATTATATCAAAATTTGCAGATGACACTAAACTTGGAAGTATTGTGAACTGTGAGGAGGAGAGTGATAAACTGCAAGAGGACGTAGACAGGCTGGTGGAATGGGCCGACAAGTGACAGATGAAATTTAATGCAGATAAGTGTGAAGTGATTTATTTTGGTAGGAAGAATGATGAGAAGCAATATAAAATAAAGGGTAGAATTCTAAATGGGGTGCAGGAGCAGAGGGACCTTGGGGAATATGTGCACAAATCATTGAAGGTTGCAGGGCAGGTTGAGAAAGCTGTTAATAAAGCATATGGTACCCTAGCCTTTATAAGTAGGAGCATAGGGTGCAAGAACAAGGAAGTTATGATAAACCTGTACAAAACACTGGTTTGGCTTCAGCTGGTGTATTGTGTCCAATTCTGGGCACAACATTTCAGGAAGGATTTTAAGGCAGTAGAGGGGGTGCAGAAAAGATTCACGAGACTGGTTCCAGGGATGAGAAACTTCAATAATGTGGATAGATTGGAGAAGCACAGTGGTTAGCACCACAGCCTCACAGCTTCAGCGACCCGGGTTCAGTTTTGGGTACTGCCCGTGCGGAGTTTGCAATTTCTCCCTGTGACCTGCGTGGGTTTCCTTCGGGTGCTCCGGTTTCCTCCCACATGCCAAAGACTTGCGGGTTGATAGGTAAATTGGCCATTGTAAATTGCCCCTAGTGCGGGTAGGTGGTAGGAGAATTGAGGGAAGGTAGAGATGTGAGAGTGAAATGGGATTAATGTAGGATTAGTATAAACGGGTGGTTGATGGTCAGCACAGACTCTATGGCCCAAAGGGCCTGTTTCAGTGCTGTATCTCTCTATGACTCTAAGTGGGGTCAGTTCTCCTTGGAGAAGAGGAGATTTGAGAGACCTGTTCAAAATCATGAGGGGTTAGACAGAGTAGGTCGGGAGAAACTGTTCCCGTAGGTGGAAGGATCCAGAACTAAAGGACACCAATTTAAGGTTATCGGTAAAAGAAGCAATGACGACATGAGGAAAAACCTTTCCACGCAGCCAGTGGTGAGGATCTGGAATGCACTGCCTGAGAGTGTGGTGGTGGCAGATTCAATCGAGGCTTTCAAAAGAGAATTGGATAATTATCTGAAGAAAAAAATTAGCAGGGCTACAGGTAAAAGGCAGGGGAGCAGAACAAGGTGATTTGCTCTTGCAGAGAGCCAGCACAGACACGACGGGTTGAACGGCCACCTTCTGTGCTGTAACCATTCTATGATTCTATAGAAAATTTAACTGTGATTGTTTCCAACATCCTCTTATTTGATTTCCTCTTACTTCTTCGATTCTGATATAAGAAATATATAGACCGAAAATACCTGGTCAGAACAGAAAGATGACCAAGCCTCAGCCTTAAAGCAAAAGTTAAATACTGCAGATGCTGGAAATCGGAAATAGAAACAAGAAATGCTGGATTCACTCAGCAGGTCTGGCAGCATCTGTGGAAAGAGAAGCAGAGTTAACGTTTCGGGTCAGTGACCCTTCTCGCTGGAAATACTCAGCAGGTCAAGGCAGCACATTTTTGGTCGATGACCTTTCATCAGAATAGGGAAAAGTTAGAAATGTAACCGGTTTTAAGCAAGTGAAAGGGGGGGGGGGTGGGGGGAGGGTGAGAAAAAGAACAAAAGGGAAGGTGTGTGATAGGTTGGAAGACAGCAGAGATTAAATGACAAAAGAGTTGGTTGTGTAAGGCTAAAGGGAGTGGTAATGGGACAAGTAAAAAAACAAAAGATGTATCTCAAGGAGGTATGGCAGAATGATGAACAGCTGCCGTCCGAAAGCAAAAGCAGGAGAAAAACGAGTAAAACCAAAACCTGCAAAGGAAAGGGAATGAAAGGAAGGAAGAGATGATGGTCTGAAATTGTTGAACTCAGTGCTGAGTCTGGAAGGCTGTAAAATGCTTAATTGAAAGATGAGGTGCTGTTCCTTGAACTGACACTGAGCTTCAGTGGGACAGTGCAGTAGGCCGAAGACAGATACATCAGTGTGAGGGCAAGATGGAGAATTAAAGTGACAGGTGACCGGAAGCTCAGGGTCATGCTTACGGACTGAATGGAGCTGTTCTGCAAAGCGATCACCCAATCTGCGTTTGGTCTCCCCAATGTAAAGCAATTTGCATTGTGAGTAGCAAAGAGAATTAGAATTAGAACATAACAGCGCAGTACAGGCCCTTCGGCCCTCGATGTTGCGCCGACCTGTGAAACCATCTGACCTACACTATTCCATTTTCATCCATATGTCTATCCAATGACCACTTAAATGCCCTTAAAGTTGGCGACTCTACTACTGCTGCAGGCAGGGCGTTCCATGCCCCTACTACTCTCTGAGTAAAGAAACTACCTCTGACATCTGTCCTATATCTATCACCCCTCAACTTAAAGCTATGTCCCCTCGTGTTTGCCATCACCATCCGAGGAAAAAGACTCTCACTATCCACCCTATCTAACCCTCTGATTATCTTATATGTCTCTATTAAGTCACCTCTCCTCTTCCTTCTCTCCAACGAAAACAACCTCAAGTCCCTCAGCCTTTCCTCGTAAGACCTTCCCTCCATGCCAGGCAACATCCTAGTAAATCTCCTCTGCACCCTTTCCGAAGCTTCCACATCCTTCCTATAATGCGGTGACCAGATCTGCACGCAATACTCCAGGTGCGGTCTCACCAGAGTTTTGTACAGCTGCAGCATGACCTCGTGGCTCCGAAACTCGATCCTCCTACTAATAAAAGCTAACACACCATATGCCTTCTTAACAGCCCTATTAACCTGGGTAGCAACCTTCAGGGATTTATGTACCTGGACACCAAGATCTCTCTGTTCATCTACACTACCAAGAATCTTCCCATTAGCCCAGTACTCTGCATTCCTGTTACTCCTTCCAAAGTGAATCACCTCACACTTTTCCGCATTAAACTCCATTTGCCATCTCTCAGCCCAGCTCTGCAGCCTATCTATGTCCCTCTGTACCCTACAACATCCTTCGGCACTATCCACAACTCCACCGACCTTAGTGTCATCCGCAAATTTACTAACCCACCCTTCTACACCCTCTTCCAGGTCATTTATAAAAATGACAAACAGCACTGGCCCCAAAACAGATCCTTGCGGTACACCACTAGTAACTAAACTCCAGGATGAACATTTGCCATCAACCACCACCCTCTGTCTTCTTTCAGCTAGCCAATTTCTGATCCAAAGCTCTAAATCACCTTCAACCCCATACTTCCGTATTTTCTGCAATAGCCTACCATGGGGAACCTTATCAAACGCCTTACTGAAATCCATATCCACCACATCCACTGCTTTACCCTCATCCACCTGTTTGGTCACCTTCTCGAAAAACTCAATAAGGTTTGTGAGGCACGACCTACCCTTCACAAAACTGTGCTGACTATCGCTAATGAACTTATTCTTTTCTAGATTATTATAAATCCTGTCTCTTATAACCTTTTCCAACATTTTACCCACAACCGAAGTAAGGCTCACAGGTCTATAATTACCAGGGCTGTCTCTACTCCCCTTCTTGAACAAGGGGACAACATTTGCTATCCCCCAGTCTTCCGGCACTATTCCTGTCGACAATGACGACATAAAGATCAAGGACAAAGGCTCTGCAATCTCCTCCCTAGCTTCCCAGAGAATCTTAGGATAAATCCCATCTGGCCCAGGGGACTTATCTATTTTCACACTTTACAAAATTGATAACACCTCCTCCTTGTGAACCTCAATCCCATCTAGCTTAGTAGCCTGAATCTCAGTATTCTCCTCGACAACATTTTTGTTCTCTACTGTAAATACTGACGCAAAATATTCATTTAACGCTTCCCCTATCTCCTCTGATTCCACACACAACTTCCCACTACTATCCTTGATTGGCCCTAATCTAACTCTAGTCATTCTTTTATTCCTGATATACCTATAGAAAGCCTTAGGGTTTTCCCTGATCCTATCCGCCAATGGCTTCTCGTGTCCTCTCCTTGCTCTTCTTCGCTCTCCCTTTAGACCCTTCCTGGCTAGCTTGTAACTCTCAAGCGCCCTAACTGAGCCTTCACGTCTCATCCTAACATAAGCCGCCTTCTTCCTCTTGACAAGCGCTTCAACTTCTTTCGTAAACCACGGCTCCCTCGCTCGACAACTTCCTCCCTGCCTGACAGGTACATACTTATCAAGGACACGCAGTAGCTGCTCCTTGAATAAGCTCCACATTTCGATTGTTCCCATCCCCTGCAGTTTCCTTTCCCATCCTACGCATCCTAAATCTTGCCTAATCGCATCATAATTTCCTTTCCCCCAGCTATAATTCTTGCCCTGCGGTATATACCTGTCCCTGCCCATCGCTAAGGTAAACCTAACCGAATTGTGATCACTATCACCAAAGTGCTCACCTACATCTAAATCTAACACCTGGCCGGGTTCATTACCCAGTACCAAATCCAATGTGGCATCGCCCCTGGTTGGCCTGTCCACATACTGTGTCAGAAAACCCTTCTGCACACACGGGACAAAAACTGACCCATCTAAAGTACTCGAACTATAGTATTTCCAGTCAATATTTGGAAAGTTAAAGTCCCCCATAACAACTACCCTGGTACTCTCACCCCTGTCGAGAATCATCTTCGCTATCCTTTCCTCTACATCTCTGGAACTATTCGGAGGTCTATAAAAGACTCCCAACAGGGTGACCTCACCTCTCCTGTTTCTAACCTCGGCCCATACTACCTCAGTAGATGAGTCCTCAAACGTCCTTTCTGTCGCTGTAATACTCAACTTGATGCATTCTGTTCTCTCAGGTTCACCCCTAACATTGCCATCCAACCTGCTGACAAGATGATGCTGTTGTTGGCAAACTGATCTCTACATAGCAGAGGCCGAACGCCAACTCTCCGACACTTCCTCCTCCCTACCCCTGGACCACGATCCCACCACCGAACATCAAGCCATTGTTTCCAGGACGGTCACTGACCTCACCTCCGTGGAGATCTTCCCTCCATGGCTTCCAACCTCATAGTCCCCTAACCCTGATCCAATTCTACCTCCTTTCAAGATCCAGAAACAGGACTGCTCGGGTAGACCTATTGTTTCAGTCTGTTTCTGTCACACTGAACTGATTTCTTCCTGTCTCTACTTCTTCCTGTCTACATACTGTGTCCTTGATTAACAATGCCACACCCCCCCCTCTTTTACCATCTTCTCTGTTCTTACTGAAACATCTAAATCCCAGAACCTGCAACATCCATTCCTGCCCCTGTCTCCGAAATGGCCACTACATCGAGTTCCCAGGTACCAACCCATGCTGCAAGCTCACCCACCTTATTCCGCATGCTCCTGGCGTTGAAGTAGACACACTTTAAACCAGGTTCTTGCTTGCCAGTGCCCTCTTGCGTCCTTGTAACCTTATCCCTGACCTCACTACTCTCAACATCCTGTACACTGGCACTACAATTTAGGTTCCCATTCCCCTGCTGAATTAGTTTAAACCCCCCTGAAGAGCACTAGCAAATCTCCCCCCCCAGGATATTGGTACCCCTCTGGTTCAGGTGAAGACCATCCTGTTTGTAGAGGTCCCACCTACCCCAGAAAGAGCCCCAATTATCCAGGAAACCAAAACCCTCCCTCCTGCACCATCCCTGCAGCCACGTGTTCAACTTCTCTCTCTCCCTATTCCTCGCTTCGCTATCACGTGGCACGGGCAACAACCCAGAGATAACAACTCTGTTTGTTCTCGCTCTAAGCTTCCACCCTAGCTCCCTGAATTTCTGTCTTAAATCCCCATCTCTCTTCCTACCTATGTCGTTGGTGCCTATGTGGACCATGACTTGGGGCTGCTCCCCCTCCCCCCTAAGGATCCCAAAAACACGATCTGAGACATCACGAGCCCTGGCACCTGGGAGGCAACACACCAACCGTGAGTCTCTCTCATTCCCACAGAACCTCCTATCTGTTCCCCTAACTTTGGAGTCCCCAATGACTAATACTCTGCCCCCTTCCCTTCTGTGAATATTCAATAGTGAATTGAAGGAAGTTCCGTAAATTGCTGTTTCACCTGGAAGGAATGATTAGACCTTGGACAGTGAGGAGGGAGGAGGTAAAAGGGCAGGTATTGCTTCTCCTACACTTGCATGGAAAGGTAACGTGGGAAGGTGATGGTGTTGAGGGTGATTGAGGAGTGGACATGGGTGCTGAAAGACGTGTTTGGTGCTGGCATCACGCTGGAGGTGGTGGAAATGGCGGAGGATGATCTGTTGAATACAGAGGCTGGTGGGGTGGAAATCCTATCATGAAAGAGGGGAAGGGGTGAGAGCAGAAGTGCAGGAAATGGGATGAACACGTTCGAAGGCCCTGTCAACTGCAGTGGGGGGATGTCCTTGGTTGAGGAAAAAGGACATATTGGAAGTGTTGGCATGGAAGGTTACATCATCAGAACAGATGTGATGGAGATGGAAAAACTAGGATAATGGAATGAAATCCTTACAGGAAGTAGGGTGTAATGAGGTGTAGTTGAGGTAGCTGTATGAGTCAGTGGGTTTATGTGAATATTTGTTCACAGCCTATCCCCAGAAATAGAGACAGTTAAGTCAAGGAAGGGAAGGGAAAAGTCTGTGTTGGATCATGTGAAGGTGAGAGAATGGTGGAAAATGGAAGCAAAGTTGAAGTTTTCCAGTTCAGAGCAAGAGCAGTAAATGGCACCAATACAGTCATCAATGTACCGGAAAAAGAGGTGAGGGAGGGGGCTTGATTAGAACTGGAACACGGAATGTTCCACATATCCCATTTAAAGGCAGGCATAGCTAGGACCCATTCAGGTACCCACACCAACAACTTTTATTTGGAGGAAATGAGTTGGGTTAAAGGAGAATTGTTCAATATAAGTTCACCCAGGTGGAGGAGAGTGGTGGTGGATGGAGACTGGTTGGGCCTCCTTTCAAGGGAGAAGAGGAGTGCCCGAAGACCGTCCTGGTGGGGGACTGACGTGTAGAGAGGTTGGACGTCCTTGGTGAAGAGGCGACTGTTAGGGCCAGGAAATTGGAAACGGTTAAGGTGACAGAGGGCATCAGAAGAGTCATGGATGTAGTTGCGAAGAGATTGGACAAGGGGAGAAAAAAAAAGTAGAGACAGGAAGAAATCAGTTCAGTGTGACAGAAACAGACTGAAACAATAGGTCTACCCGGGCAGTCCTGTTTTTGGATCTTGAAAGGAGGTAGAATTGGATCAGGGTTAGGGGACTATGAGGTTGGAAGCCATGGAGGGAAGATCTCCACGGAGGTGAGGTCAGTGACCGTCCTGGAAACAATGGCTTGATGTTCGGTGGTGGGATCGTGGTCCAGGGGTAGGGAGGAGGAAGTGTCGGAGAGTTGGCGTTCGGCCTCTGCTATGTAGAGATCAGTTTGCCAACAACAGCATCATCTTGTCAGCAGGTTGGATGGCAATGTTAGGGGTGAACCTGAGAGAACAGAATGCATCAAGTTCAAATGGAGACAGGTTAGAGTGACTGAGGGGAGCAGAGAAATTGAGACAGCTGATGTCATACTGGCATTTCTCAATGAAAAGAGTGGATAAGAGGCCAGAGTGAGAGGTCCTGGAGGGACAATAATGGAGATGGGTAAAAGGGTCTGCTGTGTGGAGGGTGGACTCCTGGCCAAAGAAGTGGACACAGAGGTGAAGCCAACAAAAACAAGAAATGCTGGATTCACTCAGCAGGTCTGGCAGCATCTGTGGAAAGAGAAGCAGAGTTAACGTTTCGGGTCAGAGGTGAAGCCGTTGGAAGAAGAGCTCAGCGTCGTGCAGAGTTTGAAATTCTTTGAGGTGGATGCGTAAGGGAATGAAGCTGAGGCCTTTGTTAATGACAGTCTTCTCTGTTCTCAGCCTACTGCAGTGTCCCAATGAAGCTCAACGTAACTTCAAGGAACGGCAGCTCATCTTTCGATTAGGCATGTGACATCCTTTCAGACCACACATTGAGTTCAACAATTTCAGACCATAATCGCTGCCCACAGTTCATTCCTTTTCCTTTGCAGGTTTTGGTTTTACTCTTGTTTTTGTTTTCGGACGGCAGCTATTCATCATTCTGCCATTCACACCTCCTCTAGATATATATTGTGTTTCTTTACTTGTCCCATTACCACTCCCTTTGCATCTTGCACCGTCAACTTCTTTGTCATTTAATCTTTCCTGTATTCCCCCCTATCAGAGATCTTCCCTTTTGTTCTTTTTCTCACCCTCCCCACTTTCACTTGCTTAAAATCTGTTACATTTCTAACTTTTCCCAATTCTGATGAAAGGTCATTGACCAAAAATGTTAACTCTGCCTTGAAAAAACTTTGCTTTCAGTTGACAGTTCTGAGCAAGGGGCCACACTCCCAACGTTAGCTCGTCTTTTCAGAGTTGCTGCGATTTAGGAAGAGGTGAATTGAGGGGACACCTTCCGGCACGAAAGGAAAATGATCTCCATCTACCGCAAATGTTGCAAACTGCGAGCCTGTGACAGCGCCGGTCGCCACTGGAAACAGAATGTAGCAGCGGCTACCAGATGTCAATCAAACTCAGCTGCAATTCACACCTTTTCGACAATTGCTCTTCGCTTCCGGAGAATTTAGCTCGAACTTTTCTGTTGTACTGAGTTCCTGCCGATTTTAAAATGCCTAATATTTTGCTTGAAACGGGTGATTTATTTTGTTACAGGCACCACAGAAATATTTCAAATAGGCTGCTGGGACTACTTGCTACTAACCACTCACTTACTCACCTGTCAGTCCAGAAGGACCCGATCAGTCACTGCAATTTAGTCAAGTGTGAGTGATCACTGCACCTTTGATCATTTGGACTGGACTCTGGATACGGCAAGCAGCACAGTCCAAAATTAATCAAATAGTGCCCTCATCTGGCATTGATAAAGCACTGAATCTCGAAATACCGGACCCAAGTTTGAAACAGAACAGTAAAGCTGGGACCTTCCTGATCTTTATGGCTCAATATCACATAAGTAGTACATTTACAAAGCCACAATTTACTTGGTGAATTCATAATTTTAGAGTCATAGAGTTACACAGCACAGAAACAGGCCCTTCGGCACATCGTGTCTGTGCCGAAATTGTGTCATTTACAGGGCATCATAATGTCCACATGGATGCATCCCCGCTCAAAACACTGGCACTTGATAGATTACATCTTGGTGCGTTAGTGTGACCTAAAAGACGTCCTGCATACTAGAGTCATGCCCAGTCATATAGACCACCGGCTCGCTCATTCAAAGCTGAACCTCCACTTCCAGCCCAAGCCCAAGAACAGACTAAGAAACAACCCATCAAAGAAATTTCAAGTCAGCAACCTACAAACCTCATCTTGCAGAGATAGATATCAAGCAACCTTACAGACTTTAGACTGGAACATCCTGATCTCACTGCTGATTCCACTCCAGAAGAACTCTGGGAACACATCAAAGCTGCAGTACTGGATACTTCAGACCCAGCACCAAGAAGAATAGGGACTGGTTTGATGAAAATGACAAGGAAATTCAAGATCTGCTAAAAATAAAAGGGTCCGCTCATCAGACTCACCTGGCACAGCTGGCCAGCCAAGAGAAAAAGACAACCTACTTTCAAGTATGCAGCACCCGTCAATGTAAACTGAGGGACATCCAAAATGACTGGTGGATTGCACTTGCGGAAAAAAACTCAACTGTACGCTGATACTGACAACATAAGAAGTTTCTATGAAGCACTAAAATCTGTCCATGAACCAGCATATTAAACCCAAAGCCTCCTGAGGAGCGCCGATGGCAAGACCCTACACACTAACAAGGAGTCAGTCCTGGATCGCTGGTCGGAGCACTTTGAAACTCTCTCCAGCACTAAGTGCACAGTGCATGAAACTGCCATCAATCGCATCCAACAACAGCCTGTCAAAGAACTGGATGAGAGCCCAACTCTGGAGGAAACTGTGACTGCCATCAACTAGAAGAAGAACAACAAAGCCCCAGAGCCGATGGAATTCCAGCCGAAGCCTTGAAGCATGGTGGCCCTGCCCTATACACCAAGCTCCATGAATTTTTCACAGCCTGCTGGGAACAGGGCGGGATTCCACGGGATCTTTGTGATGCCGTTATCATCACCTTGTACAAAAGCAAAGGAGGAAAGTCAGACTGCTCCAACTATTGTGGGATCACCCTCCTTTCTATTGCTAGGAAAATCCTGGCTCGAATACTTCTGAATAGGTTTGTGCCTACCATTGCAGAAGAAAGTCTCCCAGAGAGCTAGTATGGTTTCAGAGCAAACCAAAGCACCAGAGATCGAGTATTTGCACTCAGACAATTACAAGAAAAGTGTCGTGAGCGAAACAAAATCCTGTATAATAAAAGCAAAATCCTGTATGTCACTTTCGTAGACCTCACCAAGGCATCTGACACTGTGAGCAGAGATGGACTTTGGAAAATCCTTGAAAAACTTGGATGCCCACCCAGGTTCCTGGTCATGGTGAAGCAGTTTCTTGAAAATCAGTATGGACAAGTCAAGCAAAACAGCGACCTCTCAAGTCCCTTCCAAATCTCCAATGGTGTGAAGCCGGGATGTGTGCTGGCCCTGACCCTATTCACCATCTTTTTCAGCATGATGCTGCAGCAGGCAACAGAAGACCTTAAGGAGGGAGTTTACATACTTCCAGACTGAGAGAGGCCTTTTCAACCTCAGCTGTCTTCAGACTCACACAAAGACACAAGAAAAACTCATCCGTGAACTTCTTTTCGCTGATGACTCCTGGCCCACAGTCAGTCGCGACGTACAACAACACATTTTTCCGAGGCGGCACAATTCTTTGGACTAAATATCAGTTTAAAGAAAACTGAAGTTCTGCATCAGCCTGCACCCCAAGAAGAATATAGACCACCAAGCATTGTCACTGAGGGAACCGAGCTGAATGCTGTCAAGCAATTTACTTATTTTGGGAGTGTCATCTTGTTTGATGCCACCATAGACAAGAAAGTGGACAATAGGCTCTCAAAAGCAAACAGAACATTCGGAGGACTCGACAAACGTGTGTGGAGCAACCACAGCCTTAGAGTACAGACCAAACTCAAAGTGTTCAAAGCCATAGTCCTCACCACCCTTCTGTATGGCGCTGAGTCATGGGTCCTATACCACCGTCATGTACGCCTTCTAGAGCGCTTCCGCGACATCCTCAAGAGCCACTAGCAGGACCGCATCACAAACACTGAAGTCCTGGAAACAACCAACATCACCAGCATCGAGGCCATCCTCCTGCAAGGACAGTAGGAAGCGCAGGCCATAGATCGTGATGCCTGGAGATGCTATATTAGGAGGGCTGCAGACACCTTTGAGACTGAGCCAAGAACCAGCATGAAAGAGAAAAGGAGAAGGATAAATCAAATTGCCCCCAGCAGCGACTACACCTTCACTTATACCTGCTGTGGCAGAATCTGCTGCTCATGGATAGGCCTGACTAGCCACCAGCAGGCCTGCAACTGATGACTACAACCTTCCCAAAATCTTTGTCCGCGAAGAAATTTCAAGAATGTTCTTGGACAATGCTTTAGGTGTTACTTTGCCCATATCATAGTGAACTACAAAACCACTGTGGCTGCAGTCATGAAACTTGCTTAATTACCAGAGTCTGCATATGATGCAACTTTCTTTACTAACTCTGGAACTAGAGCTCATGCTTAAAAACAGAAAATTCTGGAAATAGCACCTCGTGTCCTAGACTCAACCATTTTCAGCTGCTCCATTTATGAGCTTTCCTCCATTATAAGGTCAGAAGTGTGGATGTTGGCTGATGATGGCACAAGTGTTCAGTACCATTCATAACTCTCAGATACTTCCCAGAATCCCCCCTCATTTGTCCCCTTGTTTTTTTTTTAGAGATACAGCACTGAAACAGGCCCTTCGGCCCACCGAGTCTGTGCCGACCATCAACCACCCACTTATACTAATCCTACCCTAATTCCATATTCCTACCACATCCCCACCTGTTCCTATATTTCCCTACCACCTACCTATACTAGGGGCAATTTATAATGGCCAATTAACCTATCACCCTGCAAGTCTTTGGCATGTGGGAGGAAACTGGAGCATCCGGAGGAAACCCACGCAGACACAGGGAGAACTTGCAAACTCCACACAGGCAGTACCCAGATTTGAACCCGGGTCGCTGGAGCTGTGAGGCTGCGGTGCTAACCACTGCGCCACTGTGCCGCCCACTGTGCACTGTGATCCACACTGGCTCACTACCCCTAAATTGCCCCAACTTTCACAGTCCAAATGATCATGGAGCCTTGCTCTTGCGATGGCAACTGTGTGTCAATGCATGAGGGCCTCTCTGAGCCTTCCCCCTTTTATGCTGCCTTATGATTATCTCCCGCAGCCATGACTGGCTCCCTGCTGTGTTGCTGCCTTCCCCAATGGACGTATTGGAGAACCACCTTGGTTCCTGTGCCTACTTTCAAAATAGCAAACTGGCCCTCAACAAGCTATAAACAAACACGTTTGTATTATGAAGTGCTCATCTGCCCTTTTCAGGCAAGTGGCCAGTTCCGCTTCCCGACACTGGTATCAAAGTTGCTACGTTTCAGTACTGTGTCGGGAAGCTGGCGCGCAACTTGGTGGCATGAAATTGTGGGCCTGTCTGTGTTCTTCCTTCCCTGGCTACGCAATGAAAATTCGACTCCCAGTGATAATTGCAGAGATACTTTTTGGGTTTTTTTCTTATTTGATTGGCCAATTTGGACCAATAAAAAAGCAAATAGGAACCCTACAATGAAAAATTTGAAATATCAGTCAGTTTAACCTTGGTGGTGGGAAAGCTTTTAGAAATGATAATTGGGACAAAATGAATAGTTACTTGGACAAATGTGTATTCATTAAAGAAAGCCAGCACGGATTTGTTAAAGACAATTCGTTTTTAAATAACTTGATTGAGTTTTTGATGAGGTAACAGAGAGGGTTGATGAGGGTCACGTGGTTGATGTACTTCCAAGAGCTCTGATAAAGTGCCACGTAACAGGTTTGTCAGCAAAGTTAGAACTCATGGAATAAAAGTAGCCGTATGGATATGATATTGGCTGAGTGACAGGCAACAGAAATTTTGAACAGTTGACTTTTGGACTGGAGGAAAGTTTATATTGGGGTTTCCCAGGGATCGATGTTAGGTCCCCTACTTTTCTTGATGACCTAGACATGGGTTTGCAGGGCATTATATCAAAATTTGCAGATGACACTAAACTTGGAAGTATTGTGAACTGTGAGGAGGAGAGTGATAAACTGCAAGAGGACGTAGACAGGCTGGTGGAATGGGCCGACAAGTGACAGATGAAATTTAATGCAGATAAGTGTGAAGTGATTTATTTTGGTAGGAAGAATGATGAGAAGCAATATAAAATAAAGGGTAGAATTCTAAATGGGGTGCAGGAGCAGAGGGACCTTGGGGAATATGTGCACAAATCATTGAAGGTTGCAGGGCAGGTTGAGAAAGCTGTTAATAAAGCATATGGTACCCTAGCCTTTATAAGTAGGAGCATAGGGTGCAAGAACAAGGAAGTTATGATAAACCTGTACAAAACACTGGTTTGGCTTCAGCTGGTGTATTGTGTCCAATTCTGGGCACAACATTTCAGGAAGGATCTTAAGGCAGTAGAGGGGGTGCAGAAAAGATTCACGAGACTGGTTCCAGGGATGAGAAACTTCAATAATGTGGATAGATTGGAGAAGCACAGTGGCGCAGTGGTTAGCACCACAGCCTCACAGCTTCAGCGACCCGGGTTCAGTTTTGGGTACTGCCCGTGCGGAGTTTGCAATTTCTCCCTGTGACCTGCGTGGGTTTCCTTCGGGTGCTCCGGTTTCCTCCCACATGCCAAAGACTTGCGGGTTGATAGGTAAATTGGCCATTGTAAATTGCCCCTAGTGTGGGTAGGTGGTAGGAGAATTGAGGGAAGGTAGAGATGTGAGAGTGAAATGGGATTAATGTAGGATTAGTATAAACGGGTGGTTGATGGTCAGCACAGACTCTGTGGCCCAAAGGGCCTGTTTCAGTGCTGTATCTCTCTATGACTCTAAGTGGGGTCAGTTCTCCTTGGAGAAGAGGAGATTTGAGAGACCTGTTCAAAATCATGAGGGGTTAGACAGAGTAGGTCGGGAGAAACTGTTCCCATAGGTGGAAGGATCCAGAACTAAAGGACACCAATTTAAGGTTATCGGTAAAAGAAGCAATGACGACATGAGGAAAAACCTTTCCACGCAGCCAGTGGTGAGGATCTGGAATGCACTGCCTGAGAGTGTGGTGGTGGCAGATTCAATCGAGGCTTTCAAAAGAGAATTGGATAATTATCTGAAGAAAAAAATTAGCAGGGCTACAGGTAAAAGGCAGGGGAGCAGAACAAGGTGATTTGCTCTTGCAGAGAGCCAGCACAGACACGACGGGTTGAACGGCCACCTTCTGTGCTGTAACCATTCTATGATTCTATAGAAAATTTAACTGTGATTGTTTCCAACATCCTCTTATTTGATTTCCTCTTACTTCTTCGATTCTGATATAAGAAATATATAGACCGAAAATACCTGGTCAGAACAGAAAGATGACCAAGCCTCAGCCTTAAAGCAAAAGTTAAATACTGCAGATGCTGGAAATCGGAAATAGAAACAAGAAATGCTGGATTCACTCAGCAGGTCTGGCAGCATCTGTGGAAAGAGAAGCAGAGTTAACGTTTCGGGTCAGTGACCCTTCTCGCTGGAAATTCTCAGCAGGTCAAGGCAGCACATTTTTGGTCGATGACCTTTCATCAGAATAGGGAAAAGTTAGAAATGTAACCGGTTTTAAGCAAGTGAAAGGGGGGGGGGGGTGGGGGGAGGGTGAGAAAAAGAACAAAAGGGAAGGTGTGTGATAGGTTGGAAGACAGCAGAGATTAAATGACAAAAGAGTTGATTGTGTAAGGCTAAAGGGAGTGGTAATGGGACATGTAAAAAAACAAAAGATGTGTCTCAAGGAGGTATGGCAGAATGATGAACAGCTGCCGTCCGAAAGCAAAAGCAGGAGAAAAACGAGTAAAACCAAAACCTGCAAAGGAAAGGGAATGAAAGGAAGGAAGAGATGATGGTCTGAAATTGTTGAACTCAGTGCTGAGTCTGGAAGGCTGTAAAATGCTAAATCGAAAGATGAGGTGCTGTTCCTTGAACTGACACTGAGCTTCAGTGGGACAGTGCAGTAGGCCGAAGACAGATACATCAGTGTGAGGGCAAGATGGAGAATTAAAGTGACAGGTGACCGGAAGCTCAGGGTCATGCTTACGGACTGAATGGAGCTGTTCTGCAAAGCGATCACCCAATCTGCGTTTGGTCTCCCCAATGTAGAGCAATTTGCATTGTGAGTAGCAAAGAGAATTAGAATTAGAACATAACAGCGCAGTACAGGCCCTTCGGCCCTCGATGTTGCGCCGACCTGTGAAACCATCTGACCTACACTATTCCATTTTCATCCATATGTCTATCCAATGACCACTTAAATGCCCTTAAAGTTGGCGAGTCTACTACTGCTGCAGGCAGGGTGTTCCACGCCCCTACTACTCTCTGAGTAAAGAAACTACCTCTGACATCTGTCCTATATCTATCACCCCTCAACTTAAAGCTATGTCCCCTCGTGTTTGCCATCACCATCCGAGGAAAAAGACTCTCACTATCCACCCTATCTAACCCTCTGATTATCTTATATGTCTCTATTAAGTCACCTCTCCTCTTCCTTCTCTCCAACGAAAACAACCTCAAGTCCCTCAGCCTTTCCTCGTAAGACCTTCCCTCCATGCCAGGCAACATCCTAGTAAATCTCCTCTGCACCCTTTCCGAAGCTTCCACATCCTTCCTATAATGCGGTGACCAGATCTGCACGCAATACTCCAGGTGCGGTCTCACCAGAGTTTTGTACAGCTGCAGCATGACCTCGTGGCTCCGAAACTCGATCCCCCTACTAATAAAAGCTAACACACCATATGCCTTCTTAACAGCCCTATTAACCCGGGTAGCAACCTTCAGGGATTTATGCACCTGGACACCAAGATCTCTCTGTTCATCTACACTACCAAGAATCTTCCCATTAGCCCAGTACTCTGCATTCCTGTTACTCCTTCCAAAGTGAATCACCTCACACTTTTCCGCATTAAACTCCATTTGCCATCTCTCAGCCCAGCTCTGCAGCCTATCTATGTCCCTCTGTACCCTACAACATCCTTCGACACTATCCACAACTCCACCGACCTTAGTGTCATCCGCAAATTTACTAACCCACCCTTCTACACCCTCTTCCAGGTCATTTATAAAAATGACAAACAGCAGTGGCCCCAAACCAGATCCTTGCGGTACACCACTAGTAACTAAACTCCAGGATGAACATTTGCCATCAACCACCACCCTCTGTCTTCTTTCAGCTAGCCAATTTCTGATCCAAAGCTCTAAATCACCTTCAACCCCATTCTTCCGTATTTTCTGCAATAGCCTACCGTGGGGAACCTTACTGAAATCCATAGACACCACATCAATTGCTTTACCCTCATCCACCTGTTTGGACACCTTCTCGAAAAACTCAATAAGGTTTGTGAGGCACGACCTACCCTTCACAAAACTGTGCTGACTATCGCTAATGACCTTATTCTTTTCTAGATGATTATAAATCCTGTCTCTTATAACCTTTTCCAACATTTTACCCACAACCGAAGTAAGGCTCACAGGTCTATAATTACCAGGGCTGTCTCTACTCCCCTTCTTGAACAAGGGGACAACATTTGCTATCCCCCAGTCTTCCGGCACTATTCCTGTCGACAATGACGACATAAAGATCAAGGACAAAGGCTCTGCAATCTCCTCCCTAGCTTCCCAGAGAATCCTAGGATAAATCCCATCTGGCCCAGGGGACTTATCTATTTTCACACTTTACAAAATTGCTAACACCTCCTCCTTGTGAACCTCAATCCCATCTAGCCTAGTAGCCTGAATCTCAGTATTCTCCTCGACAACATTTTCTTTCTCTACTGTAAATACTGACGCAAAATATTCATTTAACGCTTCCCCTATTTCCTCTGATTCCACACACAACTTCCCACTACTATCCTTGATTGGCCCTAATCTAACTCTAGTCATTCTTTTATTCCTGATATACCTATAGAAAGCCTTCGGGTTTTCCCTGATCCTATCTGCCAATGACTTCTCGTGTCCTCTCCTTGCTCTTCTTCGCTCTCCCTTTAGATCCTTCCTGGCTAGCTTGTAACTCTCAAGCGCCCTAACTGAGCCTTCACGTCTCATGCTAACATAAGCCTTCTTCTTCCTCTTGACAAGCGCTTCAACTACTTTAGTAAACCACGGCTCCCTCGCTCGACAACTTCCTCCCTGCCTGACAGGTACATACTTATCAAGGACACGCAGTAGCTGCTCCTTGAATAAGCTCCACATTTCGATTGTTCCCATCCCCTGCAGTTTCCTTCCCCATCCTACGCATCCTAAATCTTGCCTAATCGCATCATAATTTCCTTTCCCCCAGCTATAATTCTTGCCCTGCGGTATATACCTGTCCCTGCCCATCGCTAAGGTAAACCTAACCGAATTGTGATCACTATCACCAAAGTGCTCACCTACATCTAAATCTAACACCTGGCCGGGTTCATTACCCAGTACCAAATCCAATGTGGCATCGCCCCTGGTTGGCCTGTCTACATACTGTGTCAGAAAACCCTCCTGCACACACTGGACAAAAACTGACCCATCTAAAGTACTCGAACTATAGTATTTCCAGTCGATATTTGGAAAGTTAAAGTCCCCCATAACAACTACCCTGTTACTCTCGCCGCTGTCGAGAATCATCTTCGCTATCCTTTCCTCTACATCTCTGGAACTATTCGGAGGTCTATAAAAGACTCCCAACAGGGTGACCTCACCTCTCCTGTTTCTAACCTCGGCCCATACTACCTCCGTAGAAGAGTCCTCAAACGTCCTTTCTGTCGCTGTAATACTCTCCTTGATTAACAATGCCACACCCCCCCCTCTTTTACCATCTTCTCTGTTCTTACTGAAACATCTAAATCCCGGAACCTGCAACATCCGTTCCTGCCCCTGCTCTCCCCATGTCTCCGAAATGGCGACTCCATCGAGATCCCAGGTACCAACCCATGCTGCAAGCTTACCCACCTTATTCCGGATGCTCCTGGCGTTGAAGTAGACACACTTTAAACCAGATTCTTGCTTGCCAGTGCCCTCTTGCGTCCTTGTAACCTTATCCCTGACCTCACTACTCTCAACATCCTGTACACTGGCACTACAATTTAGGTTCCCATTCCCCTGCTGAATTAGTTTAAACCCCCCCAAAGAGCACTAGCAAATCTCCCCCCCAGGATATTGGTACCTCTCTGGTTCAGGTGAAGACCATCCTGTTTGTAGAGGTCCCACCTACCCCAGAAAGAGCCCCAATTATCCAGGAAACCAAAACCCTCCCTCCTGCACCATCCCTGCAGCCACGTGTTGAACTCCTCTCTCTCCCTATTCCTCGCTTCGCTATCACGTGGCACGGGCAACAACCCAGAGATAACAACTCTGTTTGTTCTTGCTCTAAGCTTCCACCCTAGCTCCCTGAATTTCTGTCTTAAATCCCCATCTCTCTTCCTACCTATGTCGTTGGTGCCGATGTGGACCACGACTTGGGGCTGCTCCCCCTACCGCCTAAGGATCCCAAAAACACGATCCGAGACATCATGAACCCTGGCACCTGGGAGGCAACACACCAACCGTGAGTCTCTCTCGTTCCCACAGAACCTCCTATCTGTTCCCCTAACTTTGGAGTCCCCAATGACTAATGCTCTGCTCCTCTTCCCCCTTCCCTTCTGTGAATATTCAATAGTGAATTGAAGGAAGTTCCGTAAATTGCTGTTTCACCTGGAAGGAATGTTTAGACCTTGGACAGTGAGGAGGGAGGAGGTAAAAGGGCAGGTATTGCTTCTCCTACACTTGCATGGAAAGGTAACGTGGGAAGGTGATGGTGTTGAGGGTGATTGAGGAGTGGACATGGGTGCTGAAAGACGTGTTTGGTGCTGGCATCACGCTGGAGGTGGTGGAAATGGCGGAGGATGATCTGTTGAATACAGAGGCTGGTGGGGTGGAAATCCTATCATGAAAGAGGGGAAGGGGTGAAAGCAGAAGTGCAGGAAATGGGATGAACACGTTCGAAGGCCCTGTCAACTGCAGTGGGGGGATGTCCTTGGTTGAGGAAAAAGGACATATTGGAAGTGTTGGCATGGAAGGTTACATCATCAGAACAGATGTGATGGAGATGGAAAAACTAGGATAATGGAATGAAATCCTTACAGGAAGTAGGGTGTAATGAGGTGTAGTTGAGGTAGCTGTATGAGTCAGTGGGTTTATGTGAACATTTGTTCACAGCCTATCCCCAGAAATAGAGACAGTTAAGTCAAGGAAGGGAAGGGAAAAGTCTGAGTTGGATCATGTGAAGGTGAGAGAATGGTGGAAAATGGAAGCAAAGTTGAAGTTTTCCAGTTCAGAGCAAGAGCAGTAAATGGCATCAATACAGTCATCAATGTACCGGAAAAAGAGGTGAGGGAGGGGGCTTGAATAGAACTGGAACACGGAATGTTCCACATATCCCATTTAAAGGCAGGCATAGCTAGGACCCATTCAGGTACCCACACCAACAACTTTTATTTGGAGGAAATGAGTTGGGTTAAAGGAGAATTGTTCAATATAAGTTCACCCAGGTGGAGGAGAGTGGTGGTGGATGGAGACTGGTTGGGCCTCCTTTCAAGGGAGAAGAGGAGTGCCCGAAGACCGTCCTGGTGGGGGACTGACGTGTAGAGAGGTTGGACGTCCTTGGTGAAGAGGCGACTGTTAGGGCCAGGAAATTGGAAACGGTTAAAGTGACAGAGGGCATCAGAAGAGTCATGGATGTAGTTGCGAAGAGATTGGACAAGGGGAGAAAAAAAAGTAGAGACAGGAAGAAATCAGTTCAGTGTGACAGAAACAGACTGAAACAATAGGTCTACCCGGGCAGTCCTGTTTTTGGATCTTGAAAGGAGGTAGAATTGGATCAGGGTTAGGGGACTATGAGGTTGGAAGCCATGGAGGGAAGATCTCCACGGAGGTGAGGTCAGTGACCGTCCTGGAAACAATGGCTTGATGTTTGGTGGTGGGATCGTGGTCCAGGGGTAGGGAGGAGGAAGTGTCGGAGAGTTGGCGTTCGGCCTCTGCTATGTAGAGATCAGTTTGCCAACAACAGCATCATCTTGTCAGCAGGTTGGATGGCAATGTTAGGGGTGAACCTGAGAAAACAGAATGCATCAAGTTCAGATGGAGACAGGTTAGAGTGACTGAGGGGAGCAGAGAAATTGAGACAGCTGATGTCATGCCGGCATTTCTCAATGAAAAGAGTGGATAAGAGGCCAGAGTGAGAGGTCCTGGAGGGAGAATAATGGAGATGGGTAAAAGGGTCTGCTGTGTGGAGGGTGGACTCCTGGCCAAAGAAGTGGACACAGAGGTGAAGCCGTTGGAAGAAGAGCTCAGCGTCGTGCAGAGTTTGAAATTCTTTGAGGTGGATGCGTAAGGGAATGAAGCTGAGGCCTTTGTTAATGACAGTCTTCTCTGTTCTCAGCCTACTGCAGTGTCCCAATGAAGCTCAACGTAACTTCAAGGAACGGCAGCTCATCTTTCGATTAGGCATGTGACATCCTTTCAGACCACACATTGAGTTCAACAATTTCAGACCATAATCGCTGCCCACAGTTCATTCCTTTTCCTTTGCAGGTTTTGGTTTTACTCTTGTTTTTGTTTTCGGACGGCAGCTATTCATCATTCTGCCATTCACACCTCCTCTAGATATATATTGTGTTTCTTTACTTGTCCCATTACCACTCCCTTTGCATCTTGCACCGTCAACTTCTTTGTCATTTAATCTTTCCTGTATTCCCCCCTATCAGAGATCTTCCCTTTTGTTCTTTTTCTCACCCTCCCCACTTTCACTTGCTTAAAATCTGTTACATTTCTAACTTTTCCCAATTCTGATGAAAGGTCATTGACCAAAAATGTTAACTCTGCCTTGAAAAAACTTTGCTTTCAGTTGACAGTTCTGAGCAAGGGGCCACACTCCCAAAGTTAGCTCGTCTTTTCAGAGTTGCTGCGATTTAGGAAGAGGTGAATTGAGGGGACACCTTCCGGCACGAAAGGAAAATGATCTCCATCTACCGCAAATGTTGCAAACTGCGAGCCTGTGACAGCGCCGGTCGCCACTGGAAACAGAATGTAGCAGCGGCTGCCAGATGTCAATCAAACTCAGCTGCAATTCACACCTTTTCGACAATTGCTCTTCGCTTCCGGAGAATTTAGCTCGAACTTTTCTGTTGTACTGAGTTCCTGCCGATTTTAAAATGCCTAATATTTTGCTTGAAACGGGTGATTTATTTTGTTACAGGCACCACAGAAATATTTCAAATAGGCTGCTGGGACTACTTGCTACTAACCACTCACTTACTCACCTGTCAGTCCAGAAGGACCCGATCAGTCACTGCAATTTAGTCAAGTGTGAGTGATCACTGCACCTTTGATCATTTGGACTGGACTCTGGATACGGCAAGCAGCACAGTCCAAAATTAATCAAATAGTGCCCTCATCTGGCATTGATAAAGCACTGAATCTCGAAATACCGGACCCAAGTTTGAAACAGAAGTGAAGCTGGGACCTTCCTGATCTTTATGGCTCAATATCACGTAAGTAGTACATTTACAAAGCCACAATTTACTTGGTGAATTCATAATTTTAGTCATAGAGTTATACAGCACCAGAGATCGAGTATTTGCACTCAGACAATTACAAGAAAAGTGTCGTGAGCGAAACAAAATCCTGTATAATAAAAGCAAAATCCTGTATGTCACTTTCGTAGACCTCACCAAGGCATCTGACACTGTGAGCAGAAATGGACTTTGGAAAATCCTTGAAAAACTTGGATGCCCACCCAGGTTCCTGGTCATGGTGAAGCAGTTTCTTGAAAATCAGTATGGACAAGTCAAGCAAAACAGCGACCTCTCAAGTCCCTTCCAAATCTCCAATGGTGTGAAGCCGGGATGTGTGCTGGCCCTGACCCTATTCACCATCTTTTTCAGCATGATGCTGCAGCAGGCAACAGAAGACCTGAAGGAGGGAGTTTACATACTTCCAGACTGAGAGAGGCCTTTTCAACCTCAGCTGTCTTCAGACTCACACAAAGACACAAGAAAAACTCATCCGTGAACTTCTTTTCGCTGATGACTCCTGGCCCACAGTCAGTCAGTCGCGACGTACAACAACACATTTTTCCGAGGCGGCACAATTCTTTGGACTAAAAATCAGTTTAAAGAAAACTGAAGTTCTGCATCAGCCTGCACCCCAAGAAGAATATAGACCACCAAGCATTGTCACTGAGGGAACCGAGCTGAATGCTGTCAAGCAATTTACTTATTTTGGGAGTGTCATCTTGTTTGATGCCACCATAGACAAGAAAGTGGACAATAGGCTCTCAAAAGCAAACAGAACATTCGGCGGACTCTACAAACGTGTGTGGAGCAACCACAGCTTTAGAGCACAGACCAAACTCAAAGTGTTCAAAGCCATAGTCCTCACCACCCTTCTGTATGGCGCTGAGTCATGGGTCCTATACCACCGTCATGTACGCCTTCTAGAGCGCTTCCGCGACATCCTCAAGAGCCACTAGCAGGACCGCATCACAAACACTGAAGTCCTGGAAACAACCAACATCACCAGCATCGAGGCCATCCTCCTGCAAGGACAGTAGGAAGCGCAGGCCATAGATCGTGATGCCTGGAGATGCTATATTAGGAGGGCTGCAGACACCTTTGAGACTGAGCCAAGAACCAGCATGAAAGAGAAAAGGAGAAGGATAAATCAAATTGCCCCCAGCAGCGACTACACCTTCACTTATACCTGCTGTGGCAGAATCTGCCGCTCATGGATAGGCCTGACTAGCCACCAGCAGGCCTGCAACTGATGACTACAACCTTCCCAAAATCTTTGTCCGCGAAGAAATTTCAAGAATGTTCTTGGACAATGCTTTAGGTGTTACCTTGCCCATATCATAGTGAACTACAAAACCACTGTGGCTGCAGTCACGAAACTTGCTTAATTACCAGAGTCTGCATATGATGCAACTTTCTTTACTAACTCCGGAACTAGAGCTCATGCTTAAAAACAGAAAATTCTGGAAATAGCACCTAGTGTCCTAGACTCAACCATTTTCAGCTGCTCCATTTATGAGCTTTCCTCCATTATAAGGTCAGAAGTGTGGATGTTGGCTGATGATGGCACAAGTGTTCAGTACCATTCATAACTCTCAGATACTTAAGCAATCCGTGCCTGCGTGCAGCAAGACCCAGACAACATTCAGGCTTGGGCTGATTAGTGGCAAAAAGCATTCATGCCACACAAGTGCCAGGCAATGACCATCTCCAACAAGAATCTACCTATGTCCCATTGACATTCGATAGCATTACCATCATTGAATCCTCCACCAACAACATCCTGGGGGTTACCGTTGACCAGAAACTTAACTGGACCGATCATATAAGTACTGTGGCTACAAAAGCAGGTCAGAGGCTGGGAATTCTGCACTGAGTAACTCACCCCCATGATTCCCCCAAAGCCTGTCCACCATCTACAAGACACAAGTCAGGAGTGTGATGGAATACTGTCCACTTGCCTGGATGGATGCAGCTCCAACAACACTCAAGAAACTCACCACCATCCAGGACAAAGCAGCCCGCTTGACTGGCACCCCATCCACCACCTTAAACATTCACTCCCTCCACTACCAGGTGCACAGTGGCAGCAGTGTGTACCATATACAAGACTGCAGCAACTCACCAAACCTCCTTTGTCAGCTACTTGTAGGAAAGTCTCTATCAGACCAGTGGGAGTCATTCAAAGAGGAAATAGTGAGAGTTCAGAGCTAGTATATTTTAGTAACATTCATGGTTAGCTCATATACTAAAATGTAGAGTACTCACCTCTTGACTGGGAGACCCAAATCCCAGCCTTCGGTGACAACTGCATTGTACTTACTCTGAAAAGAATTTCTTACCCTTCGTTACATTGGCTGGGAGAGAAATCTGCTCAGGGCAGGATCTCCTCTTATGTTACCCAATCACACCCGTCAATGAACAGCATGAATACAGTCCAACCAACAAATACAGTACAGACAAGGGAAACTAATGGCTTTAAACACAATTGTTGTTAACTCAAGGTACCTTTATTTTTATTTTCACATTTACTCATGTAACTTTTAGGATAATTCTTTGGTATTCATTTGGTTTCAACACTCAGTTGTTGTGTAAAATGAACTTATCCATGAGTGAACTAATCTTCAATGTGGTCGAAACTATGTTGAGGATTAAAATCCAAAACAAAGCTCACATCCTTAACTGAGAAGGTCTGTACTTAATTGTACGGTGCACTACTGGGATATATATTATCATTCAATGATACCTTAATACTACAGAAAAAGATGCTATATTTAACTCCAGATGTGAAATTCATAGCTTGAGTAATTTCAATCGATAGCAGCATTTGCTATAGAAACATTTATAATATTCTGGGTTACTAGAAGAAACCCCCTGATCTAAATTACTAGCAGCAGCCTTTTAAAAAAAATATCAATTTTGCATCTTTTTCAAAATTATAATGTTTCAAGGCTTAACTCCTATGTGCATACAGTCAACGTAGTCAAATTTATGTCACTTCTCCTACTTCCCACAAACGATGTTATGAACCTGACCTAGACCCCTGCGTTAACTTCAATTACCCACAACGCCCCTCCCCCATCCCACCACACTTTCCCATGCAAGCGCAGGACATGTAACATCTACTTTTTTAAATTCCTCCCTTCCTACTGTCCACAGCCCCAAACACTCCTTCTGGGTGCAACAGTGATTTACCTATACTTGTTTCAATTTAGCACATTGCATTCACTGCTCACAATGCGGTCTCCTCTACACTGGGGAGATCAAACACAGATTTGGTGATCACTTTGCAGAACACCTTCACTCAGTCCAGAAGCATGACCTTGAACTTCTGCTCACTTGTCATTTTCATTCTCCATCCCACTCCCACTCTGACCTGTCTATCCTCAGCCTCCTACATTGCAGTATTGAAACTCAATGGAGCTCAAGAAACAGCACCTCATCTTTCAATTAGGCACTTTACAGCCTTCTGGACTCAACACTGAGTTCAACAATTTCAGATCATACCCACTGCTCCCAATTCTTTGGACAACAGCTGCTGGTAATGATTTTGCTTTTGTCATTTTCAGCTCCTCTGTTTCTTCTCTGTTCCTTTACTTGTCCCATTACCACCCACTTTTGTCATTTAATCACCTGCTTTCTACCCTACCACAGACCTTCCCTTTTGCTCTTTTCTCCTGCACCACCAACTCCTCCACTCCCGCCCCAACCTATCCAGTCTCTGTACTTGCTTTAAACTTTAACTTTTCTTTAACATTTTCCAGTTCTGATGAAATGTCATTAACCTGAAACATTGGCTGGAATTTTTACACCCCCACCCCGCCGACAGGAGCAGGCTGTTGGCTGAAGGGATTGTAAAATTGAGTGGGGGGTGCCATTCCCAATGCCTTTCCGCCCCAGCGGCGGCAGCGAGAAACGGCCCGCCTGCCTACCCCAGGCCAATTAAGGCCCTTAAGTGGCCAATTAACTGCCAGTTAAGGGCCTCCTCCCACTGGCTGGTGGGTGCTTTAGGCCTGATAGAAGGCTGCCAGTCCTTGTGGGCTGGGGGGGCCCTCCTGATTGGGCACCCTGTGACCCATGGAGAGCCCCCCAAAGCCCCCCTCCCCACCAATCAACACCCCCTTGCCTCGCTGGGGCCCAGCCGATTGTCCCCGGTGAGACTCCAAAACTTACCTCTCTTCCGGGCTGACATCCATGATTCTGCTTTTGGCTGGGTGCAGTCTCAGTAGTGGCCACCACTCTCGATGGCACTGCTGGGATTGAGAGCTGCCGACCCACTGGTTGGTCGGCAGCTCTTGGAGGTGGGACTTCCTGTCTCAGAGGGACGGAAGTCCCACCCAAGGCGAATTAAGGGTCTGGGGAGCATAAAATCCTGGCATGGCTCCCTAGGCCTGGCGGAGGCAGGCTCACCCCCGACGTCTTGGCCAGTGGGCCGGGCCCATTCCGATCGTTAACTCTGTTTCTCTCTCCACAGATGCCACCTGACCTGCTCAGTGTTTCCAACATTTTCTGTTTTTATTTCCTATTTCCAGCATCCGCAGTATTTTGCTTTTGTCTTAATGATTAAAAGTTAAACATGCATTATTAATCCAGGTTCCTCACAGCATTGGGTTTACACTCTTCCAAGCTTACTCCTCCAAATAGAACTGTACATGAAAATCATAGAATCAATGAATAGTTAGCACTGGAGGCCATTCAGCCTGTCACATCCGTGCCAGCTATCTACAAGAGCAAATGACCTAGTCCCATTCCCCTGCCCTTTCTCCAGAGACCTGCAATTTACCTCTCTTCTATGCTTATCCAATTCCCTTTTGAAAACCACGATTGAATCTGCCTCCACCGCACTCTCAGGCAGTGCATTCCACATCCTATCCACTCGGTGCATAAAAATGTTGCCCCTCATGTCACCGTCGGTTCCTTTGCCAATCACCTTAAAATCGATGTCCTTTGGTTCTCAACCCTTCCACCAATGGGAAATTTTTCTCTATCTACTATGTTTAGATCCCTCATGATTTTGAACACCTCTGTCAAATCTCCTTTCAACCTTCTCTAAGGAGAACAACCCCAGCTTCTCAAGTCTAACCACATAGCTGAAGTCCCTCATCTCCGGAACCATTCTTGTAAATCTATTCTGCACCCTCTCCAAAGCCTTCACGTCCTCCCTAAGGTGCGGCGCTCAGAATTGGATGCAATACGAAATGTTAGAATCTATTATAAAGGATGTGATCATTAGACATTTAGAAAATAATGATTGGGCAGAGTCAACATGGATTTATGAAAGGGAAATCATGTTTGACAAACCTGTTGGAGTTTTCTGAGGATGTTACTTGAAGCAGAGATAAAGGAGAACTAGTGGAGGCGGTATATTTGGATTTTCAGAAGGCTTTTCATAACGTCCCACACGGGAGGTCAGTAAATAAAATTAGAGCTCATGGACTGGGGGTAATATACTGCAATGGATGGCGGGATTGTCTTATCAGGAGAGAGTGAGGAAACTGGGCCTGTATTCTCCAGAGTTTCATGAATGAGAGGTGATCTCACTGAAACTTACAAAATTCTTACAGGGCGTGACAGGGTGGATGCAGATAGATGCTTCCCCTGGCTGGTGAGTCTAGAACCAGGGGACATGGTCTCAGAATAAGGGGTAGGACATTTAAGACTGAGATGAGGAGGATTTTCTTCACTCAGAGGGTAATGAATCTTTGAAATTCTCTACCCAAGAGGGCTGTGGAAACTCAATCATTGAGCATGTTCAAGACAGAAATTGATAGATATCTGGATACTAATAACATCAAGGGATATGGGGATAGCAAGGGGATGTGTCATTGACGTAGATGATCAGCCATGATCTAACTGAATGGCAGAGCAGACTCGATGGGCTGAATGGCCTACTCCTGCTCCTATGTTCCTACACCAGTTGAGGTCAAACCAGAGTTTTATAAAGGTTCATTGTAACTTCCTTGCTTTTGTATGTTATGCTTCTATTTATAAAACCCAGGATCCCATATGCCTTTTTAACCACCTGCCCTGCCACCTTCAATGATTTGTGCATATATACCCCCAGGCCTCTCCATTCTGCACTCCTTTTAGAATTGTACCATTTATTTTATATCGCCTCTCCTTGTTCTTCCTACCGAAATGTATCACTTCACACTTCTCTGCATTAGATTTCATCTGCCAAGCGTCTGTCCTTCAAACAGCCTGTTTATGCCCTCTTGAAATCACAGAAAATTTGCGACACAGAAGGAGGCCATTGGGCCTGCCCTTTTCCGTGCTGGTTGACGAAGAGCTACCCAGTCTAATCCCACCTTCCTGCACCAGGTCCTTAACCCTGCACATCATGGTTCTTCAAGTAGACATCCAAGTACCTTTTAAATGTGGTGCGAGTTTCTGCCTCTACCACCCTTGCAGACAGTTCCAGGTCCCTACCACCCTCTGGGTGAAAAAAATGTTTCCCCACCTCCCCTCTAAACCTTCTACCAATTACTTTACATCCATGCCCTCTGGTTTTTGACCCCTCTGCCAAGACAAATAGGTCATCCTTATTTACTCTATCTAGGCTCCTCGTCATTTTGTGCACCTCAATTCAGTCACCCCTCAGCCTCTTCTGTTCCAAGTAAAACAATCCTAGCCTATCCAAGCTTTCCTCATAGCTAAAACTTTCCAGTCCTGACAACATCATCGTAAATCTCCTCTGCATCCTCTCCAGTGCAATTACATCTTTTCTGTAATGTGATCAGAACTGTATGCAGTACTCTTGCTGTGGTCTAACTAGTGTTGTATACAGTTGTATTATAACCTTTCTGCTCTTAAATATTCTATGCCTCGGCTAATAAAGGAAAGCATGCCTTCTTAACCACCATATCAACCAGTCCTGTTACCTTTAAGGATCTCTGGACATACACTCTAAGGTCCCTCTGTTCCTCCACACCATTTATTGTGTATTCCCTTGCCTTGTTGCATCTGCCAAAATGCATTACTTCACACTTCTCCAGATTGAATTCCATTTTCCACTTTTCTGTCCAACTGACCAGACTATCCAAATCTTCCTGCAGTATAAAGCTTTCCTACTCACTGCTAAACCCATGGCCAATTTTTGTTTCATCTACAAACTTCTTTGTCATGCCCCCTACATTGGAGTATAAATCATTAACATAAACTGCAAAAAGCAAGGGACCGAGTACTGAGCCCTGCGAAACCCCGTTGGTAAGTCTATCACTATCTTCCTTACACTTCGAGGTATTGTGTCAAATGCAAATTTTCAAATTGTACCTTGCACACCCTAGTCTAGATTATTAATACATATCAAGAAAAGCAGTGGCCCTAGTACTGACCCCAGGGAAATCACACCTTCCTCCAGTCTGAAACACACCCATTCACCACTACTCTGTCTCCTGTCACTCAGCCAACTTCGTATCCATGGTGCCACTTTTCATTTTATTCGACTTACTCTACTTTTCTGGCAAGTCTATTATGTGGCACTTTACCAAATGTCGGTTTGAAATCCATATACATTACATCAACCACATTACCCTCATCAACCCTCTCCATTACCTCATCAAACAAAACTCAATCAAGATAGTTAAACATGATTTGCCTTTAACAAATATGTGCTGGCTCTCTTTAATCTGCATTTGTTCAAGTTTTATCCCAGATTATTGCCTGATAGCCTTCCCACTGAAGGCCTGCTCAGGTCGGGAAAAAGAACCCGCCCCGAACCCGACTGATCCACAGCGGACCCGAGTCCCTTCAATTTTGCCCCGACTCGACCCGACCCGACTATTCCTTTACTTACCTTCCGACTGGGAAGCTCCACAAAGTTGCAGCGCATGCGTGTTGATGTCATAGTGACGTCACTCGCTCACTGCGCAGACTCAGTTTCGTCCCGTACTCCCAGCTCAGGTAAGATTTATTTTTAATACTTACCGGCAGAGCACTTACCGTGTGTGTCCGGCCCGACCCGGACTCGGCCCTACCCGAGCCCGAAAGCCAGACCCGGAAGAGGGGCCTGATCTGACCCGAACCCGACTCATGTCATCAGGTCCCGTCAGGTTCGGGTCGGGTAGCAGGCCTTTACTTCTCATCACTGAGGTTAAACTGACTTCTTTTAATTCATTCAGGGGATGTGGGTGTTGCTGACTAGGCCAGCATTTATTGCCCATCCCAAATTGCCCATGAGATGGTGGTGGTGAGCTGCCTGCTTGAACCGCTAGTCATTGGGGTGTAGGTACACCAACCGTGCTGACCTGTAGTTGCTGGGTTTATCCTTGCACCTTTTTTTCAACAAGGGTGTAACATTTGCAATTTTTCAGTCTTCTGGCACCATCCCAAAGGATCATAGATATCTGTCCTGATTAGAGAATGACAGTTGGTAAGTTATAGCTTGGGGGTCACCACTCTGCAAGCATGGGGCAATGTGAAGAGGCAGGCTTCCACGAGCTACCACAGCCTGTATGGAAATTGAATCTCCACTACTGGTGTCTTTCTGCATCATACTCTAGTTATCTAGCCAACTGAACTAACCGACCCTCAGGGATCACCCCTCTATCTTGGGAGGATTGGAAGATTACGGTGAGTACATTCACAATTTCCATCCTTACTTTCCTCAGTATCCTCGGATGCATCTGATCCAGTCCTGGTGATTTATCAGCTTTAAGTACAGCCAGACTTTCTAACACCTCATCTACACCAATTTTTAGCCCATCCAGTACCTCAGGAGGCTCTTGCAGTGTTTGGAAACTGACCATGCGCAGTCCGCTGCTCCTGGTGCCTGCAATGGGCCCAGGTGCCTCCAGGAGGCGCGGTTACTCGGCGCCGCCACCCGGGAGTGGATCTATGGGTTCTGTCGCTTCTAAGGGTTGGGGCTCTGCGGCCTTTGTCTCCGCTCTGGCCGTACTGTTGCCTGGGAACGCGATAATGACCAGGCCTGGCTGGCCACCGGCGGCCACTCGGCTTTGGAAAGTGCCGGGGATTGAAGTGCTGAGACTGAGCGGTGTGTCGGGTTGGGGTGCGGCCAACAAGAACGACCTGGTGTTGGGAATCGGCGACAACAACCGGACCGGGAGCCGGCAACATGTCATCTACTTCCCTGGGGATGTGCAGGTCGGAGGCCTTCTCTCTCTCGGTCACCAAGCCCTCCCTGCAGCTGCTGCTCGAACCCCCTGAGAGATTGACCGCAGTCGGTTTGCAGTTACCTTTTACACAAATGCTGCGCTCTTCTTTGGATTTTTGTTTTGCTACAAGTGCCCTGATCATTAATCAGGTTCCTTTCCCTGGGCGAATTTTAGTGACCTGATCAACATGCTTTTGGATTCCGCCCAAAAGTGTATCTCTTGTTTTATTCTGTCTGAAAGTTTAATTACATTTCGACCTGTTTTAGTCTCTATGCGGTATTAGGCCGATTTCTATAGGGAACGGTTTCATTAGTTTTAAGGTCGATAAATGCTATCGCGTCTGGCTTATATCTCACCTGTAATCATTTTTTGCTGCTGGGCAGAGACATCGCTTCTATCATTGGTGTCTGTGCTTTCAGCTGCCCAGGCCCAAAGCTCGGGAATTCCCTCCCAAAACCTCTATCTCCTTCTCTTTTAAGGTTCTCCTTTAAAACCAATCTCTGTGACCATGCTTTTGCTCACCTGTCCCAATGGTTCTTCCCTTGGCATAGTGTCACTTTTCTTTTGGCTGATTCTGGCATATTAGGCCATTTTAGATGGTAGTTCTGTGGACCTGACGTTGCATGTAGGCCAGAAGGATAGCAGATTTGCTTCCCTATAGGTCATAGTGGACTAGTTGGGTTTTGTATGACAAACCAATAGGTTTGTAGTCACCAAACAAGCATTTTAGTTCAGATGTATTTAACTGAATTCAAATTGAACTTCTGTCTCCAGGCCTCTGGATTACTAGTCCAATAACATAACTGCTATGCTACTGTATCTACTCCAGTCTGTTCTTTGCATACTGGAATAGGGGCAAGACCACTGAGATGGGGGAGAGTGAATAGAAGAAATACCTAAGGGAATGTTCATGAAATTGATTTTGACAACCATACCCCCAAATTTGTTAGGTAAGTTACATCTTGAAAATTGGGATTGTTTTTCAAAAAAACTAAACCAAAATTGATCAAGGATCAAAGCCCACAGTACAGGAGGTGACAAGGTAAACCAATGGGGAGTGATTGGATGATACTAGGTTGGAATGTTAAAAGATCTGAACTTTGTTGGAGGGAAGAGAAACTGGAGAAGGTACAGAGGTCATCAGAAAAAAGTGTTGTGTAGCATACTGCAATGAATCTTAATTTCAGCAAACCGAGGATAATCGATATTTGTCCAATGATTGTCTTGCATCATTTCCAAGCAATATAATGCAGAAATGTTGGATATAGAGTTTGGTGCTGATTGAAATATATTTTTCTTAGTGACAATGCTATTTCAGGTGAAAAGAGGAATGCAGAGAAACGTTGAGGACAAATGAGTTTCAGTGGTCTCTGTCCCTTTCCTAGTGGACATCAGAGTTAGAAACCTGAACTATCCCTAATTTGGCAGTAATTAGCAATCTCAAAGGCCATAGGAATGGGAAATGAAAGAAAATATCTTATTGAAGCAGTAGATGATGCTTATAAGGTTGGGGCTGAGGCTATTGGGCAGAGTAGAAGAAGCTTAACTTTGCAGCTGCCCTGGGAAAGCTTGTTGCTGACACTGGTATGTGAATTGGTAAGAGTACCAATTAGGTATGGGTGGTCTTAAATTTATAAATGCGAAACACAAGGATGTTTAATTTTTGTCAACCTATTGAACTGGAAGATAATGGGTAGGGTCCTGTAAGTATCTTTTTGATGAACTTTCCCTAGAATATTTCTTTATCCAGCTTGATGCCTCCTATTGCAGCCAAAAAATCTTCGGCCATTGGAGGTACATATTTGTCAAATCTATTAATCAATTTGAAAGGGAGACTTGTTGCCACTTTAGGGAGGGAAAGAGCTCAGAAAAACCATAGCTGTGATTTGCAAGCAATATGTTACTTTAAAACTGAATTATCACATTGTGTTCTCTATTTTCAAAAAGATTGGAAAGAAATTTTAGACAATTTTTAAAAAGGGACAGATGCAGTAATTGTTGCATGACATTGCAATGTGTAGGTTTTCATAGGCCTTTGAGAAGACTTGCTAAGTAAAAGTGTGTTGAGCTGACTTTCCACCAGCTCCACTTGAGCCAGACATCTGAAAATTTGCTTGGTGCTTTGCATGTAGATAAATAGTTGGCTCCATTAATATCCATTTGGAGATAGTATATTTTTGTTACTTACTATTCAACTGCAGTTCTGTAGTGTGGGAAACTCTTGCATTTAAAAGTACAAAAGGGACACAAATATGCAGACAATCTTAGCCACATGTGTGTTTACCACAGGTTACTGTCTTGAGGTTCCAATGATCACAAACTACTCCAGCTCTTGTCTAAATTAGGATTGCTGCCATCAAAAGCAGTACTGCATTTATATGTAGGTAAGATGTTGGTATTCCTGTGTGAGCACAGTTAACAGTGTATCAATAACAATCTGCATTTATATAGCGCTTTAACATAGTAAAATGGCCCAAGGTGCTTCACAGGAGTGTTATCAAGCAAAATTTGACACATAGCCTAAAACTTGTTCGAAGAGGTAGGTTTCCAGGAACAACATAGAGGAGAGATATGGAGTAGTTTAGGGAGGAAATTCCAGACCTTAGAGCCTAGACAGCTGAAGGCAAGGCCGCCAGCGATGGTGCAATTAAGACTAAGATGTGTAGGAAGCCAAAATTGGAGGAATACAGAAATCTCAAGTTAGCACAGTGTGCACTCTTTAGAATGTCATTACAAAGAATTGACGCCACACTGCAACCACTGTAACCCCCAAACTCTGAGTCTAGTTCCAATAACAACAGTAAATGTTAACCCTGGCATTGGGTGAGAGATCCTGGTACAAATAGGCAAACTGTAATTTCTTTGTTGCATTTTGAGTGGGGAAGTGACTATGAATGATAGCTCGAAGATCCAAAGAACTTTTTTGGATTGTTGTGCCCTTTTCGTCAGGAGAGCAATATTATTAAACTTGTCCTTCGTTTTGGTAAGAATATCTGAACTTAATTCATTCTGATATTGGTGATTTGGTTTGGTAAAAATGTAATATGCATTTTGTAGCTGCTGTGCTAACAAATCAGCAGATGAATGTGATTAAGAGGCAGGTCATTTTAAAATGCTGCACTTGGTGATGTAGGGCCATTCAACTTTACAACACATTTAAAAAAGTTAACTGAAATTGATGCTCTACTTTTGCAACAACTTTGTTGTAGCACTACATCTTTTGAAGTGGAAAGCTCTGCTTGTAGAGGACGTGACTGTAAGGAATACAATGGCTCCTCAGCTACAGGGACCATGAAAATGCCATGCTAAAGAAGATTTTTCAGCCGAACAATGTGAGGTTAGATAGATCTTATGGACTTTTGCCTTTCTGGAGGATAAGGGAAAAAAATCTTGAGTCTGATGTGAGGGCTGGGGGGAAGGAGGAGGGGGGTGGGGAGAAAGGTGAGAACTGAAAATACGCAGCAGCTCAGTCAGTATAAGAACAGAGGTTATTGATGTTTGGGTGTGTACCTTTCATCAGAACTAAAGACTGAAAGACAGACTTTTTCGTAAGCTTGGCAAACTATAAATGCAATTGAAATTAAATCAGAAAATGTAAGAAAAGCCAACTTGAGTTTTCTGGTCTTGGAGGAGGGAAAAAAAGATTACTAGCTTGGAGATGTACTAGAATGGTACAAGGGATGAGAAATTTCAGTTGCATGGAGAGACTAGAGAAGCTGGGATTGATCACCTTGGAGCAGAAAAGATTAAAGGAAGATTTAATAGAGCTGTTCAAAATGTTTTGATTGAGTAAAGGAGAAACTGTTGCCAGTGGCAGAAGGTTCAGTAACCAAAGGAACAGATTTAAGATAATTGGCAAAAGAACCAGTGGTGAGATGAGAAGCAACTTTTGTATGCATTGAGTTATGATGATCTGGAATGCACTGCCTGAATGAATAGTGGAAGCAGATTCAATAATAACTTTCAAAAATGAATTGCATAAATACTTGAAGGGGGAAAATTTTCAGGGAAAGGGCATGACAGTGGGACTAATTGGACAGCACACATGATGGGGCCAAATGGCCTCATTCTGTGGTATATCATTCTGATTCACTGATCACTGTTGAACACCCTATATCTGTCTCATCAGTGAAGAGTGCAAATGACAGCAATCTTTTATGGTACCATAGGACAGTGTTTTCCTAGTACATGCTATCTCATTGCTTTAATGGGACAATAGTATTTATACTGTGTCATCAGCATGGGTTTGAGTGTGAAAAAGGTGAGGTTTTACTTTATTAATTGCTTAATGGAAATGATGTAGTTGGTCAGCTGTAAGAGTTTACTCTTGAAATCAGATAAGGTTTTCCTTCCTTTAACCTCCACCCCAATTTTCTTTCCTCCTGTTCCATGTATCTTGCGCAAATGGCTATTTCAACTGCTGGGGCGTCACCCAAATTTGATTCTGTCCTCGTTTTCATGTGTGCATGTTTTCTAACAGCAGAACCTTTTTCAGGAGTGGGAACTCTGGCTCATTACACTAGCTCCCCCCACCCCCCCCCCCCCCCCCCCCCCACCCCTCTCCCAAACCTGGAGGCACTAATTGTGGCACGTCTATTACTGCTCAGTTAAGTCAGCACAGTTCCATCTGGTGATCAGACCTGTTGGTTTGTGTAACTCTGTTCCATGGAAGGATGCAGAGGTAAACGCATCAGTTGTAGCCACCCCTAGAATTCTATTTGGCTGTAAGTTGTTTAAAGATCCCTTTGAACTATTTTGAATAAAAGCAGGGTGTTATCGCTGGTGTCCTGGCCAAAATTTATCCCTCAATCAACATCATAAAAACAGATTATCTGGTCATTATTACATTGCTGTTTGTGGGGCCTTGCAGAGTGCAGACTGGCTGCCACGTTTCCTACATTACAATAGTGAGTACACTTTAGAAGTACTTCATTAGCTGTAAAGCACTTTGAGACGCACTATATAAATGCAAGTCATTCCTTTTTAATACAAGAATAAGTTAAGATATGTATATCTGTGATAGAAAAGAGTGTTAACCACACCAATTAATTTTTTGCAAGAGATAAACCAAAGATTATCAAATTTGAATTAATAACTTTGGAAAGGATAGAAAGTTCCTTATTTGCTTTCAATTGTAATTGTTTGAAGGTCTTGCTTGTGCTGTGTGAACCTAATAAGCAAATTTTCCAAATTGAACTGCTTCCAAACTCAGACACCCACCAGTTCCTAGTTACTTTTGAGCCCAGCCAGCATATTTTTATTGTATAAAAGCAAAATACGGCAGTTGCTAGAAATTTGAAATAAAAAAAGAAAATGGTGGAAATGCTCACCAGGTCCGGCAGCATCTGTGAAGAGAGAAACAGAATTAATGTTTTGGGGGTCACAGTCTGCAATGTTAACCATTTCTATCTCCACAGATGCTGCCAAACCTGCTGAGCATTTCTATCTTTATTACATGATTTGATGGAAGTCTTTCCAGTTAATCGGTCAAATGTGTTAAGTCTTATTTTGTCAAACGAAATGCTGTTGAAAGACCTGCACTGAATGTGTAATGCTGTAGGTACATCTGATTGATTGTGATTCATAGCTTTTTTTCTACTTCTATCTGAAAAACTAACACCTGTGCAAAGATATATTCATCCATATCTTAATTCTAGGTAGAAATTTCTGCTAAAACAGACAACTAGCGGTGATGTCTCAAAACACAAGTCTGTATGTTTTTTGCTATATGATGGCCATTGATGCATTTAATTGTTTGTTCTTTTAGAACTATCATGACCAGATGGTACGCCATCCAGAAAATGTCCGCTGGCAGCAGTGGAGTCTGGAAGAAGTTGCTGCTTTGCTGTTACGTCATTTTCCTGACAGTCACATCTGGATCATAAAGGCTTCCCGGATTCACCTGCACAAGTTCAGTTGCTACGACAACTTTGTGCAAAGCAATCTGTTTGGCGTGCCTGAACATAACTCAGACTGTAGAGCTTTCAAGCACCTTCATGCACTCTTGGACAACGCTTTCGAGCAGGCGCATAGTATCCTACAGTCATGGACAAAATCTGGTGAAAGTGTTCATGGTTCATTTGTAGTTGCACGTGATGAAGGCTCCAGTGCACATTGTGAAACTGCGAATGGTTTTGCAGCTAAGAATGAGCTGAGTACTAAAGGTTTGAAGTTCTGTCATCCTGGAAGACACAGAGAGATTGAAGTCTTGAAATGTACCGATCCTTCATTGAAATTTATATTGATTGGTTTCAGCAAAGGTTGCGTGGTTTTGAATCAGCTGCTGTATGCATTGCGTGAAGCAAAGAAAGATGAGGAACTATCTGCCTTCATTAGTAATATCAAAGGGATGTATTGGTTAGATGGTGGTCACGCTGGAGGAAGCAACACTTGGGTCACTAGTCCTGAAATCTTGAAGGAGTTTGCACAAACAGGTATCCCTGTGCATGCACACGTTACACCTTATCAAGTGCGGGACGAAATGAGAGCTTGGATTGGAAAAGAGCACAAGAAATTCATCCGGCTCCTTAGGGAGTATGGAGCAAAAGTGACAAACCAACTTCATTTTGAGAATGAAACCCCTTCTGTGGATAATCACTTCAGAGTGCTTCAAGTGTTCAAAGGTGCTGTGGATCCATAGTGACGAATTATTCCACAATTCTCAGTTTCAACTGTTCCCAGTTAAGCAGAATAGAAAGATGCATACAAGTAAAACTGATATATTTGAGAAATGCATTTAATAGTTTGAGGGCTAAGTAATTTTGCCTACCACAAATCTCTAATAGAGACTAATCTGTTTTATGTACGTTGAAGTACTGTCCTAGTTGCATTTATTTTGCATTCCTTCCTGTTGCGTTCTGTTGGCTTGCTGAAATAAAAATATTGATGGATATAATTGTCAGTCTTCCAAAAGCGATTAAAAGCTGTGTACTTTCATTTGAAACGTGCGACAACTGAATTTTTGCACTAATCCAGATCCACTAGACAAAAAGTCAAAACTAATCAGTAAGATCTCTAACAGATTGAAAATGCATGAGCTTATCCTGTTATGGGCATTATAATACTATTACTGGACTTATCTCCAGTATTGATTCTTCAAAATGTGCTGGAGGAGCCACACACACGAGACGTTAAACTAAAGGTCCTAATATGATAAAGGATTCTGATCAATGGTGCTGAAAGGAGCAGGGGACAGGCTTGATTAACTTGATCCCCAAATCTTTCCAGTTTATTGTTGCCTCTCATGATCCAAATCTTTTTTTTAAAAAGTGACCTGCTCAGTAATACTTTCATAAAATAAAGTTTTAAATAATCAAGTTACTGTCTAAAGTTTAATGACTGCTGGACTAGAAATAAAAGGAGATATATGGTGTAGACATTAGGCGTTGTAAGGGAAATTTGAAAGTGGTGTAATCAATTGCATCATATTTCTGGATTTTATACCAGATATCACTGGCCATTTCTGTAAGTAGACCTTAACATTTGCTGCCCAATATCTAGGTCAATTATGGAAAGACCTAAGGATTGTTTTGAAGTACACCAACTACTAGAATTTTAATTCTGCCACATGTGATTCTCTTTGAAAGAAAAACTCAATGCACACTATTATCAAACCAAGACTCCCACTCTCAACCCATAAATGATTTATTTGAATTAGGCTAGATAAATGAACAGTATACTTTATAAGAAGGAAGAAAGAATATGCATTTGTATACCACCTTTCCTGACCTCTGGATGTCCTAAAGTAATTTATAGCCAACTGTTGGATCTCAGTTGTATGATCTCGTGGGTTACACATAGAGAGACGAAGTCTGACTGTAGCTTTAAGAAACTTTATTGTAGTACTTAGTGGTTACATCATCAGCAAAGCGAACAACACCACCACCTGGGCTCTCCTCCCTCTTTCTCCTGCTGGAGGAGGGAATTCAAGCCGTTCTTATAGTTCTTCTTACAAATCAGTGACACCCCCTTTATGTTCCCAATTGGTTTACAAACTTTGCAGTTTCTTGGTGTCAGGGCCTGATTGGGGTACTGCCTTGTCACCCTCCTCAAGCGGTTTCTCATCCCCCTATCTCCTTGGAACATTGGGCTGATTGTTGTACAAAAGGCTACTATTCGGCAGGCTGCAGCTGTCCTGTTAGTTTTTGCTTGTTAGTCTATTTCTACTGATAAGCTGTCTGTGCAGCCCTGAAGCTATGAAGTTATTTCTGATAAGCTGTCTCTGCAGCTCCGAGGTTAATTTGTTAGTAATACATGATTGATTAATTATTTAATCTTAAATATCCCCATATTATTCTGTTCTCTAAAATTTTTTTTCAGTAGTAGAACTTCAAATGCAATAGTTTTGTGATTTAAAATGCATAGTCCAGACACATGCAAACAAAATCAAGGGCAAACCTCAATCAAAAGAAAAACTAAATTGAAAAGGGAGTGATGCTATGCAACTAAGAGTTACTTGAGCTGTTAGACAGAAAACAGAGCAACCTAATCAAAGGGTACCCATAAGGAGTTAAAATGGGGTGAACTAGAGAAGGTTTGAAAGGTGAACAGAAGTGTACTTGAGATAGAAGTCATAAGGTGTGTTTGCTACACGATATGAAGGAGAGAGCCAGGTTTAAGAAGGGTAAAGTGACGTGATAATTTCCTGATATTTTTAGCTTATATAAGTGTTATAGCTTTAGAGGAAGCTACAAGGTCAGATGTCTGAAATGGCTAGGACAACATTGAGCCTTAAGGGTGAACATCAGTGATTGGAGCTGGGGACCAGCATGATCAGGAACTGGTTGTAACACAAAGACTGGTGTTGAGGGGATAGTGGATGGATTTAAGTTGGTAAAAATATTCTGTGAAGCAATTCAGGAGATAACATTAACTGTTAACCATGCAGTGGAAAACAAGGGCTAAAAATTCGATTGCCCTGTAAAGGAGCACGGGGATTGTGTTGTGCGATTAATCCATGCCTGTTCAAAAGTAATGTAGACAGCATGCAAACTTCATGCTCGACATTTACATGATAATGGCATGCAGTCCAGTGCTAAACACGCTGATGAGTGGCTGCATGTCTGAGCGGGGGGCCTAAGTTCATATTAGGCTAACACCACTTAAAGCGCGCTGCACTAAAGGCCAGCCTGCACCTCTTCAAAGGGAACTGCATTCTCCCTGCAGCAGATACTGGGTGTGTCTGATGCACAGAAGATCAAGATGGTGCAGCATAGCAGAGAGCAGGTTCCCAGATTTTTGAATGCATATTTGAGGTCGTGGTGGAGGAGGTGAACAAGAGGGGACCGATCATCTCACTGGGCCAGAAGACCACCAGGCAAGGACTTGATAGAGAATGGGAGCAAATTGCCAAGGAGGTAATGCAAAAAATGTAGCCTCAAGGACCTGGATGCAGTGCTGAAAGAAGTTGCATGACCTCACCCAAGTGGTCAAAGTCAGTGAATTCATCTTCAAATGTCATATCCTTATAACTTAGCCATGAGCCTCACTGCTCAATGCACCACACCTCATCACATACCTACTAACAATATCAATCTCAGCTCATACTTAAAATTCATAGCTTCACCTCACCCTGCTGCAAGCTTCACACCCACAGTTCGCACCTTGCGCGCACACGGCCAGCCATGCAACCACGACAACCACATCATCCAAATACATTGCACCACACTGACTGATACATTTCAATTTCTTGCAGGACAAGATGGCAGAGGCGCCAGCACCTAGCAGGTGGGGTATAGGTACGACTGCATTTCTTCGTCCCCATGGGGGAGATGGTGGTCGCCATAATTGGAGCAGCCATCGCTGAGGTGGCCAGTGTCCGGGCTGAGACCATAGAAGATTATGGTATATTCCTACCTAATCACCTTCTCACATCCTTCCTCTCCCTCAACACACAATCTTTCCTGATATGCAAGTTGCAGATGATGTGGAAATGCACCTCTTCCTTTTCCCTACCCCTCCCTGCAACATTACCTTCGTGCCTTTCTCCTTTCAGATACCCAAGAACTGCCACCTGGTCAGGCAGTGCTGCAAGGGCAAGAAGGCTAAGAGGAGCAGAACTCTGATGAAGAAACTATTGCTTGATCTCACACTCGCAGCCACAGCACAGATACAGGCACTGTGTGTACTTTAGAGGGTGCCATAGAAGCAGGATCTGCACCAGGCATCAGTGGACTGCAGCCAGGGCAGGGGAAAGGAGGGTGAGATGAGCTGCTGCAGAGGACACATGAGGATGTTGATGGGGTGGTCTACAGAAAAAGGCAGATGTACATGCGCAATAAATGGTTCATGGCAGGCTTGCCAGGAAGCCTGAGATCACTGTTAAGAAGCATAGCTCCAACTGGGCTACAGTGAAGCTCAGACTGAGGTCATGAAATCTCAGTTTGTTGCCATGCAGACTCAGACTACTGCCATTAGGGCTACGGATCTCAGTGATCAAAGGGCTTTCAGGGTCTCATACCAATATGTGCTCCAGCAGATTAGGATTGTTGAGGAACTGCCCCGGGGGAGTTGCAATGGCTCAGTGGAATGCAGACCTTCTGTCCTCTCAGAATGACAGCATTTGTGCTCCCACCAGTGTTCCTGCAGTTGACTGTCAGCCAGCCCAGGCAGCTGCTGCCCATGCAGAAGTGGTGCAGTCTGAAGCCTGAGGGCCCAGAGCGGCTCGAGGGCATCATTCAAGCCATCTGCGGCCTCTGCCATTGAAAGTTAGCAACCTTCCACCAGACATGCTGCAGCCACTGGGGTAGCACTGTGTAAGAGCACTGGGCCAGGCAAAGATTTTTTATTCGTTTCATGGGATGTGGGCGTCGCTGGCAAGGCCAGCATTTGTTGCCCATCCACAAATGCCCTTGAGGTGAGTGGTGGTGAGCTGCCTCCTTGAACCACTAAAGTCCATCCGGTGCAGGTACATCCACAGTGCTGTAGGGGAGTTCCAGGATTTTGATCCAGCGAGAGTAAAGAAATGGTGATATATTTCCAAGTCAGGATGGTGTGTGACTTGGAGGGGAACTTGCAGATGGTGGTGTTCCCATGTGTCTGCTGCCCCTCTCCTAGGTGGAAGAGATTGCAGGTTTAGAAAGTGCTGTCGAAGTCACCCACAAGACGGGCAATAATGACTTTTATGAGATATTGGATATTTTGTAGGTTGAAGCTGGTGTGAAATACTTGTTATGTGGTGGCTTTTATTCTGAGATTGTGGCCAACAGGACACTGTGATAGTCCATAACAGAGGGATAGTAAGAGGTGTGAGACTGTTGTACAATAGGGATCTGGGATTGTGCTCACAGGAACAGAGTCAAATGAGGCATTCACAGATAGACAGCCAGAACCTGAATGTGCTGGGTGTCCCCTCCCTTTCTCCTCCTCCTCTTCCTTCTGCTTCCTCCTAAGGTGTTCACTAAAGCCCAAGTGACAAGGGCTGTGCCCTCACGATGGCCATGTTCTGGAGGATGCAACATACCACCACAAATTGGGACACCTGCTCTGGCGAGTACTGGACGGCTGCTCCCTAGCAGTTGAGGCAGTGGAACCGTTGCTTCAGCACCCCTTCTGCTCGATGGTGTTTCCTGTGACAGCATGGCTGTCATTGTATGTAGGCTGGTCACGTGTGGCTGAGATGTAGAGTGGAGCCATGAGCTAGCTGTAGAGTAGATAGTTCTTGTCGCTCCACCTGCTTCTCTTTGGTTAGAGAGAACACAATGAACTCCCCTTTACTGGCATAAAGAGCCTCTGTCAACTCTCTGATGTAGCAGTGGATGGCAAACTGGAAGATGCTAGATACGTCACCTGTTCCAGTCTGGAAGGATCCCAATGCACAGAAATTCAGGGCTATGGTCACCTTCACAATCGCTGGCAGTGCCATCTTTACCCTGCTTTGATACTCCAGGTCTGACCCCAAGAGGTGGTAGAGTTCTGTCAGCACCTCCTTCGTAAAGCATAGATGATGCACACACTGCTCCTGACTTAGGTGGAAGAAAGAGAAGTGCGCCTGGAAGGCTCTGTCTAGATAAGTCTTACTTCTGGGAGCCCTTCTTCTCCTCCTCCTTCCTCTGCGAGCAGCTTGTTCTCTTATTTGCTATCTCTGCTCCATTTCCCTCTCGTGCAGCCCAAGGGGATTGCAACAATGGCAGCCATGACTCAGAACAAATGGTGTGACCAGAATCCTTGCAGTCATAATCAATACATTCTCCACATGCAGCTCTACTCCCTGCAGACTTCACCGGTTATAACCCCCTCAAAACACCCAGCATTTCCACAAACTCAAACAGGGCCAGTAGAAAGTAATCAGCAACTTACCTGCAAGTTGTTGATGATCCTTTTAAATAGCACTGGTGGGGAGTCCTCCCTGCTGGTGAACACATATGCAGCTGTGTGAAGTTAAGGGAAGGCATTAGCTTTAGCAGAGAGGTCCAAAGTGACTACACTGGTGTCAGACCAACGCTACAGGCTGACTGATATCACGATCTGCCAACTTGGACAAACTTCCAGTGCATACTCCTAACACCAGCACTAATGCCTTCACCAAGATGGCGATTGACACAGAGCATGCCGCCAGTGAGCATGCACAGCATGGACCCCATTTTGGTACCAAATCAGCATCAGTAGTGCTGAACCTTCGGGCACTATGGCGATAGAACTTAATTTTGTGGCTACTGTCTCAAGAAGACAGCTTGAAAAACAGTAATACAAAACTAACATCCCTTTCTGGGATGTAACTTGTATCCTCTATTGTAAAGACATGTTTGGACCAAGGCTGTTATGAGGTCAGGTGCTGAATGGCCCTGGCAGAACCCAAACTGAGCCTCAGTGAGCAGGTTATTGCTGAGCAAGTGTCACTTGATAGCACTGTCGACGACCCCTTCCATCACTTTGCTGATGATCGAGAGTAGATTGATAGGGCGGTAATTGACTGGGATGGATTTGTCCTGCTTTTTGTGCGCAGGACATACCTGGACAATTTTCCACATTGCCAGGTTGATGAAAGTCTTGTAGCTGTGCTGGAACACCTTGGCTAGGGGCGCAGCACAAGTCTTCAGTACTATTGCTGGAATGTTATCAGGGTCCATAGGCTTTTCAGTATCCAGTGCCTTCAGCTGTTTCTTGATAGCACGTGGAGTGAATCAAATTGGCTGAAGACTGGAATATGTGATGCTGGGGACCTTATGAAGAGGCTGAGATGGATCATCCACTCGGCACCTCTGGCTGACGATGGATGCAAATGCTTCAGCCTTGTTTTTTTTCACTAATATGCTAGGCTCCACCATTGTTGAGGGTGGAGATATTTCTGGAACCTCCTCCTCCTGTCAGTTGTTTAATTGTCCACCACCAGGTTGGTAGGTTAATTGGCCATTATAAATTGCCCCTAGTATAGGTAGGTGGTCGGGAAATATATAGGGACCGGTGGGGATGTTATTGGAATATGGGATTCGTGTAGGATTAGTATAAATTGTTGGTTGATGGTCGGCACAGACTCGGTGGGCCGAAGGGCCTGTTTCAGTGCTGTATCTCTAAACTAAAAAAACTAAACATTCATGACTGAACTCACATGAAGCACTTATTAATGATTCCTTGGGCATTCCTGGGATTCATTTGTCTATTATTGCTGTTCAAATTCTGTCTTCTGCTGGAATAGCCAGATCTGCGAAAGGTGCTTTCATCCTCATTCTGCCAGTCTTTAATCCTTCCATTGTATTGACGTCTGCATCCAGTTTCTGGACTATTTCGAAATCTGGCAATCATTGAATCCTCTATTCTTTGTGTCACTGCAGAATGTCCCATTCATTCCATAAAGGCTGAAGGAAATAACTGTTACCCCGAAAATTTTTCAAGGCAGCAGATATCTGATCCAACATGGTCTCCCTCTCCGAGAACCAAACACCAGTTCGAACCAGTAGCCTATCCATATGAGACACATTAGCATAATCTAGGCTATTAATTTAAATGCTAGTACCAATCCAGGGATCCCCAAATTGAATTTAGTCAATCTTTTATACGATTCATTAAGTCCATGATGTATTCCTCTATGGAATGACCACCTGTTTTCCGAAATCAATGGAAGTACGACCATGCCTCATAGGCATTTGACAGATCATCTTTCTTGTAAATTTCATCCAAGAACTCTGATAGAAGGTCCAAACCTTCATCACTATCCAACTTATTGGGATTCAGCTCACATAATACTTTACTTCTGACTTTACTTCTGATAGCAAGGACAATGCCAAGGCCATACCTTGTTTCCTCTTTAGTGGGGACTGAACCCATGCTCACATATCCACTTCATACTTAGTCTGTCATGTGGCTTAGACTCCCGGTGAACATTGGAGGGCAATCATACTCCAACAATTTGCACTTGCTTTCTGTCATCTTCTGCCAGAATGGTTACTGGATTGTAGTTTTCTGTTTGGTTTCATTTTTCATAGCTTCCAACATTCACCTTTAGGCAACCATCCTCTGCTACCATGTTATGCTTCATAAAGCCAGTTGGTAAAGGATAGAGCTGGAGCCCTTCTTTACACACAGTTATATTTATTTACAGAGTTACACATTACAAGCATACACCTCTTAAACCAACAACACACAACTTCAGTCTGTGTCTATTTATAGGGATTCAAGTGGATCGCCAACTAATGCCCACCACCTGCATATAGTTTAACACAATTAATATACAATTAACAATTACACAACTCCTCAAAAAAACAACCCTTGACTCCTCCATCTTTGAAAACTACTACCCCATCTCCAACCTCTCATTCCATGCCAGTTGTTAAAGGTGTCAGCACCTTCCAAATACATGCCCATCTTTCCTGGAGTTCCATGTTTGAATCTCTCCAATCCGGTTTCTGTCCTTCCACAGTACTGAAATGCCTCTTATCAAAGTCACAAATAACATCCTATGTAACTATGACAAAGGCAAGCTATCTCTCCTCGTCCTTCTTGACCTGTCTGTAGCCTTTGACATAATTGAACATACCATCCTGCACCAATGGTCCTCCACTATCGTCCAGGTAGATGGGACTGCCAAGCTTGGTTCCATTTTTTCCTATCCGGTCGTAGCCAGATAATCACCTGCAATTGCTTCTCTTCCTGATCCCACAATGTTACCTCTGATGTTCCCCAAGGATCTATCCTTGGTCCTTTCCTGTTTCTCATTTGCATGCTAATCCTCGGTGACATCATCCGAAAACACAGCATCAGTTTCCGCATGTACATTCACAGCACTCAGCTCCTCCTTATCACTGCCTCTCTCGACCCCTCCACTCTTTCTAAATTGTCAGACTGCTTCTCCGACATCCAATACTGAAGGAGCAGAAATTTCTTTCAACTAAATATTGGAAGACCAAAGCCATTGTCTTCAGTCACCGCCACAAATTCTGTTCATAGAATCATAGAAAGTTTATGGCACAGAAAGAGGCCACTTACTAGCCACTTACTCCACCATTCTCCCTGGAAGCTCTTTGAGGCAGCACCAGACTGTTCTCAACCTTGGGATCATATTTGATACCAAGATGTGCTCCCAACCACATATTCATGCCTTTGGTAAGACAACCGATTTCAATCTCCATAACATTGTCAAACTCCACCCCTGCCTCAGCAAAACCGGTGCTGAAATTCTCATCCATGTCTTTGTTACCTCTAGACTTGATTATTGCAATGATTAATACTCCTGGAAGGCCTCTCATGTTCTACCCTCTATAAAATGGGGTCATCCAAAACTCTGCTGCCCGTATCCTAACTCGCACCAACTCCCGTTCACCAAGCACCTTTGTGTTCACTCCTACATTGGCTCCTGGTTACGCAATCTTGATTTTAAAATTCTCATCCTTATTTTCAAATCCCTCCCTGGTCTCAACACTCTTATCTCTGTAATCTCCTCCTATCCTACGAACATCCAAGATGTATGCATTCCTTCAGTTCTAGTCACTTGAGAATCCATGATTTTAATTACTCACAGCCTTTAGCTGCCACTGCCCTAAGCTCTGAAATTCCCTCCTCCTCAAACCTCTCCGCCTCTCTTCCTGTCTTATCTCCTTTAAGATGCTCCTTAAAACCTACCTCTTTGACCAGTCTAATATCCCGTTATGTGCCTGGGTAACAAATTTTATTTGATAATGCTCCTGTAAAGCACTTTGGGATGTTTTACTGCGTGAAATGCTAGTTGTTGTTGTAGGACTCAATGTTGAACTGCCATTATTTCTGATTTATATAAATGACCCAGATTCAGAAATTAGGGCTGGAATGTTACACTCCCCCAAAGAGCGGGAAGGTGGGGGGCATGGGTGCGTAAAATCAGCGTGAGGCTCGGGGGGGCCCTTCCCGACCCGCTCCCGCCTCTGCCGCCACTTTACCCAGGGTGGCGGCGGCAAAAACCAGCCTGCCCGCCCCAGGCCAATCAAGGCCCTTAAGTGGCCAGTTAACAGCCGCTTAAGGGCCTCCGCACCCCCACCATGGGGATTTTTCCCTTGGCAAATGGGTGGCCCAGGCCCGAGAAAAGCCACCTGACAAATGCAGGCGGTTCTCTGACGGCCTGGGGGCGGGGGCCCTCATGATCGGGCACCCTGTGCCCGACGGAGGGCTGCCCCTGCTGTCCCAACCACCCCAACACACAACACACCCCCCGTCCCCCCAATTGACCACCCTTTCCTCGCCGGGACCCGACCGATCACTCCCGACGAGGCAACAAAAACTTACCTTGGTTCCGGGGCTCCCTGACATCTACTTCTTGAAGCAGGGCTGCATTCCCAGCTGTGGCCACTGCTCCCGGTGGCACTGCTAGGACTAAGAGCTGCTGGCCTGCTGATTGGCTGGCAGCTCCATTAGGCGGGACTTCCTGCCTCAAGCAGGTGGAAGTCACACCTCAGAACAATTAAAGGCCGGGGAAATGCAAAATGCGGGTTGGATCCCCGGGCCGGTTGGAAGCAGGTTCGCCACTGACATTTCAGTTGGTGGATGCTTCCGTCTGCCGAGGGAAACATCCAGCCCAGTGTTAAGTGGTCAAATTTGCAGATGATACCAATCTAGGAAGTGGAGGAGGCAATTCAAAATTACAGAATGGGATGGATACAATAGACAAGTGCACAGAAATTTAATGCTGACAAAAGTGAAGTTCTGCACACAGGAAGAAAAAAGATAAAGTAATGCATATACTTCATGACTGGTGTTGAAAAATTTAATAATGCCCCTAAAAGAGATCTAGGGATCTTTGTCGACTTGATGCTCAACATGTCCAACCAAAGTAGAGCAGCAGTCACAAAGCCAATTGAATATTGATCAACTGAGCCGTAACAGCAGGATACCTTTTTCCCAAAAATATACCTTCTTCATAAAATTCTGTAAAAAATACATTACAAAACAGTTCAAAACAGCACCAAGTTGATATTCCAAAAAGTGCAAAGGAAATCAGTTTTCTTCAATACAGGAGTGAGTTGCCTCACAACCCTTTCATTCCATTTTATATGCCATTGTACATTTTACAGCAAACCCATATTTAGTGTATACAGCCTGATGGGTTTCCCATGGATCCAGCCCCTCCGTTCAGCTTTGTGGGGGGACCTTACACAGTGGTCTTTCCCCATTGAGCCTTTGCCCCAGGCTTTAGCATGTCCTTCAGCACGTAGTCCTGGACCTTGGAATGTGCCAGTCTGCAACACTCAGTCGCGGACAACTCTTTGCGCTGGAAGACCAGCAAGTTTCGGGCAGACTAAAGAGTGTCCTTCACCGAATTGATGGTCCTCCAGCAGCAGTTGATGTTTGTCTCGGTGTGCGTCCTTGGGAACAGCCTGTAGAGCACAGACTCCTGTGTTACAGAGCTGCTTGGGATGAACCTCAACAAAAGCCACTGCATTTCTTTCCACACCTGCTTTGCAAAGGCACATTCCAGGAGGAGGTGGGCAACAGTCTCTTCCCCATCACAGCCACCTCGAGGGCAGTGTGCAGATGCTCATCAGTCTGTGAACGGACAGCGGATCCGAGCTGAAGACAGCGACGCCGTCCATGTACAGGGAGGTTTTGACCTGAGTACCTCTGCTATCTGGGATTGTCACCCCTCTTATGCCCGCAACCTTCCCAATGGACTCAGCAAAGGGTTCAATACAGCAAACAAACACAACAGGGGAGAGAGGACAGCCCTGTCTGTCTCCAGATTGGATCGGGAAACTTTCTGATTCCCACCCATTGATTGAGACTGCGCTACTGATGTTTGTGTAGAGCGGTTTGATCCAATTGCGGATTCCCTCCCCAAACCCCATTTTGGAAAGCACGTCCATCATGTATGCGTGCAAGATCCTGTCAAAAGCCTTCTCTTGGTCCAAGCTGATGAGGCAGGTGTCCACCCTCCTGTCCCGTACATAGGCGATCGTATCCCTGAGCAGCGCGAGACTATCAGAGATCTTCCTGCTGTGTACAGTACAGGTCTGATCAGGGTGGATCACCAACTCCACTGTAGACTTGATCCGACTCTTGTAGTCAATATTAAGCAGTGAGATGGGCCGCCAATTTCTGATTTCCACCTTTTCTCCCTTCCACTTGTAGATGAAGATGATGATGCCTTTCCTCATGGATTCTGACAGGCTGCCGGCCAGAAGCATACTCCCGTACACTTCCAGCAGGTCTGGGCCGATCCAGTCCCACAGAGCCGAATACAACTCAACCGGTAAGCCGTCGCTTCCTAGAGTTTTACTCGTCTTGAAGGATCTGACAGCAGTTGTCAGTTCATCCAGAGTTAGCAGTTTGTCCAGTCTCTCCCGCATGCTGTCATCTAAGACCTCTGTGATAGATGACAGGAAGGACTGGGAGGCCGTGCTGTCCATGGGCTTCACGTTGTATAGCCCAGCATAAAAAGATTTGCTGATCCTTAGTATGACAGACCGCGAAGACGTTACCGAGCCATCCTCTTCCTTCAGACTGCTGATAACAGAGCTCTCTCTCTGTACCTTTTGGAAGAAGAAACATGAGCACATCTCATCCTGCTCGACGGAGCAGACTCTGGACTGGAAGATGATCTTGGAGGCCTCTGTGGCAAAGAGCGAGGCCTGCTGGTTCTTCACCTCTTGGAGGTCCTCCTTGACCTCGACCCCCCATCGACTGCAGCCAGAGCAGATTTTGCATTCTTTTCTAGAGTCGGGACATTTCCCTCTGTCTCTCTCTCACCCTCTGAGCACCTTTGGAGATAAAGAATTTCTTGATGTCCTCCTTGATCGCTTCCCACCAGTGAACTGGAGACTCAAAGAGGGGTTCCATGGTTCTCCAACCTTTGTCATCCCTTTCGAGTTCCTCAACATTCTCTGGGGTTAACAGTGTAGCATTGAGCTTCCATGTCCCCCTGCCAACCCGCTGGTCGTCCTGTAAGTGACAGTCAGCCAGTAAGAGGCAGTGGTCAGAGAAGAACACTGGCTTGACATCGATGGATCTGACTGTGACAGCATGGGACCCAAAGAGGAAATGATTCATGAAACGGGCAGACCCATCCAATCTTGACCAGGTGTATCTACACTGCACTCCATCTGCAGGTTTACTGAAGACGTCGTGCAGCTTGGCATCTTTTACTCTTTCCATTAGGAATCTGGACGTAGTGTCCAGTTTGCTATCGTCACTGCCGGATCGTCTAGCTGAATCAATGATGCAGTTGAAGTCACCGCCTAGAAGGACCAGCCTGGACATCGCCAGCAGCAGTGGGAGCTGCTAGAGGACGGTCAGCCATTTGCTGCATTGAACCAGGGTGTACACGTTGATTAACCGGAGTGGAGCATTGTTGTACATTACTTCTGCTATGAAGAGGCGACCGCCCACCACCTCCCTGACTTCGGAGATGGTGAAGTTGCCTCCCTGCAGCAGAATACCCAGGCCGGAGGAAGGGGATTATTTACCCTGATCAGATCGATGGCCCGTGGGACCACCATCGCAACCATTGCCTGTAGGTGCTGAGGTGCGGAATTCCACACTCCTGCAGAAACAGTAGGTCGGCTTTGACCTTGGCGAGGTAGTCCAAGGTTGAAACACATCGTGTAGTGGATTTAACGCCATGCACATTAATTGAAGCAATCTTTGTACCCATTTTAAAGTTGGGTGTTGCTTCCCACACCAGGTGTTCTTGCCCGTCCCAGTCCTTGGGTATGTTCCTGCATACCCATGGTGTATGTAAGCTCTTTCACATAACAGCAGAATACAAATCAGATTAAGTTATAACCAAACCATTATGCTCTGGCCACACCTTGAGTATTCTGTCCAGTTCTTACCACTGAGATGCACAAGAGGATCATTCAAGTCCCAGAGGCATGGAAAGCAGAGCAGAGCCACATGACTGATCACTATTTGCAGAAGTCTGAGTTATGAGGTTAACTGTAAAACTTTACGATTTTAGCCTGAAAAGGATGTATCTGAGAAGTGATCTTATAGAGGTATACAAGATAGTTAAGGGAATGAAATAGGTAAACCTGGAAAATTCCTTAATACCACTTCAAGTAAATAGTGAGAGTAAGACGGGGGTGGGGTGGGGGGGGGTGTGGGTTGCGTGTGCGGTGGTGCATAGATTCAAATTACTAAAAGGCAAATTTAGGACTGATGTCAGGAAATTCTTCTTGACAGAAAGAGTAACCAATGTATGAAATTGAATATGCAGGAAGAATAGTGGAGGCATAGGATATTAAAATAAGTTGAATTTAGGATTTTCTGAATGGATAACCTAAGATTAATCAAATAGCCTTCCTCATCTGTAACTACCTTGTGCTCTTGTGAAACACAAGATCATTTCCTGTGTTATGAAACAAGCTGCAATTTGAAAACTAACGCAGCTCTTTTGCTAACTTGGACAGGCATAAAGGCACAGAACTTCTGTTAATACCTACAAAGCTTTCTCTCGTAAAACAGGTTTCCTGTGCAAACACAATTCCAACCCCTTTGAAGCTATGTAAAAACAAAAGGTAATAGATGACTCTATCTAATAGTTACATTAAATTAACAGGCATTCACAGAAAGCTGCAGTTCTATTATCAATACTGGCTGGATAACCAATTTTTGACATTGATAAGGAAGATTGAATGTGATGGCCTTTACCATTTAAATAATTGACATTTCTGGCATCCCATGCTTTCCTTAGTAACTCATAACTTGTGAAGCCCACTGTAACCAACCATCTGGTCTCTGAGCTGATAGCTTTTCTTTGAGAAATACCCTGTGTGACCTTATGTGCTGATCTCTTACACGCAACTTCTAAGATATAAAATACCAGTTTAAAAAATCCATTTTAATCTACAGAATGATAGTCTGTAACACTTTGTCAGTGTGCCAAAATTATATAAAAAAGAATAATCATCTGACCTGAAGATGGATATTTACAGCATGTGCCAATCTGCAAACCAATCTCGCCAATAGCAAATAATTCCTAATTCACCTCAGGTTCTCCTGTTCAGAGCATTTAACAGGCCAAACCTGATTAAACACAGCTGCAGCTTTGCAGCAGAATAGTACATGGTCAACCACTCCCATTGACTTACCTTTACTACATCATGGGATCCACTAGTATTTAAGCAAACTTGCACCAATAATATTCTATCTATAATTAATAATTTCTCCGGTATAATTCCCTAGGCTATTGTGTCAATAGGTACCACACTGGTTAATAATTCTAGTAAAGAAACATCAAATAATGAAAGAAATCTGCAGATAATTTACAAACTTTAGCTTTCCTGGAAGAAAAACTAAGACTATTTGTAGAATCCACTGAGATATAGCTCCCAAGCAGGCAAGCTATGAGGCAACATGGTTAGTGGTTGATAGTACTATACAGGGTGATCCAATTTCAAATAGCTGGTTTTAATCACTCTACCCACTGTTAACAATATCTGAAATGACTCACTTTTCAGTTCTAGGCCTTGCTATGCTATCGTGGAGTGCGTAATACTTTTCCGTTATAAACATTTGGTTGGTAATAGCATTCCAATAGCATTAGTGAACAAAAGAAGCTTTGTGGCTTTGCTGTTTAATTGGTCTGGAACTGATTGCACAAAACGTTTTCACATGTAAAATTAATTGTAAAATACAGTGGTTTTGAACTGGAAAACTAGTTAATTCTGAAAATTATCCACCGCTAACTTAACGATTCGACTAACCATGTGAACTAATGATGTCATTGAAACAGGTATAATGGAAAAATCTTCTTATGAATATCACATTTTGTTTCTGGCAGCAGTGTTTGATTATAAAGTTGTAATGTCCGAAAGGCATACTCACCACAGATGTTAATTGTTTGCTACTCAGTGCATTGCACATATTCAGATATAACATTGACTTTCCTAGTCTCGCTAACTCTTCTAATCTATAATGTTAAATCTGTCTGCAAGAAGCCTCGTATCCTCTTATGACAAGCATCAATAATTTTTAGCCATCAATAAAGTCTAAGTCTAAAGTCTAACTTTTTGAGGAGACTGTTCTAGCACTTCTCTCTTGCCCATGGAAAGTATGCATTGAAAAGCTTGTTCTCTGATAAATTATCCTTCTGTCACCTCTACTGTCTGACTTCTCTCTTCTCTGCAACCTTTCCTATCTATCTCCATTGTATCTATCTCAAGGGCAATTAGGGATGGGCAACAAATGCTGGCCTTGCCAGCGACATTCACATCCCATGAAAGAATTAAAAAGAACTACTGTGGTCATTGCCCCTTTAAACTTTCCTCCCTTGTTCTTCTTGAGATCCAAATACACCATCCTACATACCCTCCTCTTCACTGCATTTAAATCAAGGCTTGTTGAACAGTCTGCTACTGTATTCTTTTCCAGGATCTCAAAATTCACCTCTTTAATCTTTCTTTCCTTTTGCAAACTGAATCCTGCCTTGTCACCCAGCCCCTGCTTTTTAGCTTACCTCTTTGTTACTATTTTCCAAGTTGATGGTGTCCTGAATAGTAGGTCTTGGCCTATCATTTCAATTTCTCAATTTTAAAAAACTATGTCAGAAGGCTCTATCTCATAGACTTGCTTCCAAGTCAGCATCACTTGACATGGAAAATTGTAGTTAACATTTCTTCATCAATTTCCAGGGGTATTATATCTTTAAAGAATTAAGAGAAACATTGATGCAGGAAGAATATTTATATTCTTTGATAATCAAAAGAGAAGCTCAAATGAGCAACATCAAAAATAAAATAACTTCTGACCACAGACAAAAACACTCCACCAAACTGAGTGTTGGGTATCATACATCATACTGGGGATCTCCATGCTTGATGTTGGCCTAAAATGAGAGATTTCTAGGATCTATTCAGGAACCCTGAAGTGAGAATGAGCTTAAAATGTCCTTTTTTAAAAGAACCAACTGTTATTGGATACATAACTGCACTAATGATCTATTTGAATAAAAAATTACCAGCCTTTGAGGCTTATATTGTACAGTTGATGCCTGTTAAATGGGATTTGGTAATGGTTGCATTTTTAACAGGCATTTTCAGGCATGAATTGATTCACAAAGCACTGAAATCAGTACTGCTGGGTTTTGCTTAATGGGGATAATCAGATAAATCGGACAGTTAGCATTCGGCAATCTGCTGCATTTCTATATTATGAAATGATGAATACCCATGTATTAGAGTATCAATATTAAGCTTAATTATGAATTTACTGAAAAATCATGGATCATTACACACTTTTAAAATATATATATATTTGTCTAACCGATTAAAGTTCCTGGGGTCCAAAGTGGAAGCAATTATGCAGCATCATTAAAGTAATATTACAAGGCTTACTTTACAGACAGTGTGGGTTTGGGTGGCAAGGCTTCTAACAACCATTCCTATGCCAAGACAGATGATTGAAAAAGAACTGGAAGAAATGTTTGGAACTTGTCTGTTCATTTTCAAATTCACTGTCATGGTGGTGGCATAACTTTGATCTCCAAATCCCACCTTGGTCTCTTTCCCTCTTTGCTCCAAGGATCAATGATCACTGCTGAGCGTGGTTTGCAAATCATCATACGAAACGCGTCATTCTTCAAAGTATGGCAAACACCATCAGGGAGCATTGCGTCTGGTCCAGACATTGACACTTCAGATGAAGCACATGAGTTAGATGTGACAACACCTGATGTCACACATCAATAACCTATTTGTGAGCGGAAATGTCACTATACTTCAGTGATTATTTTACAAACTGAAGTTATGTCCAAACAGAACAATGTAAGCAAACCATTGAAACTCTCATTTACCAAGAAGGGGAAGAATGTTCATTTATTGTTCATTTGATATGCAGTATATTTTTCTTTTGAGGCCATGGTGCTGGCTTGGTATAGCATGCACAGTGTGCCACTAGAGGGAGTCGATAATAAATCTTATGCTCAATTTTGAAACTATCCAATCTGCTGCCTCTCCTTCCTCTGATGCTACCCCTCCCCTGCCTTTCCCCCTGCATGCTTCCTATCCTAATCCTTGCTCACTGTTATTCTCTCTCCTCCCTGCCCCTATGGCACTAAATATACCTGCTCCTCTGTCTCAGCGGTTGGCCATGCAATTTTCCTCCTCAATACCATACTGGTTGGCATTACGAACCTGTCCCTTTCCTCTGTCATGTGGTCATCAGTACCTCCTCAAAAATGTTAAAACATTACCTGCTCCATTCTTCACAACTATTACCCCATCTCCATCCTTACTTTCTTTCTAAGGTTCTGGACATGCCACCTGATAATAATAGGCTGACCTCTCTATTCAAGGTTCTCCAACCTGGCTTCATCCCTGCTCATAGCACTGAGACCTCATTGGTGAAACTCTCCAATAACATTAAGTGTGACTGTGACTGCGAGTGCGTTGCCATCTTCCCAGACCTCTCTGCTGTCTTCAGCATTGTTGGTTAGTCCATCCACCCAAAAAGTCTTCCCTTCACAGTCCAACTCTGTAGCATGGTTCCACTCCTATCTGTTGCCTCATACACACTTTTGATTTTCAATGGCTTCTCCTCATGCCTCCTTGGCCACCTCTTGTACACCACCACTACCCCCCACCCCCAACCACCCAGCACCCCCTCCATGGTTTTATTGTTACTCCCCCTTTGTTTCATCACTACAAGCAATTCTTCAGCAATCTCATGCAGAATGATAGGACAAACTTGCACTTGTACAATGACAGCATTCAGCTTTACCTCTCAATCTTCTCCGTTGACCCCAAGCTTCCTGCCAGTTTCTTCAGCAGCCTGTCTAACCTTAAGACCTGCATGTGCCAAAACCTCCTCCAACACAGGGGAGGGCAGCACAGAGGCGCAGTGGTTAGCACCGCAGCCTCACAGCTCCAGCGACCTGGGTTCAATTCTGGGTACTGCCTGTGTGGAGTTTGCAAGTTCTCCCTGTGACTGTGTGGGTTTTTTGCTCAGTGCTCTGGTTTCCTCCCACAGCCAAAGACTTGCAGGTTGATAGGTAAATTGGCCATTATAAATTGCCCCGAGTATAGGAAGGGGAATTGAGGGAAGGTGGGGATGTGGTAAAACTATGGGATTAATGTAGGATTAGTATAGATGGGTGGTTGATGGTCGGCACAGACTCGGTGGGCCGAAGGGCCTGTTTCAGTTCTGTATCTCTAAATAAATAAATAAACAAAATGTTAGCAAAACAGAAGCCATCCTGTTTAGTTGTGCAAACACCTATCGGGCCTCCAGCTTCATTTCCACCAATCTGATGAGCTATTGCCTTAGATTATGCTCAGAGGTGAGGAATGTTAGCTTCCTGCTTGCTCCTGAGCTTTGCATGTCCAATTCATTGGCAAGATTGCTTCCTTTCACCTCTGATACATTACATGCTTCCACCCATAACTTTTCCCCTTTACTACCAAAACCCTAATCCATGCATTTACCACCTCAAGGCTGAACTTTCCCAATGCTTTTCTTGCTGCCCTTACCATCGCCATCCCCTATAAATTAGAAATCATTCAGAATTACATGGTCTGGCTTATTACCAGCACTATAACCCAAATCTCCAGCATCTCCATTCTTGCTGAGATCCTTTAGCTCCCCATGCCCCAAATATTTTGCTTCTAAATTTTCATCTAACCTTTCAAAATCTTGCACTTCCCTATCTCCACACTCTTCTCCAATTGTATGTCATTATATGCATCCTCTGTTCTGATCCTGGTCTATTTCTCATTTCTCACTTCCTCTGTTTCATGAGAAGTAGCTACTCTTTGAAGTACTATGCTCCCACCTTCTGAAACTCCCTTCTTCAGCATCTCTGCCTTGTCACCTTACTTACTGCTTCCAAAACTTCCTGAAGACTTCCCTTTGACTATGCTTTCCCCCCATCCCAACCTCCTCTCCCTCCTGCTCAGTATCCAGTCTTTGTCACTGCCCTGTAAAACAATTGAAGATATATTTCTGTACATGAGGAACACTTTAGAAATGTAAGTGGTTGAAAAAGGAAGCAACGTTCTTTGGTATGGAGAGTTTAATTGCTGTTTTCTTAGATTTGATTTTTGTATTAATCGGGTGATGGACTGATAATGATTTGAAATTCTGAACGCTGGAGTGCTTCAATAGGCTTTCAAAAATGTGGATTATCAAAATTGGTTCTTGTTTTACACATTGATTCTCTATGTTATATCTATTAGTAATTAAAGAATAGCTCCCATAGTTCGGGACAGGCTTTGAAGATTTGCATCCTGGAATATACTATAAAGCTTTTAGTGTTTGGTGTAAATATTAATAAAGATTATCAATAAAATTAGTTTAATCAAATACAAAAGAGTGATTTTAGAAATATTAGATTACAGCTTAATTTTAAATTCTAAGTGATCACAGTCTTTATCATAGAATAATTAAATTAATTAAATAGGATAATTAAATGAAGAATGATAAAGATCTGTGACTCAACTTAAAATTAAAACCATGCCAGAGTGCATTTTGCAGTAGGTTGGTTTTCATGGTCACTCAAGCATTCTAAGTCTCTGAAAGAATTTAATGTCCCTACAGGAAGTTGCTGCAGCCAACGAATTGCCCAAGGTTCATGGAAAAATCATGATTATTTTCACCAGTGGTTAGGTGTGGCTCATTACCTCACAGCCGTTATGTTATTCCACTTACAGACTCAATATTATTTTCCCACCAACACATACACCCCCACTCCCACCCCTACCCATCCTTTCTTTTCTAAAGGTGCTGATTTGTGCTAGGGTACAGCTCCAAAGACACTTCACAAACACTGGTACCTTGCCCAGGAGAGCATTCTTCATTATTGAGCCCAGATATTGACTGTCAGTTTTACATCTGTGGGGGCTATCACAAAAAACCTGAATGATTGCGTTGCCTGACATCCAGACACTTCGCACTATCCAAAGAAGTCATCAGATAACAATCAAGAACAATGACCTTTTCCCTCTGATATCTACCATTTCTGACCCAGGGTGCTGAAAACAATTTGTGCAATGCAACATGACTCTGGCTGAGAGCAGTTAACTCAGCACAGACTAGGAACTAAATATGGAATCTTCCCTGTCTATATGGTTCAATTCCATATCGGACAGTGCATTTACTAACTGAGTGCTGAATGATATTCAAAGCATTCATCAGGAGCAAGGGTAAGAGTTAATGTCTCTGAAAATCCATGGCTGTTCCTGTGGACTCCATCCATAGCTTTGATATCAGTCTACTGGAATGGCCTGAAACTAGGCTGGACCCAGATACACCAGGTCTGGTCCCTTTACTCATGTTTCCAGTATGGCCGTGTGGGGTGTAGCCTCTATAGTTAAGTGGGAGGGGGGGGTGGGGGGTCCAACACCTTCCCCCAGCCCAAGCACTAGGATGGACTATTTGGCTTCTTTCATATGATGTGTACCTTAGCTGTTCCCCTGAGGGCATGGGCACCCCACATTTTCAGACTCATTCGATCACTCCCCATAATCCCAAAGGGCTTGCTGGGATCAATAGTGGAGATTCTTGGCAGGCACAATCACAATGTACCCGGTAAATGCTGGGATCACCAGCCCATGCATTTTCACGGTCAATATTTTTTTTTAAATCATGAAATGCTATGCTTCTTCGCCTTGTTCTCTCCTCTTTGCTAGAGGCAGTAAATAAAAGAGACATGTTATTCAAAGTTTTTGACAGAAATGTTGCTTGTAATGCAAAACAAGTACATGGCATATTGTTTCAAGTTTTTTTAGCCAGAGGAACTAAGAACAATGCAAAAATATATATATAGGGTATCATCCTCAAAGTGAAACCCGTTGCTGTATGTCAGAGGAAGAGGGTAGTGTGGTCAGAATAGAAATCAAGTGAAAAGGAAAGCAACCAGTGCTAAACTTTGTTTTAAGTAATATGAAGGAGGGCTCGGCTTTCTTTCCTTATTGTTACTCCTCTTCCAAAAAGTAGAGTTTTCTTGCCTAATTTCTTTTACCAAATGGTGGGACGCATCGATAATAGACGTGCCTTCCACCAGTGGTACACCATCTAATTCAGGTATCTATTATCTCTGTAATGATGTCTTTGGTGATAATAAGCATCACCTCATGTACTTTTTGCCATTGCTGTTCGGGTTCCTCAGTCCAAACTAAGTGCCTGTGAAGGTTAACTAGATAATTGAAGCTCCAGAAAGCAAAGTAAGAGCGGAGGATTATAGTGACCACAATAGAAAATTATCCCGTCAATGAGGCAACTCTTTCTACTGCAGTGCTGGATCCAACTGCACCCATGTCAAAGTTGCCATTGGCAGGGCCAACTTCAGGCACTCTCAGAAACTGCTGTGGGACGTCTGATATATATACTGTGAGAGTGGGTTTTGCAAACAGCAGACCTCCATGCTAATTGTGATTGGAAAGATGCCTTTTGTCTGCCAATTAGTTCAAGTCATCTTGGCCAGTACTGTTATCTAGGCTCATATCTTCCAGGCCTATCAGGATATTGCAGAGAGGTAGTAAGGTGAATATTGATTCGTGAAAGAACTGACAGTTCTGAGATCTCAGTCAGCCCCTCATATCCACAGAATTAGCTGAAACAAGGGGCTGAATTTTTCAGACATGGAATGTTTTGAGCTGTTGAGGACCATTTATGGGTCCGTAACCTGGCCAACAGAGCAGCGGGCTTTCCGGGTCAATTTTCCGGAAGGCAACCGATTAGCAGCTGCCTCCAGGGTTACTGTCCAATGAAGGACGGCGGGTGAGTTGTGGAGTGAGGGTCAATCGGCACGCCAGCAGCCTTCACAGTGGCTGGAATGTCAGTGTGCTGATGTGAAAGTCTCAAAGGAGGGTGGCGAGAAATGGCTGTAAGAAAAGGCTGAGGGAAACGGCAACCATCTCTGCACCCTGAGCACTGTATGTGAGAGCAGTCTCCGGGAGCCAGTCTTGCAATGACAAGCCTCTGCATGTGAATGGCCTCAGGCTTGCTGTTTGCACTGTTAAATGGTCAGATTGCATCATGCTGTTCCAACCTCCCACTGTGCAGCTGCCTCCTCTTGAGTAGCTGAGGTTCTGACACAGTTGGCTGGATTTAGTTCCCCACCAGGCGTCGGGGTCTGTGGTGGGGGAGGCCTGAAGATCGCTCCGGAGGAGGCCTGCCTCTGTCCCCGACACCATGAGGTCCCGGCCCGATCTTTACGGAGGCGGAGAGGCGTCATGGTGATGCCCCACCGCTTGGCGTTTACATATTTGAATAAATTTAAATACCTGGCATAATTGCAAGTCCGCCACCGCGTCCAGTCCCGGTGCAATTGTCGTGCCACTGGCCGGCACTCCTGCGCCTTCCGATCCTCTTCTGGGAAATCGAGGTGCCACACTGGTTGGGAAGGGGAGCAGGTCATTTTTCCTGTGCGGGGGGAGGGGGAGCAGTGATAAAGGTCCCTCATTGGTGGAGGGGGTGGTGGGAAGAGGTAAAATTGAAAGTTTATGCACTTTGAGGGGGTGAAAGCTCAGTTGCAAAACGTCAGTGTTTTGGGGTGGAGAGGGAAAGTATTCAATATTGTGGGGATTGTTGTGGGGGGGAGGTGTGGGGAGAGGTCCAGAAATACCAGTTTTAATTTTTAAAACAGATGTTAAGTGCTTTCTTTAAAAGTCCCAGCAGGGTTACAAGTGCTTTAAAAATGGCGTCAGCACCTGCACACAGGCAGATGACGCCATTGCCAATGATGGACGGGCTGCCCCCTCCACATGATCGGGGCGGGGGGGCGGGGGGGGGTGCGGGCCGCCCCGTCCATTCAAATGAGCCGCCGCACTGAAGATTGCGGCGACTCAACGACATGAGGCCAGCGTGGTCCTGGCGCCACTTCCTTCGCCCACCACCAACCTTGGCGATGGCAAAACAAGATTCCGCCCAGTGGGCTGAATTTTATCAGCCTGTCACAGGTCCTGGCGGCAGCACCGGAAGCGGGAGCTGTTGCCACATGCCACATGTTCAGCCGGCTGACCGCGATCACGCAGCAGCCGGCCAATTAACATAATCGAAGCATGAGACTCATCCTACTGTAGGACAGGGGCGGGCTACAAGGTGCTGATGGCGGCATCAGAACACAGATACTGGCGCCGTCTTTAAAGCACTGCCAGCTCTGCTTATACTGCTGCCTTTCATTGATGCAGTGAACCTGGACACTGCTGTACTGTTGCTCTAACTCCTGGACCCTCCCCCCACCCTACTGCTGCTGTAACTCCTGGACCCCCCCTCTATTGCTGCTACTTGTGGAGCCCCCCCCCCCTCTACTGCTGCTGTAACTCCTGGACCCCCCCTCTACTGCTGCTACTGCTGTTACTTGTGGAGCCTCCCCCCCCACCTTTACTGCTGCTGTTACTCCTGGACCCCCCTCTACTGCTGCTACTGCTGTTACTCGTGGAGCCCCCCCCACCCCCTACTGCTGCTGTTACTCCTGGACCCCCCTCTACTGCCGCTGTTACTCCTGGACCCCCCTCTACTGCTGCTACTGCTGTTACTCGTGGAGCCCCCCCCACCCCCTACTGCTGCTGTTACTCCTGGACCCCCCCCCTACTGCTGCTGTAACTCCTGGACCTCCCCTCTACTGCTGCTGCTGCTGCTGTTACTTGTGGAGCCCCCCCCACCCCCTACTGCTGCTGTTACTCCTGGACCCCCCTCTACTGCCGCTGTTACTCCTGGACCCCCCTCTACTGCTGCTGTAACTCCTGGACCCCCTTCTATTGCTGCTGTAACTCCTGGACCCCCCACCTCCCACCCCCCCTCCCCCATCCGCTACTGCTGCTGTAACTCCTGGACCCCCTCTACTGCTGCTGCTGCTGTTACTTGTGTAGCCCCCCCCCCCACCTCTACTGCTGCTGTAACTCCTGGACCCCCTCTACTGCTGCTGTAACTCCTGGATCCCCCTCTACTGCTGCTGTTATTCCCGGATCCCCTCTACTGCTGCTGCTGCTGTTACTCCTGGAGCCCCCTCTACTGCTGCTGTAACTCCTGGACCACCACCGCCCCCCCCCCCACCACTGATGCTGTTACTGCTGGACCCCCCTCTACTACTGCTGTTGCTGCTGGACCTCCCTCTGCTGCTGCAACTCCTGCACCCCTGCACCAGGACTGTGGGCTCACTGGACAGAGCAGAAGCCATCTGGAACCATGTCCGAGGCAAGACACTGGGTGGCCCCATGGTTTAGTGATACCTTCCTGGTGATTTCCCACTAGCTACAAGGGGAAGGCAGTTGGTTCTCTTTTGAAGGGATGGCAAGAAGAGATCCATCGCCTGAACAAGCAAGCCTGGATAGAAATCGCAGAGGAGGTAATCAGTTGTGGGGTCACTCCCGAGAACTGGTTCCAGTGGCTCAAGAGCCATTTAGAAGACCCTATCAAGGGATGAGGGGCTGCCACTAGTATAAATGTTCTGTTGCTGTTCGTGCGAAGTCTAACTGTATCCTTCTTTCCACTTGCAGCAGAAATGAGCTCCGAACACCAGGGAGAAATTGAGGACTGGCGATTGGATCGCTGATGTGCATCCTCTGATGTTGCAAGAGAAGGAAGGTCTGGAACTAGCGGGGGCTCAGGGCAGCCGTGCAAATGTGGTTGGTGAGATTGGAGAGTCTGCACACAAAAGTGTGCAGATATTGTGTTCATGTGTCCTCCACCACACTTCTGGAGATCACGCATGGTTGGCATGAGGAGATCTGAACAACCTAACCCACAAATGTTTGTGTTCCGTCCAGCAGGTCGTGGCACATCGGAGGCAAACTCAGCCGCTGTGACCGGCCATTGACCTCTGAGGACAAGAAGGAGCAGTCCAAGGATGCACACATCATTCCCATGCAGTCTCCACTATTGCTGATACTCTCACATCGATGGGTATGTGCTCGGGATTAGATTCAGGGTCATCAGCTGATAAGAGCACCACACCCGCAACTGAGCAGCTGACGTAGGCTGTGACAGCCGAGGCCGCTGACAGTTGGAGGACTGTGGGAGGCCGGGCCCATACTGAGCCTCAGGCTGATGAAGAGCCTGGCAGCACGCAACATGCTGGAGTTGTAGAGAGAGGTGAGGGAACATCTGATGGAACTGCCAGAGGCAATGTGTGGCCATGAGCAGACAATGGAGGAGTCCATCCATGTAATGAGTGCTGCCATGTCTTAGCCATGTGAGCACATGTCTTCTTCCATGGAGAGGCTGGCGACCCTCATGGAGAGCCAGATCCCACATGTGCGCACAGACCTGCACACCATCACCTTGGCCATGAGCTCAACTCAGCAGTGGCAAGGCAAGAGAAGGACGAGGCGCCTGGAGTCTTCTCCAGGTTCTTATTTGGCCAGCCAGGAGGTTCAAGCATTGAAAGGGAGGAAGAGAGGCTGACCTCCACATCTGGAGGCTCCCCTCAGGGCGCTCTGAGTGTGGACAGCGGCTCCTCAGCCTCTTCGCCAGTGAGTCCAGCTCCAGTAGCCGTGACGACTGAGGAAACTCCTGCACCTGTGTAGCAACCCCTCAAGCAGCCGGGGCCTTCCAGGCCTCAGGTACCCAAAGGATGCCCACTAAAGTCATCCCAGACCAAGGGGCAGTCTGACCAACAGCCTGACTCCATCCCAGCTGCTAGTACAGGTGCCACACCATGTAGAAGCACTCGTTAACATATAAAGAGCACCTAGACGCACTTGGGATGATTGTGGCCTTTGCGTTGTGATAATAAATAGCTGTCAGATTCATTGCTGTAAATGGCTCGTGCTTTCATTGCTGACATGAGATGTAACCTTCACCCTTGCTCCCTCAATGGGCTGTTGGTGTAGGCACAGGCCACGTTTGGTCAGTGTCTCAGATGTGTTAGAGCTTGTGATGAAGCTGGGCGCTAGGCACTGGAGTGCGATAGGAAGGAGGCGACCAGCGGAATACAATAAGGTGAGTCTTTATTGAGTTCACTTTGAGAGGCCATTATGGTAGTCGGAACCGGGTATGTATGAGATTGTCCCCTCCCTCCCTTTAGCTTCTTTCAATGGCCCTGCTCTCCAGTGCAAGGGAAGCAAGAACCAGTACTGCCTGTTCAGTAGCCTCTGCTACATCCTGCTTGTTGGATGAGGACTGGCAATCAGTCACATCCTCTTTATGCAAGGCCTCCCCCCTCTGCTGGGCTATATTGTGCAGAGCACAGCAGACCACAACGGTACATGAGACCCTCGCTGGAGTATACTGCAGGGCTCCACCAGATAGATTGACGCACCAGAATCACACCTGCAGCAGCCCTATGGCCTGCTGAATGGTCACTTGGGTGGACCCGTGGCAGGTGTTGTATCTCTCCTTTGCTGCAGGGAATGTATTCCTCCCAGAAGTGAGTAGTCATGTCTTCAATGGGTAGTCCTTGTCCCCAAGAATCCATCCCTGAGGTTGATTTTGATTTAGATTTAGAGATACAGCACTGAAACAGGCCCTTCGGCCCACCGAGTCTGTGCCAACCATTAACCACCCATTTATACTAATCCTGCACGAATCCCATATTCCTACCATATCCTCACCTGTCCCTATATTTCCCTACCACCTACCTATACTAGGGGCAATTTATAATGGCCAATTTACCTATCAACCTGCAAGTCTTTTGGCTGTGGGAGGAAACCGGAGCACCCGGAGGAAACCCACGCAGACACAGGGAGAACTTGCAAACTCCACACAGGCAGTACCCAGAATTGAACCCGGGTCGCTGGAGCTGTGAGGCTGCGGTGCTAACCATTGCGCCACTGTGCCGCCCCTGCTGAGCGGGGGGCCTGAAAAGCTGTGGCACCTGGGACTGCCAAAGTACGTAGGCATTGTGGCTGTTTCCCCAGAAGTGAGCAGACACCTGCAGGATGCATTTCCAGTGGTCACAGACCAGTTGTACTTTGAGCCGATGACACTCTCCATCTGACTGTTAGGGTCGGTCCAGTAACGCACATAGTCACTGGTCCTCTTGAACAAGGCATTGGTCACCTCCTTGATGCAGCAGTGGGCTACTGCCTGGGACACCCCACACATCTCCCCATTGGATCCTGGAAAGAGAGAGACAGATGCGTAGAAATTGAGTGCCACATGACCTTCAGGGCCACGGACATTGGGTGTCCACCAAAGGCCATGGGTCGTAGCTGATCGTGCAGCATAGCACATAAGTTGGTGATGGCCTCCCTGGAGAGCCGCAGTCTTTGCTGACACTGCCGCTCAGACATGTATAGGTAGTTGAGGCAAGTCTGGTACACTTACTGGTGTGGATAGGCCCATCTTGGTGTGGCTGGCTGCAGCCTATTGGAGCTTCAAGCTCCAAGCAGGAGCCTGGCCCTCCTTCCCTCTGAGCCACTGCGGGGTGGCACAGGGATCCACAAAGACTGGATGTATGAGACCCAGGCCAGCTAATCTTTGCCCCTCCTATGTGCTGTCTCAGGGACTTTCCCATTGCTACTAGTCTGAATATGTGCTAATTACCCTGAGTGACCACCCCTGCAGAGAGCCCAGCACCCAAGGGTGACCCCACCTGACACTTGCATCTGAGAATAAGCTCACCTGTGCAGAGAGCCCAGCAGTGCAGGCTGACAATGGCCTCTGCTCCCCTATTCATTTCTCCCAATGGCTGCTTTCCCACGGCGGCACTGAGGCGAACCTTTAAACAGCTGAGGATCTGAAGGCGTGTGTCCCCATGCACCGCTGTCTAAACCTGAAGCCCACCCCTCCCCCCACCCATAACCAATAAAATTGTCTTTAATTCAATGCAAATGCATTTTAACCATGTCATTGCAGCAACGCTGCCTTGGCCTTTCCTGCCGCTGACAAAATCCAGAACTGACGTCACAATGTCAGGTTTCTGTGCGAATGCATAGCCACCCCTGTACCCGCCCCCCACCCCCGGCCCCCGCCCCCCCCACTGCCCACTGCCAAAATGCCTCCACTCTTGTGCCTGCTGGCTGGATAAAATCCTGCCCAGTGTGGGGCCCATGTGACACTATCAAAATTGCATTGCCCTTGGAAATTTGCTGCTAATTGCCCATTTAACAAGTTTAATTGGCTTCCCACTGCTGCTGGGTGGGTTGCCATCACCGCACAGAAGCCACCTCCCCGAAAAGTTGGAGAAGGTGGGAACACGTCAGGGAACTGGGACAATACATTTTTCTTTGATTTTGCTCACTTTCCCAACCGACTCCCCAAACCTGCCTCCATGGGCCTGGTAAAATTCCCCCCAGGGTGCAGATCAGATCACAACAAGGTATGGGGAGTATTGGGATCCCTCTGAAATATCTGAAAGATTTCTGGCAAGTAAACAATGTTTGTTTCATCCAGAAATTATTATGACTTTCCTAATTTCTAAGGCAGCTTCATTCTATCTGGTTTTGCTTTCCTATTGAGTTTTATGCAGCATAAAACAAGCAAGGAGTATTTTGTGTGTCGTTTCATGTTCTAACTGTGCTGGCCATTGGCTGGACGCATCAGCGTATCATGATTTTTTTTATTCATTCATGGGATGTGAGCACTGCTGGCATTTGTTGTCCCTCACTATTTGCCCTTGAGAAGATGGTGTTGAGTCACCTTCTTAAAATGCTTCAATGCTTCAGTCCATGTGGTGTAGGTACACCAACAGTGCTGTTAGGGAGGGAATTCCAGGATTTCGACCAAGTGACAGTGAAGGAATGACAATATATTTCCAAGTCAGGATGGTGTGTGACTTGGAGGGGAACTTGCAAGTGGTGGTGTTCCCATGCTTCTGCTGCCCTTGTCCTTCTAAGGTGGTAGAGGTCGCAGGTTTGGAAGGTGCTGTTGAAGGCAGCTTGGCGAGTTGCTGCAGTGTATCTTGTAGATGGTACTCACTACTGCCACTTGTGCGCTGGTGGTGGACTGAGTGAATGTTTAAGGTGGTGGATAGAGTGCCGATCAAGAAGGCTGCTTTGTCCTGAATAGTGTCGAGCTTCTTGAGTGTTGTTGGAGCTGCACTCATCCTGGTAAGTGGAGAGTATTCCATCACACTTCTGACTTGTGCCTTATAAATGGTGGACAGGCATTGGAGAGTCAGGAGGTGAGTTACTCTCCACAGAATTCCCAACCTCTGACTTGCTCTTGTAGCCACAGTATTTGCATAGCTGGTCCCGTTAAGTTTCTGGTCAATGTAACCGCACCTTCCCCCCCCCACCCCCCGACCCCAGGATGTTGATAGTGATGAATTGATGAATTCAGCGATTGTAATGCCGTTGAACGCCAAGGGGTTCTCTTGTTGAAGGTGGTCATTGCCTGGCACTTGTGTGGTGTGAATGTAACTTGCCACTTTTCAGCCCAAGCCTGAACATTGTCCAAGTCTTGCTGCGTGCGAGCACAGAATGCTTCAATAACTAAGGAGTCGTGAATGCTGCTGAACACTGTTCAATCATCAACGAACATCCGCACTTCTGAGCTTATGATGGAAGGAACGTCATTGATGAAGCAGCTGAAGATGGTTGAGCCTAGGACACTACCCTGAGGAACTCCTGCAGCAATGCTCTTGGGCTGTGATGACCACACCCCCATCACTCACCGACCAATATTCTCTATGAATCAGGACTCATGCCTAACATTCAAATACTTCACCTCACCCTCACACAGTTTGTACTGATTGATGCCTTACACCCACATCTCAAAGATTGCACACATTTCCCAGCTATTCAATCATGACAGCCTTCTCACCTATTGCACAACACTCACTGACACACTTCCCACTCTCTTGCAGGACAAGATGGCACTAAATTGGAGGCAGCAGGGGCCAACTGGAGGGGACTGGTACACCTGCATGTCCTAACCCTCATGGATGAGACAGTGCTGACCATTACTGAGACACCAATTGCTGAGGCCGTAGCCACCGGCGATGCAGAATGCATTGAAGATAATAGTATCCTCAAACATAATCCTCCTTCTCACAAACCACTTTCCCCTTATCCCACTCTGCCTTCTGATTTATCAGCTGCAGATAGTGTAAGCCTGCATTTCTTACTTTCCTCCTCCACTCCCCTCAGCACAACCTTACTCTAGTATCTTTTTCCTTTCAATTAGCCAAGAGGTCCAATCTGGCGAGGCATTGGAGGGATATCAAGAGAGTGATGATGAAAACATAGCACCATCACTTGCTGCCACAACTGTACGACAGGTATACAAAACTATGAGGGGCATAGATAGGGTAGGTAGGAAGAAATGTTTTCACTTAGTGGAAGTGTCAATAACACACTGCCTGAAGGGGTAGTAGAGGCAGGAATCATCACAACATTCAAGAAGAATGTAGATGAACAGTTGAAACACCATAGCATACAAGGCTAAGGGCCAAGTGCTGGAAAATGGGATTAGAGTAGATAGGTGCTTGATGGCCGGCACAGACACGATGGGCTGAAGGGCCTGTTTCTGTGCTGTATAACTCTATGACTCTATGACTCTAACTCAAATACTGAGACTGTGCGAATCTAGTTCTGAGGCCCCCTCCCATATTCTAAAAATTCCACAGACCCCTGCAATACAACACAAGGATTTTCTTCTGTATAAAAAATTGTTACACAATTAAACATATATATGTATAAACATTTTTGTTTTACTTACTTAATGTGAAACTTGTTGCTGGTGCTGAGCAACAATTCTGTTAAGACGCAAGGGTGTCTTCAACAAGCTCATATGCATGTCAGTGTTTATTTTGGCTCAGTACTTTGTTTTTATTGATGTTGTTGCAGAAAATCCAGCTTTGCATAAGTAGGTTCTGTTAAATGGGATCAGCACATTCAGTGCTGCAGAAGAAGTAGCACTGAATTCATCAGAGGATTCACATCAAAATGTCTTCAGTGGCATTTCACTGAGCTTGGTTCTGAGTGAAATGTCAATAAGCTCTGCTTGTAGTTTTGATGGGACAGAGAGTGGCAGTTTAGCTTTAATATTCTCACTTAAGGGGTTGTAGCACAGAGCTGTGTCGCAGATTGTTCCATCGTGTGTTCTGTTGGCAGCAATGCCAGGCTTTCCCACATCCCAAGAATCAAAATATATATTTTTAAAATCCTAGCCCTCACCCAAATGATGAATAAAGCCTGATACCCCCAACCTCAAATGGGCAAACACATCAGATACCCCACATGGATGAGAAAAGCATCAGGTACCCCAGGTAGTATCAGATGCCCCAACCTTTTCTGAAGAAATGCTGCCTGTTCTTCCTGTAGTTGTTAACTGACCTGCTATTTTCCAGCATGTGTACTGTTCCAGTAATTTGCTTTTTACCTCTCTGCAAAGGGAATGCTTTGATAAGCCATATTATGAACCTTTTTTTTATTCATTCATGGGATGTGGGCATCGCTGGCCAGGCCAGCATTTATTGCCCATCCCTAATTGCCCTTGAGAAGGTGGTGGTGAGCTGCCTTCTTGAACCACTGCAGTCCATGTGGGGTAGGTACACCCACAGTGCTGTTGGGAAGAGAGTTGAAGGATTTTGACTCAGCGACAGTGAAGGAACGGCGATATAGTTCTAAGTCAGGATGGTGTGTGACTTGGAGGGGAACTTGCAGGTGGTGGTGTTCCCATGCATTTTCTGCCCTTGTCCTTGTTGTTGGTAGAGGTCGTGGGTGTGGAAGGTGCTGTCTAAGGAGCTTTGGTGCATTGCTGCAGTGCATCTTGTAGACGGTACACACTGCTGCCACTGTGCGTCGGTGGTGGTGGGAGTGAATGTTTGTAGATGGGGTGCTAATCAAGTGGGCTGCTTTGTCCTGGATGGTGTCAAACTTCTTGAGTGTTGTTGGAGCTGCAGCCATCCAGGCAAGTGGAGAGTATTCCATCACACTCCTGACTTGTGCCTTGTAGATGGTGAACAAGCTTTGGGGAGTCAGGAGGTGAGTTACTCGTTGCAGGATTCCTAGCCTCTGACCTGCTCTTGTAGCCACGGTATTTATATGGCTACTCCAGTTCAGTTTCTGGTCAATGGTAGCCCCTAGGATATTGATAGTGGGGGATTCAGTGTTGGTAATGCCATTGAATGTCAAGGGGAGATGGTTAGATTCTCTCTTGTTGGAGATGGTCATTGCCTGGCACTATTGTGGCGCGAATGTTACTTGCCACTTATCAGCCCAAGCCTGGATATTGTCCAGGTCTTGCTTCATTTCTACACGGATTGCTTCAGTATCTGAGGAGTCACGAGTGGTGCTGAACATTGTGCAATTATCAGCGAACATCCCCACTTCTGACCTTATGATTGAAGGAAGGTTATTGATGAAGCAGCTGAAGATGGTTGGGCCTAGGACACTACCCTGAGGAACTCCTACAGTGATGTCCTGGAGCTCAGATGATTGACCTCCAACAACCACAACCATCTTTCTTTGCGCTAGGTATGAGTCCAGCCAGCGGAGGGTTTTCCCCCTGATTCCCATTGACTTTAGTTTTGCTAGGGCTCCTTGATGCCATACTCGGACAAATGCTGCCTTGATGTCAAGGGCCGTCACTCTCACCTCACCTCTTGAGTTCAGCTCTTTTGTCCATGTTTGAACCAAGGCTGTTATGAGGTCAGCAGCTGAGTGGCCCTGGCGGAACCCAAACTGAGCGTCACTGAGCAGGTTATTGCTAAGCAAGTGCCGCTTGATGGCACTGTTGATGTCACCTTCCATCACTTTACTGATGATTGAGAGTAGGCTGATGGGGCGGTAATTATCCGGGTTGGACCTGTCCTTCTTTTTGTGTAGAGGACATACCTGGGCAATTTTCCACATTGCAGGGTAGATGCCAGTGTTGTAGCTGTACTGGAACAGCTTGGCTAGGGGCGCGGCAAGTTCTAGAGCACAGGTCTTCAGTACTATTGCCGGAATATTGTCAGGACCCATAGCTTTTGCAGTATCCAGTGCCTTCAGTCGTTTCTTGATATCGCGTGGAGTGAATCGAATTGGCTGAAGTCTGGCATCTGTGATGCTGGGTACTTCAGGAGGAGGCCGAGATGAATTGTCCCACTCGGCACTTCTGGCTGAAGATTGACGCAAATGCTTCAGCCTTATCTTTCGCACTGATGTGCTGGGCTCCCCCATCATTGAGGATGGGGATATTTGTGGAGCCACCTCCTCCAGTCAGTTGTTTAACTGTCCACCACCATTCGTGGCTGGATGTGGCAGGACTGCAGAGCTTAGATCTGATCCGTTGGTTATGGGATCGCTTATCTCTGTCTATCGCATGCTGCTTACGTAGTTTGGCACGCAGATAGTCCTGTGTTGTAGCTTCACCAGGTTGACACCTCATTTTGAGGTATGCCTGGTGCTCCTCCTAGCATGCCCTCCTGCACTCTTCATTGAACCAGGGTTGGTCTCCTGGCTTGATGGTAATGGTAGAGTGAGGGATATGCCGGGCCATGAGGTTACAGATTGTGGTTGAGTACAATTCTGCTGCTGCTGATGGCCCCCAGCGCCTCATGGATGCCCAGTTTTGCATTGCTAGATCTGTTTGAAATCCATCCCATTTAGCACGGTGGTAGTGCCACACAACACGAAGGAGGGTATCCTCAATGTGAAGGCGGGACTTCGTCTCCACAATGACTGTGCGGTGGTCACTCCTACCATTACTGTCATGGACAGATGCATCTGTGGCAGGCAGATTGGTGAGGACAAAGTCAAGTATGCTTTTCCCTCTTGTTGGTTCCCTCACCACCTGCCGCAGACCCAGTCTAGCAGATATGTCCTTTAGGGCTTGGCCAGTTCAGTCAGTAGTGGTGCTACCGAGCCACTCTTGGTGATGAACATTGAAGTCCCCCACCCTGAGTACATTCTGAGCCCTTGCCACCCTCATTGCTTCCTCCAAGTACTGTTCAGCATGGAGGAGTACTGACTTATCAGCTGAGGGAGGGCGGTAGATGGTAATCAGCAGGAGGTTTCCTTGTCCATGTTGGATCTGATGCCATGAGACTTCATGGGGTCCAGAGTCGATGTTGAGGACTCCCAGGGCAACTCCCTCCTTACTGTAAACCACTGTGCCGCCACCTCTGGTGGGTCTGTCCTGCCGGTGGGACAGGACATACCCGGGGATGGTGATGGCAGTGTCTGGGACATTGCCTGTCAGGTATGATTCCGTGAGTATGACTATGTCAGGCTGTTGCTTGACTAGTCTGTGGGACAGCTCTCCCAATTTTGGCAGAAGCCCCCAGATGTTAGTAAGGAGGACTTTGCAGGGTCGACAGGGCTGGGTTTGCCGTTGTTGTTTCCGGTGCCTAGGCCGATGCCGGGTGGTCCGTCCGGTTTCGTTCCTTTTTCTTGATTTCGTAGTGGTTAGATACAACTGAGTGGCTTGCTAGGCCATTTCAGAGGGCATGTAAGAGTCAACCACATTGCTGTGGGTCTGGAGTCACATGTAGGCCAGACCAGGTAAGGACAGCAGATTTCCTTCCCGAAATGACATTAGTGAACCAGATGGGTTTTTACAACAGTCGACAATGGTTTCATGGCCATCATTAGATTAGCTTTTTATTCCAGATTTATTAATTGAATTCAAATTCCACCTTCTGCTGTGGTGGAATTTGAACCCACGTCCCCAGAGCAATACCCTGCGTCTCTGGGTTACTAGTCCCCTGACAATACCACTACGCCACCACCTCCCCACCACCTTAATTTCCAGATCCAGGGAGGTGCTGCATGACGAGTTACCAGGCCCGACCTATTGCCTCATGGGCTATTGGGACAGTGGCCTGCAGATACCTAAATATCGGCCCCAGCACAGCTGGAGTCTGGACAGGTGAATACAGAGCCTCTGGCAGAGACCAGATCCACAGAATATTGGGGGGGGCGGGCAGGGGCGGGGTGCAACTCATCCTGTTAACCATTAACATGACCCACCCCACTCCCCAGTGGTAAACTGGGACTTAACTAGAAATTGTCTCCAGGTAAGTCACTAGGACAATCCCCACGTAACGTTTTCTGTCTCCAGGTGCGTCCTTCACCTCTGCACACTGCTTTATAATGACTTGCCTTTTTCAAACATGGTGATGCTGCTGATAGCTTACATTGGCCATCCACTTTCCAGTGACCTCACCATACCCTATGCATTCTGCTGTGCCAATTTGAGAATGGATTTTGTTTGGACAAATAAATGTATTACTTTTGCCTAAACATTGGCGGACATCTTGAAACTTTCTTGCAGACCCTTAGTCCAGAAGGCTGTAGAGCAGGGTTGTCTAATCTTTTTGCTTGGGTGGGACCACATTACAATTTCTGTTTTACATAGGGGGCCAGTGAGACAATTTCGGAAAAATAAAGGCATGAAACATTTATCTTACTATTAATCAAAACAACAACAAATGTGTATTTTTGTGAAGAAGCTTTACACGAGAAGATTAATTTATTGATATACTTTCTTGTCACTATGTTCGACACTGATTTAGTGAGATACCTGTCATTTTTATTTTGCTTGCACAAGTAGTCAATATTTGCCGCATGCTTGTTTTAGGAAATATTCCTGAAGCACACCTTAGTCCCAAGTATCTCCAAGTTAACTTACAACAATGCAGCAGAATTCTAAAACTGAATTTGCACAATTCTAAGAGTTCTAGGTTTAGAACAAAACCGCTGTACCATAACCTGGAAAGTCCATTGCAAATTCTTTTCAAAGTTGAGTCTGTAGTTTTCCTAATGAGAAGGTAATTACTGCCTCATTAACAGTGAATCTTAATAGGAGGGCTATTGACCACAAGCCAGTATTACCACTTCACATGCTGATAGAATGTTACCTTCCACTCTGGACCAACATATTCTTCACCTAATTCCTTCCATAATTGATGTGCATTTTTTCTTAGCCTCTATTTTTTTCTTTATTTTGTGTTGCTTTTGGTGTATTTTTAAAATCTTATATTTATTGCATTGTTTATAATTTTCCTTTTAAACTTTAGTATTTTGTATATTAATTAGAGACAGCGGGCAATCAATGACTCAATATGTTTTTTACGTTATGTAATTGTACATTAAACGTTTGGAAAAATTGAAAATCTTAAGTCCTGTTAAAAGAGCACAATTTAATTTTTTCAGCAGCAAGGTAAAGTTTCGTAATCACTAAAATGAGGGGTTGTGAATAGTGTGGAATGGATTGGGCATAACATGAGCCACATGCAAAGCAAAACTCCCTTTACTGCTTTACCCACAATTTATCCTTGTTTCCCACATCAGTCAGTCCTGTGCTCTGTCTGAGTGAGATTAACTGTTTAAAGCTGTGACTGTGAACAAACGTCCACTGGAGTCGAAGTAATTTCCTGTTGGCCTTTGATGGTCAGTAGAAAGAGAAGCCTTTCATCATGTCAGTCTGGGTTGGGTTAGAACTAAGATCCCAAGGATGAAAGCAGTGTCCTAACACACTGAAATGCCTGGTTGATCCCTGTAAGTGTTTATCTAGGGTTCAGCCATAAAAGTTGCATTGCTTTGCCAGTCCTTCTCCTTGTTTCAATTGAAACAAATTATTAAAATTAATTACTCCTCGCTATGTTTGTAAATTACACTGTGCAGAGAAAAATATTTCCTTGTAGATCAGGACTGAGCTTCCCATGTATATGTTTTTTTATTTATTCCATGGGATGTGAGCCTCACTGGCAAGGCCAGCATTTATTGCCCATCCCTAATTGCCCTATAGAAGGTGGTGGTGAGCTGCCTTCTTGAACTGCTGCAGTCCATCTGGTGTAGGTACACCCACAGTGCTGTTAATAAGACATAAATCTTACAAAGAACTCTCTATCAATAGGTAAAGATTATGAGTTAATTGGGGCAGAATCCATTTCATTGCATCAGAAACAAACAAACTTGATCAGAATAAAGATTCTTAATTTTAATAATGCCAAATCGTTAATAAAATTACACTGGTCCCTCACAGTAATTTTCTTCAACATGTGTTTCTTGCATTTCTCTCTCTCTTTGGGATCATTTAGTTTCTCAGGTGTTACAGGTGATAGTTCTGAAACACAATTTTATCCTAGCCACCTTTAACTTAAAATGAGTTTTGCTGAAAACAGAGACTGTTGTTGAAGCTTTTTGTCTTGCATTCATCAGGACAATCTGAAAGAATACCAATGTAGGGGAAAACAACAACTTTATACAGCATGAGAAGAGAGTGCCGATTGGTTGGTAAGTGAACTCTGATTGGTAGAGGCGTTACCATGGAGAATGCATCAGTTTATGGTGACTGACAGTTAACTGCCTTTTTTGAAATTTGAACCAGGCAGATTGACTCTGATTGGTCAAGGCATTGCCCTGAAGAATGAACTATCGAATGGCTGTCACTTTTTTTTTAGCTGAAACAGGCGCAATGTTTGTACATGTTTTTTCTGTCTGCAAAGAACAGGGCCTGGTGTATTAATATCTATAGCTTCCAGTATGCGCAAATGTGCCACACTGCGAGCCCTACTGACAATCTTAAATTTGTTGTCAGCATGATTCTTAGCACACTGAGGATTATTTAGCAAATGTTGTCCAGTCCCGGTATCACATCTAATTTTGGTCACTGTGTTTTGAGTTTTGCAAGCACGGGCTGGTTCGGTACGTCAGAAGAGACATGTTGTTTGATACGATCTGCTAGTCTTTGGGTTGTACGTCCTATATACCTAGCACCACACTGGCATTGAAATTCATATATCAGATTACTTATTTGTGTGATAGGCAAGATGTTTTTTTGGCTTGATGGCAGCATCCTGTTAGTGGCGAACACCACACGTGTTGCTACTACATAGTAGCAGTGTGAAACAGCTAGCTTCACCTGTTGCTCAAATTTTTGGGATACATTACCCTTCAAATGGCTCGGGCCCTATATACGAGGCCATGGTAGAGATTTCAGCTCCCTTTCCTTGACGTACTTGTTGAGAAAACTGCTAAGGGGTTCTCTACCACGGTCTACCGCAAACCTACTTTCATTGGTCAATACATGCGTTGAGATTCTTACACTTCCTGTAAGATTGGCCTTATCGGCAACCTCGTAAAAACACCCAAAGTTCAGCTTCTTCAAAATTCCAGCATCCGTGGAATTCCTTTTCAGTTTTAAAATATAGATTCTCAAGTTTTAACAAAAAATGGAAACCCTCATAACAACTTACACTGGAATCGATAAGCTCTAACTTGTTCTGGTGAGTTTACTGGGTATATATCAGATAAGTATAGCAATTTCAAGATGTTTCATGTGTTTCAATGCCAAGTGTATACCATTGTAGCAAAGCTTCTGGAGGAGCATGGCAATTGCGAAAACACTTTCCTGATTTAAGCATCTAACTGTACATGTAAGGTTGCCAGAAGTTACTGTCCAATTTACAATTTAATCGTGGTGAGCATGGCAGTCTCACCATTATTTCTACTGAAAAATCTATTCAGTTGTGTTGCACTGACCGTAATAATACTGCAGTGGGCAAGAAATCTGATTCAAACCCACCTCCATGGCAACTGGTCTGAAACCCAGACTGCAGCCATTTTGGCTTCAATAATGCTGGATGTTTTGCCTCACTGAGAACCATAAGCTGCAGAGCAACACATGCAGTAGAAGTGATCTATGAGTGCTCGATACCCAAAAGTTGTCCAGGAGCAAACTTGTTTCCCAGTCTCTGCTATTTGTGTTCTGACCAGCTGATGGAGCCTTTGCACTGTTGTCACAACTTGTACTGAGTAAAATTGTTGACTATCTCGAGGATATATACTTTTGCTACAACAAAAGCTTGTATTTATATAGCACCTTTGAAGTAATAAACATCCCAAGGTGTTTCTCAGGGAGGCATTATAAAACAAAATGTAACATCGAGTCACATAAGGAGATATTAGAGCAGATGACCAAAAGCTTGGTCATAGAAGTAGGTTTTAAGGAGTATCCTTAAGGAGGAAAGTGAGGTAGAGAGGTGGAGAGGTTTAGGGAGGGAATTCCAGAGCTTAGGGCCGAGGCAGCTGAAGGCATGGCCACCAATAGTGGAGTGATTAAAATCGGGGATGCTCAAGAGCCTAGAATTAGAGAAGCAGAAGTATCTCAGAGGGGTGTAGGGCTGGAATAGATTACGGAGATAGGGTGGGGTGAGGTCATGGAGGGATTTGAAAATAAAGATGAGGATTTTAAAGTTGAGCCATTGCTTAACCGGGAGCCAGTATAGGTCAGCAAGCAAAGGGGTGATGGGTGAACAGGACTTGGTTTTAGCACAGGTAGCAGAATTTTAGATGACCTCAAGTTTGCAGAGGGTAGAAAGTGGGAGACCTTCCAGGGGTGTGCTGAAATAGTCAAGTCTAGAGATAACAAAGGCATGGAGGAGGGAATCAGCAGCAGGTGACTTGAGGTGGGGCAGGCTTGAGTGATATTACAGAGGTAGGAATAGGCGGTCTTAGCCATGGCATGGATATGTGGTTGCAAGTTCATCGCGGGGTCAAATATGACACCAAGGTTGTGAACAGACTGGTTCAGCCTCAAACAATTGCCAGGGAGAGGGATGGAGTCAGTAGTTAGGGAGCAGAGTTTGTGGCAGGGACTGAAGACAATGGCTTCCATCTTCCCAATATTTAATAAGAGGAAATTTCTGCTCAGCCAGTAGTCTGACATTTTAGAGACAGTGGAGAGCTCAATAAAGGTGTTGGTGAGGTAGAGCTGGGTGCCGTCAACATACATGTGAAAACTGATATGTTTCCAGATTATGTTATTGAGGGGCAACATGTAGATGAGAAATAGGAGGGAAGGATAGATACTTAGGGAGCATCAGAGATAACTGTGCAAGAGTGGGAAGAGAAGCCATTGCAGATGATTCTTTGGCTACGATTAGATAGGTAAGAATGGAACCAGGTGAGAGCAATCCCACCCATCTGGATGACGGTGGAGAGGCATTGGAGGAGGATGGTGTGATCTACTGTTCAAAGGCTGCAGACAGGTGGAGACAGATGAAGAGGAATCGTTTCCCTTCATCAGTGTCATGTTGGATGTCATTTTCTGTACTGTGGCAGGGGCCAAAACCTGATTGGATGGATTCTAATATCAAGTTCTGGGAAAGATGGACACAAATTTGGGCGATGACAACGCGTTCAAGGATTTTGGAAAGGGAAGAGAGGTTTGAGATGGGATGGTAATTTGCAAGGACGGAAGAGCCCAGGATTGTTTTTTTGAGGAGAGGGGTGAAGACAGCAGATTTGCAGGGGACAGAACCTAAGGAGAGAGAACCGTTAACAATGTCAGCTAACAGGGGAACCAGGAAGGGAAGTTGGGTGGCTAGTAGTTTAGTGGTAATAGGATCAAGAGAAGAGGAAGTGGGTCTCATGAACGTGATGAACTCATAGAGGGCATGAGGGGAGATAGGAGAGAAACGAGATAAATATACAAATTCAGGGTTAGGGCAGGTGTTACCTTAGAGGAAATTTGGCCGAGTGGGCTAGGGGAAGGGAGGTAAGTGTCAGAGGCAATGGCCTCAATCTTAGGGACAAAGAAATCCATGAGCTCCTCATACTTGTTGAAGGTGAGGGTGGAGGGGACAGGGGAGAGGGGTTGAAGAAGATGGCTTGCAGTAAAGAAAAGATTTTGGGGGTGACTTTTGCATTTCAGGATGATGCTAGAATAGTGACTAGTTTCTGCAGATGAGAGCAGGAACCAATAATGCTTTAAGTGAACACTAGCTATATATAACTGAAAGAGTTACAAAATATTTGATTCTATCATCTATCATATCAAATACAAATACATTACACTGAATTTAAATGCTGGGTTTGAATGTATTTGTTGTTTCCTGAATAAGATGCACATAGATTAAACAAGCAGTAAAAAGAATTGTGGATACTGGCTATTCAACAACTGTGGACAGAAGAGTTGAATTAATGTTTTAGACATGGACACTGCATCAGAACTCAGAACCTATTCAAAGGTTATTCACCTGATCCTCTCATATATGTTTTGTAAGTTTAAGAATTAGAATATCACCACATACACCAGTCAGTACCTGACGTACTCTTAATTCTGAGTGACACTCACATTTACAATTGTGATCAATTAAACATCGCACAACCTTTTTAAATAGATGTGGAATCCGTTTCGCCCTTTTGAATCAGAAAACTCATTATTCCCCAATGTTTGCTGATCTGATGTGCTATCAATGTGATAGCATACCAAAAATAGGTGGAACCAATTCATTAATGAAATGCAGACTGGTGGCAGGAAAGGTCGACCACTTGCCCGGCTGTGCATTCAATTAATTTGGTGAAAGAAAAAATGAATCAACATTACATTCACATTCTTACAGTTCATCTAGGTGGGCTCTGGTATCTAAACAAAAGAATTACGCACATCTGATATTAGAATATAGTGTTCTAGTGAAGCAGTATATTGATGTAAAACTTTCCAAATTTCATGCAGGATAGGTCATGTGGCTACAAGTAATTACTGTCCTGCTAGTGATGTGTCCAGATGTGGCGAGCACATCTTCTGATGAAGGGTCACTGACCTGAAACGTTAACTCTGCTTCTCTCTCCACAGATGTTGCCAGACCTGCTGAGTATTTCCAGCATTTCTTGTTTTTATTTCAGATTTCCAGCATTTGCAGTATTTTGCTTTTATTTTAAGACTTTGGGGTGTCAGGAGGTGAGTTACTCGTTGCAGGATACCCAGCCTCTGACCTGCTCTTGAAGCCACAGTATTTATGTGACTGACCCAGTTAAGTTTCTGGTCAATGGTAACCCCCAGGATGTTGATGGTGGGGGATTCAATGATCGTAATGCCGTTGAATGTCAAGGGGAGATGGTTGGATTTTCTCTTGCTGGAAATGGTCATTGCCTGCCACTTGTGTAGCATGAATGTAACTTGCCACTTATCAGCCCAAACCTGAATGTCATCCAGGTCTTGCTGCTTGCCTGCACGGACTACTTCATTATATCAGGAGTTGTGAATGGAACTGAACACTCAATCATCAGCGAACATCTCCATTTCTGACCTGATGATGGAGGGAAGGTCATTGATGAAGCAGCTGAAGCTGGTTACTAGGTCACTACCCTGAGGAACTCCTGCAGCAATATCTTGGGACTGAGATGATTGGCCTCCAACAACCACAACCATCATCCTTTGTGCTAGGTATGACTCCAGCCAGTGGAGAGTTTTCCCTCTGAATCCCATTGACTTCAATTTTACTCGGGCTCCATGATGCCACACTTAATCAAATGCACCCCTCATGTCAAGGGCAGTGACTCTCACCTCACCTCTGAAATTCAGCTCTTTTGTCCATGTTTGGACGAAGGCTGTAATGAGGTTTGGAGCTGAGTGGCCCTGGTGGAACCCAAACGGAGTGTCAATGAGCAGGTTATTGGTGAGTAAGTGCTGCTTGATAGTACTGTCGACCAAACCTTCCATCATTTTACTGATCATTGAGAATAGGTTGATGGTTCAGTAAATTTCTGGATTGAATTTATCCTGCTTTTTTGTGGACAGGACATACCTGGGCAATTTTCCATTTTGTTAGGTAGATGCCATTGTTTTAGCTGTACTGGAACAGCTTGGCTAGAGGCGTTTAAAAAAATTCATTCATGGGATGTGGGCGTCTCAGGCGAGGCCAGCATTCATTGCCCATCTGTAATAGTCCTTGACAAGGTGGTGGTGAGCTGCCTTCTTGAACCGCTGCAGTCCTTGGGACGTAGGTACACCAACAGTGCTGTTAGGAAGGGAGTTCCAGGATTTTGACCCAGCGACAGTGAAGGAACGGCGATATAGTTCCAAGTCAGGATGGTGTGTAACTTGGAGGGGAACTTGCAGGTGGTGGTGTTCCTATGCATTTTCTGCCCTTGCCCTTCTAGTTGGTAGAGGTCACAGGTTTGGAAGGTACTGTCAAAGGAGCCTTGGTGAGCTGCTGCAGTGCATCTCGTAGATGGTACACACTGTTGCCACTGTGCATAGGTGGTGAAGGGAGTGAATGTTGACGATGATGAATGCGGTGCCAATCAAGCGATTCTGGAGCACAAGTCTTGAGCACTACAGTTGGGATATTGTCAGGGCCCATGACCTTTGCTGTGTCCAGTGCTCTCTGCCGTTTCTTGATATCACATGCTGTGAAGTGAATTGGCTGAAGACTGGCTTCTGTGATGGTGGGAAGCTCAGGAGGAGGCCGAGATGGGTCATCCACTTGGCACTTTTGGCTGAAGATGGATGCAAAAGCTCAGCCTTGTCTTTATCATCCAAATACTGGTCTCTGCCATCAATGAGGATGTTTATTTAGAGTAGCTGTAATGGGAAATAAAGCATTCGATGAAGGTTTCATGTTTGCATCACTGGACTACAAGATTTATTTAAAATAAATTTGCACTTTGACAGCTTTAAAATTTCCATTCTGAAGACTGCTGCCCTGCTGCATGACGCATGCCTCCACCGCCCGTCAGCACCCCTCCTTTCCCGAGAGGCACTTTCAGCAAGTTTAAGTAAACACTCGAAATTCACAATCTGAACCCTCAGATCGGTGGCTGCACCATCCTGAACAAGCTGATCATCTGCGCTGACAGCAAAGAAAATGGTGGGTCACTTCAAGTTCATACACCATATAACATTATTATCCAGTGATTTAACTTACTAGATCGGTCGAAGTTATTAGAAGAGGGTACAGTACATAGCAAAAGCAATTCCTAAAATTAACCGTGAACCGTTGTCAAATGTACCAAGCAATCGAAATAATTAATCACTATTAGCCCACATTAATATACCTCCTTTCAATATAGTGTACATTACGGAATAAAAGTCCACGCTATGTCCCCACTGTTTACTGACATTACTGATGTGGTGGCTGTTATTGACTTTCTTATTTAATTGAATGCATTAGTCAATCCTTTATGTTATTTGCAGTATTGTTTTGAAATGATTAGTGTCGGGATGTCTCTCCATTGCTGTCACATTAACGAGGCAGTTGTTTTCCAGCTTTGCCGTGAAATGGTTCTCTTGGTGGCAGTTTTGCTCCTGGCACTGCCGCAGACCCAGAGTTTCCCGAACTGTTGCCGCCGGAGGAAGTGTTACTGCAAACTTTACGAACTCCTGTACGGCGCAAGGAACCACGCCGCTGGTATTTTAACGGTGGGGAAGCGCGGGTCGGAACCCCCGGGGCCCTTCTCGTCATCAGATCATCGGTTTCTGATATCGTCCAGGAGAGAAGACGAGGATGTTGTGATGAGCAGAGAGCTCGGCGGTGCCCATCCCCATCCCGGCCGCTGGCGGGGCTCAGTGTCTGCAGCTACCGTCCAGGAGTCCGGTCTCCAGAAGGTGCTCTCTCTCTGCAGCAGGCTCCTCGACCAGTTCCTGAGGTGTTTCGCATTGGCAATAGTAGAGGGTTTTCAACAGAGTGATTGTGATTATTTTGCAAAGTTATGTGTTGATATCACAAGCGGCACTTCGTAATAGAGTGCAGGATAGTTAGTGTTAGCGCGGTACTTTCACGGAAATTACATTCTGTACTTTAGTGTTTATGTATTTGTAGCATCTTAAGTATCATTGTCCAATACTTCAGATGGGACATCTTTGTATTATGTAGTCATCTTACACAGTACCCGCCCTCAGCTTTCTCAGTCTCCTGAGATTTTCAGAAAGCCAGCTGTGATTTTGCATTGTAAGCCATACACCGATAGGTAGTTGATCTTTGTGATGATGTTCTTTCTATGCTATGTTGAGAAATTCAATGATTAAAGGCACGAGCAAGTATTGGTTGTAAAAAAAACAATATCAGTTGATTCTTTCCATTTTGTAAAGCGGTGCGGTTATAATGTGCAAAGTGACAGGAGTAGACTCCAACTGTATAAAATACACAGATCTGGCCTTTCGTTCACCTTTTTGCTTCTTTTGCCCACTATCACAGAATGTAAAGATAAATGCCACCTTGAAATGAGCGCAGCGACAGAATGAAATAACGACTTAACGCTGCTCTCTCTCTGCCCAAACAGTTAATTATCTAACACTTGGATTCACTTTTTACATTATACAAAACCAATTAACAATCGAGAAGATGCAAGCTCGGTAATGTGGTAAGAGCAGTCAGCAAACTGTAGGAAATCGCCGCTGCTCCAGCAGTTAAGTATAACTTGTCAAATAATAATATTGTAATTGGATTGAAAATTCTACGTTAACTGAGTATAAAACCTACAATCAAGTGAAAAGTCCCCTAAAATAAAATCAGTAGTCTGTGTGTAGGTGCACATGATTTCTACACAACTCCTAAGTTCCAGCTTGGAGAGCAGGTACGGCGACGGAATCACTTTCACTTACAAAGTCAAAATACTTCTAATGAACAGGGTGGAAAGTGCCAGGCAGTTGATAGATGCTGCTTTCTGCAGATTGACGGGAGAATTTGCATATTATGATGCCGAAATGTGATTATCCTTTATATAGTTTTAAAGAGTGAATGAGATGATAACTTGCATGGCACAGTAATTGGACCTTCGCTCAAGAGACCTTCTTTGCGGCTTGTTACGACCACGTGGTGTGATGTGGGGGGTGGGGGGGGGGGGGGGGTTCTCACTGTTCAACTCCCCACCTGACCCCGTTAAGTGTATTTGTAGAAGAGTTTAGTCCCTTTCAAATAAACAGGCAGCAACAGGTTTTCTTGTAGGTTTACAAAAAATGAAAATCAATTGTTTATTGATCAATACACCTTATTCTGAAATTGTTGCAATTGCGTTTACTCATGTATCTGCTTGTGCACACACATAAGAGACATATAGCGAAAGAAAAAAGGGTGACTTTTAGTGGGGTGGGCGGAGGGGTAACAGTTACTGGGGGAGGGGAGGTCACAATAAACCTGTTGTATTCTCTTGGAAATCATATTGTCGATGGGTGCAGGCCTGAGATGATTGTAGATTTCTCTCTTGATTGAAGGTTTAGTTGAAGCCGGGTGGGTCACTTCTAGTTCTCACTGCTGTACAATGTAGATGTAGGATTCTGCAGCAGGGCACATGCCTTCTGGCTTGCAGGAACACAAGCTGCTAGAATGTTGCTTCTCCCTCCCTTTTTCTGGCTCTAGACTGTCTTTTTTAAAAGGTAAAATTGTGTTACCTCTCATTTTATAGTAGGAGACATTCTCATCTCTTACCCATGGTGATCACACAATGGCCCAGGATGTGGCTACTTCACACTTTCTTTATTTCAGAAGAAGACATTCAATTCTGGCATCTTTTTAGGATGTGGTGCAATTGACACCTCTTATCTTTGAAGATTTGTCCTTTGCCTTTGTCAGACAGTTTGAATACACAAATGCCACTCCCTTTCCTTTGGTGACCGTTTAGGGACCCTGGTTCACTTTTAAAATAAAGGTTCATTTTTTAAAGACAAAGTCAGTTTCTCATAGCTATTCAGAATTAGTCCATAGTTTGTATCAACGTACTTCTGGTGAGCGTGACACTAGCCGAAGTACTATTGTGGGTGACACTGCTCTGTCTGTATGGTCAAATCACACAAGAAGAAAAATTTGAATTTACATATCGCCTTTAATGTAATAAAATTAGCCAAGCGTTTCACAGGAGGTTTATAAAGCAAATTTTGACAGGGAACCACGGAAGGAGATATTAGGGCAGATGACCAAAAGCTTGGTCAAAGAGGAAGGTTTTATTTATTTTTTTATTTTATTTAGCGATACAGCACTGAAACAGGCCCTTCGGCCCACCGAGTCTGTGCCGACCATCAACCACCCATTTATACTAATCCTACACTAATTCCATATTCCTACCACTTCCCCACCTATCCCTATATTTCCCTACCACCTACCTACACTAGGGGCAATTTATAATGGCCAATTTACCTATCAACCTGCAAGTCTTTGGTATGTGGGAGGAAACCGGAGCACCCGGAGGAAACCCACGCAGACACAGGGAGAACTTGCAAACTCCACACAGGCAGTACCCAGAATTGAACTCGGGTCGCTGGAGCTGTGAGGCTGCGGTGCTAACCACTGTGCCACTGTGCCGTCCATTTTAAGGAGTGTCTTAAAGGAGGAAAGAAAGGTAGAGAGGCAGAGAGGTTTAGGGAGGGAATTCCTGAGCTTAGGGCCTTGGAACTGAAACCAGGGTCAACAATAGTGGAGCAATTAAAACTGGGGATATTCCAGAAGCCAGAGTTAGAGGAGCACAGATATTTTGGAGGGCTGAGGCACTGAAGGAGATTGACAGAGGGGCGAAGGCATGAAGGGATTTGAAAACGAGGTTCAGAATATTAAAATCAATGAGCTACTTAACCGGGAGTCAATATAGATCAGCGAGGACAGGATGATGGGTGAACAGGACTTGGTGCGAGTTAGGACAGGAGCAGAGTTTTGGATGACCTCGTTTACAGAGGGTGGAATGGGGGAGGCTGGCAAGGAGTGCATTGGAATAGGCAAGGCTGTAGGTAACAAAGACATGGATGAGTGTTTCAGCAGCGGAGGAGCTGAAGCAGGGCCGGGTCAGGCAATGTTACAGAGCTGAAAATAGTCGGTCTAAGTGATTGTGTAGATATGTGGTCAGAAGCTCATCTCAAAGTCAAATATGACACCAAGGTTGCAAACAGTCTGGTTCAGCTTCAGACAGTTGCAAGAGAGAGGGATAAAGTTGGTGGTTAAGAAATGGTGTTTGTAGCAGGCTTCAGTCTTGCCAATATTTAATTGGGGGAAATATCTGCTCATCCAATACTGGATGTTTGTATTTGCAGCCAGCGGCACTAACCACCTAAGAGCCAGTGGTAATAAAGAACAATGTCTCAAGGCTCTCCAATCTGTCATCCAACATACTTTCCCTCTAACTCACTTAACATGCTGGGTTGGCTCAGTGGATCAATGAACTTGTGTTCTAGTATAAAATTGTGACCTGACACTGGAATCCCCTATACACTTGGTCCATGACTCCAATTGTTTTAAAAATTCAAGGAGTTTTTTTTGATTGAAGGAGAATTGTCTTGATGAGGAGTATCTAAGCCTTTTGTGGGCTGGTTGGGTGCAAACCATGGAGCTTTGGGGCTAAAGACCAGATTAAATCAATGTTCCAATTATTTTTTTTAAATGGAATCACAAATTGCTGAGTGTTCAGATTTGGAATAGATCCAGCAACGAGGCAATATTATTAAGAACAGTGTTTTCCAAATCTTCAGGCCCATATATTGCAAACAGGATGAACTACGAAATGAGCAATATAAATGCAAGGAGGACTGAGTTACCTGGGCTTTGTGGGTCAGATTGCCATGGGCTAAGGCTTGGACTTCCCTGGTCTACATTATTCTTCTTTGCAAGCGTGTACTTCCAAAGGTTTGCTGGTTGTTTATCTTCCATTGTGACCTGAAAGTACCTTTCAGTCTATGTTTTGAGAGAGAGAGACATTGTACATCTGTGCATTTCCAGCCTTCTGCTTGGTTGCTGGCAGTCAGCTGATACTGTACCTAATCTGCTATTAGTCTCTGTATTAATCAATTACATTGTTAGCAGACACTTAAACAACATGCATTTCACAGTACCTTTAACAAAAAAATGATACTGAGCCAAAGGAGACAGTAGGAGAGACGACAAAAGGTTTAATCAAAGAGGTATGTTTTAAGGAGCATCTTAAGGAAGAGAGGCAGAAAGATTTAGAGAAGTACAGAGGTTTGGCTCTACATAACTGAAGGCACAACTGGAAGTGGTGGAGCAAAGGAAATTGGAGATGGACAAGAGGTCAGTGTTGGAGAAATGTAGAGTTCACAGAGCATTGTAGGGATGGAGAAAGGATGAGGCCACTGCAGGATTTGAACACAAGTTTGAAGCAGGGGTGGAGTCGGGCAATGTTATGGAAGTGCAAAGTAGGCAGTCTTAATAATAGAAGGGATACGGTGTTGGAAATTCAGCTGTCATGTAAAATACTGAGGTTGTGAACAGTCTGATTGAGCCTGGGAGTGGCCAGAGATGGGGATGGAATCAGTGGCTAAGTAACAGTTTGTGCTGGGGACCGAAGACAATGGCTGGGATTTTGTGAGGCCCCCTGAGGTGGGGTGGGAGCTGAGGAGGGGCATGGAGTATCATGACAGATAGTGGGGGGGGGGGGGGCATTAGGGTGGAGGGCCCGTCGCCTCCGTGTCACCCAGCAATGTTCCTGGGGGTGGAATTGACTAATTGAGGCCCTTAAGCAGCCGATTGTGGGTAATTATGGGTGACCTTAATCTGCATATAAATTGGCCAAATCAAATTAATCACAATACCATAGAGGAGGAATTCATGGAGTATATACGGGATGGTTTTCTAGACCAATACGTTGAGGAACCAACTAGAGAACATGCCATCCTAGACTGGGTATTGTGTAATGAGAGAGGAATAATTGACAATCTAGTGGTGCGAGACCCCTTGGGGATGAACGACCATAATATGACAGAATTCTTCATCAAGATGGAGAGTGATGTAGTTGATTCTGAGGCTAGGGTCCTGAATCTTAATAAAGGAAACTACGAACATATGAGGCGCGAGTTGGCCATGACAGATTGGGAAACATTACTTAAAGGGATGACGGTGGATAGGCAATGGCAAACATTCAAAGAGCGCATGGATGAACTGCAACAATTGTTTATTCCTGTCTGGCGCAAAAGTAAAATGGGAAAGGTAGCCAAACCATGGCTTACAAGGGAAATTAGAGATAGCATTAGATCCAAGGAAGAGGCATACAAATTTGCCAGAAAAAAACAACACACCTGAGGATTGGGAGCAGTTTAGAATTCAAAAGAGGACCAAGGGATTGATTAAGAAGGGAAAAATAGAGTACGAGAGTAAGCTTGCAGGGAACATAAAAACTGACTGTAAAAGTTTCTATAGGTATGTGAAGAGAAAAAGATTGGTGAAAACAAATGTTAGAAACGGGAATTTATTATGGGGAACAAAGAAATGGCTGACCAACTAAATGCATACTTTGGTTCTGTCTTCACAAAGGAGGACACAAATATCATACCAGAAATGCTGGGGAACACAGGGTTTAGTGAGAGAGAAGATCTGAAGGAAATCAGTATTAGTAGAGAAATGGTGTTGGTGAATTTGGTGGGATTGAAGGCCGATAAATCCCCAGGGCCTGATAATCTACATCCCAGAGTACTTAAGGAAGTGGTCCTGGAAATAGTGGATGCATTGGTGGTCATCTTCCAATATTCTATCGACTCTGGAACAGTTCCTACAGATTGGAGGGTCGCTAATGTAACCCCACTATTTAAAAAGGGAGGTAGAGAGAAAGCAGGGGATTATAGACCAGTCAGCCTGACATCGGTCGTGGGGAAAATTCTAGAGTCCATTATCAAAGATTTATAGCAGAGCACTTGGAGAACAGTGGTAGAATCGGACAGAGTCAGCATGGATTTACAAAAGGAAAATCATGCTTGACAAATCTACTAGAATTCTTCGAGGATGTAACGAGTAGAGTTGATGAGGGGGAGCCAGTGGATGTGGTTTGTTTGGACTTTCAGAAGGCTTTCGACAAAGTCCCACATAAGAGGTTAGCATGTAAAATTAAAGCGCATGGGATTGGGGGTAGTGTATTGCGAGGGATAGAAAATTAGTTGGCAGACAGGAAACAAAGAGTAGGAATAAATGGGTCTTTTTCCGAATGGCAGGCAGTGACTAGCGGGGTACCACAGGGAATCAGTGCTAGGACCCCAGCTATTCACAATATATATTAATGATTTAGATGAGTTGTGAGGAGGATGCAGAGAGGCTTCAGGGTGATTTGGACAAGTTGAGTGAGTGGGCAAATACATGGCAGATGCAGTATAATGTGGATAAATGTGAGGTTATCCACTTTGGTAGCAAAAACAGGAAAGCAGATTATTACCTGAACGGCTATAAACTGAGAGAGGGGAATATGCAGCAAGACCTGGGTGTTCTTGGACACCAGTTGCTGAAGGTAAGCATGCAGGTGCAACAGGCGGTAAAAAAAGCAAATGGTATGTTGACCTTCATAGCGAGAGGATTCGAGTACAGGAGCAGGGATGTCTTGCTGCAATTATACAGGGCCTTGGTGAGGCCACACCTGGAACATTATTTGCATTTTTGGTCTCCTTATCTGAGGAAGGATGTTCTTGCTATAGAGGGAGTGCAGCGAAGGTTTACCAGACTGATTCCTGGGACGGCAGGACTGATGTATGAGGAGAGATTGAGTCGGTTAGGATTATATTCGCTGGGGTTCAGAAGAGTGAGGGGGGGATCTCATAGAAACCTATAAAATTCTAACAGGACTTGACAGGGTAGATGCAGGAAGGATGTTCCAGATGGTGGGGGAGTCCAGAACCAGGGGTCATAGTCTAAGAATACAGGGTAAACCTTTCAGGACTGAGGAGAAATTACTTCACCCAGAGAGTGGTGAGCCTGTGGAATTCGCTACAGAATGCAGTTGAGGCCAAAACATTGTATGTTTTCAAGAAGGAGTTAGATATAGCTCTTGGGGTGAAAGGGATCAAAGGATATGGGGGGAAAGCAGGAACAGGTTAGAGTTGGACGATCAGCCATGATCATAATGAATGGCGGAGCAGGCTCTAAGGGCCGAATGGCCTACTCCTGCTCCTATTTTCTATGTTTCTATTAACTGCCAATTAAGGGGCTCTTCCTACCACTGCTGGGATCTTACCAATGGCAGGGGGGACCTCCGCCTCGTGGGAGGATGCCTTGTAACACGAGGTACCCTCCCTGTGGGGTTGGGTGGGCTCCCTCTTTCGTGGGCAATTTGTGGCCCAGGGAGGACCCCCACGGAGAAGAAGTTTATCCCCGGGAAACCCTCCCCCTAGACTGTACGACTACCCCGCCTCTCTGGGGCCTTCTGGACTGGCCCCGGTGACCTCACCTCACTTCACCTACCCTCTGATTGGCCGGCAGCTCTTGGAGGCGGGATCCCTGTCCCTTTAAAGTCTTTAAAAGTCTTTACGTTCCCCCGCCGTTTTGGCCTGGCACCGGGGAGCCCCACCTCCAGCATAAAATCCAGCCCAATGGTTCCAGTCTTCCCCGTATGTAATTGGAGAAAATTTCTGGTCATCCAGTACTGGATATTGGATAAGCGGCCTGACAACAGATGCAATGGAGGGGACAAGAGAGGTAGTGGTGAGGTAGAGCTGGGTGTCATTAGCATGGAATCTGACATGTTTTCAGATGATGTCCACGAGGGGCAGCATGTAGATGAGTCACAGGTAGTAGCCACGGATAGATGCTTTGGGGGCTCCAGAGGTAATAGCATGGGAGCTGGAAGAGAAGCCACCGCAGAAGATTCTCTAGCTATGACTAGATAGATAAAAATAGAACCAGGTGAGGCACTGACTTTCATACATAATTTCATCTCCTATTACTAATCACCGAAAGAAGAATAGTGAACAATTGTTTGGTTTATCACTGACTCTTTTATGAAGAGGGGAGCATTACCCCTTCCTCTGCCATATCAGTTTCAACACCCAACACCTCCCCAGCTCAAAGCTTCCCAGGAGCCCACAGGGTCAACCACATATTGCAGAATTGTAGGGCAGCGTGGGGAGGGGGTGGTAGATTCCCTCCATTAAGGATATCAGTGGAACCAGATTCCAACAGCACCTAATGGCCATTTTCTAACGACAGCTGAGATTTTTTGGATTGAATTTCACAACTTGCCATGATAGGATTCTGAACTCATGAGCCTAGAATTCGGACCACGTAGCACCCATTTTTCAGGCATTACATGGCCTACTAAGACCCCAAGAGGCAAGTAGGAAGCTTGCACACACTATTGACCAGAAATGGACTGGGTAAGAACAAAATAAGAGGTGTTCGTTAACCACACCTGAAGCAGGCATTAGGTTTCTTTCATATGTAAATAAGGGGCCTAATGCATGTTTGATGTCCTGCTTCTGTAAGAATAATTTGTGCTGAAACAGCTTGTGCCAGAATCAGCTGTACTTGGGCTAAGCAAGCGTAGGGATCGCTGACAACAAAGAAGGTAAGTAACTTAGCTGCATGTGGAGCAGAAGTGCAGGCGCAAGACCCGATTTCCACTCCCAGATATGCTGGCCCACAGTTTCCACTGTTCATGACCAAACTCCTAGTCCTGAGCTCCCCGTTTCCAAATTGATCCCCACCCCCCAACTTTAAGAGTTGTCTGACACCAACCCAGGCCCCCGACCCATTCCTCTACCCAGGCCATCTTTCCAAACCCCTGCCCTTATCCCCAACACTTAGCTAAGTGCTGCTGTGATGCTAGCAGCAGCCCAAACTTGGACTCCTGTTCAGCAAAAGACTCGTAATACTTCACCGGCAATATTGTAATGAGGCTTAAGGCCCAATATATGGAGAGCCTTGGCCTTGAGAATTCACTTCCCACCTTGCATTCCGAAAAATGTTGGGACCCCATTTCTAGGACAAAGACTGAACTGTGCTAATTTTAATTACAGAATTAAAGGCTCGTGTTCAGCAAGGACTTCTAAGGAACATGCACATACCTTTTTTTCCTTAGTCTATTCTTTCCCCTCCACATCTCTCCTGAAGGTGTTGACTCCTTGCTGTAGTTTCACAGGTCTCTGGCACCTCATCCAGTGTATGATTATATGCATGCAAGGCTTGATGGGGAGTGTTGGTCAGCTATTTTACTGTAGAGGGTGTTATAGTGAAGCCTGCTGCTGTGTTTACCCAAGATCCACATGTGTATACTTGTAGTAGAGGCCATTGGATTGTAGGAAAAGCATACCTGTAGTTGAGTAGCTGCCAACACACACACATGTTTAGCCATAGAGTCATTACTGCACAGAAGGAGGCCATTTGACCCATCAGATCCATGCTGATTCTCTGTAGAGCTATACAGTCAATCCCATTCCTCTGTGCTATCCCCGTAGTCCTGCAAGTTTATTTGTTTCGCTCCTTCAAGTGACCATTCCAATTTCCTTTTGAAACCATCGATCATCTTTGCTTCCACCACCCTCAAAGGCAGAGAGTTCCAGGTCATTGCCACTCGCTGCGTAAAAAGATCTTCCTCACATCTCCCCTGCAACTCTTGCCCAAAACCTTTAATCTGAGTCCCCTTGTCCTTGTACCATCAACTAATGGGAACAGCTTTTCTTTGTCTACCTTATCTAAACCTGTCACAATCATGTACACCTCTATCAAATCTCCCCTCAATCTCCTTTGCTCTAAGGAGAATAATCCCAGCTTCTCCAACCTAACCTTGTAGCTAAAATCCCTCATTCCTGGGACCATTTTAGTAAATTTCCTCTGCACCCTCTCAAGGACCCTCACCTCCTTCCTAAAGTGTATCATCCTCACTGTCAGTCACACCTCCAACTTTGGTACCATTGGCAAATTTTGAAATTTTACTCGGTATTCCATTATCCAAGTAATTTATATATATCAAAAAAGCAGTGGTCCCATCAATGAACCTTGAGGAACACCGCTGACTACCATCCTCCAGTCTGAAAAACAAACATTTACCACAACTTGCTGTTTCTGTCCTTGAGCCAATTTTTTTTAAACAGCCTTTTATGTGGTAGTTTGTCAAACACTTTCTTAAAATCCATATGGACAACATCCACTGCATTCCCTTCATCAACCTTGTCTGTTCCTTCATCAAAAAATTCAATTAGACAGGCATGATCTGCCTTTTATAAATCTGTGCTGGCTCTCCTTAATTTGGAACAGTCAGGGGGCTAGATCTTTCTGCTGTTTACCTCCCATTTTTAGGTGGCATTGGGGTGCACAGGGAGGGAAATCAACCAGGGAGTTATTGTGCTGGCTCCCCAATTGTCCCGGTGATTTTCCTCTGGCAGTAGCAGCTGCTGCTGAACACACTGGCCTATACTTGGGCAGGTGTATTCAAATGTTAAATGAAGGAAATACATGTTTTTAAATGAACAGAGGGAGATGTTTAGAATCAAAAGTGCTGCTTTGATCGAGGCAATAAATTGCAGAATTTGTCTTCAACCAGCACCATCAGCCACGGTACTTTGCAACATTGCTTTGCTCCCCCACTACCCCCACCAACAACAGACTGTGCTTCCCTTCCCCCCACCCACTTGAAGCAGGTGCCTCCACCAGCACTGTAAATGACTGCCACATTTCCTACATTATAACAGCAACAACATTTCAAAATACCTAATTGGCTGTAAAGTGCTTCGGGACATCCTGAGACCATTAAAGACACTACATAAATGCACGTTATTCTGCCTGAGCTCTATATGTAAAATGCCCCGCCTCCCCAGGAAATGTGCTGCATTCAGGGAAGTAAGCAGGGCTTGGGCAGAATCTCTACGCCACTGAAGATCCACCACTATTCCTACAGAAGAGAAGAATCTACCCAGTGCCTTGTGTGTGTGTGTGTAGTGGTGCAGGGGAGAGAATTTACAGGGTAAAGAAAAAATTAGAAAAAACATTTTAGATAGCTTGCACTTAGTAAAAGGCTTTCACTTTCAAAGACTCGTATAATTTACATAGAAACAGGATTAGGCTATTCAGTCCGTCGAGCCTTTTCCAACATTCAACTCGACCATGGCTGACCTCAACTGTATTTTATCCCTTTGGCCAATGACCTTTGATACCTTTATCCAACAAAAAATCTACCAACCTCCAGTCTTGAAAATTTCAATTGACCCAGCATCCACAACCCTTTGTGGAGTGAGTTCCAGATTTTTGTATGAGAAAATGTAAAGTAGAATTTGAACCCATGTGTGCACAGCACAATGATTTCTTTTTGTTTATGGGATGCAAGCGTCACTGGCAAGGCTAGCATTTATTGCTCATCTCTAATTGCCCTCGAGAAGGTGGTGGTGAGCTGCCTTCTTGAACCGCTGCAGTCCACCTGGTGTAGGTACATCCAGTGCTGTTAGGGAGTTCCAGAATTTTGACCCAGCCACAGTGTAGGAATGGTGATATAGTTCCAAGTCAGGATGGTGTGTGATTTGGAGGGGAACTTGCAGGTGGTGCTGTTCCCATACATTTGCTGCCCTTGTCCTTCTAGGTGGTAAAGGTTGAGGGTTTGGAAGGTGCTATCGAAGAAGGCTTGACAAGTTGCTGCAGTGCATCTTGTAAATGGCACAAACTGCTGCCACTGTTGGCCGGTGGTGAAGGGACTGAATGTTTAAGATAGTGGATGGGGTGCTGATGAAGCGGGCTGCTTTGTCCTGGATGGTGTCAAACTTCTTGAGTGTTGTTGGAGCTGCACTCATCCATGCAAGTGGGGAGTATTCCATCACACTCCTGACTTTTGCCTTGCAGATGGTGGGAAGACTTTGCGGAGTCAGGAGCTGAGTTACTTGCTGCAGGATACCAGCTTCAGATCTGTTCTTGTAGCCACAGTATTTGTGTGGCTGGGCAGTTCAGTTTCTAGTCAATCGTGACGTCCCAGGATGTTGATGGTGGGGGAATTCAATAATAGTTATGCCATTGATTATCAAAGGGCAAAGGGAGGTGGTTAGACATTTTCTTGTTGGAGATGGCCATTTCTTGGCACTTGTGTGGCACATATGTTACTTGCCACTTATCAACCCAAGCCTGAATGTTGTCTAGGTCTTCGTGCATGTGGGCATGGGCTGCTTCATTATATGAGGAGTTATGAATGGAATTGAACACTCTGCAGTGACCTGATGATGGGGGAAAGGTCATTAATGAAGCAGCTGAAGATTGTTGGGCCTAGGACACTGCCCTGAGAAACTCCTGCAGTGATGTCTTCGGATCGGGATGATTGGCCTCCAACAATGACAACCATCTTCCTTTGTGCTAGGTATGGCTGTTTACTGTTTAATTATGTCTTATGCAAACTTTCAAGTTGATTTTCACATAAATAATTCACATCTTTTAGGCAAGTACTGTTTGTGAATCACTAAAAAGCAAGCCAAGTTCACTTGCAATTGTTTACAACTGCTTATTTTGTATGCTTTGGGACAATTATATGAAGCTCTTAATGCATTTAGAAAAACATTATCCCATTATTTGGTTACAGGCACTGGAGAGATGTACCAATATTATCATTCTCAATATTAAGCATGATTTTGCACTTAAAAATTGTCATTTACATACTGAGTAAAATTGGATATTTTATACACAATTTGAAATGTGCACCATGGACTCTCTTTACTAATGATTGTGCATGATATTTAGATACTACGTGAGGATACTGCATGATATGTTTTATGTGTTTCAATGGTGCTTTGGAAAAAGTATTAGTGTAATAAACCCCTTGAGTATTAAAAGATGCAATCTAAAGCTGTTATGCATACAGATTAGAAAATTTAATGCTAATGTACATACTGATAATGGTTTATCTGATCATTTAAAACAGCAACTTGTAGAAAATTGGAAACTATTTTCAGGATGCAAAAATTAGTTTTATTGTAAATGCTACGCTGACAATTAAATACTATACCTGTGTAACTGTTCTTGATTTTGTATAATCAAGGCATACAGATATTATTCTATTTATAATGATTGCTGTATGATTTACTTTGGATTCGTAGAACCATTCGACGTGCATAAAAGTCTCTGTATTCTTCAGGAAGTTCTTCCAGTGTCTTTAAGGCTCGGTCTAAAATCTGCATAGCTCGTGAAGCTGCTATGGGGTCCTTGTTTCCGTAGGTGTCTGTTTTATCATAGCAGTCTGCTGGAAGATGCTTCCAAAATACATTTACTCCCACTCCAAACTCTTTGGCAACAGTGTTATGAAACCACAATGCTGAAAGAAAAACAGTCAGTCATTCAGATGATTTTTACAACGGAATTCCAAAGAACAATTCATAAACTGAATGTTAAAAGCACGTTAAGTCAGTATAAATTATGAACTTTGAGTCAAATTAATATTCAATATCAAACTCATTTCGAAGACAATTAAAGTGGCATATCTTGGTTCAGGTATATAACCATCGTAAAGTGCAGTCGGATCCTAACTAATATTCAATGGGCAAGATGGATACCCGCAGTTTCAGAACATTTGTCACAACGCACCAAATCCAAAACAAACTACCTATATGAGTGCCTGATCTAATGGGCACTTGAAATATGAATTAAACCTGAATTCAGTTAGATCAGTTCCAACTTCTGCGATCCAAACAAAACACTTGAAATATTTTTGCCATATGTAGCATGTTACATCTGGTCAGGTCTGCAGGATGCACAATGCCGGGAGCCAGAAAATTATTTTTGAAATGTTTATAGCACAGTAAATGCTAGTAACCAGTGAAGGAGAACAAAGGCCCATCAGAAAGTTAAATGCTGGCTGGCTGAAGGTGTTGAGGTCAAAGGATCAGGACAGGGATGAAGCTGGAGTGGAACAGTCATGAAGAAAGGTTCAGTCAAGGTGGGGGAAGGCCACAAAGGGAGTTGGGGTCCAGGTTGGTACACATTATTTTCACTGTTTGACTGGCTGGTCTGAGCTGCACTAGAAGATACTGGCAGAAGTGGCAAACTGGAGATCAGGAATGTTGGACAAACAGCAGTTAAGGCAATGACTTGGTGGGGGTGAAGGGTGGGTTCGTTCATTCAAAATTTAATTCTTTTCATTATGTTTCAATTTCTGCCAAAACTTTGCTTTTATCAGGCAGTTTGATTCAACAATGTTGAATTGTCCACTTACTGTATGGCCAATGTGAGATGAAATAAAGGAGAAGTAGGCTCATTTACCAAGTGCTGAGAAAATAGATTCTTCATTTGATTTGATTGGGGAGAAAACAATATGAAGGCTTACAGATTTTTACAGATGAGCAAAATGCAAGAAATTAAAATGCATTTGTTAAAAAAGCACAAAGATTAATCTATTTATCGAAAAGAAGAACCTGTCCAAGGCTAAAGTAAAATGGTTCTGAAATTTTCCAGACAGTGTCTGTAAAGATATTCACTGACTTGACTGAAGGGCACTAAACTGCCTGATATGTTTACAGAGACAAAAAAAAGAGGAAATACTATTAAAAATGAGTTAAAATATCTGTACAGCAATGCACACAGTGGTTGTAATAAAATGGGGGAGCTGGAGGCAATCATGCATTGGGAGGAAGCAGACATAGTAGGGATTACTGAGACATAGCTACAGAAAAATCAGGACTGGGAATTAAACATTGCCGGGTATAACATATTTAGAAAAGTTGGAGAGGGATAAAGGATAGGTAGAGTAGTTGTACTTCTTATGGATAACATAATAGCAGTAGAAAAAAGGAATGCAGCTATCAGCAAGACAAAAATAGAATCCATATGGATAGAGATAATAAAGAATCAATCACACTAATAGGTGTAGTCTACAGACTACCTAATAGTGGAAGGGAGGTAGAGGAAGAAATATGCAAACAAATTAGGGAATTGAGTATTAAAAAACATAGAATAATCATGGAGGGGGGTTTCAACAACCCTGATATTAACTGAAAGAAGAGGTGGTAAAGGGGATAAGGGAATGGAACTTCTACAATGTGTACAGGACTCGTTCCTAACACAATGGGCTGAATTTTACCGGCCCCTCAACGTCGCAGGTCGCGGCGCGGGGCCCGGTAAAATTCTGTGGGGAGAGGCCCGCCTCGACCCCCGATGCCGAGAAGGGCCCGCTGCATATTACTGGTGGCGGGTGGACCTCGGTACGGTCCCCCACCGCTTGGTGGCAGCACCCCAATTACCATATTCAAAACGATACATGCCTCCCCTGATTATGCAGCCCGCCGCCTCTCGATGCGCGTTTCCGTATTTTACGTTGAACGGGCAGCCATCATGTGCCATCCCATTCACGAACATACAAGCCGGCGGGTCATCAGAGGCAGAAGCGAAGGCAAGTTCAGATATTCAGGGGTCTGACTCTGCATACTGGGATGGAGGAGGGGGGAGGATTACGGGGTCTCACTCTGCATACTGGGAGGGAGGGGGGATATTCAGGGGTCTCACTCTGCAGACATGTAGGGAGCCACTGCGATTCCACCCTCCGTAATGGTTGTCAGCTCTGTGCCATTGATTGCCTCTGTCAGTGATGGAGCAATGGCACTCGAGTCACCCTGTTTGTGGGGAGAGTGCCAGGGACGATAGGCGTGTGAAGCTTATATGTCTTGTGAGCCAATCAATGCAGCTTGTACAATCTTTATGTGGTCATGTGGTGCCACTCTTAGTGGGAGCTAAGACGGGCAATGCTATGCCATGCCATGCCATGCCACATAGCTGCTGCACGAAAGCACCTGATGTACCACTCAACATCAATCTCTGCCCTATCAGGAACCTTCGAAGAATTGAAGGAACCGAGTTGAATTGCAACTTGAACATGGGATGGTTCACCTTATATTCATTGATGCGCTTCTTGAGAGGATCCATATGCGCCGCAGGCAAAACGAACAGGCAATTGCAGCCCACATAGAGGCCCCCTAATCGTGAGCAGCAGCACCCAAGGAGAGCTCGCCACTGCAGATCGCTGTGCATCTGCAGGTCCTGCATGACATATCTGCAGATGTCAGAGCGCCAGTGTCAGAGGCAACTGCAGATGTCGAGAGAGGCAGTGACACATCTCTATGCCCTGCTGAACGATGGCCTGCAGCTCAGGGGCTTCGGGGGACATCCTATGCATGTGGTCCTCAAAGTGACATCAGCTCTCAATTTCTACGCTTCTGCATCATCTCAGTGGCCCACCGGAGATCTTTGTGTGGTCAAACAGTCATAAGTGCATCACTGCATCACGGAGGTCATCGATGCCCTGTTCCAGAGGGCTGGTGACTATATTTGCTTCACGACAGACCCTGAAAGCCAAGCCCAGAGGGCCACCGGTTTCGGTGCCATCTCTGGATTCCCACAGGTGCGAGGGGTCAGAGATTGCATCCATGTGGCCATCAAGGCTCCCGCCGGGTGACCAGCTGAATATGTAAACTGTAAGGGCTTCCACTCAATCAATGTGCAGCTCGTATGTGATCACTGGAAATGATTCATGTAAATCTGTGTTTGCATTCCAGGCAGCTGCCATGACGCCTTCATCCTGTGCCGGTCCCAGCTGCCCTTGCTGTTCACTGAAATGGCTGAGATATGAACATACGAATTAGGGGCAGGAGCAGGCCACTCAGCCCTTCAATAAATTGAGGGCTGAACTGATTACTCCACATTTCCACCTACTCCCAACAACCTTCCACCACCTTGCTTATCAAGAATCTATCTACCTCTGCCTTAAAAATATTCAAAGACTCTGCTTCCACCGTCTTTTGAGGATGAGAATTCCAAAGGCTCATGACACTCAGAGAAAAAATTTCTCCTCATCTCTGTTTTAAATGGGTGACCCCTTATTTTTAAACAGTGACCCCTAGTTCTAGATTCTTCCACAAGGGGAAACATCCTTTTCACATTCACCCTGTCAAGACCCCCTCAGGATCTTATATGTTTCAATCAAGTCGCCTCTTACTCTTCTAAATTCCAGCGGATACAAGCCTAGCCTGTCCAATCGTTCCTCCCATTCCAGGTATTAGTCTAGTAAACCTTCTCTGCTTCCAATGCATTTACATCCTTCATTAAATAAGGAGACCAATACTGTAAACAGTACTCCAGATGTGGTCTCACCAATGCCCTGTATAGCTGAAGCATAACCTCCCTACTTTTGTATTCAATTCGCCTCACAATAAACGATAACATTCTATTACCTTTCCTAATTACGTGCTGTACCTGCATACTAACCTTTTGCGATTCATCAACTAGGCCACCCAGATCCCTCTGCATCTCAGAGCTCTGCAATCTCTCACCATTTAGATAATATGCTTCTTTTTTATTCTTCCTGCCCAAGTGGACAATTTCCCACGTTCCCACATTATACTCCATTTGCCAGGACTTTGCCCACTCGCTTAACCTATCTATACCCCTTTGTAGCCCCCTTATGTCCTCTTCACAAGTTACTTTCCTATTGATCTTTGTGTCATCAGCAAATTTAGTAACCATACCTTCGGTCTCTTCATCTAAGTAATTTATATAAATTGTAAAAAGTTGAGGCCCCCCAGCACAGATCCATGTGGCACACCACTCATTACAGCTTGCCAACCAGAAAATGGCCCATTTACGCCTACTCTCTGTTTCCTGTTAGCTAGCCAATCTTCTATCCATGCCAATATGTTACCCCCTACTTCATGAGCTTTTATTTCTGAAATAACCTTTGATGTGGCACCTTATCAAGTGCCTACTGGAAATCTAAGTACAATACATCCACCGGTTCCCCTTCATCCACAGCACATGTAACTCCCTCAAAGAACTGAATTAATTGGTTACACATGATTTCCCTTTCACAAAACCATGTTGACGCTGCCTGATTACCTTGAATTTTTCTAAATGCCCTGCTATAATGTCTTTAATAATAGCTTCTAACATTTTCCCTATGACAGATGTTAAGCTAACTGGCCTGTAGTTTCCTGCTTTCTGTCTCCCTCCCTTTTTGAATAAAGGAGTTACATTCGCTATTTTCCAATCTAACAGAACCTTCCCTAAATCTGGGGAATTTTGGAACACTAAAACTAACGCATCAACTATCTCACTAGCCACTTCTTTTCACACCCTAGGATGAAGTCCATCAGGACCCAGGGACTTGTCAGCCTCCAGCTCCAACAATTTGTTCAGTACCACTTCCCTGATGATTGTAATTTTCTTGAGTTCCTCCCTTCCATTTCCTGACTTACAGCTAATACTGGAATGTTACTTGTATCCTCAATAGTGAAGACTGATGCAAAATAACTGTTCAATTCATCTGCCGTCTGCTTATTATCCATTATTAATTCCCAGACTCACTTTCTATAGGACCAACGCTCACTTTGTTAACTTTTCTTTTTTAAATATCTATAGAAACTCTATCTGTCTTTATATTTCTAGCTAGCTTTCTCTTGTACTCTAATTTTACCTTCCTTATCAATCTTTTAGTCATTCATTGCTTTTTTTAATATTCCGTCCAATCTTCTGACCTGCCTCCCATCTTTGGACAATTATAGGCTTTTTCTTTAAGTTTGATACTATCTTTAACTGTTTCAGTTAACCATGGATGGCGGGTCCCACCCATGGAATTTTTCTTTCTCATTGAAATGTATCTATTCTGTGTATTCTGAAATCCTCCCTTAAATGTCTGCCACTGCATCTCTATTGACCTATCCCTTAACCTGATTTACCAGTTCACTTTAGCTAGCTCTGCTTTCATGCCCTCATAATTGCCCTTATTTAAGTTTAAAATGCTATCCTTGGACTCACTCTTCTCTCCCTCAAACTGAATGTAAAATTCAATCACATTATGATCGCTGCTACCTAGAGGCGCCTTAACTATGAGGTCATTAATTAATCCTATCTCGTTGCACAATACCAGGTCTAGTGTAGCCTGCTCTCTATTTGGCTCCAGAACATATTGTTCCAAGAAATTATCCCGAAAACATTCTATGTACTCCTCATCTAGGTTACCTCTGCCCATCTGATTTTTCCAGTCTATATGTAGGTTAAAATCCCCCATAATTATCGCTGTACCTTTCGGACAAGCTGCCATTATTTCTTCCTTTAAACCCTGTCCTACAGTGTGGTTAATATTAAGTGGCCTCTACACCACTCCCACAAGTGATTTCTTGCCTTTATGATTTCTCATCTCTACCCAAACTGCTTCTACATCCTGTCTCCTGAACTTAGGTCATCCCTCTCTATTGTGCTAATACCATCATTAATTAACAGAACTACCCCTCCACCTTTTCCTAGCTTCCTATCCTTCTTAAATGCCATGTACCCTTCAATATTCAGGTCCCAATCTATGTCGTCCTGCAGCCATGTCTCTGTAATGGCTATCAGATCGTACTTATTTATTTCTATTTGCGCTCTGAGTTCATCTGTTTTGTTTCGAATGCTGAGTGCATTCAGATACACAACCTTCAGTTTTGTCCTTTTATTATTTTTGTAACCTCTAGCCTTATCTGTTGATTTACTCTTAGATTTGTACGCTCAGTCCCTTCCTGTCACAGACTATGATTTCCCATATTAATACCTTTCTCTCTTGCCTTCTCTCTACCCCTTGATATACCATATCTTCCCAATTTGATTCCTTGCCCCCACTATTCAGTATAAAACCCTCTACTTATGCGGCTCGCTGGAACACCGGCCCTAGCACGGTTCAGGTGTAGACCGTCACAACAGTACAGCCACCACTTTCCTCAGTACTGGTGCCAGTGCCCCATGAAGTGGAATCCACTTTTACCACACCAGTCTCTGAGCCATGCATTCATTTCTCGGGCGGCGCATTGCAGTAATGCTAATGAGCCCCCTCGCGTAATATCGCATGGTCTCGGCGGTGGCCGCTGAATGCAGGCACACCACTGAGTTCAAAGCTGAGTGGAGCACAGTGCGCAAATAAAATTCAGGCCAATATGTAAAAAGCCCAACAAAGGAAGATTTGCTATTAGATTTAGTAATGTGGAATGAAACAGATCACATAAGAGAAGTAAAAGTATAGGAACATCCAGGCAATAGTGACCATAATATATACTTTAAGATGATAATAGAGAAGGATATAAGTATGACAAAAATTAGGTTAATAGATTGGAGAAAAGCTGATTTTGAGGGGCTGAGAAAAGAACGGGAAAATAAAATGGGCAACAATATTGGCAAACAACGATTTAGAACAACAATGGAAACATTTAAAATGGTGTTCAACAGAATGCAGAAAAAATATGCTGCGCTAAAAGGAAAGAATAAACTAAACACTAATGAGATTCTATGGATGAATAAAGACATAAAAGAAAAACTGAGGGCTTGGAAAGAGGCATACATTAAGCACATAGACAACAGAGGAGTGCATGATCAGAGAGAATCCAAATACATTAGGAGAGAAGTAAAAAAAAATTAGGAAAGCCAAGAGAAACAATGAAAGTAAATTATCAAGGAACATAAAACAAAATAGTAAAATATTTTACTGGCACATCAATAAAAAATGGAAGGCTACCTGTTGCCCACTACCTGCTCCGCACTCCCCACAGCAGCCATTCCCACAACCGGATACTTACCATGCCTGTTTTATTTAAGTTGGGGGAGTGGAAGCAAGAACCTGCACAGTGTGCAGGATACAGGACATGTACTGAACTGCACGAAAGCAGGAGGAGTGGCTGGTCCCAGGGCATCTGTGCCACATTCCACCAATCAGCACTAGGCCCACCCGGGCAGCCCCTGTCACTCACAGAGAGTGATCACTTACAGAGAAGGGTCCTCCACCCATCAGAGACAGGTCCCGCCTACCCCCTCTGTACAGAGGAGCCATCAATCAGAGGCAAGCCATGGGCAGATTGGCGGGCAAGATGGAAATCTCGATGGGCCAGATTCCGGCCCGTGGGTCTTATGTTGGACAACCCCAGTTTGGATGCATTTAAGGTGAAGCTAGACAAGCGTGTGAGGGAGAAGGGAATAGAGGGCTATGATGAAAGATTTAGATGAGGAAAGACAGAAGAAGGCTTGAGGAGAGCATAAACACCAGCATGGACTGGTTGGGCTGAACACAGCAAGGAGATACATGACCGGATAATCTATTTTTGTTGTGTTAGTTGAGGGATAAATGTTGGCCAGGACACAAACCAACTTCCTTGCTCTTTTTGAATATTGCCATGGGATTCTTTACATTCACTCGAGAGGGCAGATGGGACCTCAGTTTAACATCTCATCGGAAAGACGGCACCCCTGACAGCGCAGCATTCCCTCAGTACTGTACTGAAGTGTCATCCCAGATTTTGTGCTCAAGTCTCTGAAGTGAGGTGAACCCATGATCTTCTGACTCAGGGGCGAGAGTGACACCTTCACTATTTAGTTAATTTTAATAGCATTACGACAATTCTTATGATCTACATTATTAATATGATGAAAGGATTTATTAATGTTCTGCTGGTCTATTTTGAGATGAAATCTAAGTGTGGTTTTTGCACTTGTAGATTACCTGGAATGAAAAGCACATCTCCTGGATCTAATTGACATTCATAGCACTGGGCTTTGGAAAATTGTGGATATTTCCCTAGATCAGGGGTGTCCATATCCAAGACCTCAGACTTATCACCTGTGCAAAGTTAGAAAAAAAAACTAAGTTGAAGATCACAGTATATTATAAAACTATAAGAGCTTAAAAGAACAATTATTATTTAAGATACTTTTAAATTTTAAAGTGCCAACCTACATATGGATTGATTTTGATTCTCTATATTGTAACATTTTGTTACTGAAACTGGAGACAATCCCAGAACTGCATAAACATTATGAGTGGGACCTGACATGTCATTTGCGAAAATAAAAGCAGTGCGAGTTGAGTGTGGGTTAGGAAACCAGTAAGAGGGAAACAAACTTTTTGCCTTGGTACTCAGTGGTATTTACTGGAACTACCCGTGTGACCTTTGGATTGTTGGTATCATGATTTTCTCCTTTTCCATACAGCAATTGCTTTAAATACCGATCTTATTTACTCTAATTTTCTATACTTCTAAGGAATTAGTGCACAACATAGAAAATGTCCTATTTCTCTTTCTTTCACTGCTCCTTCACTTGCGATGTTCTTTATATATTTATTTAATTTGCTTACACTGAATTAGAGGTAAAGTCCTGATAAAGTGATGCAATGGTTTTTCAGCTTTGCCAATGGTACCTGCCAATAAGCTGTACTACTTTATTGAAAGTAGTTTCAAAAAAAATCCATATGAAAACCATGCCACAATTAGCCATAGGAAGATAGAAACAGGACTAGGCCATTCAGCCCCTCATTCCTGTTCCACCATTCAATTATATCATGGTTGATCTGTATCTTACCTGCATCTATCTGCCTTGGCTCCATATCCTTTAAAATCCTTACCTAGCAAAAATCCATCAATCTCAGATTTAAAATTATTAATTGAGCTAGTATCTAATGCTTTTTGTGGGTGAGAGCTCTACACTTCAATTACCCTTTGTGTGAACAAGTGTTTCATAACTTCTCTCCCCAGTGGCCCGGCTCTGATTTTAAGATCTCCTTGTCCTATATTCCTCCACGAGTGGAAAAAGTTTCTAACTAGCTTATTAATTCCTTTCAAAATCCTAAAAACCTCAATCAAATCACTCCTTAACCTTCTATTTTCTAGTGAATACAAGCCTGATTTATGTAATCTTTTCTGCTCATCTAATCCTTGCAGCCCTGGTAACATGAGGGTGAATCTGTGCTACACTCCATCTGAGGCGAATATATCCTTTCAAAGGAGTGGTGCCAAATGAGTTGTCCACAGTTTTCCTAATGTGGTCTAACCAGGGCTTTGTGTAGCAAAACTTCCTCCCCTTTATATTCTAGCCCTCTAGTTATAAAAGCTAAACTTCCAGTTGTCTTTTTGATTTCATTTTTGTACCTCACCACTACATTTTAGTGATCTGTGTACATGGAATCTTTGAATGGCACTGCTCCTAGCTTTTCACCATTTAAAAATACTGAAATCTATCCTTTTTTGATGCAAAATAGATGACCTCAAACTTACCCGTGTTGAAATCCATTTACAATAGTTTTGCCCATTCACTTAATCTATCAATGTCTCTGTAATTTTATGCTCCCGTCTACACTACTTACCTATGCCATGGACCTTTGTCTCATTGGAAAACTTGGATATATCACTCTTTATTGTCTTCTAAGTTATTAATAAATATAGTGAATAAGTGAGGCCCCAGCACAAATCCTTGTGGGACTGCAGATTACAGCAAAGATGGTTCTGAAGAGGTCAGAAACTGAGCCTGTCAAATAATTCCCCCAAATTATATCAATGACACTTTGAATTCAAACAGTTATAGGGTATGAAAGATAACTTCAAGCAGAGATGCCATGCTCTGCATGATTCTCTACAGTACCCCTGATACCAAAAGATGATTTGGACTCATATCCTGAACAAAAATATCTAAAGTAAGTTCGACATGTAGGAGAGGACAGAGAAGAAATTGGCGCAATGTAAATAAAAATAAAAACCATTCAGTGCAGAACAAAGATTCTGCCTTTACATAGTATTAAAAGATACTGCATTGTAACAGGGCTAGCAGCTTAATTAGGATCCCCAAGCAAAATCCACTTAGGGAAAATATTTTATCAGAACTATTGCTTCCTTCCAAGTTTGCTTTATTGCAAAAGAAAGGTATTATGTCACAACATAATTGTATTGTCAGGATAAGCTCTTCTTAGTACATTCGAATTATATAAGAATACATCATTTTATATATTGATTGCTTCGCCAATTACTGCCATTGATGATTAAAGAATGAGAAGACATATCCCAGCAGAGCAAATAGGTTAACAGTGAACTTAAATACTTGAAAGGCACTTTGTTCTTATAACTGGCGCTCTGCCTTTCCATGAATATTCAACAAAGACATGAACACTAAGCAGATGGAACTAATTATCCTGCAGAGCACCTCCACAATCATTACACTTCCTAGTCTTGCAAAGAGATATGTAAATTGGGCTTGATGATACTTAATTTAGAATGAGTTTTTAAACAGTCTCGTAGGATCTGATGCAATACTGTGTCTTCTTTCAATCCCTGACTCTAAGTGTTACCTGTTAGGTACAAGTAAGGTGCATCCCGAGGGCTGAAAAGCATCACTCGTTTTCTTCCAATTACTTGGATCAATAGGTTATCCATAACCTGTAGGAGATAACAGTATGTTGCAAACAATTATTTTAGAAAGATACAACTTCCACTTTATATCATTGAAACTGCAGCTTTGAGAAGATAGCTGTCTCTCCATTGAGGTTCCAGTTATATTGTGTATTTAGTGTTGGTGGGGAATGATCTGCATATGGGGTTATCTTGGAAGTTGCATTTTTCTGTGATTTTCTGCTAATTTTAAATGAAAAAATTCCATTCTCTATTAAACTATAATACTATGATGACACAAAAATTTGTTGGTGAGAAATGAAGACCTCTAATATGCAGTAAATGCAGTTGAGTATAAGTCAGAAATGAGAAGCTGTCCCCTGTGAAGCCACTGCTGGAGATAGTCAAGCAGCAATTCTGGTTAGCGAAATAGGCAGAGAATGTCTTGAACAATGCAAACATCCAGGTTTTTGGGAAGAGAACTAGCTGTGCTGGGTAGTTATATTTGGCATCTGACATAGAGTCACTAAAACCCGAGCCCGGAAAGGAGGCAGTCAACTGGTGGGTAAAGGCTAGATGCACCACAAAATGAAGCTGATACGATGCTAAAAAATAGTGCATTGATATTTAATGGAGCTGGACAACTATCCTTCAACAAATGAATTCAAACTGAAACTGATGGAGAACTCCACTACCAAAAATTACATACAACAGACATTACCCAAAGATAAAAATAACACTATTGTGCATCTGAAGGTTAACAGTTCTGCCACTTCTTTCTCTATTTTTTGCCAGTTTTCTTCGCCTCTCCTGAAGGTATTGACTGAACAGTAGGTCTCTATGGGTCAGTTCAACCCTCCACACATAAGCAATTTCCAGCAGATATCATTGCATAATGATTAGCAGCAGGAACCTTGGCTGATTTTTCACACCATAACTCCCTTAATGCACTCTAACTGGCATTTTGATTAAGATTAGCCAAACTTGAATAGATGAAAAACTTCTGGTCTTTAGATCAGTTAAATATCAACCTCAAAAATCTGCATGGTGGCACATCTCTCAGCAAGCCTAGAGATATGCTAGCCCTGGATCACCACTGCAGAAGGTAAATCTTGGATGCCTACACATTCACTACAGCAGCGAGGAAAGTCTGAAGAGTCTGTGGCTGGGAAGAGGGGATGTTAAGCCTACTATGCCTACTTTCCCTCCCCCAGGAATAACAACTTGGTGCCCCTACTTGGTGCCCTCCTTAAAACACCCTAATAAATGTTACTTCTTTAATCTTCATGGGTCCAGGCTGCTAGGAGCTTCAGGTGAGCTTCACTGATGCTAAATAGTCCAGGGCTGACCATGTGTCACGTCCCTGAGTAGTGCCTGGACAAGTGACCTCTGACATTCTAACTGGTCATTTGGTTTGATATTATGTGGCCATATATTAGATTCCAGTCACTAGCTTAGCAATGCCCAAAAAATAATTCAGTGGCACTAGCTTTGATTCATAAAAGGACCCCATGGTTGGAAACTAGACCAGAGCCCGAATACAGGTTGCAGCTGCGTGCAGGAATTGCTGTTTGGCCCTTTGTCCCATTAACAAGGAACACAAGCTCCAACAACTCATGAGCACCAACCATATCTTTCTTCTCCTTCACTTCCCTCTGACCCCCACCCCTTCTTCTAATCTCACTCATTGGCATGTATTCACAATACCTCCTGACCTTCCCCACTCTGACAATGAACGATCTGTACTTAGCAAAGGATTCAGTTTTATCCCCTTACGCCCCCAGCTCAATGAATTTCGCACTCGGCATGACGTTGAGCTTTACTTCTGTCGTCTTCGCCTCTGGGCTCACTTCTTTGACCAGGAGTCCTCCCCTTGACCAGTGAACCCATTCACCCACCTCCACCTAGACACCTCCCTCTGGTCTCTTACCCACTCTTGATCTTTTCATTGAGGACTGTCAGCATGACATAGGCCGTCTTAATTTCTCCACTCCCTTCACTCACACTAACCTATCTCCCTCTGAACTTGCTGCACTCCGTTCTCTTAGATCTAACCCCAACATTGTGATCAAACCTGCTGACAAGGGTGGTGCTGTTGTTGTCTGGAGTACTGACCTCTCCTTACAGAGGCTGACCACATCTGGAGTACTGTATACAGTACTGGTCTCCTTATTTAAGGAAGGATGTAAATGCATTGGAGGCAGTACAGAGAAGGTTTATTAGACTAATATCTGGAATGGGCGGGCTGTCTTACGAGGAAAGATTGGACAGGCCAGGCTTGTATCCGCTGGAATTTAGAAGAGTAAAAGACAACTTGATTGAAACATATAAGATTCTGAGAGGTCTTGACAGAGTGGATGTGGAAAGGATGTTTCCCCTTGTGGGAGAATCTAGAACTAGGGGTCACTGTTTAAAAACAAGGGGTCGCCCATTTAAGACAGAAATGAGGCAAAATTTTTTCTCTCACAGGGTCGTGAGTCTTTGGAATTCTCGTCCTCAAAAGGCGTTGGAAGCAGAGTCTTTGAATATTTTTAAGGCAGAGGTAGATAGATTTTTGATAAGCAAGGGGGTGAAAGGTTATCGGGGATAGGTGGAAATGTGGAGTAATCAGTTCAGTCATGAACTTACTGAAGAGTGGAGCATGACCAATGGGCCGAGTGGCCTACTCCTGCTCCTAATTCATATGTTTGTATATTCGTATGAGCACCAACTGTCAGACACTTCTTCCGACCTCCCCCTTGACCATGACCCCACCACCGAAGATCAAGCCACTGGGCTGGATTTTTAACAAACCCACAACGTCGGGCTCCGTGGCGGGGAGGGCAGGAAGATGGTTAGATGGTTACGGCAGAGACCCGTCATGGAGCTCAACATCGGGAAGGCCCAGCCCGATCCACCCAGCGGCAGCAAGGCTCCCTGGGGACCCCCCCCCCAACACCACCACTGGGCGACGGGACATGCATCTACATACTTAAATCAATGACATGAATAAATTTAAATGAACTTACCCGCAATTTTACGAGCCCACCAGCACTCCTGCGTCTTCAATTGCCCGTCCGGGGAAAGCCAAAATGACACTGGTGGGGAGGGGGAAAGATTTAAAGGTCAGATTTAAAAGGTAAGTGTTTTGGGGGTGGGGGGGGGGGGCGGGAAGAGCAAACAGTTAATGTAATTGTTATTGCAGGGTGGGAAAGGGGTGTTAAAATTTTATTTGATAAATTTTGATGGGGGGAGTGCGGTATCTTTAAAAATTTAAATGTGCCAGGAGGGCTGGCTACCCATTTAAAATGGCACCAGTGTACAGGCAGCTGGTGCCATCGCTGGCATCGGACAGCCCCTCCCCCCCCATAATTGGGGGCAGGCCGACTCGGCTATTTAAATGGGAAATCTCAGTAGCTATTCTGCTTGCAGGCCACCATTGTTTAAGCCTGTTGCCGGGAGTGACGGCGGGCTCTTAAAATCCAGCCCACACTGTCTCCAGGTCTGTCACTGACCTTATCTCCTCTGCAGATCTTCCCTCTACAGCTTCCCACCTCATAGTTCTGTAACCCTGAACAGCCCGCTTCGACCTCCTTCCCTAAATCCACGAACAGGACTGTTCTGGTAGACCCATTGTTTCAACCTGTTCCTGCCCCACTGAACTTATTTCTTCCTATCCTGACTCTATTTTTCTCCTCTTGCCTAGTCTTTTCCCACCTACATCCGTGACTCTTCTGATGCCCTACGTCATTTCAACAATTTCCAGTTTCCTAACCCTAACCGCCTCCTCTTCACCATGGACATCCAATCTCTCTACACCTCCATCCCCCACCAGGACGGTTTGAGGGCTTCTGTGCTTCATCCTTGAACAGAGGCCCAACCAGTCCCCATCCACCACCACCCTCCTCTGCCTGGATGAACTTGTTCTCACATTGAACAACTTCTCCTTCAACTCCACTCACTTCCTTCAAGTAAAAGGTGTTGCTGTGGATATCCACAGGGGCCCTAGTTATGCCTGTCTTTTTGTGGGGTAGGTCAAACATTCCTTGTTCCAATCCTACTCAGGCCCCCTCCCCAACTCTTTTTCCGTTACATTGGTGATTGTATTGGTACCATTTTCTGTTCTTGTCTGGAACTGGAAAACTTTATCAATTTTGCTTCCAATTTCCACCCTTCTCTTACCTTCACTTGGTCCATCTTCCCTTCCTCGACTTCTCTGTCTCCATTTCTGGGGATAGGCTGTCCACTAATATTCATTATAAGCTCACTGACTCCCACAGTTACCTTGACTATACTTGCTCACACCCTGCCTCCTGTAAGGACTCCATTCCCTTCTCCCAGTTTCTCCGTCTCGGTCGCATCTGTACTATTGACGCAGCAACCCTCCACAACAGCACTTCTGATATAAATCCTCAACTGAGGATTCCCTCCCTCCCACTGTGGTTGACAGGGCACTTGACCTTTGCTCTCACCCCTTCCCCTCCCTCCCAGAACTGCGATAGGGTTCCCCTTGTCCTCACTTTGCACCCCACCGACTTCCACATCCAAAGGATCATCCTCCACCATTTCCAGCATGATACCACCACCAAACACATCTTCCCCACCCCTCCCGTCAGCATTCCGAAGGGACTGTTCCCTCCGCGAAACCCTGGTCCACTCTTCCATCACCCCCGACACCTCGGCACCTGCCCATGCAATCGCACGCGGCGTAACACCCGTCCTTTTACCTCCTCTCAGCTCACCATCCAAGGCACCAAACACTCCTTCCAGGTGAAGCAGCGGTTTACTTGTACTTCTTTTAACTTAGTATCCTGTATTTGTTGCCAACAATGCAGTCTCCTCTACACGGGCGAGACCAAACGGAGATTGGTTTTTTTTTAACCATGTGCCGGTCTTAAACTTGTTTTTCATGTTTTTGTTTTTGGACAGAGCTGTTCATTATTCTGCCATTCGCACTCTCTCTGAACAAATGCTTTGTCTTTTACTACAATTATTACCACTCCCTTTGCCTTTTGTTCCATGACATCTTTGTCATTTAATCTTTCCTACCCTCCGCCTTATCACAGATCTTCCCTTTTTTTTCTTCTCCCCCTCCCCCCTTTCAATTGCTCCAAACCTATTACATTTCTAACTTTTGACAGTTCTGATGAAAGAAAGATCATCAACCTGAAATGTTAACTTTGTTTCTCTCACTACAGATGCTGCCAGACCTGAATATTTGCAGCACTTTCTGTTTTTATATCAGATTTCCAGGATTTACAGTATTTTGCTTTTATTTAACAAGTATTCGGGCCCTGGTCTAGTTTCCAAGAGTCCCATGGGTTCGTTTTGTAATCCAAAGCTAGTCCTATTGAATTACTTTAAAAGAAACAATCTGATATGTTATTTTAATGCAGAAATAATCTTTTCTAGTGTTTCCAGAGAATAGTATTAATAACTGAACTATGCATAGTAAATAGTCCGAAACCCAACATCTGAAGCACATCTTTGATCCCAATAGTTTATGTAACTGAAATCCATGTCCCCTATATCTTGTTTTTTGTTTATAATTTCAAAATCAAAATGTCACATTTTATGAGATCGTAAAGGGATTTTTAAAAACCGGATTTATTCCATTCCTTCTATGCTTCTTTAATAATATAAAGCTATAAACCTGTTAATTCACCCCAGGGAGATGTATAGTTCTGTGACATAATCAGCTGAACATGAGTGAAGCTATAGGAAGGGCATCATGATTCATCCATTTCCTATTACTGGTTTCCTAATTTTAACAGCATTATCATAAAAATATTGAACATGGAATCTAATGCATGACCACAAATAATATTACACCAAGTTTCCCAGCCTAATCTGGACATAATGAGTACACATTAATAGCAAGTAATGCTGTAGGGGGAAGCATTTTCAAAGTAAACTACTTAACCCCTTTTATCTTTGCCACATGCAGTTTATTTTATAAAATTCTGTTAGAAGGGCAGGACTACAGTTCTGTGCAAAAACCCTGAGGAGATGCGACATTTGAGACTGAGTGGAAGCCCCCCTCACTCTTAACTGTCATCAGTAATGACCTAAGTCAGGAAAACTTAGTTTTACTAAGTCAGCATGTGAAGTCTGTGAAAAGACTAGGTATCACCAAGGGCTGATTCAAGGTAGACAATTGCTTCCTAACTCAGTCTGATATCCTCTCCAGATTATAAGCTAGGAAGGAAATCTGTGCTGATGTTCTTTTAGGCCTTCAACCACTGATTAAGCACACTGGCTATGGGAATCAGGAAGTACAACTAATCCAATGTACTGGGTATTCTAGGGGGTGCCACTAAGACTGTAAACTTTTTTTCATGTCTAAGTCAAAATCTGCACTTGTCAAAGCATTCCACCTCCACACCTTGGTCAAAGACCTAGCACTGCTGGATGGTCAACATTCTATTGCTCCTTTTACTGTACTAAACATCTATTTGTAAATACTACCATTTTAAAGGATAAGCTTGACTCAGTGTAGCATTCTTGCTTCAGTCAGAAGGATGTGAGCCCCACTCCTGGTTGAGTCGTAGGCGGTGGCGTAGTGGTATTATCACTGGACGAGTAACCCAGATACCCAGGGTATTTCTCTGGGGACATGGGTTCCAGCAGAAGGTGGAATTTGAATTTAATTAATAAATCTGGAATACAAAGCTAGTCTAACGATAGCCATAAAACCATTGTCGATTGTTGTAAAAACCCATCTGGTTCACTAATGTCCTTTCGGGAAGGAAATCTGCTGTCCTTACCTGGTCTGGCCTACATGTGACTCCAGACCCACAGCAATGTGGTTAACTCTTACATGCCCTCTGAAAAGGCCTAGCAAGCCACTCAGTTGTACCTAACCGCTACAAAGTCAATAAAAAGGAATGAAACCGGACAGATCACCCGGCATCGACCGAGGCATCGGAAACGACAACGGCAAACCCAGCCCTGTCGACCCTGCAAAGTCCTCCTTACTAACATTTGGGGGCTTCTGCCAAAGTTGGGAGAGCTGTCCCACAGACGAGTCAAGCAACAGCCTGACATAGTCATACTCACGGAATCAGACCTTACAGACAATGTCCCAGACACTGCCATCACCATCCCCGGGTATGTCCTGTCCCACCGGCAGGACAGACCCACCAGAGGTGGTGGCACAGTGGTATACAGTAGGGAGGGAGTTGCCCTGGGAGTCCTCAACATCGACTCCGGACCCCATGAAGTCTCATGGCATCAGGTCAAACATGGGCAAGGTAACCTGCTATTGATTACCACCTACCGCCCTCCCTCAGCTGATGACTCAGTACTCCTCAATGTTGAACACCACTTGGAGGAAGCACTGAGGGTGGCAAGGGCACAAAATGTACTCTGGGTGGGGGACTTCAATGTCCATCACCAAAAGTGGCTCGGTAGCACCACTACTGACCGAGCTGGCCGAGTCCTAAAGGACATAGCTGCTAGGCTGAGTCTGCGGCAGGTGGTGGGGGAACCAACACGAGGGAAAAAGATACTTGACCTCGTCCTCACCAATCTGCCTGCCGCAGATGCTTCTGTCCATGACAGTATTGGTAGGAGTGACCACCGCACAGTCCTTGTGGAGACGAAGTCCCACCTTCACATTGAGGATACCGTCCATCGTGTTGTGTGGCACTATCACCGTGCTAAATGGGATAGATTTCGAACAGATCTAGCAATGCAAAACTGGGCATCCATGAGACGCTGTGGGCCATCAGCAGCAGCAGAATTATACTCAACCACAATCTGTAACCTCATGGTCTGGCATATCCCCCACTCTACCATTACCATCAAGCCAGGAGACCAACCCTGGTTCAATGAAGAGTGCAGGAGGGCATGCCAGGAGCAGCACCAGGCATACCTCAAAATGAGGTGTCAACCTGGTGAAGCTACATCCCAAGACTACTTGCATGCCAAACTGCGTAAGCAGCATACGATAGACAGAGCTAAGCGATCCCATAACCAACGGATCAGATCTAAGCTCTGCAGTCCTGCCACATCCAGCCGTGAATGGTGGTGGACAATTAAACAACTAACTAGAGGAGGTGGCTCCAAAAATATCCCCATCCTCAATGATGGGGCAGCCCAGCACATCAGTGCGAAAGATAAGGCTGATCCAAAATTGGCTCAGTGACAGGAAACAAAAGGTAATGGTTGATGGATGTTTTTGCGAATGGAAGGCGGTTTCCAGTGGCACTCCACAGGGCTCAGTGTTGTGTTCCTTGCTGTTTGTGGTGTATATTAATGATTTGGACTCAAATGTGGGAGGCGTGATTAGAAAATTTGCAGATGACACAAAAATTACCGTGTAATCGATTGTGAAGAGGATAGCTGTAGACTCCAGAATGATATCAATGGTTTGGTTGAATGGGCGGAAAAGTGGCAAATGGAATTCAATTCGGAGAAATGTGAGGTAATGCATTTGGGGAGGGCAAACAAAGCAAGGGAATACACAATAAACAAGAGGATATTGAGAGGGGTAGAGGAAGTGAGAGACCTTGGAGTGCATGTCCATAGGTCCCGGAAGGTGGTAGGACAGGTTGATAAAATGGTGAAGAAGGCAAATGGAATGCTTTCCTTTATTGGCCGAGATATAGAATACAAAAGCAGGGATGTAATGCTGGAACTGTATAAAACACTGGTTAGGCCACAGCTGGAATATTGCGTTCAGCTCTGGTCACTGCATTACAGGAAGGACATAATTGCTCTGGAGAGAATACAGAGGATATTTACAAGAATGTTGCAAGGGCTGGAAAATTACAGCAATGAGGAAAGATTGGATAGGCAAGGGTTGTTTTCCTTAGAACAGAGGAGGCTGAGGGGTGACTTAATAGGGGTGTCCAAAATATGAGGGGCCTAGATAGAGTAGACAGGAAGGACCTGTTTCCACTAGTGGAGAGGTCAATTACCAGGAGGAACAGATATAAGGTGATTGGTAGAAGGATTAGAGGGGACATGAGGAAAAACATTTTCACCCAGAGGGTGATGTGTATCTGGAATTCACTTCCCGGATCGGTGGTGGTGGCAGAAAATCTCAACTCTTTTAAAAGGTACCAGGAGCTGCACCTGAAGTGCTATAACTTGCAAGGCTACGGAACAGGTGCTGGAAGGTGGAATCAGATAGGGCAGCAAGTTTTTTTCAGCCGGCGCAGACACGATGGGCTGAATGGCCTCTTTCTGTGCCGTAACTTTTTTATGGTACTGTGGTTCTAATCACCGGTAATTTATCTCATTGCTGTCTGTGGGGCCTTAAAAGTACATTGGCTTTCGATAAGGTCCCACACAAGAGTTTAGTAAACAAAATTAGAGCACGTGATTGGGGGTAATATATAGGCATGAATTGAGAATTGGTTGACGGACAGAAAACAGACAGTAGGAATAAATAGGTCATTCTCAGGTTGGCAGGCTATGACTAGTGGGGTACTGCAAGGATCAGTGCTTGGGCCCCAGCTATTCACAATCTATATCAATGATTTGGATGTGGGGACCAAATGTAATATTTCCAAGTTTGCTGATGACACAAAACTAGGTGGGAATGTGAGTTTGAGGAGGATGTAAAGAGGCTTTAACAGGATTTAGACTGGCTAAGTGAGTGGGCAAGAACATGGCAGATGGAATATAATGTGGAAAAATGTGAGGTTATCCACTTTGGTCGGAAAAACAGAAATGCAGAGAATTTCTTAAATGGTGAGAGATTGGGAAATGTTGATGTCCAAAGGGACCTGCGTGTCCTTGTTCATGAGTCACTGAAAGCTAACATGCAGGTGCAGAAAGCAATTAGGAAGGCAAATGGTATGTTGGCCTTCATTGCAAGAGGAGTTTAGTACAGGAGTAAAGATATCTTGCGGCAAACGTATGGAGCCTTGGTGAGACCACACCTGGAGTATTGTGTACAGTTCTGGTCTCCTTACCTAAGAAAGGATATACTTGCCATAGAGGGAGTGCAACAAAGGTTCACCAGACTGATTCTTGGGATGGCAGGATTGTCCTATGAGGAGGGATTGAGGAGGCTGGGCCTGTATTCTCTAGCATTTAGAAGAATGAGAGCTGATCTCATTGAAACATACAAAATTATTACAGGGCTTGACAGGGTAGCTGTAGGAAGGATGTTTCCCCTGGCTGGTGGGGTCTTGGAACAGGAGACACAGTCTAATAAGGGGTATGCCATTTAGGACTGAGATGAGGAGGAATTTCTTCACTCAGAGGGTGGTGAATCTTTGGCATTTTCTCTACCCCAGAGGACGGTGAAGGCTCATCGGGTATATTCAAGACAGAAATTGATAGATATTAAAGGCATCAAGGGATATAGGGATAGTGTGGGACAATGTGTTGAGGTAGAAGATCAGCCATGATCCAGTTGAATGGCAGAGCAGCCTCGAGGGGTTGAATGGCCTACTCTTGATCCTATTTCTTATGTTCCTACGTGAGGTGCTTTGAGACATTGAGGGCATAAAAGGTTAAACGCAAATTCTTTCTTTAACTGAGGTGACATTAAGCTTTCATACACGCGTAATGGTGATTTTTTAAAAACCAGTCTGGATAATGTATAAATTAAGGTTAAACATTTGATTTTGACAAATGTACCATACAGAACTAGGAAAAGGCTGACATGAGTAATGTTTAGTTACCTGACCCCATGACTTTCACGAAGAAAACAGCCTCATCCTGGGAAGTGTCTAACAAGTACAACAACGTCATCAGATTCATTGTATTAATGCATGCTCCAACAAATGTCAGGTAAGCAAATATCTACTGCATCAACATGTAAACCAGAAAAAAGCACTACAATATTAGTCATGTTACGTACATCATAATGAGTCCAGAGCTGCAGGCCTGGCGAGCTGATTCGAAAAACACTGGAGAAAAACTGATTCTTCTCAAAGAACTCTGGGATGTTGATGTCCTCAGCCAGAGATGGAAACTGTTTTGTGATATCGGCAATATCCTGTTTTTAAATCAGCAAAGAAAAATACTGTCAGCTATTTCTTTGCTACACAAACTAATAGGAATATAATTAGCTTTGGATAAACAGCTACAGTAAGATATGATAGTGAAAGTATCAGGATTTGCTAATTTATACCACACAATTAAGCTGTTGTACATGTTAGACACTTCCCAGGAAGTCATGGGATCAGGTAACTAAACAATACACGTGTCAGCCTTTTAAACATTCCTATTCTATGGGTGTAGAGTAAGCATTTACGATTAAAAATCAATTGTTCTGTATCAAAGCCTGGATGGCAGTTATCTGATGAGCACTTAATAAATTCCTCTCATAGCTATTTTCACAGCAGCGTTAATCCATTTGTTTTGAGTAGGTTAACACCTCTATAAATTTGTCCTCACCTCTGTTAAAAGTAGTAGAGAGAGTGATTTAGCACAAGTCGTAAACACTCCTGATAAATTAGTGAAGTGGCAAATTTGACACAAGTTGTTAAATGTTCTAAAGGTAACATTGCTCATTAGAATTTCTCCTCCCCTCAATTTTCTTTAATTTTACTTGACCCTTTTGGCTTCAATGGGAATTTGCATATTACAGTAATCTTTGAAGAGCGAGATTAAGAATTCTTGCAGCCAGCCATAGGATCATGAACATTCAGGGCTCCTCTGCATCACCTCCACAGCCCACCACCTTTGATCCATTAAATCATAAACATACAATCAAATGCATGAAGATATAGGCCAATAGAAAGTTTACACTCTGTATCAATAACAAAGTACATCATATCACAATATACTACACTCAAGTGAAAAATATTTGCATGGGGTTTCTGGCAGGGGGCCTACTGGATACAGGTGTTCCATGCATTAATTTGTCCCTGATCTTTGTACATAATATGATAGACAATCAGAATACTGAATACTCAGCCAGTCTCTTATAGTACTTCACCCAATAATGTATGTGCCATTTTATTCTATTTTTATTCATGGATATCAATTTCAAATATAATGCATTTTGTAACCCTATAAACAAGTGTAATTTAAAAAATGTGCAGATTTGCGTTTATTTAAAATAAAATAGAAAATGCTGGAAATACAAGGCATGTCCATCAACAGCTGAGAAGAAGGAATTAAGGGTTAATGTTACTGGTGTAGACACTTCATCGACCTGACAATCTGGATAAGATTACTTATCACTTTGGATCACGTTCATGATAATGATTCCATCGAGCTGTTTAAGGATTAAAATGCTGAAATATTACATTTCATGTACATGTACACATTAAAATATTGACCAAACGTGCTTTTAAATATTTTCCCTGAACGGGTAGTTTGCCCACCTACAAAATTACATTATGAAAAGTATGACGTGGAATTTCCTGGATCGCACTTAAGCAGAAATTTACACTGGTTTCTGTACTGATGGGAAACTATGCCATAATTTCCGATGGAGCTCATTTGCCTATGCCAGACCATAAAAACTGGCATAAAAGAAATGCAAATGAAGACCCATCCATAGGGGTAATAGTGAGATGGCGGCTGTCTTCTGCCATTGTACTCCACTCTCAAAGCCTTTTGACTCTTCTGCTCCTCATCCTCCCTTTATTATGCAGAATGGGGCATGTCCATTGATAAGGCTGCTTAGTCCTTCTAAACATGTGGGGAGAAGGTCTGAAAAATATTGGTTCCACTGACAACAATTTGGTTAGGTATAGTGCAGATCTCAGTAAGAATTAGTTGTTTTAAAATTTATTTATGTAGAGATACAGCACTGAAACAGGCCCTTCGGCCCACCAAGTCTGTGCCAACCATCAACCACCCATTTATACTAATCCTACACTAATCCCATATTCCTACCACATCCCCACCTGTCCCTATATTTCCCTACCACCACCCTACACTAGGGGCAATTTATAATGGCCAATTTACCTATCAACCTGCAAGTCTTTGGCTGTGGGAGGAAACCGGAGCACCAGGCGAAAACCCACACAGACACAGGGAGAACTTGCAAACTCCACAGAGGCAGTACCCAGAATTGAACCTGGGTCGCTGGAGCTGTGAGGCTGTGGTGCTAACCACTGCGCCACTGTGCAAAGTGAATCGCTGTCAAACTCGAGAGATCTGTTATGCTGATACAAAGCAAAATACTTCAGATTCTGGAAATCTGAAAAAAAAACTGAAAATGGTGGAGATACTCAGCAGGTCTGGTTACATCTGTGGAGAGAGAAACAGAGTTAACGTTTCAGGTCGATGACCTTTCATCAGAACCAGTCATCGATCTGAAATGTTAAATCTGTTTCCCTCTCCACAGACACTGCCAGACCTGCTGAGTATCTCCAGCATTTTCTGTTTTTATATCTGTTAAGCTGATATTGGGCTGCTCTGCACTTAAATGTTTGAGCATAGATCTACGGTAGTGCATTATTGGTGTAAATCCAGGAAACTCACTGGCACTGGTCTTTTGCATGAGCAGCAGAGGCCTTCGTCTTATGTATCTATGAAGCACAACAAATGATTGAGGATATTCACACGCAACAATGTTTCAGTGTAAAAGCACAGTTAATCAGCTACGTGCCAATCTCCTTGGAAAAAAGGTGGCACAATGCCGCTCTTATGCCTTGGTTCCAGTGGAACATTTCAAGAGATTAGCAAGCAGGACAACAAGGGTAATAATCTCCGGATTACTCCCAAGGTCACGTGCTAGTGAGTTTAGTTATAGGAAAATACACCAGATGAATGCGTGGCTGGAGAATTGGTGCAGGAGGGAGAACTTCAGATTTCTGGGGCAGTGGGACCAGTTTTGGGGTAGGTGGGACCTGTATAAGCCGAATGGTCTGCACCTGAACAGGACTGGGCCAAATATCCTTGCAGGAAAGTTTGCTAAGTGCTGTTGGGGATGGTTTAAACTAGTTTGGTAGGGGGATGGGAACCTGAGCACAGTCTTAGATATGACAATTTCAGGGCAGGGAACAGGTTACAGAATATTAGCAAAATTGGCGAGTGACTCTAAAAGACAGCAGAAGAAAAGGTTAAAAAGTGTGCAACACAGGAATTTGGCAGTGTTGAGATCACAGATAGACACATGGCAACACAATATCGTTGCTATAACGGAAACTTGGCTTAAGGAAGGGCTAAATGGCAGCTCAACATCCCTGGATTTAGAGTATTCAGGCATGATAGAGAGGGAGATAAAAAGGAGGGGGTGTAGCATTATTAGTCAAGGGATGAATAACAGCTTTGAGGAGGGATGATATGCTAAATGAATCATCAAACGAGGCCATCAGGGTGGAGCTCAGAAATAAAAAGGGAGCAGCCACATTACTGGGAGTGTACTATAGACCCCCAAATAATGAGGGGGAGATAGAGGAACAAATATGTAGGCAAATTTCAGAGTACAGAAGGGCCTGTTTCAGTGCTGTATCTCTAATCTAATCTAATCTAATTTAGGGCGATGATGGTTGGGGATTTCAACTACCCCAATATCAACTGGGATACAAACAGTGTGAAGGGCACAGAGGGGACAAAATTCTTTGAACTGCATTCAAGAGAACTTTTTTAGCCAGCATGTAACAAGCCCAATGAGAGAGGGCGCAATTCTAGATTTAGTTTTCGGTAATGAAGCTGGGTAAGTGGATGAAGTAACAGTGGGGGACCATTTTGGAGATAGTGACCAAAAATACAGTTAGTTTTAGCATAATCATGGAAAAGGACAAAGATAAAAGAGGAGCAAAGGTTCTAAATTGGGGGAAGGCAAATTTTACAAAACTGAGAGGTGACCTGGCGAAAATGGACTGGATACAGCTTCTTGAAGGAAAATCAGTGGCAAACCAGTGGAAGGCATTCAAGAGCGAGATACTACAGACACAGTGCAGGCATGTCCCCACAAAGATAAAGGGTGGTACTGCCAAATCTAGAGCTCCCTGGTTATCTAGAAGCTTACAGGGTAAGTAAAAAGAAAAAAAACTTATGATGATCACATATATCTTAAAACTTTAGAAAGCCTAGAGAAGTATAGAAGTGCAGGGGTGAAGTAAAAAAGGAAATTAGAAAAGCAAAGAGAGGACATGAAAAATTATTGGCAGATAAAATCAAGGAAAACCTGAAGATGTTTTATCAGTACATTAAGAGTAAGAGGATAACTAAGGAAAGGGTAGGGCCAATCAGAGATGTAAAGGGGAACTTATGCGTGGATGCAGAAGATGTGGGCAGGGTTCCTAATCAGTTTTTTGTCTCTGTCTTCACAGAGAGGGTTGATGCAGACATTGTAGTTAAAGAGGAGGAGTGTGAAATATTAGATACAATAAACATAATGAGAGAGGAAGTGCTTGAGGGTCTGATATCCCTGAAAGTGGATAAATCGCCAGGACCGGATGTTTTGTATCCCAGGCTGTTAAAGGATGCCAGGGAGGAAATAGCGGATGCGCTGAGGATCATCTTCAAACCCTCATTAGATACAGGCGAGGTGCCAGATGATTGGAGGTCTGCGAATGTTGTACCATTGTTTAAAAAGGATGCAAGGGATAAGCCAGGTAATTATAGGCCAGTCAGTCAGACCTCGGTGGTGGGTAAATTGTTAGAATCTATTCTGAGGGACAGAATAAACTGCCACTTAGAAAGGCATGGATTAATCAGGGATAGTCAGCATGGATTTGTTAAGGGAAGGTCATGTCTTACTAACTTAATTGAGTTTTTTGAGGAAGTAACAAGGAGGATTGATGAGGGTAGTGCAGTGGATGTGGTTTACATGGATTTTAGTAAGACATTTGACAAGGTCCCGCATGATCAGTAAAATGAAAGCCCATGGGATGCAGGGTAATGTGGCCAATTGGATCCAGAATTGGCTCAGTGACAGGAAACAAAGGGTAGTAGTCGACGGATGTTTTTGTGAATGGAAAGCAGTTTCCAGTGGTGGACTGTTGCTGTTTGTGGTATATATTAATTATTTGGACTTAAATGTGGGAGGCATGATTGGGAAATTTGCTGATGACACAAAAACTGGCCGTGTAGTTAATAGTGAGGAGGAGAGTCGTAGACTCCAGAATGATATCAATGGTTTGGCTGAGTGGGCGGAAAAGTGGCAAATGGAATTCAATCCGGAGAAGTGTGAGGTAATGCATTTGGGGAGGGCAAATAAAGCGAGGGAATATACAATAAACGGGAGGATATTGAGAGGGATAGAAGAAGTTAGAGACCTTGGAGTGCATGTCCACTGGTCCCTGAAGGTGGCAGGACAGGTAGATAGAGTGGTGAAGGCGGCTTTCCTTTATTGGCCGAGATATAGAGTACAAAAGCAGGGATGTGATGCTAGAGCTGTACAGAGCACTGGTTATGCTGCAGCTGGAGTATTGCGTGCAGTTCTGGTCACCACGTTACAGAAAGGACATAATTGCTCTGGAGTACAGAGGATATTTACAAAAATGTTGCCAGGGCTTGAGGGTTGCAGCTATGAGGAAAGATTGGATATGGTGGAGTTGTTTACCCTGGAATTGAGGAGGCTGAGGGGGTGACTTGATTGAGGTATACAAAATATGAGGGGCCTGGATAGAGCAGACAGAAAGGACCCGTTTCCCCTGGTGGGAAGGTCGGTTACTAGGGGACACAGATTTAAGGTGATTGGTAAAAGGATTAGAGGGGACATGAGGAGAAACTTTTTCACCCAGAGTGTGGTGAGTGTCTGGAATTCACTGCCAGGATCAGTGGTGGAGGCAGAGACCCTCAATTCTTTTAAAATATACCTGGACATGCATCTAAGGTGCTGTAACCTGCAGGGCTATGGACCTGGCGCTGCAAGGTGGGAATAGTTTGGGTGTATAGCTTATTCAGTCAGCACAGACACAATGTGCTGAATGGCCTCTTTCTGTGCTGTATTTTGTTCTATGTTCTAAATTCCAGGCCACCATATCTTCAGGCTGTATGATTTCAGAGTTTTGCTGACTGTGTTGTGATCTTAGTCACAAAGCATCTGTGGATCTGTTTGAAATCTCCAGTTATATTATAAATATTACATTTAAATGGACCAGTAAAAGCACAGTGGCGCATTGGTTAGCACTGCAGCCTCACAGCACCAGGGACCCGGGTTCGATTCCGGGTACTGCCTGTGTGGAGTTTGCAAGTTCTCCCTGTGTGTGCGTGGGTTTTCTCCGGGTGCTCCGGTTTCCTCCCACAAGCCAAAAGACTTGCAGGTTGATAGGTAAATTGGCCATTATAAATTGTCACTAGTATAGGTAGGTGGTAGGGAAATATAGGGACAGGTGGGGATGTTTGGTAGGAATATGGGATTAGTGTCGGATTAGTATAAATGGGTGGTTGATGTTCGGCACAGACTCGGTGGGCCGAAGGGCCTGTTTCAGTGCTGTATCTCTAATCTAATCTTAAACAAAGGGACAAAATATTCCTAAAGAAAATACACAAGAACTAGGCCATCTACTTCTGCTCTTGCTTTAAATATTACGATCTAAAGTAACTCTTTGCCACAATTACTGCTTTTTGCCTCATCATTACGTTCCCTCTAAGAACATGCATGCAAGATAATAGTGGTTTATTGATAACAAATAGCAGCATAAATGCACACCTTCATTTACTTTGGAAGGACCAGTAAGTCACTCAGCTGTTTGTCACTCTGTATATGATATGCACACTAAAGGGCTGAATTTAGTGAGCCCATCACGAGTCCTGGCAGCAGACCCTGAAGTGGACACCGTTCCAACTGGTCACTTGGGCGGCCACTTTACATAATAGAAGCAAAAACAAGAAATGCTGGATTCACTCAGCAGGTCTGGCAGCATCTGTGGAAAGAGAAGCAGAGTTAACGTTTCGGGTCAGTGACCCTTCTTCGGGTCACTGACCCGAAACGTTAACTCTGCTTCTCTTTCCACAGATGCTGCCAGACCTGCTGAGTGAATCCAGCATTTCTTGCTTTTGTTTCAGATTTCCAGCATCCGCAGTATTTTGCTTTTATTTTACATAATAGAAGCGTGGGCTCTGGCCAATCATGCAGCGGGGGCACGAAAATGCTGTCGGATGACTCAGGAGCAGGTGCTGGGACTATATTTAAAGCACTGCCAGCACTGCTGCCTTGGACTGACTTGCTACTTGCTCTTCACTACTGAGACCAACGTGGTAGTGAATCTGGACCCCCCACCCACCCCCGCAGACCAGGGAGGATGGCAGAGACAAGACACAGGGTGGCCCCATGGTTTAGTCATATCTTCCTCGTGATTCTCCTCCAGGAAGCAAGCGAAAGGTGGGAGGTCCGCTTCCCCAGTGACAGAAAGAAGAGGTCCTCTCACCTGACCAATCAAGCCTGGATGAAGATAGCTGAGCAGGCTAGCAGCCATGGGGTGTGCACCCCACCCCTCCACCCCCCACACCTGGGTACAGTGCCGCAGAGTGCCAATGACCTCTTTTGTTCTGCCAAGGTGACTGCTCCATAATTCTCCCACTTTTTAGGGATTCTTTAGGGATTCTAAGTGGCTATGCAGAAGGAAGTGGGTTTTGGGAAGGGAGGCACTACAATTGCACTGCCAGAGGGGCTAGGCATAACCTCATCCTGATTGATGCATGGCTGCATCTCAGCCACAGGTCATCGTCTTTAACAGCTCAGCCTCATTAACTCTGACAGCTGACGAGAGAATAAGCTATATCGGATGCCCTAGTAGTGGACAATGGACCGACACCAGCAGAACTGTAATGTTGATTTATCTGCGACATCTGGCTATCTCCCTCTTTCCACTTGCAGGCCAAGAGGGCCCATAACAGCAGGGAGACAGCCTAGAATGGCAGAGGCATTGCAGATCTTCAACCTCTCTCCACAGCAGAAGGTGAAGCACTAGAATTAGCAGGGACGCAGGGCGGCTGCTCCATATCAGATGGAGAGACTGGAGTCTCCGCACACAAGTAAGGATTCGATTTCATCCACATACACCATTTCTGGAGACCCACATCACGTATAGTTGGCATGACGAGATCTGCACAGCCTAACCTAGACATATTTTTGTTCTGTCATTCAGGTCAGCGTCAGCAGCAGATTCAAGCAGAAGCAGGATAGCCATCAACCTCTGAGGAGGAACTGCGGTCAGAGCACACACCGTCCCATGACTCTCCTGCACCTTCCGCCAGCGCAGATATTTTCTCCTCAGGGGTTTCCGCTCAGCTGTAGATTCAGGGTCACAAGCTGGCAAAAGCACCAAACACGTGCCCAAGCAGCTGGTTGAGGCTGAGACAGCTGAGGCCACTAACAGGCAGAGGACTATGGGTGGCCAGGCCTAAGCTGAGCCCCAGGCTAATGACGAGACCCTGGTGGCGACAGCACAGGGCATGCTAGAGTTGCAGAGAGAGATAAGGCAACACCTGATGGAGATGCCAGAGGCAATGTGCAGCCATGAGCGGACGATGGAGGAACCCATCCTGCCATGACTGCTGACATGTCTCAGGCGTGTGAGTGCATGGCTTCCTCCATCGAGAGGTTGGTGACCTTCATGGAGAGCCCAATTCCACAAATGTCTGCAGACCTGCATACCATCACCTTGGCCATGAGCTCAACACAACAGTGGCAAGGTGAGAGAAGGACGAGGCGCCTTGAGTCTTCTCCAGAGCCTCGTTCCTTTCTGGTCAGCAGGGAGGCTCAAGTAAGCCTTGAAAGGGAGGAAGAGAGGCTGACCTCCACAGCTGGGGGCTCCCCTCAGGACGCTCCAAGTGTGGACACCAGCACCTCAACTCCTCCACCACTGAGCCCAGCTCCAGCAACCATGTCACCTGAGGAGACTCCTGCACCTCTGCAGGAAACCTTCAGTCAGCTGGAGTCCTCCAGGCCTCAGGCAGCCAGAGGACAGCCGCGAAAGTCATCACATGCCAAGGGGCAGCCCGATCAGCAGCCTGCCTCCAGCCCAGCTGCTAGCGATGGGTTCGCAACTTGTAGAAGCACTCAAATATATAAAGAAAACCACATAAAAACACTTGGGGGTTTAGGGGTAGTTGAAATTTGACACATGCTGCATCATCTAAAGTTCTTTTGTTCAAGCTATTAACCTTAATTGTGCAAAAGTGATTATTCTATTATGCATTAATTGGGAGCTGCTGACTTCCCCCTTCCCCGAGTGGATGCCTCATTTGAACACGATCTCCCATTGGGCATAACAAGTGGTTCAGCTGGGCGCTCAGCATAGAAAACAAATAGAAAGGAGGTGACAGACTGCATGCATTGAAGTGAGTCTTTATTGCTCTGAGTGGCCATCATGGTGGCTGGAAGCAGGTATGCATGAGATTTTCTTTTGTCTCCTTGGCCCGTTGCTCAATTCTGGTCTCCACTGCAAGGGCATCAACATCCAGTGCTGCTTGCTCACCTCCCTCCTCTGCTTCTTCCTCGTCAGTGAAGGAGTTTTGTTCAATCATCTCCTCATCACACAAGGCCTCTCCCCTCTGCAGTGCTAGATTGAACAGAGCACAGCAGACCACACCAACATGTGAAACTCTTGGTGGGACATACTGCAGGGTCCCATAGATCGATCCAGGCAACGGAATGCCATATCTTCAGCAGCCCAAAGGCCTGCTCAGTGGTTGCTCGGGTGGAGCCGTGGCACGTGTTTTATCTCTCCTCTTCTGCAATGCGAGGGTTCCTCACAGGTGTGAGCTATGTGACTGTGACAATGGTAAACTATCCTTCCTCATCCCATCTGCAGCCTTTGACACAAATGACCACTCCAAAGCTTATCCATCTGGGTGGAACTGCACTCACCTGGTTCCATTCTAATCTAATGTAGCCAGAGAATCACTTGCAAGGCCTCTCTTTCCACTCCTGCAGTTTCCTCTGCAATCCCCCAGGGATCTAACCTTGGCCATTCCTATTTCTCATCTACATTTGCCCCTCGGTGACATCATCAAAAAGCACGATGTCCGCTTACACATATATGCTGACAACACCCAGCTCTACCTCATCACCACTGCTTTCAATCCTTTCACTGTCTCTAAATTGTCAGACTGCTTGTCCAACATCCAGTGCTGGATGGGCAGAAATTTCCTCCAACTCAATATCCCCAGCCGTCCACTCCATCCCTCTCCCTGACAACTGTCTGAGGCTGAACCAGACTGTCCATAACCTTGGTGTCATATCTGACCCCGAGATGAGCTTTCAACCACGTATCCACACCGTCACGAAGATCCAAGGCTAAGGCCTACATCCACCTCTGCTGAAACCCTCATCCATGCCTTAGTTACCTCTAGACTTGACTGTTCTAATGTACTCTTGGCCAGCCTCCCACATTCTACCCTCTTTAAACTTGACATCATCCATAACTCTGCTGCCTGTGCCCTATCTCGCACCATGTCCCACTCACCCATCATCCCTGCGCTCGCTGACCTACACTGGCTCCCCACTTAAGCAATGCCTAAATTTTACAACTAGCATCTTTGTTTTCAAATTCCTCCATGGCCTCAGCCCTCCCTATCTCTGTAATCTCCTCCAGCCCCACAACCTTCCGAGAAATCTGTGCTCCACTAATTTTGGCCTCTTGAGCATCCCCTATTTTCATTGCTCCATCATTGATGGCTGTGCCTTTGGAAGCCAGGGCTCTAAGCTCTGGAGTTTCCTTCCCAAACCTCTCCACCTCTCTACTTCTCTTTCCTCCCTTAAGATGCTCCGTAAAACCTACCTCTTTGACCAAGGTTTTGGTCATCTGTCCTAATATCTCTTTATGTGGCTCAGTATCATATTTTGTTGTATAATACCCCTATGAAGTGTCTTGGGACATTTTATTATGTTAAAGGTGCTACATAAATACAAGCTATTGGTGTTGGCCTTTACAATGCGGCACTTCTGAGCAGCAAGAGGTGGATTTGCCTCAAATTAATGCCCTTACAACCAAACAAATCCCAACTTACACCCTTCCACAACCTGGGCATTTTGGGACAATTACCTTTAATGCTCCCTTTTTAATAATTTTTGTTCTTGGGGAAAAAAAAGAGGTAAATTTTCCTCCAGTATATTTTATTAAAAGTGTTAGTCAGGCCAGACATATTCTAGAATGCAATCCATACCTTAGGCCAAAGTTCAGTTTTCCACAGAAAACACACATTTCAATGTTATGGATTTCATTTTATTCAGGCATATATAAAAAAAACCTTTGTTAATTTTTTCTGGCTATTAGATCCTTTACAATTGCTAAGGTTTCTTAAATGTAATTTTGCAGGTCAGTAAATAAAGTAACATTCAATCTTTAAAGTATTTCCAAGTTTTTTGCCAATATAAATATCATATTTGAAACTTCGCAATAAACTAGTACTGTGATAAAGCTGTTGCTTTGGAATGTCCTAATAATTACAAAATGTTCCCTATTGAGAAGTGTATTATTAACATCAAACACAAGACCTAAAGTCCATATTTCTGTATTTCCTTTGTGTTCATGCATCTTTTAATAACACAGATTAATTACCTCTGACATTTAAGAGCTTACTAACTGTATAGTCTAATTACTGCATTTGATCTTGATTCAAAGAAATGCTAATTATCTGCAGAGCACAGAAGCCATATTACAAATATTTAAATCAACCTTAAAACGAGCCTATTTAACAGCATGTGATCAAAACTGAATAGTATAAGTAATTTCTGACTGACAGTTAGTTTTTTTAGTTAAGGCCCTCTAGCAAACGATGCCCTGTCGACTCATTGGATAAGCAGACTCAGAAGGTCACAGCTACAATCCTCGGTCTGTGTGGTAAATGGCTCACAGCTGGGTGGGTGATGGTACAGGCTCCACAACTCCCCTCAGTGTCCCCAGAGTGAAAAAAGTCAGCACTGCTCACTATCCAGTGACATCAGTTCGATATTGTGCATGGGTGAAAGGTCAGCAAGGATGGGGTCAGACCTGGCTGCGATGCTCTTCATGGTCAAATAACCCCCAAGCACTGATTGTCTAAGCTGACAGCATGGTCACTTGTGCAAGATAATGAAGGATACATCCCAGTGCCCATTGAATAAAACCCAACATGTCAGTGACTTCATGTCAGCAGGAGAGAAAACTAGAAAAAAATATGCAAGGGTGGTGATTTAGGAGCTGCAGCTTGTGAAAGATTTGACTGTTTAGTCACTCACCTTCCGTGGGTCTACTCCTAGTGCCCGCAAGTAATACTTTTCATCCTGAACATAAAACAATCATTACATTAGTCATAAGGGCACTCAGTTGATAAATCTGTGCAAGTTTACAGGAGTCATTAAAGTTTCATACAAGCAATGTTATTTATAAGTTCTGGAATAAGCTGCTCTACAGTCTTGCCCTTTGCATGACTGCTCCCTGTAGAGTTCCCAAAGAAACATTAAAAAATATATAGGCTTGTGCATGGAGCAAATGGGTGTAGAACAAATCCCTGAAGACATTAAACCAAACTTACTTTAACTTTAACTTCAAGTTTAATGAAGCACGAAAATTAAAATATTATGCAGATGATCATCATTATACAAATGAACACACAACAAACCATAAAACATCTGGAAAATAAGATAATGGCGTTTTTTTCTCTCTGGTACTTAAATAACTTTTGCATACAATTCTCGATAAAGATCATTACAGATTTGAGTTTACTTTGCAGTTTTGTCATTTTTCAATTATCGACCTTAACAGTTCTCTTGTGGCTCAGTGGGTAACTCTACCACATGGTGAGGTGCTGAGCAATGTAGGCTAGAATCTCTAGTCTGTCCTAACAGATCTCAGCTAGGGTTTCTGTGGAGATGGTACAGTTGGCCTCAAGTGTTTCGGGATTATGCAGAAAAAAAAAGCATTCCTGCTTATGCTTACTACTCAAAGGACACTTGTATGGCTCCCTGATGAGAATGTTTGGGTTTGATTGTGATAAGCCAACATGGTTGAATTGTCCACCAACATTCACTGTTCAGATAAGAATGGCTTCTTGCCTCCATCCTTACGCCATTCATATCCCTGCATAAATTTTCAGGAGAGAAGAAACAACAAGGAAGAATATGGAGACGAGGTAGATAGCATGTCTGATTATAGAGGTCTCCAATGTGGATGAAACATCAGTCAAGTTCATGTTCCTTCAGTTAAATAGGTTTAATAAAGAACTCCAAGAAGACATATTAAGCACTACTCAACACAAGATATCGGTGAAGCAAAGATTAACTACACTGCACATGCAATTAATAAATATAAAGCTGCTCTTCATCCAATCCATATTACAGCAAACACATCCAACTCGTGAATTCATATATCATTATTTTTGTTTTCCTAAAGTGAAAGTTAACACTGTATGCCCTCTTTGGATTTATTGAGAAAAGAATCATTTCTTTTAGTTAGTTTTTTTTCTCTATTAAGTCATCGAAATCTTCTACCACCTCCTATTTCCTCTGGGTTATTAGGCCCAGTGCCTGATGCTTCTGTTGACTGTGATTCAGTCACAGCTGTATGTTGCTGGTTAACTGTTTCTACCATTAGATGTTGGGTGGATTCAACCTCGAGTGTCATCGAGTGTTGAAGTAAGTGTGAGGTGCCTCCTTTAGATTTCGAGATACAGCACTGAAACAGGCCCTTGGGCCCACCAAGTCTGTGCCGACCATTAACAACCCATTTATACTAATCCTACACTAATCCCATACCACATATTCCCATACCACTAATTCCTACCACATCCTCACCTGTCCCTATATTTCCCTACCACCTACCTATACTAGGGGCAATTTATAATGGCCAATTTACCTATCAACCTGCAAGTCTTTTGGCTGTGGGAGGAAACCAGAGCATCCGGAGGAAACCCACGCAGACACAGGGAGAACTTGCAAACTCCACACAGGCAGTACCCAGAATTGAACCCGGGTCGCTGGAGCTGTGAGGCTGCGGTGCTAACCACTGCGCCACTGTGCCGCCCTGTTTCAGGAAAGAGCCCTTCCTTGAGCACTGATGAGGTACGATTGTGATGTCTTTGCACTTGTAACTACCATACCCCTTTAGACTTTTCAGGGGTTATTTTCCACTGCCAACTGCCCATTTTTCATATGAAAAACAAGTGGCTGACAGTTGAACATTATAGTGGGCAGGGGCAGGGGTGCACCTTGTCTTCCCCATTGATATCCAAGTCCTGGCTGATGCAATTTCCTGCAGTGATGTTGATTTCCCTTTTGTTAATGTCAAGAGAAAATATTCTTGCACATTTAACCAGTTATGTTCAATGACAAACAATATAAACTACAAAGTTGCTGTAGCCAGGGATTAATTTACTAGTGACTTTTGTTACCATCAATTATACCTTCCTGTTTCATTGTCAGCACATTTCGTTGACTTTCACCCACCTGTCTGATGCTGCCATGCCCAACCTTGTTATTGCTGAAGGTAACAAAGCAAGAAAGGTACCAATATCTTCCCAATTGCAGCAAGCAATTGCAAAAAAAGACAGTTTATTTCAGTACAAGTTTTAGGAAAGGTTGAATTAATACCTCAGATATGAAATATTCTGCATGTGCTGTCTCTGCTGCACGCTTCACAAACACATCAAATGGTAAAGTTCTGCAAACAAGAAACAAATACAATTAAACTAGATTTTAAAAATACAAACTAGGAACAGATCACTGAAGTAAGTAATCTTTGGCCAAAATACAAAACAAATGAACAGACAGAAAAGGACAGGAAAAGACCTGTTGATCTAATAAGTCTGTCCCAACTTGGCAGGGTGTAATGAAGGTGATCAAGCAAGCTCCAGGAGATCATGTGAGACAAACTTCCATTAATCTACCTATCTTCTAAAGATCAAGATATTCACAATTCTCAGGAACTTGTCCAACTCCTTTTTGAATGCTTGCAGTGAAACCACACTCGCTGTTTGTGCTGCCAAGTTATTCCAGAGGTTGACGAATCTTAGCATCTACCCTAGCTCTATGCTTAGTAACTTGTACCGATATCCCATTTTTTCCCTCAAATAGACTATGTGGCAGCATATAATCCCTTCATTATTTTAAAGACCTCAATCATATCTCCTTGAAGTCTGCAAGTTTGTGTAAAAAGCTCCAACTCTCTCAGCCTGCTCTGATAATCAAAAGCCCTTAAAATATGTATGAAATGGAGCACCCTTCGTCTGAACCTTTTCCAGAGCCTTGCTTTCCCCCACCATGTGGGAGGAACACAACGGACATAGTACTCTCGATGTGGCCGGACCAAGGCCTTATACAAGGGAAAGATTGTACTTTTAATTTTATGGCTTAATTGTTTTAGCAATACAGCTTTAATAGCCTATTCACTTTGCAGCAGCCTTGTGACACGACTCATGTACCTTCAATGACTTATGCCCTATAATGCCTAAATCCTGCTCCCCATAGCAGCTGTAAGCATGAAATTCTACAGTGGCATTTGCAGTCATCTGCACTGAGGCAGAACACCAGCTGCGGCAAGGTTATTACTTCTCATCTCAGTAACAAGCTGACATGATGGGCCGTTTCTGTGCCGTAAATGACTCTATGATTATAAGGTGGAGGACAGCAGCAAGAAAGCTCCTTTCCAGTGAATATGTGAATACTGTAGATTTTAAACCCAAGTCCCTCACCTGAAGTCAGAACATTAGAAACAGTAGTAGTTCATTCATCCCCTCAGGCCTGTTCCGCCATTCAATTTGGTTTTGTCTTCACAAAGGAGAACACAAATATCATACAAGAAATGTTGGGGAACACAGGGTTTAGACAGAGAGAGAGGAACTGAAGGAAATCAGTATTAGTAGAGAAATGGTGTTGGGAAAATTGATGGGATTGAAGGCCGATAAATCCCCAGGGCCTGATAATCTACATCCCAGAGTACTTCATCTTCCAAGATTCTATAGACTCTGGAACAGTTCCTACAAATTGGAGGGTAGCTAATATAACCCCACTATTTAAAAAGGGAGGTCGAGAGAAAGCAGGGAATTATAGACCAGTCAGCCTGACCTCGGTAGTGGGGAAAATTCTAGAGTCCATTATCAAAGATTTTATAGCAGAGCACTTAGGGAACAGTGGTAGAATCAGGCAGAGTCAGCGTGGATTTATGAAAGGGAAATCATGCTTGACAAATCGACTAGAATTCTTCAAGGATGTAACTAGTAGAGTTGATGAGGGGGAGCCAGTGGATGTGGTTTATTTGGACTTTCAGAAGGCTTTTGACAAAGTCCCACATAAGAGAGTAAGGTGTAAAATTAAAGCGCATGGGATTGGGGGTACTGTATTGAGATGGATGGAAAATTGGTTGGCAGACAGGAAACAAAGAGTAGGGATAAACGGGTCTTTTTCTGAATGGCAGGCAGTGACTAGTGGGGTACCGCAGGAATCAGTGCTAGGGCCCCAGCTATTCACAATATATATTAATGATTTAGATGAGGGAACTAAATGGAATATCTTCAAATTTGCAGATGGCACAAAACTGGGTGGGAGGGTGAGTTGTGAGGAGGATGCAGAGAGGCTTCAGGGTGATTTGGACAAGTTGAGTGAATGGGCTAATGCATGGCAGATGCAGTATAATGTGGATAAATGTGAGGTTATCCACTTTGGTAGCAAAAACAGGAAGGCAGATTATTACCTGAACGGCTATGAACTGAGAGGGGGGAATATGCAGCGAGACCTGGGTGTTGAAGGTAAGCATGCAGGTGCAACAGGCGGTAAAAAAGTCAAATGGTATGTTGGCCTTCATAGCAAGAGGATTCAAGTTCAGGAGCAGGGATGTCTTGCTGCAATTATACAGGGCCTTGGTGAGGTCACACCTGGAATATTGTGTGCAGTTTTGGTTTCCTTATCTGAGGAAGGATGTTCTGGCTATCGAGGGAGTGCAGCGAAGGTTTACCAGACTGTTTCCTGGGATGGTGGGACTGATGTATGAGGAGAGATTGGTTAGGATTATATTCGCTGGAGTTCAGAAGAGTGAGGAGGGATTTCATAGAAACCTATAAAATTCTAACAGGACTTGACAGGGTAGATGCAGGAAGGATGTTCCCGATGGTGGGGGAGTCCAGAACCAGGGGTTATAGTCTAAGGATACGGGGTAAACCTTTCAGGACTGAGATGAAGAGAAATTTCTTCACCCAAAGAGTGGTGAGCCTGTGGAATTCGCTACCACAGAAAGTAGTTGAGGCCAAAACATTGTATGTTTTCAAGAAGGAGTTAGATATAGCTCTTGGGTCTAAAGGGATCAAAAGGGTATGGGGCGAAAGCGGGAACAAGTTACTGAGTTGGATGATCAGCCATGATCATAATGAATGGTGGAGCAGGCTCAAAGGGCCGAATGGCCCACTCCTGCTCCTATTTTCTATGTTTCTATCATTTGCCTGCCTTTGCTCCATATTCCTTGAATCCTTTACCTAACAAAATATCTATCTCAGTTTTGATAGCGCCAATTGACCCAGCATCCACAGTCTTTTGCTGGAGAGTGTTCCAAAATTCCGCTACCCTTTATGTGAAAAAATCCTTCCCGATTTCATTCCTGAATGGCTTAACTCTAATTTTGTTGTGTCCACTTGTTCTTGAATGCTCCACCAGAGGAAATAACTTCTCTGTATCTACCTTATCAAATCATACCTTTATCAGATCACTTCTCAATCGCCTATACTCAGGGGACTACAAGTCAAGTTTATGAAACATGTTCTGATAATTTAACCTTCTAAAGCCCCAGTATCATTCCAGTGAATATGTGCTGCCCACCCTCCAAACCAATATATCCTTCCTGAGGTATGGTGTCCAAAACTGAAAGCAGTACTCTAGATGAGATCTAACCAAGGCCCCATACCTCAAAGCTTTCTCCATTTTGTATTCCAGCATCTTGAGATAAAGGCCAACATTCCATCAGCTTTAGATTGCTTTCTATACCTATCTTATGGCTTTTAATGATTTGAGTTTTTGGACACACAAATCTCTTTGTTTTTACAGTCCATAGTTTCTCACCATTTAGAAAATACTCCAATTGGGTCCAAAATGGTTGACTTCACACCTGCCCACATTGAACTCCATAACATAATCTTGCTCACTCATTTAATCAGTCCATGTCCCTTTGCAACTTACTGCTCCCATCTGCATGACTCAGTCCCTCCTAATTAGTGTCAACTGCAATTAAGGGTTCAAGGTTTACTCGTTGATTTGAGAATATAATCCAAGGTGACATTCCACTCCACTCCGGTGCAGTTCTGAAGGAAGGCTACATTGTTGGACCTGCCATTCTTTGAGCGGACATCTGCTTGTTTGATGGGACTATTGAAAAAGAAAGGAAATTGAATCCTGGCCAACATTCTTCCCACAACTATCATGCCAAAACAGATTAACTGATCTTTGATCTCACTGTTCCTGGAGACTGTGCCATATCAACCATCTTCAGCTGCTTCATCATTGACCATCCCTCCATCATAAGGTCAGAAGTAGGAATGTTCACTGATGTATGCGCAGTGTTCAGTCCCATTCGTAATTCTCCAGATACTGAAGCAGTCGTGCCCGCATGCAGCAAGAGCTGGACAACATTCAAGCTTGGGCTGAAAAGTGTGCATACAAGTACCAGGCAATGATCATCTCCAACAAGAGAGAATTTAACCAACTCCCTTTGATGTTCAAAGGCATTACCATCGCTGAATCTCCCACTATCAACACTCAGGGCATTATCATTGCCCAGAAACATAACTGGACCAACCATATAAATACTGTGCGTACAAGGGCAGGATAGAGGATGATAATTCTGCAGCACCTCCTGACTCCCCAGGCCTGTCGACCATCTACAAGTCAGGAGTGTGATGGAATATTTTCCACTTGCTTGGATGATTGCAGCTCCAGCAACACTCAAGAAGGTTGGCAACATCTGGGAAAAACAACCTGTGTGATTGGCACCCCATCCACCACCATAATCATTCACTCTCTCCATCACCAACGCACTGTGGCAGCAGTGTGTACCATCTACAAAATGCACTGCAGCAACTCACCACGCCTCTTTCAACAGCACCTTCGAAATCTGTGACCTTTACCACCTAGAACATCAAGGGCAGCAGTTGCATGGGTACATCACTATGTGCAAGTTCCCCTCCAAAGCACACACTATCTTGACTTGGAACTATATCACCGCTCCTTCACTGTTGCTGGGTCAAAAACCTGGAACTTCCTTCCTAACAGATGGGGAAAGGTAGACAAAAAAAAACAGAGCTCCCTGGATGGCAAAAGAGATAGACAGCAAGATGAAGCAGAATAAGGGTGCATATGACAGTTGTCAGGTAGATAATACAATTGAGATTCAGGCTGAATATAGAAATTTCAGAGAGGAAATGAAAAAAGAAATGAGAAGCAAAGCGAGAGAGTATGAGAAGAGACTGGCAGCTAACATAAAAGGGAATCAAAAAAGTCTTCTATAAACACATAAATCAGACCAGTCAGTTCAATCTCGGTGAAGGGAAAGATTTTATAAATGATTACTTGGGACAAAGTTAATAGTCACTTGGACAAATATGAATTAATTAAGGAAAGCCAGCACGGATTGGTTAAGGGCAAATTGTTTTTAACTAACTTGCTTGAGATTTTTGATGAGGTCACAGAGAGGGTTGATGAGGGTAATGCAGTTGTTGCGGTGGACATGAACTTCCAAAAGGCATTTAATAAAGGGCTACATAACAAGCTCGTCAGAGAGGAGGAATTAGAATAGCTTTCCTTGCAGAACACTATGACATTGGCAAACGGCATTATTCTATACACTGTACATATACATTATGTTGACACTGATTAGCAAACTGACCATCTTGTAATTCAATTACATGAATATTTAATATCATTCATAGTCCCTTCTTATTCTCATGAGATTGTTAAAATCTTGGCCACTTTAAAGATAATTAAAAATTTATAAAATGATTAAATGCAGAATTCCCAAAGCATTTAAATCAACTTTGCTCAAATTTACCCAATTAAATTAGACAATTTTATTTCTGCCAAAACATCTCTAATGTTTTCATTGCTTTACTGGGGAGCACACACATATTCTTAAAACAGAAACATTTATTTTCGAAAGTACTTGAAAAGATAGGAATTCAGTATCAATTATAATTATAATTGATGTGATATAAATTCATTAACAAAATGGAGGAAATTTGATTCTGCTTCAAGATATTGATATATACTAATCACTGCAATAATTTTGACTTACCTAATAAATATGCCCATTATAATGTTATATTTTCTATATAAAAGCAGGGCTTCTATATAGAACTCCAGGTTTTGAACATTGGAAAGATCATTTAGCATAACTGCCAATCGACTGCATGCAGGAACAGCAAGCAATTAGAAAGGCAAATAGCATGTTGGCCTTTATTGCAAGGGATTAGAGTACAAGAATAAGGAAGTCTTGCTACAATTGTACAGGGCTTTGGTGAGAACACACCTGGAATACTGTATGCAATTCTAATCTCCATATTTAAGGAAGGATATACTTGCATTGAAGGCAGTACAGCAAAAATTCACTAGATTGGTTCCTGGGATGAGAAGGCTGTCCTATGATAAGAGGTTGAGTAAATTGGGCCTATACTCTCTGGAGTTTAGAAGAATGAGAGGTAATCTCATTGAAACATACAAGATTCTGAAAGGGCTTGACAGGATAGACTGAGAGGTTGTTTCCCCAGGCTGAGGAATCTAGAACATGGGGGCACCATACCAGGATACGGGGCTGATCATTCAGGACTGAGATGAGGAGAAACTTCTTCACTCAGAGGGTTGTGAATCCTTAGAATTCTCTACCCCAGAGGGTAGTGGATGCTCCATCATTGAGTATATTTAAGGCTGAAATAGACAGATTACTGGTCTCTCAGGGAATCAAGGGATACATGTAGTGGGTGGAAAAGTGGAGTTGAGGCAGATCAGAAAACATGCAGACAGGGCAAATCAGTGGCAAGTGACCTCTAACATAGAAAAATGTGAGGTGGTGCACTTTGGTAGGAAAAATAAAAACATCACCTACACCTTAGAAAATAAAAACTGAATGGGGCTGAAGAGCAAAGGGATCCAGGGATACAGGTGAACAAATCATTAAAAGCAGCATTGCAGGTCAGCGAAGCAATTAAAATTCAAAAGTAGTAAAGTCATATTATACTTGTATGGGACCCTGATCAGTCTGCACTTGGAGTACGGTGCACAGTTCTGGTCTCCGTACTACAAAAAGGACATAGAAGCACTGGAGGAAGTGCAAAATAGTTCTGATACCATCCTTGTGAACTTGAGAGATTACAGCTACTGGAAGAATTCAAACCAGAGGCCATAAATACAAGATAGTTACTAAGGAAATAGGGAGAAATTTCTTTATTCAGACTGTGGTTAAAATGTGAAACCCACTGAAGTGGTTAAGCAAGTAGCTTAGATGCTTTCAAATAAAACTAGAAGGGAACATGAAACTAAAGGAAATGAAAAGATATGCTGAAAGGCTGAGATGAGGCAGATGGAAAGGAAGGAGAGCTGTGTGGATTATAAACACCAGTACAGACTATTTGGTTGAATGGCCTGTTTCTGTGCTGTACATTCTATGTAATTCTATCCTCACTCAACACCCACATACCCAATCTGAATTGGGAACACAATGGCAGATTCCTCCTCTCCCAGGAGGCTCAGCTGCATTGCAGCATCCAAAATGCCATCCCAGGCAGGACTAGCTAACGACATAGAGAGTTTAAATTGTCCTAGTTTTTATGGCTTAGTATCACACCATCTCAACAAATGGTCAGCTTCTCAAGATGAAGTCTTAAAAGTCCAGATAATCATTGTGCCCTTTAAAAAAATCATCACTGTTGTAAAATTTAGCATGTTATGCTTCTACATTTATCTGGAAGTACTGTACTATATTGCCAGGACAGCATTTACAGAAGCACAGCACAATTAAAAATCCCTGGTCTAGCTGGGGGGTGGGGGTGGAGATAAAGTGCAAATAAAGTGTGTGAAGTGCATGGCCTGGAGTTGATGCACTGAAGCAATGTTCTGATGAAGGGTCACTGACTTGAAACGTTAACTCTGCTGCTCTCTCCACAGATGCTGCCAGACCTGCTGAGTATTTCCAGCATTTCTTGTTTTTATTACCATACTTGGTTCTCTATTTACTCTATAGCTATATTGGTGTGAAAATAGTACTGAAACAGGTTGTTGAGCATTAACAATGAAAACTTTTAAAATATTTTATATTTAGCCTTGTATTATGTCTGCAATGTATTTCTAAAAAATTTAAATGACCTATTATCATGTATTATTATTTCAATTGTCCAGAAGTTAAAATACAGCTGAAAAACTATGTTCTATAAAACAATTCTAAGCTATAAATTTTGACTGGAGCAAACAGATGCTGGTTAAGTAAGCACTTGCTTCAGTGTTCCAACATCACACAACACTAGAAAATTCCCATTTGGAAATATATTTTGAAAATAAAGACTTAAAATGAATGTGAGTAATGTGCTTTACATTCAGAAATATTGTTTGATTTGTCTCTCTTTTTAATGCTTTCCCAGGTCATGCACCATTCCCAACAACAGTGGCGGCACAGTGGCGCAGTGGTTAGCACCGCAGCCTCACAGCTCCAGCGACCCGGGTTCAATTCTGGGTACTGTCTGTGTGGAGTTTGCAAGTTCTCCCTGTGTCTGCGTGGGTTTCCTCCGGGTGCTCCGGTTTCCTCCCACATGCCAAAGACTTGCAGGTTGATAGGTAAATTGGCCATTATAAATTGCCCCTAGTGTAGGTAGGTGGTAGGGAAATATTAGGGACAGGTGGGGATGTGGTAGGAATATGGGATTAGTGTAGGATTAGTATAAATGGGTGGTTGATGGTCGGCACAGACTCGGTGGGCCGAAGGGCCTGTTTCAGTGCTGTATCTCTAAACTAAACTAAACTAAACTAAACTAGGAAAGAGTACATACCTATTCCTGAGCTTCACCAAAGCCATTCTGTAAGTGCCCAGAGGAAGCCCGAGAGTGATCCAGAAAGATCGATCTTTTCGGTTTCCCACACCTTCTCTCTATAGGAAGCTGTTGATCTCTACTGGGTAGGAACTCGCCAATGTGGTGGCGTGCCTGGCTCTTCATGTAGCTCCACTTAAAGTGCCTGAACTCATAAGCTTCTAATCTAGCATTAGTTGGTGTCAAACACACAAGTATAAAAAGGTAATGAATTACTGCAAAACATAATTCTTAGTATTGTCACAAATGAATTACATGAAATGACTCCCTGAAACTAGTTGTAATGCCCACTATAGAAAAACGATTTCTTTCTTGAACTCAAATTTATGAGAACTTTTTCTTTTAGTACCTGTAGATAAAATTTTTGTTGATAAAATCCATCTGCGGTACTGCTGCCACATGGACTCTGACTTCTTGACTTCCTCCAGTTGTGCTGAGGTAATCCACTGTCCATTTTGATGTGCATGTGCCCAGATGAATTCCTTTAAGAATTGCAGGTTTTCTCTAAGGTTTATGGGAAAAAAGTTAATAGGCAAAATGCAAGCTGATGTTTAAAAAGTAATTGACCAAACTTCCTATTTTCTAATAGTAGTCATATTTCACACAAACATTTTGCATTATTAAATTTGCAGTCACTTATAATGATAGCAAGTGTTCACAAATAAAGTAATCAAAACTAGTGCCTTCGATTACATTACTCCAGCCGTCCATTGTGATCTGCCCTTGGACAGGTCCTAACTCAAGTCTCACATACATCAGCCACTTACAAGGGAAGAATAGCTGAGTTGGTTTCCCATTGTCTTCCTCAGGGTTTTGAATCTTCAGAATACCTTCTCCTAGGTGGGCTACAACCAAGGTTGAAAAAGCCCCCACAACCTGACGTACTATTCACCACCAAGACCACGTATTTTCACTCTCTACATTGCCTGCCTCAACCCACATTATCCATACTGCTGCCAAAACCCTTATTCATGCCTTCAACACCTCTAGATTGACTTCTCCAATGCTCTCTTTGCTAGCCTTCTATCCTCAACAAACTCCAAATTGTTTAAAACTCTGCCATTCACATCTTGTCCCACAATATGCCCTAATCACTTATCAGCCCACTTTACATGGCACAGCAAAGTGGATTTACATTGTTAGTTTAAAACATAACCTGGCTTCAGGAGTTAATCAAAATTAACCCAAAAAGGCAATGCTACATCTAAATTCCCATTCTATTTGTAATCTCTATAAGGTCAACTATGAATGGGGCTCAAAAGGTACTGTGAATCTATATTCTTAATGAAGATTGCATAGACCTATTAAATCCTATACATTAGTGAGTCTCATTGATTTTGTTTGCTCGTTTCAATATTTCAGGAATTTACGCTTCAATCTACTCGGACCTGCAGTTAAATTTTTTATTAAAAAAAACTACTTGGTGAACATCCTGAATGATTAAAGTCTGGATCAAGTTATATCAACCAGGGCAGCCACAGGGCACAACTAATCCCTGTGTCCCTAGTTTATAGAGAGGAGAAAATCAACAAGGGCTTCTTTTCCTGATCACTAACCAGTGACTCCTACTGAAAAGCAGACAGATTTCAGATGGGAACAGTACCAAATCTGCTTCTGATCCTGCTGGCCCTGATTTTTTTTATCCATTTAAATCAAATTGATAACGTTTTACAACTTTAGCAAAGACATCAAAAAGTAGACGAGGTATCGATGTAAATTCTTGGTGTGGTGACAGTATAAAATCATAGACGGTTACAACAGAGTAGGAGGCCATTTGGCCCATTGCAATAGCCAGTTTCGCCATTCAATTAGATCATGGGCTGATCTGCACCTTAACACAATCGGATGCTCCAAGTAAGGAATGGTGTTCACTGGTAAGTATAACTCAGGAAATCACAACCCACTGCTGCCACCACCCACCCCTGCTGGACCAATTTGCCAATATGTCTAAATTGTCATTCCCTTGATTACTGATGCAATGAAAGGAACAACAGGTCAGTAACTAGTTCTAATTTATTTAGGAGAATTAAAGTAGCAGTAAACTTGATACATACAAGTTTCCTTGTCCTGGAGGTCCTCACATTTTTGGTGAGTTTGCAAAGTTTTGGTTTCTTTGAAAAGAAGTCTTTGCTTTCCCAAGAGTAAAATGGGCACAAACCATCTTTCAGCAGACACAGTACTGTCAGCATTGATATATGAGGACATCAGGAAGGAAGAAAGTCCTGTTTCAATTGAAGGATTGATGATACTACGTGGCTTCTTCATCCCCTGACTCAATCCTAACATTAATAATGAAGGAATGTCAGTAGTTTTATTTTTAGTTCAGGTTAAAAATGCCTATTTTAATGATTTATGACTTGATAACATTAATTCCAAAAATTTTGCCATTTTAAGTTTTAGACACATTTTATAAGCCTTAGTTGCGCTTTTTATTTTACTAAATTTTGCCAAAGATCAATTTGTTTCCTTGTTGCAGCAGAAATACAATTAATGAAAATTTGTTGATTTGGCCTTTAATTTGAACCTTGCATGTCTCTACAGACATTTCTGCCATGATTTTGTGCTGGAGGCTGGACTCCTGGCGCTAGGCCGAAAAAGGCGGGGGGAACCCTGCCTCTGCCTTTTCATGCTCACCCGGGAGTGATCCTCCGGTCTTTTAAAATCAAAGTTTCAGGAGGTGGGATCCCCGTCCCTTTAAATTCTTTAAAGGATGGAGATCCGCCTCAAAGTGCTGCTGGCCAATCACAGGGCTGGCAGCTCAGCAGTATTGGCAGGACCACCGGCCCAGCGCTGGAACCCTGGAGAAGAGGTAGGTGAGGCAAGGCTGCCAGGGCAAGTCCGGAAGACCCCGGAAAGTGGGGGGAGGGTCGGGGGGTGGTCATGCAGTCTGGGGGGAGGGGGGTGTCCCAAGGAGGTAAAGTAAAGTCCACAGGGAGGGCGCCTCATTTTGCAAGGCATTCCCCCCCACCCTGGTAAAGGTCCCTGAGCCTCAGGGGGCCTCACAAAATCCCAGTCTTACTTATGAATGTTAAATTATTGCACTAAATAAAACTGCAGGGACATGGGGGGAAAGAGCAGGGGATTGAGACTAGCTGGATTGCTCTTCGAAGGAGATGGTGCAGATGCAATGGGCTGAATGGCCTCCTTCTGTGCTGTACCTTTCAATGACTCTAATCCTGACCTTCAATTAATCCTAAATTGGTTTATTTACTTTCCACTGTCATTAGAAGACACCCTTCCTGCATTTACTGTCAAGTTTCTAAAATCAGCAAAAAAGATTGAACAGCTAATTAGCTGTACATTTTAGGAACTGAAACTGCAAGATGCTTTTGCAAACCTACTGATCAACTTTCTATAATTCTGGGAAGATGAGGGTGATTAAAAAAAAAATTCAGGAAGTGGTAAAAAGAACAAAGGGCAACAAACCATCAAGTTTGAAATACACTAAGAGCGAATAAAAAATAAATTAGTAGTGGTTCAATGAGGCCAAGCTTGGGTTTTAAAAGCTGACAGATTGAAAGGGAAGAGTGGGCAGGCCTGAATGATGCAAACTCTGCCAGGTTTTCCCTCGAAATTACATCAGGATGCTATATATTGCATAGAACCCAAATTTGCATGTAGTAATGAGACTCCCGCCTAATTCAGCCTAGCATGTCTAGCAGAAGGCTTCAATATATGGGGCGGTAGAATGGGAAAGGAGTAGTGAGTGGTGCACAGCAATTTTAACTCTGGTACTGCCCTGTTTCTGCTCAGCCTGTTGAAAAATTGCATCAAATCATTGTTTCCATTACCCATTAAAGGGCATGTAGAAGATCAAAATTTATGGACATTAGGAACATAGGAGCAGAAGTAAGGCATTCAACCCATCGAGCCTGCTCCGCCGTTCAATACGATCATGGCTGATCGTTCACTTCAATGCCTTTTTCCCACACTATCCCCATATCCCTTTATGTCATTGGTATTTAGAAATCTGTCAGTCTCTGCTTTAAACATATTCAATGACTGAGCTTCCACAGCCCTCTTGGGTAGAGAATTCCAAAGATTCACAACCCTCTGAGTAAAGAAATTTCTCCTCGTCTCAGTCCTAAGTGGTTTCCCCCTTATTTTGAAATTCTGTACCCTGCTTCTAGACTCCCCAACCAGGGGAAACATCTTAATTGCATCTACCCTGTCTATCCCTTTAGGTATTTTGTAGGTTTCAATGAGATCACTTCTCATTCTCTGAAACTCTAGAGAATACAGGCCCAGTTTCCCCAATCTCTCTTCATAGTACAGTCTTGCCATCCCAGGGAACAAGTCTGGTGAACCTTCGTTGCACTCCCTCTATGGCAATAATATCCTTCATAAGGTAAAGGGACCAAAACTGCACACAGTACTCCAGGTGCAGTCGAACCAAGGTTCTATGCAATTGAAGCAAGACTTTGCTACTCCTGTACTCAAATCCTCTTGCGATAAAGGTTAACATACCATTAGCCTTCTTAATTGCTTGCTGTACCTGCATGTTAGCTTTCAGTGACTTATTGACGAGGACACCCAGGCCCCTTTGTACATCTACACTTTCTAACCTCTTACCATTTAAGAAATATTCTGCACATCTATTTCTCCTAGCAAAGTGGATAACCTCACATTTTTCCACATTATATTCCATCTACCATGTTCCTGCCCACTCACTAAGTCTGTCCAAATCCCATTGAAGCTGCTTTGCATCTTCCTCACAACACACATTCCCACCTAGTTTTATGTCAACCGCAAACTTGGAAATATTACATTTGGTCCCCACATCCAAATCATTGATATATATTGTGAACAGCTGGGGCCCAAGTACTGATCCTTGGGGTACCCCACTATTCACAGCCTGCCAATGCGAGAATGACCCATTTATTCCTACTTTCTGCCTGTTAACCAATCCTTAATCCATGCCAGTATATTACCTCCTATCCCATGTGCTTTAATTTTGCTAACCAATCTCCTGTGGGGGACTTTTTCAAAAGCCTTCTGAAAATCCAAGTATACCACGTCCACTGACTCCCCTTCATCAATTCTGTTAGTAACATCTTCAAAAAGCTCCAACAGGTTCGTCAAACATGATTTCCCATTTATCAATCCAGGTTGACTTTGCCCAATCAGACCATTATTATCCAAGTGCCCATTTATCACATCCTTTGCAATAGATTCTAGCATTTTCCCTACTACTGATGTAAGGCTAACTGGTCTGCAGTTGCCTGCTTTCTCTCTCCCTCCCTTCTTAAACAGTGGGGTGACATTTGCTACCTTCCAACCTGCAGGAACTGTTCCAGAATCTATAGAATTTTGGAAATTGATCACCAATGCATTCATTATCTCCATAGCTACCTCTTTCAACACTCTGGGATGCAGACTATCAGGTCCAGGGGACTTATCAACCTTCAGCCCCATTAATTTCTCCAATACAACAATACATTTTTTAATTTTAATTTTTTATTTAGAGATACAGCACTGAAACAGGCCCTTCGGCCCACCAAGTCTGTGCTGACCAACAACCACCCATTTATACTAACCCTACAGTAATCCCATATTCCCTACCACCTACCTACACTAGGGGCAATTTACAATGGCCAATTTACCTATCACCTGCAAGTCTTTGGCTGTGGGAGGAAACCGGAGCACCCGGCGAAAACCCACGCAGACACAGTGAGAACTTGCAAACTCCGCACAGGCAGTCCCCAGAATTGAACCCGGGTCCCTGGAGCTGTGAGGCTGCAGTGCTAACCACTGCACCACCCCAAGAAATTCTGGTTGCTGTTGTAGCTATAGCCCCAGAGGGCCGTAGACTTAGGGTAAAGTGAGAAGGCAGTTCTCTATGAATTATCACAGCCCGTATGGGGATTGAACCCACGCTGTTGGCATTTACTTTGCATCATACTGTAGCCATCTAACCAACTAAGCTAACAGACCCCCCTTTTTTGGAGATGTATAATTTATTCCTCTGAACTTAAATCATTGTGATCATTCTGCCACTATTTGGAGCCTTCTGTATCACCAATGGAAATAGTTTAGGCAGTTTCCAGTACCAACCTCTCTCCCTATCACCACGGGTGGTGCTACAAGTCTATATAATGCACAACAAATCACCACACTTCAAAGGAATTCACTATGTTAAGATATTTCAATGCTTTAAAGCATTACATAAATACAATAGTATTGTTATGACGGCATCCAGAAATTATTCAATAGCATGTTTCAGTGTTACTATGGATGGAAAGATAAAAGCTCAGAATGATGATGTTTTAGTTAGCACCTGCTGTTAAATATTGAGCACTGACTCTGCAGACTGCTCAGCATTTTCAGTTTGAGCATTTATCATACTTTTGTACATATATTCATATTTCACACGTGGCGTAGCATTCTGAAATGGAGAAAAAATTAAACAAATACCTAATTAAAGCTTTGACATAAGCACCCATGATGAAAACTTTGCACCAAGAGGAAGAACTTGTAAAGGATAACTTGCATTTAGATAGCGCCTTTAATATCTTAAAATGTCCCAAAGAGCTTCACAGGAGTGCATCAGACAAAACTAAAACAGGGTTAAATGTATTGAAGATAATGAAACAAATGGGCTGATCAAAGTAAGAATCGTTTAATGAACATGGGATCTTCAAATTGAAGCTGAGTGCACTTAAAGGTTGGATGCAAACTGTTTTGACAACCACTATCTCCTTCTTTCCAGAGAGCTTTTGAAAGTATTGTTAATGAAGTCTGAAAATTACAGAGCTTGCACTGACCCAAACAACCTCTCCAAAAAACAGGCAAAGCTAATGACAGTGGGATTTCAAGTTATCCACCCTAATACATTTCAATAAGTGGCCGAATATTAAGAGCATTTCTTTGTTCCTTGCTCTTGGGAAAACAGGTTCAAATGTTCATCCCTCTTTATTTTTAATACCACCATATCAAAAATTTATTGAGGATATTAGTTTCCTTGATATTTTAATTCCAAAATTATTAATTCAAATGTCATGCTCATGTGTGGGTATGATGCCCACAAACTCTTAATTTATCCATTAAACAGAAGTTGGATTCTTAAGTTTATTTCCAGTACAACTTGTCATCTCATAGGTTCAATACGAAATACTTTACATTCAACATTGAGTATATGAATCTGGAAAACTATAAAATATCTTGCTTCTCAAACCTTTTTTACTTTCTTTATTAAAGTATACAATATGCAGATGCAAATAAAAACACATGCTGCTCTGTGAAAACTCAAGCCTTTCCCCTATTTAGGTACTTAGATTTCACTTCATTATGAAGAGTTCTTTTTCTCTTGGGGATACACAAGGCTCACTTATCCATCAGCATGGATGGAAATACATTCACTTTTTTCTTTTGTATTGCAGTTATTCTTACTGAACAGCCTACCCAATGTACCCTCTCCAAATCTTCCCTCATATGTGAAAATGTAGTCCTCCTGAAATCAGATGCTAACATTAAATTATCAGCAGCATTACCAGTCTCTACTGGTAAAATTAATTAAAGCAATGCACTGCAAAGCCAGTTGCAATTTATTGCAATTCATTTGGAAAAGTGAAGCCAGATTCTGAATTCTAAAGTTCAATCAACACTGATTTGATATGAAAAGGCTCATCGAAATCTGGAATTTTCTCCTCCAAAAGGCTGCATGTGGATATTGATTCAATTGAAATTGTATGTCAGCTGTGGCACAGCTGGTAGCACTCTTGCCTTGGAAGGGTGGACTCCAGGACTTTAGCACAAAAATCAAATGCAGTACTGAGGGAGTTCTGCACCATCAGAGGTGTCATCCTTTGAATAAGATGTTAAGCCAAGGCCCCATCTGCCCTCTCAGGTGGATGTAAAAGATTATTTCGAAGAAGAGCAGTGGAGTGTCCTGGCCAATATTTTTCCCTCAATCAACATCACAGAAACAAATTACCTGGTCATCATAACATTGGTGTTTGTGCAAACATTGGTGTTTGTGCAAGCCTTGCTGCCCGCAAATTGGCTGCTGCGTTTCCTCCAGGACAACAGAGACTACACTTCAAATGTACTTAATTTGCTGTAAAGAACTTAGAGACATCTGGTGGTTGTAAAAGGCACTATAGAAATGCAAATCTTTCCTCCTCAAGGCGAAGGTCAATAGATTTTTGTCAGGTAAGGATATCAAAGACAATTAAATGGAGTGGAGGTACAAATCAGTCATGAGCTGACTAAGTGGTGGAACAGGCACGAAGGGCTGAATGGCGTCATGTCACCAATGAAATACTAAGTAATTATGTAACAATAGAAATGTTTGCAGTTGCACTTGTGATGGTGGAGCTAATTTTATAATATTACAAGAACTTGAATTTATATCACACCCTTAATGCAGAAAAAGGTCCCAAGTTGCTTCACAGAAGTGAAACTGGACAAAAATGGATGCAGAGCCAAAGAAGAAAAGAACAAAAAAGGCTTGCATTTATACAGGGCTTTTCACAACCACCGGACGTCTCTAAGCACTTTACAGCCAATGAAGTATAGTTACTGTTGTAATGCAGGAAATGTAGTAGCCAATTTGCACAAAGAAAACTCTCACAAAGAGCAATGTGATAATAAAAAGATAATCTGTTTTTGTGATGTTGATTGAGGGATAAATATTGGCCGGGATACTGGAGATAACTCTCCTGCTGTTCTTCAAAGCAGTGCCATGGGACCTTTTACACCCACTCAAACTGGCAGATGGGGCCGAGGGTTTAATGTCTCAAGGACATCACTGCAGGAGTTCCTAGGGAAGTGTCCTAGGCCCAACCATCTTCAGCTGCTTCACCAATGAGCTTCCTTCAATCATAAGGTCAGAAGTGGGGATGGTCGCTGATGATTGCACAATGTTCAGCACCATTCATGACTCCTCAGGTACTGAAGCAGTCCATGTAGAAATGCAGCAAGACTTGGACAATATCCAGGCTTGGGCTGATAAGTGGCAAGTAACATTTGCGCCACACAAGTGCCAGGCAATGATCATCTCCAACAAGAGAGAATCTAACCATCTCCCCTTGGCATTCAATGGGACCTTTTGGTCAGCGATGTGGCCTTGTCCAATCTACACCTTCTCCTTTGTTATCTCTTGCCCCACCCCCACCTCACTTGCTTATAACCTGTGACTTTTATAATATTTGTCAATTCCGAAGAAGGGTCACTGACCCGAAACGTTAACTCTGCTTCTCTTTCCACAGATGCTGCCAGACCTGCTGAGTGGTTCCAGCATTTCTAATTTTTATTCCAGAGAAGACTTGGCTGCAACTGGTAAAGCCTCAAGCCTACAGACCGCCACAGCCAACAACTAGGGGACAAGGATTGAACCCCCTCTTTTGCCTTCCGGAGCCCTGAGAAGCAAGCTTGCAACTGTGCATGTGACCCAGTGAGGACTTCAGGACTACAATTTCAACTGAGGATGATGGGATGATATACCATATTTAAATTCCATTTATTCCCAAATCTACTCCAACCACCAAATCTGTTTTCCCTCTGTAATCTATTTGTGTGTGTGTGAGGCTCTCATGTGAATGTGTGCGTGAATGCGTAGCGTATTTTAGTAATTTTAACCGGTTTAGAAGTGTTAAGAATAATAAACTTATATCTTTCTTGTTCAAACTCTGATTGGTTCTTTTGCAATTACATTAGGGGAACAGGAGCAAGCGGTCACTGAGGTGCTAAGTTCAATCACTGTGTTAAAAAAGGATAAAGCCTGTTGCAGTCAAACCAGAGAAGGGGCAAAGGGGGAGCCTAAGACCCCTTCCTCACCTGGTCATAACAATGTATAAAATGATAGGCGTTGGCAGCGCAGAAGTTAAGTGTGTCAACTAGGACCAAAGTCTCGCCTTTCTTATATGAAACTCTCAAGATTGTATTTTGAGTCTTAACAGTATTCATTGAAGTTTTTTCACCGCATTGTTTAGTGGCTTGAGCACAATTGATTCCAACAGAAGATAACCAGTTTCAATATTCATCATGTCTCAGCTACAGATGAAGACTTCAGATTTATCACAGGTCAACATGATTGCTAGAAGCTCTTTCTCAACCTGTACATACCTTATCTCGGCTGCTATTAATGTTCTTGATGCATAGGTGACTGGTTGTCCATTCTGCAATATTGCTGCTCCAAGCCCAGATTGAGATGCATCGCACTGTAGGGCGATTTCTTCCTTGAGATTGTGATAACAGAGGATGGCATGCTGGTGACCACCTCTCTGAAGCATTGTAGTTCCCCAAACCATTCTGCAACCTTCTGTGACAGCACTCAAAGCAATTTTGTGATATCTGACAAATGTGGGAGAAACATACTCAGATACTGAGCAATTCCAAGGAATCAGTGAATTCCTGCTACAATCAGTCGGTGATGGCATCTCCAAAATGGCTTTAACTTTCACTGGATCAACACAAGTTCCTCCTCCCATAGCAACATGTCCTATAAAAGGTACTTTTTGCCCACATCAGTTTCAGTTTGTCCATGTTTAACACATTGCCATGTTCGCTATATTGATGAAGAAAAGCTTCCAGATGTTTGTCATAGTCTTGAATAGCTACTTTAAGTGTCTTTCTAAAACTAACGATTACAAAATCATTTAGAATGAGTCCTATCCCTAGTAGTCCTTCCACTAGCTCACACATCTTGCATTGGAAGACTTCTGGTGCTAAGCTCATCTGATATGGCATACGCTTCCAGAGATTTCAACCAAAAGGTGTGTGGACCATAGTAAGGTATGATGATTGTTCACAAGACTCACACACCAAAAGCCATTGCAGTGTCAGGAATCGTGTGTTGCCCACCTCCTTCTGAAATGTGCTTTTGTAAAGCAAGTGTGGAAAGAGATGCAGTGGTTTTTATTGAGGTTCATCCCAAGCAGCTCTCTAACGCATGAGTCTGAGCTCTGCGGTCTGTTCCCGGGGACGTATACCGAGATAAAAATCAACTGCTGCTGGAGGACCATCAACTCGATAAAAGATTCTCTTTGGTCTGCCAGAATCTTGCTGGTCTTCCAGTGCAAATAGTTGTCCACAACCGAGTGTAGCGGACTGGCACATTCCAAGGTCCGGGACTATGTGCTGAGGGATGTACTAAAGCTTGGGGCAGACACCGTAAAGACTGAATGGGGAAAGGCCACTGTGTAAGGTCCTCCTGCCATAGTGAACCGAGGGGCTGGAACCAGTGTAAAACCCCACGGGCTGTCTGCACCAAAATATGGTTTTGCTGTGTAATGCAAATGTACATTGCCTGTAAAATGGAATGGAAGGGTTGTGAGGCAACTCACGTTCTGTATTGAAGAAAACGGATTTCTTTTGCACTTTCTGAAATGTCAACTTGGTACTGTTTTGTAATGTTTTTTTTTTACAGATTTTTATGAATAAAGTATATTTTTGGAAACAAAAAACTTTAGCACTGTGAAACTACATCAATAGTTGGTAGAGGACAATACTCCCACTAGACAGCATTAACAGGGTGGCCATTCATCTGTTTTATACCAGACAGTCCGGTTTTCAGGTGGCCTGTCCCCTGTCCGGTACCTGATTTGAACTGGATGCCTCATTATCCAGTGTCTTATTTGGAAGCATCCAGTCTCTACAGAAGAAAATTATTGGTCCTGCCTGTGCCTGTGAAAGCCCAGCCCAGGGCCATTGCAGCAGCCTTGCAAAGATCCTTTGGGGCCTATCCATGTGTGCATCCTTTGGACACCCTCTCTGTCTCTCGAGTAGCTGCCATGAGGAGAGACACAACAGCAGCCTGGTAAAAAAACTCTCCATGTCCGTCTGTGCCTTGCTCCTATTCTCAACCTAGAAATTGCTGCCCATATAATGGATCGTGTTACCGGGCAATCTTAACACTTGTGCACACAGTTCCTGATTAAAAGCATCACTCAAATTATTTTTTAACCTGCTTTAGCTTCTCCATGGTTCATTATAAGCTGAAAATGTATAAGCTCATCAAGTTTAGCTCACTCTAAGACACTGGTTCATTATGTATGGTAATCTCGCTTGTTTGATCAAAAGGTTCATATCAATAGATATTATTACATTATTTTAATTAAAAAAGCGTGCAAATGCATCTGTGTGTGGGGGCTGGCAGGGATGTCCAGTATTCTTGACGTCTGTCAGTGGCCACCCTAAGCTTTAAATCTTTGGGATCTAAGCAGATGTGGAGTATGCTGTTCCTCTGCTTAGGTAGAAATACCATCAAACTGATCCACGAGGTCAGTGTTGTTACAGGAGCAATGATCTGTCTGACCAGACCATCCACAGCTTCTTTCAGCATGTTCCTTAAAGCCACTGGTACACACCGCAGGACATATTGGATTGGATCTATTGCCTTGTCAAGCCAATTCAGCACCCTCCATCAACTTGTCCTACCCTATCACTGAATACTTGAGGATTTTTCTGTATTAAAGGTTCCTTGGTCCTTGTAGTTGTTGAGCATGTATACTGATACACCAGTAGAGGGTGCTCTATTAATATTATCTGAATACTTAAGGTCGTTCATGCTCAGTCATGCCTTTCTACACAGCAGGGGGTGTACTGTCATGCTATTGGCGGGTTTACAATCAGCTTACACCAAAAGTCACCATGCCGGACCTTGATTCACACTTGTCCTTTAAAAGGGCGTCTTAAACCACTGCAAAATACAACCTTTGTTCCAACTAGTTCGACATTTGCTAGCTTAAAATCTCATGTAGCGTTTTTATAACAGGTAAAGCGAATCACATTACATTGCCCTGAGTCTATTTGAAATTTTGGGCAGATGCCTGACTCCAGATTAAGTGCAACAGACTGCTCGTCCTCCTAAGCAACAGCACTGGTCTCACTGATGACAAAGACTGCTTCTGTGCTTGGTTTGTCATCTCTTGCTCTAGCTGTCAGTCCATGTGCAGGCATTTCTTTGTCATAGCATTCCACTGTGAAATGGCTGCTTTTGCCACACTGGCATTGACCTGAAGGTTGTCTGTGTTGCACTTTGTGGTCTCCTTGGCTTTCTGTATTGCACTCACCTTCTGTCCACTCAAATCCCAGCTTACTTTTAGTTGCACCACCATGCTTTCAGAAATGTGATAAATCTAATTTGTCTTCAAAAGGGTTAGATGAGCCTCTCGAAACAGTCTCTCTCGCATCTTCATATTCACAATCCCAAGCACAATTTGGTCTCAGATTATCTCTTGTGGCATCATGGAATGGAAATCGTAACCTTCGGGGTGTTTTGCTGTGCCATACAATACTGGTCCTATATTTCACCAGTTTCTTGTATTCTCCTGGTGAACGTGTCTCTCAAGATGGATGTTCTTGCGTAAGTGGCAGTACTGAGAGAACTTTTGTCAGCACCAGCGCCATCTTGTTTGTCTCCAGCTTCAACCCAGTTTGACCATATGCAGTAGATTCTCACACCTTTTCCCCTATCATTGCTTGAGATGTCATTGCCTGCACACATTCTGGCTTCTAGTCAAGTTCTGTAGCAAGAGCATAGTTTTTCCAGGCTTGCATGAACCTCTTTTCCACTTTTCTGAAGCATTTGTGTCATGGGTGTGGAGATCCAGAGGTACTTTGACACCATCGTGAGCATGCTGTGGTTATCAATTAGCTGTTTCAGTCATGCAGGCTGTCAAATGTCCACCAAAAGTGAAAGCTGTTTTAACCAATCACTACCACTGCTGCCTCCATGTGTCAAACCTCCTTAGAGAGCAGTCAGTGCTGTACAGCAAACAAGCGCCCAGTGCCAATGTCTACATTAAAAAATCAGAACACCAACATCTGTATCTGTAGCTTGAGATGTACGCAACTTAATGAGAGCATTAATGTAAACTTTACATGTGGCCTTCCAGGCTCCAATTCAGCTAGACAAAAATGTCTGAACACTGGTAAGGTATCTCCAGCAGCAGATCAATTTGTCAGTAAAATGTTATTCAAAATACTTTGCAGAAACTTCTGTCAACTGGGAAATGTCATCACAGTAAATGGAGGGTAAAATAATGGAAATCAGTGACAAAATTAGATAACCGCCATACAAATTGTACCTGATGCTACAGGTGTTTTTGTTAAAGTAAAAAATATAAACCAAAATGCTTTTGCTGCAGTTTCAACATAGCAACCAACATTTCTTCAATGCAAACAGTATGTGATGAGAACGTGACTTGTGCTGTTGTGATAACCAGAGCAAGTTACCTTTAAGACCCTGCAAGTGAGTTGATTTGAGTCTATTTATATTGGCTCCCTCTAGTGGCTAGACAAACACACACAGACACTCGAGAATAAACATGGAAGCTCACAGAGCGAAGCACATGTTTGTACAAGTTTCAGCATTCTGTCCTTTGTGTCAACCAAACACGGGCTGGAATTTTCTGCCCATACCACCCCCCCCGGGAGCGGACTTGAGGCGGGGTTGGGGGGAAGGAGTATCAAAATCGAGTGGGAGGCAGGTGGGGGGCGTTCCCATCGTCGACACAACCCGCTACCATTTTACCAGCAGTGGGGAGGGGAGGTTGAAAACAGTCCTCCTGCCCAGGCCAATTGAAGCCCTTAAGTGGCCAATTATTTGCCACTTAAGGGCCTCCTCCTGCCATCGCTGGTATTTTACCAGTGGCAGATGGGCACTTCAGCACCTGAGGAGGCTGCCTGGTAAAACCTAGTGGCCTCTGTGTGAGCTGGGAGGGTGGGCACCTCATAATCAGGCACCCTGTGCCCCAAGGAGGGCCCCCCACCCACACCATGGCACAAAGCCGCCCCTGCTGCAGCATCTCCTCCTCGTCCTAATCAACAACCACCTCCCTCGCCGGGACCCACCTAGCCGGTTTTCCCTGGCGAGGCCCGGAAACCCGCTCGCCTTTCAGTGCTGACGTCCATTTTGCTCTTCTGGCTGGGTGCAGTCCCTGCAATGGCCACCGCTCCCGGTGGCGCTGCTGGGACTGAGGAGCTGCCGGCCCACTGATCGGCCAGCAGCTCCTGGAGGTGGGACTTCCTTCCTCAGGGGGTGGAAGCCTCGACCAAGGCCAGTTAAGGGACTGGGCCACGTAAAATCACTGTGTCGTTTCCAGGCCGGGCGGAGGCAAGCTCGCCCCCAACTTTTCAGTTGCTGTGCCGGGCCTCTGCCACGACATAAAATTCCAGCCATGGTGTTTGAAGTGGTGACTTTCATTGCAAATGTGAAAGTTTAGGACATTGCTGACATATTGAGAGCACAGGTTTAGCAGCCTGACAGATTTGCATCCTCTCTCTACACAAAGATCGTCCAAGTAGTGAGTACCGTCTGAGTGACTTGACGATAGCCCTGCGTACTCAAAATGGCATATTACCCGATTCCGGCACTACAGCCGATATGCTGCCAGGGGAAGTTAGAGACGAACTGGAAAGTTTTTAAAGGATCCTGGCAAGATTATTTAGTGGCTAAGAAGCCAAAGACAGTCCAGATAGCTACCCTGAGATCTGTATGGGTCAGGAGTGAAAAGAGATGTTGTGCATACTTGGAATGAGTGAGGATTGACAAATTATCTGAACATTTTACAATTGCAAGGACTGTTTTGTATAACAGATACATTTTTTATAGTGCCAGCCAGCTGCCAAATGAGAGTGTTGACCAGTTTGTGGTCCAGTAGAGTCAGTTAGCTGAACCCTGCAAGTTTGGTGCACTACTTGACGTGATGTTGAGAGATAGGCTGGTGCTAGGCTGTCGAGCTAAACAGGCTCAAGCCAGATTGTTTAGACAGCAGGATATAGTATGTAATCGCAAGAAGGCTACTGCAGTCCTTGAAGGGAGACTGTTTATCAGCAACTCAAAGTTTTTGGATGGGAAGAAAAGGTGCACTACAGCCATGACATTTTACCTTCCAAACCCAAGTAAAGGTCAGCAGGCTCCTCAAAGCAGACTTACTGCATGAAGAAATGTCAGCAAAAGGCATCACACTGTCAAAGGCCCACATAAAGCCACAAAGTTTCCAACACGTGTCCCTACTGTGAAGAAAGTCATGGAAAAGGGCAAGAAAAATGTCCGGCATATGGAAAGGCCTGCAGGAAATGTGACAGGGTGAACCATTTCCAGGCTGTCTGCAAAAGGAAAGCTCTAGCACAATATCGCGTAGAGGATGATAATGACAGGTCAGACTCAGAGGATGAGACAGATGCTATGGAGGAAGTTGGATCTCTCCACAATCATGATGAAGGAAAGAAATTGACCGTACCATGATTTTGCAGCCATCAAGTGATAGAGTGACAAGCTGATACAGGAGCAACATGCAATGTCATCTCATTCAGGCAATTGTGTAAGATTGACAAGACAAGGCACCCAATGCATAGACCCAGCAAGACAAAGATTAGACTTTCTGATGGAACCACTATTCCTGCAAGAGGAGAATGTGATCTTTCCTGCCAACATGAGGGCTGTCTGCACAAGGTCACTTTCAAGGTAGTGGATGTGCAACAGATGCCTCCTTCTGTCAGGCAAAAGATCACTCCAGATGGAATTGATTACGATAAATACCCCATAGACCTGGAACAAAATGTTAACCAGATGGGAGTAGAGAAGACTACACATGATGTAATCAATGAGTATGCTGAAGTTTTTGAAGACTTAGACTGCCTTCCAGGAAAGTATCACCTCGACGTAGATGTCACTGTAACTCCAGTGAAGCATGCAGCTGATAAAGTAGCTATTCCTTTGAAGAACAGAAGCAGAAGCTCCATGAACTTGAAGAACGGGTAATCCTTGTCAAATTTACACAACTAACAGAATAGATTAACAGTGCAGTCATTGTGAAGAAGCCCAACAAACTTTGGATCTGCACTGACCCTCGGCACTTGAACGAGGCTCTGAAGAGCACACACTACCGTATTCCCACTGTGGATGACATCTTAACGAAGCTATCTAAAGCTCGTGTCTTCTCAGTTCTTCATGCTAAAGATGGGTTTTGGAAAGTAAAACTAGACAAGGAGAGCAGTCTTCTCACAATGTTTGCTATACCCTACAGCCACTACAGATGGACACGTATGCTGTTTGGGATGTCAACTGTCCCAGGAGAGTTTTAATGACAATAGCATGAAATTATTGAAGGCTTAGAGGATGATGATGTCATAGTTGACGATTTTCTGGTATTCGGCAGTGGTGACACCCACCAGCAAGCGGTAGCAGACCATGACAAGAACTTAGCCAAGTTCCTGCAGAGAGCAAGAGAAGACTATGAATAAGCGAAGACTTTAAATAAAAATAAAAAAATAAAAATAAATAAAGTCAACTTGAAGTTGAACAGGAAGAAGCTTCAACTTCGTCTCTCATCAGTGTCTTATAATGGGACGCCTACTGACAGAGAATGGCCTACAACCAGATCCGGACAAAATAAAAGGCTATCATGGAGATGCCAGCCCCGAAAGACAAGAAGGCAGTGCAGCGTCTTCTTGGGTGTGTTACATAACTGGCAAATTTCCTATCCAGTCTGTCTCATGTTGCAGAGCCACTAATAAAATTGACAAACAAAGATGTTTACTTTCAATGGCTAGAACACCACACTCAAACATTACATGAGCTCAAACAACTTCTCACGCAAGCTCCAGTGTTGAAGCAATACAGCTTGCATGAAGAGGTCACAATCCAACGTGATGCATCAGAGAAAGGACTTGGAGCCACCCTTCTTCAGAATGGCCAGCCAGTTACCTTTGCCTCACAACCCTTGAACAAAGCAGAAAGCAACTATGCTCAAATTGAGAAAGAATGTTTGACCATAGTCTTCAACCGCGGGAGGTTTGACTAGTACATACAAGGGAGGAAGGTCACTGATCACAAGCCATTTGTTCCAATCTTCAGCAAAGCCATTCATAGTGCACCAAAGAGGCTTCAAAGAATGATGCTGAGATTACACAGATATTGAACAGATTAATCAGGCAGACTACCTGAGAGTGAGCAGTGTGACATCCATCCAGCTCCAGAAAGAGACTTTGAGGGATCAGACACTACAAACACTGACGTTTATGAACAGAAGTACCAGTCTCAGTTCAGGAGTACTTCAGTTTCAGAAAGGAGATAACAATGCAGAGTGGAATTCTCTACAAGACATGAAAGTAATTGTGCCGAAAGCAATGCAGCCACTGATGTAGGACAGAATCCATAACAGTCACCTTGGAGTACACGCTTGAATTAGATGAGCCAGAGGTGTTCTTTTCTGGCCGGGAATGTTTGCATAACTGAAAGACAAAGTGACACAATGTAGCACGTGCAATGCATTTCAGACAAAGCAGCAGAAAGAGTCAATGATGTCATATGACATACCATCACGTCCCTGGAGTGTCGTGTCACAAGATCTGTTTAACTACCGGAGTGAGGACGACCTGATTACAGTAGATCACTACAGCAATTACTGGGAAGTGGATAGGGTAACAGGCGATACCACAGCTGCAGCAGTAGTCAAATACAGAACGGTCCAGTTTGCAAGATATGGCAAGTCAGATGAGGTGATAATTGACAATGGGCCCCAATTTGTGGCAAGAGAGTATGAAGAATATGCACAAAAATAGACGTTTGAGCATATCACAACATCGCCACTACACAGCCAGAGCAACAGGATGACTGAATCCACAGTGAAGATAGCAAGGAATATTCTCACAATGACTTCAAGAGAAGGGCGAGATGTCTATCTAGCAGTCCTAGATTGGCACAATCCTCCCAATGAGAGTGGAAGCAGTGCGGCACAGAGACTGATGTCTCGTTGCACCAGTACACTGCTACCTACACCTGAGGGACTACTGAAACCACATGTAGTAGAAGGGGTAGCTGAAAACATGCAACACAGAAAACAACAAGCAAAGAGGCAGTATGACAAAGGTGTAGTTCCCCCCTTCTAGAGCTGGAGGTAGGGCAGTCGGTCAGAATCTAGCCAGTCAAGGCCTGGAATGGAGGCTACGCTGCTGTAAAGACAAAGAGACTTAGCAGTTGGCAGGAAAAAAGACAGAAGCGCAAGTAGAGTGCCGACTGTGTAACGGCCCCGACAACCAATGTTATCTACAGCGCCTGTGGAAGAGTCTGTCACTCTAGAATTGGCCTTTATAGCCACTCCAGCCACTGCTCCACAAACCACTGACCGCCTCCAGGCGCTTACCCATCGTCTCTCGAGACAAGGAGGCCGAAGAAGAAGATTCTGAACACGAAAGGACTCCGCAGAAAAAATATATCATGCATTTGTACATTTGTTGCTTGTTATTGGGATCACTCTATGATTTTGCTTTTATTCGTTCGGACAAATAATTCAAAAAGAGAAGAACATGACTTGTTTGCTGTGCTTTTGTGAAAACATGAGACGGCTACCTTTAAGACCCTGAGTGTGACTTGATGTGAGTTTATTTATATTGGCTCCCACTAATGTCCAGGGCCAAACCCACACACACGAGAATAAGAGATGGAAACTTACAGAGAAGTACAGGTTAGAATGCTGAAACTTGTGTCAACCAAACCGAACATAAACTCTAAAAAACTGTACTCAGAAAACTCACATCTAAATGAAAATCCGTGTTTAAAAATTCTGAGAAGAACCTTAACTCTCACACGATCAAAACTGATTGAAGACATTATTGGAAAACGCAACCATTAAAATAATAACAATTTACAGCCTGCGTTGCTCTCAATTCCTATTTTCCTGAACGAAAGGGGTTAAAGCTGTATTTAAAGACCAGACTCTAAGTGACAGAAGGGGTTTTGATATTAAAAGATCAGAAGATGTGAAAGTTTAATGAATCTATGAATGCTTTGACGTCAACAGTTTGTCCCGGAATTTCGGTTTGTGGCCACATTTCAGGCCCAACTTACCAGCGGGTAAATCTCGCGTAAAAATGTCTCTTTATCAACATTTCCGTGCACGGCGACCGGAGCTTTCCTCTGAGAATCCATCTTTAAAAGAACAACCAACCGTCCGCACAACACCGCAAACCCCACGGCCAGGAGAGTCACACAGAGAGTTCCGGAGAGAGACAGACAGGAAAACAAACCCAGAGAGAGAGAGAGAGAGAATAAACCCTGAGAGAGAGAGAGGAGAATAAACCCTGAGAGAGAGAGGAGAATAAACCCTGAGAGAGAGAGAGGAAAACAAACCCTGAGAGAGAGAGAGGAGAATAAACCCTGAGAGAGAGAGAGGAGAATAAACCCTGAGAGAGAGAGAGGAGAATAAACCCAGAGAGAGAGAGAGGAGAATAAACCCAGAGAGAGAGAGAGGAGAATAAACCCAGAGAGAGAGGAGAATAAACCCTGAGAGAGAGAGAGGAGAATAAACCCTGAGAGAGAGAGGAGAATAAACCCAGAGAGAGAGAGGAGAATAAACCCTGAGAGAGAGAGAGGAGAATAAACCCTGAGAGAGAGAGGAGAATAAACCCAGAGAGAGAGAGAGGAGAATAAACCCAGAGAGAGAGGAGAATAAACCCAGAGAGAGAGGAAAATAAACCCAGAGAGGAGAAAAAACCGAGAGAGAGAGGAGAATAAACCCAGAGAGAGAGGAGAATAAATGCTGAGAGAGAGGAAAATAAACCCAGAGAGGAGAATAAACCCTGAGAGAGAGGAGAATAAACCCAGAGAGAGAGAGGAGAAAAAACCCAGAGAGAGAGGAGAATAAACGCTGAGAGAGAGAGAGGAGAATAAACGCTGAGAGAGAGAGAGGAGAATAAACCCAGAGAGAGAGGAGAATAAAGCCTGAGAGAGAGGTGAATAAACCCAGAGAGAGAGGAGAATAAACCCAGAGAGAGAGGAGAATAAACCCTGAGAGCAATAGAATAAACCCTGAGAGAGAGGAAACTAAACCCAGACAGAGAGGAAATTAAAACCCTGAGAGAGAGGGAGAGAGAGAAGAATAAACCCCGAGAGAGACAGAGAGAGGAGAATAAACCATGCGAGAGAGGAGCGTAAACCCAGCGAGAGAGGAGCGTAAACCCAGAGAGAGAGGAGAATAAACCCTGAGAGAGAGGTAAATAAACCCAGAGAGAGAGGTGAATAAACCCTGAGAGAGAGGAGAAAAACCTTGAGACAGAGAGGATAATAAACACTGAGAGAGAGGAGAATAAAACCTGAGAGAGAGCGAGAGAGAGAGGAGAATAATCCCAGAGAGAGGAGAATAAACCCTGAGAGAGACGGGAATAAACCCTGAGAGAGAGGTGAATAAACCCAGAGAGAGAGAGGAGAATAAACGATGAGAGAGAGGAGAATGAACCCAGAGAGAGAGGTGCAGAAACCCAGAGAGAGAGAGAGGAGAATAAACCCAGAGAGAGAGGGAGAGAGAGAGAGAGGAGATACACACTGAGATTGAGAGGAGAATAAACCCTGAGAGAGAGAGGAGAAGAAAGCCTGAGAGAGTGGAGAATATACCCTGAGGGAGAGGAGAATAAACCTTGAGAGGGAGAGGAGAATAAACCCTGAGAGAGAGAGGAGAATAAACCCCAAGAGAGAGAGAGAGAGGAGAATAAACCCTGAGAGGGAGAGGAGAATTAACCCTGAGAGAGAGGTGAATAAACCCAGAGAGAGAGGAGAATAAACCCTGAGAGAGTGAAAGATAGCAGAATAAACCCTGAGAGAGAGGAGAATAAACCCTGAAAGAGTGGAGAATAAACCCAGAGAGAGGGGAGAATAAACCCTGAGAGGAGAATTAACCCAGAGAGAGAGGAGAATAAACCCTGAGAGAGAAGAGAATAATCCCAGAGAGAGGAGAATAAACACTGAGAGATAGGGGAATAAACCCAGAGAGAGAGGAGAATAAACCCAGAGAGAGAGAGGAGAAAAAACCCAGAGAGAGGAGAATAAACCCAGAGAGAGAGGAGAATAAACCCTGAGAGAGAGAGAGAGAGGAGAATAAACTCTGAGAGAGAGAGAGGAGAATAAACCCAGAGAGAGAGGAGAATAAACCCAGAGAGAGGAGAATAAAGCCTGAGAGAGAGGAGAATAAAGCCTGAGAGAGAGGTGAATAAACCCAGAGAGAGAGGAGAATAAACCCAGAGAGAGAGGAGAATAAACCCTGAGAGCAAGAGTAGAATAAACCCTGAGAGAGAGGAAACTAAACCCAGACAGAGAGGAGAATAAACCCTGAGAGGGAGAGGAGAAAAACCCTGAGAAAATAAACCCCGAGAGAGAGAATAAACCCTGAGAGAGAGGGAGAGAGAGAAGAATAAACCCCGAGAGAGACAGAGAGAGGAGAATAAACCGTGCGAGAGAAGAGCGTAAACCCAGAGAGAGAGGAGAATAAACCCAGAGAGAGAGGAGAAAAAACCCTGAGAAACAGGAGAATAAACCCTGTGAGAGGGGAGAATAAACCCTGAGAGAGTGGAGAATAAACCCAGAGAGCGGGGAGAATAAACCCTGAGAGAGTGGAGAATAAACCCAGAGAGAGGGGAGAATAAACCCTGAGAGAGAGGAGAATAAACCCAGAGAGAGAGGAGAATAAACCATGTGAGAGGGGAGAATAAACCCTGAGAGAGTGGAGAATAAACCCAGAGAGAGGGGAGAATCAACCCTGAGAGAGAGGAGAATAAATCCAGAGAGAGAGGAGAATAAACTCTGAGAGAGAGGAGAATAAACCCAGAGAGAGAGGAGAATAAACCCTGAGAGAGAGGAGAATAATCCCAGAGAGAGGAGAATAAACCCTGAGAGAGTCGGGAATAAACCCTGAGAGAGAGGTGAATAAACCTAGAGAGAGAGAGGAGAATAAACGATGAGAGAGGAGAATGAACCCAGGGAGAGAGGTGCAGAAACCCAGAGAGAGAGAGAGGACAATAAACCCTGAGAGAGAGAGGAGAATAAACCCAGAGAGAGAGGGAGAGAGAGAGAGAGGAGATACACTCTGAGATTGAGAGGAGAATAAACCCAGAGAGAGAGAGGAGAATAAAGCCTGAGAGAGTGGAGAATATACCCTGAGGGAGAGGAGAATAAACCTTGAGAGGGAGAGGAGAATAAACCCTGAGAGAGAGAGAGAGAGAGGAGAATAAACCCTGAGAGGGAGAGGAGAATTAACCCTGAGAGAGAGGTGAATAAACCCAGAGAGAGAGGAGAATAAACCCTGAGAGAGTGAAAGATAGCAGAATAAACCCTGAAAGAGTGGAGAATTAACCCAGAGAGAGAGAGGAGAATAAACCCTGAGAGAGAAGAGAATAATCCCAGAGAGAGGAGAATAAACCCTGAGAGATAGGGGAATAAACCCAGAGAGAGAGGAGAATAAACCCAGAGAGAGAGAGGAGAAAAAACCCAGAGAGAGAGGAGAATAAACCCAGAGAGAGAGGAAAATAAACCCTGAGAGAGAGAGAGAGAGGAGAATAAACCCTGAGAGAGAGAGAGAGAGAGGAGAATAAACCCTGAGAGAGAGAGAGGAGAATAAACCCAGAGAGAGAGGAGAATAAACCCAGAGAGAGGAGAATAAAGCCTGAGAGAGAGGAGAATAAAGCCTGAGAGAGAGGTGAATAAACCCAGAGAGAGAGGAGAATAAACCAAGAGAGAGAGGAGAATAAACCCTGAGAGCAAGAGTAGAATAAACCCTGAGAGAGAGGAAACTAAACCCAGACAGAGAGGAGAATAAACCCTGAGAGGGAGAGGAGAAAAACCCTGAGAAAATAAACCCCGAGAGAGAAAATAAACCCTGAGAGAGGGGGAGAGAGAGAAGAATAAACCCCGAGAGAGACAGAGAGAGGAGAATAAACCGTGTGAGAGAAGAGCGTAAACCCAGAGAGAGAGGAGAATAAACCCTGAGAGAGAGGTGAATAAACCCAGAGAGAGAGGTGAATAAACCCAGAGAGAGAGGAGAATAAACCCAGAGAGAGAGGAGGAAAACCTTGAGACAGAGAGGATAATAAACACTGAGAGAGAGGAGAATAAAGCCTGAGAGAGAGAGAGAGAGAGAGGAGAATAATCCCAGGGAGAGGAGAATAAACCCTGAGAGAGAGGTAGAGAGAGAGGACAATAAGCCCAGAGGCAGAGAGAGAGGAGAATAAACCCAGAGAGAGAGAGGGAGAGAGAGAGAGAGGAGATACACCCTGAGATTGAGAGGAGAATAAACCCTGAGAGAGAGAGGAGAATAAACCCTGAGAGAGAGGTGAATAAACCAAGAGAGAGAGGAGAATAAACCCTGAGAGAGAGAGATAGGGAGATAGAGAAGAATAAATCCCCAAAAGAGAGACGGAAAGAGGAGAATAAACCCTGATAGAGAGGAGAATAAAGCCTGAGAGAGTGGAGAATATACCCTGAGAGAGAGGAGAATAAACCTTGAGAGGGAGAGGAGAATAAACCCCAGGAGAGAGAGAGAGAAGAGAATAAACCCTGAGAGGGAGAGGAGAATAAACCCTGAGAGAGTGAAAGATAGCAGAATAAACGCTGAGAGAGAGGAGAATAAACCCTGAAAGAGTGGAGAATAAACCCAGAGAGAGGGGAGAATAAACCCTGAGAGGAAAATTAACCCAGAGAGAGAGGAGAATAAACCCTGAGAGAGAAGAGAATAATCCCAGAGAGAGGAGAATAAACCCTGAGAGATAGGGGAATAAACCCTGAGAGAGAGGAGAATAAGCCCTGAGAAAGAGGAGAATACACCCAGAGAGAGAGGAGCATAAACCCAGAGAGAGAGAGGAGAATAAACCCAGAGAGAGAGGAGAATAAAGCCTGAGAGAGAGGTGAATAAACCCTGAGAGAGAGGAGAATAAACCCAGAGAGAGAGGAGAATAAACCCTGAGAGAGAGGAGAATAAACCCAGAGAGAGAGGAGAATAAACCCTGAGAGAACGGAGAATAAACCCAGAGAGAGAGGAGAATAAAACCTGAGAGAGAGGAGAATAAACCCAGAGAGAGGAGAATAAACCCTGAGAGAGACGGGAATAAACCCTGAGAGAGAGGGAGAGAGAGAAGAATAAACCCCGAGAGAGACAGAGAGAGGAGAATAAACCGTGCGAGAGAGGAGCGTAAACCCAGAGAGAGAGGAGAATAAACCCTGAGAGAGAGGTGAATAAACCCAGAGAGAGAGGTGAATAAACCCAGAGAGAGAGGAGAAAAACCTTGAGACAGAGAGGATAATAAACACTGAGAGAGAAGAGAATAAAGCCTGAGAGAGAGAGAGAGAGAGAGAGAGAGGAGAATAATCCCAGTGAGAGGAGAATAAAGCCTGAGAGAGAGGTAGAGAGTGAGGACAATAAGCCCAGAGGCAGAGAGAGAGAGGAGAATAAACCCAGAGAGAGAGGGAGAGAGAGAGAGAGGAGATACACCCTGAGATTGAGAGGAGAATAAACCCTGAGAAAGAAAGGAGAATAAACCCTGAGAGAGAGGTGAATAAACCAAGAGAGAGAGGAGAATAAACCCTGAGAGAGAGAGATAGGGAGATAGAGAAGAATAAATCCCCAAAAGAGAGATGGAAAGAGGAGAATTAACCCTGAGAGAGAGGAGAATAAAGCCTGAGAGAGTGGAGAATATACCCTGAGAGAGAGGAGAATAAACCTTGAGAGGGAGAGGAGAATAAACCCTGAGAGAGAGGAGAATAAACCCCAAGAGAGAGAGAGAGAGAGAAGAGAATTAACCCTGAGAGGAAGAGAAGAATTAACCCTGAGAGAGAGGTGAATAAACCCAGAGAGAGAGGAGAATAAACCCTGAGAGAGTGAAAGATAGCAGAATAAACCCTGAGAGAGAGGAGAATAAACCCTGAAAGAGTGGAGAATAAACCCAGAGAGAGGGGAGAATAATCCCAGAGAGAGGAGAATAAACCCAGAGAGAGAGGAGAATGAACCCAGAGAGAGAGAGGAGAATAATCCCAGAGAGAGAGGAGAATAAACCGTGAGAGAGAGGAGAATAAACCCTGAGAGAGAACATAATAATACCAGAGAGAGGAGAATAAACCCTGAGAGATAGGGGAATAAACCCTGAGAGAGAGGAGAATAAGCCCTGAGAAAGAGGAGAATAAACCCAGAGAGAGAGGAGCATAAACCCAGAGAGAGAGAGGAGAATAAACCCAGAGAGAGAGGAGAATAAAGCCTGAGAAAGAGGTGAATAAACCCTGAGAGAGAGGAGAATAAACCCAGAGAGAGATGAGAATAAACCCAGAGAGGAGAATAAACCCAGAGAGAGAGGAGAATAAACCCAGAGAGAGAGGAGAATAAACCCAGAGAGAGGAGAATAAAGCCTGAGAGAGAGGAGAATAAAGCCTGAGAGAGAGGTGAATAAACCCAGAGAGAGAGGAGAATAAACCAAGAGAGAGAGGAGAATAAACCCTGAGAGCAAGAGTAGAATAAACCCTGAGAGAGAGGAAACTAAACCCAGACAGAGAGGAGAATAAACCCTGAGAGGGAGAGGAGAAAAACCCTGAGAGAGTGAAAGATAGCAGAATAAACCCTGAAAGAGTGGAGAATTAACCCAGAGAGAGAGAGGAGAATAAACCCTGAGAGAGAAGAGAATAATCCCAGAGAGAGGAGAATAAACCCTGAGAGATAGGGGAATAAACCCAGAGAGAGAGGAGAATAAACCCAGAGAGAGAGAGGAGAAAAAACCCAGAGAGAGAGGAGAATAAACCCAGAGAGAGAGGAAAATAAACCCTGAGAGAGAGAGAGAGAGAGGAGAATAAACCCTGAGAGAGAGAGAGAGAGAGGAGAATAAACCCTGAGAGAGAGAGAGGAGAATAAACCCAGAGAGAGAGGAGAATAAACCCAGAGAGAGGAGAATAAAGCCTGAGAGAGAGGAGAATAAAGCCTGAGAGAGAGGTGAATAAACCCAGAGAGAGAGGAGAATAAACCAAGAGAGAGAGGAGAATAAACCCTGAGAGCAAGAGTAGAATAAACCCTGAGAGAGAGGAAACTAAACCCAGACAGAGAGGAGAATAAACCCTGAAAGGGAGAGGAGAAAAACCCTGAGAAAATAAACCCCGAGAGAGAAAATAAACCCTGAGAGAGGGGGAGAGAGAGAAGAATAAACCCCGAGAGAGACAGAGAGAGGAGAATAAACCGTGCGAGAGAAGAGCGTAAACCCAGAGAGAGAGGAGAATAAACCCTGAGAGAGAGGTGAATAAACCCAGAGAGAGAGGTGAATAAACCCAGAGAGAGAGGAGAATAAACCCAGAGAGAGAGGAGGAAAACCTTGAGACAGAGAGGATAATAAACACTGAGAGAGAGGAGAATAAAGCCTGAGAGAGAGAGGAGAATAATCCCAGGGAGAGGAGAATAAACCCTGAGAGAGAGGTAGAGAGAGAGGACAATAAGCCCAGAGGCAGAGAGAGAGGAGAATAAACCCAGAGAGAGAGAGGGAGAGAGAGAGAGAGGAGATACACCCTGAGATTGAGAGGAGAATAAACCCTGAGAGAGAGAGGAGAATAAACCCTGAGAGAGAGGTGAATAAACCAAGAGAGAGAGGAGAATAAACCCTGAGAGAGAGAGATAGGGAGATAGAGAAGAATAAATCCCCAAAAGAGAGACGGAAAGAGGAGAATAAACCCTGATAGAGAGGAGAATAAAGCCTGAGAGAGTGGAGAATATACCCTGAGAGAGAGGAGAATAAACCTTGAGAGGGAGAGGAGAATAAACCCCAGGAGAGAGAGAGAGAAGAGAATAAACCCTGAGAGGGAGAGGAGAATAAACCCTGAGAGAGTGAAAGATAGCAGAATAAACGCTGAGAGAGAGGAGAATAAACCCTGAAAGAGTGGAGAATAAACCCAGAGAGAGGGGAGAATAAACCCTGAGAGGAAAATTAACCCAGAGAGAGAGGAGAATAAACCCTGAGAGAGAAGAGAATAATCCCAGAGAGAGGAGAATAAACCCTGAGAGATAGGGGAATAAACCCTGAGAGAGAGGAGAATAAGCCCTGAGAAAGAGGAGAATACACCCAGAGAGAGAGGAGCATAAACCCAGAGAGAGAGAGGAGAATAAACCCAGAGAGAGAGGAGAATAAAGCCTGAGAGAGAGGTGAATAAACCCTGAGAGAGAGGAGAATAAACCCAGAGAGAGAGGAGAATAAACCCAGAGAGAGAGGAGAATAAACCCTGAGAGAGAGGAGAATAAACCCAGAGAGAGAGGAGAATAAACCCTGAGAGAACGGAGAATAAACCCAGAGAGAGAGGAGAATAAAACCTGAGAGAGAGGAGAATAAACCCAGAGAGAGGAGAATAAACCCTGAGAGAGACGGGAATAAACCCTGAGAGAGAGGGAGAGAGAGAAGAATAAACCCCGAGAGAGACAGAGAGAGGAGAATAAACCGTGCGAGAGAGGAGCGTAAACCCAGAGAGAGAGGAGAATAAACCCTGAGAGAGAGGTGAATAAACCCAGAGAGAGAGGTGAATAAACCCAAGAGAGAGGAGAAAAACCTTGAGACAGAGAGGATAATAAACACTGAGAGAGAAGAGAATAAAGCCTGAGAGAGAGAGAGAGAGAGAGAGAGAGAGAGAGAGAGAGAGAGAGAGGAGAATAATCCCAGTGAGAGGAGAATAAAGCCTGAGAGAGAGGTAGAGAGTGAGGACAATAAGCCCAGAGGCAGAGAGAGAGGAGAATAAACCCAGAGAGAGGAGAATAAAGCCTGAGAGAGAGGAGAATAAAGCCTGAGAGAGAGGTGAATAAACCCAGAGAGAGAGGAGAATAAACCAAGAGAGAGAGGAGAATAAACCCTGAGAGCAAGAGTAGAATAAACCCTGAGAGAGAGGAAACTAAACCCAGACAGAGAGGAGAATAAACCCTGAGAGGGAGAGGAGAAAAACCCTGAGAAAATAAACCCCGAGAGAGAAAATAAACCCTGAGAGAGGGGGAGAGAGAGAAGAATAAACCCCGAGAGAGACAGAGAGAGGAGAATAAACCGTGCGAGAGAAGAGCGTAAACCCAGAGAGAGAGGAGAATAAACCCTGAGAGAGAGGTGAATAAACCCAGAGAGAGAGGAGAATAAACCCAGAGAGAGAGGAGGAAAACCTTGAGACAGAGAGGATAATAAACACTGAGAGAGAGGAGAATAAAGCCTGAGAGAGAGAGAGAGAGAGGAGAATAATCCCAGGGAGAGGAGAATAAACCCTGAGAGAGAGGTAGAGAGAGAGGACAATAAGCCCAGAGGCAGAGAGAGAGGAGAATAAACCCAGAGAGAGAGAGGGAGAGAGAGAGAGAGGAGATACACCCTGAGATTGAGAGGAGAATAAACCCTGAGAGAGAGAGGAGAATAAACCCTGAGAGAGAGGTGAATAAACCAAGAGAGAGAGGAGAATAAACCCTGAGAGAGAGAGTTAGGGAGATAGAGAAGAATAAATCCCCAAAAGAGAGACGGAAAGAGGAGAATAAACCCTGATAGAGAGGAGAATAAAGCCTGAGAGAGTGGAGAATATACCCTGAGAGAGAGGAGAATAAACCTTGAGAGGGAGAGGAGAATAAACCCTGAGAGAGAGGAGAATAAACCCCAGGAGAGAGAGAGAGAAGAGAATAAACCCTGAGAGGGAGAGGAGAATAAACCCTGAGAGAGTGAAAGATAGCAGAATAAACCCTGAGAGAGAGGAGAATAAACCCTGAAAGAGTGGAGAATAAACCCAGAGAGAGGGGAGAATAAACCCTGAGAGGAAAATTAACCCAGAGAGAGAGGAGAATAAACCCTGAGAGAGAAGAGAATAATCCCAGAGAGAGGAGAATAAACCCTGAGAGATAGGGGAATAAACCCTGAGAGAGAGGAGAATACACCCAGAGAGAGAGGAGCATAAACCCAGAGAGAGAGAGGAGAATAAACCCAGAGAGAGAGGAGAATAAAGCCTGAGAGAGAGGTGAATAAACCCTGAGAGAGAGGAGAATAAACCCAGAGAGAGAGGAGAATAAACCCAGAGAGAGAGGAGAATAAACCCTGAGAGAGAGGAGAATAAACCCAGAGAGAGAGGAGAATAAACCCTGAGAGAACGGAGAATAAACCCAGAGAGAGAGGAGAATAAAACCTGAGAGAGAGGAGAATAAACCCAGAGAGAGGAGAATAAACCCTGAGAGAGACGGGAATAAACCCTGAGAGAGAGGGAGAGAGAGAAGAATAAACCCCGAGAGAGACAGAGAGAGGAGAATAAACCGTGCGAGAGAGGAGCGTAAACCCAGAGAGAGAGGAGAATAAACCCTGAGAGAGAGGTGAATAAACCCAGAGAGAGAGGTGAATAAACCCAGAGAGAGAGGAGAAAAACCTTGAGACAGAGAGGATAATAAACACTGAGAGAGAAGAGAATAAAGCCTGAGAGAGAGAGAGAGAGAGAGAGAGAGGAGAATAATCCCAGTGAGAGGAGAATAAAGCCTGAGAGAGAGGTAGAGAGTGAGGACAATAAGCCCAGAGGCAGAGAGAGAGGAGAATAAACCCAGAGAGAGAGGGAGAGAGAGAGAGAGGAGATACACCCTGAGATTGAGAGGAGAATAAACCCTGAGAAAGAAAGGAGAATAAACCCTGAGAGAGAGGTGAATAAACCAAGAGAGAGAGGAGAATAAACCCTGAGAGAGAGAGATAGGGAGATAGAGAAGAATAAATCCCCAAAAGAGAGATGGAAAGAGGAGAATTAACCCTGAGAGAGAGGAGAATAAAGCCTGAGAGAGTGGAGAATATACCCTGAGAGAGAGGAGAATAAATCTTGAGAGGGAGAGGAGAATAAACCCTGAGAGAGAGGAGAATAAACCCCAAGAGAGAGAGAGAGAGAGAAGAGAATTAACCCTGAGAGGAAGAGAAGAATTAACCCTGAGAGAGAGGTGAATAAACCCAGAGAGAGAGGAGAATAAACCCTGAGAGAGTGAAAGATAGCAGAATAAACCCTGAGAGAGAGGAGAATAAACCCTGAAAGAGTGGAGAATAAACCCAGAGAGAGGGGAGAATAATCCCAGAGAGAGAGAGGAGAATAATCCCAGAGAGAGAGAATAAACCGTGAGAGAGAGGAGAATAAACCCTGAGAGAGAACATAATAATACCAGAGAGAGGAGAATAAACCCTGAGAGATAGGGGAATAAACCCTGAGAGAGAGGAGAATAAACCCAGAGAGAGATGAGAATAAACCCAGAGAGAGAGGAGCATAAACCCAGAGAGAGAGAGGAGAATAAACCCAGAGAGAGAGGAGAATAAAGCCTGAGAAAGAGGTGAATAAACCCTGAGAGAGAGGAGAATAAACCCAGAGAGAGATGAGAATAAACCCAGAGAGGAGAATAAACCCTGAGAGAGAAGAGAATAATCCCAGAGAGGGGAGAATAAACCCTGAGAGAGAACATAATAATACCAGAGAGAGGAGAATAAACCCTGAGAGATAGGGGAATAAACCCTGAGAGAGAGGAGAATAAGCCCTGAGAAAGAGGAGAATAAACCCAGAGAGAGAGGAGCATAAACCCAGAGAGAGAGAGGAGAATAAACCCAGAGAGAGAGGAGAATAAAGCCTGAGAAAGAGGTGAATAAACCCTGAGAGAGAGGAGAATAAACCCAGAGAGAGATGAGAATAAACCCTGAGAGAGAGGAGAATAAACCCTGAGAGAGAGGAGAATAAACCCAGAGAGAGAGGAGAATAAACCCTGAGAGAACGGAGAATAAACCCAGAGAGAGAGGAGAATAAACCCTGAGAGAGAGGAGAATAAACCCAGAGAGAGGAGAATAAACCCTGAGAGAGACGGGAATAAACCCTGAGGGAGAGGAGAATAAGCCCTGAGAGAGAGGGGAATAAACCCAGAGAGAGAGGAGAATGAACCCAGAGAGAGAGAGGAGAATAAACCCTGAGAGAGAAGAGAATAATCCCAGAGAGAGAGGAGCATAAACCCTGAGAGAGAGGAGAATAAAGCCTGAGAGAGAGGTGAATAAACCCTGAGAGAGAGGAGAATAAACCCAGAGAGAGAGGAGAATAAACCCAGAGAGGAGAATAAACCCTGAGAGAGAGGAGAATAAACCCAGAGAGAGAGGAGAATAAACCCTGAGAGAACGGAGAATAAACCCAGAGAGAGAGGAGAATAAACCCTGAGAGAGAGGAGAATAAACCCAGATAGAGGAGAATAAACCCTGAGAGAGACGGGAATAAACCCTGAGGGAGAGCAGAATAAGCCCTGAGAGAGAGGAGAATGAACCCAGAGAGAGAGGAGAATAATCCCAGAGAGAGAGGAGAATGAACCGTGAGAGAGAGGAGAATAAACCCAGAGAGGGAGGAGAATAAACCCTGAGAGAGTGGAGAATATAGCCTGAGAGAGAGGATAATAAACCCAGAGAGAGAGGAGAATAATCCCAGAGAGAGAGAGGAGAATTATCCCTGAGAGGCAGAGGAGAATTAACCCTGAGAGAGAGGTGAATAAACCCCGTGAGAGAGGAGAATAAACCCTGAGAGAGTGAAAGATAGCAGAATAAACCCTGAGAGAGAGGAGAATAAACCCTGAAAGAGTGGAGAATAAACCCAGAGAGAGGGGAGAATAAACCCTGAGAGGAGAATTAACCCAGAGAGAGAGGAGAATAAACCCTGAGAGAGAAGAGAATAATCCCAGAGAGAGGAGAATAAACCCTGAGAGATAGGGGAATAAACCCTGAGAGAGAGGAGAATAAACCCTGAGAAAGAGGAGAATAAACCCAGAGAGAGAGGAGCATAAACCCAGAGAGAGAGAGGAGAATAAACCCAGAGAGAGAGGAGAATAAAGCCTGAGAGAGAGGTGAATAAACCCTGAGAGAGAGGAGAATAAACCCAGAGAGGAGAATAAACCCTGAGAGAGAGGAGAATAAACCCAGAGAGAGAGGAGAATAAACCCTGAGAGAACGGAGAATAAACCCAGAGAGAGAGGAGAATAAACCCTGAGAGAGAGGAGAATAAATCCAGAAAGAGGAGAATAAACCCTGAGAGAGACGGGAATAAACCCTGAGGGAGAGCAGAATAAGCCCTGAGAGAGAGGCGAATAAACCCAAAGAGAGAGGAGAATGAACCCAGAGAGAGAGGAGAATAATTCCAGAGAGAGAGGAGAATAAACCCAGAGAGAGAGGAGAATAAACCCTGAGAGAGTGGAGAATATACCCTGAGAGAGAGGATAATAAACCCAGAGAGAGAGGAGAATAATCCCAGAGAGAGAGAGGAGAATATACCCTGAGAGAGGGGAGAATAAACCCTGAGAGAGAGGAGAATAAACCCAGAGAGAGAGGAGAATAATCCCAGAGAGAGAGGAGAATAAACCGTGAGAGAGAGGAGAATAAACCCAGAGAGAGAGGAGAATAAACCCTGAGAGAGTGGAGAATATACCCTGAGAGAGAGGATAATAAACCCAGAGAGAGAGGAGAATAATCCCAGAGAGAGAGAGGAGAATATACCCTGAGAGAGAGGATAATAAACCCTGAGAGAGTGGAGAATAAACCCAGAGAGAGAGGAGAATAAACCCTGTGAGAGGGGAGAATAAACCCCGAGAGAGTGGAGAATAAACCCACAGAGAGGGCAGAATAAACCCTGAGAGAGAGGAGAATAAATCCAGAGAGAGAGGAGAATAAACCCAGAGAGAGTGGAGAACAAACCCAGAGAGAGAGGAGAATAAGCCCAGAGAGAGGAGAATAAACCCTGAGAGAGACGAGAATAACCCCTGAGAGAGAGGTGAATAAACCCAGAGAGAGAGAGAAGAATAAACCATGAGAGAGAGGAGAATGAACCCTGAGAGAGAGGTGCAGAAACCCAGAGAGAGAGAGAGAGGAGAATAAACCCAGAGAGAGAGGGAGAGAGAGAGAGAGGAGATAAACCCTGAGAGTGAGGAGAATAAACCCTGAGAGAGTGGAGAATAAACCCAGAGAGAGAGGAGAATAAACCCTGAGAGAGTGGAGAATAAACCCAGAGAGAGAGGAGAATAAACCCAAAGAGAGAGGAGAATAAACCCAGAGAGAGAGGAGAATAAACCCATCGAGAGATGCGAATGAACCCAGAGAGAGAGGAGAATAAACCCAGAGAGAGAGGAGAATAAACCCTGAGAGAGTGGAGAATGAACCCAGAGAGAGGGGAGAATAAACCCTGAGAGAGAAGAGAATAATCCCAGAGAGGGGAGAATAAACCCTGAGAGAGAACATAATAATACCAGAGAGAGGAGAATAAACCCTGAGAGATAGGGGAATAAACCCTGAGAGAGAGGAGAATAAGCCCTGATAAAGAGGAGAATAAACCCAGAGAGAGAGGAGCATAAACCCAGAGAGAGAGAGGAGAATAAACCCAGAGAGAGAGGAGAATAAAGCCTGAGAAAGAGGTGAATAAACCCTGAGAGAGAGGAGAATAAACCCAGAGAGAGATGAGAATAAACCCAGAGAGGAGAATAAACCCTGAGAGAGAGGAGAATAAACCCAGAGAGAGAGGAGAATAAACCCTGAGAGAACGGAGAATAAACCCAGAGAGAGAGGAGAATAAACCCTGAGAGAGAGGAGAATAAACCCTGAGGGAGAGGAGAATAAGCCCTGAGAGAGAGGCGAATAAACCCAGAGAGAGAGGAGAATGAACCCAGAGAGAGAGAGGAGAATAAACCCTGAGAGAGAAGAGAATAATCCCAGAGAGAGAGGAGCATAAACCCAGAGAGAGAGGAGAATAAAGCCTGAGAGAGAGGTGAATAAACCCTGAGAGAGAGGAGAATAAACCCAGAGAGAGAGGAGAATAAACCCAGAGAGGAGAATAAACCCTGAGAGAGAGGAGAATAAACCCAGAGAGAGAGGAGAATAAACCCTGAGAGAACGGAGAATAAACCCAGAGAGAGAGGAGAATAAACCCTGGGAGAGAGGAGAATAAACCCAGAGAGAGGAGAATAAACCCTGAGAGAGACGGGAATAAACCCTGAGGGAGAGCAGAATAAGCCCTGAGAGAGAGGAGAATGAACCCAGAGAGAGAGGAGAATAATCCCAGAGAGAGAGGAGAATGAACCGTGAGAGAGAGGAGAATAAACCCAGAGAGAGAGGAGAATAAACCCTGAGAGAGTGGAGAATATAGCCTGAGAGAGAGGATAATAAACCCAGAGAGAGAGGAGAATAATCCCAGAGAGAGAGAGGAGAATAAACCCTGAGAGGCAGAGGAGAATTAACCCTGAGAGAGAGGTGAATAAACCCCGTGAGAGAGGAGAATAAACCCTGAGAGAGTGAAAGATAGCAGAATAAACCCTGAGAGAGAGGAGAATAAACCCTGAGAGGAGAATTAACCCAGAGAGAGAGGAGAATAAACCCTGAGAGAGAAGAGAATAATCCCAGAGAGAGGAGAATAAACCCTGAGAGATAGGGGAATAAACCCTGAGAGAGAGGAGAATAAACCCTGAGAAAGAGGAGAGTAAACCCAGAGAGAGAGGAGCATAAACCCAGAGAGAGAGAGAGAGAGAGAAGAGAATTAACCCTGAGAGGAAGAGGAGAATTAACCCTGAGAGAGTGGAGAATGAACCCAGAGAGAGGGGAGAATAAACCCTGAGAGAGAAGAGAATAATCCCAGAGAGGGGAGAATAAACCCTGAGAGAGAACATAATAATACCAGAGAGAGGAGAATAAACCCTGAGAGATAGGGGAATAAACCCTGAGAGAGAGAGGAGAATAAGCCCTGAGAAAGAGGAGAATAAACCCAGAGAGAGAGGAGCATAAACCCAGAGAGAGAGAGGAGAATAAACCCAGAGAGAGAGGAGAATAAAGCCTGAGAAAGAGGTGAATAAACCCTGAGAGAGAGGAGAATAAACCCAGAGAGAGATGAGAATAAACCCAGAGAGGAGAATAAACCCTGAGAGAGAGGAGAATAAACCCAGAGAGAGAGGAGAATAAACCCTGAGAGAACGGAGAATAAACCCAGAGAGAGAGGAGAATAAACCCTGAGAGAGAGGAGAATAAACCCAGAGAGAGGAGAATAAACCCTGAGAGAGACGGGAATAAACCCTGAGGGAGAGGAGAATAAGCCCTGAGAGAGAGGCGAATAAACCCAGAGAGAGAGGAGAATGAACCCAGAGAGAGAGAGGAGAATAAACCCTGAGAGAGAAGAGAATAATCCCAGAGAGAGAGGAGCATAAACCCAGAGAGAGAGGAGAATAAAGCCTGAGAGAGAGGTGAATAAACCCTGAGAGAGAGGAGAATAAACCCAGAGAGAGAGGAGAATAAACCCAGAGAGGAGAATAAACCCTGAGAGAGAGGAGAATAAACCCAGAGAGAGAGGAGAATAAACCCTGAAAGAGTGGAGAATAAACCCAGAGAGAGGGGAGAATAATCCCAGAGAGAGAGAGGAGAATAATCCCAGAGAGAGAGAATAAACCGTGAGAGAGAGGAGAATAAACCCTGAGAGAGAACATAATAATACCAGAGAGAGGAGAATAAACCCTGAGAGATAGGGGAATAAACCCTGAGAGAGAGGAGAATAAACCCAGAGAGAGATGAGAATAAACCCAGAGAGAGAGGAGCATAAACCCAGAGAGAGAGAGGAGAATAAACCCAGAGAGAGAGGAGAATAAAGCCTGAGAAAGAGGTGAATAAACCCTGAGAGAGAGGAGAATAAACCCAGAGAGAGATGAGAATAAACCCAGAGAGGAGAATAAACCCTGAGAGAGAAGAGAATAATCCCAGAGAGGGGAGAATAAACCCTGAGAGAGAACATAATAATACCAGAGAGAGGAGAATAAACCCTGAGAGATAGGGGAATAAACCCTGAGAGAGAGGAGAATAAGCCCTGAGAAAGAGGAGAATAAACCCAGAGAGAGAGGAGCATAAACCCAGAGAGAGAGAGGAGAATAAACCCAGAGAGAGAGGAGAATAAAGCCTGAGAAAGAGGTGAATAAACCCTGAGAGAGAGGAGAATAAACCCAGAGAGAGATGAGAATAAACCCTGAGAGAGAGGAGAATAAACCCTGAGAGAGAGGAGAATAAACCCAGAGAGAGAGGAGAATAAACCCTGAGAGAACGGAGAATAAACCCAGAGAGAGAGGAGAATAAACCCTGAGAGAGAGGAGAATAAACCCAGAGAGAGGAGAATAAACCCTGAGAGAGACGGGAATAAACCCTGAGGGAGAGGAGAATAAGCCCTGAGAGAGAGGCGAATAAACCCAGAGAGAGAGGAGAATGAACCCAGAGAGAGAGAGGAGAATAAACCCTGAGAGAGAAGAGAATAATCCCAGAGAGAGAGGAGCATAAACCCTGAGAGAGAGGAGAATAAAGCCTGAGAGAGAGGTGAATAAACCCTGAGAGAGAGGAGAATAAACCCAGAGAGAGAGGAGAATAAACCCAGAGAGGAGAATAAACCCTGAGAGAGAGGAGAATAAACCCAGAGAGAGAGGAGAATAAACCCTGAGAGAACGGAGAATAAACCCAGAGAGAGAGGAGAATAAACCCTGAGAGAGAGGAGAATAAACCCAGAGAGAGGAGAATAAACCCTGAGAGAGACGGGAATAAACCCTGAGGGAGAGCAGAATAAGCCCTGAGAGAGAGGAGAATGAACCCAGAGAGAGAGGAGAATAATCCCAGAGAGAGAGGAGAATGAACCGTGAGAGAGAGGAGAATAAACCCAGAGAGGGAGGAGAATAAACCCTGAGAGAGTGGAGAATATAGCCTGAGAGAGAGGATAATAAACCCAGAGAGAGAGGAGAATAATCCCAGAGAGAGAGAGGAGAATTATCCCTGAGAGGCAGAGGAGAATTAACCCTGAGAGAGAGGTGAATAAACCCCGTGAGAGAGGAGAATAAACCCTGAGAGAGTGAAAGATAGCAGAATAAACCCTGAGAGAGAGGAGAATAAACCCTGAAAGAGTGGAGAATAAACCCAGAGAGAGGGGAGAATAAACCCTGAGAGGAGAATTAACCCAGAGAGAGAGGAGAATAAACCCTGAGAGAGAAGAGAATAATCCCAGAGAGAGGAGAATAAACCCTGAGAGATAGGGGAATAAACCCTGAGAGAGAGGAGAATAAACCCTGAGAAAGAGGAGAATAAACCCAGAGAGAGAGGAGCATAAACCCAGAGAGAGAGAGGAGAATAAACCCAGAGAGAGAGGAGAATAAAGCCTGAGAGAGAGGTGAATAAACCCTGAGAGAGAGGAGAATAAACCCAGAGAGGAGAATAAACCCTGAGAGAGAGGAGAATAAACCCAGAGAGAGAGGAGAATAAACCCTGAGAGAACGGAGAATAAACCCAGAGAGAGAGGAGAATAAACCCTGAGAGAGAGGAGAATAAATCCAGAAAGAGGAGAATAAACCCTGAGAGAGACGGGAATAAACCCTGAGGGAGAGCAGAATAAGCCCTGAGAGAGAGGCGAATAAACCCAAAGAGAGAGGAGAATGAACCCAGAGAGAGAGGAGAATAATTCCAGAGAGAGAGGAGAATAAACCCAGAGAGAGAGGAGAATAAACCCTGAGAGAGTGGAGAATATACCCTGAGAGAGAGGATAATAAACCCAGAGAGAGAGGAGAATAATCCCAGAGAGAGAGAGGAGAATATACCCTGAGAGAGGGGAGAATAAACCCTGAGAGAGAGGAGAATAAACCCAGAGAGAGAGGAGAATAATCCCAGAGAGAGAGGAGAATAAACCGTGAGAGAGAGGAGAATAAACCCAGAGAGAGAGGAGAATAAACCCTGAGAGAGTGGAGAATATACCCTGAGAGAGAGGATAATAAACCCAGAGAGAGAGGAGAATAATCCCAGAGAGAGAGAGGAGAATATACCCTGAGAGAGAGGATAATAAACCCTGAGAGAGTGGAGAATAAACCCAGAGAGAGAGGAGAATAAACCCTGTGAGAGGGGAGAATAAACCCCGAGAGAGTGGAGAATAAACCCACAGAGAGGGCAGAATAAACCCTGAGAGAGAGGAGAATAAATCCAGAGAGAGAGGAGAATAAACCCAGAGAGAGTGGAGAACAAACCCAGAGAGAGAGGAGAATAATCCCAGAGAGAGGAGAATAAACCCTGAGAGAGACGAGAATAACCCCTGAGAGAGAGGTGAATAAACCCAGAGAGAGAGAGAAGAATAAACCATGAGAGAGAGGAGAATGAACCCTGAGAGAGAGGTGCAGAAACCCAGAGAGAGAGAGAGAGAGGAGAATAAACCCAGAGAGAGAGGGAGAGAGAGAGAGAGGAGATAAACCCTGAGAGTGAGGAGAATAAACCCTGAGAGAGTGGAGAATAAACCCAGAGAGAGAGGAGAATAAACCCTGAGAGAGTGGAGAATAAACCCAGAGAGAGAGGAGAATAAACCCAAAGAGAGAGGAGAATAAACCCAGAGAGAGAGGAGAATAAACCCATCGAGAGATGCGAATGAACCCAGAGAGAGAGGAGAATAAACCCAGAGAGAGAGGAGAATAAACCCTGAGAGAGTGGAGAATGAACCCAGAGAGAGGGGAGAATAAACCCTGAGAGAGAAGAGAATAATCCCAGAGAGGGGAGAATAAACCCTGAGAGAGAACATAATAATACCAGAGAGAGGAGAATAAACCCTGAGAGATAGGGGAATAAACCCTGAGAGAGAGGAGAATAAGCCCTGATAAAGAGGAGAATAAACCCAGAGAGAGAGGAGCATAAACCCAGAGAGAGAGAGGAGAATAAACCCAGAGAGAGAGGAGAATAATCCCAGAGAGAGAGGAGCATAAACCCAGAGAGAGAGGAGAATAAAGCCTGAGAGAGAGGTGAATAAACCCTGAGAGAGAGGAGAATAAACCCAGAGAGAGAGGAGAATAAACCCAGAGAGGAGAATAAACCCTGAGAGAGAGGAGAATAAACCCAGAGAGAGAGGAGAATAAACCCTGAGAGAACGGAGAATAAACCCAGAGAGAGAGGAGAATAAACCCTGGGAGAGAGGAGAATAAACCCAGAGAGAGGAGAATAAACCCTGAGAGAGACGGGAATAAACCCTGAGGGAGAGCAGAATAAGCCCTGAGAGAGAGGAGAATGAACCCAGAGAGAGAGGAGAATAATCCCAGAGAGAGAGGAGAATGAACCGTGAGAGAGAGGAGAATAAACCCAGAGAGAGAGGAGAATAAACCCTGAGAGAGTGGAGAATATAGCCTGAGAGAGAGGATAATAAACCCAGAGAGAGAGGAGAATAATCCCAGAGAGAGAGAGGAGAATAAACCCTGAGAGGCAGAGGAGAATTAACCCTGAGAGAGAGGTGAATAAACCCCGTGAGAGAGGAGAATAAACCCTGAGAGAGTGAAAGATAGCAGAATAAACCCTGAGAGAGAGGAGAATAAACCCTGAGAGGAGAATTAACCCAGAGAGAGAGGAGAATAAACCCTGAGAGAGAAGAGAATAATCCCAGAGAGAGGAGAATAAACCCTGAGAGATAGGGGAATAAACCCTGAGAGAGAGGAGAATAAACCCTGAGAAAGAGGAGAGTAAACCCAGAGAGAGAGGAGCATAAACCCAGAGAGAGAGAGAGAGAGAGAAGAGAATTAACCCTGAGAGGAAGAGGAGAATTAACCCTGAGAGAGTGGAGAATGAACCCAGAGAGAGGGGAGAATAAACCCTGAGAGAGAAGAGAATAATCCCAGAGAGGGGAGAATAAACCCTGAGAGAGAACATAATAATACCAGAGAGAGGAGAATAAACCCTGAGAGATAGGGGAATACACCCTGAGAGAGAGAGGAGAATAAGCCCTGAGAAAGAGGAGAATAAACCCAGAGAGAGAGGAGCATAAACCCAGAGAGAGAGAGGAGAATAAACCCAGAGAGAGAGGAGAATAAAGCCTGAGAAAGAGGTGAATAAACCCTGAGAGAGAGGAGAATAAACCCAGAGAGAGATGAGAATAAACCCAGAGAGGAGAATAAACCCTGAGAGAGAGGAGAATAAACCCAGAGAGAGAGGAGAATAAACCCTGAGAGAACGGAGAATAAACCCAGAGAGAGAGGAGAATAAACCCTGAGAGAGAGGAGAATAAACCCAGAGAGAGGAGAATAAACCCTGAGAGAGACGGGAATAAACCCTGAGGGAGAGGAGAATAAGCCCTGAGAGAGAGGCGAATAAACCCAGAGAGAGAGGAGAATGAACCCAGAGAGAGAGAGGAGAATAAACCCTGAGAGAGAAGAGAATAATCCCAGAGAGAGAGGAGCATAAACCCAGAGAGAGAGGAGAATAAAGCCTGAGAGAGAGGTGAATAAACCCTGAGAGAGAGGAGAATAAACCCAGAGAGAGAGGAGAATAAACCCAGAGAGGAGAATAAACCCTGAGAGAGAGGAGAATAAACCCAGAGAGAGAGGAGAATAAACCCTGAAAGAGTGGAGAATAAACCCAGAGAGAGGGGAGAATAATCCCAGAGAGAGAGAGGAGAATAATCCCAGAGAGAGAGAATAAACCGTGAGAGAGAGGAGAATAAACCCTGAGAGAGAACATAATAATACCAGAGAGAGGAGAATAAACCCTGAGAGATAGGGGAATAAACCCTGAGAGAGAGGAGAATAAACCCAGAGAGAGATGAGAATAAACCCAGAGAGAGAGGAGCATAAACCCAGAGAGAGAGAGGAGAATAAACCCAGAGAGAGAGGAGAATAAAGCCTGAGAAAGAGGTGAATAAACCCTGAGAGAGAGGAGAATAAACCCAGAGAGAGATGAGAATAAACCCAGAGAGGAGAATAAACCCTGAGAGAGAAGAGAATAATCCCAGAGAGGGGAGAATAAACCCTGAGAGAGAACATAATAATACCAGAGAGAGGAGAATAAACCCTGAGAGATAGGGGAATAAACCCTGAGAGAGAGGAGAATAAGCCCTGAGAAAGAGGAGAATAAACCCAGAGAGAGAGGAGCATAAACCCAGAGAGAGAGAGGAGAATAAACCCAGAGAGAGAGGAGAATAAAGCCTGAGAAAGAGGTGAATAAACCCTGAGAGAGAGGAGAATAAACCCAGAGAGAGATGAGAATAAACCCTGAGAGAGAGGAGAATAAACCCTGAGAGAGAGGAGAATAAACCCAGAGAGAGAGGAGAATAAACCCTGAGAGAACGGAGAATAAACCCAGAGAGAGAGGAGAATAAACCCTGAGAGAGAGGAGAATAAACCCAGAGAGAGGAGAATAAACCCTGAGAGAGACGGGAATAAACCCTGAGGGAGAGGAGAATAAGCCCTGAGAGAGAGGCGAATAAACCCAGAGAGAGAGGAGAATGAACCCAGAGAGAGAGAGGAGAATAAACCCTGAGAGAGAAGAGAATAATCCCAGAGAGAGAGGAGCATAAACCCTGAGAGAGAGGAGAATAAAGCCTGAGAGAGAGGTGAATAAACCCTGAGAGAGAGGAGAATAAACCCAGAGAGAGAGGAGAATAAACCCAGAGAGGAGAATAAACCCTGAGAGAGAGGAGAATAAACCCAGAGAGAGAGGAGAATAAACCCTGAGAGAACGGAGAATAAACCCAGAGAGAGAGGAGAATAAACCCTGAGAGAGAGGAGAATAAACCCAGAGAGAGGAGAATAAACCCTGAGAGAGACGGGAATAAACCCTGAGGGAGAGCAGAATAAGCCCTGAGAGAGAGGAGAATGAACCCAGAGAGAGAGGAGAATAATCCCAGAGAGAGAGGAGAATGAACCGTGAGAGAGAGGAGAATAAACCCAGAGAGGGAGGAGAATAAACCCTGAGAGAGTGGAGAATATAGCCTGAGAGAGAGGATAATAAACCCAGAGAGAGAGGAGAATAATCCCAGAGAGAGAGAGGAGAATTATCCCTGAGAGGCAGAGGAGAATTAACCCTGAGAGAGAGGTGAATAAACCCCGTGAGAGAGGAGAATAAACCCTGAGAGAGTGAAAGATAGCAGAATAAACCCTGAGAGAGAGGAGAATAAACCCTGAAAGAGTGGAGAATAAACCCAGAGAGAGGGGAGAATAAACCCTGAGAGGAGAATTAACCCAGAGAGAGAGGAGAATAAACCCTGAGAGAGAAGAGAATAATCCCAGAGAGAGGAGAATAAACCCTGAGAGATAGGGGAATAAACCCTGAGAGAGAGGAGAATAAACCCTGAGAAAGAGGAGAATAAACCCAGAGAGAGAGGAGCATAAACCCAGAGAGAGAGAGGAGAATAAACCCAGAGAGAGAGGAGAATAAAGCCTGAGAGAGAGGTGAATAAACCCTGAGAGAGAGGAGAATAAACCCAGAGAGGAGAATAAACCCTGAGAGAGAGGAGAATAAACCCAGAGAGAGAGGAGAATAAACCCTGAGAGAACGGAGAATAAACCCAGAGAGAGAGGAGAATAAACCCTGAGAGAGAGGAGAATAAATCCAGAAAGAGGAGAATAAACCCTGAGAGAGACGGGAATAAACCCTGAGGGAGAGCAGAATAAGCCCTGAGAGAGAGGCGAATAAACCCAAAGAGAGAGGAGAATGAACCCAGAGAGAGAGGAGAATAATTCCAGAGAGAGAGGAGAATAAACCCAGAGAGAGAGGAGAATAAACCCTGAGAGAGTGGAGAATATACCCTGAGAGAGAGGATAATAAACCCAGAGAGAGAGGAGAATAATCCCAGAGAGAGAGAGGAGAATATACCCTGAGAGAGGGGAGAATAAACCCTGAGAGAGAGGAGAATAAACCCAGAGAGAGAGGAGAATAATCCCAGAGAGAGAGGAGAATAAACCGTGAGAGAGAGGAGAATAAACCCAGAGAGAGAGGAGAATAAACCCTGAGAGAGTGGAGAATATACCCTGAGAGAGAGGATAATAAACCCAGAGAGAGAGGAGAATAATCCCAGAGAGAGAGAGGAGAATATACCCTGAGAGAGAGGATAATAAACCCTGAGAGAGTGGAGAATAAACCCAGAGAGAGAGGAGAATAAACCCTGTGAGAGGGGAGAATAAACCCCGAGAGAGTGGAGAATAAACCCACAGAGAGGGCAGAATAAACCCTGAGAGAGAGGAGAATAAATCCAGAGAGAGAGGAGAATAAACCCAGAGAGAGTGGAGAACAAACCCAGAGAGAGAGGAGAATAATCCCAGAGAGAGGAGAATAAACCCTGAGAGAGACGAGAATAACCCCTGAGAGAGAGGTGAATAAACCCAGAGAGAGAGAGAAGAATAAACCATGAGAGAGAGGAGAATGAACCCTGAGAGAGAGGTGCAGAAACCCAGAGAGAGAGAGAGAGAGGAGAATAAACCCAGAGAGAGAGGGAGAGAGAGAGAGAGGAGATAAACCCTGAGAGTGAGGAGAATAAACCCTGAGAGAGTGGAGAATAAACCCAGAGAGAGAGGAGAATAAACCCTGAGAGAGTGGAGAATAAACCCAGAGAGAGAGGAGAATAAACCCAAAGAGAGAGGAGAATAAACCCAGAGAGAGAGGAGAATAAACCCATCGAGAGATGCGAATGAACCCAGAGAGAGAGGAGAATAAACCCAGAGAGAGAGGAGAATAAACCCTGAGAGAGTGGAGAATGAACCCAGAGAGAGGGGAGAATAAACCCTGAGAGAGAAGAGAATAATCCCAGAGAGGGGAGAATAAACCCTGAGAGAGAACATAATAATACCAGAGAGAGGAGAATAAACCCTGAGAGATAGGGGAATAAACCCTGAGAGAGAGGAGAATAAGCCCTGATAAAGAGGAGAATAAACCCAGAGAGAGAGGAGCATAAACCCAGAGAGAGAGAGGAGAATAAACCCAGAGAGAGAGGAGAATAAAGCCTGAGAAAGAGGTGAATAAACCCTGAGAGAGAGGAGAATAAACCCAGAGAGAGATGAGAATAAACCCAGAGAGGAGAATAAACCCTGAGAGAGAGGAGAATAAACCCAGAGAGAGAGGAGAATAAACCCTGAGAGAACGGAGAATAAACCCAGAGAGAGAGGAGAATAAACCCTGAGAGAGAGGAGAATAAACCCTGAGGGAGAGGAGAATAAGCCCTGAGAGAGAGGCGAATAAACCCAGAGAGAGAGGAGAATGAACCCAGAGAGAGAGAGGAGAATAAACCCTGAGAGAGAAGAGAATAATCCCAGAGAGAGAGGAGCATAAACCCAGAGAGAGAGGAGAATAAAGCCTGAGAGAGAGGTGAATAAACCCTGAGAGAGAGGAGAATAAACCCAGAGAGAGAGGAGAATAAACCCAGAGAGGAGAATAAACCCTGAGAGAGAGGAGAATAAACCCAGAGAGAGAGGAGAATAAACCCTGAGAGAACGGAGAATAAACCCAGAGAGAGAGGAGAATAAACCCTGGGAGAGAGGAGAATAAACCCAGAGAGAGGAGAATAAACCCTGAGAGAGACGGGAATAAACCCTGAGGGAGAGCAGAATAAGCCCTGAGAGAGAGGAGAATGAACCCAGAGAGAGAGGAGAATAATCCCAGAGAGAGAGGAGAATGAACCGTGAGAGAGAGGAGAATAAACCCAGAGAGAGAGGAGAATAAACCCTGAGAGAGTGGAGAATATAGCCTGAGAGAGAGGATAATAAACCCAGAGAGAGAGGAGAATAATCCCAGAGAGAGAGAGGAGAATAAACCCTGAGAGGCAGAGGAGAATTAACCCTGAGAGAGAGGTGAATAAACCCCGTGAGAGAGGAGAATAAACCCTGAGAGAGTGAAAGATAGCAGAATAAACCCTGAGAGAGAGGAGAATAAACCCTGAAAGAGTGGAGAATAAACCCAGAGAGAGGGGAGAATAAACCCTGAGAGGAGAATTAACCCAGAGAGAGAGGAGAATAAACCCTGAGAGAGAAGAGAATAATCCCAGAGAGAGGAGAATAAACCCTGAGAGATAGGGGAATAAACCCTGAGAGAGAGGAGAATAAACCCTGAGAAAGAGGAGAATAAACCCAGAGAGAGAGGAGCATAAACCCAGAGAGAGAGAGGAGAATAAACCCAGAGAGAGAGGAGAATAAAGCCTGAGAGAGAGGTGAATAAACCCTGAGAGAGAGGAGAATAAACCCAGAGAGAGAGGAGAATAAACCCCAAGAGAGAGAGAGAGAGAGAAGAGAATTAACCCTGAGAGGAAGAGGAGAATTAACCCTGAGAGAGTGGAGAATGAACCCAGAGAGAGGGGAGAATAAACCCTGAGAGAGAAGAGAATAATCCCAGAGAGGGGAGAATAAACCCTGAGAGAGAACATAATAATACCAGAGAGAGGAGAATAAACCCTGAGAGATAGGGGAATAAACCCTGAGAGAGAGAGGAGAATAAGCCCTGAGAAAGAGGAGAATAAACCCAGAGAGAGAGGAGCAAAAACCAAGAAAGAGAGAGGAGAATAAACCCAGAGAGAGAGGAGAATAAAGCCTGAGAAAGAGGTGAGTAAACCCCGAGAGAGAGGAGAATAAACCCAGAGAGAGATGAGAATAAACCCAGAGAGGAGAATAAACCCTGAGAGAGAGGAGAATAAACCCAGAGAGAGAGGAGAATAAACCCTGAGAGAACGGAGAATAAACCCAGAGAGAGAGGAGAATAAACCCTGAGAGAGAGGAGAATAAACCCAGAGAGAGGAGAATAAACCCTGAGAGAGACGGGAATAAACCCTGAGGGAGAGGAGAATAAGCCCTGAGAGAGAGGCGAATAAACCCAGAGAGAGAGGAGAATGAACCCAGAGAGAGAGAGGAGAATAAACCCTGAGAGAGAAGAGAATAATCCCAGAGAGAGAGGAGCATAAACCCAGAGAGAGAGGAGAATAAAGCCTGAGAGAGAGGTGAATAAACCCTGAGAGAGAGGAGAATAAACCCAGAGAGAGAGGAGAATAAACCCAGAGAGGAGAATAAACCCTGAGAGAGAGGAGAATAAACCCAGAGAGAGAGGAGAATAAACCCTGAGAGAACGGAGAATAAACCCAGAGAGAGAGGAGAATAAACCCTGGGAGAGAGGAGAATAAACCCAGAGAGAGGAGAATAAACCCTGAGAGAGACAGGAATAAACCCTGAGGGAGAGCAGAATAAGCCCTGAGAGAGAGGAGAATGAACCCAGAGAGAGAGGAGAATAATCCCAGAGAGAGAGGAGAATGAACCGTGAGAGAGAGGAGAATAAACCCAGAGAGAGAGGAGAATAAACCCTGAGAGAGTGGAGAATATAGCCTGAGAGAGAGGATAATAAACCCAGAGAGAGAGGAGAACAATCCCAGAGAGAGAGAGGAGAATAAACCCTGAGAGGCAGAGGAGAATTAACCCTGAGAGAGAGGTGAATAAACCCCGTGAGAGAGGAGAATAAACCCTGAGAGAGTGAAAGATAGCAGAATAAACCCTGAGAGAGAGGAGAATAAACCCTGAAAGAGTGGAGAATAAACCCAGAGAGAGGGGAGAATAAACCCTGAGAGGAGAATTAACCCAGAGAGAGAGGAGAATAAACCCTGAGAGAGAAGAGAATAATCCCAGAGAGAGGAGAATAAACCCTGAGAGATAGGGGAATAAACCCTGAGAGAGAGGAGAATAAACCCTGAGAAAGAGGAGAATAAACCCAGAGAGAGAGGAGCATAAACCCAGAGAGAGAGAGGAGAAGAAACCCAGAGAGAGAGGAGAATAAAGCCTGAGAGAGAGGTGAATAAACCCTGAGAGAGAGGAGAATAAACCCCAAGAGAGAGAGAGAGAGAGAAGAGAATTAACCCTGAGAGGAAGAGGAGAATTAACCCTGAGAGAGAGGTGAATAAACCCAGAGAGAGAGGAGAATAAAGCCTGAGAGAGAGGAGAATAAACCCTGAGAGAGTGAAAGATAGCAGAATAAACCCTGAGAGAGAGGAGAATAAACCCTGAAAGAGTGGAGAATAAACCCAGAGAGAGGGGAGAATAATCCCAGAGAGAGGAGAATAAACCCAGAGAGAGAGGAGAATGAACCCAGAGAGAGAGAGGAGAATAATCCCAGAGAGAGAGGAGAATAAACCGTGAGAGAGAGGAGAATAAACCCTGAGAGAGAACATAATAATACCAGAGAGAGGAGAATAAACCCTGAGAGATAGGGGAATAAACCCTGAGAGAGAGGAGAATAAGCCCTGAGAAAGAGGAGAATAAACCCAGAGAGAGAGGAGCATAAACCCAGAGAGAGAGAGGAGAATAAACCCAGAGAGAGAGAAGAATAAAGCCTGAGAAAGAGGTGAATAAACCCTGAGAGAGAGGAGAATAAACCCAGAGAGAGATGAGAATAAACCCAGAGAGGAGAATAAACCCTGAGAGTGAGGAGAATAAACCCAGAGAGAGAGGAGAATAAACCCTGAGACAACGGAGAATAAACCCAGAGAGAGAGGAGAATAAACCCTGAGAGAGAGGAGAATAAACCCAGAGAGAGGAGAATAAACCCTGAGAGAAACGGGAATAAACCCTGAGGGAGAGGAGAATAAGCCCTGAGAGAGAGGCGAATAAACCCAGAGAGAGAGGAGAATGAACCCAGAGAGAGAGAGGAGAATAAACCCTGAGAGAGAAGAGAATAATCCCAGAGAGAGAGGAGCATAAACCCAGAGAGAGAGGAGAATAAAGCCTGAGAGAGAGGTGAATAAACCCTGAGAGAGAGGTGAATAAACCCTGAGAGAGAGGAGAATAAACCCAGAGAGATAGGAGAATAAACCCAGAGAGGAGAATAAACCCTGAGAGAGAGGAGAATAAACCCAGAGAGAGAGGAGAATAAACCCTGAGAGAACGGAGAATAAACCCAGAGAGAGAGGAGAATAAACCCTGAGAGAGAGGAGAATAAACCCAGAGAGAGGAGAATAAACCCTGAGAGAGACGGGAATAAACCCTGAGGGAGAGCAGAATAAGCCCTGAGAGAGAGGAGAATGAACCCAGAGAGAGAGGAGAATAATCCCAGAGAGAGAGGAGAATGAACCGTGAGAGAGAGGAGAATAAACCCAGAGAGGGAGGAGAATAAACCCTGAGAGTGGAGAATATAGCCTGAGAGAGAGGATAATAAACCCAGAGAGAGAGGAGAATAATCCCAGAGAGAGAGAGGAGAATTATCCCTGAGAGGCAGAGGAGAATTAACCCTGAGAGAGAGGTGAATAAACCCCGTGAGAGAGGAGAATAAACCCTGAGAGAGTGAAAGATAGCAGAATAAACCCTGAGAGAGAGGAGAATAAACCCTGAAAGAGTGGAGAATAAACCCAGAGAGAGGGGAGAATAAACCCTGAGAGGAGAATTAACCCAGAGAGAGAGGAGAATAATCCCAGAGAGAGGAGAATAAACCCTGAGAGATAGGGGAATAAACCCTGAGAGAGAGGAGAATAAACCCTGAGAAAGAGGAGAATAAACCCAGAGAGAGAGGAGCATAAACCCAGAGAGAGAGAGGAGAATAAACCCAGAGAGAGAGGAGAATAAAGCCTGAGAGAGAGGTGAATAAACCCTGAGAGAGAGGAGAATAAACCCAGAGAGGAGAATGAACCCTGAGAGAGAGGAGAATAAACCCAGAGAGAGAGGAGAATAAACCCTGAGAGAACGGAGAATAAACCCAGAGAGAGAGGAGAATAAACCCTGAGAGAGAGGAGAATAAACCCAGAGAGAGGAGAATAAACCCTGAGAGAGACGGGAATAAACCCTGAGGGAGAAGAGAATAAGCCCTGAGAGAGAGGCGAATAAACCCAAAGAGAGAGGAGAATGAACCCAGAGAGAGAGGAGAATAATTCCAGAGAGAGAGGAGAATAAACCGTGAGAGAGAGGAGAATAAACCCAGAGAGAGAGGAGAATAAACCCTGAGAGAGTGGAGAATAAACCCTGAGAGAGTGGAGAATATACCCTGAGAGAGAGGATAATAAACCCAGAGAGAGAGGAGAATAATCCCAGAGAGAGAGGAGAATATACCCTGAGAGAGAGGATAATAAACCCTGAGAGAGTGGAGAATAAACCCAGAGAGAGGGGAGAATAAACCCTGAGAGAGAGGAGAATAAACCCAGAGAGAGAGGAGAATAATCCCAGAGAGAGAGAAGAATAAACCGTGAGAGAGAGGAGAATAAACCCAGAGAGAGAGGAGAATAAACCCTGAGAGAGTGGAGAATATACCCTGAGAGAGAGGATAATAAACCCAGAGAGAGAGGAGAATAATCCCAGAGAGAGAGAGGAGAATATACCCTGAGAGAGAGGATAATAAACCCTGAGAGAGTGGAGAATAAACCCAGAGAGAGAGGAGAATAAACCCTGTGAGAGGGGAGAATAAACCCCGAGAGAGTGGAGAATAAACCCACAGAGAGGGGAGAATAAACCCTGAGAGAGAGGAGAATAAATCCAGAGAGAGAGGAGAATAAACCCAGAGAGAGTGGAGAACAAACCCAGAGAGAGAGGAGAATAATCCCAGAGAGAGGAGAATAAACCCTGAGAGAGACGAGAATAACCCCTGAGAGAGAGGTGAATAAACCCAGAGAGAGAGAGAAGAATAAACCATGAGAGAGAGGAGAATGAACCCTGAGAGAGAGGTGCAGAAACCCAGAGAGAGAGAGAGAGGAGAATAAACCCAGAGAGAGAGGGAGAGAGAGAGAGAGGAGATAAACCCTGAGAGTGAGGAGAATAAACCCTGAGAGAGTGGAGAATAAACCCAGAGAGAGAGGAGAATAAACCCTGAGAGAGTGGAGAATAAACCCAGAGAGAGAGGAGAATAAACCCAAAGAGAGAGGCGAATAAACCCAGAGAGAGAGGAGAATAAACCCATCGAGAGATGCGAATGAACCCAGAGAGAGAGGAGAATAAACCCAGAGAGAGAGGAGAATAAACCCTGAGAGAGTGGAGAATATACCCTGAGAGAGAGGATAATAAACCCTGAGAGAGAGGAAAATAAACCCAGAGAGAGAGGAGAATAAACCCTAAGAGAACGGAGAATAAACCCAGAGAGAGAGGAGAATAAACCCTGGGAGAGAGGAGAATAAACCCTGGGAGAGAGGAGAATAAACCCAGAGAGAGGAGAATAAACCCTGAGAGAGACGGGAATAAACCCTGAGGGAGAGCAGAATAAGCCCTGAGAGAGAGGAGAATGAACCCAGAGAGAGAGGAGAATAATCCCAGAGAGAGAGGAGAATGAACCGTGAGAGAGAGGAGAATAAACCCAGAGAGAGAGGAGAATAAACCCTGAGAGAGTGGAGAATATAGCCTGAGAGAGAGGATAATAAACCCAGAGAGAGAGGAGAATAATCCCAGAGAGAGAGAGGAGAATAAACCCTGAGAGGCAGAGGAGAATTAACCCTGAGAGAGAGGTGAATAAACGCCGTGAGAGAGGAGAATAAACCCTGAGAGAGTGAAAGATAGCAGAATAAACCCTGAGAGAGAGGAGAATAAACCCTGAAAGAGTGGAGAATAAACCCAGAGAGAGGGGAGAATAAACCCTGAGAGGAGAATTAACCCAGAGAGAGAGGAGAATAAACCCTGAGAGAGAAGAGAATAATCCCAGAGAGAGGAGAATAAACCCTGAGAGATAGGGGAATAAACCCTGAGAGAGAGGAGAATAAACCCTGAGAAAGAGGAGAGTAAACCCAGAGAGAGAGGAGCATAAACCCAGAGAGAGAGAGGAGAATAAACCCAGAGAGAGAGGAGAATAAAGCCTGAGAGAGAGGTGAATAAACCCTGAGAGAGAGGAGAATAAACCCAGAGAGAGAGGAGAATAAACCCCAAGAGAGAGAGAGAGAGAGAAGAGAATTAACCCTGAGAGGAAGAGGAGAATTAACCCTGAGAGAGAGGTGAATAAACCCAGAGAGAGAGGGGAATAAACCCTGAGAGAGAGGAGAATAAACCCTGAGAGAGTGAAAGATAGCAGAATAAACCCTGAGAGAGAGGAGAATAAACCCTGAAAGAGTGGAGAATAAACCCAGAGAGAGGGGAGAATAATCCCAGAGAGAGGAGAATAAACCCAGAGAGAGAGGAGAATGAACCCAGAGAGAGAGAGGAGAATAATCCCAGAGAGAGAGGAGAATAAACCGTGAGAGAGAGGAGAATAAACCCTGAGAGAGAACATAATAATACCAGAGAGAGGAGAATAAACCCTGAGAGATAGGGGAATAAACCCTGAGAGAGAGGAGAATAAGCCCTGAGAAAGAGGAGAATAAACCCAGAGAGAGAGGAGCATAAACCCAGAGAGAGAGAGGAGAATAAACCCAGAGAGAGAGGAGAATAAAGCCTGAGAAAGAGGTGAATAAACCCTGAGAGAGAGGAGAATAAACCCAGAGAGAGATGAGAATAAACCCAGAGAGGAGAATAAACACTGAGAGTGAGGAGAATAAACCCAGAGAGAGAGGAGAATAAACCCTGAGAGAACGGAGAATAAACCCAGAGAGAGAGGAGAATAAACCCTGAGAGAGAGGAGAATAAACCCAGAGAAAGGAGAATAAACCCTGAGAGAGACGGGAATAAACCCTGAGGGAGAGGAGAATATACCCTGAGAGAGAGGATAATAAACCCAGAGAGAGAGGAGAATAATCCCAGAGAGAGAGAGGAGAATATACCCTGAGAGAGAGGATAATAAACCCTGAGAGAGTGGAGAATAAACCCAGAGAGAGGGGAGAATAAACCCTGAGAGAGAGGAGAATAAACCCAGAGAGAGAGGAGAATAATCCCAGAGAGAGAGGAGAATAAACCGTGAGAGAGAGGAGAATAAACCCAGAGAGAGAGGAGAATAAACCCTGAGAGAGTGGAGAATATACCCTGAGAGAGAGGATAATAAACCCAGAGAGAGAGGAGAATAATCCCAGAGAGAGAGAGGAGAATATACCCTGAGAGAGAGGATAATAAACCCTGAGAGAGTGGAGAATAAACCCAGAGAGAGAGGAGAATAAACCCTGTGAGAGGGGAGAATAAACCCCGAGAGAGTGGAGAATAAACCCACAGAGAGGGGAGAATAAACCCTGAGAGAGAGGAGAATAAATCCAGAGAGAGAGGAGAATAAACCCAGAGAGAGTGGAGAACAAACCCAGAGAGAGAGAGAAGAATAAACCATGAGAGAGAGGAGAATGAACCCTGAGAGAGAGGTGCAGAAACCCAGAGAGAGGAGAATAAACCCTGAGAGAGACGAGAATAACCCCTGAGAAAGAGGTGAATAAACCCAGAGAGAGAGAGAAGAATAAACCATGAGAGAGAGGAGAATGAACCCTGAGAGAGAGGTGCAGAAACCCAGAGAGAGAGAGAGAGGAGAATAAACCCAGAGAGAGAGGGAGAGAGAGAGAGAGGAGATAAACCCTGAGAGTGAGGAGAATAAACCCTGAGAGAGTGGAGAATAAACCCAGAGAGAGAGGAGAATAAACCCTGAGAGAGTGGAGAATAAACCCAGAGAGAGAGGAGAATAAACCCAAAGAGAGAGGCGAATAAACCCAGAGAGAGAGGAGAATGAACCCATCGAGAGATGCGAATGAACCCAGAGAGAGAGGAGAATAAACCCAGAGAGAGAGGAGAATAAACCCTGAGAGAGTGGAGAATATACCCTGAGAGAGAGGATAAGAAACCCTGAGAGAGTGGAGAATAAACCCAGAGAGAGGGGAGAATAAACCCTGAGAGAGAAGAGAATAATCCCAGAGAGGGGAGAATAAACCCTGAGAGAGAACATAATAATACCAGAGAGAGGAGAATAAACCCTGAGAGATAGGGGAATAAACCCTGAGAGAGAGGAGAATAAGCCCTGAGAAAGAGGAGAATAAACCCAGAGAGAGAGGAGCATAAACCCAGAGAGAGAGAGGAGAATAAACCCAGAGAGAGAGGAGAATAAAGCCTGAGAAAGAGGTGAATAAACCCTGAGAGAGAGGAGAATAAACCCAGAGAGAGATGAGAATAAACCCAGAGAGGAGAATAAACCCTGAGAGAGAGGAGAATAAACCCAGATAGAGAGGAGAATAAACCCTGAGAGAACGGAGAATAAACCCAGAGAGAGAGGAGAATAAACCCTGGGAGAGAGGAGAATAAACCCAGAGAGAGGAGAATAAACCCTGAGAGAGACGGGAATAAACCCTGAGGGAGAGCAGAATAAGCCCTGAGAGAGAGGAGAATGAACCCAGAGAGAGAGGAGAATAATCCCAGAGAGAGAGGAGAATGAACCGTGAGAGAGAGGAGAATAAACCCAGAGAGAGAGGAGAATAAACCCTGAGAGAGTGGAGAATATAGCCTGAGAGAGAGGATAATAAACCCAGAGAGAGGAGAATAAACCCTGAGAGAGACGGGAATAAACCCTGAGGGAGAGGAGAATAAGCCCTGAGAGAGAGGCGAATAAACCCAGAGAGAGAGGAGAATAAACCCTGAGAGAGAGGAGAATAAACCCAGAGAGAGGAGAATAAACCCTGAGAGAGACGGGAATAAACCCTGAGGGAGAGGAGAATAAGCCCTGAGAGAGAGGCGAATAAACCCAGAGAGAGAGGAGAATGAACCCAGAGAGAGAGAGGAGAATAAACCCTGAGAGAGAAGAGAATAATCCCAGAGAGAGAGGAGCATAAACCCAGAGAGAGAGGAGAATAAAGCCTGAGAGAGAGGTGAATAAACCCTGAGAGAGAGGAGAATAACCCCAGAGAGAGAGGAGAATAAACCCAGAGAGGAGAATAAACCCTGAGAGAGAGGAGAATAAACCCAGAGAGAGAGGAGAATAAACCCTGAGAGAGTGGAGAATAAACCCAGAGAGAGAGGAGAATAAACCCTGGGAGAGAGGAGAATAAACCCAGAGAGAGGAGAATAAACCCTGAGAGAGACGGGAATAAACCCTGAGGGAGAGCAGAATAAGCCCTGAGAGAGAGGAGAATGAACCCAGAGAGAGAGGAGAATAATCCCAGAGAGAGAGGAGAATGAACCGTGAGAGAGAGGAGAATAAACCCAGAGAGAGGAGAATAAACCCTGAGAGAGACGGGAATAAACCCTGAGGGAGAGCAGAATAAGCCCTGAGAGAGAGGAGAATGAACCCAGAGAGAGAGGAGAATGAACCGTGAGAGAGAGGAGAATAAACCCAGAGAGAGAGGAGAATAAACCCTGAGAGAGTGGAGAATATAGCCTGAGAGAGAGGATAATAAACCCAGAGAGAGAGGAGAATAATCCCAGAGAGAGAGAGGAGAATAAACCCTGAGAGGCAGAGGAGAATTAACCCTGAGAGAGAGGTGAATAAACCCCGTGAGAGAGGAGAATAAACCCTGAGAGAGTGAAAGATAGCAGAATAAACCCTGAGAGAGAGGAGAATAAACCCTGAAAGAGTGGAGAATAAACCCAGAGAGAGGGGAGAAAAAACCCTGAGAGGAGAATTAACCCAGAGAGAGATGAGAATAAACCCTGAGAGAGAAGAGAATAATCCCAGAGAGAGGAGAATAAACCCTGAGAGATAGGGGAATAAACCCTGAGAGAGAGGAGAATAAACCCTGAGAAAGAGGAGAATAAACCCAGAGAGAGAGGAGCATAAACCCAGAGAGAGAGAGGAGAATAAACCCAGAGAGAGAGGAGAATAAAGCCTGAGAGAGAGGTGAATAAACCCTGAGAGAGAGGAGAATAAACCCAGAGAGGAGAATAAACCCTGAGAGAGAGGAGAATAAACCCAGAGAGAGAGGAGAATAAACCCAGAGAGGAGAATAAACCCTGAGAGAGAGGAGAATAAACCCAGAGAGAGAGGAGAATAAACCCTGAGAGAACGGAGAATAAACCCAGAGAGAGAGGAGAATAAACCCTGGGAGAGAGGAGAATAAACCCAGAGAGAGGAGAATAAACCCTGAGAGAGACGGGAATAAACCCTGAGGGAGAGCAGAATAAGCCCTGAGAGAGAGGAGAATGAACCCAGAGAGAGAGGAGAATAATCCCAGAGAGAGAGGAGAATGAACCGTGAGAGAGAGGAGAATAAACCCAGAGAGAGGAGAATAAACCCTGAGAGAGACGGGAATAAACCCTGAGGGAGAGCAGAATAAGCCCTGAGAGAGACGAGAATGAACCCAGAGAGAGAGGAGAATAATCCCAGAGAGAGAGGAGAATGAACCGTGAGAGAGAGGAGAATAAACCCAGAGAGAGAGGAGAATAAACCCTGAGAGAGTGGAGAATATAGCCTGAGAGAGAGGATAATAAACCCAGAGAGAGAGGAGAATAATCCCAGAGAGAGAGAGGAGAATAAACCCTGAGAGGCAGAGGAGAATTAACCCTGAGAGAGAGGTGAATAAACCCCGTGAGAGAGGAGAATAAACCCTGAGAGAGTGAAAGATAGCAGAATAAACCCTGAGAGAGAGGAGAATAAACCCTGAAAGAGTGGAGAATAAACCCAGAGAGAGGGGAGAAAAAACCCTGAGAGGAGAATTAACCCAGAGAGAGAGGAGAATAAACCCTGAGAGAGAAGAGAATAATCCCAGAGAGAGGAGAATAAACCCTGAGAGATAGGGGAATAAACCCTGAGAGAGAGGAGAAGAAACCCTGAGAAAGAGGAGAATAAACCCAGAGAGAGAGGAGAATAAACCCTGAGAGAGTGGAGAATAAACCCAGAGAGAGAGGAGAATAAACCCAAAGAGAGAGGCGAATAAACCCAGAGAGAGAGGAGAATAAACCCATCGAGAGATGCGAATGAACCCAGAGAGAGAGGAGAATAAACCCAGAGAGAGAGGAGAATAAACCCTGAGAGAGTGGAGAATATACCCTGAGAGAGAGGATAAGAAACCCTGAGAGAGTGGAGAATAAACCCAGAGAGAGGGGAGAATAAACCCTGAGAGAGAAGAGAATAATCCCAGAGAGGGGAGAATAAACCCTGAGAGAGAACATAATAATACCAGAGAGAGGAGAATAAACCCTGAGAGATAGGGGAATAAACCCTGAGAGAGAGGAGAATAAGCCCTGAGAAAGAGGAGAATAAACCCAGAGAGAGAGGAGCATAAACCCAGAGAGAGAGAGGAGAATAAACCCAGAGAGAGAGGAGAATAAAGCCTGAGAAAGAGGTGAATAAACCCTGAGAGAGAGGAGAATAAACCCAGAGAGAGATGAGAATAAACCCAGAGAGGAGAATAAACCCTGAGAGAGAGGAGAATAAACCCAGATAGAGAGGAGAATAAACCCTGAGAGAACGGAGAATAAACCCAGAGAGAGAGGAGAATAAACCCTGGGAGAGAGGAGAATAAACCCAGAGAGAGGAGAATAAACCCTGAGAGAGACGGGAATAAACCCTGAGGGAGAGCAGAATAAGCCCTGAGAGAGAGGAGAATGAACCCAGAGAGAGAGGAGAATAATCCCAGAGAGAGAGGAGAATGAACCGTGAGAGAGAGGAGAATAAACCCAGAGAGAGAGGAGAATAAACCCTGAGAGAGTGGAGAATATAGCCTGAGAGAGAGGATAATAAACCCAGAGAGAGGAGAATAAACCCTGAGAGAGACGGGAATAAACCCTGAGGGAGAGGAGAATAAGCCCTGAGAGAGAGGCGAATAAACCCAGAGAGAGAGGAGAATAAACCCTGAGAGAGAGGAGAATAAACCCAGAGAGAGGAGAATAAACCCTGAGAGAGACGGGAATAAACCCTGAGGGAGAGGAGAATAAGCCCTGAGAGAGAGGCGAATAAACCCAGAGAGAGAGGAGAATGAACCCAGAGAGAGAGAGGAGAATAAACCCTGAGAGAGAAGAGAATAATCCCAGAGAGAGAGGAGCATAAACCCAGAGAGAGAGGAGAATAAAGCCTGAGAGAGAGGTGAATAAACCCTGAGAGAGAGGAGAATAACCCCAGAGAGAGAGGAGAATAAACCCAGAGAGGAGAATAAACCCTGAGAGAGAGGAGAATAAACCCAGAGAGAGAGGAGAATAAACCCTGAGAGAGTGGAGAATAAACCCAGAGAGAGAGGAGAATAAACCCTGGGAGAGAGGAGAATAAACCCAGAGAGAGGAGAATAAACCCTGAGAGAGACGGGAATAAACCCTGAGGGAGAGCAGAATAAGCCCTGAGAGAGAGGAGAATGAACCCAGAGAGAGAGGAGAATAATCCCAGAGAGAGAGGAGAATGAACCGTGAGAGAGAGGAGAATAAACCCAGAGAGAGGAGAATAAACCCTGAGAGAGACGGGAATAAACCCTGAGGGAGAGCAGAATAAGCCCTGAGAGAGAGGAGAATGAACCCAGAGAGAGAGGAGAATGAACCGTGAGAGAGAGGAGAATAAACCCAGAGAGAGAGGAGAATAAACCCTGAGAGAGTGGAGAATATAGCCTGAGAGAGAGGATAATAAACCCAGAGAGAGAGGAGAATAATCCCAGAGAGAGAGAGGAGAATAAACCCTGAGAGGCAGAGGAGAATTAACCCTGAGAGAGAGGTGAATAAACCCCGTGAGAGAGGAGAATAAACCCTGAGAGAGTGAAAGATAGCAGAATAAACCCTGAGAGAGAGGAGAATAAACCCTGAAAGAGTGGAGAATAAACCCAGAGAGAGGGGAGAAAAAACCCTGAGAGGAGAATTAACCCAGAGAGAGATGAGAATAAACCCTGAGAGAGAAGAGAATAATCCCAGAGAGAGGAGAATAAACCCTGAGAGATAGGGGAATAAACCCTGAGAGAGAGGAGAATAAACCCTGAGAAAGAGGAGAATAAACCCAGAGAGAGAGGAGCATAAACCCAGAGAGAGAGAGGAGAATAAACCCAGAGAGAGAGGAGAATAAAGCCTGAGAGAGAGGTGAATAAACCCTGAGAGAGAGGAGAATAAACCCAGAGAGGAGAATAAACCCTGAGAGAGAGGAGAATAAACCCAGAGAGAGAGGAGAATAAACCCAGAGAGGAGAATAAACCCTGAGAGAGAGGAGAATAAACCCAGAGAGAGAGGAGAATAAACCCTGAGAGAACGGAGAATAAACCCAGAGAGAGAGGAGAATAAACCCTGGGAGAGAGGAGAATAAACCCAGAGAGAGGAGAATAAACCCTGAGAGAGACGGGAATAAACCCTGAGGGAGAGCAGAATAAGCCCTGAGAGAGAGGAGAATGAACCCAGAGAGAGAGGAGAATAATCCCAGAGAGAGAGGAGAATGAACCGTGAGAGAGAGGAGAATAAACCCAGAGAGAGGAGAATAAACCCTGAGAGAGACGGGAATAAACCCTGAGGGAGAGCAGAATAAGCCCTGAGAGAGACGAGAATGAACCCAGAGAGAGAGGAGAATAATCCCAGAGAGAGAGGAGAATGAACCGTGAGAGAGAGGAGAATAAACCCAGAGAGAGAGGAGAATAAACCCTGAGAGAGTGGAGAATATAGCCTGAGAGAGAGGATAATAAACCCAGAGAGAGAGGAGAATAATCCCAGAGAGAGAGAGGAGAATAAACCCTGAGAGGCAGAGGAGAATTAACCCTGAGAGAGAGGTGAATAAACCCTGTGAGAGAGGAGAATAAACCCTGAGAGAGTGAAAGATAGCAGAATAAACCCTGAGAGAGAGGAGAATAAACCCTGAAAGAGTGGAGAATAAACCCAGAGAGAGGGGAGAAAAAACCCTGAGAGGAGAATTAACCCAGAGAGAGAGGAGAATAAACCCTGAGAGAGAAGAGAATAATCCCAGAGAGAGGAGAATAAACCCTGAGAGATAGGGGAATAAACCCTGAGAGAGAGGAGAATAAACCCTGAGAAAGAGGAGAATAAACCCAGAGAGAGAGGAGCATAAACCCAGAGAGAGAGAGGAGAATAAACCCAGAGAGAGAGGAGAATAAAGCCTGAGAGAGAGGTGAATAAACCCTGAGAGAGAGGAGAATAAACCCAGAGAGGAGAATAAACCCTGAGAGAGAGGAGAATAAACCCAGAGAGAGAGGAGAATAAACCCTGAGAGAACGGAGAATAAACCCAGAGAGAGAGAGGAGAATAAACCCTGAGAGAGAGGAGAATAAACCCAGAGAGAGGAGAATAAACCCTGAGAGAGACGGGAATAAACCCTGAGGGAGAGGAGAATAAGCCCTGAGAGAGAGGCGAATAAACCCAAAGAGAGAGGAGAATGAACCCAGAGAGAGAGGAGAATAATTCCAGAGAGAGAGGAGAATAAACCGTGAGAGAGAGGAGAATAAACCCAGAGAGAGAGGAGAATAAACCCTGAGAGAGTGGAGAATATACCCTGAGAGAGAGGATAATAAACGCAGAGAGAGAGGAGAATAATCCCAGAGAGAGAGAGGAGAATATACCCTGAGAGAGAGGATAATAAACCCTGAGAGAGTGGAGAATAAACCCAGAGAGAGGGGAGAATAAACCCTGAGTGAGAGGAGAATAAACCCAGAGAGAGAGGAGAATAATCCCAGAGAGAGAGGAGAATAAACCGTGAGAGAGAGGAGAATAAACCCAGAGAGAGAGGAGAATAAACCCTGAGAGAGTGGAGAATATACCCTGAGAGAGAGGATAATAAACCCAGAGAGAGAGGAGAATAATCCCAGAGAGAGAGAGGAGAATATACCCTGAGAGAGAGGATAATAAACCCTGAGAGAGTGGAGAATAAACCCGAGAGAGAGGAGAATAAACCCTGTGAGAGGGGAGAATAAACCCCGAGAGAGTGGAGAATAAACCCACAGAGAGGGGAGAATAAACCCTGAGAGAGAGGAGAATAAATCCAGAGAGAGAGGAGAATAAACCCAGAGAGAGTGGAGAACAAACCCAGAGAGAGAGGAGAATAATCCCAGAGAGAGGAGAATAAACCCTGAGAGAGACGAGAATAACCCCTGAGAGAGAGGTGAATAAACCCAGAGAGAGAGAGGAGAATAAACCATGAGAGAGAGGAGAATGAACCGTGAGAGAGAGGTGCAGAAACCCAGAGAGAGAGAGAGAGGAGAATTAACCCAGAGAGAGAGGGAGAGAGAGAGAGAGGAGATAAACCCTGAGAGTGAGGAGAATAAACCCTGAGAGAGTGGAGAATAAACCCAGAGAGAGAGGAGAATAAACCCTGAGAGAGTGGAGAATAAACCCAGAGAGAGAAGAGAATAAACCCAAAGAGAGAGGCGAATAAACCCAGAGAGAGAGGAGAATAAACCCATCGAGAGATGCGAATGAACCCAGAGAGAGAGGAGAATAAACCCAGAGAGAGAGGAGAATAAACCCTGAGAGAGTGGAGAATATACCCTGAGAGAGAGGATAATAAACCCTGAGAGAGTGGAGAATAAACCCAGAGAGAGGGGAGAATAAACCCTGAGAGAGAAGAGAATAATCCCAGAGAGGGGAGAATAAACCCTGAGAGAGAACATAATAATACCAGAGAGAGGAGAATAAACCCTGAGAGATAGGGGAATAAACCCTGAGAGAGAGGAGAATAAGCCCTGAGAAAGAGGAGAATAAACCCAGAGAGAGAGGAGCATAAACCCAGAGAGAGAGAGGAGAATAAACCCAGAGAGAGAGGAGAATAAAGCCTGAGAAAGAGGTGAATAAACCCTGAGAGAGAGGAGAATAAACCCAGAGAGAGATGAGAATAAACCCAGAGAGGAGAATAAACCCTGAGAGAGAGGAGAATAAACCCAGATAGAGAGGAGAATAAACCCTGAGAGAACGGAGAATAAACCCAGAGAGAGAGGAGAATAAACCCTGGGAGAGAGGAGAATAAACCCAGAGAGAGGAGAATAAACCCTGAGAGAGACGGGAATAAACCCTGAGGGAGAGCAGAATAAGCCCTGAGAGAGAGGAGAATGAACCCAGAGAGAGAGGAGAATAATCCCAGAGAGAGAGGAGAATGAACCGTGAGAGAGAGGAGAATAAACCCAGAGAGAGAGGAGAATAAACCCTGAGAGAGTGGAGAATATAGCCTGAGAGAGAGGATAATAAACCCAGAGAGAGAGGAGAATAATCCCAGAGAGAGAGAGGAGAATAAACCCTGAGAGGCAGAGGAGAATTAACCCTGAGAGAGAGGTGAATAAACCCCGTGAGAGAGGAGAATAAACCCTGAGAGAGTGAAAGATAGCAGAATAAACCCTGAGAGAGAGGAGAATAAACCCTGAAAGAGTGGAGAATAAACCCAGAGAGAGGGGAGAAAAAACCCTGAGAGGAGAATTAACCCAGAGAGAGAGGAGAATAAACCCTGAGAGAGAAGAGAATAATCCCAGAGAGAGGAGAATAAACCCTGAGAGATAGGGGAATAAACCCTGAGAGAGAGGAGAATAAACCCTGAGAAAGAGGAGAATAAACCCAGAGAGAGAGGAGCATAAACCCAGAGAGAGAGAGGAGAATAAACCCAGAGAGAGAGGAGAATAAAGCCTGAGAGAGAGGTGAATAAACCCTGAGAGAGAGGAGAATATACCCAGAGAGGAGAATAAACCCTGAGAGAGAGGAGAATAAACCCAGAGAGAGAGGAGAATAAACCCTGAGAGAACGGAGAATAAACCCAGAGAGAGAGGAGAATAAACACTAAGAGAGAGGAGAATAAATCCAGAGAGAGGAGAATAAACCCTGAGAGAGACGGGAATAAACCCTGAGGGAGAGGAGAATAAGCCCTGAGAGAGAGGCGAATAAACCCAAAGAGAGAGGAGAATGAACCCAGAGAGAGAGGAGAATAATCCCAGAGAGAGGAGAATAAACCGTGAGAGAGAGGATAATAAACCCAGAGAGAGAGGAGAATAATCCCAGAGAGAGAGAGGAGAATATACCCTGAGAGAGAGGATAATAAACCCTGAGAGAGTGGAGAATAAACCCAGAGAGAGGGGAGAATAAACCCTGAGAGAGAGGAGAATAAACCCAGAGAGAGAGGAGAATAATCCCAGAGAGAGAGGAGAATAAACCGTGAGAGAGAGGAGAATAAACCCAGAGAGAGAGGAGAATAAACCCTGAGAGAGTGGAGAATATACCCTGAGAGAGTGGAGAATATACCCTGAGAGAGAGGATAATAAACCCAGAGAGAGAGGAGAATAATCCCAGAGAGAGAGAGGAGAATATACCCTGAATAAACCCTGAGAGAGTGGAGAATAAACCCAGAGAGAGAGGAGAATAAACCCTGTGAGAGGGGAGAATAAACCCCGAGAGAGTGGAGAATAAACCCACAGAGAGGGGAGAATAAACCCTGAGAGAGAGGAGAATAAATCCAGAGAGAGAGAAGAATAAACCCAGAGAGAGTGGAGAACAAACCCAGAGAGAGAGGAGAATAATCCCAGAGAGAGGAGATTAAACCCTGAGAGAGACGAGAATAACCCCTGAGAGAGAGGTGAATAAACCCAGAGAGAGAGAGAAGAATAAACCATGAGAGAGAGGAGAATGAACCCTGAGAGAGAGGTGCAGAAACCCAGAGAGAGAGAGAGAGGAGAATAAACCCAGAGAGAGAGGGAGAGAGAGAGAGAGGAGATAAACCCTGAGAGTGAGGAGAATAAACCCTGAGAGAGTGGAGAATAAACCCAGAGAGAGAGGAGAATAAACCCTGAGAGAGTGGAGAGTAAACCCAGAGAGAGAGGAGAATAAACCCAAAGAGAGAGGCGAATAAACCCAGAGAGAGAGGAGAATAAACCCAGAGAGAGAGGAGAATAAACCCTGAGAGAGTGGAGAATATACCCTGAGAGAGAGGATAATAAACCCTGAGAGAGTGGAGAATAAACCCAGAGAGAGGGGAGAATAAACCCTGAGAGAGAAGAGAATAATCCCAGAGAGGGGAGAATAAACCCTGAGAGATAGGGGATTAAACCCTGAGAGAGAGATGAATAAACCCTGAGAGAGAAGAGAATAATCCCAGAGAGAGGAGAATAAACCCTGAGAGATAGGGGATTAAACCCTGAGAGAGAGGAGAAGAAGCCCTGGGAAAGAGGAGAATCAACCCAGAGAGAGAGGAGCATAAACCCAGAGAGAGAGAGGAGAATAAACCCAGAGAGAGAGGAGAATAAAGCCTGAGAGAGAGGAGAATAAACCCTGAGAGAGAGGAGAATAAAGCCTGAGAGAGTGGAGAATAAACCCTGAGAGAGAGGAGAATAAACCCTGAGAGAGAGGAGAATAAACCCAGAGAGGAGAATAAACCCTGAGAGAGAGGAGAATAAACCCAGAGAGAGAGGAGAATAAACCCTGAGAGAACGGAGAATAAACCCAGAGAGAGAGGAGAATAAAACCTGAGAGAGAGGAGAATAAACCCAGAGAGAGGAGAATAAACCCTGAGAGAGACGGGAATAAACCCTGAGAGAGAGGGAGAGAGAGAAGAATTAACCCCGAGAGAGACAGAGAGAGGAGAATAAACCGTGCGAGAGAGGAGCGTACACCCAGAGAGAGAGGAGAATAAACCCTGAGAGAGAGGTGAATAAACCCAGAGAGAGAGGAGAAAAACCTTGAGACAGAGAGGATAATAAACACTGAGAGAGAAGAGAATAAAGCCTGAGAGAGAGAGAGAGAGAGAGAGAGAGAGGAGAATAATCCCAGGGAGAGGAGAATAAACCCTGAGAGAGAGGTAGAGAGAGAGGACAATAAGCCCAGAGGCAGAGAGAGAGGAGAATAAACCCAGAGAGAGAGGGAGAGAGAGAGAGAGAGGAGATACACCCTGAGATTGAGAGGAGAATAAACCCTGAGAAAGAAAGGAGAATAAACCCTGAGAGAGAGGTGAATAAACCAAGAGAGAGAGGAGAATAAACCCTGAGAGAGAGAGATAGGGAGATAGAGAAGAATCAATCCCCAAAAGAGAGATGGAAAGAGGAGAATTAACCCTGAGAGAGAGGAGAATAAAGCCTGAGAGAGTGGAGAATAAACCCCAAGAGAGAGAGAGAGAGAGAAGAGAACTAACCCTGAGAGGAAGAGGAGAATTAACCCTGAGAGAGAGGTGAATAAACCCAGAGAGAGAGGAGAATAAACCCTGAGAGAGAGGAGAAAAAACCCCAAGAGAGAGAGAGAGAGAGAAGAGAATTAACCCTGAGAGGAAGAGGAGAATTAACCCTGAGAGAGAGGAGAATCAACCCAGAGAAAGAGGAGCATAAACCATGAGAGAGAGAGGAGAATAAACCCAGAGAGAGAGGCGAATAAAGCCTGAAAGAGAGGTGAATAAACCCTGAGAGAGAGGAGAATAAACCCAGAGAGAGAGGAGAATAAACCCTGAGAGAGAGGAGAATAAACCCAGAGAGAGAGGAGAATAAACCCTGAGAGAACGGAGAATTAACCCAGAGAGAGAGGAGAATAAACCCTGAGAGAGAGGAGAATAATCCCAGAGAGAGGAGAATAAACCGTGAGAGAGAGGAGAATAAACCCTGAGAGAGAGGAGAATAAACCCTGAGAGAGTGGAGAATATACCCTGAGAGAGGAGAATAAACCCTGAGAGAGTGGAGAATAAACCCAGAGAGAGGAGAATAAACCCTGAGAGATAGGGGAATAAACCCTGAGAGGAGAATTAACCCAGAGAGAGAGAGGAGAATAAAACCTGAGAGATGAGAGAATAATCCCAGAGAGAGGAGAATAAACCCTGAGAGAGATGGGAATAAACCCTGAGGGAGAGCAGAATAAGCCCTGAGAAAGAGGAGAATAAACCCAGAGAGAGAGGAGCATAAACCCAGAGAGAGAGAGGAGAATAAACCCTGAGAGAGAGGAGAATAAAGCCTGAGAGAGAGGTGAATAAACCCTGAGAGAGAGGAGAATAAACCCAGAGAGAGAGGAGAATAAACCCAGAGAGGAGAATAAACCCTGAGAGAGAGGAGAATAAAGCCTGAGAGAGAGGTGAATAAACCCTGAGAGAGTGGAGAATAAACCCAGAGAGAGGGGAGAATAAACCCTGAGAGAGAGGTGAATAAACCCTGAGAGAGAGGAGAATAATCCCTGAGAGGGGAGAATAAACCCAGAGAGCGAGGAGAATAAACCCAAAGAGGAGAATAAACACAGAGAGAGAGGAGCATAAACCCAGAGAGAAAGGAGCATAAACCCAGAGAGAGAGAGGAGAATAAACCCAGAGAGAGAGAGGAGAATAAACCCAGAGAGAGAGAGGAGAATAAACCCAGAGAGAGAGGAGAATAAACCCAGAGAGAGGAGAATAAAGCCTGAGAGAGAGGAGAATAAACCCAGAGAGGAGAATAAACACTGAGAGAGAGGAGAATAAACCCTGAGAGAGAGGAGCATAAACCCAGAGAGAGAGAGGAGAATAAACCCAGAGAGAGAGAGGAGAATAAACCCAGAGAGAGAGGAGAATAAACCCAGAGAGAGGAGAATAAAGCCTGAGAGAGAGGAGAATAAACCCAGAGAGGAGAATAAACACTGAGAGAGAGGAGAATAAACCCAGAGAGAGAGGAGAATAAACCCTGAGAGAACGGAGAAGAAACCCAGAGAGAGAGAGGAGAATAAACCCAAAGAGAGAGGAGAATAAAGCCTGAGAGAGAGGAGAATAAACCCTGAGAGAGAGGAGAATAAACCCAGAGAGAGAGGAGAATAAACCCAGAGAGAGAGGAGAATAAACCCTGAGAGAACGGAGAAGAAACCCAGAGAGAGAGGAGAATAAACCCAGAGAGAGAGGAGAATAATCCCAGAGAGAGAGGAGAATAAACCCTGAGAGTGGAGAATATACCCTGAGAGAGAGGATAATAAACCCAGAGAGAGAGGAGAATAATCCCAGAGAGAGAGAGGAGAATAAACCCTGAGAGGAGGTGAAGAATTAAACCAGAGAGAGAGGTGAATAAACCCGGTGAGAGAGGAGAATAAACCCTGAGAGAGTAAAAGAAAGCAGAATAAACCCTGAGAGAGAGGAGCATAAACCCAGAGAGAGAGAGGAGAATAAACCCAGAGAGAGAGGAGAATAAACCCAGAGAGAGAGAGGAGAATAAACCCTGAGAGAGAGGAGAATAAACCCAGAGAGAGAGGAGAATAAACCCAGAGAGGAAAATAAACCCTGAGAGAGAGGAGAATAAACCCAGAGAGAGAGGAGAATAAACCCAGAGAGAGAGAGGAGAATAAACCCAGAGAGAGAGAGGAGAATAAACCCAGAGAGAGAGGAGAATAAAGCCTGAGAGAACGGAGAAGAAACCCAGAGAGAGAGGAGAATAAACCCAGAGAGAGAGGAGAATAATCCCAGAGAGAGAGGAGAATAAACCCTGAGAGAGTGGAGAATATACCCTGAGAGAGAGGATAATAAACCCAGAGAGAGAGGAGAATAATCCCAGAGAGAGAGAGGAGAATAAACCCTGAGAGAGAGGAGAATAAACCCAGAGAGAGAGGAGAATAAACCCAGAGAGGAAAATAAACCCAGAGAGGAGAATAAACCCTGAGAGAGAGGAGAATAAACCCAGAGAGAGAGGAGAATAAACCCTGAGAGAACGGAGAAGAAACCCAGAGAGAGAGGAGAATAAACCCAGAGAGAGAGGAGAATAAACCCAAAGAGAGAGGCGAATAAACCCAGAGAGAGAGTGGAGAATATACCCTGAGAGAGAGGCGAATAAACCCAGAGAGAGAGGAGAATAAACCCAGAGAGAGAGGAGAATAAACCCTGAGAGAGTGGAGAATATACCCTGAGAGAGAGGATAATAAACCCTGAGAGAGTGGAGAATAAACCCAGAGAGAGGGGAGATTTAACCCTGAGAGAGAGGAGAAGAAACCCAGAGAGAGAGCAGAATAAACCCTGTGAGAGGGGAGAATAAACCCTGAGAGAGTGGAGAATAAACCCAGAGAGAGGGGAGAATAAACCCTGAGAGAGTGGAGAATGAACCCTGAGAGAGAGGTGCAGAAACCCAGAGAGAGAGAGAGGAGAATAAACCCTGAGAGAGAGGAGAATGAACCCTGAGAGAGAGGTGCAGAAACCCAGAGAGAGAGAGAGAGGAGAATAAACCCTGAGAGAGAGGAGAATAAACCCAGAGAGAGAGGACATAAACCCTGAGAGTGAGAGGAGAATAAACCCTGAGAGAGAGGAGAATAAACCCAGAGAGAGAGGACATAAACCCTGAGAGTGAGAGGAGAATAAACCCAGAGAGAGGGGAGAATAAACCATGAGAGGAGAATTAACCCAGAGAGAGAGGAGAATAAACCCTGAGAGAGAAGAGAATAATCCCAGAGAGAGGAGAATAAACCCTGAGAGATAGCTGAATAAACCCTGAGAGAGAGGAGAATAAGCCCTGAGACAGAGGAGAATAAACCCAGAGAGAGAGGAGCATAAACCCAGAGAGAGAGAGGAGAATAAACCCAGAGAGAGAGGAGAATAAAGCCTGAGAGAGAGGTGAATAAACCCTGAGAGAGAGGAGAATAAACCCAGAGAGAGAGGAGAATAAACCCAGAGAGGAGAATAAACCCAGAGAGAGAGGAGAATAAAGCTTGAGAGAGAGGAGAATAAACCCAGAGAGAGAGGAGAATAAGCCCTGAGAGAGAGGCGAATAAACCCAGAGAGGAGAATGAACCCAGAGAGAGAGAGGAGAATAATCCCAGAGAGAGAGGAGAATAAACCGTGAGAGAGAGGAGAATAAACCCAGAGAGAGAGGATAATAAACCCAGAGAGAGTGGAGAATAATCCCAGAGAGAAAGAGGAGAATAAACCCTGAGAGAGAGGAGAATGAACCCAGAGAGAGAGGAGAATAATCCCAGAGAGATTGGAGAATAAGCCGTGAGAGAGAGGAGAATAAACCCAGAGAGAGAGGATAATAAACCCTGAGCGAGTGGAGAATAAACCCAGAGAGAGGGGAGAATAAACCCTGAGAGAGAGGAGAATAAACCCAGAGAGAGAGAATAAACCGTGAGAGAGTGGAGAATAAACCCAGAGAGAGGGGAGAATAAACCCTGAGAGAGAGGCGAATAAACCCAGAGAGAGAGGAGAATAAACCCTGAGGGAGAGGAGTATAAAGCCAGAGACAGAGCAGAATAAACCCTGAGAGAGAGGAGAATAAACCCTTGAGACGGGAGAATAAACCCAGAGAGAGAGGAGAATAAACCCAGAGAGAGAGGAGAATAAACCCAGAGAGAGAGGCGAATAAACCCAGAGAGAGGAGAATAAACCCTGAGAGAGTGGAGAATAAACCCAGAGAGAGGGGAGAATAAACCCTGAGAGAGAGGAGTATAAACGCAGAGAGAGAGGAGAATAAACCCAGAGAGAGAGAGTGAGAGGAGAATAAACCCTGAGAGAGCGAGAAGATAACAAACCATGAGAGAGACTGGAGAAGAAACCCCAAGAGTGAGGAGAATATACCCTGAGAGAGAGAGAAAGAGGAGAATAAACCCTGAGAGAGAGAGAAAGAGGACAATAAACCCTGAGAGAAAGACAGGGGAATAAACCCTGAGAGAAAGACAGCAGAATAAATCCTGAGAGAGAGACAGGAGAATAAATCCTGTGTGAATGAGAGAGACAGGAGAATAAACTCCGAGAGAGTGAAATATAGCAGAATAAACCCTGAGAGAGAGGAGAATAAACCCTGAAAGAGAGGATAATAAACCCAGAGAGAGAGGAGAATAATCCCAGAGAGAGAGAGAGGAGAATAAACCCTGAGAGAGTGGAGAATATACCCTGAGAGAGAGGATAATAAACCCTGAGAGAGTGGAGAATAAACCCAGAGAGAGGGGAGAATAAACCCTGAGAGAGAGGAGAATAAACCCAGAGAGAGAGCAGAATAAACCCTGTGAGAGTGGAGAATAAACCCAGAGAGAGGGGAGAATAAACCCTGAGAGAGAGCAGAATAAACCCAGAGAGAGAGGAGAATAAACCCTGTGAGAGGGGAGAATAAACCCTGAGAGAGTGGAAAATAAACCCACCGAGAGGGGAGAATAAACCCTGAGAGAGAGGAGAACTAACCCTGAGAGAGAGGAGAATAATCCCAGAGAGAGGATAATAAAACCAGAGAGAGAGGAGAATAATCCCAGAGAGAGAGGCGAATAAACCCAGAGAGAGAGGAGAATAAACCCTGAGAGAGAGGAGTATAAACCCAGAGAGAGAGCAGAATAAACCCTGAGAGAGAGGAGAATAAACCCTGTGAGAGGGGAGAATAAACCCAGAGAGAGAGGAGAATAAACCCAGAGAGAGAGGAGAATAAACAGAGAGAGAGAGGCGAATAAACCCAGAGAGAGAGGAGAATAAACCCTGAGAGAGTGCAGAATAAACCCAGAGAGAGGGGAGAATAAACCCTGAGAGAGAGGCGAATAAACCCCGAGAGAGAGGGGAATAAACCCTGAGAGAGAGGAGTATAAACCCAGAGAGAGAGGAGAATAAACCCTGAGAGAGTGGAGAATATACCCTGAGAGAGAGGATAATAAACCCTGAGAGAGAGGAGAATAAACCCAGAGAGAGAGGAGAATAAACCCTGTGAGAGGGGAGAATAAACCCTGAGAGAGTGGAGAATAAACCCACAGAGAGGGGAGATAAACCCTGAGAGAGAGGAGAATAAACCCAGAGAGAGTGGAGAACAAACCCTGAGAGAGAGGAGAATAATCCCAGAGAGAGGAGAATAAACCCTGAGAGAGACGAGAATAACCCCTGAGAGAGAGGTGAATAAACCCAGAGAGAGAGAGAAGAATAAACCATGAGAGAGAGGAGAATGAACCCTGAGAGAGAGGTGCAGAAACCCAGAGAGAGAGAGGAGAATAAACCCAGAGAGAGAGGGAGAGAGAGAGAGAGGAGATAAACCCTGAGAGTGAGGAGAATAAACCCTGAGAGAGTGGAGAATAAACCCTGAGAGAGAGGAGAATAAACCCAAAGAGAGAGGCGAATAAACCCAGAGAGAGAGGAGAATAAACCCAAAGAGAGAGGCGAATAAACCCAGAGAGAGAGGAGAATAAACCCAGAGAGAGAGGAGAATAAACCCTGAGAGAGTGGAGAATATACCCTGAAGAGAGGATAATAAACCCTGAGAGAGTGGAGAATAAACCCAGAGAGAGGGGAGATTTAACCCTGAGAGAGAGGAGAAGAAACCCAGAGAGAGTGGAGAATAAACCCAGAGAGAGGGGAGAATAAACCCTGAGAGAGTGGAGAATGAACCCTGAGAGAGAGGTGCAGAAACCCAGAGAGAGAGAGAGGAGAATAAACCCTGAGAGAGAGGAGAATGAACCCTGAGAGAGAGGTGCAGAAACCCAGAGAGAGAGAGAGGAGAATATACCCTGAGAGAGAGGAGAATAAACCCAGAGAGAGAGGACATAAACCCTGAGAGTGAGAGGAGAATAAACCCTGAGAGAGAGGAGGATAAACCCAGAGAGAGAGGACATAAACCCTGAGAGTGAGAGGAGAATAAACCCAGAGAGAGGGGAGAATAAACCATGAGAGGAGAATTAACCCAGAGAGAGAGGAGAATAAACCCTGAGAGAGAAGAGAATAATCCCAGAGAGAGGAGAATAAACCCTGAGAGATAGCTGAATAAACCCTGAGAGAGAGGAGAATAAGCCCTGAGACAGAGGAGAATAAACCCAGAGAGAGAGGAGAATAAAGCCTGAGAGAGAGGAGAATAAACCCAGAGAGAGAGGAGAATAAGCCCTGAGAGAGAGGCGAATAAACCCAGAGAGGAGAATGAACCCAGAGAGAGAGAGGAGAATAATCCCAGAGAGAGAGGAGAATAAACCATGAGAGAGAGGAGAATAAACCCAGAGAGAGAGGATAATAAACCCAGAGAGAGTGGAGAATAATCCCAGAGAGAGAGAGGAGAATATACCCTGAGAGAGAGGAGAATGAACCCAGAGAGAGAGGAGAATAATCCCAGAGAGATTGGAGAATAAGCCGTGAGAGAGAGGAGAATAAACCCAGAGAGAGAGGATAATAAACCCTGAGAGAGTGGAGAATAAACCCAGAGAGAGGGGAGAATAAACCCTGAGAGAGAGGAGAATAAACCCAGAGAGAGAGAATAAACCGTGTGAGAGTGGAGAATAAACCCAGAGAGAGGGGAGAATAAACCCTGAGAGAGAGGCGAATAAACCCAGAGAGAGAGGAGAATAAACCCTGAGGGAGAGGAGTATAAAGCCAGAGACAGAGCAGAATAAACCCTGAGAGAGAGGAGAATAAACCCTGTGAGACGGGAGAATAAACCCAGAGAGAGAGGAGAATAAACCCAGAGAGAGAGGAGAATAAACCCAGAGAGAGAGGCGAATAAACCCAGAGAGAGGAGAATAAACCCTGAGAGAGTGGAGAATAAACCCAGAGAGAGGGGAGAATAAACCCTGAGAGAGAGGAGTATAAACGCAGAGAGAGAGGAGAATAAACCCAGAGAGAGAGAGTGAGAGGAGAATAAACCCTGAGAGAGCGAGAAGATAACAAACCATGAGAGAGACTGGAGAAGAAACCCCGAGAGTGAGGAGAATATACCCTGAGAGAGAGAGAAAGAGGAGAATAAACCCTGAGAGAGAGAGAAAGAGGACAATAAACCCTGAGAGAAAGACAGGGGAATAAACCCTGAGAGAAAGACAGCAGAATAAATCCTGAGAGAGAGACAGGAGAATAAATCCTGTGTGAATGAGAGAGACAGGAGAACAAACTCCGAGAGAGTGAAATATAGCAGAATAAACCCTGAGAGAGAGGAGAATAAACCCTGAAAGAGAGGATAATAAACCCAGAGAGAGAGGAGAATAATCCCAGAGAGAGAGAGAGGAGAATAAACCCTGAGAGGGAGAGGAGAATTAACCCTGAGAGAGAGGTGAATAAACCCAAAGAGAGAGGCGAATAAACCCAGAGAGAGAGGAGAATAAACCCAAAGAGAGAGGCGAATAAACCCAGAGAGAGAGGAGAATAAACCCAGAGAGAGAGGAGAATAAACCCTGAGAGAGTGGAGAATATACCCTGAGAGAGAGGATAATAAACCCTGAGAGAGTGGAGAATAAACCCAGAGAGAGGGGAGATTTAACCCTGAGAGAGAGGAGACGAAACCCAGAGAGAGAGCAGAATAAACCCTGTGAGAGGGGAGAATAAACCCTGAGAGAGTGGAGAATAAACCCAGAGAGAGGGGAGAATAAACCCTGAGAGAGTGGAGAATGAACCCTGAGAGAGAGGTGCAGAAACCCAGAGAGAGAGAGAGGAGAATAAACCCTGAGAGAGAGGAGAATGAACCCTGAGAGAGAGAGAAAGAGGAGAATAAACCCTGAGAGAAAGACAGGGGAATAAACCCTGAGAGAAAGACAGCAGAATAAATCCTGAGAGAGAGACAGGAGAATAAATCCTGTGTGAAAGAGAGAGACAGGAGAATAAACTCCGAGAGAGTGAAATAAAGCAGAATAAACCCTGAGAGAGAGGAGAATAAACCCTGAAAGAGAGGATAATAAACCCAGAGAGAGAGGAGAATAATCCCATAGAGAGAGAGGAGAATAAACCCTGAGAGAGAGGAGAATAATCCCAGAGAGAGGAGAATGAACCCAGAGAGAGAGGAGAATGAACCCAGAGAGAGAGAGAAGAATAAACCATGAGAGAGAGGAGAATGAACCCTGAGAGAGAGGTGCAGAAACCCAGAGAGAGAGAGAGAGGAGAATAAACCCAGAGAGAGAGGGAGAGAGAGAGAGAGGAGATAAACCCTGAGAGTGAGGAGAATAAACCCTGAGAGAGTGGAGAATAAACCCTGAGAGAGAGGAGAATAAACCCAAAGAGAGAGGCGAATCAACCCAGAGAGAGAGGAGAATAAACCCAAAGAGAGAGGCGAATAAACCCAGAGAGAGAGGAGAATAAACCCAGAGAGAGAGGAGAATAAACCCTGAGAGAGTGGAGAATATACCCTGAGAGAGAGGATAATAAACCCTGAGAGAGTGGAGAATAAACCCAGAGAGAGGGGAGATTAAACCCTGAGAGAGAGGAGAAGAACCCCAGAGAGAGAGAGCAGAATAAACCCTGTGAGAGGGGAGAATAAACCCTGAGGGAGTGGAGAATAAACCCAGAGAGAGGGGAGAATAAACCCTGATAGAGAGGAGAGTGAACCCTGAGAGAGAGGAGAATGAACCCTGAGAGAGAGGTGCAGAAACCCAGAGAGAGAGAGAGGAGAATAAACCCTGAGAGAGAGGAGAATGAACCCTGAGAGAGAGGTGCAGAAACCCAGAGAGAGAGAGAGGAGAATAAACCCTGAGAGAGAGGAGAATAAACCCAGAGAGAGAGGACATAAACCCTGAGAGTGAGAGGAGAATAAACCCTGAGAGAGAGGAGAATAAACCCAGAGAGAGAGGACATAAACCCTGAGAGTGAGAGGAGAATAAACCCAGAGAGAGGGGAGAATAAACCATGAGAGGAGAATTAACCCAGAGAGAGAGGAGAATAAACCCTGAGAGAGAAGAGAATAATCCCAGAGAGAGGAGAATAAACCCTGAGAGATAGCTGAATAAACCCTGAGAGAGAGGAGAATAAGCCCTGAGACAGAGGAGAATAAACCCAGAGAGAGAGGAGCATAAACCCAGAGAGAGAGAGGAGAATTATCCCAGAGAGAGAGGAGAATAAAGCCTGAGAGAGAGGTGAATAAACCCTGAGAGAGAGGAGAATAAACCCAGAGAGAGAGGAGAATAAACCCAGAGAGGAGAATAAACCCCGAGAGAGAGGAGAATAAAGCCTGAGAGAGAGGAGAATAAACCCAGAGAGAGAGGAGAATAAGCCCTGAGAGTGAGGCGAATAAACCCAGAGAGGAGAATGAACCCAGAGAGAGAGAGGAGAATAATCCCAGAGAGAGAGGAGAATAAACCGTGAGAGAGAGGAGAATAAACCCAGAGAGAGAGGATAATAAACCCAGAGAGAGTGGAGAATAATCCCAGAGAGAGAGAGAAGAATAAACCCTGAGAGAGAGGAGAATGAACCCAGAGAGAGAGGAGAATAATCCCAGAGAGATTGGAGAATAAGCCGTGAGAGAGAGGAGAATAAACCCAGAGAGAGAGGATAATAAACCCTGAGAGAGTGGAGAATAAACCCAGAGAGAGGGGAGAATAAACCCTGAGAGAGAGGAGAATAAACCCAGAGAGAGAGAATAAACCGTGAGAGAGTGGAGAATAAACCCAGAGAGAGGGGAGAATAAACCCTGAGAGAGAAGCGAATAAACCCAGAGTGAGAGGAGAATAAACCCTGAGAGAGAGGAGTATAAAGCCAGAGACAGAGCAGAATAAACCCTGAGGGAGAGGAGAATAAACCCTGTGAGACGGGAGAATAAACCCAGAGAGAGTGGAGAATAAACCCAGAGAGAGAGGAGAATAAACCCAGAGAGAGAGGCGAATAAACCCAGAGAGAGAGGACATAAACCCTGAGAGTGAGAGGAGAATGAACCCAGAGAGAGAGGAGAATGAACCCAGAGAGAGGACATAAACCCTGAGAGTGAGAGGAGAATAAACCCAGAGAGAGGGGAGAATAAACCATGAGAGGAGAATTAACCCAGAGAGAGAGGAGAATAAACCCTGAGAGAGAAGAGAATAATCCCAGAGAGAGGAGAATAAACCCTGAGAGATAGCTGAATAAACCCTGAGAGAGAGGAGAATAAGCCCTGAGACAGAGGAGAATAAACCCAGAGAGAGAGGAGCATAAACCCAGAGAGAGGAGAATTATCCCAGAGAGAGAGGAGAATAAAGCCTGAGAGAGAGGTGAATAAACCCTGAGAGAGAGGAGAATAAACCCAGAGAGAGAGGAGAATAAACCCAGAGAGCAGAATAAACCCAGAGAGAGAGGAGAATAAAGCCTGAGAGAGAGGAGAATAAACCCAGAGAGAGAGGAGAATAAGCCCTGAGAGAGAGGCGAATAAACCCAGAGAGGAGAATGAACCCAGAGAGAGAGAGGAGAATAATCCCAGAGAGAGAGGAGAATAAACCGTGAGAGAGAGGAGAATAAACCCAGAGAGAGAGGATAATAAACCCAGAGAGAGTGGAGAATAATCCCAGAGAGAGAGAGAAGAATAAACCCTGAGAGAGAGGAGAATGAACCCAGAGAGAGAGGAGAATAATCCCAGAGAGATTGGAGAATAAGCCGTGAGAGAGAGGAGAATAAACCCAGAGAGAGAGGATAATAAACCCTGAGAGAGTGGAGAATAAACCCAGAGAGAGGGGAGAATAAACCCTGAGAGAGAGGAGAATAAACCCAGAGAGAGAGAATAAACCGTGAGAGAGTGGAGAATAAACCCAGAGAGAGGGGAGAATAAACCCTGAGAGAGAGGCGAATAAACCCAGAGAGAGAGGAGAATAAACCCTGAGAGAGAGGAGTATAAAGCCAGAGACAGAGCAGAATAAACCCTGAGAGAGAGGAGAATAAACCCTGTGAGACGGGAGAATAAACCCAGAGAGAGAGGAGAATAAACCCAGAGAGAGAGGAGAATAAACCCAGAGAGAGAGGCGAATAAACCCAGAGAGAGAGGAGAATAAACCCTGAGAGAGTGGAGAATAAACCCAGAGAGAGGGGAGAATAAACCCTGAGAGAGAGGAGTATAAACGCAGAGAGAGAGGAGAATAAACCCAGAGAGAGAGAGTGAGAGGAGAATAAACCCTGAGAGAGCGAGAAGATAACAAACCATGAGAGAGACTGGAGAATAAACCCCGAGAGTGAGGAGAATATACCCTGAGAGAGAGAGAGAAAGAGGAGAATAAACCCTGAGAGAGAGAGAAAGAGGACAATAAACCCTGAAAGACAGCAGAATAAATCCTGAGAGAGAGACAGGAGAATAAATCCTGTGTGAAAGAGAGAGACAGGAGAATAAACTCCGAGAGAGTGAAATATAGCAGAATAAACCCTGAGAGAGAGGAGAATAAACCCTGAAAGAGAGGATAATAAACCCAGAGAGAGAGGAGAATAATCCCAGAGAGAGAGAGGAGAATAAACCCTGAGAGGGAGAGGAGAATTAACCCTGAGAGAGAGGAGAATAATCCCAGAGAGAGGAGAATGAACCCAGAGAGAGAGGAGAATGAACCCAGAGAGAGAGAGAAGAATAAACCATGAGAGAGAGGAGAATGAACCCTGAGAGAGAGGTGCAGAAACCCAGAGAGAGAGAGAGAGGAGAATAAACCCAGAGAGAGAGGGAGAGAGAGAGAGAGGAGATAAACCCTGAGAGTGAGGAGAATAAACCCTGAGAGAGTGGAGAATAAACCCTGAGAGAGAGGAGAATAAACCCAAAGAGAGAGGCGAATCAACCCAGAGAGAGAGGAGAATAAACCCAAAGAGAGAGGCGAATAAACCCAGAGAGAGAGGAGAATAAACCCAGAGAGAGAGGAGAATAAACCCTGAGAGAGTGGAGAATATACCCTGAGAGAGAGGATAATAAACCCTGAGAGAGTGGAGAATAAACCCAGAGAGAGGGGAGATTAAACCCTGAGAGAGAGGAGAAGAACCCCAGAGAGAGAGCAGAATAAACCCTGTGAGAGGGGAGAATAAACCCTGAGGGAGTGGAGAATAAACCCAGAGAGAGGGGAGAATAAACCCTGATAGAGAGGAGAATGAACCCTGAGAGAGAGGAGAATGAACCCTGAGAGAGAGGTGCAGAAACCCAGAGAGAGAGAGAGGAGAATAAACCCTGAGAGAGAGGAGAATGAACCCTGAGAGAGGTGCAGAAACCCAGAGAGAGAGAGAGGAGAATAAACCCTGAGAGAGAGGAGAATAAACCCAGAGAGAGAGGACATAAACCCTGAGAGTGAGAGGAGAATAAACCCTGAGAGAGAGGAGAATAAACCCAGAGAGAGAGGACATAAACCCTGAGAGTGAGAGGAGAATAAACCCAGAGAGAGGGGAGAATAAACCATGAGAGGAGAATTAACCCAGAGAGAGAGGAGAATAAACCCTGAGAGAGAAGAGAATAATCCCAGAGAGAGGAGAATAAACCCTGAGAGATAGCTGAATAAACCCTGAGAGAGAGGAGAATAAGCCCTGAGACAGAGGAGAATAAACCCAGAGAGAGAGGAGCATAAACCCAGAGAGTGAGAGGAGAATTATCCCAGAGAGAGAGGAGAATAAAGCCTGAGAGAGAGGTGAATAAACCCTGAGAGAGAGGAGAATAAACCCAGAGAGAGAGGAGAATAAACCCAGAGAGGAGAATAAACCCAGAGAGAGAGGAGAATAAAGCCTGAGAGAGAGGAGAATAAACCCAGAGAGAGAGGAGAATAAGCCCTTAGAGAGAGGCGAATAAACCCAGAGAGGAGAATGAACCCAGAGAGAGAGAGGAGAATAATCCCAGAGAGAGAGGAGAATAAACGGTGAGAGAGAGGAGAATAAACCCAGAGAGAGAGGATAATAAACCCAGAGAGAGTGGAGAATAATCCCAGAGAGAGAGAGAAGAATAAACCCTGAGAGAGAGGAGAATGAACCCAGAGAGAGAGGAGAATAATCCCAGAGAGATTGGAGAATAAGCCGTGAGAGAGAGGAGAATAAACCCAGAGAGAGAGGATAATAAACCCTGAGAGAGTGGAGAATAAACCCAGAGAGAGGGGAGAATAAACCCTGAGAGAGAGGAGAATAAACCCAGAGAGAGAGAATAAACCGTGAGAGAGTGGAGAATAAACCCAGAGAGAGGGGAGAATAAACCCTGAGAGAGAAGCGAATAAACCCAGAGTGAGAGGAGAATAAACCCTGAGAGAGAGGAGTATAAAGCCAGAGACAGAGCAGAATAAACCCTGAGAGAGAGGAGAATAAACCCTGTGAGACGGGAGAATAAACCCAGAGAGAGAGGAGAATAAACCCAGAGAGAGAGGAGAATAAACCCAGAGAGAGAGGCGAATAAACCCAGAGAGAGAGGACATAAACCCTGAGAGTGAGAGGAGAATGAACCCAGAGAGAGAGGAGAATGAACCCAGAGAGAGAGGACATAAACCCTGAGAGTGAGAGGAGAATAAACCCAGAGAGAGGGGAGAATAAACCATGAGAGGAGAATTAACCCAGAGAGAGAGAAGAATAAACCCTGAGAGAGAAGAGAATAATCCCAGAGAGAGGAGAATAAACCCTGAGAGATAGCTGAATAAACCCTGAGAGAGAGGAGAATAAGCCCTGAGACAGAGGAGAATAAACCCAGAGAGAGAGGAGCATAAACCCAGAGAGAGGAGAATTATCCCAGAGAGAGAGGAGAATAAAGCCTGAGAGAGAGGTGAATAAACCCTGAGAGAGAGGAGAATAAACCCAGAGAGAGAGGAGAATAAACCCAGAGAGGAGAATAAACCCAGAGAGAGAGGAGAATAAAGCCTGAGAGAGAGGAGAATAAACCCAGAGAGAGAGGAGAATAAGCCCTGAGAGAGAGGCGAATAAACCCAGAGAGGAGAATGAACCCAGAGAGAGAGAGGAGAATAATCCCAGAGAGAGAGGAGAATAAACCGTGAGAGAGAGGAGAATAAACCCAGAGAGAGAGGATAATAAACCCAGAGAGAGTGGAGAATAATCCCAGAGAGAGAGAGAAGAATAAACCCTGAGAGAGAGGAGAATGAACCCAGAGAGAGAGGAGAATAATCCCAGAGAGATTGGAGAATAATCCCAGAGAGATTGGAGAATAAGCCGTGAGAGAGAGGATAATAAACCCTGAGAGAGTGGAGAATAAACCCAGAGAGAGGGGAGAATAAACCCTGAGAGAGAGGAGAATAAACCCAGAGAGAGAGAATAAACCGTGAGAGAGTGGAGAATAAACCCAGAGAGAGGGGAGAATAAACCCTGAGAGAGAGGCGAATAAACCCAGAGAGAGAGGAGAATAAACCCTGAGAGAGAGGAGTATAAAGCCAGAGACAGAGCAGAATAAACCCTGAGAGAGAGGAGAATAAACCCTGTGAGACGGGAGAATAAACCCAGAGAGAGAGGAGAATAAACCCAGAGAGAGAGGAGAATAAACCCAGAGAGAGAGGCGAATAAACCCAGAGAGAGAGGAGAATAAACCCTGAGAGAGTGGAGAATAAACCCAGAGAGAGGGGAGAATAAACCCTGAGAGAGAGGAGTATAAACGCAGAGAGAGAGGAGAATAAACCCAGAGAGAGAGAGTGAGAGGAGAATAAACCCTGAGAGAGCGAGAAGATAACAAACCATGAGAGAGACTGGAGAATAAACCCCGAGAGTGAGGAGAATATACCCTGAGAGAGAGAGAGAAAGAGGACAATAAACCCTGAAAGACAGCAGAATAAATCCTGAGAGAGAGACAGGAGAATAAATCCTGTGTGAAAGAGAGAGACAGGAGAATAAACTCCGAGAGAGTGAAATATAGCAGAATAAACTCTGAGAGAGAGGAGAATAAACCCTGAAAGAGAGGATAATAAACCCAGAGAGAGAGGAGAATAATCCCAGAGAGAGAGAGGAGAATAAACCCTGAGAGGGAGAGGAGAATTAACCCTGAGAGAGAGGAGAATAATCCCAGAGAGAGGAGAATGAACCCAGAGAGAGAGGAGAATGAACCCAGAGAGAGAGAGAAGAATAAACCATGAGAGAGAGGAGAATGAACCCTGAGAGAGAGGTGCAGAAACCCAGAGAGAGAGAGAGAGGAGAATAAACCCAGAGAGAGAGGGAGAGAGAGAGAGAGAGGAGATAAACCCTGAGAGTGAGGAGAATAAACCCTGAGAGAGTGGAGAATAAACCCTGAGAGAGAGGAGAATAAACCCAAAGAGAGAGGCGAATCAACCCAGAGAGAGAGGAGAATAAACCCAAAGAGAGAGGCGAATAAACCCAGAGAGAGAGGAGAATAAACCCAGAGAGAGAGGAGAATAAACCCTGAGAGAGTGGAGAATATACCCTGAGAGAGAGGATAATAAACCCTGAGAGAGTGGAGAATAAACCCAGAGAGAGGGGAGATTAAACCCTGAGAGAGAGGAGAAGAACCCCAGAGAGAGAGCAGAATAAACCCTGTGAGAGGGGAGAATAAACCCTGAGGGAGTGGAGAATAAACCCAGAGAGAGGGGAGAATAAACCCAGAGAGAGGGGAGAATAAACCCTGATAGAGAGGAGAATGAACCCTGAGAGAGAGGAGAATGAACCCTGAGAGAGAGGAGAATGAACCCAGAGAGAGAGGAGAATAATCCCAGAGAGATTGGAGAATAAGCCGTGAGAGAGAGGAGAATAAACCCTGAGAGAGTGGATAATATACCCTGAGAGAGAGGATAATAAACCCTGTGAGAGTGGAGAATAAACCCAGAAAGAGGGGAGAATAAACCCTGAGAGAGAGGAGAATAAACCCAGAGAGAGTGGAGAACAAACCCTGAGAGAGAGGAGACTAATCCCAGACAGAGGAGAATAAACCCAGAGAGAGAGGAGAATAAACCCTGAGAGAGAGGAGAATAAACCCTGAGAGAGTGGAGAATAAACCCAGAGAGAGAGGAGAATAAACCTTGAGAGAGAGGATAATAAACCCAGTGAGAGAGGAGAATAATCTCAGAGAGAGAGGAGAATAAACCCTGAGAGAGTGGAGAATAAACCCAGAGAGAGAGGAGAATAAACCCAGAGAGAGAGGCGAATAAACCCAGAGAGAGAGGAGAATAAACCCTGAGAGAGTGGAGAATAAACCCAGAGAGAGGGGAGAATAAACCCTGAGAGAGAGGAGTATAAACGCAGAGAGAGAGGAGAATAAACCCAGAGAGAGAGAGTGAGAGGAGAATAAACCCTGAGAGAGCGAGAAGATAACAAACCATGAGAGAGACTGGAGAATAAACCCCGAGAGTGAGGAGAATATACCCTGAGAGAGAGAGAGAAAGAGGAGAATAAACCCTGAGAGAGAGAGAAAGAGGACAATAAACCCTGAAAGACAGCAGAATAAATCCTGAGAGAGAGACAGGAGAATAAATCCTGTGTGAAAGAGAGAGACAGGAGAATAAACTCCGAGAGAGTGAAATATAGCAGAATAAACCCTGAGAGAGAGGAGAATAAACCCTGAAAGAGAGGATAATAAACCCAGAGAGAGAGGAGAATAATCCCAGAGAGAGAGAGGAGAATAAACCCTGAGAGGGAGAGGAGAATTAACCCTGAGAGAGAGGTGAATAAACCCTGAGAGAGAGGAGAATAATCCCAGAGAGAGGAGAATGAACCCAGAGAGAGAGGAGAATGAACCCAGAGAGAGAGGAGAATAATCCCAGAGAGAGAGGAGAATGAACCCAGAGAGAGAGGAGAATAATCCCAGAGAGAGAGAGGAGAATAAACCCTGAGAGGGAGAGGAGAATTAACCCTGAGAGAGAGGTGAATAAACCCTGAGAGAGAGGAGAATAATCCCAGAGAGAGGAGAATGAACCCAGAGAGAGAGGAGAATAATCCCAGAGAGAGAGGAGAATAAACCGTGAGAGAGAGGAGAATAAACCCAGAGAGAGAGGAGAATAGTCCCAGAGAGAGAGGGAGAGAGAGAGAGAGAGAGGAGAATACACCCAGAGAGAGTGGAGAATAAACCCTGAGAGAGTGGAGAATGAACCCTGAGAGAGAGGAGAATAAACCCAGAGAGAGAGGATAATAAACTCTGCGAGAGAGATGAGAATAAACCCTGAGAGAGAGGAGAATAATCCCAGAGAGGAGAATAAACCCTGAGAATAGAGGAGAATAGACCCTGAGAGAGAGGAGAATAAACCCAGAGAGGAGAATAAACCCAGAGTGAGAGGAGAATAAACCCTGAGAGAGTGTTGAATATACCCTGAGAGAGAGGATAATAAACCCAGAGAGAGAGGAGAATAATCCCAGAGAGAGGAGAATAAACCTTGAGAGGTATAGGAGAATAAACCCTGAGAGAGAGAGGAGAATAAACCCTGAGAGAGAGGAGAATAAACCCTGAGAGAGAGAGGAGAATAAACCCTGAGAGACAGAGGGAGAGAGAGAGAGACAGGAGAATAAACCCTGAGTGAGAGGAAGAGAGACAGGAGAATAAACCCTGAGAGAGAGAGAGAGGAGAATAAACCCAGAGAGGAGAATAAACCCAGAGTGAGAGGAGAATAAACCCTGAGAGAGTGTTGAATATACCCTGAGAGAGAGGATAATAAACCCAGAGAGAGAGGAGAATAATCCCAGAGAGAGAGGAGAATAAACCCTGAGAGTGAGAGAGATGAGAATAAACCCTGAGAGAGAGGAGAATAAACCCAGAGAGGAGAATAAACCCTGAGAGAGAGAGAGGAGAATAAAGCCTGAGACAGAGAGAGAGAGAGGAGAATAAACTCTGAGAGAGGGAGAGAATAAACCCTGAGAGAGAGAGTGAGAGGAGAATAAACCCTGAGAGAGCGAGAAGATAACAAACCATGAGAGAGACTGGAGAATAAACCCCGAGAGTGAGGAGAATATACCCTGAGAGAGAGAGAAAGAGGAGAATAAACCCTGAGAGAGAGAGAAAGAGGAGAATAAACCCTGAGAGAAAGACAGGGGAATAAACCCTGAGAGAAAGACAGCAGAATAAATCCTGAGAGAGAGACAGGAGAATAAATCCTGTGTGAAAGAGAGAGACAGGAGAATAAACTCCGAGAGAGTGAAATATAGCAGAATAAACCCTGAGAGAGAGGAGAATAAACCCTGAAAGAGAGGATAATAAACCCAGAGAGAGAGGAGAATAATCCCATAGAGAGAGAGGAGAATAAACCCTGAGAGAGAGGAGAATAATCCCAGAGAGAGGAGAATGAACCCAGAGAGAGAGGAGAATGAACCCAGAGAGAGAGGAGAATAATCCCAGAGAGAGAGGAGAATAAACCGTGAGAGAGAGGAGAATAAACCCAGAGAGAGAGGAGAATAAACCATGAGAGAGTGGAGAATATACCCTGAGAGAGAGGAGAATAAACCCAGAGAGAGAGGAGAATAATCCCTGAGAGAGAGGATAATAAACCCTGAGAGAGTGGAGAATAAACCCAGAGAGAGGGGAGAATAAACCCTGAGAAAGAGCAGAATAAACCCAGAGAGAGAGGAGAGTAAACCCTGAGAGAGTGGAAAATAAACCCACCGAGAGGGGAGAATAAACCCTGAGAGAGAGGAGAATAAATCCAGAGAGAGAGGAGAATAAACCCAGAGAGAGTGGAGAACAAACTCTGAGAGAGAGGAGAATAATCCCAGAGAGAGGAGAATAAACCCAGAGAGAGAGGAGAATAAACCCTGAGAGAGAGGATAATAAAACCAGAGAGAGAGGAGAATAATCCCAGAGAGAGACGAGAATAAACCCTGAGAGAGTGCAGAATAAACCCAGAGAGAGAGGAGAATAAACCCAAAGAGAGAGGAGAATAAACCCAAAGAGAGAGGCGAATAAACCCAGAGAGGGAGGAGAATAAACCCTGAGAGGGTGGAGAATAAACCCAGAGAGAGGGGAGAATAAACCCTGAGAGAGAGGCGAATAAACCCAGAGAGAGAGGAGAATAAACCCTGAGAGAGAGGAGTATAAACCCAGAGAGAGAGCAGAATAAACCCTGAGAGAGAGGAGAATAAACCCAGAGAGAGAGGAGAATAAACCCAGAGAGAGAGGAGAATAAACCCTGAGAGAGTGGAAAATAAACCCACCGAGAGGGGAGAATAAACCCTGAGAGAGAGGAGAATAAATGAAGAGAGAGAGGAGAATAAACCCAGAGAGAGTGGAGAACAAACCCTGAGAGAGAGGAGAATAATCCCAGAGAGAGCAGAATAAACCCAGAGAGAGAGGAGAATAATCCCAGAGAGAGAGGAGAATAAACCCTGAGAGAGTGCAGAATAAACCAAGAGAGAGAGGAGAATAAACCCAAAGAGAGAGGAGAATAAACCCAAAGAGAGAGGCGAATAAACCCAGAGAGGGAGGAGAATAAACCCTGAGTGAGTGGAGAATAAACCCAGAGAGAGGGGAGAATAAACCCTGAGAGAGAGGCGAATAAACCCAGAGAGAGAGGAGAATAAACCCTGAGAGAGAGGAGTATAAACCCAGAGAGAGAGCAGAATAAACCCTGAGAGAGAGGAGAATAAACCCTGTGAGAGGGGAGAATAAACCCAGAGAGAGAGGAGAATAAACCCAGAGAGAGAGGAGAATAAACCCAGAGAGAGAGGCGAATAAACCCAGAGAGGGAGGAGAATAAACCCTGAGAGAGTGCAGAATAAACCCAGAGAGAGGGGAGAATAAACCCTGAGAGAGAGGCGAATAAACCCCGAGAGAGAGGGGAATAAACCCTGAGAGAGAGGAGTATAAACCCAGAGAGGAGAATAAACCCTGAGAGAGTGGAGAATATACCCTGAGAGAGAGGATAATAAACCCTGAGAGAGAGGAGAATAAACCCAGAGAGAGAGGAGAATAAACCCTGTGAGAGGGGAGAATAAACCCTGAGAGAGTGGAGAATATACCCTGAGAGAGAGGATAATAAACCCTGAGAGAGAGGAGAATAAATCCAGAGAGAGGGGAGATAAACCCCGAGAGAGAGGGGAATAAACCCTGAGAGAGAGGAGTATAAACCCAGAGAGAGAGGAGAATAAACCCTGAGAGAGTGGAGAATAAACCCACAGAGAGGGGAGATAAACCCCGAGAGAGAGGGGAATTAACCCTGAGAGAGAGGAGTATAAACCCAGAGAGAGAGGAGAATAAACCCTGAGAGAGTGGAGAATATACCCTGAGAGAGAGGATAATAAACCCTGAGAGAGAGGAGAATAAACCCAGAGAGAGAGGAGAATAAACCCTGTGAGAGGGGAGAATAAACCCTGAGAGAGTGGAGAATAAACCCACAGAGAGGGGAGATAAACCCTGAGAGAGAGGAGAATAAATCCAGAGAGAGAGGAGAACAAACCCTGAGAGAGAGGAGAATAATCCCAGAGAGAGGAGAATAAACCCTGAGAGAGACGAGAATAACCCCTGAGAGAGAGGTGAATAAACCCAGAGAGAGAGAGAAGAATAAACCATGAGAGAGAGGAGAATGAACCCTGAGAGAGAGGTGCAGAAACCCAGAGAGAGAGAGAGAGGAGAATAAACCCAGAGAGAGAGGGAGAGAGAGAGAGAGGAGATAAACCCTGAGAGTGAGGAGAATAAACCCTGAGAGAGTGGAGAATAAACCCTGAGAGAGAGGAGAATAAACCCAAAGAGAGAGGCGAATAAACCCAGAGAGAGAGGAGAATAAACCCAAAGAGAGAGGCGAATAAACCCAGAGAGAGAGGAGAATAAACCCTGAGAGAGTGGAGAATATACCCTGAGAGAGAGGATAATAAACCCTGAGAGAGTGGAGAATAAACCCAGAGAGAGGGGAGAATAAACCCTGAGAGAGAGGAGAATAAACCCAGAGAGAGAGCAGAATGAACCCTGTGAGAGGGGAGAATAAACCCTGAGAGAGGGGAGAATAAACCCTGAGAGAGTGGAGAATAAACCCAGAGAGAGGGGAGAATAAACCCTGAGAGAGAGGAGAATAAATCCAGAGAGAGAGGAGAATAAACCCTGAGAGAGAGGAGAATAAACCCAGAGAGAGTGGAGAATAAACCCTGAGAGAGAAAGGAGAATAAACCATGAGAGAGAGGAGAATGAACCCTGAGAGAGAGGTGCAGAAACCCAGAGAGAGAGAGAGGAGAATAAACCCTGAGAGAGAGGAGAATAAACCCAGAGAGAGAGGACATAAACCCTGAGAGTGAGAGGAGAATAAACCCTGAGAGAGTGGAGAATAAACCCTGAGAGGAGAATTAACCCAGAGAGAGAGGAGAATAAACCCTGAGAGAGAAGAGAATAATCCCAGAGAGAGGAGAATGAACCCTGAGAGATAGCTGAATAAGCCCTGAGACAGAGGAGAATAAACCCAGAGAGAGAGGAGCATAAACCCAGAGAGAGAGAGGAGAATAAACCCAGACAGAGAGGAGAATAAACCCAGAGAGGAGAATATACCCAGAGAGAGAGGAGAATAAAGCCTGAGAGAGAGGTGAATAAACCCTGAGAGAGAGGAGAATAAACCCAGAGAGAGAGGAGAATAAACCCAGAGAGGAGAATAAACCCAGAGAGAGAGGAGAATAAACCCTGAGAGAACGGAGAATAAACCCAGAGAGAGAGGAGAATTAGCCCTGAGAGAACGGAGAATAAACCCAGAGAGAGAGGAGAATTAGCCCTGAGAGAGAGGCGAATAAACCCAGAGAGGAGAATGAACCCAGAGAGAGGAGAATAATCCCAGAGAGAGAGGAGAATAAACCGTGAGAGAGAGGAGAATAAACCCAGAGAGAGTGGAGAATAATCCCAGAGAGAGAGAATAAATCCTGAGAGAGAGGAGAATGAACCCAGAGAGAGAGGAGAATAATCCCAGAGAGATTGGAGAATAAGCCGTGAGAGAGAGGAGAATAAACCCTGAGAGAGTGGATAATATACCCTGAGAGAGAGGATAATAAACCCTGTGAGAGTGGAGAATAAACCCAGAAAGAGGGGAGAATAAACCCTGAGAGAGAGGAGAATAAACCCAGAGAGAGTGGAGAACAAACCCTGAGAGAGAGGAGACTAATCCCAGACAGAGGAGAATAAACCCAGAGAGAGAGGAGAATAAACCCTGAGAGAGAGGAGAATAAACCCTGAGAGAGTGGAGAATAAACCCATAGAGAGAGGAGAATAAACCTTGAGAGAGAGGATAATAAACCCAGTGAGAGAGGAGAATAATCTCAGAGAGAGAGGAGAATAAACCCTGAGAGAGTGGAGAATAAACCCAGAGAGAGAGGCGAATAAACCCAGAGAGAGAGGAGAATAAACCCTGAGAGAGTGGAGAATAAACCCAGAGAGAGGGGAGAATAAACCCTGAGAGAGAGGAGTATAAACGCAGAGAGAGAGGAGAATAAACCCAGAGAGAGAGAGTGAGAGGAGAATAAACCCTGAGAGAGCGAGAAGATAACAAACCATGAGAGAGACTGGAGAATAAACCCCGAGAGTGAGGAGAATATACCCTGAGAGAGAGAGAGAAAGAGGAGAATAAACCCTGAGAGAGAGAGAAAGAGGACAATAAACCCTGAAAGACAGCAGAATAAATCCTGAGAGAGAGACAGGAGAATAAATCCTGTGTGAAAGAGAGAGACAGGAGAATAAACTCCGAGAGAGTGAAATATAGCAGAATAAACCCTGAGAGAGAGGAGAATAAACCCTGAAAGAGAGGATAATAAACCCAGAGAGAGAGGAGAATAATCCCAGAGAGAGAGAGGAGAATAAACCCTGAGAGGGAGAGGAGAATTAACCCTGAGAGAGAGGTGAATAAACCCTGAGAGAGAGGAGAATAATCCCAGAGAGAGGAGAATGAACCCAGAGAGAGAGGAGAATGAACCCAGAGAGAGAGGAGAATAATCCCAGAGAGAGAGGAGAATAAACCGTGAGAGAGAGGAGAATAAACCCAGAGAGAGAGGAGAATAGTCCCAGAGAGAGAGGGAGAGAGAGAGAGAGAGAGGAGAATACACCCAGAGAGAGTGGAGAATAAACCCTGAGAGAGTGGAGAATGAACCCTGAGAGAGAGGAGAATAAACCCAGAGAGAGAGGATAATAAACTCTGCGAGAGAGAGGAGAATAAACCCTGAGAGAGAGGAGAATAATCCCAGAGAGGAGAATAAACCCTGAGAATAGAGGAGAATAGACCCTGAGAGAGAGGAGAATAAACCCAGAGAGGAGAATAAACCCAGAGTGAGAGGAGAATAAACCCTGAGAGAGTGTTGAATATACCCTGAGAGAGAGGATAATAAACCCAGAGAGAGAGGAGAATAATCCCAGAGAGAGGAGAATAAACCTTGAGAGGTAGAGGAGAATAAACCCTGAGAGAGAGAGGAGAATAAACCCTGAGAGAGAGGAGAATAAACCCTGAGAGAGAGAGGAGAATAAACCCTGAGAGACAGAGGGAGAGAGAGAGAGACAGGAGAATAAACCCTGAGTGAGAGGAAGAGAGACAGGAGAATAAACCCTGAGAGAGAGAGAGAGGAGAATAAACCCTGAGAGAGAGGAGAATAAACCCAGAGAGGAGAATAAACCCAGAGTGAGAGGAGAATAAACCCTGAGAGAGTGTTGAATATACCCTGAGAGAGAGGATAATAAACCCAGAGAGAGAGGAGAATAATCCCAGAGAGAGAGGAGAATAAACCCTGAGAGTGAGAGAGATGAGAATAAACCCTGAGAGAGAGGAGAATAAACCCAGAGAGGAGAATAAACCCTGAGAGAGAGAGAGGAGAATAAACCCTGAGACAGAGAGAGAGAGAGGAGAATAAACTCTGAGAGAGGGAGAGAATAAACCCTGAGAGAGAGAGTGAGAGGAGAATAAACCCTGAGAGAGCGAGAAGATAACAAACCATGAGAGAGACTGGAGAATAAACCCCGAGAGTGAGGAGAATATACCCTGAGAGAGAGAGAAAGAGGAGAATAAACCCTGAGAGAGAGAGAAAGAGGAGAATAAACCCTGAGAGAAAGACAGGGGAATAAACCCTGAGAGAAAGACAGCAGAATAAATCCTGAGAGAGAGACAGGAGAATAAATCCTGTGTGAAAGAGAGAGACAGGAGAATAAACTCCGAGAGAGTGAAATATAGCAGAATAAACCCTGAGAGAGAGGAGAATAAACCCTGAAAGAGAGGATAATAAACCCAGAGAGAGAGGAGAATAATCCCATAGAGAGAGAGGAGAATAAACCCTGAGAGAGAGGAGAATAATCCCAGAGAGAGGAGAATGAACCCAGAGAGAGAGGAGAATGAACCCAGAGAGAGAGGAGAATAATCCCAGAGAGAGAGGAGAATAAACCGTGAGAGAGAGGAGAATAAACCCAGAGAGAGAGGAGAATAAACCATGAGAGAGTGGAGAATATACCCTGAGAGAGAGGATAATAAACCCAGAGAGAGAGGAGAATAATTCCTGAGAGAGAGGATAATAAACCCTGAGAGAGTGGAGAATAAACCCAGAGAGAGGGGAGAATAAACCCTGAGAAAGAGCAGAATAAACCCAGAGAGAGAGGAGAGTAAACCCTGAGAGAGTGGAAAATAAACCCACCGAGAGGGGAGAATAAACCCTGAGAGAGAGGAGAATAAATCCAGAGAGAGAGGAGAATAAACCCAGAGAGAGTGGAGAACAAACTCTGAGAGAGAGGAGAATAATCCCAGAGAGAGGAGAATAAACCCAGAGAGAGAGGAGAATAAACCCTGAGAGAGAGGATAATAAAACCAGAGAGAGAGGAGAATAATCCCAGAGAGAGACGAGAATAAACCCTGAGAGAGTGCAGAATAAACCCAGAGAGAGAGGAGAATAAACCCAAAGAGAGAGGAGAATAAACCCAAAGAGAGAGGCGAATAAACCCAGAGAGGGAGGAGAATAAACCCTGAGAGGGTGGAGAATAAACCCAGAGAGAGGGGAGAATAAACCCTGAGAGAGAGGCGAATAAACCCAGAGAGAGAGGAGAATAAACCCTGAGAGAGAGGAGTATAAACCCAGAGAGAGAGCAGAATAAACCCTGAGAGAGAGGAGAATAAACCCAGAGAGAGAGGAGAATAAACCCAGAGAGAGAGGAGAATAAACCCTGAGAGAGTGGAAAATAAACCCACCGAGAGGGGAGAATAAACCCTGAGAGAGAGGAGAATAAATCCAGAGAAGGAGGAGAATAAACCCAGAGAGAGTGGAGAACAAACCCTGAGAGAGAGGAGAATAATCCCAGAGAGAGCAGAATAAACCCAGAGAGAGAGGAGAATAAACCCTGAGAGAGAGGATAATAAAACCAGAGAGAGAGGAGAATAATCCCAGAGAGAGAGGAGAATAAACCCTGAGAGAGTGCAGAATAAACCAAGAGAGAGAGGAGAATAAACCCAAAGAGAGAGGAGAATAAACCCAAAGAGAGAGGCGAATAAACCCAGAGAGGGAGGAGAATAAACCCTGAGTGAGTGGAGAATAAACCCAGAGAGAGGGGAGAATAAACCCTGAGAGAGAGGCGAATAAACCCAGAGAGAGGAGAATAAACCCTGAGAGAGAGGAGAATAAACCCTGTGAGAGGGGAGAATAAACCCAGAGAGAGAGGAGAATAAACCCAGAGAGAGAGGAGAATAAACCCAGAGAGAGAGGCGAATAAACCCAGAGAGGGAGGAGAATAAACCCTGAGAGAGTGCAGAATAAACCCAGAGAGAGGGGAGAATAAACCCTGAGAGAGAGGCGAATAAACCCCGAGAGAGAGGGGAATAAACCCTGAGAGAGAGGAGTATAAACCCAGAGAGGAGAATAAACCCTGAGAGAGTGGAGAATATACCCTGAGAGAGAGGATAATAAACCCTGAGAGAGAGGAGAATAAACCCAGAGAGAGAGGAGAATAAACCCTGTGAGAGGGGAGAATAAACCCTGAGAGAGTGGAGAATAAACCCACAGAGAGGGGAGATAAACCCTGAGAGAGAGGAGAATAAATCCAGAGAGAGGGGAGATAAACCCCGAGAGAGAGGGGAATAAACCCTGAGAGAGAGGAGTATAAACCCAGAGAGAGAGGAGAATAAACCCTGAGAGAGTGGAGAATAAACCCACAGAGAGGGGAGATAAACCCCGAGAGAGAGGGGAATTAACCCTGAGAGAGAGGAGTATAAACCCAGAGAGAGAGAGGAGAATAAACCCTGAGAGAGTGGAGAATATACCCTGAGAGAGAGGATAATAAACCCTGAGAGAGAGGAGAATAAACCCAGAGAGAGAGGAGAATAAACCCTGTGAGAGGGGAGAATAAACCCTGAGAGAGTGGAGAATAAACCCACAGAGAGGGGAGATAAACCCTGAGAGAGAGGAGAATAAATCCAGAGAGAGAGGAGAACAAACCCTGAGAGAGAGGAGAATAATCCCAGAGAGAGGAGAATAAACCCTGAGAGAGACGAGAATAACCCCTGAGAGAGAGGTGAATAAACCCAGAGAGAGAGAGAAGAATAAACCATGAGAGAGAGGAGAATGAACCCTGAGAGAGAGGTGCAGAAACCCAGAGAGAGAGAGAGAGGAGAATAAACCCAGAGAGAGAGGGAGAGAGAGAGAGAGGAGATAAACCCTGAGAGTGAGGAGAATAAACCCTGAGAGAGTGGAGAATAAACCCTGAGAGAGAGGAGAATAAACCCAAAGAGAGAGGCGAATAAACCCAAAGAGAGAGGAGAATAAACCCAAAGAGAGAGGCGAATAAACCCAGAGAGGAGAATAAACCCTGAGAGAGTGGAGAATATACCCTGAGAGAGAGGATAATAAACCCTGAGAGAGTGGAGAATAAACCCAGAGAGAGGGGAGAATAAACCCTGAGAGAGAGGAGAATAAACCCAGAGAGAGAGCAGAATGAACCCTGTGAGAGGGGAGAATAAACCCTGAGAGAGGGGAGAATAAACCCTGAGAGAGTGGAGAATAAACCCAGAGAGAGGGGAGAATAAACCCTGAGAGAGAGGAGAATAAATCCAGAGAGAGAGGAGAATAAACCCTGAGAGAGAGGAGAATAAACCCAGAGAGAGTGGAGAATAAACCCTGAGAGAGAAAGGAGAATAAACCATGAGAGAGAGGAGAATGAACCCTGAGAGAGAGGTGCAGAAACCCAGAGAGAGAGAGAGGAGAATAAACCCTGAGAGAGAGGAGAATAAACCCAGAGAGAGAGGACATAAACCCTGAGAGTGAGAGGAGAATAAACCCTGAGAGAGTGGAGAATAAACCCTGAGAGGAGAATTAACCCAGAGAGAGAGGAGAATAAACCCTGAGAGAGAAGAGAATAATCCCAGAGAGAGGAGAATGAACCCTGAGAGATAGCTGAATAAGCCCTGAGACAGAGGAGAATAAACCCAGAGAGAGAGGAGCATAAACCCAGAGAGAGAGAGGAGAATAAACCCAGACAGAGAGGAGAATAAACCCAGAGAGGAGAATATACCCAGAGAGAGAGGAGAATAAAGCCTGAGAGAGAGGTGAATAAACCCTGAGAGAGAGGAGAATAAACCCAGAGAGAGAGGAGAATAAACCCAGACAGAGAGGAGAATAAACCCAGAGAGGAGAATATACCCAGAGAGAGAGGAGAATAAAGCCTGAGAGAGAGGTGAATAAACCCTGAGAGAGAGGTGAATAAACCCTGAGAGAGAGGAGAATAAACCCAGAGAGAGAGGAGAATAAACCCAGAGAGAGAGGAGAATAAACCCAGAGAGGAGAATAAACCCAGAGAGAGAGGAGAATAAACCCTGAGAGAACGGAGAATAAACCCAGAGAGAGAGGAGAATTAGCCCTGAGAGAACGGAGAATAAACCCAGAGAGAGAGGAGAATTAGCCCTGAGAGAGAGGCGAATAAACCCAGAGAGGAGAATGAACCCAGAGAGAGGAGGATAATCCCAGAGAGAGAGGAGAATAAACCGTGAGAGAGAGGAGAATAAACCCAGAGAGAGAGGATAATAAACCCAGAGAGAGTGGAGAATAATCCCAGAGAGAGAGGAGAATAAACCGTGAGAGAGAGGAGAATAAACCCTGAGAGAGAGGAGAATGAACCCAGAGAGAGAGGAGAATAATCCCAGAGAGATTGGAGAATAAGCCGTGAGAGAGAGGAGAATAAACCCTGAGAGAGTGGATAATATACCCTGAGAGAGAGGATAATAAACCCTGTGAGAGTGGAGAATAAACCCAGAAAGAGGGGAGAATAAACCCTGAGAGAGAGGAGAATAAACCCAGAGAGAGTGGAGAACAAACCCTGAGAGAGAGGAGACTAATCCCAGACAGAGGAGAATAAACCCAGAGAGAGAGGAGAATAAACCCTGAGAGAGAGGAGAATAAACCCTGAGAGAGTGGAGAATAAACCCAGAGAGAGAGGAGAATAAACCTTGAGAGAGAGGATAATAAACCCAGTGAGAGAGGAGAATAATCTCAGAGAGAGAGGAGAATAAACCCTGAGAGAGTGGAGAATAAACCCAGAGAGAGAGGAGAATAAACCCAAAGAGAGAGGTGAATAAACCCAGAGAGAGAGGAGAATAAACCCTGAGAGAGTGGAGAATAAACCCAGAGAGAGGGGAGAATAAACCCTGAGAGAGAGGCGAATAAACCCAGAGAGAGAGGAGAATAAACCCTGAGAGAGAGGAGTATAAAGCCAGAGACAGAGCAGAATAAACCCTGAGAGAGAGGAGAATAAACCCAGAGAGAGAGGAGAATAAACCCAGAGAGAGAGGCGAATAAACCCAGAGAGAGGAGAATAAACCCTGAGAGAGTGGAGAATAAACCCAGAGAGAGGTGAGAATAAACCCTGAGAGAGAGGAGAATAAACCCTGAGAGAGAGGAGAATAAACCCTGAGAGAGAGGAGAATAAATCTAGAGAGAGAGGAGAATAAACCCAGAGAGAGAGGAGAATAGTCCCAGAGAGAGAGGGAGAGAGAGAGAGAGAGAGGAGAATAAACCCTATGAGAGTGGAGAATAAACCCTGAGAGAGTGGAGAATGAACCCTGAGAGAGAGGAGAATAAACCCAGAGAGAGAGGATAATAAACTCTGAGAGAGAGAGGAGAATAAACCCTGAGAGAGAGGAGAATAATCCCAGAGAGGAGAATAAACCCTGAGAATAGAGGAGAATAGACCCTGAGAGAGAGGAGAATAAACCCAGAGAGGAGAATAAACCCAGAGTGAGAGGAGAATAAACCCTGAGAGAGTGTTGAATATACCCTGAGAGAGGATAATAAACCCAGAGAGAGAGGAGAATAATCCCAGAGAGAGGAGAATAAACCTTGAGAGGTAGAGGAGAATAAACCCTGAGAGAGGAGAATAAACCCTGAGAGAGAGAGGAGAATAAACCCTGAGAGAGAGGAGAATAAACCCTGAGAGAGAGAGGAGAATAAACCCTGAGAGACAGAGGGAGAGAGAGAGAGACAGGAGAATTAACCCTGAGTGAGAGGGAGAGAGACAGGAGAATAAACCCTGAGAGAGAGAGAGAGGAGAATAAACCCTGAGAGAGAGGAGAATAAACCCAGAGAGGAGAATAAACCCAGAGTGAGAGGAGAATAAACCCTGAGAGAGTGTTGAATATACCCTGAGAGAGAGGATAATAAACCCAGAGAGAGAGGAGAATAATCCCAGAGAGAGAGGAGAATAAACCCTGAGAGTGAGAGAGAGAGAGAGAATAAACCCTGAGAGAGAGGAGAATAAACCCTGAGAGAGAGAGAGAGAGGAGAATAAACCCTGAGACAGAGAGAGAGAGAGGAGAATAAACTCTGAGAGAGGGAGAGAATAAACCCTGAGAGAGAGAGTGAGAGGAGAATAAACCCTGAGAGAGCGAGAAGATAACAAACCATGAGAGAGACTGGAGAATAAACCCCGAGAGTGAGGAGTATATACCCTGAGAGAGAGAGAAAGAGGAGAATAAACCCTGAGAGAGAGAGAAAGAGGAGAATAAACCCTGAGAAAAGACAGGGGAATAAACCCTGAGAGAAAGACAGCAGAATAAATCCTGAGAGAGAGACAGGAGAATAAATCCTGTGTGAAAGAGAGAGACAGGAGAATAAACTCCGAGAGAGTGAGAGACAGGAGAATAAACCCTGAGAGAGAGAAAGACAGGAGAATAAACCCTGTGTGTGTGAGAGAGCCGGGCGAAAAATCCGTGAGAGAGAGAGACAGGTGAATAAACCCTAAGAGAGAGAGAAAGAAAGACAGGAGAATAAACCCTGTCTGTGAGAGACAGGAGAATAAACCCTGAGAGAGAGAAAGACGGTAAAATAATCCCTGAGAGAGAGAAAGAGAGGAGAATAAACCGTGTGTGTGAGAGACAGGAGAATAAACCCTGTGTGTGTGAGAGAGACAGGCGAATAATCCCTGAGAGAGAGAGACAGGAGAATAAACCCTGTGTGTGTGAGAGAGACAGGAGAATAAACCCTGGGAGAGACACAGAGAGGCTGAAACCAGAGGCAGGGGAAAAGAGGCAGACAGAGGAAAAATCCCAAAGCGAGAGAGACATGGCTTGGGGAGTAACAGAGCCCTGGAGCCAAGACGTCGCCTTGACAAACAGGACTCAGTGGCAACAGTTATTCGTAAAGGGCTCCCAGTTCATGCTAGACATGCACAGACGGCGATAAGAGACAGACAGGGATAAAATCCAGAGAGGCACAGGACAGAACTAAAAAAGCTAAGAGTAAGTGAGGTACCCTGGGTAATGCAGGAAAAAGCAGAAACAAGCTGTTACTAAAATAGTCTCCTTTGTAAGAATGGGAAAAAATAATCTAATATGCTTCTGCTACAATCAGGAAGATATGTGCGGTATAACTGTAAGATTTCATTAACCAAGAAAATCACCAAGCACATTTAAATCGTTAGAATCATTTCAAACAAATTATCAGACCTACCGAAATACACAGATTTTATCTTTGGCTTCAGCTAATGTACTTTTATCATAAAAAGACCAACAGGCCATCTGTTAAATTAACTTCTCAAAGCAGGAGAAACACATAAATGTAGGGAAGTCTTTAATGTATTTTACGCACCATTTACAGTATACAGAAAATGAAAAGAATAGCTGGCAAATGCATGAAATTGTCTAAACATTCACAGTCACCGGTCACTTTCAAACTCAGTTGACTATCACAGCTGCTCCAAAGGATATCTTACAGTCTTAATGTATTTGTTTCCACAGTAATTCAAAAATCTATAATTTCTGAGTATCTAGAACGTTGATTAGAGGAGCAATCATAATATTTTATAATGATTTCCAGCTTAAAACAAGAAATTTGGAAAATTTGCAACATATTATGTGCACCTAACCAATGAAACTAAAGTGACAGATGGTTGTCTCTGTCCCTTATGTACTGGGAGCACTTGACTAATAATTGTTGCCACTGATGTCCTGTTTGTCGAGGCGGGGTCTTGTGTCCAGGACTCGGTTGCTCTCCGGACTGATTATTGTGCGGGACTGGGCCCCTCCAATGGGAGGGGAGGACGCGGTGGTGACGTCAGCGGCGGAGTGACGTAGCCGGGCGGGTGAAGATGGCGCTGTTGGCCAGGCGCTGGAGATTTGCTCTCCTCAGCCTGCCCTCAGCTCACAGGCTCCCTGCAACCGCTCACCTGTCGCAGTGGTGCCTGAGGCCTTCCTCTCAGCTACCGGCTCTCAAGCTGCTTCCCTGGGCCAGGCGCTACAGCACTGAGCGCGATCCTCAGCAGCGGAGCAAGAAGGTGGTGGTGGTCGGCATCCCCAACCCCTTCACCTGGGCCCGGACCAAGATGTATTTCTTCTTGATAAGAGCTTACTTTGATCAGGACTTCACCTTCGATGAATTTGCTGCTGGTGCCAAGCAAGTGAGTACAGGACAGTGTTCGTGTCTACTTCAAAAAAGAACTTTAATTCTCAACAGGCAAATTATAGAATCGTAGAATGGTCACAGCACACAAAGAGGCCATTCGGCCCATCGTGATCATGCCAGCTGTCTACAAGAGCAACTCACCTAGTCCTCCTTCCCTTTCCCTGTAGCCCTGCATTTTATTTCTCTGCAGATACTATCCAATTCCCTTTTGAAAGCCACAATTGGATCTGCCTCCACCACACTCTCAGGCACTGAGTTCCAGATCTCAACCACTCGCTGCATCAACAAGATTTCCCTCATGTTGCCTCTGGTAAATCAGTGTCCCCTGGTTCTTAATCCTTCTCACAATGGGAACATTTTCTCTCTATCCAAACCCCTCATGATTTTGAACACGTCCAACAAATCTCTCAACTTCCTTTTCACTAAGGAGAACAAACCAAGCTTCTCCAATCTATCCATTTAACTAAAGTTCCTCATGCGTGGAAACATTCTTATAAATCTTTTCTGCAGCTTCTATAATAGTTTCACATCCTTCCTAAAGTATGCCCAGAATTGGACACAACACGCCAGTTGAGGCCGAACCAGTGTTTTATACAGGTTCTTCATAACTTCTGAAGAAGGGTCTCTGACCTGAAACGTTAACTCTGCTTCTCTCTGCACAGATGCTGCCAGACCTGCTGAGTTTTTCCTGCATTATTTCTTTTTATTTCTTCATAACTTCCTTGCTTTTGTACTCTTATGCCTCTGTTTATAAGGTCCAGGATCCTATATGCCTTTTTAACAACTTTTTCAAACTGCCTAGCCTCCTTCAACAATTTGTGCGCATATGCACCTAGATCTCTCTCCTGCACCCCCCTCCCCCCCATTAGAATTGTACCTTTTGGTTGAAAATGCTTCTCCTCGTTCCTCCTAGCGAAATGTATCGCTTCACATTTTTCTGCGTTAAATTTCATTTGCCATGTGTCTGGTCGTTCCACCAGCCTGTCCATATCCTTTTGAAAAGCTGGGTTTGTTCTCGTTAGAACAAATGAGATTGAGGGGAGATTTCGTAGAAGTGTACAGATTATGACAGCTTAGATAAGTTAGACCAAGAAAAATTGTTCCTATTAACAAATGGTACGAGGACTAGGTGGCACAGATTGAAAATTTTGGGCAAAAGATGCAGGGGAATATGAGGAAGCACTTTTTTATGCAGCGAGTGGTCATGATCTGGAACTCGCTGCCCACAAGGGTGGTGGAAGCAGAGATGATCAGTGACTTCAAGAAGAAATTGGATGGCCATCTGAGATTTGCAAGGCTACAGGGGAGTGGGACTGACTGCATATCTCTGTGGAGAGCTGGCATGGTCTCAGTGAGCTGAATGGCCTCCTCCTGTGCTGTAAGTAACTTTGACTCTCATCATTTTTCAAAGCTTTCCCACCATTGAAGTTAAACTGAATGGCCAGTAGTTGCTGGATTTATCCTTGCACCTTTTTTTTGAACAAGGGTTTAACATTTTCAATCCTCCAGTTCTCTGGTGGCACCATCCCCATATCTAAGAAGGATTGGAAGATTATAGGCCGGTGCCTCTGCAATTTCAGCTCTTATTTCTCTCCGCATCCTCTGATGTAGCCCATCGGGTCCTAGCGATTTATTTGTTTTAAGTACAGCAAGCCTTTCTAGTACCCCCTTATCAATTTTTAGTCTATCCAGTATCTCAGCCAACTCTTCTTTCACTATGACTTGGCAGCATCTTCCTTGGTGAAGACAGACAATGTGCTTATTTAGTACCTCAGCCATGCCCTCTGCATGCATGCTTAGATCCTGTATTCTGTATTCAGCCTGGTTCGCGTGTGTATTACCAATGACATCTGCCATACACCCCTTTTTTCTGCTTACACTTTATACCTCATCATCCATGGAGCTCTGACTTTGGTTGTCGTACCTTTCTGCCTCGTGGGAATTTACCTCTACCTGAACCATCTCCCCTTTAAAGGCAGACATCCATTGTTCAATTACAGTTCTTCTTGCCAATCTTTGATTCCAATCTACTCTTGCTCCACTGAAATTGGCCCTCTTCCAATTAAGTATTGCTCCTTGTCCTTTTCCATGGCTAATCTAATCTTATGATACAGTGATCACTGTTCCTTACTGACATTTGATCCACCTCATTCCCCAGAACCAGGTCTAGCAATATGTCTTTCCTTGTCAGTCTGGAAACATACTGATCAAGAAAATACTCCTGAACACACTTCAGAAACTATTTCTCTTCTCTGCTCTTTACACTATTACTAGCTCAGTCTATACTAGGATAATTGAAGTCTCCATTATCACGAGATAGTTCTTGCACCTCTCTATAATTTCCCTGCAAATTTTCTTTTCTATATCTTTCTCACTAGTTGGGAGCCTATAGAATACACCCAGTAGTGTAATGTAGTGTATTGTTTCTTAACTCTAACCAAATAGATTCTGTCCTGACCTCTCCACTGTAATACACTCCTTAATCAATACTGCCACCCCTCCTTTTTTTCTTTCTTTCCTAAGCACCTTGTATCCAGGAATACTTAGTACTGTTCACTCTCTTCAAAAGAGGTCAAAGCCAGGAATCTCTGCTGTTGGGTCAGTGATGAGGTGTTGATTCTTTATGCTATATGTGTCCCATGATTCTATCCATCTGGATGGTGGGTTGATACCAGCTACATGAAACAGCTGCTGTTTCCCAGAATGGCTGGCGCAATTTGAAGTGCTCTCTTGGTGGGATTTTCGAGTCTTTGTGAATGGGAAGGTGGGTGTTCATTGTTTTCCCTCTCATAGAGCATGATACTGTCCTGGCGAATGGCAGCTGGGGCAATGTGAGACAGTGCCAGGAGCCACTCATTGGAGTGGACGTAAGTGTCCCTGACTCCATTCTCATGGAGGCATTAATCTGCATTGTGTGGTGGCTGCAGGATCTTGAGGCACAGTAATATTCTGCAGCAAAATAGACTAGGGTCACTGTTGTGATAGCTGTGCTCCCTCATCATGTTATAATCAATTTCCGGACCAGGTTGGCCAGTGTTGATGAGATGAGGCTGATATGATAAGTGAGAGTTCTGTCTAGGGTGTCACCCAGGTATTTTGGGTAGGTGTCATGGGTAAATTGCCTTCTGCAGAAGGAAATGTCAAGTTCTTTTCTGGCAGCGTGATTGATCAGATGGAATGCCCAACACCACTTTCTTCTCTGGATTGAGCTGGAGGCACCAGTTCTGGAAGTAGCATTCCATTAGGTCGAGGTCATTTGTGAGCATCCTGCTTCCAAATGTATTGATGCCTGTGCCTTGGAGGTGGATTAGGTAGACAAGGAATCTAAAAGACTAGGAGCACGGTGGCTGAAGGCTCTGCGTCTAATGGTTGGCCAATGGAAGGGAAATATACAAGAGGCTGGAATCAGAGTAATATAGCATTTAGGAGGCCATTATAGGGCTTGTGGAGATTTTAGAGATAAAATGGTGCAAGGACATGGAGTGATTGTATAAATGAGGACAAAGATTTTGAATTGAATATGTTGAAACCAGTGGGGACGGGAGTCATGGGCACTTGTGACACAGTGTGGCACAGGATGACAATAAATTCAAACATTTTTCTATCTTGGTTTGTTAAATTAGGGTATTTTCCAAAACAAATTAAAAATGCATAAAGAAAAAACACTTCAATTAATCTTTCTTATCCTCACCACTCACTCCAACAGCCATCCCACTGGGCCCTGTAAATTGTCCTGAGCTTGAATCCAGGTCCCAGCCCAACACCAATTCACTGCAGACAGTTCATAATTAAAACTGCTACTCCTGGGCTGAGAATTGTACAAAAAAATTGAACTGCAATTCACAAGACATTTGCAGTCCGTTCATCACAATGCACGAACCTGTATTTTTCCCATCTCCTCCCACCTAGACTGCTTCCTTACCCTCTCAGTGGCCCTGCGCCCTGCTTCTCTTAACCATCAGAACTCGTGGTCAACTCCTCAAATTCTTCTCTCTCCATCAGCTACCCAACTTCCAATTGCAGCAATCAGCTCAAGAAAGAACTTGCTTCTATGCAGTACCTTTCATGAGGAGTAGACCATCTGGCCTGCTCCAGCATTCAATACGATCTTCTGCCTCAACTCCACTTTCCTGCCTGCACCCCATATCCCTTGATTTCTTGAGAGAGCAACAATCTTGTCTATCTCAGCCTTGAATGTACCCAACAATGGAGCATCCACAACGCTGTGGACAATTCCAAAGATTCACAGCCCTCTGATTGAAGAAATTTCTCCTCACCTCAGTCCTAAATGATCGCCCCCTCCCCGCTCCTGAGACTGCCCATGTTCTAGGTTCCTCAGCCAAGGGAAACAACCTCTGTCTACCCTTCAGAATCTTGTATGTTTTGGTGAGATCACCTCCCATTCTTTCAAACTCCAGAGAATATAGGTCCAATTTCTCAGCCTCTCATCATAAGACAACCCTCTCACCCCTGGAACCAATCTAGTGAACCTTCACTGTACCGCCTCCAAGCAAGTATATCTTTTTAGATATGGAGACCAAAACTGCTCAGAGTACTGCAGGTGTGATCTTACCAAAGCTCTATACAATTGTAGCAAGACTTCCTTATTCTTGTTTTCCAGTCCCCTTGTAATAAAGGCTGACATGCCATTTGGCTTCCTAATGGCTTGCTGCACTTGCATGCAAACTTTTTGCTTTCTTTGTACAGGTACATCCAAGTTTTTGAACATCAATATTTAGACGTTTCATGCCTTTTTAAAAAAAAAAATTCTACTTAGTATTTTACTTTTCTTTCTTATTACTAAAGTGAATAACCTAATGACCACAGGTCATCCTTAAGTGATTCACAAGCCAATAAGGTATTTTGAAGTTTGTTTAGTTTAGAGATACAGCACTGAAACAGGCCCTTCGGCCCACCGAGTCTGTGCCGACCATCAACCACCCACTTATACTAATCCTACACTAATCCCATATCCCTACCACATCCCCACCTGTCCCTATATTTCCCTACCACCTACCTATACTAGGGGCAATTTATAATGGCCAATTAACCTATCAACCTGCAAGTCTTTGGCATGTGGGAGGAAACCGGAGCACCCGGAGGAAACCCACGCAGACACAGGGAGAACTTGCAAACTCCACACAGGCAGTACCCAGAATTGAACCCGGGTCACTGGAGCTGTGAGGCTGCAGTGCTAACCACTGCGCCACTGTGCCGCCCAGTTATAGTTACTGTTGTAATTTAGTTAATGTGGTAGCCAATTTGCACATATTGAGGTCCCAATTCCAGCAATGAGACAAACAACCAGTTAATCTATGTTTTATAGCGATTGAGGAATGAATGTTGGCCAGGGCAGCTAATTTTTTTTACGCTTTGCCTTCCCTGAATCCATTTTACCCTCACTATAGTTACTAAACTGCTCTTTTAAGTGCCGATTAGAATGACTGGTGTCATCAGTCAGAAATCAAATTAATGGGGGCACAAAAATAAACTCCAAAGAATAGATAAAACAAAAGGAAACTAATCAAATCAGCATGCTGTTCCTGTGGCAATAAAACACTCCAGTCCCCCTCATGCCCTATTGTCGAGGAAGGCAGGCAGTTGAAATGAACAATGCTGCGACTGCATGCTGCCTGGCCCTGTTAAAGGCCACGTTGGGCAGGCCCAGGAGCAGACTCACGAGGTCCTCTGACTTGCCTTCTCCCCTCCATACCAGTTGGCCAAAGATCAGGACTGAAGTGCTGCCAGAAATTGAGAAGCAGCCCCTTCAGATGATGGAAGAAGGGCCGCAACCTCTCATACTCAATATATATGTGAAGCACAGACTCAATTCGGCCACAAAAGTTACAGGCAGCCTGGAAGTCCGCACAGTGACTTAAAATTTGTTTGATGGGATTGTTCTGTGCAATATCTGCCATCCCAGATCTCCAATGAAGCAGGGGAGGATCTCCCACATAGAGAACATGGTAGTACATTTATAGTAGCTAATTGATGCAACTTCTTCCCTGACAATCACTGCTATTGAATGAAAGGCCAGTGTTTTATTGCTTGTAATGCAATGCATCGCAGCTAAATAGTTCTCATTTTTTCTTTGCTACCATTTGTGTTGTAAATATAGTTGTGTGTCTACCAGATATACCACTTTATGAAAGTAAACCTTTGCATAATGTTCATTGACTTCCATAGGCTTTTGCACAGGTGTCAAAGATGCTTTCAGAGTGCAATTTTGATGATTTGAAGGATCTTGTATCAAAAGAGGTAACATACAATTTGTATTAATTAGATTTTTGGATGTTTTCTGTTAAACTAAATATATTTACAGTCATAAGTTTGCAATGCTCGCAACACTTAATATCTTGAAAAGTATACATGTTTTGAAGACGAATAGGTTCTTGTCCTAGATGAATCCCAAGTAGTATTGTGTATGTGAAAGCAAATAGCTGTGGCAATATTTGTGTTTTTCAAGTTCTAGATAATCTATGTCGCAAGCCTATGGTGATGCAAGTTGAGAGGGTCCATTGACCTGTGTTTGCTTTGTATCACTAATGTATATATTCCCTTTTGTAATTTCTGGTCATTATTTTTAGTAAGTACTCAGCTGTAACTTTTCAGAGGAAGGCGAGACAAACCAGTGTCCACCGAACACACAGCCTCGACATTAGCTTTCTCATTTAAATCAGAAGATTCAATTAGAGACAAGCTTTGTATATTATGGGCTGTTAATCTTTTTGGCGGTGTTATTTTGCTGTCTTTCTTCCATTTCATGGAAAAACTATTCTGTATTAATCTCATGATCTATATCAGTAGGGCTGTTGTTTTTGCATTATCCAAATGCTAGTATTTTCTGTACAGGCATTGGAGGAACTGGAAGAAAAATGCTTAGCTTTGCCAGTTAACCGCAGGGAGGCCTTAGCTGCTGACCTGGATGAAATTATGTATAGCACACCAGGCGATGTTGGAATTTATTATGATAACCAAGGTTGGTTGTATTTATTAAACTTGACAGCTAAAAATACAGTTGGTATTGCATAGAACTGTATAATCAGATCCCTCTTATTTAATGCAATTTGTGAAATGAATATTCCCTGTAAATCTTAGAATATTTGGGGTGGAGGAGGAGAGAATACTAGTATTAAGAGTAATACAACATCATGTACTTGCAGTGACCGTATATTCACTCCAGACTGCCCTGCAGGATGTTTGCTGCCATGCAAATAAGGCTACCATCATCTAGACCTCATCCTAGTGGCCTGTTCCATCCTGGCCCTGACTGAAACTTGGCTCACATTTCCTGCTTATTGAGGCTGCCCTTCCGGCTATAATTTCAACTATATTCCTTTCTCTAATCAATGGCAGTGTGACATTCATTCACCGCTCCTGCCTCGACATGTCCTCTTACTCCACTGTCTTCTTTCCTTCTTTTAGCACTTCATCCACTCCCTTTTCTTCAAAATCCTTATCTGCCGCCCTAATAAGTTCCCATGTACCTTCTTAACTAAAATCTTCTGGCTTCTGCACTGATCAGCTCCTCTTTGGTTATTTCTCTTCACTTAATTCCGGTTTGTGGCATTCCTGCCTTCAGTGAATCTCACTCGACATGTTAAGCACCCCTCCCTGGTGCCCTCTCCCCACCCGTAAATTCTCTCTTGACCTTCTCATCAAAAGGCCCTGCCACCTGAGGGTTCCACTTTAGACAAAACCATTTCTGCTTGCTGCTTTGTTTTTTCTGAACATCGGCATCACTCTACTTATTTCAGACTGTTCTGTAATTATCCTCCCTCCATCCCAGAAAAAACTAACTGCTACCCTCAATTCCCTTTGCAACACCATCCCAGCTTTCTGTTCTGGTTATCCATCCAAGGAAAAACTTTTTCACGCAGCGAATGGTTAAGGTCTGGAATGCTCTGCCTGAGAACGTGGTGGAGACAGGTTCAATTGAAGCATTAAAAAGGGAATTAGACAGTTATGTGAAAAGGAAGAATGTGCAGGGTTATGGGGAGAAAGCAGGGGAATGGAACGAAGGGATTAGTCTTTTCGGAGAGCTAGTGCGGACATGATGGGCCGAATGGCTCCTTCTGTACTGTAACTATTCTGTAATCTGCTTTGACACAGCTGTTGCATGGGGCTCACTGAGCAACTGCTTTGCTTCTGCCTTTGTCCTCATTCGCTCCAGTTGTCTACCATTGCTTTTACCTCCCCGGGAACAGTTCCCACCTCGCCCTTAAATCTGAGGATCGGCAGTTGGAATGTACTTGGAACTGATTGGCCTTTTTATTCATTGCCAGATCTAGCACGATTGCCTAAAACAATATTGTGCTCCCTTTACTTGTCCTTTTAGATTGTGAACTGAGCTCCAAACCCCCACAGCCTACCCACCACCAGTACTGTACTGCTGTTGAAATCCATAATCACGTTTTTGCCACGTCAAGAAATCACAGGGAATAATTGAGATGAATAACATAGATGCATCTGAGGGGAAGCTAGACGAACAGGAGAAAGGAATAGAAAGCTGTTCTGATAGTTAAATGACATGTAGAGCTTAAAGACCAACATGGACCAGTTGGGTGACTCGCCTGTTTCTGTGCTGTAAAGGCAAGTAATTCTGTGAACCCTCCATTGCTCTGCTTTCTGGTCCCATTAATTCTGCTGTTCACAAATTGGAACTCATCCAAACGCCCCCCCCCCATGTGAATACTATCCTGCACCAAGCCCTCTTTCCCTATCGCTCTGCTCTCTCCAACCTTCCTGACTCCCCATCTCTCAGCACATCAATTCAACATCTTGTCTGCAAGACACTTCAAGACCCTCACCTTTCCTACATCTGCAATCTAATAGCCCGATGTCCCATACTCTGATCTGTGGCTTCATATACATTGCAGTCACCATTCTGTGGCAGAACTTTCTGCTACCTCAACCTGACAGTCTGGATTGTTTTACCTAAACTACTCCACCTTTCTCACTCTCTCCCTTTCTTGAAAATTTGCCTTTAGCACTACCTGTCATCATCTTCCCACTGAGTCAACTATATGGTAATATATACTAGATTTGAACACTAATTTAGCATCACTTGTTGGGTTATTAACGGAAGACCTTGTGATTCCTTGTTCAATTAAGCTTTCAAAAATAAATATTTTTTAATTCAGAGGAATTTGGTCCAAGTAGTAAGTTTATTCTAGGTTTGTGAAATGGTATCTTTTTTCCAGCAAGCAGAAACTGATTTACTGCTTACTGTACTGAAGGAAATATCTTGATGTTTTTGCAACTGAAAAAAAATCCAGCAGGTAGTATTGCTATCTTTGAAGGTGGATGTCCATTATAAAGTAGGTGGCTAGAAGCCCCAGAAAGTTTGACTGAGCTTCTGTTGAACTATTGTAACAGAAATTAAACCTGCTGCCTTCATCTCACCTATAATACCACATTTGTGTTAAGGGGAAAATCATTTGGCAGTTTACTAAGTAGCATTTGTTCCTGGCTAAGCTGGTGCTAGTGTGAGTGGAAAAATTGGAATCCAAGTGGTGGTATGTTTGTCCTGCTAGCACCAAATGAAATATGAATTGCGTTATAGTTGTACTGTTTGCAGAATTTTGTTCAGGAGCTGCTACTGTGCTTTATTTTGATAAATTTACTAATTCTAACAGCAATCTAAATGTTAATTTGGGGTTTTTAACTGCAGGAATGTTTTTTGATATGTTAGAAGGTGCTAGCCATTAAATGTTATCATCTCAACAGGTAGAAAGTTTGTCAGTATCATAATGCGTTACTGGTACCTGACTGATGCTGACCTTCCTGATGAGACCCCTGAGGGAACTAAAGTGTTTCAAGTAGTCTTTGGTGATGCAAGCAGCAAAGACAGCAAACGCCTTCTCACAGCAAATTATGAGTAAGTTTTTTAACTATAACTTTCCATGTGTACTGAACTGTTGGGAGTTTTATTGAGGGCATATGCCACTTATTGCTCCTTCTTGTCCAAAGTAAATGTAAAGACAAACACTAATTAATTGCTTACTGTGCCCACATTTAACTGGAAGAGCAGGCTCGGCTGGTGGGGGTGTTCTGCAGCTAATTGGCTATGCCACCTCACTGCACCAGGATTGGGTGGAACATGGATTTGGCCTCATTATTTCTCAGTGTAGCAAATTTCTGATCTTGCCTCTTGTTGGCTGTTAGTGGAAATTTTGAATCAATTAGGAGGGGGACAAGTTGTGGCGCAAGTCAAATTCTCAAATGCCTGGAGAGTTGCAGCAAGACTTCTGACAGCACTCCTAAAGAACTGGCCTATGGAGTGACCTACAAAGGACAGAAGAGGAGAAATGTGTGAAGAGTCACAGTATATCAACAGTCAGTGTTACACTTGAAATATATTGAGGCAATTTGAAATTTGCAGATGACAAGGAACTTAGAATTGTAATAAACACTGAGGAAGATGTGATCGATTTCAAGAGGACGTGGACAGGCTGGAGAAATGGTCAGACACACGGCAGATGAAAGTCAACGCACAAAAAATGGGATGATACATTTTTGTAGAAAGAATGAGGAGAGACAATACATGCTAAATGGTACAATTTTAAAGGGGGTGCAAGAAGCACTATCTTTGAAGGTTAACAAAGCAGTTAATGCATATGGGATCCTGGGCTTTATAAATAAAGGAAGTGTATGAAAGGCAGGAAGTTATGATAAACCTATATAAAACACTAGTTCGGTCCCAGCTAGAGTATTGTGTCCAATTCTGGGCACCACACTTTTGAAAGGACATGAAGGCTTTGGATGTGTACAGAAGATATTTACAAGAATGGTTTCAAGGGTGAAGGATTACTGTTGTATCATGAAAGCAAAATACTGCAGATGCTGGAAATTTGAAATAAAAACAGAAAATGCTGGAAATACTCAGCAGGTCAGGCAGGATCTGTGGAGAGAGAAGCAGAGTTAACGTTTCAGGTCTGTGACCTTTCATCAGAACGGATTACAGTTACATGGTTAGGCTAGAAAACTGGGCTTGTAATCCTTAGAACAGAGAAGGCCAAAGAGAAGATTTGGTATAGATGTTTAGATAAAGTAAATAAAGAGGAGCGATCTCCAATAGATGAAGGGTTAATAAGCAGAGGGCACAAATTTAAGGTAATTGGTAAAAGAACCAGCAGTGACATAAATATATTTTTTACGATACAATTGATTAGAATTTGGAATGCACTGCCTGATGGGATGGTGGATATAGATTCAATAGTAGCCTTCAAAAGGGAATTGGATAAAAACATGAAGGAGAAAAAAATTGCAGCGAAAGAACAGAGGAGTAGGACTAACTGGACTGCTCTTCAAAAGAGCTGGTGCAGACACGATGGCCCGTCTGGCCGGCTCCAGTGCTGTACTATTCTGTGAACTGAAACTTAGTTTCATTAGAAGTGAATAAGACTAGGTACATAAATCATGGATTCTACCACAGTACTTTAGATGTCTAATTTTATCTGTCTTAAATGTTTCTTTTGAAGTTACTGAAATAACAGTATTTGAGTTCATATCTCGTACTGAAACATTAAAGTCTAATGATTAAAAGAAACACAGCTGTTGAGTGTTTAGTTTCGTTTATGTTTAGAGATACAGCACTGAAACAGGCCCTTCGGCCCACCGGGTCTGTGCTGACCATCAACCACCCATTTATACTAATCCTACACTAATCCCATATTCCTACCACATCCCCACCTGTTCCTATATTTCCCTACCACCTACCTATACTAGGGGCAATTTATAATGGCCAATTAACCTATCAACCTGCAAGTCTTTGGCATGTGGGAGGAAATCCACGCAGACACAGGGAGAACTTGCAAACTCCACGCAGGCAGTACCCAGAATTGAGCCCGGGTCACTGGAGCTGTGAGGCTGCGGTGCTAACCAGTGTTTGACTCTCGGCCAAAAGCTGTAGATATTAAGTTGCTAAGGCTATCTGCCACTTGAGCAGGCTTGATTCAGGTGAGTGTGTTCTGGTCTTAGGCCACTCACTTACTATGATACTATTTAGTTGCAAACAGTGGAAGAGCATTGAAAAATAAGGAGACCGGGTGCTCTTTACCTGGGCTCAATTCCAGCTCAAGCTGATGGATTGTAAGTCTCATCTGTGTGCTGACTTCAATGATTCTATAAGTTTGGGCAATCTGAGTCTAATTTACAATTTGTATGGACCCACAGTACAAATCAACATAAATTGGCAGCCTCAGTAAGAGCCTTATCACAAATGGATGATGTAGGAATTGATAACAATGCCTTTCTGGAGTTAGGGTACAGTAGAGAGTTTTTTTCTACAATGAACTGTGCCATACTTGCAAGTGCTTGACGCTGACAGTGGGTGCTTGAAATGGAAAAATGTTATCTTCCCTAGAATGACCATCCTTCACCTTGAGCACAAAAGTTTACAAAAGGAAACGACTGTAAAACATAATTGCAATTCTGCTAGAAGAAATAAATATTACTATAGTTACGACCAGGTGAGCAATATGTGTAGGGGTCTCTTGCTGTCTTTACCTGGTCTTACTGTAGCAGGGTTTAATTTTAAACACACTGTGTTTTGAGCTCCCCCTTTGTGAATCCTTGTTCACCGTTTCCAATTATCAGGCAAATAACTGAGCACAAACGGGCTTTCTTTGGCTTAAAGCAGAAAGAGGAAATTTATTAAAACTTCAACTCTAATACGGTTCACGCCTACGGATATATGGCGCGCTCACGCTAGCACGCACACGCAACAAAAACATGCAGATAGGAATAGAAAAGATAAGTAGAACAGTTTGAGGCAATATCTTGATGCTGTTTCTCGAGCTTACTGTAGTCCTTGATTGAAGATATAGTCTTGGGTTCATTGGGGCCCGGTATTAGTCTTAAGCCTTGTACCTGTAGGAAATCTTTCTCTCTTTTAGTTTCACGTGTTTTCACAAGATTCAGTTCCGTGGGAAGAGATGAAGCAGGCAGGCAGAGAAGATCTTCTCAGTCCATGAGCACACGGTGTTCTCTGGCAATTGGTTTGGGAGTTCAAGAGCTCTGCAACAGCCAGTCAATCATGTGACCAAAACTGGTCTGACCACTTCTGTGTATTGGAGGAACAGGGATTGGGTCCCTTTGTTTCCACCTTGTCTGGTACTATGCAAACGTCCTTCCAGTCAGAGATTGCAATTTTTAAAGTTTTAATGTTCATGTGGCAAAATAATGATTGCCTAAGTTTTGGCAGGTGGGGTTTGCCTGACACTATGTATCTCCTGTACAGGTTTTGTCAGTTTTTCCATACTCTAAGAATGCTATACAGCTAAAGTTTGAAAAAAGGCAGAACAATTTTGACACAAATTGTTTGGCTGAGTATAAATACAATCTATCAGTGTGCAAATCTTTATGTTGCAGCCATTTTGCCATGTAATCAATCAGTTCCCTTAGATCCAACATATATTTAGAAATCTAAGTGCAATTTGATAACGGATGCGCTTGAGTGAGCTGAGCTACGCAAATTGTTGATATGAAATCATTGTGGAATATTGTGTTGGATTAGGAATTTCTATAATGGAGTAAATAGAAAGTGGCCAGGAATAGCCTAGTTGGTGAATACATTGCTCAGTTTGGCTAATGAGTCTTACACTTCAACAAAGCTCCAGACCTGTAATCTCGGTAGTGGTAAGGGCATTAGCACCCCTGAGCTAAGAAAGGGAAAACTCATTTAGGTTGCCCACTTCTGGGCACATTTCAGTGACTCATGATGGAACATCTGCATGTATGAACATGCGGTAAGGGAAGGAGTATACTTGGCTGTGATGCTACATGAGTTTGAATAGCCTAAAGATATTCACTGTCAAGGATCAGACATGACAAATAAACAAATAGGGTGAGGTATCAGCGAATGTCTGGAGCCAATGTAACCATAATCCAGTTAAAGTTAGTGGGAGGACAGTAGAGCATTTGGGGAAAGGAAGCTAAAATAATTGAGCTCATTCTGCATATTGAGACTTACAGTACTTTTAGTACTTTTCAAATGATTATCTGGGAATGAGAACGTGTTCTTGTACTGCTCTTTAAATTTAACCAATGTTTCATTCTTCACTGAACTCTAGATTTCGGCGTGAATTTACTCAAGGTGTGGAACCTGACTGGACCATTACACGGATACAGCATTTTAAATTATTGGAGTAATTCTGCTGAAAATACTGTAAGGATTTTTACTGCATGTTTCACAGCCAATATGAACGACCTACAAGATTGACCCTCTTTGATTTGTATTTTATTTTAATGGAGTTACTCCTGTAAAAATTCAAGCATCATATTAAGTGCCTATTATGTGAATGGCATGTTCTATGCTGTGTAATTGTTGTGAATGATAGATTAGGGATTGTAATTGAGGATTTTTTTCACCTTAAAATTGCAAAACTTTTTTTTTTGTCATGTGGTGGAACTCCTGAAATTTCTTCAAATTATTTTTATTTCGTGTTCATGGGATGTGGGAGTTGCTGGCCAGGCCCACATCTATTTACCCTTGAGAAGGTGATGTTGAGCTGCCTCCTTGAACTGCTGCAGTCCATCTGGTGCAGGTACACCCACAGTGCTGTTGGGGAGGGAGTTCCAGGATTTTGATCCAGTGACAGTGCCAGAACAGTGATATATTTCCAAGTCAGGATGATGTGTGGCTTGGAGGGGAACTTGCAGATTGTGGTGTTCCCACATGTCTGCTGCCCTTGTCCTTCTAGGTGGGAGAGGTCACTGGTCTGGAAGGTGTTGTTGAAGGAGGCGTGGTGAGTTGCTGAAGTGCATGTTGTATATGGTACACACCGCTGCCACTGTGCGTTGGTGGTGGAGAGAGTGAATGTTTAAGGTGATCGATAGGGTGCCAATCTAGCATGCTGCTTTGTCCTGGAATGTACAGTGTAAGTGGATGTGGGTAATGACCATCTGCTGGAACTTGCAAAATAAGCATCACTAGCTGCTCCAAAGTTGTAGCAATTAAATACAGCTATAGTAACTCATTTAAAAAGTACTGGACCTGCACCTGAAGTGCTCTAACCTGCAAGGCTAGGAACCAGGTGCTGGAAGGTGGGATTAGAATGGGCTGAATGGCCTCTTTCTGTGCCGTAACTTTTCTGTGGTTCCAAAATGACACTGCTTAAAAGATGTGCTATGGTGGGGAGGAAGGAAGAGAAAGGGGGAAAATACTTTTTGTTGTGAGCTTATGTAAAATATGCAGCAGAAGAGAAGTTAGTGAGTATATTCCAGTAACCCAAATACATTTTTTCAATTCGTGATAATTACAGATCTAGGAAGCTATATAACCTATCTGTCAAGGAATATCCTGGAATTCCCTATTGCAGCATCCACTTGGTTCTTTAATGATTCCAGGGTTTGGCTCCACTCTTTCTGAAAGTCAATTCCATGCATTGTCACTGTGTGTGAGGTGAACTTCTTGATATTGATACTGCACCTGCTTTTCAGCCTGCCCCCGAGTCCTAATGAAACAATTTATTTTTCCAGAATGAACATTTTCCATACTACTATGTTATGTCTTGAACATCATCTACCAATGCTGAAAAGCCCATGTTTCTCTGGTCTTAATTAAAACTCAGACCTCTGACACCTAGGAATCAGCATTGTGGGTCTTATATGCACTGTCTCCATTTTTCTTTTGTGTTTTAGAGACCAGAACTGGACACAGTGGTCAAGATGTGATTTGACCAGATCATTATACAGTCTAAATAATGACTTCCCCTCACTGTTGTTCCACCTTTTTGGCTATATAATTCAACATTCTCTTGGCATCTTTGGTTAATGTTCATAGAGTTATACAGCAGAGAAGCAGGCCCTTCGGCCTATCATGACTGTGCCAGCCATCAAGCACCTATCTATTCTAATCCCATTTTCTAGCACTTGGCCCGTAGCCCTGTATGCTGTGGCGTTTCAAGTGCTCAGCTAAATACTTAAATGTTGTGAGGGTTCCTGCCTCAACCACCCCTTCAGGCAGTGTATTCCAGATTCCAACCACTCTCTGGGTGAAAAAACTTTCCTCAAATCCCCTCTAAACCTCCTGCCCCTTACCTTAAAGCTATGCCCCCTGGCTATTGACACCCCCACTAAGGGAAATGGTTTCTTCCTATCTATGCCCCATATAATTTTGTATACCTCAATCGGGTCTCCCCTCAGCCTCCTCTGCTCTAAGGAAAACAACCCTAGCCGATCCAGTCTCTCTTCATAGCTGAAATGCTCCAGCCCAGCAACATCCTGGTGAATCTCCTCCGCAACCTTTCCAGTGCAATCAGATCCTTCCTATAGTGTGGCGACCAGAACTGTGCACAGTACTCCAGCAGTGGCTTAACTAGTGTTTTATACAGCTCCATCATAACCTCCCTGCTCTTATATTCTATGCCGCGGCTAATGGCAGTTCTGATGAAAGGTCACAGAGCTGAAACGTTAACTCTGCTCTCTCCGCAGATGCTGCCTGACCTGCTGAGTATTTCTGTTTTTATTTCAGATTTCCAACATCTGCAGTATTTTGCTTTTATTTTCTAATTAATTATGATCTTTCATATCTAAGAGTAGCCAGTTTTCCCACAAAATTGTGTTAATGATGTCGTTCACGATGAATTGTGAACAAACATTCTTAATATTACATGTTCTTGCATGCTTTGTTTTCTCTCCTGAAGATGCTGACTTCTACATGTTTTGGTTCCACAGGCAATAACTGTCCTCCAGCATCTCAGAGGTGTTCGTGTGTAAGCTGTTTGATCCTGTTCCCTACTGATGCAGTTTTCCAGCAGGGATCACTGATAATGATCTGATGGGAGCCACACATTTCTTTTCTTTCTAGCACACGGAAAGCCAGTTATTATATCCTACTATCATCCACCTGAATTGGCAACCTCTGTACAGTCTGGGGCCTTCTGATCTGCAATGCTGTTTTTCATAACAGACAGTATAGTTACCAGCTGAACTTATTTTCTTAATACTTTTAGTTGGAAGATTTTCTGGCGGTCTAAACAGTGCCAGACTGTCAACTGGTTATAATTGAAATCTAACACAAGAAATTGTCTTGACTCTTTTCATCTTCCCACTTGCAGCATCTCGCTGGTTCTTAAATTATTCCAGTGTCTTGTTCTTGGTTACTCTTCCTGGTAACATGTTTGAGCTGTTGATCAACCTCTGTAAAGAAATACTTCCTAAATGTGCTCCTTATTGGGCAGCACTCATCAAACTAATCGTCATTGACTAGTTTTAGGTAAAAACCTGTCAAAATCTAACATATTAAATGGTCACCAGTTCATGTTTGACTCTAAAATTCAGTTCTTGTTCAGTGTGGAATGTTAAGAGGCAGTGAACAGAAGCTGGGTGATTTTCCTACAAGGAATCAAGAGGATTGGAGAGTGAATTAACTTGTCCCTCTTCACATTCTTTTGCTCCTTTTATAAGGAAGAAAAGAATGACTTAACAACACTGCTGTCTGAGTCTGAATTTGAATTAGAAATGTGCCAATCTTGATTCTCATCTGGAATAGGAGACTGCTTGGATCAAATGTATTCACCACTTTGTTAACTGAAAGGGAGAATGCACTTGCAGGTTGAAAATGGTTTGGTATGTTTTTCACCTAATCTCAAGAATTGTACATGCAGTGTCCCTTTTATAATTATCTATTTATATGGTTGCTGCAGATGCAAGTTGACTGCTTTCCATTCACTAATATTGTATTTGTATTGCTCCCAATGGGAGTATTATGAGGAATTACTGGACCTGAAGTGCAGTGACTGATTTACAGTAAATCCCTTGATGCTCCAACCCCTTTCCAGTACTTCCAGTAAACACTGTGGTTTGGTTTCATTGGGTTTGTTTTTGCACTCAGTTGAAGGTAAATGCTCAACACTTGTAGTCTACTTTGCAAAAGATGTGAAAGATAATTGAAGGTTGAAAATAAGTGGTTTGAGCGAGAAGTGCTTTCATCTTGTACACTCCTTCAGTGTAACTCTTGTTGCACCCAGGGATGTATTTGTCCACTGCCCCCATTTGCAACCCTTTCCCCATGATCCCACATATGATTTGTAATTCTTGACTGAATAGTCCTGGAAGCTAATTCTACCGTAAGGGGGCAAACAGGTTTACACTGCACTGTCCTTGAGCACTTCCTGATCTCTGCTAGATACAGCATAGGAGGGTGAGGATCAGATGAAGCTCCTCTTTCAAGAACGGTTGGAAAATTTCTGGAGCTGAATTCGAAAGGAAAAAGTTGGAGTTCAACTGTCCATAACCCAACTTGCTGAAAGATAACCTATTATCTAGGGTTGAAATAATCTGTACACTGACCTTTTTTTGGAATTAAAACAGATATTTTCTGGGATTTTTGTAACATTGAATTCTGACATCCATCAGATGGTGCTAGCTTTACTGTGATTGTATTAATAACTAAGGGCTTGGAAGCACTGGTGATGGAAAAAAAACAGAATAGTGGATTCCATGCTCAAAGATAATAGAATGTGAACCTCAGACACAACCACAAACACTGATCTAATTTTTTTTTACTGCAGTTTTTTTGACAATGTTTTCTAAAATTTCAAGTGGTGAATGATTTTTTAAAATATTATTGAGGATGAAAATGTGTTTTTAATGAATAAACTTACCAGAAAAGAAGTCACTATCCTTTTGAGTTCTTGTAACAGTGAGAGACCAGATTAACAAGATAACAAAGCTTGCTGGGTATACTCATAGTTTTGTCAAATGAGACTGCTGTGTGGCCTTTGAAAATGTAAATGAAACTGCTGAAACGTGTTTAGTGAATTTAATGGTCATTTATAAAAGACTGGTGATTGGTGCAATTCTGTGTAGATTACCTGCGCAACACCTGATTATACATAACTGGCTAACCCTGCAGGACATATTGATAAAAGTTTTCATCTCTTCAGACTATGGCTGCTCCCCTCTCTTCCCCACCCCACCCCGCTAACACCATGACTTGAATGTTGGATTTCTGATTTTTATATATATTGTGATTCAGTATGAGGCATAGAATTGGGGTGGCAGTCATTTTGGATGTATTGTATCTGAAGGTATCTTTGTTTGTATGTATGTTTGTAAAAAAAAAAATTTTACCTTCCCTCTTTCTCTTTGCCTTTCCATGTGTTACAGATTGCAGCCTTACACTAAATATTCTCCCATGATTGGCTCCACTGGTCACATCTGTAAGTGGACCTCATTTCCTTATGAATGCCCAATATCTCGTTAAAATGTGTCACGCAGGGACTGTAACAGTCAGATCCCCTCAATTGTGTTTACTGGATACTGTGACCTTGTACACTTCAGTGCAACAAGGTCAATTATAAACCAACAAATTGGTTTATTTTACATGAATCATGAGTGAACTGAATGCAGCCTTTTAGTGAAACATATCTAATTCCTACCACTCCTCATAACATAAATTACGCATTCCTACTGGCATTTTGGATGGAAATTTGTGAGTTAACAATTCCTGTATTAATTGACACTAACTTTGGAAAGCAAAACCCCTCTGCCTCTTGCTGTTTCAGACTTAAACTAGCTGACTGACTTGTACAAAGATGGACTGACAAATCTGACCTCTGATTTCGCCCTAGGCTTAGTATGTCAAGGATGGTCTTGCAAGGCAACTAATTAAAGCTGCTCCCCCACTCTAAAGTCATGTGCCAATGTGCCACCTCGGCTTGGGGATTTAGTTTGCTTCGGAGTCTAATTCAGATTTTATTACTGATCTTTCTTGTTTTCTACTTGTCACCTTCTCCAGGGCAATTAGGGATGAGAAATAAACGCTGGCTTTGTCAATGACATTCACATCCCATGAATGAATACATTTTTTTGTCTAACATAAAGGATTAAATGCATCTGTACAAGTTCATTTACTGCGCTCTTCCCTTCACAAACCCATAGGACATTTGCAACCAGAAAATGAGGAAATGATTAGTCTTTCTAATAACTTAATCTTTCTAATATCTTATTACTTCATTACATTTTGTAAACCTTTTCTTTGCCCAAGATGCTGCCTTCTACACAGACTAAACAAGTTACAAATGATGTGAGCCCTTGCTCAATCAGAAGAATCAGAATCAACCTTTTAAATTTGAGAAATAAATCTATCTGAAGCTGTGTAACTTTGGTTTAAAAATTCCTGAAAAAGAACTCTGGGACTTGAAGTATTGTTGGCACTCCTCATATTACAATAGCAACATGCATATAGAAAACAAATAGAACAATTACAATGAATTGCAGCAAATTTTCTGTTCACCAAAAGATGGAAATTCATAATCTAACCTTCCATAAACATATTTTCATGTTTCTTGTTAGCTCCCCATTGGTAGTTTACTATTGTTTTCCTCACTTGCACTGTACATATTTACTACTGAGTGAGTTCTGGAGATGTACTGCCACAAGAGGGAGTGTGTGACTAAAGCAAAGCATTAATGTTTAGCTATCCTTTTACATTTTTGAGATGTGACAATTATATCTGTGATGTTACCGGTGCCTTGTTTTACAATAGCCATCCAAAAATCAGTTTCTTCCTCTGACTTCACAGGAAGAGTTTAGAATAGGAACTTTGTGTACGTGAACATTGTGATACACAGATGACATAGTGAAAGGATCATCTTAAAAATCCTTAGGGCAGTTCTTTCATCACCAGCACTGCTCTGTAAACTAAGTTATCCAACTGTTAAAATGACTGCTAGCCCATAGTATTGGTGGAAAGCAAGTATGAAGTATACCTTTTTTAAAACTGGTTTTCTTGTTGAATTAATGCCCTTAGTGTAAATTCGGCAATTAATAATGGATTCCTTCTTCTTTGGCCTCCTTGTCTCGAGTGACAATGGGTAAGCGCCTGGAAGTGGTCAGTGGTTTGTGAAGCAGTGCCTGGAGTGGCTATAAAGGCCAATTTTAGAGTGGCAGACTCTTCCACAGGTGCTGCAGATAAAATTGGTTGATAGGGCTGTTACGCAGTTGGCTCTCTGTGCTTCTGACTTTTTTCCTGCCAACTGCTATGTCTGTCCAACTCACCACGCTTTAGCCCCGCCTTTATGATTGCCCGCCAGCTCTGGCAAATGCTGGCAACTGACTCCCACGACTTGTGATCAATGTCACAGGACTTCATGTCGCGTTTGCCGACGTCTTTAAAGCGGAGACAAGGACGCCCGGTGGGTCTGATACTATCGAGCTTGCTGTACAATGTGTCCTTGGGGATCCTGCCATCTTCCATGTGGCTCACGTGGCCAAGCTATCTCAGATGCCGTTGGTTTAGTAGGGTGTATATGCTGGGGATGTTGGCGGCCTCGAGGACTTCAGTATTGGAGAGACGGTCCTGCCACCTGATGCCAAGGATTCTCCGGAGGCAGCGAAGATGGAATGAATTGAGACGTTGCTCTTGGCTGATGTACGCTGTCCAGGCCTCGCTGCCGTAGAGCAAGGTACTGAGGACACAGGCTTGATCCACTTGGACTTTTGTGTTCTGTGTCAGTGCACCACTTTCCCACACTCACTTGGCCAGTCTGGACATAGCAGTGGAAGCCTTTCCCATGCGCTTGTTGATTTCTGCATCGAGAGACCGGTTACTGGTGATAGTTGAGCCTAGGTAGGTGAACTCTTGAACCACTTCCAGAGTGTGGTCGCCGATATTGATGGATGGGGCATTTGTGATGTCCTGTCCCATGATGTTCGTTTTCTTGAGGCTGATGGTTAGGCCAAATATGGTGCAGGCAGCCGCAAACCTGTTGATGAGTCTCTGCAGATTCCACAGCTACTGAAACTGCATGCACACAATAAGTTAAGCATTGGTGCAAAGAGGTTTCTGCTTTTCCCAACATAAATGTGTGTAGTATAAATCCAGAGTTAAGGCTCCTCTCTGCTCTTGGCAGATGAGGTCCTGACTCCAGCTTTTTACTTAACAGCTTTGTGTTGAATCTGTGGTTGGCATCCATCCATCTATGCAAGATGATGGACATGCAGAAAACAATCCATTTAGGTGGGATGTTTTCCTTTGGAGCACCTTTGCTGATGGCTGTGCAGGCCAATCCTTGAGAGGTAGGTTCTGCCACAAGTGCCACACATCAAGCTGCCAAGTGATGCTGAGAATTGTTTTTGAGGTTGACTCTTGTTGCCAAGATGCTGTAGCCACCGGTCATCATGGTAGTGTACGCCAGTCCACAGGATAGGTCGCCATTTCCCTCTTTCTAGTGACTTACAGGTGTGATAGTTGACAGTTAGGCCTTAGGGTCACACTTGCAAGCATCTTTGAAGTGGAGCTTTGGGCGTCCCACTGGTCGTCTGGCCCCGGCCACCTGCTACAGAAGGTCCTTTGATATGTGACCATCTTCTGACCTACGGACGTGTCTGATCCACTGAAGCTGCCTCTGTTGACTTGTGCCAACACGCTTGGGAGCTCTGCCTTTGAGAGGACTGCCACATTTGTGATTTTGTCTTGCCAGGATATGCCCATAAAGTGCTGCAGAGAACAAAGATGGAAATTATTGAGCTGCTTTTTCTGGCAAGTTGCTGAGAACACAGGCCGTGTAAACCATCAGTTTGGTGTTATCCCACCTGTGTTTCATCAGTGGGCCAAAGGTGGTAGCTAGCTGTATTGAATCTAGCTCTAGTGTAGACGCACCCTCAATGATTTTCTGAGACCGGCCCAATGTGGGTAGTCTTAATCATCAGGAAGAATGCCAGCTTGAAATTACCTACCTACTGGCACATTGCAGTGTTCTTTAATGTGCCTCAGTTGCATCAACCAGGGTAGTATAATGACATTCCTACTTCACTGATTACTGGTTAAGTTCTATTCATTTGCAAAATCACAAAGCACAAACATATTTTCTACCTTTAAGGCTGGAGGCTAGTGAAGGTGAATTTGGAGAATTGGAGCAAGAGGCTTGTTTAATGTCTTGGCTCTAGTTTTAAATTCTATCAAAATCAGATCTCACACTGATGCTTTTAGTGAATTTGGACAGTTTCAAGAGAGAGGAGAGGATGCTACAAATAACAATTGCCAAAATGTGGCTTTCATTGTTGCTGATTCAGAGCCTGCATGTAAGGATGCAACGTAGCGAATGGAGATTCACATTGTGGCAAAATAGGAGAGTTCTAAAATTACATTCACACTTTGGGACTGCTTAATTCTGATGCTTGGGTAAAGGTGGGGCGGAGGGCATTTTTGGGATTCCTCCTGACTAAATGTAACAGGAGAAAACTTTTTTAAAACACTTTAATTTTGTGCTTCAATTATTTTTTGGTAAAATTTATCAATGGGAAGCATTTCACCCTCTTGGTGTCACTGCAATCTTCTCCCTGAATGCAGTTAGAAAATCTAGGTAGCTAGTCTGTTCCTGGATTCCAGAAACACTGCAACAGGAGGAGAGTCTGAGGTCTGATCACTAGAGGGAGACTCTCAGTATGTGGCAGCTTTGACAGTATCTAAGGATCTGATGGTACAAGGACTCCTAGAATCTGGTAGTGTTGTGGATGGGACATAGGACCTGGCAATGCTGCAGGATATCCTAAGATCAGGCAGCACTGAGGTCCAAAGGCACCATGGAGAAGGCCGCAGAGGTTCACAACACTGTTAGGGGAGGCTCTGGATCTCTGGGCGGTGTCCTGAAGGTGCTTCCATTATTATTTTTTGAGGACGCATGTGTAAAAGATTGTGAAAATCAGTTTATTTGAAGAACTGAGGAGATGCCTGGATTTTTTTTTTTGAAAGGTTACTGGAAGGACACTTTGGATTTTTTTTAAATATCACTTACTGGAAGAGACAGTGCAGTGCTAAATAAACATAAGGAGCTTTGCTGGCTATTGGAGTTGTTTACAGTGAAGTCACATGTCTGGTCTACGGTTGTCAGGAGTTTTGGGGCTTGAACTGTTTTGTATGCTCAGTTGGGGTATAGCCTGCTAAGAGAGAATCCACCCAACTCATCCTTTTCCACCTGTTTTGAAAAATGGCCTGAGAATCCAGTGTGATACCTGAAACCACTGATGCAGTAATTTGCCCGAAAAGCCTGAAAGACTACTCCTCGATGTCCTGAACAGAACTGCTCCAGAAAGATCCCAGTGACAGCCGTCTACATGCACCCAGGCGCCAGACCAAGGCCTTCTGGAACATTCCATATCTTATCCTTTTTCTCCAAGAATTGACAATATCTTAGCCAAAGTATTTTTTTAAGTTGATGTCTGCAGACCTAGTTTTTTCATTTTTCTTTATTTTTTGTTCTTTAACTGGTGTGTATGTGTTTGGGCATATTAGAAGGGTAGATATTTATACTTTCATATTTCAAATTGTGTTAATAAGCTTTGCAGCTTTAGTATTGCTGAAAATAGAGACATGTTCTCTAAGTTTTTCGTCTTGCACTCATTAGGACAATCCACAAGAATAATCAATGTAAGGGAAAACAACAACTTATATAAAAGCAAAATACTGCAGCTGCTGGAAATCTGAAATAAAAACAGGAAGTGCTGGAAATGCTTAGCAGGTCTGGCAGCATCTGTGGAGAGAAGCAAAGTTAATGTTTCAGGTATGTGACCTTTCATCAGAACTGGCAAATGTTAGAAAAGAATTAGGTTTTAAGCAAGTAAAGGGGAGGGGGTGGGGGAGAGAACAAAGGGGAAGGTGTTTGATAGGGCAGGAGAGATTAAATAACAATGCTGTCCTGGGACAAAGAGTGTGTTAATACTTGTGGTGAAAGACAAAGTATTAGTCCAGAGAGAGTGTTAATAGCAGAATAATGAGCAGTTATTATTGCTGAGTAGTTAACTGAGCAGTCTATGCATCATGTCGTTCGTTTAATTAAGCAGGTTAATGCAAGATATATCATCTTGCAAATGTAACAGCAACCTTATTTTATTGTAATCACTCCTTCCATTTCAAATGAGTCCACAAACGCAAAATATGGATTCAGCTCAGTTTACGATTGAATAGTTGCTCTGCTGTCCTCTCAGCCAAGATGCATTAGAGTGCAAACCTGGAATTCCAAGAACTATATTTTACGCTGTACCCTTTTGTACAAGAAGCAAGCAGGAGGTAAGTGAACGAAACAACTTTTAGATGATTCAGCTCTCATTTAAAATACACAATGTGAAAAAACTGGTGGCTATACATGACCAGTGCCCAAACCTTTGGCGTAGGAGTTAAATCAGCATAACACAAGCAAAGAGAGGGGCGTTCTCAAAAGGGTACAACTCCCCCCTACATTAAAAATCTATACTCACCAATCATACAGGGTGTGCATGTGTTTTTAAATTTGTTTTATTAATTACATTATGAGCTGCAGTGCAGGCACTTAACCATACACACCAAACTCGAAAACTGATAACTGCTTCAAAAAGCTAGCATAGCTCCAAGAAAGTTGACAACTCAGAAACAACCCTGACTAAGACTTTTGACATATAAAAACAAATAATTAGACTGAAAGTGCAGTGGGACAGAGGTGTTCCCATCATTCATTCATTTTCAAGTACTTGAAATCCTGAAGACCGAAACAAAGAATAACATTTATTTTCTGGAGGAGAGGCCTGCAGAAAATGTTGACTCGATATGTTGTTTGGTTCACTTTCTAATTTTTGGCATATATAATGAACAAGGGCAGTGTATTTTTTTACATTCACAAAGGATGGAATTTTTGCTCAATTTTTAAAGTTTATTTATTTAAAAATTCTTCCCAGTAGCAGCCAAGATATATTACTTGGAGTAAATAATTTAATGCAGTTTTTTTTTAAAAACGTTGTCTCATAGCAAGTAGGAGAATCAAGCTCAATCTTACTGTCAGCTTGTCTAAGTTAGTAACATTCTTGCCTCTGAGTCAAAAGGTTGTGGGCTCGAGCCCTACTGCAGATTTGAGAACATAAAGGGTGGAATTGCTCTATGCCGGTAGCATGAACCTGACTTGTATCAAATTGACTTTTACATCATGCCTGATTTTGTTCTCATCAATACAAGGATGTAGGCATGAGGTGAAGTTAAAGGGGGAATGGGTGTGAGAAGAGCTCAGAAAACCAATCAGTCTGATATCTGTTCTAACCCACTCAAAAGTGGAGAGTCCAGCTTGTTTACTATAGGGGAAGAGATCAGGTTTTTTTTCCAACAAATTTTGCAATTCCTTTTAAAATTGTTAGTAAGCAACATGTGACGTGACAGTTTTATTTTTGCTATTTGACCACCTTAATTTTAATACAAAAGCAAAATACTGTTGATTCTGGCAATCTGAAATAAAAACAGAAAATGTTGGAAACGCTCAGCTGGTCTGGCAGCATCTATGGAGACAGAAACAGAATTACTGTTTCAAGCTGATGACCTTTCATCTCTTCTGAAATAGGTTTTAAGCAAGTACAGAATCATAGAATCAGAGGCAGGGAAAGGTGAGGGAAGAACAAAAGGAAAGCTCTGTGATAGGGTGGAAGGCAGGAGAGATTTCTGCCAGACTGGCTGAGTATTTTCCAGCATTTTCTGTTCTTATTTCAGATTTCCGACATCTGCAGTATTTGGCTTTTGTGCTAATTTTAATGTTGCAATCTGCCATAAGTTTTCACTGGGCATTAGAAACTATTGTTGATAATTGGCTTCAAATGTACACCATTCAGACAAGCCAATTGTTGCTGTATGTGCTGATCCAGAGCCCATGCAAGATTTAGATTTTCCGTAAGGAAAAGCCAAAAAGTTAATCGTTATTTGCAGGAGATGGTACATACGCCAAGTCCCTGTCATTTTATCAGTAAAGTTTTCATAGATTTCTGAAATTTTAGTAAATTGCTGTGTTTTATAAAAGAGCATTATTATCATGCTATGATAATAGGCCCAATGCGTAGTCTGAAAATTATTTGCATGCCCACATTACTGCCAACACTTCCTGCTCAATAACTGCATATTGTTGTTTGGTTTCAGTTAACGAACGAGTAGCAAAATACACTGATATGTGTCTTCCATCCCTCTGGATTTGGAACAGGACTGCACCTAATCATGTTGCTGATGTATCTTCCACAATTATGGCATTAGCTTTGGATCATAGTGCACTAACACCTCTGAGGAGGTTAACAGCTCTGATTTTTTTCAAAGGATTTCTTCTGGCTTTCTCCCCAATATCACATATTACTGCTCTTTAGCAGTTCTCCCAAGGGCTCATTTATTGTCGCTAAATTTGATAAGAATTTTCCTACGTGATTCACGATTCCCATGAATCTTTGTAGTTCTGTTATGTTCTTTGGTTTTGGAAATCTTTTATTGCTTTTGTCTTCTGTGGAGCTTCCTTGATGTCTAACTCATCAATTATGTGACCAAGGAACTTCACAGTTGTCTGCAAAAATACACAATTCTCAATCATATGAGACCTGCTTCTTCTAGTCTTTGTAATACAGTTCTTACCCTTGTGTCGTGTGCTTTCTGGTTTTCTCCATGAATGAGGACGTCATCCATGTGACAAATTATTACTTCTAAGCCTTCCAGGATTCTCGACATAGTTCGCTTACAGATTAGGGCGGCACAGTGGCGCAGTGGTTAGCACTGCAGCCTCACAGCTGCAGGGACCCGGGTTCGATTCTGGGTACTGCCTGTGTGGAGTTTGCAAGTTCTCCCTGTGTCTGCGTGGGTTTTCTCCGGGTGCTCCGGTTTCCTCCCACAAGCCAAAAGACTTGCAGGTTGGTAGGTAAATTGGCCATTATAAATTGTCACTAGTATAGGTAGGTGGTAGGGAAATATAGGGACAGGTGGGGATGTTTGGTAGGAATATGGGATTAGTGTAGGATTAGTATAAATGGGTGGTTAATGGTCGGCACAGACTCAGTGGGCCGAAGGGCCTGTTTCAGTGCTGTATCTCTAATCTAATCATCTAATCATCTCCGGTGCCGATGTTATACCAAATGGTAAACTGTTGAAACAGAATCTCCGAAATGCTGTTATAAATGTTGTCAACAATCTAGACTGTTTATCCAACAGTAACTGTCAGAATCCACTGTTTGTATCTAATTTCCCAGTTTTGCTAAACTTTTATCCACTGATGCCATGGGGTGGATCTTTCCCTCTGCTGCTTTAAGTTGAGTGAGGTCTACACAGGTTCTTATGGATCCATTTGTTTTCTTTACTAGAACCATACCAGAACACCATCTCCTTGCTTTAGTTACTGCTAATAACACTCCTTGGTTCTCCATTTCTTTAACTTTTTCCAGTAGTGGGCGTGGGACCTTTCTCGGTGTGAATAAACACAGGCTCTGCCTCTTTCCTCAGACTTATGTGATATGGTGCCTTCAATTTTCCAATCCTCTATCTCTTGTCCCTTAATTTCTTCTACCCTGTATATCAATTGTAGATTGACATATGCCTTCCTGCTGAGCAATGATTCTTACTAATGTTATGATCCTGTAGTTTTTTTTTTCTTTTCCGGGAAGTATGCAGTGTGCTAGAAAAGGATCAGTACTGCTTTAAGGCAGCCAGCTTCAAATGTGCATTCTCATTGCCATAGGATACAGACATTCGGAGAATGAGGAAAAAGATACAATGTTGCCGATTGACAGTTGAAACTAGTTGAGAAACTGGCTTTTGAGACACAGTTAACAGACACAGACAGACAGCTGGACCAGCATGAACTGAACAGAGATCTCTGATAATTTAAAGTGAAGGAAGGGAAGTTAGGCTGTGATAATCTTTTATCCTTCATAATTTCTAAAGCCAAATTGATTAAAAAGTGTTTTCAAGTTACTAATTGCTGAGTTCATCGTTGGAGAAGAAAAGCATCACTTCAACTGCTGAACTAGACTGCGGACTGTTCTACTGTTGAAGAACCTATTTTTTTGCCCCCATCGGATGGCTGTGAGGACTTCAAGCAACCTTGGATTGTTCCACATTGGAAGATTCCACTTTGGCAGGAGCGTAAATCTGCAAGGACACTAACTTTTTATAGAATCATATATTTTGATTGGGGGCTTTGTCTTGAGCGGTTGGTGTTACACTAATGTACAGTGTTCCGGGAATCTCTTTATTTTTGTCACTTAAAGTTGTTTTCAGTTCCCCTATAACTTTAAGCTCTATGCATCCAGGCCCATGTAGCTTCTTGTTTGTTGTTCTAAAGCTTCCCTTCTTTAGCCATGGTTCCTAATCCGATAGAACAGAAATCGCTGCCCCTGCATCTAACTTAAAGTTAGTTTTATTTTCTCCTACCATGATATCTGCTGTCCAGCAATTTTAATTTGCTCTTTATATCTCTTCTAAGAAAGGAGTTTCAATCATTTGCTCATCTTGTACCTCATCTATTCTTTTGTTTAAATAATTTGTCCCTTTGTTGGTCTGCAGCATTTGCTTCTTTCTGCGACATATCGACTGGAAATGTCTCTTTTTTTCTACACTGGAAACACTCCACCTCTCTGGCTGGGCAATTTTCCTGCCAGAGTCTCTCTTGGCCACACCTACTGCAATTCAGTGCTGCTGCCTCTAGATGCCTTTCCTACCTTTCAGGCTTTTTGTCGCCATTCCATTCCATTCTTTTTCACAAACTGCACTCAGTCTAATGTCTTTGAGATCGGACTCTCCCCATCCCCTCGAACTACGGGTCAGTTATATTTCCTAACCTCCCATTGACTGCTTAGCTGAATGGCTTTTTGTAAACTCGCGTCTTCCCTAAACTGTAGTTGATCTGACAGCGCATCATCAATAACCCCGATTACAATCCTATCTCGAATCAATTTCTCACACAAGCTTCCATGCTCGCAATTTAGATTTAGATTTTTAGATACAGCACTGAAACAGGCCCTTCGACCCACGAGTCTGTGCCGACCATTAACCACCCATTTATACTAATCCTACACTAATCCCATATTCTTACCACATCCTCACCTGTCCCTATATTCCCCTACCACCTACCTATACTAGGGGCAATTTATAATGGCCAATTTACCTATCAACCTGCAAGTCTTTTGGCTGTGGGAGGAAACCGGAGCACCCGGAGGAAACCCACACAGACACAGGGAGAACTTGCAAACTCCACACAGGCAGTACCCAGAATTGAACCCGGGTCGCTGGAGCTGTGAGGCTGCGGTGCTAACCACTGCGCCACTGTGCCGCCCTAATCTTCAGAAATCTGGTATAGGTCATTAATAAATGATTCAACACTTTCCCCTTGTCTTTGGGTGCGCTTATTATATTTTGCCCGTTCAATGATATTCTTTCTGATCTTGAAATACCCTTCTATGGCTTTCATGACTTTAGCATAAATAATTTGCTTCTAATCGATTCCTTGGGTTATGAGAATGTCATCTGCACACTCCCCCTTGGTGTATTTATCTGGTCTCTGAGCTAAACCCAACACAGAACAGTACCTCTTGAACCTCCAGACCCATTTCGCCCACATTTCGACTTGGTTCGGACCTGCTATTCGCTCAAAGGCCTCTGGCAAGGGCAATGAATTTTCCATCTTCTTTTGTTTTCTTGATGTTTTTTCAATGTTATTGTTTCCTCTCTACGATCACATTTCCGCTGCCACCTTATAATATCCAGGTTACTATACTCTTTGTACCGAATAAAGATAGTAGTCTGTGGGTTAAGGTAGCTGGAGTTTATTTACAAACATGTATCATCTATGGCTGCCATTGCAATACTGCTCACATGTGGCTCTGTACAATCAGTGACATCACATCCTGTAATGATGCTTACAGTCTATTTACACATCAACCTAGCAACAATCTATTTTGCATTATACTACAGAGCAGGTCCTGGAAGTGGTTGCTGAAAAGAGTATGAGCAAGAAGAACTCTGAATGATGGCATAACATGACAGAATAGGCTCCAAGATTTTCTGATACTGCACTGGAGGCTTTGCTCGAGGAGGTGCAAAGGAAGACAGATGTCATTTATTCACAGGGGGACAGGATACCATCCAGACAACTTCTCTGAAGGAAATGGGAGCAGATAACTGCAGCGGTTAATGCCAGAAGTGTACCCCAAGGACCTGGATGTCGAGCTGCAAGATGCTCAGTGCCCTCTCACGAGTGGTAAGATCAGAGAATGCATCTTCAAACACCATATCCAACCAACCACCACCTAGCCTTTCACACTGTTCAATGCCCCACAGCCCCATCACTCATCTACCAACAACTCATCAATTATAGCTCAAGCTTAAATGTCCTATTCCTCAGATCACCCACATACACTTAGCACTGCTGTAAGCCTCACACCCACAGCTTGCATACATTGCCAGCTTTTCCATCATGACAGCCACATCACACAAACACATTGCACCACATTCAATGACACACTTCCCTTTCTCTTGCCGGCCAAGGTAGTGCATAACCAGGGGCAGCAGGAGCTAACCGATGGGGAACGGGCACATCTGCATGTCCTTACACCAAGCAGGAGACAGTGCTCACCATCATTGGAGCAACTATGGCTGAGGCTGTGGCCAGTGGCAGGGCTGAAATCATTGAAAATGATGATATGCTCATACCTAATCCTCCTTCTCGCATCCCATTTCCCCATATTCCACAATCTCTTCTGATTTGCAAGCAGCAAATGGTGTAAGCAGGCACGTCTTGATTTCCACCACCCCCCCTATCCCACCTCAGTCTCCTCACCACAACCCTATCCTGTGCCTTTCTCCTTTCAGATACCCAAGAACTGGAACCTGGCCAGGCACAGCTGGAAGAGAGTGATGAAGCTGAAACATCATCACTCACTCTCACATTCAAAGCTCTAACACTCACACTCAAAGCCACCAGCTCAGATATTTTAGAGGATAGCTCAGAGGTGGGATCTGCATGTGGTGAAACGCATGGATGTGAGTGGGCTGCAGCCAAGGTAGGGGACAAGGGTGTTGCACAGGTGCCAGCTTGCTGGAAGGCGAGTTCTGTTGTTGATGAAGATTTTGATGGGGTGACCTACAGAAAAAGGCTGATGATGGGTATGTACAGTGAAATGCTTGGTGCATGGGAAGGCCTGCAAGAAAGGCTGCAGTCACTGTCAAGGAGCATGGAGGACCCCAGCTCCAACCTGACACAGGGCTTCACGCAGAGGAGCCCATCATTTCCAGCATGGAAATGGTGGCCAACTCCATTAGCACACTTATTAAAAGCTAGTCTAATGACCATGAAACCATTGTTGATTGTTGTAAAAGCCCATCTGGTTCACTAATGTCCTTTAGGGAAGGAAATCTGCTGTCCTTACCTGGTCTGACTCCAGACCCACAGCAATGTGGTTAACTATTAAATGCCCTCTGAAATGCCCTAGCAAGCCACTTAATTCAAGGGCAATGAGGGACGGACAGTAAATGCTGGCTTAGCCAGCGACACCTGCATCCCATGAACAAATAAAAAAAAAACTTGCAGACCCAAGCATGATGCATCATCTGATGGTTGATGTATCAGCTTCCATTAAGCACAAGCAGAATTCACCCAATGTCTGGCTGCTGCAGTGGAAGCTCAGACTGAAGTCATGCAAGCGCACCTTGCTGCCATGCAAGCTCAGACTGCTGCCATCATGGCTGAGGATACCAGTGTTCAAAGGGGCTTGAAAGGTCTCACAGCCATCCAGCAAATTGTGCTCCAACACATCACTAGAATTGTTAAGATGCTACCTCATTGGAATGGCAGTGACTCTGTGACGCATAAACCTGCTGCCCTTTCTCAGAATGGCAGCATTCATCTTCCCACCACTCTCACTCCACAGTGCCCTTGCTGTTGACTCTCAGCCAGCCAGCCCAGACTGCTACCACCCATGCCGTGGTGGTGCAGTCTGAAGACAGGCCTCCGAGGGCCACAGTTGTTCAAGGTTGTCTTGCAAGGTCATCTGCAGTCTGGTTTCTTATGGTGGCTCGAATGCAGATGGCTGCTACAGAATGAAGACATCATGACTGCTACCAGGATACTGGGCATCGACCTGCAGGATTCATTGACAATGGTCACACACCAGCTGGAGGGAGTGGAATCTCATCCTGTTGTGGTACATCTCAGAACTTACTTGTGGCACTTGCTAAGCAATGTATGTGCCATCAGTGGCACCCTGCACCATGGAGAAGCCCGCAATCCTAACAAAGCCATGTGTTCACTCTGCTTGCTTCTCTCTGGCATGACAGAATGAAATGTATTCAGCTCTCTTTGCATACAAAACCTCAGTGACCTCGCTTATGCAGTAGTGGTGGAAAACTGCAAAACATTACAAATATCTCCAGCTCCAGCCTGGAGGGAGCCCGACACATAAACATTTATCGCCATGGTCGCCTTTACAGCCACTGGCAATGGCTGCCTCCACCCGCTCTGAGGCTGTAATTCAGGCTGCAACAGGTGGCAGATTTCAGTGAGCACCTCCTTAGTGAAGCGAAGGCCTCTAAGGCTCTGCTCCTCACTGAGGTTGAGATAGGGTAATTGCTCCCTGAAGACCTGGGGTGGATATGGCCTCCTGCTGAGAGCCCTTCTCCCCCACTTGCACCTCCCTCCTCCGCCTACCTCTTCACGCGCCTTGTTCTCCTCTGTGTCTTCTCTGCTTATTCTCACTGTCATGCTGCAGGACAAGGGTGATAGTAACTATACCTGAGAGAAATAGACTTGCAGGGCTATGAGGATCGAGCTGGGGAGTGGGACTGACTGCATAGCTCCGTGGAGAGCCAGCAAGGACTCGATGGGCCGTATGGCCTCCTTCTGTCCCGTAAATGACTCTATAACTCTACTGCACTGATGTCCAGGAGCAAGGTGTCCTTGAAGTCAGAATCAAGGCCTAAACTGCCTGCCGTACCAGTCCCAGTAGACTTCAGCAACTTTAAATAGCAATACAAACCATGAAACCCACTTCTCTAACTCAACAGCAACCAGTAGAAATCAACCAGCAACTATCCTGAAAGTAGTTGATGATCCCTTTAAATAGCACTGTTGGGGGGGGCGGGTGGGAGGGGGAACCCATCCTGCTGCTGAACACGAGGTTAACAGAGTGCATTGCTGGAGCGTTCAGGACGAAAATGGCACAGCTGGTTTTAAATCAGCATCGCGTACTAACTGAGGCCATGATCTGCCTACTCTGCATATCATTGGCACAAGCTCCCTGCACCCATGCTAATGCCCTTACCAAGATGGCATCGAGCCACCAACAGAAGTGTGCACAAATGCCACGGACGCCATTTTAGACTTAAAATGGCACCCGTAGCACTGAAATACGGGTTCTATGCAACTAAATTTCGCAGCCGTGATCTCGAAATACTGTGTTGACAACCAGCCTGACACATGTATCCAGTGATATGACCAAGGTGGGAGTAATGCACTGTTAATTCAGTCCCACTACTCCACAGGTCATAGCATATTAGTAAAGTTTCCCACCTACTGGAAAATAGCCGAATTAAACACTCTATTTGTCCCCCAGAATAAAGCACACCAAAGCAGGTTTCTTTAACCAACAACAAAATTAACTATTTATTAATAAACTAAGTCTTAACAATAATGAGATAACTCTATATGTGAAAAGATTCTCTTAAAACTTCTTATTCTTCCTAATCTTTATGCATACACACAACATTAAAAGGATGTTTTGGTTTACAACTGTTTCTTAGGAATAATAAAATAACTTGGTTGTAGCGTTCTGGTAGGATATTTCCAGGTCAGTGTGGTGTCCCAGAGTCGAACAGTCATATGGCACTTGAAGTCTCTTCAGGTGTGGTTGATGAATAGTCTGTGATGGGTAGGTGTTCACAGCATTTCATCTGCAGCAGCTCTCACACAGATCTTTCAGCAAAGGGTGTAGCAACAGGTCTACTTGGGTTTTGAAATAGCAGTCCAGCAATAGAAGCTTTCTTGAGCTTTCAGGATCTCCCAAAACATAAAAGGCAACAGGAATCACTCCTGAGGCAGGGATTTTTCAGAGACTGAAGGCAATAGGAGTCTGCTACCTTTAAAAATGCAGGGCTTCCTCTCAGCAGAGGAGCCTTTCTCCACAGAGAGAAGCAACCCCTCTTTTCCTGGGTCTTTTCCTTTCTCCAGGCAGACCACAGCTACCACCTCAAATGTAGAATTTCTTTTTACAAGAGAGGCAACCCTTCTTTTTCAGGGAGAGGTCTTTCTCTGATCTGCAAAAAAACAGGTTGCAGACAGTTTGTTCTGCCTCCTGTTTGTCCAGCTTACTGGTCTCCACAATGCAAAAATGAACTGAAATGCTAATAATCAAGTCATGTGACCTGTCATTTCCCTCTGCTGTTCGGAAACATGTGCCTTACAGTCTGTGCACTCAGTTCAAACACCAAGTTTCAGCATTCAATGTTCACAGAAAATCCTTTTTCTGAGTCTTTTAAAACACACAGAATTATAAGCTTAAAAAAAACTCTTGTGACACTAGATGGAGTAGTCATTGGCTCAGTGGTAGTATTCTACCCTGGAGTTAGAAGAGTTGGGTGCCAACTGCACTCCAGACAGCCCGGAGAGAGAAGATTTGGAGCATTGGGTCTGAATGCTGAGTACAGTGGGTATGCTTGACAATCCCTCACCACCATTGTAAATGTTTTGTGGGGGTGTTTAGCCTCCCGGGCAGGAACACAACAAAATGAGTGGCCTGTCCATCCGGGAGTGGCAGGTGCAGTCAATTTTTAATTTGCCTTCAGTCAGCTCCCTAACACTTCTGATTCCTGCTTGGTGTCAGATTCCACCACTTCCTCTTGTGAAGGGTGGTTGAAGGTTTTACTAGGTTAAAGGTGCTGCAAAAGAGCAACCGGCTCTTGATGACTGCACAATTTGCAGTCCTGAGAAATGACCTTTTTCTTGGAACTGAACTGGAATAACTGCCTTTCAATAACAATTATTAAGAAATCAGTCACAACATTGAGCCTGTACTTTATTATTGGCAGATCCAATGTCCTTTAACTTAGTGGATACATTCAGTTGCTTGTTATCAGCTAACAATGGAAGTTTAAGCCCTCAGATTTTCACTGTATTTGGGCGATAGGTAGAGCGTTATCCCATTCAGTTACTTGGTGAATTGGGAGATATATTCAATATAAATAAAATCTTATTGTATTCACATTTAATATGACCAGTTTCTGCTGCTCATGATGATCTTTACGCCCGAAGGGACTATCATCTATAAAATTAGCAATAAATAATATTACTTCAGAGATTTGTGATCACACTGCTGTCTGTATTATTTTTATGTAGCTGTAATGATGAAGGATGGCAGTGGTGAATAAGGCAAGACCTGAAGAAGGCGGCTTATTTAGTCAGTAAAGTGTGTAACCTGGAGATCTTACCTGTTGTAACATCATGACAAACAATTAATAAAAAAGAAGTTGCTTTGAGTCAGAAACTGGGTTTTTAATTACTGTGAGGAGCTAACAGAAATTGCTTGCCATTATCCACAGGGTTAGCAGAAGCTAAGTCCATCACACAATGCACCTGTATCAGCAATCTTCTGTTGGTATCCAGCTTCACTTAAAAAAAAACTGCACATATAGAGTATTGTTTAATAGGACAAAAGCTTTATTAATTGAAAACTTCGAGGAGTTTCATTAGTTGGGGAATGTGTTTAGGTCCCTGATTTAAATTTTATTAAGCCACGAGAAAAGAAAGCAAGAAATGGTGATTGAGTTTGTGCTGTAGGATATTTTCATGTTATGTGTTTTCAAAGCTGAGCATGTGCATTTGGTTCTGTTATTTATTTTCATTAAAAATTGGCATGGTACAAGAGTTGATGTGTATTTGTGCTCTGAATGAGGTAGGGCACAGGTTTTACCTCTAGCCCCATTATCATAACTCTTTGATGTGGACTGTGTTACCAAGTGGAAATGTTGCTTACTCCCGCTGTGTTTGAGAGTGAAATCACCCTGAACTGCTCTCAAATTACTCCTTGCTGAGGAGCGGCAATGGTAGATTCCTGCTTGCCAGCCTCTCACCCAGAGAGTGGTGTGGGGAAGGGAGGCTGGAGAAAATGTAACTGCTGGTACTCAGAAATACAGACTGAGACCCATCTATGCACTGTCTGTATTGGGAGATGCTTTCAAGTGAGCAAATGGCGCAAGCTTTTTCAGAAAATGCTGCTTTTTGAACTGCGAGCTCACCTTAATGGAACTGAGGTTAATAATTGGAAGTGGTGGATAGTATCAGAGTTCCTCAGTGAGCACTCACATCACTGGTTGCTAGACAGACATCTTCTTCCATTCTGAAATGCTAGAGAGACAGCCAGAGGGAGCATGAAACAGACCTCCGCACCAACCTTTTCATGAACATTAGCAAACTGAGGAAAATACATTAAACACAGAGTGCACAGTCAGTCTGCCAGTTTGTCCTGTTCCAAACAAATTGTTATGGCCACGTGGAGAGTGGTGTGAGTGGTCCTCACTGTTCAACTCCCAACTGACCACAGCAAGTGCTTTTGTTACTTGGGCTTTAATCCCACTGTGTTTTATTTGTCAAATAAACAGACAGTGACAGGTTTTCTTGTAGGTTTAAAACAGAAGATTAACTATTTATTGAGCAATATTCACTCCCAAAATGGAGGCAACCGCACACACAATCATTTGCATGCACCCACAAAAGAAGACATAGATAGAAAGGAAAAGAGATAAGGGGTTTGAAGTGTGTTAGATGTTCGGGTTTCATTGTAACCTGCTTAATCTTCTCGGAGGCCAATTTCTTTAAAGTTGCATGCCTGGGTTGTTTGTAGATTTCTCTGTTGGTTGAAATTTCAGTCTGAAGACGGGATTACTTTCAGTTCCCTGCAGCACAAGTTGAAGTGTAGAAATCACCTTCTTACTAGATTTCTCCCTGCTCTCAACTGGGCAGGCTTTGGTAATGTTTGTCCTGATTCTTTCTCTCTCTCTCCAGAGTGCTACTTTTAAGGTCAAAATGGTCTCACATCTTGCCTCTGTTGGAAGACATAAATCTTCCTCCCTATGGTGACCAACAAAGGCCCAGGATGTGGCTACTTCACACCTTATTTGTTTCAGAACTACCCATTCAATTCAAAAATGTCCCTAGATGGGTTCAGGATGGGTGTAATTGACTGGTCAGAAAAGTAACAGCCCATGGGATCCAAGGGAAAGTGGCAAGTTGGATCCAAAATAGATTCAGTGGCAGAAAGCAAAGAGTAATAGTCTCTAAGTGTGACTGGAAGACTGTTACCAGTAAGGTTCTGTAGGGCTCAGTACTGGCTCCCTTGCTTTTCGTGGTATATATCAATGATTTAGACTTAAATATAGGGGGCTTGTTGTTAGGTCCAGGGGATTTGTCACCACTTAGTCAATGTGGTTGATAGTGAGGAAGAAAGCTGCTGACTGCAGGAAGACATCAATGGATTGGTCAGATGGGCAGAAAAATGACAAATGGAATTCAATCAGGAGAATTGTAAGATAATGCATTTGGGGAGGGCAAACAAGGCAATGGTATACACAATAAATGGTAGGACATGAAAAATATAGAGGAACCTTGGGATGCATGTCAACAGATCCCTGAAGGTAGAAGGACAGGTAGAGAAGGTGGTTGAGAAGGTATATGGGATACTTTCCTTTATTAGCTGAGGCAGAGAATATAAGAGCAGGGTGGTTCTGCTAGAACTGTATAAAACTCTAGTTAGGACACAGCTGGAGTATTGTGTACAGTTCTGCTCACTACTTTACAGGAAGGATGTAGTGAGGGTACAGAGTAGATTTACGAGGATGCTGCCAGGACTGGAGAGTTTTATCTATGAGAAAAGATTGGATAGGCTGTGGTTATCTTCTTTGCAACAGAGGAGGCTGAGGGTGGATTTAATTGAGGTGTATAAAATTATGAGGAGCCTAGATAGAGTTGATAGAGAGGACCTAGTTTCCTTAGTAGAGATGTTAAAAAACAGGGGACATAGATTTAAGGCCTAAATTGGGTTTACTGCACATGTATATGATGAGCTACAGGCACAGGTAGCCATGTGGGAATATGATGTTGTGGCGATAATGAGAGACCTCAAAAAGGCTCAAAAAAAGGACAGGACTGAGTATTAAATATTCCTGACTCATCCAGGCTTCGGGTTCCCGACCCCATTTTGAAAATCCAGCCCAAGGTGTTCAGGAAAGATAGGGAAGGAAAGAAAGGAGGAGGTGTGGCAGTATTGATTAAAGATAATGTTACAGTGCTGGAGAGAGAGGCTGTCCTAGAGGGGTCAAGGACAGAATTTATTTCATTCAAGCAAAGAAACAATCGAGGTACCATTCCACTACACTAAAGGCCTCTAACCAGTTAGAAAGATATAGAGGAACAAATTTGCAAGGAAATTACAGACAGGTGCAAAAACTATTGGGGAGTTCTAATGGGGGACTTCAATTATCCTAATGTAAACTGGGAAACTAATAGCACAAAGGGCTGAGAGGGGCAAGAGTTCCTAAAGTGTGTTCAGGAAAATTTTCTGAATCGGTATGTTTCCGGTTCAATGATGAAGGAGGCATTGCTGGATCTGATTCTGAGAAATGAGGTGGAACAAAGGTAAGGGACCAATTAAGGGATCGTGATCATAGTATCATAAAGTTTAGCTTAGCTATGGAAAAGAACAAGGAGCAATCTAGAGTAAAAATAATGAATTGGGGGAGTACCAATTTCAATGGAAAGAGAATGGATCTGGCCCAGGTAAAGTCAAATCAAAGACTGGCAGGCAAAACTGTAATTGAACAATTTGTTGCCTTTAAAGAGAAGATAGTTTGAGTACAGTTGAAATATATTCCCACAGAGGGGAAAGGTAGGCCAAACAAAACCAGAGCTCCCTGGAAGACAAAAGAGATAGAGAGTAAGATGAAGCAGGAAAAGGTTGTGTATGAAAGATGTCAGGTTTATAATACAAGTGAGAAGTAGGCTAAATATAGAAAGTTCAGAGAGGAAGTGAAAAAGAAATAAGAGCAGGAAAGAGAGAGTACGAGAAGAGACTGGCAGCCAACCTAACAACAAATCCAAAAATCTTCTTTAGGTATATAGATAGAAAAAGGGTGGTAAAAGAAGGAGTGGAGTTGATTAGGGACCAAGAAAGGGATTTGTGCATCAAGGCAGAGGGCATGGTGAGGTACTAAATGAATACTTTGCATTTGTCACTTAGAAAGGCACAGATTAATCAAGGATAGTCAGCATGGATTTGTTAAGGGAAGATCTCGTTTGATCAACTTGATCGAATTTTTTGAAAGAAGTAACAAGGAAGATTGATGAGGGTAGTGCAGTTGGTGTGGTCTACATGGATTCTAGCAAGGCTTTTGACATGGCAGACTGGTTAAAAAAATAAAATCCTATGGGATCCAGGGAAATACAACAAGGTGGATACAAAATTGGTTCAGTGGCAGGAAACAATGGGTAATTGTCGACGGCTGTTTTAGCAACTGGAGGGCTGTTTCCAGTGGCATTCCGTAGTGCTCATTACTGGGTCCCCTGCTTTTTGTGGTGTATATTAACAATTAGGACGTAAATGTAGGGGGCATGATCAAGAGGTTTGCAGACAACACAGAGATTGGCTGTGTGGTAGATAGCAAGGAGGATAGCTGTAGGCTGCAGGAAGATATCGACAGTCAGGTCAGATGAAAAGTGGCAAATGGAATTCAACTTGGAGAATGTGAGGTGATGCATTTGGGGAGGTCAAATAAGGCAAAGGAATACATGATAAATGGGAAAATACTGAGAAGTGTAGAGGAAATGAGGGACCTTGGAGTGAATGTCCACAGATTCCTGAAGGTAGCAGGACAGGTCGATAAGGTGGTTAAGAAGGCATATGGAATCCTTTCCTTTATTAGCCTACCTATAGAACATAAGAGCAGGGAGGTTATGCTGGAACTGTATAACTCATTGGTTAGGCCACAACTTGAGTACTGTGTGCAGTTCTGGTCACCTCATTACAGAAAGGATGTAATTGCACTAGAGAGGGTACAGAGGAGATTTACGAGGATGTTGCCAGGACTGGAAAAATGCAGCTATGAGGAAAGATTGGATAGGCTGGGGTTATTCTCCTTGGAACAGAGAAGGCTGAGGGGAGATCTGTTTGAAATGTACAAAGTTGTGAGGGGCCTGGATAGAGTGGAGGTGAAGGGTCTATTCACCTTAGCAGAGAGGTCAGTGACGATGGGACGTAGATTTAAAGTGATTGGTAGAAACATTAGAGGGAAGATGAAGGAAAACTTTTTTCACCCAGAGGGTGGTGGGGGCCTGGAACTCACTGCCTGAAAGGGTAGTTAAGGTAGAAACCCTCAACTCATTCAAAGGGAGTCTGGATATGCACCTCAAGTGCCGTAATTTGCAGGGCTACGGACCAAATGCTGGAAGGTGGGATTAGAATGGGTTGATCGTTTTTCAGCCGGTACAGACAGGAAGGGCCAAGTGGCCTCTTTCTGTGCCTTAAACGTTCTATGATTCTATGATTGCATGTTGCCTGTTCTGCTGAGTATTTTCCAGCATTTTCTGTTTTTATTTCACAAAAGAACTTCCTTTTCTGAACCTTTTCCAGCTCTGATTTTTCTTCTTACTTGGTGGGCCTGACAGCAAAGCCACAACAGCTTCCACGAACGGAGTCCAATCTGCGTTTTTAAAGAAGGATTCCACCAGTTTCAAGCAGACGTCCTTCCCCCTGCTCAGATAAGCAGTTTGAAATCAGAACCTGCAGGAAGAGAGCAGGGCCTCTGTAGGTAAGATCAATGGAAGATTTTAACTGTTCACCGACCTGCTTTCCATAAGTGGACAGGGTTAAAATCATCCCTTAAATGTTTGCCCACTCAGATCACCAGCAATAATTTCGAGATTGCCATTTTGTTTTCAAAACAGAAAAAGAATTTTTCAGTTATACATATTTCCCAAACTAAAATTTAGCAAAATGTTATAGATATTGAGAAGTAATGAATAGAATGCAAGACATACCTTTAGTTCTATATTGTTATACTATCCGTAAGTGCAAGGAACTAATTAGCTAGGAACTAATTGTCATGTGTAAGTGTTCCAGTGGGGCCACATTCACAGCTGCATTGGAGAGTCATGTGATGTGTACCAGTCTCAAGCAGTCCTACACCAGGCCGCATGCTGGCTGAATGAATAAACAAAGACTCCAGCCTTTTCAAGTATAAAGTGTGATTATTTCCAACATCTGGGAACCAGAAAACAACCAGAAGATGTAACACCTTTGTTTATCCATGAGAAGAAAATGAAAAAAATCTAGTAAAGTATTGTTCTTGGACCTGATACAGAACCTTCAAGTTCTTTAGTACTGTTTAGAGACAACTATCAAATATTATTGTGTCTTTTCCACTAAATGTAAGGTTTAGTAATATTAGCAGGGAGTGGAATATTCTAGAAATTAGGAGAAATTGATACAGCTGGTCTAAGGGAAAACAGCTCAAGAAGAAATACAAAATAATGATGTGCCTCCAGTTCAATAAAACTTAAGTTAAACCAGTGAACCCGAACAGCTTAAAGGAATATTAACACTGGCAGCAGGCTAATGGTTGTTCCCACTGAGGAAAATTTACTGTTTTAGTTCAACAGTGATTTCAAATGGTGATGTCTTATTGCGGATGTCCCTCTTTCCCCAATTATTTCCCTCTTCTTTTCCTACCTCTCCTGCTGATACTGACTCTAGGAGGGCCTGAGTTCTATTGAAGTCCCCAGCCTCTAGCTGACTCAGCTGGCCATGTTTAAACAATGACAGTGAGGCTGTTCAACTGTTGATGGCATCAGAGATGAACCCAAATCACGTCTTCACCCAATGCCCATGTTCATCATTTTCTAACAGGGAGCAACCGAGTGCAGGATTCCTAATTCAGAGATCACTGAGGGCAATTGCAACAACCTTACTACCCACCTGACTGCGATCAGAAAACTCAGCACATGCTGGAGATCAAACCTGGGACCTTCCCGGTTTGTGTGGCTCAGTAAAACACCAGATGTTGCAATTATCACGAAGCTATCAAGGTTGCAATTGTAATCTCCTAATATTTATGGTGATGTACAAATTTCTTCCCTAGCACTAGCTATTTTTTTCAAAGAGGAGAATCACGTGAACAAACAGATAAGTAAGAGCTCGAGTGGAACATAAATGCCAACATGGACTGGTTGGACTGAATGGCTTATTTCTGTGCCGTATATTCTACATAATTCTATAAATACCCATTTGTTAGACAAAATATGCAGACCAACTTTCTTAAGCATTGTGCTGAAGTTGCATTCAGCTTCTTTACATTAAGTCAGGAATGATGTGGAAAAATTGAGCACAAAGTTGGTAAGAAAATCATATTGCTGGTACCATATGCAATTTGCAGATGAAAGGCTTTTGCCTGCCAAAAAACCTTGCGTGGCAGCTTGAACAGGAGTGTCTTTAATTATGTCTGTGAAAAGCTACGATTTCTGACTGTCTGATGTGCATTCTGTAGTTTCCTCCTCCTCCAAGTTATAAAATGAAACCAGTAATGTCTTTACTCAAAGCAACAATTATATTTATAGTTTAAATGTTTTGTTATTCAATGGTGATAATAATGGGTGCGCATGGCTTTGATTTTTATTTTGCATCCCTCTATTATGCAACTATGCTGCAAACAGGAAGATCTACTAGGGTTCTCTGTGAATGGAACTTCCCTCTCACTTTACAGCTAATAATACATTTGAGAAGTGATGCTCTTAAGAGCTGTTTTGCATTGTTGCAAGGTGGGCTGGCGATACAAGAATTTTTGTTAGGCAAGAATACCAATGGATATTGAAGGTAAGGTGGGCAAATGAAGTTGAGGTACAGATTAGCCATGATCTAATTGAATGGTGGAGCAGGCTCAAGGGGCTCTATGATGTGCTTCTATTCTTATGCTCATACCTCCAACATTGAGCCCTCATACCTGAAAAACTAACTGGCAGAAATTGCTGATCTGCCTACGGGGAATAAACCAGCAACAATTTACCTTTATATAGTGCTCATAATGTAGCAAAGACATGCCAAGATGCTTAACAGAGGTATAATCAGACAATTGATACTGAATCAATGAAGGAGATATTGGCGGCGGGGGGTGGGGAGGGTATGTGGGTGGGGGGGTGGTGGTGGAGGGGTGGGGGGTGGGGGGTGGGGGGGCGGGGTAGTGGTGTGTGGCAAAAGACCTGGGTGTTAAGGGGGGTTTTTAGAACAGATAGATAGCGCTACTGGCTCTCTTGGTGAGATTGCAGTAAGTGAGCATTCACAGTTCACTCCCAGGGGGATCACTCTTTTCTCTGATTAAGACTTACCTCAGTAACCCAGGCCAATTCAGGGAGTGGTGGGTGAATGAAAACGTGCTGCTCCCCCACGGAGAAGGCTGGCAGTGCTATATATTCCATTCTTCATTGGCTTATTAACTGTTTCTAATGGTGGGTTGTTCAGGGTAATATTTTTATAATATATTTGGTTGCAGTTCCTTGGGCCATTGAACCCCTGTTAAGTTAAATGTGAACTTGAACAGGAGGATGTGGGCACACAATAACAGAGGTGTGAGGCACCACCAGCCATGAAACAAGACCACAAGGGTGCTGAATCTACAAGAGAACATGTTGCTCCAAGTAACATGCTCTCAAACCTTGCTTTTTTTGAACGTGTTGTAAAATGCTCAAAGTATCTGAAGTAAATGTGACTCTTTGGTTAACCCGCCTCCTTGAAGTCAACACCAAAGGATCCATTTTCATATATAGAAATGTTTGTATTTCAAAATGACCCACCAATGTTTCACATATATCAAATGGTTTCATTCTCATTACTGAGCGCTGGTTATGACTACTGCAGTTTCTTCAACCTAATCTATCTTAGCACTGTAGAAAATGCTCTTAATGCACCTGCAGGAAAATGAATACAACCCAAATAACCAATGAAAGAGAATGGAATAAACATCCCACCATACAGTCCATCTTTCTATCCTGCTGTGACCAAATAAGTAATGTCATCAAGAAAACTGGTATAATGCCCCTAAGCATCTTATGCAATTGGAATGCTGTTTTGCACTACAAAGATATGAGTTCTCAGTACCTTGCTCAACGGCAGCGAGGCCTGGACAATGTACGTCAGCCAAGAGTGACGTCTCAATTCATTCCATCTTCGCTGCCTCCGGAGAATCCTTGGCATCAGGTGGCAGGACCGTATCTCCAACACAGAAGTCCTCGAGGCGGCCAACATCCCCAGCATATACACCCTACTAAGCCAGCGGCGCCTGAGATGGCTTGGCCATGTGAGCCGCATGGAAGATGGCAGGATCCCCAAGGGCACATTGCACAGCGAGCTCGTCACTGGTATCAGACCCACCGACAGTCCTTGCCTCCGCTTTAAAGACGTCTGCAAACGAGACATGAAGTCCTGTGACATTGATCACGTCGTGGGAGTCAGTTGCCAGCGATCGCCAGAGCTGGCAGGCAACCATAAAGGCGGGGCTAAAGCGTGGCGAGTCGAAGAGACTTAGCAGTTGGCAGGAAAAAAGACAGAAGCGCAAGGAGAGAGCCAACTGTGTAACAGCCCCGACAACCAATTTTATCTGCAGCACCTGTGGAAGAGTCTGTCACTCTAGAATTGTCCTTTATAGCCACTCCAGACGCTGCTTCACAAACCACTGACTACCTACAGGCGCTTACCCATTGTCTCTTGACACAAGGAGGCCAAAGAAGAAGAATCCATGCCAATATATTCCCTCCTATCCCATGTGCTTTAATTTTGCTAACTAACCTCCTGTGGTGGACTTTAATGAAGGCCTTTTGAAAATCCAAGTATACCACATCCACCTGATTAATGCCACGTCCCACACTACCACTACTGTTTGGTGGCCTGTAAACAATTCCTACCAATGTTTGCTGCCCCTTGCTGTTTCCTATCTCTACCCAAACAGATTCCACATTTTGTTCTTCCGATCTGAGATGCTCCCTTACTAATATACTGATCCCATCCCTTATTATCAGCACAACACCACCTCCTTTTCCTTTTTGCCTCTCCTTCCTAAATGTCGAATATCCTTGAATATTCAGTTCCCAGTCTTGGTCACCCTGTAGCCACATTTCCGTTATGGCAATTAGATCATACCCATTTACCTCTATTTGTGCCTTTATATCATTTACCTTGGTGTTTGCTGTGTGCATTCAGGTAGACTGCCCTTAACCTTGTCTTCTTGACATTATTCTGCATTCTACGCCTAGTTGATGCTCGCCTTTGTTTTGCCTGCCTTCTATTGTCACCTGCTACTTTTCTACTTCCTGTTACCAGCTTTACTTCCTTCCAATTTGAGCTACCTATTTACCTTTATTTGTGCCTTTAAGTCATCTACCTTGTTATGAATGCTTTCCTCTTCATTGCTTGTAGGAGCCTCGCATTATCAATTTCAAGTTGTCTAACATCATAATTCTCTTTTTCCATTTTGGTCAACATCTCTCTAATTCTTTCTTCAATCACCTCCTTCAGCAAGTTCTCATTCCTTAGAATATGGCCAATCCAACCTTGTTTCCTTTTCTTAATATTCACTAATATTCTATTCTCCTCCACCGTTCCTGAGAACTTCATTTTTGTTCTTGCGTTCTCTCCAAGTAACCCACTCCATCCTTCATATTTTATAACTTTCTGGACTTTGGATGTCTGCTTTTCTCAAGGTCCATGTTTTAGCCCTGTATAGCAAGACACTCCAAATTACAGTTTTGATAATTTTTTTCTTAAGATCTCTACTCATTCCTGTACTGAACAATTTTTTGTATTTGGAGAATGCATTCTTTGCCATTGCTACTTTAGTTCTGATTTCTTTATGGGAGTAACCATCTTCTGACAAGATGCTTCTCAGGTACTTAAATTGTGTTATCTGTTCCATCTGTTGACCATTTATCTTGACCTCTGCTTTCCTACCATTATTTCTTCCAATCTTCATAATGTTTGCCTTTTTTTACATTAATTTTCATTCTGTAAACTTTCACCACTTCATTCATTCTATCCATTGCATCTGTAGATTGTCTGCTGTGTGAGCCATGAGGCTCATCTGCAAATCTCACTACCCTTCACCAATTGGCCTTCTACTTTGACACCTTTCTGTACTTCGCCTAGTGCTCCTTTTATCATGGCTTCTCCATAGATGTTCAAGAGCAATGGTGATAGTAGACAGCCTTCTCTCACCCTACAATCGATTACACCAAGTTTAGTTTCATCAATACAGTCCTGATTGTAACAGACTTTTATTCTTTTCTTTTCATTCTTTTATCTCTCCAGTCAGCTCTGATCGCCTCCAGCTTTTTCAACAGCTTTTGCCAGTTCACCCGGTCACAAGCTTTTTCATAATCCACAGAGCAGGTGTACACTTCTTGCTGGTATTCTACGCTTCTTTCGCTTAACACTCTCATCACTGCTATACCTTTCTAGTTCCACAACCCTTCCTAAAACCGAATTGATCACATCTGATGTAATGGCTCGCATTGGCTTCCAGTCTATTTGCTAGGATCTTTAACATTAATTTGGATGCATGTGTAATCAAAGTTATGTTGCAGTGATCTTCACATTTCATGGTTTTTGTCTTCTTCTCCAGTGGGACCATTGTGATCCTCAAAAAGTCTTTCGGTCTTCATTTAAAGGTAAGTAAGAACATTTTCTATCCCAGTTTCTGGGTTTTTGTTACTATTGGGACTGCATACAGTGCTCCACTAGCACTGAGCTTGGAAGGGGAGGGTCAGCAAGAGGAGCTAAGAGTTTTGTATGATATTAGGTGGTATAGGATACCTGCACAGAATTTTGCATGGGCTGAAGTTAACAGAGGGTGGAGAACAAGAGGAAGATGGCTGGAAAACAATTGGAGTAATTGAGTTTGGAGGTGTCAAAGGTACATTTCAGGGTTTAAACGATGGATGGGCTGAAATAGGGGTGGTGATGAGCAATGTTACAGAGTCGCAAGTAAGTAGTCTTTGTGATGGAAATGTTATGAGTTCAGATGCTCAGCTTGAGGCTGAATAGGGTTTTGGGATGGCGCACAGCCTGCGGCAATATTCAGGGAGGGGAGGGGAGTTGGTGGCATGGTTTTGGAGCTCATGGTGGTGGCGAAAGAAGATAGTTTTGGTCTTCTGAATGCTCAACGGAGGAAGTTACCAGTCATCTAAAGCTAGATGTTGGAGGAGCAGTCTGACAGGGTCAAAAGAGGTGGTGGAGAGGTGGAGCTGGGTGTCATTGGCATACTTGGTAATGACAGTAAGATGTGCTTGGGAGGCTTAGGTTTAACAGGGAAGTTGTGACAGAGTTGTGCTTTTAGGAAGACCTCAGCACAATATGTAACATTGGTGCAGCTCTTCTAGTTGCTGTTAAAATCAATGCGGCTCTCAATGTTTCTGTGATGGGCTCCTTCTGGCCTAACACTGGGGAGAGTTGCCCTATCAACCAGTTTACAGATATATCAAAGAGGTCACGGATGTATTATTTAGTCTTTTGGTTCTTGTGCTTTGTTTCAGAAATGTGACACGTAACCTATCACTTTCCTGTGATTCCCTTGTGGAAGGAGTAAATGTGTTGGCTGGCTGCAGGATTTCACTGTTTTGTTTCTGGTGCTGTCGACTTTCTTGAGCTGTACATATGTGAGTCAGCAATATACAAGACAAGATCGATAGTGGGAGCTTTAAGTTACCTTCTTCAATACGTCAGGCGCTTTCGGAAAATGGGGTTCTGATGGTCCCATTAAGCGTTTGTTGTCACCTTTGGAGTCCTTGTAGAAGGGTTGGTTGCTCCTGGGCAATCAAACAGGCTTTCTCAATCAGTAACATCCAATCTACAGCAACTTGATGAAAAATCAGCTAGTTTTGCCTTGTTTTCTGTTATTTTGAATTCCTGACTGATTCCTAATTGCAGCTCACAACTGATTTAGAGGATTTACTGCTGTTCTCTTCTCATTAGCTGACCAATTTTTCAGGAAGAGAGTTCCAGTTTTACAGGCTGAGAACTGTTAATTCTGTGAATAATCCAGAAGGATTAAATTCTCCAAGAAACGTTTCATAACCCAAAGTTTACCTGGTACACCAACAACAATTTCTGGGCCATGGAGAGAAGGAAGGTAGGTGAGATTGATCAATAAAAAAGGAAGGGCTTATTGGGTCTAATGGCTCTACTCCTGCCCTTAAATGATTTTATGTTCTTATGGGGTTGAATTTCCTTGGGGCTTTTCTCACTCCACTGCTGTAATTTGGACAATGTTTGCTGGAAATGCCGGGTGTTTTATGTGGGTCAACAAGGTGTCTAGCAAACTGATGAAGTTGTGGCGGTGGAGCAAGAGAAGGTCTGAGGAAATTCACCCCTTACCTTTTGGCAATTTTTTCTATATTATAGACAGTAATTTGTATATCTTGGTTACCCAGAAAGAGAGGAATTGTATGATTTGTATTAGCTAAATTATAACTCATGGACACATTAGAATAGTAATGGCAGAGATCATCTTTTTCTCTGTTCTAATGTGTCTAGGATTATAACTAATACATGGTCACTCACAAGGCAATAAATAATCAACTGAGTTCAACATATCACTGAGACTTTACGTATATTAGCTATAACATCCAAAACTTAAATCTGTATCTGGCCAAAACCAAAAAAATTGTACCAATTATTATTTTAGTTAATATTTTCAGGGCTGTTTCCAGAAGAATATGATTCTGTTTCCTGACAATAAGAGTCTGTTAATCTAGCTCAACAATTTGATTAACCCACAATGACATCTTACCAATGAAATGTAAACACATATTTCAAAGAACTCCCCAGCCTCACGCCTCATTTGGTAAAGGCAGTCTGTAAGTAAATCATATGGACCAGGAAGATCTCAGGTCGGATCGCCAGTCTGGACTGAGTTCAATGATCTCAGTCAGGGCAGCAGTTGAAATGCTCCCCACCTCCCCTCCTTGACTAAGAAAGGGGAAATCATCCTGATTGCTAACCACTGACTTCCTATTCAAAGCATCATTGAATGGATGTCAGGTGGCGACAGAATCAGGCTTGGATGGGCTGCTGAGTTGTCTCTTGATATCAATTTCTGGCTTCAGACTTGAAGAATTGTCTGGTCCAACACCTGACTGAGCCAGGGAGCAGGAACTGCTGGTATAGGGACAACCTCTCATTTGCCTTGTAAGGGGTGGATGGAGATTCTGCCTCTTACAAAGTATGTGGAAGAATCCCAGAAACAACAAACACCCGGTGCAAGAGAATTCCCCCTCCCCACTGCCTCGTTTTCTGCTGGGTTCTGCTGCACTCTCGCCAGAGGCCCATCAGATATTTGTCAGGACTCCTGTGCATTTTCAGACATTGGTGTGGTGACTTACAGCAACACTTATCTTTATGTGGTGTTCCTCACATTAAAAAAAATGTTTAAAGTGTCTGGGCAATGTGCTTGAAGTAAATTGCTAATTATTTTCAACACTGTTGCTCCAGGAACACAGTCCTTCCTGTTAACATTAATATAGTGGTTTGCAGATCAATACAAAGAGGTATCTGGTTCATCCAGGATGGGAAACACTGTAGGTCATCTGATACATGAATCATTTCGCACAAGGAAAGGATAGTCGTAGACTGTGACCAGATCTGAGATCTCCTGTTCCTCAGTGGTCCCTGTCAGGAAACCACTTCCATATGGTACAAATCATAACTGACAATATTGATGCTGACACTGTGCAGAGGCAACATGGAACTTCCTTCAAGTGGTATTCAACACGAATGCAATAACTTTACTGCAGTTATAATGCTCTCATTTTGCTAAATAAAGAAGGGAGTGGTTGAAAAGTTACTTTGGCTGTTTGATCACCAGCAGAGCACATTTCATTTTGTTTTACTGTCATGTTTTAATTCCTGCTGCTTTTCACCTGACTTTGATTTGCTATAATAAAAGTCCTTACTATGCATTAGTAGCATTTGTTTCGTGCTTAACAATAAATGTCAGAGCTGTTTAGATGCCAGGCACACAGAAGCTGCTGGTTTAATGAAACCTGCTAAGCATTCTATATTTCAATCGTAAAGGTGCTCATTGCCTAATGTGGAATTGAGTGAAATAAACTAGCAAAATCATAGATTTAACTCTCGGTCAGCTCTGAAGTTATGTGAGGGGTGTTCCAATTGACCTCAGCACCTCTGGGTTTTGGAGGAGAAAATCACCCTGGATTCCTATCTAGTGACTGCGACTGGGAAAGTATGTATATGCGGATGTCCAGCGAGGACTGGATCAGGCGCGGCTGTGATGATCCTATGGTTGAATAGCCTGCCGATACTTAATATCTACATGCAGAAATGAAGAATGACCACTCGAGTGAGGCACCACAGACTGTGGCTCCTGTGAAACTGTACCAATTGCATGCGCCATTGCCTAGAGAAAAAGAACAAGATTACAAGGAAAGTAAAAATATAATAGTAACCAGAACTCATTCGTACTATAACCCAGATCCAGGATCCATGTGAAATAGTTTAGAATTAAAATTTCAGACACCACCTTAAAGTTCAATCTGAAGAAGGACCCTGAATGTTGCCTGTCTGTTCTCTCCACAAATGCTGATTGTGTGTTTCCAACATGTTCTGCTTTTCGTTTTAAGTTCCATTTCACAAGATTGTTTTAAAAATAATGTTATAAGAATAAATTCTAAGGAAGCCAGATTGGTTTTATTATCTAGGCTTCTTTGCATTATAAAACTGGAATACTTGAATTATAGTTAATTTTTTGAAGGTAGGTCACATGAAATCCAGCTGTTGGCTAAGATGCAAAAGGGTCCGTGGAACCAAATACAACATGAGCAGGATGGACTCACTTATATTTCAGTTTCAAGTTCGGACAAAAGTTTTATACTCAAAATGTTTGCCTTTTCAGATGCTGATTGGCCTGCTGCGAATTTGCAGCATTTTCTGACACAAGAAGCTATCTCACTTCCTGACTCCCGAAAGAATCTCCGCCACCCACAAAGCACAGGTCAGGACTGTGATAGAATACTCTTCATTGGCTTCGATGAGTGCAGGTGCAACAACACTCAAGAAGCTCAATAACATTCAGGACAAAGCAGTCCATTTGATTGGCACCCCATCCACCAGCTTAAATGTCCACTCCCTCCACCATGGCTGTAGTGTGTACTTTCTGCAGATGCACTGCAGCAACTCACCAAGGCTTCTTCAGCAGCATCTCCCAAACCAGAAAACTCCGTCACCTAAATAAAAGCAAAATACTGTGGATGCTGGAAATCTGAAATAAAAACAGAAAGTGCTGGAAATCTGAAACTCCACCACATAGATTGATAAAGGCAGAAGGTGCATGGGAACACCATCACCTCTTAGATCCCCTCCAAGCCACACATACGGCTAGATTTTGTGTAGGAGGCGGAATCCTGGCAGCGAGCCGAAAAGGCGGGGTGAACCCCGCCTCTGCCTTTTCCTGCCCCCCCCTGGAGTGATCTTCTGTTCTTTTTACATCAAAGTTTTTGGAGCCAGGATTCCTGTCTCTTTAAGGGGATCCCGCCTCCATGAGCTGCTGACGAATCAGAGGGCTAGCAGCTTAGTAGTATCGACAATGCCACCGGGAGCAGTGGTCACTGCCGGAACTGCAGAGGCCTTGGACACAGGCCCAGTGCTGGAACACTGGACCAGAGATAGGTGAAGTGAGGTCACTGGGGCCAGTTGGAAGGCCCCGGCGAGGGAGTGGTTATGCAGTCCAGGGGGAGGGGAGTCCTGGGGGGGGTGCTGGTTCCCCGCAGGCGTACTCTGTGGGCCATAGATAGCCCACAGAGGACAGACCCGCCCCAACCCCCCCCCCCCACCAAGCCTGCAAGGCGCCCTCCCCACTTGGTGGAGACTCCTCCAGCGGCGGCGGGAAGAGGCCTTTAATAGGGTTTTAATAGGCCACTTATGGGCCTCAATTGACCTCTGGCGGGAAGGCTATCATATGCCGATCCCACGACCAGTAAGATCGCTTGGCTACAGGGAGGCACTGAGCCCTCCGTCCCCCGCCCCTGCCACCTGTTGCGATTCTCCGTGCCCCCCGCCTCCAGCCCTGCCTCAGGGGGGCCATAAAATCCAGCCCACCATTCCAACTAGGACATATGTCAGCATTCTTCATTGTCATTAGGTCAAAATCCTTGAATTCCCTATTTAACAGCATTGTCGGAGTACCTTCACCGCATGGATTGCAGCAGTTCAAGAAGGCTGCTCATCACCACCTTCTCAAGTGTTCAATTAAAGATGGGCAATAAATACCTGCTTTACCAACATGCCTTATCCCAATAATTTTTTTAAACATCGGCATCTTTAGAAGGGAGAATAAAATTTTTCTTTTAAAAATAAATTGCAATGCAGGCTCCCACCTGCTAAGAATGAGGCATAATAATTTTGTCATCTGAATATTGATTTTAAACTGTTGCTGGGAAGAAGAGAAGGCCTGTTACAAGGGCTGCCAGACACTTAGCTGAAAAACTTTTGCATACTAACAGACAGTGCATGTGGAGACAAAGGATCATTCCCTGACACATTCAACCCACAATGGATTTTGATCACCAGACACTGAAAGTGTAAAGAAGAGCATTCCAGAGACTGCTAAGGTGATACAATCCACAAAAGCCAGGACTGGTTAAACCAGCTGGTCACATGACTAACTGGCTGGTCCAGAGTTTTTTGAACTAGACGCAGAGTTTTTGAACTGAAGAAAGACTATTTGCTCCTGGAGTGAGAAGATCTCTCCTATATGCTCCCATCTCTTTTTCACAAGCCTCTGGACCCACTGAGGACACATGAACCGCAAGAGAGAAAAATCTCCTACATCAAACAAGGTTTAAGAAGAACACTGGGCCCCAATGAAAAGCAAGACCTACCTACAACCAAGGACTCTACAGCGAGCTCAAAGAACAGTGACCAAAACCATCTTCAACTACTGCCTCAAACTTTTCCACTTTATTTCTTCTGCTGTTTTCTGTCTCTATCTGCATGTGTGTATCGCATATGCATGCTAGCGTGGGCGATTCGCGTATCCGTAGGCATTAACCGATTTAGAGTTTAAGTTTAATAAAGTTCAACCTTTTCTCTTTAAACCTAAGAAAACCAGTTTGGCTAGTTTCTTTGCCTTATAATTGGAAGTTAGTGAACAAGGATTCACTAAGGGGGTGCTAAAGAAATGGTGTGTTTAAAATTAAACCTTATTACGGTAAGACCTGAGAGGGAACCCTAAACCCCTTTCTCACCTTGTCGTAACAACTTAAACTTTGCTGCAGTTTAGTTCCTTTTTGCACTTCTCCTGGTGTATTTGTGACTGTTATGTGTTTATCATTACTTCAGGCCCAAAACAAAACCAGAAAAAATGTCTTCAAGTTCTGAACTTTTAATTTGTTGTATTGCTATTTCCCTTTCAGTATGTGAACCTGTCTCATCAAACACTAAGCAAAATGAAACAGATGATGATACAGGAATTAAATTATCATTAGGAGTCTGTAAATCGCAAAAATGATCAACTCCATACCACCCAACCCCATCCCAGCAACCCACAGCAACACCACATCCTGCTGACCCCCTGCTATTGGTGTTTTTTGTGTTTTACATACTGCTGGTTCAAGCTAACAGACTGACACTTGTATTGGACCTGTCATGTGTGCTTTTCTTATGTACTGACTTGCAGCATTATATTTGAACAGTTTGTTTTCTGTGCCTCTTCACAGCAGACAAGAAAAGCCTATTGAAATACTTCTGGCTTCTCACTGACATGGTAAACGCTGAGTCACTGGTACTCAGACATTCCTGTGAGTCAAAGAAATCTATCAGGTATGCAGATATTAGTAATTCCACAGCAATCCATTGCAGGGTCTAAAATAGACACACAGCCAACTGTCTAACAAAATACAGAAGCCCATTATTATTATTAAGGCAGTGACCTTGACAATTTGATTTATTTGACTCAGTTTTAATGTCAGTTTAGCCTTTATATGAAATGACCTTTTCAGTCCTGTAGAAATTTCTTGTCTGTTTGAGGTAGCATTCCCAGGTTCAATCTGTGCTGTGTAGACAGGTGATAGATGCTGTAATACAAACACGTGATATTGCTTTAAGTACACAGCTTATCTGAAGCGTTCAGTCTGTCGAAGGGTACACCTGGAACATTACGCCTTTTTTGGTATCTTTACAGATGTTGATGGACTTGCTGTGTATTCCTGGCAGGTTCTATCTTCAGTCTAGATTTCTAGCATTTGCTGTTTTCTATGTCTAATATCCTCCATGAAGTGAGATTTGGTAGTCATTAAAATGTTCCTTTCAAAGCAATATTTGAAGCATTGGCATCTGTAACTCCAGTAACCACCAAAGTCCTTGGAAGTTCTTCCTGGCAGTTTGATGCTGCAGGAATTTTCCAGGCTGTCATTGTCTCCAAAGTATGTTGCAGGTTGTGAGTCGTAAACTACTCCCATTTCTCCATCATCTTAAAAATCTGTGTGGAAACCATCTCCAGTGCTGGCATATTAGTTTGATGGGTGTGCTTACATGGGTAAGATGCCAGGACGGAGTTGGTGAGAATGTAGTAGTAGCTTTGCTATTGGAGTGACTGGTCTCTTCCTCTAAGACGCTTGCTATGATGTGTGAGTGGTACAGCCAGTTTATTAGCAGCCTTAAAATAAAAGCAAAATACTGCAGATGCTGGAAATCTGAAATAAAAACAAGAAATGCTGGAAATACTAAGCAGGTCTGGCAGCATCTGTGGAGAGAGAAGCAGAGTTAACGTTTCAGGTCAGTGACCCTTCATCAGAACTGATCAGTTCTGATGAAGGGTCACTGACCTGACACGTTAACTCTGCTTCTCTCTCCACAGATGCTGCCAGACCTGCTTAGTATTTCCAGCATTTCTTGTTTTTATTATTAGCAGTCTTGCCTGATATTGATCACCCTTGTAAGGTCATTGAACTTCTTCCTGCACTGTGTGACAGTTCTTGCTGAATGGACAGTGCACTGAATTCCACTCCCACCTCCCTCAAGACAGATTCCCTGCCCTCAATGCCCATTAGACAGTTGCTGCTGACCTCACCTGCCACTAGCATCGCCACAGACCTATTATAAAATGTCAGGGCCCTTCGAGCTGCGGATTCCCTTCAGGCTACTGCTCCTTCTGTCAGCTTGCGGCACCGTAGGTCTTGGTGGAGAAGGTCAGAGGAGGAGGGATGTTCACCTCTTTCTCCTCCTCCTCCTCCTCTGATGGCTCCTGATCCTAAGCCTCTGGCACAGTTGCTGGTGGTAATGGCTAGTTTCTCAATATCACCAGATGGTGGAGCATGCAGCAAGTCACCATGAAACTGGAGCTCTCCTTGCCCTGTCCCTCGCTCCTGCAACAGCTGTTACTGCTTTGCCTGGCCTCACCTCTTCCTCCCATTTCTCATGAAGACAAAGGAGGGGCGCCTAGCAAGGTGCCCATGACCAACCACTCTCTTTCTCCTGGTAAGGTGTCCAACAATGTAGAGTAGCACTGTTCTTACTCTTTATAGGCTAAATCCTCAGAGAATTTCTGGAATAAATGTTTAGTGTTGCACAAAGTGTCTCAGGAAGTCTCCAGATGTGTTTCAAAAGTATTCTTCAAACCTCCTGCAGCAAGTGAACAGTACAAGATGATGTACCTTTAAGTAGCACTTGAAATCCTCTGCAACAACTAGTTTACTCCCAATCAGCTGCTTGCTGTTAGGTGAGGGTGTGAGGTGAAAGGCGAGTGACCAAAATGCAGTGCCGTCTCCTTAATGAGCGCTAACAGGCAATTTAAATGGCAATCAGCTGCTTAATGATCCTCTGGGTGAATGTTCCTAGCACAGGCTTCAACTCCTATACCAGGATGGCCTCAACTTGGCCACCTCAGAAGTTCTTCACTGCCTTACGTATCTGGGTAAAATCGCCCCTATGTTTTTCTCTTTATGTCACTTTTAATTTGTTTGTTAATTCATTCAGGATTATAGTTATTTAGTTGAAGCTTGCTGATTGTACGAATATATTTGTCCTGAATGCTCAGCATTATTCCATTGACGGTTTTCCATGTGTCCTCAATTGAACATCTGTTGTTTGATTATTGAACATCTTGCTCCAATTCATTTGATTTAGTGCTCCCTGATTTCTTTGAATTGAGTCCTTATTAAGCTTTACATCTCACCGTTGGCCTTTGGTACAGACCGATCGCTCCTGTCAAAGCCCCCAATCAAAATATATGATTCTGATTGTGGTGGGACCAATGCACTGTTAATTCAATCCCGTTGTTCCACAGATCAGCTAACATATCATTTAAAATCTTTCCAAATCAAATGAAGACCCACCAAATTGTACCATCTATTAACCCCTGAATGAGGCTAACAAAACCAGGTGTTTTTAAATCAACAAATTAACTCTTTAATTAAAAGAACTAAATTCTTAAACAATATGAACATTTAAAAATAGAAACATTAGAGTCCTTGCAAATTTACAGTCCAATGTTATTCGAAGTCCTCGCAGAATGTTGTTCGAAGTCCCTCGCAGAATGTTGTTCGAAGTCCCTCGCAGAATGTTGTTCGAAGTCCCTCGCAGAATGTTGTTTGAAGTCCCTCGCAGAATGTTGTTCGAAGTCCCTCGCAGTCATCTGATGCGGGAAAAAAGGTTCTTCCACAGTAGAACAGTCCGTAGTCTAACTTCAGTAGGTGATGCTTTCCTTCTCCAGTGAATTTCAACAATTAACAACTTGCAAACACTTTCAATGGAATCAATCTGACTTTAGAGTTTTTTAAGGGATAAAAGATTGTCACAGTCTAACTTCCCTTCCTTCAATTTAATAGGTAAATTGGCCATTATAAATTGTCACTAGTATAGGTAGGTGGTAGGGAAATATAGGGACAGGTGGGGATGTTTGGTAGGAATATGGGATTAGTGTAGGATTAGTATAAATGGGTGGTTGATGTTCGGCACAGACTCGGTGGGCCGAAGGGCCTGTTTCAGTGCTGTATCTCTAATCTAATCTAATCTACCAGAGATCTCTGTCTTGGCTTGACTTTTTAGAATTTTGAGAGATAATAATTAAACAGACAAAAATCCTATTTCCTTCAGTTTAAATGGCTGAGAGCTCTTTTTCAGTGCTGAAACCACAGCTGTCTGTCTTCTGTCTGTGTTCAGTTAAGACAAACTGTCTTACTAATGCTAGTTCAAACTGAATTGTAACAAATGTATCGCATCAGGCTCAGTCCTAGTGGCTGTTTCCATGGTATTGAGAATGCACTCTTTGAATCGCAGTCTCCAAACGGCTGTTTCGAAGGCAACGAAAATGCTCTTTCCTATAACTCCTAAGGCTTTCCAGCTGTTAAAGCAATACTGATCCCTTGCAAGCCTTAAAGGCAAACTGCATATTCTGAAAACAAGACTATGACAGAATGCCCGATCATATTAGACTTAATCCTTCTGTTGTCACTGCATCCCAGTTGTGCCATGACCTCTATTTCATGTTGACTGGATCATTAATGAATATCTTCGAATCTGCCAGCCACACCATAGCCCCACATCAGTTCATTCGGGTTTGAGCCCATAAATTTCCAACAACAACAACTTGCATTTGTATAGCACCTTTAGCATAGTAAAGTGAATCAAGGTGCTTTTTAGAAACTTTATCAAACAAAATTTAACACCAAGCCACAGCAGGACAATTAAGACAGATGATCAAAAAGCTTGACCAAAGAGGTAGGAATGACTCAAAGGAGCAGAGAGAGGTGAAGAGGTGGAAAGGTTTATGGAAGAAATTCCACAGTTTAGGACCTGGACTGCTGAGCCACAGTTACCAATGGTGTGACGGTGAACGAAATGGGGGATGTACAAGAGGCCATAGGAAGAGGCAATGCCAAGGTGGGATTTGAACATAATGGTGAGAATTTTAAATTCGGGGTGTTGCTGGACGAGGGGTCAGAGAGCATGGGTGATGGGACTTAGTGCGAGTTAAGATACAGACAGCAGAGCTTTGGATAAGCTCATGTTTGCGGAAGGTGGAAGATGGGAGGTTGGCAAGATGAGCATTAGAATAGTGGAATCTGAAGCTAAGAAAAACATACATTTATGTCATATTGCCTGGTCTGAATTTCCTGTCAGTGTGTACTTTAAATGTTGTTGGAAAAGATGACTGCTCTTGCATTCTCACAAAATAAAATCTCTCTCCGGGAAGGATTAATACCTGAAACATCAGTACCTGCCATTTTAACTGACAAATGTTGCCTGATCTTCTTGTTTTCCCAAGCAATTTCTGTTTTTATTATGACTTTCAGCATTTGCAGTTTTTCCTTTTTAAAATTCCTCTCTACTTCAATGCAGGATCTTCTCTGAATGTCCTTTCAAGAGATCTTGGGCCATCATTTAAAGCTTTGGCCATAAGATTTTTTCTAATTACCTTTTGAAGTCTCATTCATACACATCAAATCCATATATTGAGCTATAAATACTCCTTATTTAAATCTATAATTTATCAAGGCCTTGGCTATTTGATCTGCATGACTTGATTGACAAATACTGCACAAATGTTAAGGTATTTATGTACCTTTTTAAAAGGTTTCATCCCATGTCTACTTAGTTCGGTAGCTCATCTGCCACAGTGGTGTAATGTAAGATGACTGATACTTTGCCAGTGATTTTCCATTTATTTCAATGGCGGGTGAACATTCAGAAGGGTAGATTTTGACTTTGTGCAATTGTGTTTAATGGGTGATGCTAAATCAGCCACCAGTTAGACATCTACTGATTTTTATTTCCATTAAAGTCACTGGACATAAAGCAGAAATTCAAATTCTACTTCAGGTAATCAGCCTTTGTATATATTTAATAATTATGACTTGTCGTTGTTTTCATGAATTCAAATCCCCAGTATTAACCTGGAGACGGGAACAGAGTGCAGTTGGATAATAGCAGGTGACATGCCTGTAATATCACGTGATGGTTAAGCCTCCGGGTTAGATGAGATCATTACCTGTCAGTAGGTATGATGCCCACTTCCATGATGCAATTTTCCGGTGCATACTTAAAGGGAGGCAGAGGGTTGGATGTTTTTTGAAGGAAACTTAGCAGAACAAGATTGGTGAAATGGTTGCAAAAAGAGGGAAGGTGGTCCCTGATTTAACGTTGCTTCCTTCGAGGTTCTGCTGCATGTTGTAAACTTCAAAATATTGTCAAAGATCCCTTTCAAGAACAAAGATCAAGCACAAGATGTAGTTTGGACAATCGAGAGAAATTCTGTACCATTAATTTTAGTTTTTTTCCTCCTTTAGAGTGTCAAAATACTGCTGAGATGGGAAAATTGGGCAGGAACAGGATCCAAACAACATATGTTTGAATATTTTTATTATGCCTTTGAAAAATTCACTCCTCAACAAAACATCCACCATTTCAGGAGTGCAGAGATGTGTCAGTTATCTGTCAATTTGGTGGTACCTGAAAAATATAGCATCACTTAATGGTACCGTAATTGCTACTGATTACAATATTGCCAGCAGCCCATCCATACTTTTCAGGTAAAGGAATAGAGTTTATTTAGGCAAATAAATAATATATTCAACATGTTTCCACCTTGGGTTTATCCTATGTTGGGAATACAAGTATGAAACACTACTTTTTAATTACGGTCATTTCCAGATACATAATAGGAGCATGTAGTGAGTCGAACTTATGACTAGTGGACTAAAGCCTTTCAGATAGTATTTGCACCTCCCCTAAATAGAAAGCTGTCATATTATTATGTGTATGATCAAATATATCAGTATGAGTATTTATCAGGTCAGAGAAATAGCATATAAGGTTCTGGAATGCCTGCTGCTAAACAGACTGAGTGCTATCTTGGAAGCAGCGATGCCCCCCGCAGCAGGCAGGTTTTCGCACAGGCTGCAATTGCTCTGAGCAGGTCCTGACACTGACCTCACATATTGAAGCCGGGTTTCAGAAAGGCCTGAAGACAGGAACTGCCTTTGTTGACTTGTCCTGTGCCTATGACACAGTGTGGTGGACAGGCAAGCTGCTGAAACTCTCCAAAATCATCTGCTGTGTGAAAACCTTACAACTAATCTACTCCATAATCAATAACTGACAGTTCTGTGTGCACCTTGGAGATCAAATCAGCCACCCACACACAACCAACAATGGGCTCCCACAGGGATCAGTTCTTGCACTGGCCCTCTTCAATATATATATACCAGTGAACTCCCTCCAGCCCTTCATATATGCTGATGACTTAGCCCTAGATTTCCAGGCTAAAGAACTTCAGGTTTCTGAGAAAACACTCATTGAAGATCTAACAAGATCTAAGACACCAAGACTGTCATTTCAACCTTCCACCTGAACAACTCAAAGGCCAAGGAAGAACTTCATGTCCAATTCTGCGGCCAACACCAAAATACCTTGATATCACTTTTAACCCTACTTTGGCCTACCGGCAACACCTCCAGAACACCGGAGCCAAGATCAAGATGAGAGTGAACCTCATAAGGAAACTGGCGGGTAACACCTGGGGCAGCAGAGCCAACACATTACGCACTGTTACACCCGCCCTGGTCTACCCAACAGCAGAGTACTGTCGTTCAACCTGGCTCAGGAGCTGCCACACAAACATGGTAGATATCCACCTCCAGGAAATCATGAGGATTATTTCTGGAATGTTGAGACCAACACAGCTCGAGTAGCTTCGTGTGCTAGCACACATTGAACCTCCTGATGTCCGCAGGGAAAACATTCTCCTCAAAGAATACCACCGGCTGACAGCTAACAAAGCATTTCCCATTGATACAGACCTCAAAAAAAACCCCACACACTCGCCTTAAATCTTGTAGCCCCTACTGGAACACACTCCACACCCTACAAACTGACAACAGCCCCACCTCTCGATGGCGCACTTCCTGGTTGACTGCTAACATCACCAACTGCAACCTGGTAACTGACCCAAGTGGTGAAGGTCCAGGGTTTAACCTCCCACAGAAGATCTGGTCAACCCTCAACTGCTTGAGAACGGGCCAGAGAAGATGTGGCCACTTGCTCCACAAGTGCAAGATGAAGACCCGCTCAAATTGTGGCTGTTGCCATACCGGTCAGACCTTTGCCCACGTATCAAACTCTTGTCCTGAGAGATCTATTCCTGGTGGCATCACAACCATTCACACTGCATCAGCAGAAGTCGTTGAATGGATTGTAAACCTCGACTTCGAACTATAACTGCTTCCCCAGACATACAAATATATAGAGAAATACTAATCTGCATTTATACATTTCCATTAGGTTAAGCCAAAGTCATCGTATGTTTCATTCAGAATTGAATAGAGGGGGCAAATAAAAAAAGTCAGATCAATTATTAGTAGATATTGGGGGGAATCTTATGCAGTCCACCACAGCACATTTGGTGGCATGTGGGGCAATATAATTAGGTGGGAGGTATCTTATCAGTTTCCTGACAGCGGGATATTTTAGAGGAATTAAGTCATCGGCGAGTTTGCGGCATTCCGGGGCTCCCCCAGCACTGTGGCGGATTGCAGCTTTGCATTCATTTACATGCCATGAAAACTCATTACCTTATGCATAGTTAGGATTTAGTCCTACCTGCCAGATTAAGTGAACGGCGAGCGATAGTCCCTTGCCACCTGGTTCATGAATATTTCAACATGGCGAGCAACAATTGGATTTGTGCAGTTGAGTCTCAGCGCTGTGCTCTTCTCTCTTTCACTCAGCCACTAAACTAATGCCAGCATTGGAATGGAATATTGCCTCCAGGCTCAGCACCAGCAAGGGTGAATCATCTCAGGGGATGGCGGTGGCGGCATGGGCTGGGGCTATATGGAGGAGCAGGGGAGGGTAGTCGGGGAGGATAGGGTGGTTCTAGTTGCATGGAGGAGGAGGGTAGAGTCCAGGGTGTGTAGTGGCTGATTTCAATGATGAGGCTGGCTGTGTGTGGTTACAGGGGGAGGGGGGTGGTGCAGGTGAGTTGATATGTTCCTGTCAGAAAACTGATGATCACGAGAGGCCTAAAAGGAGGGAGGATCGTTGTCGTCATCGGAGTCCTGTGTGTCCACATCAAGGTACTGGCTCACAGAAGGTACAGTCACAGTCACAGGGATCAATTGTATATAGTAGGGGGGGAAGGTTGAGACTTAGGGTTGGGTATTCGCGGTCAACATAGGGAGAGGATTGGAGTCTGTAAATATACCAAGGTAGATTCTTGGAGGTTCGGTGTGAGAGTCACCGGTTGGATGGTGACGGAAGTAGAGGCAGGGGAGAGGGATGGCATGTATAAATTGATGATGTGCCGGTTCACAGTAATGGAGGGATGTTCTATGGTAACAGGGGGTGAAGGTTAAGTTGGGTGAGTAAAGGGTAATGGGTGAAGGCTGGAAGGTGGCAGAAGGAGATTGGAAGGTGGGCAAACTTTCCTGGTATCGCAGATACAACATTTTCTGGAAGAGGAATGCAAATCATGTGTCCAATCAAGGAATGCAAGTTGATTGGGAGGAGACAAATGATGGTGGGTGGGATCTCCTGCTGCATGCAAATGTAAGGTACATAACAGCAATCTGATTAGAGAGAGAGAGATTAGAGAGATACAGCACTGAAACAGGCCCTTCGGCCCACCGAGTCTGTGCCGAACATCAACCACCCATTTATACTAATCCTACACTAATCCCATATTCCTACCAAACATCCCCACCTGTCCCTATATTTCCCTACCACCTACCTATACTAGTGACAATTTATAATGGCCAATTTACCTATCAACCTGCAAGTCTTTTGGCTTGTGGGAGGAAACCGGAGCACCCGGAGAAAACCCACGCAGACACAGGGAGAACTTGCAAACTCCACACAGGCAGTACCCGGAATCGAACCCGGGTCCCTGGAGCTGTGAGGCTGCGGTGCTAACCACTGCGCCACTGTGTTCTGCTCAGAACTTTCAATGTTCTGCTGAATGGCAGAAGAAGGACAGTTTTACAACACTCTTCTCAGCTCAACAATTGAAAAGCTGCAAAGACTTGAGTCTCATACACACAATTTATCCTCTAACACACAAACAATTGCAGAGGGAGAGACTGAGGAGGGATCTTAGCGATTAACGGATGATGCCTCAACAGAAGCAGCAGGCAGCACGAGAGGGTGAGGCTGCTCAGAATGAAGCCATCCAGGAAAGGCATTATCGAAGATGGGTGCTGGCATGTCATCGCATCCTCAGGACAAGGATATATTCCCTTCAGATGTCAGAGAGGCAATGTCAGAGAAGCAGAGGATTTGACTTGCAATGGCGATATAAGTGTGTACGATCCTTCAGCATTACCTACAACTGCTTGTTTTCATTGGGAACTCCATGTCACTTACCCTCAAGGTTACTATTGCACTCAATTTCTTTGCTTCCAAGGATCAACAGGTGACATATGTGGCATCTTGCAGTCTGCAACCCCAGGTGCATCAAAGAGGTAACCAATGCTCTTTTTCAACATGCCAATAATTTCATCTACTTAACTGTAGATGAGGACAGCCAGGCAGCAAGGTCTGTGGCCTTTGGCACCATTGCTGGCTTCCCTCGAGTGCAAGGGGTGATCGACTGTACTCATGTGGCAATTAGAGCTCCCTGGGACCAGCCTGCTGTCTTGGTTAATCGCAAAGGCTTCCACTCTTTAAATGTGCAATTGGTTTGCTGCAACAGGAGAAGAATCATGTATATTTGCACACGTTTCCCAGGGAGCTGTCATGACTCCTACATTTAACTCCCAGCAGCCAGCAGTTTTCAAGGCAGTGATTGAGTGTGGGCACCTGCAGTGGAGACACAAACAGAGGCACTTTAAGCATGTGCTTCACATGAGATCATACAATTTCCTTCAGTTTCCACATATGGCTGCAAGAACAGAGATGACACTTCTTCCTTACACCTTGTGGCTCCTGCCTTGCGATCTCTGCTTGCCCTGCCTCCCTTCTCTCTAGCAATCTCGGAGGCTTCCTTCTCAGCCATGGTCAGCAGCTTGATGTCAAGGACCCCTCCTCCCACCTTAGCATACTCACACTGGTTGTGACTTCATTTCGCCTGAAACAGATAGTGCAGATTTAATGACACGGCAAATGATGCATCACAACCATTGCATACATACATCAACATCACTCATTCTGCATTGGCTTTCTCATGACACACCCAATCACATAAACAATGCCAATCTTCATCACTTATTTAATGACACTAAGGCTGTTCACACATTGGCCTGCATTCCTTGTGTACCATCTGCCTTAAAGACACCTAGCTATGGAAAAAATCAATGGAGCAGCCTCGCCAGGACCACTTACGCTCGCTGATCTGAGCAAGTCACTGATTCGCTTGCAGCACTGTACCCATGTTCGAAGAGTTACCCCACGGTTCGAGACCTCCTCTTCTACCTCCACCTCGGCCGCCTTGGTGAAGCGAGAGGGTCTTCTGACTCCATTTGCAGGGCCCTGACGGCCTGGAGGAGAAACTTTAGGGATGCATCACTGAACCGTGGGGCGGCACACTGCCTGCTGGCTACCATGTGATTCATTTTGGCTGTAGAAAAATAAATGAAGTGAAGTTGGTGGTGAGTTTCACAAAATAAGGTCGGCAAAAAAATTTTGATTTTAGTGACAGCTTCAACTAAGTTATTCCGAAGATACTTATGTGAAAGGAAGGCTGTTGCTCCTTGAGGCTACGAGCACAGTATGTTTTATATCTGTTGTGATCATGGTGCTTGGGGCAGTGATGGCGGGATCCACCAATGAAAGGCCGCTCCCTCCGCATGATCCCACATGTTCCCCCTGGCTGTCGCCACATGGCTAATTTAAATACAAAATCGCGTGGGAAACAGGATTTGCGGCGGGAGCAGATGTAACGACAATTTCAGGTCCCGCAGTCGGGAATGCCACAACATTCATAAGATTCCACCCATTATGCTACTTTTTCCGGCTGGTAATAAATACATATCAATGTTTGTTTAGCAATCGATAATTGCAATTCAATTACGTTATAAAATCATTTTCTGCAGATTTTTATTGCTGAATGTGAATGAGTTGAATAAAAGTAATGTTCAGAACTATTCTCCCTTTGTTGCATTCTGCCCATGAGCTATATTTTTTTTCAAATCCTGTTATAAATTTTTAAATTGTGCAGGAAATGTCATTGTGGTGTTATAGTGGGTTTATATTGGCCCCAGATCAAAGCATGAAGGATGTTTGTTTGCTTTTGTTGTAGTTTACTCAGTAAAAAGCGTTACGAGGCCCAGATATTTCCAGTGCATCGGCGGAGCATGCAGAGCAGAGAACAGACTGAAGAAAACCCAGTAACTCAGTTAAAAGTGGAGGCAGCCATCAAACTAAAAGCCAAAGTACTTTGAATATAGCTGGTTAATAAAATAAGGAGCTAAGACGTAGGAAAGGACATTTCACTGATTGCTCATAGAGTCTTTGCGGTGACTGTAAATAAAGAATTTTCACTTGAACCCATGTTTATCTTATGCCCTTTGTGAATTTTTAAACAATTCTCTAGAGGAGCCATTTATTCTTTCTGAGGTGACTGGCAACAGATTTCATTGCTGATTGTTGTAATAGTGCAGCACAAAAATATTGCTGTGATTAGAAACAATTTAAATATTGTGGGGTCCTCCAGACACAATGGGCTGGATTTTACTGACTCCTCTCCCCCATCCCAGATGTTGGGTTTCGTGGCGGCGGGTGGGGGGGGGGGGGGGGGGGTGCGCCTGAAGATGCCTCCGGGAGAGGGCCGCCACACAACGCAACACCAGGAGGGCCCGGCCCGATATTGCTGGCAGCGGTGAGGCCTCATGGCAGCCCCCTCCCGCCGCTTGGTGACGGGACCCCAATTTGAATATTTAAATAAATGAATATGATTGATTTGATTAAGCTCACGTCACTGCCTGATGTCCCACTGCGATCTTCAGCCTGGGCAGCCAACACTCTTGTGCCTTTGGATCCCCGTCCGGGGAAACGAGGTGCAACACTAGTGGGTGGGGCGTGGGAGGTAAGTTTATCAGTGCCAGGGTTGGGGGGAAATGGGGTCAAATTAACGTCATGGGTGTAGAGAATGGTGGGAAGGCTTGCAATTGAAAGTTTGTGCAGTTTGTGGCGGGGGGGAGGGAGGTCAGATGGTAAAGATAAGTGTTTTGGGGGGGAAGGGCAAGTAATTAATTTAATTGTTATGGGGGGTGGGAGAGGGGCAAAAGAGATGTATTCATTCATTTTAATTCAATTTACCTTTAAATATTTAAACTTTTTACGAAGACTTAGCAGAGGAGAAGGAGGTGTACAGTAGATCCTCCTTGATTGAAGCTCAACAGGCAGACCCTGATTTAAAAAGAATAGCCCAGCCCCCACGTGTTCTGAGGCACAGGCAGAGAAAGTGTCTGAATGCTATTACTTTAAAAATGGGGTAGTGATGAGGAAATGGAGACCTCTGCAGCTACCTGCAGTGGTCCATAAAGTTTTAGTTCCCTCCAAATATCATAGGGAAATCTTGAGGATTGCCCAGGGAATTCCAATGGCTAGGCACGTGGGTAACCAAAAGACCCAGGCCCGGATCAGCCGGCACTTTTATTGGCCTCATCTCCACCAAGATGTTGTTAACATTTGTAGGACCTGCCGTACCTGCCAGATTGTTGGGAAACCGTAACCTTCAGTCAAGCCTGCTCCATTAATACCCATCCCTGCTTTCGAAGAACCCTTCAGCAGAGTTCTGGTAGATAGTGTGGAACCTTTACCCAAAACTAGGACAGGTTTCCAATACTTCCTAACAGTCATGGATATGGCCACCCAATTCCCAGATGTCATACCCTGAAGAAAAATTACAGCCAAAGCCGCGGTTGAGGAGCTGACTCAGGTTTTCACCCAATAGGGACTGCCCAAAGAGATCCAATCACATCAAGGATCTAATTTTATGCCTAGGGTATTCCAAGAAGTCGTACATCGCCTCGGCATCGAAGAATTAAAATCTTCAGCCTATCACCCACAATCACAAGGGGCTCTGGAAGGATACCACCAAACCCAGAAAACCATGATCAGAGCCGATTGCTATGAGTACCCCAAGATTGGGATAAAGGGTTAGCTTTTTTGTTGCTCGCCACCAGAGATTCATCCAATGAATCAACCAGCTTCAGTCCATTTGAATTAATAGATGGGCACGAGGTAAGAGGACCCATAACTTGATCAAAGAAAAATTTCTAGATCAGAGGGAGGAAATCTCCTTGCTAAATTATGTCTCAGCTTTTTGCAAGCGACTGTTTAAAGCCTGTGCTGTGGCAAATGGGCACCTTAAAGTCTCTCAGAAAAACATAAAAAAGTAGGCAGACAGAAATGCTGAAGCTCGAGCAATTAAGCCTGAGGACCAGGCATTACAGGGCGAACCCTGTTGCCATTACAGGGTGAGCCCCTGAAAGCGAGATTTAGTGGCCCGAACAGTGTGAGGAAAAAGATCAGTGAAGTAAATTACCTGATTAACACCCCAGACCAGAGAAATAAACGAAGGCCGGAATTTTTCGTTGGGGAGCCTGCCTCCGCTGGGCCTGGGGAGCCAGACCAGGATTTTTTTGCTCCCCAGGTCTTTAATTGGTCTTGAGCGGGACTGCCACCACCTTGAGGCAGGAAGCCCCACCTAATGGAGCTGCTGGCCAATCAGCAAGGAAGATGAAGGACGGCCTCGAAATTAAGGTAAGTTTTTAGGGCCGCGCCGGGGACAGTTGGTTGGGCCACAGCAAGGCAATGGGGGATTTGTGCATTGAAGACGGTCGGGAGTTCGGGGTTGGCCCTCCATGGGGCACAGGACGCCCGATCAGGAGGGCCCCCCCACCAGCATGCAAGAAGGCCACTTGGTTTCACCAGGCAGGCTTTTTGAAGCTTCTGCAGTCCAGCCCACAAGGGTAAAATACCCGCAGGGGGGAAAGAGGCCCTTAAGTGCCAGTTAATTGGTCACTTAAGGGCCTTGATTGGTCTGAGGCAGGTGGGTCCTTTCTCACCGCCACTGCCCCTTGTAAAATTGCAGCGGAGTCGGGAGGGGGTCGGGTAGTCCCCTCCCCCACCTCCCATTCAATTTTACGTTCCCCACACCCCACCAGCAGCCCGCGCATTGAAGAAATACCACAATTGGGAACCAGACAAACCAGTGAATGTATGTTAGGCAGTGAGAACAGTGGAGGAAGGAAACAATAATGTAGAAGAACTAGGGGAAGAAGGGAACACAGAAAATTCTCAGATTGAACCCTCCTCTGTGAAATTGAACAACACAGAAATCTTAGGGACACTAGAGACAGCATTTAACTATTTGACTGACAAGCAAAGAAAGGACCTTGCAACACTGTTAAGAGAGTTTGAGGAAGTTTGTAGGGACAAACTGGGTCGTACCTCTTTAACCATTCACGATGTAGATGTAGGAGAGACTCCACTTATAAAATAAAACCCATATAGACTGAGCTCCGATAAATTGGCTTAAGTCCGCAAAGAAATCCAATACCTGCTGGACAATGATCTAATTAAAGCCAGTCAGAGCAGCTGGAGTTCACCTATTGTACTCGTCCCCAAATCTGACGGTTCAAAACCGGAAGAGGGGAATGTAGTATTGACTACCGCAAAGTTAATGCATTAACACTCATACCTGATTCCCCAAATTAAAGACTGTATTGACCAAGTAGGCGACTCTGCCTACATCTGTAAAATAGATTTACTGAAAGTAAACAGCTAGTCTCCATGACCACCCAAGCAAAGGAAATCTCAGCTTTTGTAACACCCGATGGCTTATTCCATAGAGTCATAGAGCACAGAAACAGGCCCTTCGGCCCATCATGTCTATGCCGGCCATCAAGCACCTACCTATTCAAAACCCATTTTCCAGTACTTGGCCCGTAGCCTTGTATGTTATGGCGTTTCAAGTGCTCATCTAAATACTTCGTAAATGTTGTGAGGGTTCCTGCCTCTACCACCCCTTCAGGCAGTATGTTCCAGATTCCAACCACCCTCTGGGTGAAATTTTTTTTCCTCAAATCCCCTCTAAACCTCCTGCCCCTTACCTTAAATCTATGCCCCCTGGTTATTGACCCCTGTGCTAAGGGAAAATGTTCCTTCCTATCTACATCTTCCAATGTAAAATCATGCCATTTAGGTTAAAAAACGCCCGAGTAACATTTCAGAGATTGATGAATCAGGTGGTGGTTGGTTTAAACAACAGTGTCTGGATGACCTGTTGGTCCATAGCAACGCCTGGGGAGACCACCTAAACGATTTAACAGCATTATTTAAGGGTCTACAAAGTGCTAACCTAGGCTTGAATTTTGTTGAGCTCCCAACATCGAGCTCCATGGCGGGGGGCGGGGGGCGGTGGGGGGGTGGGGGGGGCCTGGAAGATCACAGTGGCAGTGGCCCGCCATGGAGCCTGATTGCTGGGCCTGATCTTCCCGGCAGTTGCAAGGCTCTGTGGCACACCCCCCCACCCCCGCACCTGCCACTCGGCGACGGGACCCGACTTTAAATATTTAAATAAACCTCATGAATACATTTATCTACAATTCCACATGAGCTTACTGGCTGTCCGGGATCTTCCGTGTGTCAGGCGGCACTCCTGCCAGCGAAAGTTGGCACCACCGAGGTGGGAAGAGGGGATCTTAGGATTTTAGATAGTGGGGAGGAGAGGGGAGGGGTCAACTCTGCATTTTTAGTGTGTGGGGGGGAAGGGATGACCTCTGCACTTTATGGAGTTGGGGGAGGGGAGGTCAAATCTTTAATGTAAGTGTTTTGGGAGTTGGAGGGGGGCAACGAGACGGCCATTTATTTTCATTGTATGGGTGGGGGGAAACTGGTCGAAAATTTATTTACATTGTAGTGGCAGGGAGGGGGTACAGGGTTCAACTCTGTAGTTTCTGTGCAGGTATGGCGGGGGCAGCCCTTTAAAAACATTGCTGAGGTCGCCCCCGCCATGTGATTGGGGGTTGCGGGCCAGCCTACCCTGTCTATTTAAATGACCCGCCGCGCGTTCGATCATGGCAGTGTGGTGGCGCTCGGCCCATGCATGCAGGCTGCCATTGTTTTTGCCTGTTGCTGCTCCCAGTGGCGGGAGAATAAAACTCAGCCCCTAGTGGCCAACTGCTAAAAGTGAGTTCGCTAAGGCCAAGGTGACCTATTTAAGACATATTGTAGGCCAAGGTCGGGTGTTGCCAAGGGCAGGAAAGGTACAAGCCCTGATAGATTTCCCCATTCCCAAGACCAAGAGAGAAATAATGCGATTCCTGGGAATGTGTGGTTTCTACAGAAAACTTGTTCCCAACTTCAGCACCTGAGCTGCCCCTTAAACGACCTTTGAAAGAAAAGTGCTCAGATTGCATGATCAGAACGGTGCCAGATGGTTTTTGAAAAGTTGAAGGCAATTTTAACAAATGAACCTGTATTAGCAGCCCTAAATTTTAACAGATCCTTCAAGGTGGCTATCAATGCAAGTGATGTTGGAGTAGGAGCGGTCTTACTGCAAGAAGATGACTCAGGCATTGAGAGGGCAATTGGCTATTTTTCAAAGAAATTAAATAAGCACCAACGTAAGTATTCCACCATTAAAAAGGAAGCCTTGGGACTTCAACATTTCAAAGTCTGTGCGAATAACGGACACAAGGAAATTCTGTTATATACCGACCACAACCCACTAACTTTCTTGGAAAAATTCAAAGTTAACAACGCCATGTTGTTCAGATGGAGTTTACTCCTCCGGCCATTTAACTTGAAAATCATACACATAGCTGGGAAAAACACTGTCAGCACTGTCCAGAATTTAAACAATGTGCCATCAGTAAACGGTGAAAGGTTTGTGACAGTAAATCTGAGGAATGCATGTGATGAATGCGTGTAGATGTGTGCTATTGTGTGTTTTTACTTTTCTTTCTTTCTAAAAATAACAAACAACAAAAAAAAAAATGAAGTACCAAGGAGTTTCATTTTTTTCCCTTTTTGCGGAGAGGTGTCATGCTCATGCAAAGAGCAATTATGAACTATAAAAATGAACTGATGAATTAACTTCCCAAAATGGACACACTTTTGCTACAAGATAAAATGGAGTAAGAAGTCAAGTGACCTCTCCTGTACTGTGAGACTGAACCCATCATCGTGTCTGGACCCACCTTGAAAAAAGCATCAGAAATGCTAATGGTCCCATTCAATATTAATGGCTACCTTTTCCAACCAGTTGGACTAACAAAGATCTTTGCAGATATAAAGTCTCCAGACTTAAGCTCAGGATAATAGGTGTGACCAAACACCACTTTGTCAAGATGGGCAACATTCAAACACCACTGTCTAACAATGGCTGCACATTCAGATATATTGGGCTGGATGTTAAGAACCACCGGCCTGCATGCAAAGCGCTGCCGAGCCACCGCGATCTACCGCGCGGCGGATTATTTAAATACCTGGGTCGGCCCGCCCCCCCAATCACGTGGAGGGGGTGGTCTGTCCGACGCCGGCAATGGTGTCAGCTGCCTGTGTGCAGGCGCTGCCACCATTTCTAAAGGGCAGCAAGCCATGCCGGTAGATTTAAATTTTTAAGGAGACACCTGCCCCCACTGTTGCAAACAAGTTCTAATGCCCCTTTCCCACCCACCCAAATAACAATAAAGTTAAGTCTTCCCCCACAAAACACTTACCTTACAAATATGACCTTCACCCCACCAAACTGTACAAAGTTCACAGTCCACCATCACCTACACCCATGTCAATTATTTGACCCTGCCCCCCCCGCCACCCCGGCACTAAATATCTTAACACACCCCCTCCCCACCAGTGTCACCCCTGCTTTCCCCAATAGGGAAGTGAAGGCACGCGAGTGCCAGCCACCGCACTGAAAGTCACAGTGGGCCCGCAAGATGGAAGGCAAGTTTATTTAAATGTATTCATGGTGCTCATTTCAAAATGCAAAGTCAGGTCCCATTGCCCAATGGTGGGGGTGGGAGGGGGGGGGTCCGCTACAGAGCCTCACTGCCGCCGGGAAGATCGTGTGCATGTGTGTGTGTGTGTATGGGTGAAGTTGCAGATTTTCAGGGGTTTTTTTGTTTAATAAATAGTTATCTTTCTTTAAACCTACATGAAAACCTGTCATTTGTCTGTTTATTGGCCATAAAAATGCTCAAGGATTAAATCACAATTCTAATAAAAAAGCACTGTGGTCAGTTGAGAGGTGAAAAGCGAAACCAACCCTATCATCCCTACCTATCTGTAACACATCTGAGACTTTAGCTTGATCGACATTTTGCAAGGTTGTCACTTGCTGTATAATCAGGGTAGATTGCTGTGTATCGATATTTTGGATTGCCTGGTGAAGTGAATGGGGGAAATTGGAAGGGGAGAATTGCAAATCTGTAAGGGAGCGTGCCTGATTTTTTCACATTAATTTCACATGTTTTGGTGATGAATATGACAGGGGATTTGAAGCTCAGCTCAAGACCAAAGAGGACACCTAGGCTGCATATCATTGAGTTCAGTCCAAGTGAACTATCAGAGAGGGACTGAAATTGGGATCTAGGGTGCAGGGTTTCTGGTCAGACCAAATGGGGTGGAGGGGAATTTTATGCTGGCAGCAGAGGTCTCAACGTCGGGGGAAATCGATGCTGAGATCCCCATGTCACCTGTTTTCCAGAAAGCCTGCCGAATTTAGTGCCAATCAGGTACTTAACAGGACAGTGGCGGGCCGTCCATAGGATTTAAGACCCCGTCGCTGGAAGTCTTGGCCTTGCAGAGCTGCTGGCCAATCAGAGGGTGGCAGCTGCAGAGTGCCACCATGGAGGCTGTGGCTGCTGCTGTAGCTGCAGTGACCAGGCACCAAGGAAGCAGCACTGGAACCAGGCTTAAGGTAGTCAGGGTGGTAGGGGTCTCACGGGGTAGGGGAGGTGCGAGGGGGATCGGCCACCTATTTCCTGATTCTGGGTCCCTCGTTCAGGCACTAAGTGTCTTTGAACGAGGCCCCTTCCCCTGGAGCCAGGAAACAGCCTGCACAGTTTCTCGTGCCGTGCCTCCTGTGCAGCGACGGGGCCACCCACCGCACAGGTAATTGCGACTGCAGCGGGAAGAGGTCCTTAATTGGGGATTAATTAGTTAGTTAAGGGCTTCAATTGGTGGTGGGATGGGAAGGCCGTTCACAGGCCTTTCCACTCCGGACTAAGTTACAGCAGAGGCTGGATGGTGGCAGGGTCCCCCCTGCCACCATCCCACCTGATTTCATGTTCTCCCTGCCTCCAAACCCGCCACGGGGAGAACATAAAATTCCACCCAATGACTTTGATTTCACCAATGAGGGTGAAATTTGGAGATTTTCCACCAAGCTGCCCCAACCATAGATTCTTCCTAATATATTCAGAATACATACTCCAGTCTTTTGCGGATTGTATTGTTTTGTTTAATTATTTATTTCTCTACTTATGAAAACTGGACAAAATGTCTACTAAATATTTCTTATCCAAAATAAATTAAAAGAACCAGCATTCTTTTAATTGCAGTGTGTTGCTGCCCACTTTCCTTTAAAAAGTTGTTACTGCTAGGTGATCTAGATCACAGGTATAACGATGGTCTGAACACAGATCTGCTCCATCAGCAAGACTGCCGACTGCCAATTCTGTAATATTACCCATCTCTGCCCTTGCCTGAGCTCATCTGCTGCAAAAATGCTCATTCATGTCTTTGTTACCTCTAGACTTGACTATTCCAACGCAGTCCTGGCTTGTCTCCCATCTTCCTCCCTCCATAAACTTAAGCTCATAAAAAAACTCTGCTGTCTGTATCCTCACTTGTATCAAGTCCCATTCACCCATGACCCTGTACTCACTGACCTACATTGGCACTCCATACGGCAATGCCTCGATTTTAAAATTCTCATCCTTGTTTTCAAATTCCTCCATGGCCTCACTCCTTTCTATCTCTGTAACCTCCTCCAGGCCTACAACCCTTTGAGATCTCTGCACTCTTCCAATTCTGACCACTTTCTCATCACTAATTTTAATCACTCCACCATGGGCAGCCATGTCTTCAGCTGCCTCGGCCCTATACACTAGAATCCCCTTCCTAAAGCTCTCCTTCTCTCTACTTTAAGAAAGTCCTTAAAACCTACCTCTATGACCTCATCTATCTTAATACTTCCTTATGTGGTTCAGTGTCAAATTCTGTTTGAGAACATGCCTGCGAAGCACCTTGGGATGTCATACTGTGTTAAAGGCACTGTATGAATGCAACTTGTTGGTCACAGCCTCGGGCTCCATTAGTGTGGCAATGGCACTAAAATCAGGGAATAATTACTCAATAAAACTAGATTTAACTAGAATAATTGGGTAATTCTACCACAACAAGTACTGAACACAATACTAACAACATATATGCCATCTCATCACATCATACAGAATTTAACACTAAGCGAATGCTATCTGGTTCATGCTGACTCAAGCACTGAAGCTGATTTCCTATTTTTAAATTGGGTCACACTCATGAAGGGGACAGATTGGGGGCTCGAAGCCAGAATTCTCAAACATCAGATTATATGAGAGAATCAGCAACGGGGGGAAAATTAATTCCTAAAATTGTAAAAATTAAGCAAGCAGGTTTTCTCATATTCTTTTTTTCTCTACAGTGCTAAGAACAAAAGACATGTGCACATTTGATGCTAAAGTGTTTTTAGAGCAGGGAGAAGTATCCTATGATACATTAAATCAATTAAGTATTGAGCATTTTAAAGCTGTAGCTACCCAGGTGGGAGTCACTTTCAAGCAAAAACCTGAAATACTTAAGAATCTAGCTAGTCATCTTAATCTTACCCTGGAACCAGAGGAAACAGGCATGGAACCTGAGTCCGAAAAAATAACCCTAGCTAAAATCCAAGTGGACTGGGGCAGGCGGGCCATTTGGCACCTCACCTGCTGCTGGCGAAATGGCAGTGGGCTGGGTAGGCGACGGGAACTGCGTCCCTCACCTCCCACTTGATATTACCCCCCACCCCAGCCTCCAGCCCACTCCTGGGTGGGAGGGTGGGGTGTGTAAAATCCAGGCCATTAACTCTGTTTCTCTCTCCATAGATGCCGCCTGGCCTGCTGATTATTTGCAGCATTTTCTGTTTTTATTTCAGATTTCCAGCATCAGCAGTATTTTGCTTTTTTATCAGTGCTAGCTTGAATCAGACTCACCTCAGAGTTTAATGCTGCACATCATTATAAATAAAAGACAAAGAAATGATTGAGCTGCCTACCTGAGTTCAATTATATAAGTGAAACAACTGAGCCTAGATAACTGCATTTGGTCTCTGCTTAAATAAGGTCTCAGGAATGTGTGAAGTACAATGAATCTTGTAATGAAGAGTACACATTTAAATGTGCATACAGAGACATACAACAGTAAACACTGGAACATTAAACCAACAGCTGCCATGATGGCATAATCACATCTTTCATATTAACTTCTAATTAGTTTTAACAGTACAGTTCTGGTTTCAATTTGCTCATTCTAGTTTGGTTTGACTCAAACTGAAATTAATGTGGGGACACAAGCAATTTCTCATCTCTGCTATAAATGAATAAACAATAGCCAAACATAACAATGTAACAAATTCCTGTCTTCCAATAGGTATTGACTACAATTTCTCACAGGTAGTTCAGAGCATCCCAGCAAGTGCATTAGATAAGTCATACTGCAGTAGGTCCCAATGTGATATCAGGGTCTGACGTCACTCCTTTATAGAATTATGGAATCATTGAATAATGCAACACAAAATAAGGACATTCATCCTATTGTGCCTGTGCCAGCTCTTTGATAGCTTATCCAATTAATAGCTCTCTTTCCTGAGAGTCGTGGAAATTTTTTTTCCCTTCAAGTATTTATTCAATTCCCTTTTAAATGTTTCTATGGAACTCACTACCACAGCGAATAGTGTAGATGCATTTAAGGGGAGGCTAGATAGACATAAGAGGGAGAAGAGAATAGAGGGTATGCTGATAGAGTTAGATGAGGAAAGACAGAGGAGCATGAATGCCAGCATGGACTGGTTGGTCTGAATGGCCTATTTCTGTGCTGTATATCCTATGTAATCCCACGTATTGAATCTTCTTCCACCGTCCTTTCAGGCAGCGCATTCCAGATCACAATAACTTCCTGTGCAAAAAATGTTTCCTTATGTCACCTCTTTTTTTTTTGCCAATTACATTAAATCTGTATCCTCTGGTTCCCAACCCTTCTAGCATGGAAACAGTTTCTCCTTATTTACTCTATTCATGATTTTGATCACCTCTATCAAATCTCCTTTTAATCTTCTCTGCTCTAGGGAGAACAATCCCAACTTCTCCACATAACTGATGTCCCTCATTCCTGGTAGCATTGCAGTAAATCTCTTCTGCACCTAAGACCTTGACATTCTTCCTAAGATGTGGTGCCCAGAATTGAACACAATACTCCAGCTGAGGCCTAACCAGTGTTTTGTAAAGGTTTGGCATAACTTTCTTGCTTTTGTACTCCATTTGTTAATAAAGCTAAGGATGCCATATTCTTTTTTTAACAGCCTTGTCAACTTGGCCTGCCACCTTCAAAAATTTGTGTACACACACCTCCAGTCTCTGTGTTTCTGCACCCATGTTAAAATTGTACCATGTAGTTTATATTGCCTCTTCTCATTCTTCTCATCGAAATGCATCACTTCACACTTCTCTGCATTAAATTTCCATCTGCCATGTGTTTTCCCATTTCACCAGTCTTTAATGAATCATTCAATCATGCTATTATTCAATGCGAAACCAGACCATTTGTAATCTTGGCTTCCTATTTGACCCTGAGATGAGCTTCCAACCAAAAATCTGCTCCATCATAAAGATCACCTACTTATATCTCTGTAAGATTGCTCATCTCAGCCTCAGCTCATCTGCTGTTGAAATCTTCATCCATGCCTTTGTTGCTTGTTGCAAAGGATGTTGATCATAATTGTTGGAGTCCAGCTGTTTGCTGATGTTTCCACAGTATTTTGTCCATTCAAAACTTCTCCAATAATAAAATAGCCCATTCCACTCTACGGCAGATCTTGAACAACATCCATGCTTGGTCTGAGAATTGGCAAAAGCATTTGCAGCAAATAAGTGCCAGGTAATGACCATCTTGAACACGAATAAGCCCAGCCATCTCCCCCAACCTTGAATGGCACCACACTCACTGACTCTCCCATTGTCAATATCCTGGGATTCACCCTTGACCAGAAGCCTAGCTGATCAGCCACCTTCACACCATGATTACAAGAGCATGACTGGGTACTGTGGGCATGTGGATTACTGCCTGACCCCTCCAAACCTCTTCACCATCCATGCGGCTCAAATCAAGATGAAATATTCAGCTCTCACCCAGAAGGATCCAGTTGCAACAACACTCAGTAAGCTCAACACCATCCAGGACATAGCAGTTTACTTGATCACCTTCCCCTGGATTCCATTGGTGAACCATGGCTGCAGTATATACTATCTAAAGAATGTACTTCAGCAACTCATTAAATTCACTTCGAAAGCTCCTCCGTCCTCTGTGACCATCCTGTCTTGAACAGATATCAAAGTTCCTTCATTGTTCCTAGCTCAATGTCCTGGAATCTCCTAACACCCTAACTAGGAGAACCATCACCTCAGGAACTACAGTGATTCAAGGAAAAGGTCAAACATTGCTCAACACTGGCAAGCAGGAATGCATAATAAATGCAGCCTTACCAGCATCAGCCACTTCCTGAGAACAAATAGCAAAAAAACAAATATGATTTAGAAACTATTCAGGGAATGGCTGGACTTTTGATGAACACTTCACAAGGAGGCTTTCACATCATTCACACCTATTGGCTTCTAAAATTTATGACTCCCACATGTAACCTTTTATATCACTGCAAATTTCCTTCTTCCGTTTAGTAATTCCAGCAGCCGAAGTGTATGACATTCAAAACGTGCCATCAGCTATTAAAACTGTCCCCAAGCATAAGTTACCATTAGTGCCACCTCGAAGCAAAAAATCAAAAATTGCAGTGTTGTAATTGCTCTGCGGAACATGGAGTCAGATAAATCCCCTGAACTGAACTCATTTGCAGGAGCAGCGTTTCATTTCCGGTCCCATTTGACAACTGATCATTTCTGTTGGCAGCCAAACAGTTTTAAGTTTGGAATTCAGAGATGAACACAAAGTTATATTTTTATTTTCTGTAACAAATCAAGGTTGGAGAATTTGAGTTGAACTAGAAAGCATTAAAGTGTCAAAGGTGATAAATATATTTAATTCTCTTTGATTTTGAGTCATGCTGTGTCACAGATTATTTTGAAAAATAATGTTGGAATGAAACTTTATATTGTTCTGTCAAAGTTCAACAAGCTAATGGTAACCACAGCTCTGTTTATACCAGCCTTGTTCATTCTACTCTTGTTTGCAATATCTAAATGGAATCTCTACTAGAATCGCCCACTTTGTTATTCCAGAGGCTTGGTTTTCTCTTTTATCCTGATCATTTTTCTTCCATTATCTGCTACTTTCCCAATGTAATGCTGTCTTTGTTCAGGCAAAAGGATCGAATGAAGTAAGAGCCTATATTTGTAAAACCCCATTCACAACCCAAAGCACAGCACAGTCACTGTTGCAATGATCCTTTTAGAGGGTAAAGAGTGTTGCTAACACCTAGAATGACCCAAGGAAGAAAAAGGAGTGTGTTACCTTGCCTGGTGAGGTTGTTTAACTTCTTGTGAAGCAGGTCTGCAGTCCTGGGGATGAGAGGTTTAGCACAGTGTCAGTGGCACCTCCCTCCAGGTGACAAGTGACGTATCATGCTGGTTTACTGCCAGTCGCTCATCAGTCTGTGTTTCCTGATCTCAATTTCCTCAAGGAGTGCTCGCAGGCCAGAATCTTCTTCTGTGCCTGTGGGCCCTGCCCTACTGCCTAGTCGGGCTGCCTGTGCCTGCTGCTGATGCTGTAGACATTCTTGCAAAATATCAGAAAAAGTGAGTAGACATGCATTGAAGTCATCTGCCAGTCCTGTAGGTGAGCCACGCACAGCTCCTTCTTTACCTGCTTGTCCCTCAATCTGCTGTTGCCGTGTTCAGCCAGAATTGGATTTTAAAGGCTGCACTCTGATGTGATGTAGTCCAGCATATACACCTGTCTTCCACAGGATTTATGTCAATCATTGCTCCAATGGGTATGCAAATGAGATGACTCAGGAAACCCTCATGTAAATACCTCCCCTGACCAGTGGTTGCCGCAAATAACTGCTAGGAAATTCACTTCTGTTGTGTACATAAAATGGAGAGAAAAAGAAAGCTTTAGAAGTTATGCCAATGTTTTCTCCATTTATTTGCATATTGATAAGGTTTGTACATGTTCCTTATGTGGTGCTTGTGTGAACACCTAGTTATATATGGATTCTGTTGACACAATTTTAACTTTTTTTATTCATTCATGGGATGTGAGTGTCACTGGCTAGGCCAGCATTTGTTGCCCATCCCTAATTGCCCTTGAGAAAGTGGTGGTGATCTACCTTCTTGAACCGTTGCAGTGCATGTGAGGTAGGTACACCCACAGTGTTGTTATGAACGGAGTTCCATGATTTGACCCAGCGACAGTGAAGGAATGGCGATATAGTTCCAAGTCAGGATGGTGCCTACACATGCCCAACACATTAAAGGGCACAGTGATACTGGATACAGATGTATTCTTGTACACATTTCACTAGGGCACTGACGCTCCTGACATTTTCCTCCTGAAATGTCTATTCTTTGTTCACAAAGATCAGGTAAAAAGGATGTCCTGTTATACCAGATCTCCATTCCTTTTATGTTACCCTGGAATTTCTAGTTTCCTAAGGAATGAAGTAGGCTCAACATTCAGATAATAATGAGCCATGGGGAGTGGGGTGGGGGGGGGGGAGGTTTGGGGCTTCTTCTTGTAGACCACCAGCACTGAGCTAATTTTAATCCAGGAAACTTTTATGCAGAACCTTATCAAATGCCACCTGAAGATCCACCTATGTGACATCTATTGTTCCTCCTGTATCACTCACTGCTGTGACTCTGTCAAGGAATTAAATTAGGTTACTTAAACATGACCCATTTCGCAAAGCCTTGCTGATTCTCCCCGAACAGCTTGTACTTTTCCATGTGCTCATTTACCAGACCCATGGTTACATTTTTTGCTTTTTTCCATTGATCAGCGATTTGACTGTGCAGATGATTAAAGCAGTAGGAGGCAATTCCAGATAGTTGAGGGTTACAGACCCATTTTCCACTTCACACTGTGAAGTATAATTTGGCTCTTCCTGTTACTTCAGCAAAACTTTCTTCCTTAAGTTGCCACATTCACTTTAAGTGCTTGAGTTTAGTGTAATGTATACATCTGCTTAGGAATACGAATGGATATCGTGGCAGAATCCAGAGTATGTGCCCATGCTGGAGCCCAGAACTAACTGGAATTTCTGAGAACTTCAAATATTCTGAGTACCAACATAAATGCATGCAATGGAAGTTATGATAGGAGATTGAAACACTCTGCAGAAACTCTACCACAATTGTGAATACAAACCGGGCCAGTTCAGGAAATGAACTATATCTTCAGCTGTAAACAACTTCCAGAATGATTTATGGTTCAAGTATTCTTTACATCCCAGTTTGGACAATGTTCAGAGTTATTGAAGCACAGCTAAACACTGCAGCTTGCTGGGGCATTTGCTAATCTCCCTGGCTTGAATACATAATGGTTCGAATGTTTCACAGATGTGATATTTGATTCAAATAAGATATAAGAAATTCATAATTTTTAACTGCCTATGGACCGAGACTGCAATTTTTCACCAGTTGTTTTCTTTAAAAAAAACTTTCAAATAAAATTGAAAAATATTTGGAGCACATTAAATTGGCATTATTATTTTTGAAATCAGCTTTCAAACTGTACTCGCAGATAAACAGTACTGTAGTCCAAGTGTTTATTTATTACTTCAGGGACCTTAGAGAAGGTGAACATGTTTATAGAAATGGGGAAATTATTTTTTTCTCTCAGTACACCTCTGTTATGTTGGTCTCAAACAACCCATGAGGATTCCACTGGCCACTAACCAGAATTCAGGCACAACCACTGGAACACTGCAGGGATCTGCTTGGGACAAGTCCTAGCTGTTTCTGGGAATCTTTGGTGTGCCTTGGAAAAGGTGTAACCTCTAGCTGCCCCTTCCAAGGCACACATCATTAGGGATGGAAACAGATACAGAGACTCCCTACACCAGGAGTTCCCACCTTGCTGGCTCAATTGGGATCTGTCCTAGGAGTGGAGATTTGCGGGGCCCATGAGTTGAGGTATACTGGATCAAGATGAACAGAAGTGGTTCCCACCATTGGGGTCCAGACCAGCCAAGTGACCTTGACCCCAAAAGAATGATAAGTTTTATTTTTAAATACCCTGATTGACCCCCTTACACAGGTTGGGAGGGGGGGGTGGGTGGTAGGGGAGAGGAGGCGGCGAAGTGTAAAAGAAAGTTGGCTGGAGTTTTATTGGAAGCTGAGCAACTACTCTCGAATGGTTGGTAGGTGCCAATTTTCCAGCTTCTCGAGTAAGACAGGTGCTGGAGATGTACTTATGGCTTGCCTTCATTATCCAAATTAGCTGCCTTTCTACTGATCCTGCAAACTCTGTCAGGAGTAGGACTGGAGGATACTGGTATATGGGATCCTGGTATGTCTGCTGGATCCTGTCCCAGGGTTGAAAATTGTGATATGGGCAAAGGGAGCAATGCTTTTCCCGAGCAGGTAGGCCTAAAGCCCAATCGAAATTAGGCATTGGGCCTCATTTAAATTAGATTAGTGTATTGTAGACATGTGCTGGGCATCCTTTCATTGATTTACGGCCACAGGGAAGGAAAGAAATACAGTTCTGGGATGGCCAAAGGAAAAATAGATGGGTTCAGAGGCGGGGTTGGGAGGCCTATAGAATTGTGCTGGGAGGTGAGGGGGCGGAAGGCCCTGCGACGGGTATGGGATTTTCCACTAACGTCCTTCCCACCCAGAGGCCATTTGAGGCCCTTATGTGGCCTACTATTGCTAACTTGAGCCTCTTCCTGCCACTGCTGGAATTTAACCAATGGCGGGGGTGGGGGGTGGGGGGGTCTCTGCCGCATGAGGAAGTCATCCAGTAAAACGAGGTGTTCACCCTACAGGCTTGGTGGGGGTGTGACCCTCCTCTGTGGGCAATCTGTGGTTCACAGAGGGCTCCCGCCAGGAAAACCTGCACCAACCTGAACCCCCCTCCCACTGCACTAAACTTTCACCCTTCCACCCCCTCACTGGGGACAGCTGGTCTGGCGTCAGTGACCCCGCCTCACTTACCTTGGGTCTGGGCGCCAGCTCTGGGCCTGGGTCTAAGGCCCGTTGCACTAATGGCAGTGGCCACCATTCCCGATGGCCGCAGGCTGCATGGGCACAAAATGCAGCCCTGTGACTCTAAGAGGTGAGGTGACAGTGACTGCCCTTGACATCAAGGCAGCATTTGACCATGTGTAGCATCAAGGAGCCCTAGCAAAACTGGAGTCAATGGGAATCAAGGAGTAAACTCTGCTGGTTGGATTCATACCTAGAGGAAGATGGTTGTGGTTGTTGGAGGTCAATCATCTAAATTGCAGGACATCACAGTCGAAGTTCCTCAGGTCAGTGTCCTAGGCTCAGCCATCTTCATCAATGACCTTACCTCCATCATAAGGTCGAAAGTGGGGATGTTCGCTGATGATTACACAGTGTTCAGTTCCATTCGCCACTGCTCAGATACTGAAAGGGTCCGTGCCCACATGCAGCAAGACCTGGACAACATTCAGGCTTGGACTGATAATTGGCAAGTAACATCTTACAAGTGCCAGGCATTGAACATCTCCAACAAGACAGAATCTAACCATTTCTCCTTGACATTCAACAGTATTACCATCGCTGAATCCCCCATCTTCAACATTCTGGGGATCACCATTGACCAGAAATTTAACTGGATCAGCCATATAAATACTATGGTTACAAGAGCAGGTCAGAGGCTGGGAATTCTGTGGCGTGTAACTCACCTGCTGACTTCCCAAAGCCTGTCCACCATCTACAAGGCACAAGTCAGGAGTGTAATAGAATATTCTCCACCTGCCTGGATGAGTGCAGCTCCATCAAGACTCAAGAAGCTCGACACCATCCAGGACAAAGCAGCCCGCTTGATTGGCACCCCATCCACCACCTGCAACATTCACTCCACCACCGACACACAGTTGCAGCAGTGTGTACTATATACAAGATGCACTGCAGCAACTTGCCAAGGCCCCTTTGACAACACCTTTCAAACCCATGGCCTCTACCACCTAGAAGGACAAAGGCAGCAGACGCATGGGAACACCACCATCTGAAAGTTCCCGCCCAAGTCACACACCATCCTAACTTGGAACTATATCATTTTGCCTTCACTATTGCTGTGTCAAAACCTTGGAACTCCCTTACTAACAGCAGTGTGGGTGTACCTACACCAGATGGACTGCAGTGGTTCAAAAAGGCAGCTCATCACCACCTACTCAAGGGCAATTAAGGATGGGCAACAAATGTTGGCCTAGCCAACGATTCCCACATCCCATGAAAGAATACAAACAAAAAGAACTACCTTACTAATGCTTAAATAATTTATTTGCTTTACCTTATTGGATTTTATCAGGCCTGAAACCCCTTCCCTCCACTGTTCCAATGGAGGTGTTAAAATAAATGGACTAAAGCCCACCCTACAATAATCAGGTGAAAACATTACATGCTCGCTTTTAGTTTACCAGCGTTTAATTTCTGGGCCTTTATGTTCTGATATTATCATTGATAGTTCATTGCAATCCGTTTTCAACAAAATACAACCTGTGCAAGACTTTTTAAAACCAGTTTTTTCTCTAAAATGCAGGCATTTTTTTCCTAACCTACTGAAATATGTTACGACCAAGGCGGGAGTAATGCACTGTTAATTCAGTCCCACTACTCCACAGGTCACAACATATCAAGAAAGTTTTCCACCTACCAAAAAATTGCCAAATTAGACACTATATTTGTCTTCCAGAATAAAGCACACCAAACCAGGTTTCTTTAAACAACAACAACATTAACTATTTATTAGAAAAGAAATAATAAATCTCAACTATTAACGAGATAAACCTATATATATGAAAAACTCCTTATTTCCTTAACCCTCATGCACACACACATACATTAAAAAATGGTTAACCGGGAAAAAAGGATTTTTTTGATTTACAGCTGTTTCCTAGGAATAAAAAGGAAAAAAATCAAATGATTGAGTTTATCACATTCTGGTAGGAAGTTTTCAGTACAGTGAGGTGTCCCAGAGTCAAATAGTCAGATACCACTCGAAGTCTCTCCAGGCGAGGTTGTTGAACAGTCTGTGATGGGTAGGTGTTAAAGGCAATTTGTCTGCAACAGGTGTCACACAGGTCTTTCAGCAAAGGAGTAGCAACAGGTCTGCTTGGGTTTTGAAGCAGCAGTCTAGCAGTAGAATCTTTCTTGAGATTTCAGGATCTCCAAAAACACAGGAGGCAACAGGAACCATTCTTGAGGCATGAATTCTTCAAAGAGGCAAAAGGGAATCTGCTACATCTGACACATAAGGGTTTCTTCTCTGAAAAGCAGTCTTCCTCGACAGAGAGAAGTAACTCTTTTTTTTTTCCTGGGTCTTTTTTCTCTCTCCAGGCAGATCAGAGCCACATTTCAACTGCAGGATTTCTTTTCAAGAGATGCAAGTCTTCCTTTACAGAGGGGTCTTTTTCTCCAGTCTCCAGGCAGGTACAGCCACATTTCAAACTGCCTGCTCCTTGTCCAGCTCACTGTTTTTTTTCACAATCCAAAAGTGAAACTAAACTTCAACAATCATGTCACATGACAATCATAACTCTTCACCTGTCATTCCCCTGCTGAGTTGTTTAGAAACAGGTGCCTTGCAGTCTGTGTATTTCACTCAGTTCAAACCCACCAAGTTTCAGCAATCAATGTCCACAGAGAAAAATCCTTTCCTCAGTTTTTATAACACACAGAATTCTAAGCTTTCAATACAAAAACAAAACTCTTGTAACAAATAGATTCACTTTTTTCCCACCTAACTACATTGTGGGAACACCTTCATGAAGGCCTACCATCACCTTCCCAAAGACAACTAGTGATGGGGGATAAATGCTGACCCTGCCAATGATGCCCATATCCTGAGAATCAAATGCTCATATACAAGAGCAATTGACCTGGTGTTTTCAGTTTAAACTAACTGGCCTTGAAATGCCTGGGGGCCTTACTCTGTTGGCGAAAGTGCAGTGGAACAGAACTCCTGCCTGCCCTCACCCAAAGGGAATACCCAGTCTAACTTTGGGTATAATTTGCATGGCTACAGCTGGTTGCTGGCATTTATACTAGAAAGTCAGTGGAGGCCAGTCCAACGCAAGCCGATTGTGCCTTCCAAGGCTTAGTGGAGCTCTCCCAAGGTCTAAATGGACAGAAAATAGAACTCTTTGGTTCCCATTGGTGCCATATCAATTAGAGAAGTTAATCACTCTTCTGCAAGCTTCAAGACCATTAGAAGGCTTTAAAGGGATATGCCAGATCTCCACAAGAGATCTCCAGGAGTTCCACTGAGCCAATTCAAGGGCTTAAGGACAGGAATTTCCTGGGGAAGCCTAGGAACTCCATTCAAGACCCCTTTGACATGGGGGATGGGCGAGAGACCTGCTCATGGTCTCCATCTCGACTGGAATTTCATTGTCTGGTTGAAACGTGGCAAAATCTCGGTGGAGCCTAGTTCCAGCCATCCCATTTTCCAGCCCCTATCCTCCTTGTGCAACTGCTACCTATGTCCTCTTCAGCTCTAGGAATTTCAGGGCCAGTTACAATATTAAAATAACCAGCTACTAAAGAGGTGGGACTTATTATCTAGCAAAATAGCACGACAATTGCAATATTTCCATACTGTTCAAAGGTAGTGTTTAGTTTTAGACAGTTTGTAAGAAAAGCACATGGGATACATTTAAAACAAGATAGGAAAACAGAGGGATATTTTTTAGGAAAAGTTCAGATAGGAGCTGGGGCCTCTGATAATCTGGAAGTACACATAGTTTCTTGAAGATTGACTTCATCCAATCTGATACAATTCACACTTTTACTTTTTTTTTAGTTAAGTTGCTAACAGGAAATAGTTTGGAGGAAGCGGGTGGTCTGATGTCCTTCACTGAAGTTTCCTGAATCAATCCTTTTCTTTCTGTATCCTTAGAGTTTGAAATGTATAACTCTTGGTAATACTGGCTTTGGCAGTCATACAAGAAACTGTGCTATAGTCAGGGGCACATTACAGGGAGGGTGTTCCATAATAGTTCTCTATTAGTTAAGAGCCTGACTAATTCAGAGTTTACAGTAAGACAGTATCCTACTAGATGGGCCGTTGTATTTGTAATATGCCAGCAACCACCTTAATTTAGTCATTTGGAGATATGGAATTTTAAAGTTGAACTTGCTGTGCCATACTATAGATCAGTTTGAAATCTCATCATTATCTTAAAAGGAGCCGATGATGTTATTTCGGTTTAAATATTGAAGCGTATCCTTAGCTCAACTTGCAGATCCATTGCTGAATTTAGTTTTGTCCCCACATTATTTGGCCTGTTTCCGGTGTCTTCAAAGTCATAAATGACATTCTCTGTGACTGTGGTACTCTATCCCTCCTGGTCCTCCTTGACCTTTGATATGTCCACCACACCTCTATTTCCAGCTCAGTGGGACTGCACTTTCTTGGTTCCAATTTAACTATCCAATCTCTAGCAATGGCTTCTGTCTCCACTCCATTCCCACCCCAATACTGTTACCTCCAGAGTCTCCCAACGGTGTGTCCCTGGCCTTCTCCTCATCATCTACATGTAATCACTTGGCTGGATCACCCACAGGAATGAGATCAACTTCTTGTGCATGCACACTATTGATATCCAACTCTATATCTCTCCCACCTCTCTCTGTGTTATATCCTCTCTTGGATGAACTGGAATTTCCTCCAAGGATTGGTCTCTCCCACAAACTCTGTACTCTTCCGATTAATTCTCTCCCCATTTCCTCAGAATTAACCAGTCTGCTTTCAATCTTGACATCCTGTTTGGCTCCAAGCCGACTGAGTTTATGATCCCACACTTTCTTCGTCACATAATCCACTGTTTTAATGTAGGAAATATGGCAGCCAATATGCACACAGCAAGGTCCTGCAAACAACAATGTGATAATGACCAGATAATCTGTATTTGTGATGTTGATTGAGGGGTAGAAACTGGCTGGAACTCCCCTACTCTTCTTTGAAATAGTGCCATGAGATCTTTCTTTGGACCTCAGTTTAATCATTAATTTCCTCATCAGAGATCATCATCTCTGACAGTGCAGCATTCACTCAGTGCTGCACTGGAATATCAGCTTAGCTTATTTGCAAAAATCTCTGGAGTAGGATTTGAACTCACAATCATCTGACTCAGAGGCAAGATTACTATCACTGAACCAGATGACAAGTTTGCAAGTAAGTGTAAAAACTTTCCTGCATCAACTTCAACAAGGCTCAATGGGAGGTGAAGTTTCCTGTGCACAAGGCTACAGAAGTTTGTGACAGGAAAAATAATTCTTACAAAAAGAATTTTCCTTCCAATGCAATGCTTTTGATATGTTCTTGAGATGTGGGTGACACTGGCAGGTAATATTTAATGCCCAATCCCAGGGGCCCAGAGGGTATTGAATCAATCACATAGTTTGAACTGGAGTCACAATGTAGGCTGGACTGGGCAAGGGTGGTCAGGATTTCAATGAAATCAGTTTCCAACAGCTGTCACGGTCATTTTTGGATGGTAGATGAGAATTTTTAGATTGCATTTCACAACTCATCATGATGGATTCTGAACTAATCAGCCTAGACATTAGTTTGTGTAGTTACAGATATGACATTGCTTGTTACGGGCCCAAAATGGTGGGCAGGAAAGGGGTACACACTTTTAGCCAGAAGTGCGCCATCCACCACATTGGGAAAGGAGAAATAAGAAGTGTCTTTTAGCCATGCCTGAAGCAGGCATTATGCCCTTTGTATATGTAAATAAAGAGCCTAACATCTGCTTGAGGTCTCCTCCCCAAGAATGGTTTGCCCTGAGGCAGCCACCGCTATTTCAGGTTGTACTCAGGGAAACCAGCCCTCGAGATCGCTTGCAACAGAAGGTGAAATCTGGAGCTGGGTCAGTGATCAAGGCCCGAATGTGAAACCAGGAGCCAGAATACTCTTCCTGACCCCATGTTAAAGATCTGTCCCGATCGCTGATGCTCACATGCCCCCTCCCCCTGGCATCGATATTCCTGATCACCCACGTAATGACTCCTGGCCCCCTAGATCTCTCTCCCAGGTCCCTGCGCATTTGAGCCCCCAACCCAGGTCCCAATCCCGACTCAGCCCCATATTTCATATTCTGCTGCTAACTCCTGCTAGCCCCTCCGAGCAACCGATTGCTCTCCTTACCCCACCCACAACCCCCATGAGGCCTGAGATCACACCTCCACCCCCTACCCCGAGAGTTCTCAGTTAAATTAATTATTAATTAATACATTTTTCACTGGACAGCATCTCAGGGAACAAAGTGAAGAGGTTACTGTAGTGCAGTATTCAAAAATGACACTAGGGTCTACTGGCCATCAAATTCCTTGGAGGTTCCACTACTCTCCCAACATAGCTCTGGTGGGAGATTGGTGAAACCCCCAGGAAGACTTGGTGGCTTTCGGTCTTCATTGTTTCTGGGAGATTCCTCTTTGCTTTGTAAGGGGAAAAGCTGCTGTCTATCCTTTAAAAGGCAATAATGGCACAGGGAAGAGAGCCAGTGGCAAACACAGCATACACTGCGAACCACTCGTTAGGCTTATTTGGGACCTGATGTACCAGTGAAGACTGTCCTGGCTTGCACAGATGTGATCGCCACCACTGGGATGCTGGGACAGCGACTTGGACTGCAAAAGAAGAAAATTAAAAAATATTTTGGTAGATGAGCCTCTTTTCAACAGGACAAAAAGATAATAATGGGCATTGCTGGGGGTCCTGGACAGCCTTACCCCAAGGGTGAGTGCAGATCAAAGCTTCTGGGTGCATGGGACAGGCAAAAGATGTTCCCTAGTGGTGCTTGCCCCGTGTTAATTAGGAAAATAGGACCATAGGAGCAGGAGTAGGCCATTCAGCCCATCGAGGCTGCTCTGCCATTCAATTAGATCATGACTGATCATCTACCTCAACCTCACTTTCCCGCACTATCCCCATCCCCATATCCCATGATGTCATCAGTATCCAGATTTCCTCACATGACCCCAGAAACCCTGATGGGGGTCAGTACTGAAATGCATTGGTGGGTACAGTCCCAGCATCACCAGCAGGATCAGGTCCCAAGAGATTTCGGTCCCACAACTCACAATTCGCAAATATGACAAAGAAATACATTTTCTTCTCAATATTTTAGCATATGTTGAGCTAAATACCCTTGTTTAGGATTCTTTGTGAAGCACCCAATGCTCTCTTATTTTACTGTGCAAATTGGGAGAAAGCAGGCCACTGAAAATGATAAGCCCATTTAAACAAAAATTGCAATACTGCTCCGTACACTTCAGTTGCAGTGTTTTTTTTAAAATTTCCCTTCTTTTTGTGCAGCAGTGAATGGAAAGATTGAGCGAGACAGGAAGGAGAATATTGGCAGAGCCTAGGGAAGGGCTGCATTTGGCAGCTGTGTGCTCTGTTTGCACACACTGATAAACGTAGGGAATTTCTTTCAAGAGGGCAGAGCCAGTGCTCGTCTTAACTATTTTACCGGCTGAATTGAGGGCTTCATTCACTGCAGCTGTTGGATATTTTAGGCTGTGGCACCACCAGCCAATCCAGGTGATTTTTTTTTTTATTATCTACCACAACAGGAATACCAAAAGGCCTTCCCTTGAGGTAAAGTAAGCATAACTATTGCCACAGGGTCACACAGTCTTTTTCATTTTCAAATGTACTTTTGACTCACCTACTCTGAATTTCCAGGGAATTCAAATATGGACAGGAATTGATTTAAATCTGTGTGCTTTAGTAAAAGCTTTCGCCTGAGTGTCTCTTGCTTGCTGACGTGTCTGATTCTTGTGTGGATTCTTTAAGTTAGCGCTGTTGTCCTCTCCTTCAGAGGAATAATTTGCTGCAGAGGTGACAGGTAAATCCAAACGCCCAGGCTTGCTTTGTGGATCTGGCTGAAAGTCTGGAAGCAGAGGCTGCTTTAAGCAAGGGCTTGTGCAAGGCAGTAGTAGTAGCACATTGCAGACAGCTCTCTATTTTACAGCTCCAGCATGATTTGGCATAAACAGTCAGCGAATTCCTATGAGTCTTTTTGCTGCTGGTCGGGTAGAGAGGTAGATCCAGTCATTGTGCTGGACCGCCATTTGTTTCAATCATTGCACTGTGCACAACTGGGGCACAGTAGTACAATCTTTTCAGTATATTTTGTATGAAATTGATGGAGAGCCAACAGTGGTTGTGCTAAAGACCTCGAACCATTTACCAATCATTAAGTTAAACTCAGACTTTTTATTAACATAAAATTGATGTCTGTCCCGTTACTGTGTTTTTTAAAAAGTGCTTGCTTTGCATACTTTCATTAAATGTTTTCCAGACACTCAGTTTACACGATGTGCTGGTTTTGTTCTGTTTATACAGCTGACAGTTGTAGTCCAGACTGTGAGAAAAGCTATTCTTGTGGTTCTTAAGGTAGCTTGATGCAAGAGTAAAATGTGCACAACTGTGAAATGTTCTGGTCTACACATTCACTTTAACCCAGTTCAAGTCTGATTTGTGTTTTTTGATACAAAATTTATAAACAGTTCAAAGCATAAAATATTGCCTAAACTATGTTTAAAGAAAAAACACTTTTTGAAATGTTACAGTGTGTAACATGAGATAAGAGACTGTAAAATTCATCAATTCCTGGTTGATGAGGCATAATATCCTAATACATCAAAACAGAAAGTCAGGGAAAGATGAAGACTGAGAGAAGACAGTGACAATTTATGTTAATAACTTCAAAATGATTTCAGATATTGCATAAAGGTTAGGACTGCTGGGTTACTTCCAGATGTTCCATTATATTGAGTGTCCTTAATTTATACACTGGCTTTTATAGATTGAGATGACATTGATTTTTAGTTTGCCCTTTTACACTTTAAACATGGATTCAATTTATAATATTAATTTGCAACTTCATGAGCCAGTATTGCGGCTTTTAAAATTCTGCTTCAAAGACAATGTCAGACAATTTTAAGCACCAGTGATAAAGTAAAGTGATTTTTTTTTGTTTTTCTTGGCTCTGAGTATGACACTGGGAAAAGTTATATTGTTTGCACTCTAACAATGCTGATGGAGTCAAGATGGTAAGCAGTAATGTGGTCAGGATATGATTAGGAATAAACCACATGTGCATAGCCATTGGAACACAAGGATCCACGGACTGAGAGGTGATACACTGGTGCATTGTATCTGTGTGCCATTATGCTGTGTCATACAAAAAGAAAGACTTGTGCTTATATAGTGCTCATCACAACCTCAGGACTTCTCAAAGTGTTTTACAGCCAATGAGGTACTTTTGAACTGTATTCATTCACTTTTGTCATGTATAAAACATAGCAGCCAATATGTGCACAGCAAGCTCCAACAAACAGCAATGTGATAATAACCAGATAATCTGTTTTTAAGTACTGGCTGAGGGATAAATATTGGCCAGGACACCAGGGAGAACTCCCTACTTGTCTTCGAAACATGTGCTTTAATATGGCCACCCCTGAGAGATCAGGTACTTGGAGTGGAACTTGAACCTACAATCTTATGAGTGCTATTACTGAGCCATGGCTGACTCTTGTGCTATCTTGTGGTTCTGTGTCTATTATTTCCCACATGGTAAACACCAAATCTTAACCATATATTAGGGGAGATACTAAGTGGAAGCTCAGTGCTTCCAAACGGGGAAGGAGAGAAAATGGAGTCACTTGTGCACACTATCCAGCAGCTGGTAACACAGCAGCAACAGCAGAGGCCAGGGAGCAGAACATCTGTTTCATTCATGGGTGAAGCAAAAGAAAGGGAAGACAAAAGAAGTAAAGATAGCATAGAGGCAAAATGTAAATTACAAAAGCTAATGAGTGGAAAAAGATAAGGTGTTTGTCCATCAATGCTTTTTCATCTGGTGAATTGATATTACATGCAGCTCCCACTCATTGGCTGGAATTTTACGTGGGGGCAGGGGCCCCGCCCACCGGCCAAAAAGACAGCGGCGAGCCCGCCTCCGCCGGGCCTGGAAGCCACGCAGCGATTTTACATGGCCCAGGCTCTTAATTGGCCTTGGGTGGCTCTTCCAACCCTCTGAGACATGAGGTCCCACCTAATGGAGCTGCCACCTAATCAGCAGGCTGGCTGCTCTCAGTCTTAGCAGTGCCACCGGGAGTGGTGGCCACTGCTGGGACTGCACCCAGCATGAGGAGCAGCAACGGAGGAGGCCCCAGAATTAAGGTAAGTGCGTTGGGCCTTGCTGGGGACAATTGGCTGGGCCCCCGGTGAGGCAAGGTGGGGGGGGAATTTGCTGCAGTGGGGTCGACTTGTGCCAAGGGGGTGCCCTCCATGGGGCACAGATCAAGAGGGCCCCCCTCCCCCCCACCTAGCCCACAACACTAGGTTTTACTGGGCCGCCTGCTCGCCTCTGGGATGGGAGGATGCCATTAAGTGACAATTAATTGGCCACTTAAGGGCCTTAATTGGACTGGGGTGGGTGGACCGTTTGTCTTCACTGCCACCGCTCGTAAAATTGCAGTGGGGGCAGGAAGGCACCAGGAATGGCACCCCCTGCCTCCCACTCAACGCCCACCGAACCCCCCAGCCTCCAGCCCGCTCTAGCAGAGGGCGCAAAATTCCGGCCATTGTTATCTTTGGCTTTTAAACGTTCAGTTTATCCAACAATAGACAGTTTATACCCTTTACACCCTCCTGAAAAGAGATCTGAGTCTTCTTTCGGAAGTCTGCATTCATTGCACCAGATGGCTGCTGATTTAACTATTTAGCAGCACTGTGCAGGAAATGATCAAATCCTCTCAAATTGAACCCTACCATTTCCTTGATTTTGAAAGCATAGTACCCACCATGCACTCCCAATCCATTTCAAACTATTTGTCAGCTTCTACTTTTAACTGTTATTTGATCCTTGTGATTTTGAAAACCTAAATTGTATTTGTTTTTTGCACTTGGAGCCATCACGAAGAGACAGCAGCAGCCTTTGTTGGCATGGCTTCATCAAAGCCCTAGAATGTATTCAAAAAGATTTAAATGAGTACCTCTCAAGCCTTTATGCTGGAATTGTGCTTATCCCCTCCCCTTTAAGTGGCCACAAAGGATCTTTTGATTTAGGTTTTTGGTTTGAATGTTCACTGTACCTCTTAATACTGGATTGTTTTTTATTACAAGTATTTTCAACATTCATTACATTTTAATTAATGATATGTTACTTTTGGAATAATTTTAGAGGTGTGGGGACAGTTTTTATTTACTCATCAGGGTTAATTTGTTTTTCAACATCCTGAAAAGAAATACTTCATTGTTGTTTGCAAAGTCACTGGAAAGCAGATTGTGAGTAAAGCACTTACAGGACTTCAGCAGAATAGGAAGCGATGAAAAGAGGGCGGATGTGAATGGAATGGGCAAGTAAAGGTAGGGAGAGGAAGGGGGTGGTGATGGTGGTGGTGGTGGTGGTGGCTGGTTTGGATCCGCCTCCAAATACAGTACTTATTAATTGAATTGGAGTAAGAGGAGGGAGTGGGACTATTAGATGGCTCTTTCATAGAACTGGCACAGGCACGATGGGCCAAATGGCGGCCTCGTGACCTGTATGATCCTAGGTGACAGAAGTCACAGCCAGGGAGACCAACAGGCACCTGACTTGTACCCACCATTAATACCGCTAATTCTATCTGCACGTTGTACCACACCTATCTGCTAATAGTTGAAGGCAACTACTTCTAGGTCAACAGGAGCAATTTGGAGATATTTTCCACCTGCTGCCTATCTGTAACACAGGTGTTGATTTTCACTGCCTTTTGCCCGCCTGCAAAATGAGGTTGGTAGATTTACCAGCCTGTTAACACTGGTGGTGTGGGCACTTCCATTTTGAAAAGGATCAACTGCTGGGTGTTCAAAGTATCCACCTGTTTCAGATGATAGGCCCTTTTTAATGATAAAATTGGAGTCCTGTGATGTAAATAGACCCTGATTGGCATTTTAGGCCAGAGGTAGTTGGAACCTACGCCGTGGACATTCCAACCTGTTCCATGGATGATGGAATCGAAGAGGCCTGCTTATATTTAAGTGTCAAATTAGTCTTATGAGTCTCGGAGAAGCAGGAGCTACAAAAATAATCTGGATCACTGCTGTCTCAGGATTCCACCCTTCTCTACTGCAATCTTCCCCTTCCCACAATTTACCTTGCTGCTTCTGCTCCAGCCCGATCTTGAAGCCTCAATCCCGTGAGCTTCATAGAGATGCTTATTTGGTGACCCACAGCTTGCTTAACATTTAAATAAGGCCAGGGCCTCAAAAGTACACAAACCCCTTTGCTGATGGAACGGGTGACAAACTAGCATCCAATGTAAGAACAGAAGTGGGGATGTTCGCTAATGATTGCACAGTGCAGAGTACTATTCACAGCTCCTTAGATACTGAAGCAGTCCATGCCCACATGCAGCAAGACCTGGACAACATTCAGGCTTGGGCTGATAAGTGGCAAGTAACATTTACACCACAAAAGTTGGAGGTGGTCATTGTCTGGCACAAGAGAGAATTTAACCATCTCCCCTTGACGTTCAATGGCCTTACCATCACTGAATCCTCCACTATCAACATCCTGGGGGTGATCACCATTGACCAGAAAATTAACAGGAACTATTCATATAAATACTGTGGCTACAAGAGCAGGTCAGAAGCTGGGAATTCTGTGGCGAGTAGTTCATCTCCTGACTCCCCAAAGCCTGTCCACCATCTACAAGGCACAAGTCAGGAGTGTGATGCAATACTCTCTACTTGCCTGGATGAGTGCAGCTCTAACAACACTCAAGAAGCTCGAAACCGTTCAGGACAAAACAGTCCACTTGATCAGCACCCCATCCACTACCTTAAACATTCATTCCCTCCACCATCGACACACAATGGCAGCAGTGTGTACCTTATACAAGATGCACTGCAGCAACTCCCCAAGGCTACTTTGACATCACCTTCCAAACCCACGACTTACACCACATAGAAGAACAAGAGCAGCAGACGCATGGGAACACCGCCAACTGCAATTTCCCCTCCAAGCCACATGCCATCCTGACTTGGAACTATATCTCCATTTCTTCAGAATCGTTGGGTCAAAACCCTGGAGCTCCCTTCCTAAAAGCACTGTGGGTGTACCTACACCGGATGGACTGCGATGCTTCAAGAAGGCAACTAACCACCACCTTCTCAAGGGATGGGCAATAAATGCTGGCCTTGCCAGTGATGCTCACATCCCATGAATGAATAATTTAAAAAAACAGTTTGGGTGCCCAAAAGTCAAAATGGACCCCAAAGTATCCAATTCATTCAAGACTATCATTCTTGTATCAATCAATAAGCTGGCCATATATACAATTGTTCACTGGTGTATTGGTTGCCATGGCCAACACCTTCTTCACTTTTTAACTTTTATTTCTTGGCACTCCCGCCTCTGAGAAAGAATGTTGCGGGTTCTTGAGCACAAAATCTAAGCTGCAGTCCAGTGCAGTAGTGAGGGAGTGCTGTACTGTCTTTTGGATGAGACGTTAAACCGAGGCCCCATCTGGTCTCTCTGGTGGATGCAAAAGATCCAATGGCATTATTTCAAAGAAGCGCAGGGGAGCTCTCCCTCGTGTCCTGACCAATATTTATCCCTTACTCAACATCATTAAAAAACAGATTTATCTGGTCATTATCACATTGCTATTTGTGGGAGCTTGCTGTGCACAAATTGGTTGCTGCATATCATACGCGACAACAGTGACTACACTTCAAAAGTACTTCATTGACTGTAAAGAACTTTGGAACATCCTGAGGTCATGAAAGACACTATATCAATGCAAGTCTTTCTTCATTCCTTTCCCTTTCCTTTCTTTTCCTTTTCTTTTCCTTCCTTCCTCATTTCCTTTCCTTTCCCCTTTCTTCCTTTTTCCTTCCTTCCTTCCTCCCTCCCTCCTTTCCTTTTCCTTCATTCCTAATTTTCTTTCCTTTTCCTTCCTCCTTTCTTCTGCCTTTCTTTCCTCCTTTCCTTTTCTTTCCTTTCTCTTTCTTTCCTTCCTTTCTTTTCTTTCTTAATGTTACTGCATTGCTGCATCTGAGAAAATAGAGAGGGTCATTGATGGCAGCCCATGGTCACCCAGCCAGCATGTTCCTACTCTGCCACACCACATGCTCCCTTTCACCCATAGACAATGACTCACCTGGTGCTGCCTCCTCAAGCTTGCTAACTCATTCGCCAGGTTTGCTGGTGCTTGTAAATGTTAATGAGAGAGATGCTGAGCTTCCTTGTTCAGGGCAGCTTACAGTGCTGCCAGGCTGGTCTGTCAATAACAGGAAAAGTGCAAGTGTTGGAACACTGGTTTCAAATAGCTACTGCACTGCAGTAAAACTGTGTGATGGTTATGTAGCCATGTGTATTCCTGTATGAAAATGAGTGTGAAGGAAAACAAGATACACGAGTAAGGTGGTAAAGGCTGAGTTTTGGGGTGGGCTGCAGCTTCACTTTCATTGGAACATCAGAACAGGAGTAGGCCATTCAGCCCATCGAGCCTTCCGCGCCATTCAATACGATCATGGCTGATCGTCCACTTCAAAACCTTTTACCCGCATTATCCCACATTTTCCTTGATTGCATCCATGCACATATGCACTGTCGCTGGTTACCAGCTCCTGCCAGGCATATTGCATTACTATCAGGGCGGGAGGGTGCTCTAAAGTACCAAACAGGGAAGTCCTCCTTACACTCTCCTCATACAGAAGTACCTCCGGTTTGCAAACCATAAAACTGGGAGTTGAGATGGCCAGAGTGCTCTTCCCCAAGGGAATCAAGGGCTTGTGTCCTTCTTTTGTTATAGGAACACAGGAATGGGAGTAGGTCATTCAGCCCCTGGAACCTGTTCCGCTATTCGGCTATTCTAGGAGGTTACGGTTGATCTGTATCTTAACTCCACCGTCTTGGTTCTGTAACCCTCTATAACCTTACCTAACAAAAATCTACCAATCCCAGTTTTGAAATTTTAAAGCTGATCTAGCCTCCACAGCTTTTTTGGGGGAGAGAGTTCCAGATTTGCATTTTCCTTTGTGTGAAGAAATGCTTCCTAACATCACCGCTGAACAGCCTAGCTCTCATTTTAATGTTATGGTTCTTATTCTGGACTCTTCCACTGCCACCTCCACCCCCCCCCCCCCCACCCCCCCCACCCCCCCCACCAGAGGAAATAGTTTCTGTCTATCTACCCTATCAAATCATTTTGTTCTGTGAGCTGAGAAGTATTTTTGGGAGAAGTGCGTACACAATGGCAGTCATTTGTCCAAACTACAACCCATTCTGGGCATCAGTAAGTGACCATGCATCACTCAGTTAGGTTGCGTTACAAGGATTTTAATGATGTTGAGTAAGGGATAAGTATTGGCCAGGACACCAGGGAGAGCTCCCCTGCTCTTCTTTGAAATAATGCCATAGGATCTTTTGCATCCACCTGAGAGACCAGATGGGGCCTCAGTTTAACGTCTCATCCAAAAGAGAAGCTCTTTAAAGATGTCAATGTGCCAAAGCTTTTGTAAATGTAAAACAGAATGACAACACTGTTACATGCAGTCTTGAGCACCTACTAGGTATGTTGGTTCTCTTGGGTAGTCTTAGTTTGTTAAGTTCCCTAAAGTATGCCATCACCTTCCACACTTACTCCTGGATCCTGCAGGTATATATACAGTCCTGAGATTTGTTGCCAGTTCCTGCAGTAGTCTGTACTACTATCTGTTGGGGAGGGAGCTCTTAAACACCAATGAGGGCAGTACACTCTGCCCCCACCTTACACAGCAGCACCTCCACTTTGCAAGTCATCAAACAGGAGGTCAGATGCTATAGCAGTGTGAGTCGATTTTGTGCCTCTATTTTGTATTTGCAGCCCCTGGACTTTCCATTTCTTTCCGCCTTACCGTCTTTGGAAAGGCTGACAAATATTCAAATACTTTTGAAAAACTCGAAGAATTTTTAACCCATATGTGGCCACTTATTTTTAAGCAGCTGCAGGCCTTCAAATTCTCCCAGCAGCTTCACTGGATATCCTACTTATGGATCAAATGTTCTCCCTTTGTCAAGTCGATAATGTGCAGGCAGCAAATTCAAATTAATTAAACGAGATGACCTTGCAAACACAGGTTCGATCAGTCATCCTTTTTCATTGAACAACATCTCGTGCACTTGTGCTGGCACTGTGAAAGGAATGGTTTATTTCTTATCTTTGCAATTGATTTGCCCAAGTACACGCAGTATGCTATTTTTATAAAGATAAAGGGCGGCACAGTGGCGCAGTGGTTAGCACCACAGCCTCACAGCTCCAGCGACCCGGGTTCAATTCTGGGTACTGCCTGTGTGGAGTTTGCAAGTTCTCCCTGTGTATGCGTGGGTTTTCTCCGGGTGCTCCGGTTTCCTCCCACAAGCCAAAAGACTTGCGGGTTGGTAGGTAAATTGGCCATTATAAATTGCCCCTAGTATAGGTAGGTGGTAGGGAAATATAGGGACAGGTGGGGATGTGGTAGGAATATGGGATTAGTGTAAGATTAGTATAAAAATGGGTGGTTGATGGTCAGCACAGACTCGGTGGGCCGAAGGGCCTGTTTCAGTGCTGTATCTCTAAACTAAACTAAAATAAGAATATTTAATTATATAGAATTCCATAGTACTGACATCACAGAAATAGGCCATTCAGCCCGACTCCTCCCACGCCTGTCGCCTTCCGTAGCACTGCAATTTTGTTGGGTGTGGGATAGACCAAAGACTGCCTTCCTGCCCAGAGGCCTCTTGAGGCCCTTAAGAGGCCTATTAACAGCCACTTAACGGCCTCTTCACCCCACTGCTGGCCAAGTAAAATGAGGCGACCTCTCTGCTGCCTTGGGGGTGGGGGAGGGTGTTGGTGGCAGGGCCCTACTCTGTGGGCAATCTGAGGGCCAACCCTCCCTTCCACCCTCACTGGGGTCAACCGGACTGGTCCCAGCGACAAGGCCTCACTTACCTGAGTTCTGGGTCTCCAGCGCTAGGCCTGGGTCCAAGGCCTTTAATTTTTTAAAATGCCTGACCCGACCTGAAAATAACGAACATATTATTGAAACAGAAAAAAATTGTAGATTAAACAAAAACAATACGAAACAAAACAATACAGTCCAGCCCGACCCGGCCCAAGCCCGAATGCTGGATGCAGAACACAGACCCGATCCGACCTAAACCAGGCACGCAGTCGGGTTTGGTCGGGTTTGGGTGGGGTAGCCAGGCTTTAATGGACATGTAGCAAACAATCCATTTAGGTGGGGTGTCTTCTCTTGATGCACCTTTGCTGATGGCTGTGAAGGCCAATCCCTGAGAGGCAGTTTCTGCCACAAGTGCTGCCTATGAAGCTGCCATGTGATTCTGTGAGTTATTGTTTTTGATGTTGGCGCCTGTTGCCAAGCTGCTGTAGCAACTGGTTATCGTGGTAGTGCACACCTGTCTACAGGATGTGTCACCATTTCCCTCTTCCGCCAGCTAGTGAATCTCAGGTGCGATAGTCAACATTTCTTCTTCTTCTTCTTTGGCCTCCTTATCTCGAGAGACAATGGGTAAGCGCCTGGAGGTGGTCAGTGGTGTGTGGAGCAGCGCCTGGAGTGGCTATAAAGGCCAATTCTAGAGTGACAGGCTCTTCCACAGGTGCTGCAGAAAAATTTGTTTGTCAGGGCTGTTACACAGTTGGCTCTCCCCTTGCGCTTTTGTCTTTTTTCCTGCCAACTGCTAAGTCTCTTCGACTCGCCACACTTTAGCCCCGCCTTTATGGCTGCCCGCCAACATTTAGGACCTTCATATCACACTTGCAAGAATCCTTGAAGTGGAGCTTCGGGTGCCCCCCTGGTCGTCTGGCCCCGGTTACCTCACCATACAGAAGGTCCTTGAGTATGCGACCGTCTTCCATCCTGCAGACTTGTCCGATCCACTGAAGCTGCCTCTGTTTGATTAGTGCTAGCACACTTGGGTGCTCTGCCTTTGAGAGGACTGCCACATTCGTGATTTTGTCCTGCCAGGATATATCCATAATGTGCTGCAGATAACGAAGATGGAAATTATTGAGCTTCTTTTCCTGGTAGCTGTAAGTCGCCCATGTTTCACAGCCATGCAGCAAGGTGCTGAGATCACAGGCCGTATAAACCATTAGCTTGGTCCTAAAGGTCAGCTTGATGTTATCCCATGCGCGTTTCGCGAGTCGGACAAAGGTGAGAGCTGCTTTCCCAATGTGTGTATCGAGTTCTGTCTGTCACCATGCCCTAAGGTAGCAAAATCTGCTAACCACTTTCAATGAGGTGTTATTTAGTGTGATCAGGGGCGGCGATGCAACACCTTGTCCCATGACCACGGTTTTCTTGACTCTTATAGCCAAGGAGAATAAGTTACAGGCACGGGAGAGACAACCCTTGAGTCTTTGTAGCTGAGTTTCCGTGTGAATTACTGGTGCAGCATCATCAGCATAGAGGAGTTCTCTGATCTGGATGCGATGTGTTTTTTTTTCTTTGCTTTCAGCCTTGATAGATTGTAAAGCTTGCGATCTGACCTAGTGTGCAAGTAGACTCCTTCCATATCTCCAGAGAAGGTGAAGGTCAGGAGCATGGTGAGGAAAATGTCAAACGGAGTGGGGACTAGGACGTAACCCTCTTTCCCTCCATTCTTCACTCTGAAACTGTTGGAAGTGGAGCCATCAAACTGTACAGTGCAGTGCATGAAGCTGCATGCAAAGTTATCAATATTCAATGGCATGTCTGTCTTTCCTCACTGAAAGTCACTGTCTTGGTGAGACTTGTAAGACTTACTGTACGCAAAGTACCGTTGCCAACATTTAACTAATTCAGGATGTGAACTCATAGAAGGCACTGCGTGGAGTTTTCCATTTTTAGACTAGTTCCCTGCCTGGTGTTGTAATAATTAGCCATTGGAGTGTTTTGGACAAAGGTTTTGTTATATATTCAAAGTGGCACTCACTTAAAAATTGTATGTTAAAATGGGTGCTTTTAGTCATCCTAAGTTGATCATCTCAATGGAAAGGATTATTTCTAATGTTTCATCAGACACACATAGGTTTATAATGAGGCTTCTGTCTATGACATCACCATTAGAGACCATGCCATACACAATGAATGAAATTCAGACACAACACTGGAGCAATTGTTGAGTCAGGCCAAGAAAGTACAAGCATTTTTGTTATATGGGCAAAATCAACTCATAAGGAGGGGATAAATACTGTCCTGCCCCAAAGGAAAATGCCATAAACTGGTTGAAAGAAATTGGATTTGGATTTACTAATTTATTGCAGATTCTGCTGGCTGACTGGAGAGTATAACACAAAACAGATGTTGCTGGAAGAAAGACTACCTCAGGCTAATTTGGAAATGAAGAGTGTCCTTAAGTAGAATTGGGTCAATAAATCCATCACAATGCCATAGCTAAATAACAATACATCAGGGCTCAGAAAGTAGAGACTGTGCCCTTGAGGAACAGAGATGTGGGAAAGATGTATTTTGTAAATTGAGATAACTAGGCGAATGACCAAAGCCTATGGTGCGGGACACCACCAAACTTGATCAGGAGAAGAAGAGAAGACATGGGGACCAAATCTGATGGGCGACTGTTTTTTGGGCGGGCTGTTGGTGTTGAAATCATGCCACCTTCCCAATTGCAGCAGCAAGACGCCTGAGCAGGCTTGGAGGTCAGGCTCCAATACTGTGTGTATGGCGAGCTGTGAGTTCTGAATAAGCATGCCAAGGCAACTTGCCACTCAGGAAGGGTGGGAAATTGACTGCAATACGGAGGCGGCTGACAGTATGGAACTGGGGCGGGGGGGGGTGGGGGTGGGTGGTGGGAGAGGAGGGGGTGCACAGGGACCAGTAGTGAGCCATAATATTTTATTGGGCATGGAGGAGCAAACAGAGAGAGTTGATGAGAGTAATCTGGTTGATGTGGTGTATATGGACTTCCAAAAGGCATTTGATAAAGTGCCACATAATAGGCTTGCCAGCATAGTTAAGGCCCATGAAACAAAAGGGGCAGTGACAACCTGGATATGCAGTTGGCCAAATGACAGAAAACAGAGAGTAGTGGTAAACAGTTGTTTTTTTGAACTGGAGAAAGGTATACTGTGGTGTTCCCCAGAGATCAGTACTTGGACCACTGTTTTTTTTAATATACATTAATGGCTTAGACTTTGGTGTGCAGGGCACAATTTCAAAATTTGCAGATGACACAAAACTTGGAATCATTGTGAACCATGAGGAGGATAGTGATAGACTTCAAGAGGACATAGACAGGCTGGTGGGATGGGTGGACAAGTGGCAGATTAAATTTAATGCAGAGAAAAGTGAAGTGATGCATTTTGGTAGGAAGAACGAGCAGTGACTATATAAACTAAAGGGTACAATTCTAAAGCAGTGTAGGAACAGAGGGACCTGGTTACGTGGTTAGATTGAAGAAGCTGGAGTTGTTCTCCTTAAAGAAAAGAAGGTTGAGAGGAGAGTTGGAGGTTTTCCAAATCATGAGGGATCTGGACAGAGTAGCTAGAGAGGAACTGTTACCTTTGGCAGATGGGTCGAGAACCAGAGGACTCAGATTTAAAGTGTTTGACAAAAGAAAGAAAGGCAACATGAGGAAACATTTTTTTATGCACCGTGTGGTCAAGATTTGGAATGTACTGACTGAGAGGTTGGTGGAGGCAGATTCAATTGTGGCTTTCAAAGGGTATTTGGATAATTATCCGAAGATGATAAATATGCAGGATTACGGGGAAAGAGCGGGGTGTGGTACCAGCTGAATGACTCTTGTAGATAGGCGCTTGTAGGCGCTGACTCGATGGGCTGAGTGGCCTCCTTCTGTGCTGTAACCATTCTTTACCTCTATGATTCTATGAAGCAAAGTACCAAGGACAGCATTGTGCTGAATTAAGTTGCCAACATTCACTCAACACATAATAAGGGAAAATAAATACACAACACTTGATTTGAACATTGCACTGAGTATTCTACATCATTGATTGGAAAAAAGGAGGCGCCCATCATAGAATGGCAAGCGATATTTCTTGAAGAACTGAGCATAAAGTGATTTGTCCTTTAGGAAATGGTGCAGCTGTGGCACTGTTTGGAAGAGGTCTGGAATTTGTGCCTGTCGCACTTGCCTTCTTTGCTGCATTGCTGGTGCCACTGCTAATTCCTCATTGGGATTTTCGCCCTCCCACTCTGTAATGGTTTTGACATCCTGGCCATCAACCTGTGTACTGAGGCTTCCCTTTGGGGTGAAGTTATGGAGTATGCAGTAGCTGACAATTATTCTCAAAAGCCTAGTGGTTAAGGTTGTGCTCTAAGGTTGCCCCCAGTTGGTTTTGATATGGGAAGTGTTGCTTCGCTATATGAATATTTTGTTTGATTATAATTCTGGTGGTAGCATAAGTTTCATTGCATAATTATTCTGCTTGTTGGTTGTTGGCGCAGGTATGTGTGGCTGCAAATGGTCTCCCTGGAGTCAATCTTACTCTTCGTTCCTCTTCAACTAAGAATGATTCAGGTGATGGCCTTAAAATGAAGGTATCATAAGAGCTACTAGGAAAGCAGGCATGACACTGCATGATTCTGTACTGGTGGTTGATACTATTCCCACATTGTAATGAAGAAAATCCCTCGGTATCTCATAGGCACTACATTGTGCTCAGAGGCTGAATTAGCTATGGGTGGACAATTCTGTCGACTCAGTGAAAACCACCAGTACCATAAGTTCATGTTTCTCTCTCTCATCGTGCTGCTTTTGATCTGTGATGGAAGTGATGGAGGCCATGGCTCTGTTGAATAGCTTATCTGTGGCTTTGATACACAGTGCTAGACTGGAAGGACCCAAGCACATAAAAATTAAGGGCCACATTGACTTTGATGGCCATTGGCAGTTCTGTACACATTTTGTGGCGATCTCCCTGGAGGACGTGTTATAATTCTGTCAGTGCTTCTGTGCTAAATTTCATGGATTGAACACATTTCTACTGTCATTAACTGGGTAGCTGTGCCTAGTACAGGATACATGCTATGGAACTGTGGTTTGACTGTTATTCCATCCTTGAGAAAAACATAAGAGAACAAAATACCCACCTTCAAGCGCTATTTTCATTTCTTGATGCTCTTTGTTATGTTACTCTAATTCAGTGTATGTGACCATTTTGTCAGTCATCCAGTAAGACAACGTTGCATAGTATTGTAATACTATCTATGAGCTCTGGATAGCCTTTGTCTTCATTATTGCCTCCTCCCTGTTGCTCTCCAACCCAGTAATGTCAAGGGTGACCTCTTCAAATGGTGTAGAAGTCCATCCAGCACTGGTCATCATACCTGATTTACCTTTGTCTGACAGCCTTTATAGTACAGCTGTGAACAGCTGTCCAGCTCTTCCTTGTACTATTGCAGTGGTTTAAATGGACAGTTAGCACAGTTAGCTGCTGTTGGGCCTCATTATCAATCATGCTGCTGTTCTGGTCAATTTGTTGTGTCCACGATTTAGGCCTTCCCCATAAAACAGCAAAATCATATTAACAAGTGTGCTTTCTTGTATTCTAAAACCTTAAGTATTTGTCAATTAACCCTAGATTAGCATGACAACAGCTTTCATTTGCCATGCTTACATGTAATTGATTGATACACTGGAAGATAAGCAAACACAAGGAAATACATTCCTCACTCTTAAAATTCAGAGCGTTTGGACAGAATGATTACTTCTATCCTGTAACAATTTAACACCATAGTTGGAATGTAAAGATGTACTTCACTACTTCCATATCAGATCCACACAAACCGTTGGTTAGCCTGATGTCGAGTATATTGTCAATATTCAGTCAAATTTCTAGGTGCTAGTCTCCTCTGAACATTTCTAGTGTCACCGTGGCACCTCTGTGAAAAATCACATCACCATAAGCTTCCACCTTCTTCTTTGTCTCTGTAATCCCAAAGGAGTAATAAGATTCTTTGAATGTTGTTCCACATGATTGTACATTCAGGGAGTGGAAGCCCTTCTTGCTAAGACAGTTAAATAGTATTTTTCTGTGAGAGTAGTGAAAATCTCCTGGACATCTCCCATTGTCAGAAGCCATGGGAAGCAAATCCAGGACTGTGCAAGCTGATTGCCAAAATCATTGCTGCTAAAAATCGTTCGCAACTCTGGAAATTGCTACTGAAACTCTCCAGACACTGAAGCATCTCACTGCCACCTGTCTGAGCTGATACTGGCAGCAGCTGTGCCTTATAATTCTCAATCTAACTTACTCCATCTGCATTGTCAGTGTAAAAACTGGAAACCCAGAACGGCATCTTGGGTCACTCAGGATTCACAGAAAGGGCAAGAAAGCTTAAGGGAATTCATTAGGATCCATTTTGGGATCAAAGATCAGCGGAAACAGCTTGTGCCCAATTTTTCTGCTTAAACATGTTACTTTCCCTGATTATATGCTGAAATTCTGCCAAAACATCATGGAAATTCTAGGCCAACATAAATAATGCACAAGCAAAAAAACCCAAACGTAATTTAAGGAATTGAATCTTTCCCTTTCTCCCCATGGCTGTCTTGCCACTGAACTGGAACAAATAAATAGTGGTAATTATAATTAAATTTTCACAATCCTCTCAAGCTTAAATATTCTTGTCTCTTTACAGCCTGAGGAGACTGGCGCCTCGAAGTTTGATTGATCCGTGCCCATTTTACGTGCTGGTAATGCACCACATGCCATACTGGTTATAGTAGCCTGCAGTCATCCAGGGAGCTGAACTGAAACTGGCACATTGTGGTCACTATTCCCAGGTGCTTGACAATCTTTTTAAAGGGACCGTCTGCTGAAGCTCCCCCTCAATAGCTAAGTTTCAAGTTTTTTTTACTTACCTTAATGTGGAGCCAGAAGATGCAGAAGCACTCCTCCCAGCTCAGCATTAAAACCCGTGGGCCATTGCCAGCCACCATTCAACCTTCTCCCGATTGTCACCCCTGTGCACCTGAGGCCCTTGGGCTGAACAAGCCAGCTTCGGACCCACTCCGCGAGTGGTGATCCGGAACTGGGGCCACGATTGGCATCTGCAGCTCGCTGGTAATTCCAAGTAAGGCTGGCATCCAATTTGCTTCGATCCTGCTGCCAGCCTCATTAGGTGTGTGCAATATGTGCTGCGGCATGATCAGATCGCACTCGGGTGGGATCTAATTTCTAGCTTAGTTCCCTAATTGTTACATGTTAGTGTTAGGACAGGTGGTAAGTGATGTGGGTGGCTTCCGCTTTTTACCTCCCAACTGACTGCAATCATGTTTTGTTAAAAAATGTGCGTTAATCCCTGAGTGTTTTAGGTCAAATAAACAGATGAACGACAGGTTTTCTCATAGGTTTAAAAAAAAGGAAGATAGCTCTTTATTTTTAAACAGTTCCTGAAATGGTTGCAACATTCAGCCACTCACACATTCACACACACATGCATATACAAGAATAGATAGATAGAGAGAAAAGAGTAGGATGCAATTTAAAGTCCAAGGTGATATAAGAGTTTGTGGCTTACAGAATACTGTTGAGTCTTCTCAGGAGGAAAGCCTTTTTAAAGGTGCAGGCCTGGATGTTTGCAGTCTTGAACTTGCTGAGGTATTGTAGAGTTCTAGTGGTTAAAACGCAACCCTAAGTTGGTGGTGTGAATTAGGTTTACCTTCACAGATGGAGAGTCTCAAAGTCACTTTGTAATTTCTCTGTTGCAGTGGTTGTTCAGTTCTTGCTCAACAGGGTTCTTCTGTTTAGCTGGATCTCTCTCATAGCCTCTGGCTGGAAACTGGATTTCTGTGGTCTTGGCTTGATCTCTCTCCCTCTCTCAAGACGGTTACCTTTTAAGGTCAAAATCCATCACATCTGAGTCCCTGTTAGGTGACACATGGCCCTCCCCCCTGGTGTGACCACACAAAAGACCAGGATATGGAAACCATGGATATCTATTGATGTCTGAATGTGGACCATTCTGTTATAATGGTGCTACTTTACAACTATTCATTTTGGTTTGGGCTGTGATTCAGTCTGTCTCCAGAACCTTTTGTGCGTTCATTCATGTCGATAGGAGTCAGCAATGTACAATGGCGCTCCTTTCAATTTCAATGGATTCTCCCCAGAGCTACTTCAGATGAGGTTAACGAGTTTGATCCTCAACAGACAGAGATGCATATTGTCAATACAAGAGGGGTCACGAGACCGCTACTCCATTTTGGCTGTGGTATAAGTGTCCATGTTCTTGTGGTTCCGTTTCACGGTTGACTTTTTATTTTCATAATGCATGACATTAGTGACTGGCAACCTAAACATAGTGGGAAGATCACCTTTGGTATACAATTGGTAGAACTTCCAACTTTGGTGGAGGCATAAAAATGGGCAGCAGCATATCAGCCTCCTGTTATACACTCTGCCCGATTCTCCTTTCCATTGAGTTAGTGGCATCCTCAACATAGATGGAAGATTTTTTTCAAGTAATTATTTATAGCAAACTTGAATAAGCTTTCTAAAAGAATGTACTTCTGGTTTGAGTTCAAATACAAGGTAAAGTTACAGTGTCTCTAAGATGCAGAAACTAAAGGAAATCTTCCCTCCCCTCCACTCAAACTGCCCCATTCTTCCCCTGTCGATGAGTTTTCTATAAGGTTTACTTGAATTCCCACAGTCAGATTATGAAATAAAAAATATGGTTGAAAATGCTGCTCTATTATATATAACATAAATAGATGCAGTTCGTGGATACTTATGTGAGACAAACAGTAACATAAGCCCTTGTCCGTGCAACATCCTTTCCTAATGTTTATTTAGTCAAGGACTTAAAATGGGTGAAAGCTGTAGCTATCACTAGAACTCTTAAAGAAAAACACATCAATGTATGTGCCTGCATGTGTCTGCGTGTGCATTGTTTGGTGTCCCTGTGTGTGTGTTTGCTGTGTAGTTATGTGTATTCATGTGTTGTTTGGCATGTGGAAAAGTGTGCATTGTTTGGTGTGTTTGTGCACTTGTGTGTGCATGTATTTGCATATCCATTGTTTGGCATTTGTATATATGTGTATTTTGTTTAGTGTATGTGTGTGTTTTTGTGTGGGTATGTTTGATTAAATTAGATCATTTATTTCATGGGCTCAATTAAGTGTTGACAGTATTTTCTGGAAGAAGTTGATTAATAATTCTGCTCGGAAACTTACACAACAGAGGTACATTCTTAATCTTTCAACACATATCAAAGAGATAATCAATCCTTTAATATCCTGTAAGTATGACAAAAATGTAATTTGTAGAGTTGCCTGAAGAACATGTTTTACGAGCTTTCAGCTTCTTTATAACAAAGCCCTAGCAACAATTGAAAATGTCACATGAAATTGCAGTTGTCTCATTTTTAGCAGAGCTGCTGCTTTTCACAATAGATTGATTAAGGTCTGTTGAGAAAGAAAATTAGCCCTGAAATACCTGTCGGTAATAACAGCATCATAAAAATTCTGACATTAGACAAGACACTTTCCAGTATCTTTCCATATATATACAAGAAATGCTGGAATCACTCAGCAGGTCTGGCAGCATCTGTGGAAAGAGAAGCAGAGTTAACGTTTCGGGTCAGTGACCCTTCTTCGGAACTGACAAATATTAGAAAAGTCACAGATTATAAGCAACTGAGGTGGGGGTGGGGCAAGAGATAACAAAGGAGAAGGTGCAGATTGGACCAGGCTGCTTCTCTTTCCACAGATGCTGCCAGACCTGCTGAGTGATTCCAGCATTTCTTGTTTTTGTTTCAGATTTCCAGCATCCGCAGTATTTTGCTTTTATTTCCATATATATACCCTGTTCCTAGTGCAGGATGTTTCGAAAGAGTGTTAACTGTTTAAAGACATCTGGCCATCCTTTACATGTCTTTGGGAAATCATGTTTTATGTAATGAATCCCACATGTAATGGCTGATTCTGGTGTGTTGGAGGATCATAAGATTGATGCAGCTTGGAAAGTGCTCACCCCCACAAAAACAAGCAAAAGCACACTGGTGCCAGGTGATGGTCAGAAGGGTATTAGAGATGTTCTTTGAATTCTCATATTTTCTCAAGGCCCCATTGATTCAAAATATACTCAAATCAGCATTCATGAATTTCTGTCAATGAGCTGGAACAATTTAATTTCATTTAGAGATGAACCATGGCCTTTCAATTACCAGTTTGCATCTACTTGTACTTCAGCCTGTATTAAAGACATCTTTTGTAGAATCAATGAAATGTGTCTGTTTGGCACTTTACCAATGAATTGCCTGGGAACTGGATCCAGTTCAATCCAGGCCTTACCAGACTTGATGCAAACGATGCTTTGAAGTAACAAGTACATGTTGAATTCACACGTAACATACTAAGAGCTTATATAAGTCACACTACAGCAGGAAAGGTACTAAGTAAAGTTGAATGAATCTTTGAGTCTGAATACCAAAATATATATGCAAATTCAGAGGCATAGCTCAGATGTAGATTTGAACATGTTATGTGTGGAGAGCTACCAAGTGGCTAAGATTTATTCTCTTAAACCCTACTTTGTAGATCTTCCAAGTTGCAGTCTGTGCTTTCCTTAACCTTATCATTCTCAGTACTTTAGGGTATGTTAGTTATGATGCATGCAGGTATGATCTCCAACTGTGAACCATCCCAGTATCTAATCGCCATCATACCCAGTGTGTGATGGGGAGCTAACAGCAATGCTTTGTGGAGTTTTGCAAATAAACTCTTGTACCAGACTTTGATATCAAGCCAAGGAATGAGGAATTTAATTAATTTTCATCAGCTCTCCTCAGCCAAATCAAATCAAAAGAGCAAACAGATCCCTTGAAATAGCAAAGTGACAATGATAGATTTCTGCTTGACTTGCAGTCTGATTGTTTTACAGTGCAGAAATCTAATGAGAAAGAAAGTGGTATTTGCAATAGAACAGCTGATTATTACAGCCCGTTTTTACAGTGACTGCACCCTCCATCATCTACCCACACTCCTTCCCCCCCTAAATTTTTGTTTATCATTCCAGTTAAATGCTATCCGTCTTTTTGCTCCCTTCCTGGGCCACTGGATCTGTGCATCACCCAGCAACTAGTACAGTGGTTAGTCTGGCCTTGGGCACAGACTCCACCATGACCATTCGAGTGCTCAGGAAGACGTGTGTTATGAGGAGAGTAACTTACTTCAACCACATGGTCCATGTATGGGGCAGTCTTGGTGAACATACTGCCCATCAATTCTGTATTTTCATTTGGGTTAGCTGAGAAATGGCAAATGAAGCCAAAGTAAGTGAGTCTGAGGGAGAAGCAACCCATGGGAGCTGAGCAGTTAGTTCTCAGTCTCATTTCTGATGTATAATTAGTTGCTGAACTGCTTCAGTGTTAATGCTACTGTCATGAACATGCTTCCATTATTAATATTTTGTTTAGAAGGGTCATGGAAGGACACATGGACTTTGTTTAAAAACAAACACTTACTGAAAGTCACATGTATTAAGCTAAGTAAACCTTATGGACTATGGAACTATTTGGAGTTGTTTACAGAGAAGTCACATGTCTAGATTTATGGTGGTCAGGAGTTTTGGTTTTATTTTTGGATTGTTTGGAGCTCAGCATTAGGTGTGTATCCTGCTCAGAGAGAAGTCACCCAACTCATTCTTAGCCATCTGTGTGGAAAAATCTTCTGAGAATCCAGGGTGAAAGCTGAATCCACTGATGCAGTAATTCTCCTGAAAAGCCTGCAAGACTTCCACTCGACATCTCCTGAAAGAACTGCTCCAGAAAGATCCCAGTGACAGCTGTCTACGTGTACCCCAACACCAGACCAAAAGTCATCTGGAACATTTCATATCGTATCCTTTTTTTCTTCAAGAATTACCAAGTATTTGGCCAAATTATTTTTGTTTTTGTCAAGTTGATCTCTGCAGAGAAAGCTTCTTTATTTTTTCTTTAATCTGTGAGAGAGAGAGAGAGAGTGTGTGTGCATGTGTATGTGGGGCTATTCTGAAGGGAATATATTTATACTTTCATATTTCAACTTGTGTGTTAATAAGCTTTGCATATTTATTGAATAAGTCTTGTCTTATAATAAACTGATAATTTTGTTGTTTATTAAAGAAACCTGGTTGGTGGATTTATATTCTGAAATGGATAGATAAAAGCATATAACTGGTTAAAATACTTTTAAATATATGTTGTGACCAGTGGAGTAGTGGGACTAGAGGGAGACACTGCACTCCTCCAACCTTGGTCATAACATATAACTGGGGTCTATTGCGGGATTCAAAATCCACAGTGTGATGACTGACTGCTCAAGTCAAAGCCCCCAATCAAAATATATGATTCTGATTGTGGTGGGAGAAACACACTGTTGATTCAGTCCCGTCCCTCCATAGAGCGCCTAACATCTAGTTTTAAAATTTCCAAATTAAAGAAATATCCAGCCAAATTGTACCCTGAATGAGGCTAACCAAACCAGGTGTCCTTAGATCAACAAATTAACTGTTTAATTAGAAAAACTAAATACTTAAACACTACAAAGATATAAATAACATTTAAAATAGAAAAATTAGTGTCCTTGCATATTTAGGCTCCTGCTGAAGTGAAATCTTCCAATGTGGAATAGTCCAAGGTTGCTTGAAGTCCTCATAGCCGTCTGATGGAGGGAAAAAAAAGTTTCTTCAACAGTAGAACAGTCCGTAGTCTAGTTCAGCAGTTGAATTGAGGCTGTTCTTTTCCAGCAATGAATTTGAACATTTACATTTCAGCAGTTAAAAGAATTGGTTATTTTCTTTTAAGAAATTAATCTGGTTTGGCATGTGAATTCTGAGAGTATAATAAATAGGGTTTAAATAAACAGAGCGAGAACTCTCTTTTCCTTCAGTATATGCTGGCTGGAAGTCTGTGTCTGTCTCTGTTAACTATATATCAAAAGCCAGTTGTTCAACTAGTTTCAAATGTCAATCAGCAACAATGTATCTCTCAATCTTCAGTCTTTGAGTGGCTGTATCCCGGGGCAACCAGAATGCACTCTTTGAATCACAGTCTCTGAGTGGCTGTATCCTGGGGCTGTATTCTTTGACTCAGTCTGTGGAGTTTGTTACCTTAAGGCAGTACTGCTCCTTTTCCAGCCTTAAAGGCACACCACATTCTTCCTGGGAAAAACAATTACAGGATCATAACACCTCCGCCCCTGGTGGAATAAAATGCCATTCCAGAAATGCGTTTCATTACAATGTGTAAAAAATATACGAAAAAAAGCTAACACATTTTTTCCTGCATTTACAGACATACAATCTTCTAAAATCGTAAGATTGCAGCAACAAGTTCCACCAAAACATTTGTGGCTTTAACTTTTCAAAAAGGTTTTCCCAATTAACCCATTTCAAATTTCCAAGTGTAGTCTTCCAGTTGTTTTGTGTTTTCCTTCCAAGTGTCCCTATTGTCCATCACCTCAGCCAGATGAACTGCACAGCTAGGAGCACTGACCACCACTGGGTTCACTATTCTCTGAGAAGTTTATCGACTACCCCTTAACCTATGTGGTATCACTTGACGCTGGAAAACCCTGTCCAGTGTAACAGAAGCTGATTTTTTCTTTCCCTGCAGTGCCAAAGGAATTTGATAGTATCCCTCCAAGACATTGCCCACTCTGTCCATAAAGTCCTTTAAATAAGAATTTGGGTAGGAGTTTGCCTTCTTTACAGCAGTGACTTTTCTAGAGTCTATGTAAGCATGAGCTGACCCATCAGGTTTAAGTATCAAGACCACCTGTGAATTCCAGCTGTCCTGACTAGGTTCAACTAAGCTGCCCTTCAGTATGCATTGTACCTCTTCTTCCACTTGGGCCTATTTGTCTGGACCTAAGCAACAAGGATGTTGTTTTAAAGGAATGCTTCCGCTATACCCACATCATGTGTGGCTAAGGTTGTGCATCCTGGCCTGTCCCTACAAACTTTTTGAAACATTGTGAAAACCCTGGTTAGGACTTCATGCCGTTTTGCCTCTAAGTGTAAAAGCCAATTGTTTAATTTTCCTAGTCATTCTGTATTCGCTAATCTGACAGCTGGAGGATCAATCTGAGAATTTCCTAGGCCTACTTCTGCCTCACTATCCTTTTCTTTCTTAACAGTCCCGATTACCTGACATACCTGTACTGGCTTATCCTCCTCCCTGCGGTAATATCGTTTGAGCAAATCAATGTGACATAACCGGCCCATCTTCTGGCGATCAGGGGTGGCAATCAAGTATTCTACCTCACCCACTCTTTTGATTACTCTATATGGGCTAGTAAACCATGCTTTTAATAGTTCTCGCTGTGACGGTAACAACACTAATACTTCATCCCCTGGTTTTATGGTAGGTTGTGGTTTTCCCACCATTTGACAGGTATGGCACGCCCTACAAAATTATCTCACATCCTTTGTATGACCTGGCCAGTAATAATGTTGGTTTATGTGTGATTTGATCTTCCGAATTCTCCTATATCCTGAAAAAGGAATGTTGTGTGCTAATCTTAAATACCCTTGTCGATATTTAGGTGGTACCACTATCTGTTCAACAACTGTCCAGTCTTCATCGGCAGGTCTATGAGGCGGTCTCCATTTCCTCCTCAAAACCCCATTTGCCATATAATAGCCTACCAGTACTTCTTTCGCCTCAGCTTCTGACAGAGCTGTCTGTGCTATTCAGTGCATCTCTGGATCAGCTTGCTGTGCTGCAATGATAGATGATCTGTTCAACAACTCATTTGGATTATCTAAATCTCCAAATAAGGTTTCAGATACTTGGCTATCTATTTGTGGTGCCCCTTTTACGTCCGACAATGGATCCTGTTTAGCCATTGCTTGGGTGACTACACATGCAGGAAATATTCCTGGAACTTGTATCTGTAATTGCTCTGTTTCCTTAGTTTCACTTGGTTCCTCTGTAATTATAGGAGAAACTGATAATTTTGATCCTGCCAAATCATTTCCTAGGAGTAGATCAATTCCCTTTACTGGTAAACTGTGGACCATACCTACAGTTACTATCACAGATATTAAGTCATTCTTTAGGTATGCTTTATACAAAGGCTTTATACATATGTACTCCCTGCCAATTCCATTAACTAAAACTTCAGTGTTCAAGGAGCTCTCTGGTGGAAACATTATACCTTTCCCCAGCAAGAGTATTTGGGTTGTTCCTGTGTCCCTGAGTATAATGATAGCTTTTCCTGCCTCACTTACAGGATGCGGAGTTACTCTCCCCTTTGACAAAAATTCATTATAACTTTCAGGTATTTTATTCTTAACCTCTACACTCCTTTCAGTTTTAGTATCTGGTTTCACAGCTGTCGTTAAAGCTATAGCTTGGTCTGCTATACTCTCAGTTAGACTCTTTTCCTCTGCACTAACTTTGTGTACCCCAATAAGTCCTAGGGGTTTACCTCACAATTTCCAGCATTCTGAATGCAGATGACCCATTTTGTGGCAATGATAACACTTTGGCTTGCGAACCTCACTTCTACCCTCAGCACCTTCCTTTCTGACCTGAGGAGGTGATCCTGGGACATTCCTAGCTGTTCCTTCTTGTCCCCGGCTGCTTGCCTTCCTTTCACTCTCCCACTTTCTATCCTTCTCGGGTTTATTGTGGTGACGGACAAAATAGGTTGGTTTATTCACATGCTCAACATCAGCAGCAATTTCCACTGCTTGCCTAGCTTTCCAAACTTTCAGGTTATCTATATTAGTTCTCACTACTGAAGGAATGGAATTTTTAAATTCCTCCAAGAGAATCAACTCTCAAAGGTTCTCATATGTGGTTTCTATCTTTAATGCCTGTATCCAATGATCACCTACTTCACCCTCTCAAATTCTAAATGTGTCTGCCCAGCCAATCTCCGTAAGTTCCTAAACTTCTGATGGTAAGCTTCAGGGACTAATTCATACGCAACGAGAATAGCCTTTTTTGCCAGCTAATAATCTGCAGAAGCCACTTCAGGAAGCTTGGCATAAGCTTCACGAGCTCTGCCTCCAGCTTGCCCTGCATGAGCAATGTCCAGCTTTCTTTCGGCCATTTCATCTGTTTGGCTATTTTTTCAAACGATATGAAAAATGCCTCCATGTGCCTTTCCTCAAACTTAGGAAGAGCCTGTATAAATTTAAACAACTTTTCACTGGGTCCTGATCTAAATTCAGATTCTTCCTGATCCAAATTTTCCCTGGATTCAAGATTACCCTTTAGTCTTAGTTCCATCTTTTATAACTTAAATTCCCTCTCTTTCTCCCTTTCCTCTTTCTGGAATTCAAGCTTAAGTCTTTCCAATGCTATTGCTGTTTCTTTTTCCCTTTCCTCTTTTTCCAATTCAAGTTTTCTTAATTCTTGTTCTGCCTCAAGTTTTTTCATTTCTAACTGAATCCTAGCCAGTACCATTGCATCACTCTCTGACCTACTACCTTCTTGTCTCTCATATTCCCATATTCCCTTTCTTGTTCCGTGTATTCCCCTTCATCTTCATCATCATCATTATCTTCTTCGACTAATTCCAGATGTTCAGCTATTATGTCAATTATCTCTTCTTTTTTGGCATCTGATTTCAATTCCAACCCCAACTTTGCTGCCAATTATTTTAATTTGTTCTTATTTGAAGTTATCAAGTCACTCAGGGAAACATTCTGCTTTCCCAAAAACTCTGCTACTACCACTAATGCCATTACAATGGTATAGGCTGTACCTTATTATACAAGAGACCCGGTTCTTTTATTTCTTTGTAATTGGTGTTAGATTTAGATCCCAACAATCGAGTTTCCAATTGATATAATCCCAGACGCGAGAGAAATTAAATATGATGCCAAACACAAAACCCCAATTTAAATATGTTATCCCGGAGTCAAGTAATTAATATGATTCCAAATGTGAGCCACCTCCAAATTCGTCTGATTCTGATCCCAGACGCAAGCCACAAAATTAAATATGATTCAATCTAGGGTGAGCCCCCAATTAATATGATTCAATCTCATGGACGAGCCCCCAGTTAATATGTTATGACCGACCGCTCAAGTCAACGCCCCCAATTAAAATATAGGATTCTGATTGTGGTGGGAGAAATGCACTGTTGATTCAGTCCCGCTCTCCACAGATCGCCTAACATATCATTTTAAACTTTCTAAATTCCAAATAGCTAAAGGAATTGGTTATTTTCTTTTCAGAAATCTGGCTTGACATCAGAATTCTGAGAGTATAATAAATAGTTAGAATAAATATAATAAATGACATTAAATAAGCTGAGGGAGAGCGTTCTTTTCCTTCAGTACATGCTGGCTGACAGTCTGTGTCTGTCTCTGTTAACTGTGTCTCAAAAGCTAGTTTTTCAACCAGTTTCAAATGTCAATCAGCAACAATGCTCAGTCTCTGAGTGGCTGTATCCTGGGGCATGCATTCTTTGACTCAGTCTCTGGAGTTTGTTGCCCTAAAGCAGTACTGCTCCTTTTCCAGCCTTAAAGGCACACCGCATTCTTCCCAGAAAAAAAATACAGGATCATGACAACAGACAAATACAACTGCTGGGATTTGCTAAGGTTAAGGCTAATTACGATTTTATTGTTGAATTTTGCTATACCTATTGAAAACCAAAATGGCTTTGTCAGTTGCTTCGACCTTTCTGGAGAGGGAAGATTTATCCCTGATTGATTTGCAAAACTTAACCAAGTCTAGGCTAATAGCATTGGCAGAAAAGTTGGAGTTAGAGTTAAATGCAGGGGCTAGGAAATCAGACATAATTGAGGTAATAGCACAGCATTTAAAATTGGAAGAAGGAAAAGGCAATCCAGATGGTAATTCAGTTGAAATTAGCTCGAATTAAGTTGCAGATGAAGCAGCTGGAACAGGAAAAAGAAATGAGAAAACTTGAACTTGAAAAAGAAGCACTTCAGAGAGAAAAAATAGGAAAAAGAAAGAGCAAGAGAAAGAGAGGAAAAGGAAAAAGAAAGAACATTTCAGAAGCTGGAACTAGAATGACAAAGGGAAAGAGAAAAGGAAAAAGAAGAGAGGCAGGAGAGAGAAAGGGCAAAAGAAAGAGAAGAAAGAGCATTCCAATTAAAATGGCTGGAACTAAAACAAAAGGGTGGCCTTGACTCCAGGGAAAGTTCTGATGTGGAGCAATTTGACTCCAACACAGGACCTAATGGGGAGCTGTTTAAATTTGTGCACGTCCTCTCTAAGTTTGAGGAAAGGGACGTAGAGGCATTTTTCATTTCTTTTGAAAAGATAGCCAGACAGATGAAGTGGCCGAAGAAAATCTGGACATTGCTTATGCAAAACAGGTTGATGGGCAGAGGACATGAAGTTTATGCCATGCTTTCTGAGGAGGCTTCTGCAGATTATGAGGTGGCAAAAAAAAGGCTATTCTCGCTGCACATGAGTTGGTGCCTGAAGTTTGCAGGCAGAAATTTTGGAACCTCCAGAAACAGCCTGGGCAGACTTATATAGAATTTGGGAGGTAAAGCAAATTAACTTCGATCGTTGGATGCGGGCACTATAGGTAGAGGCCACCTATGAGACCCTTGCGGAAATAGTTCTCCTGGAGGAATTTAAAAATTCACTCCCTCTATTAGTAAGAACCCATGTAGAGAACCAGAAGATTTCAACAGTCAGACCGGCAGCTGAGATGGCTGATGATTATGAGCTTGTCCACAAGCCCAAATCTTTTTTCCATCACCCCCATAAACCCAAGAAATATAGAACGTGGGAGGGTGAAAGGAAGGCAAGTAGACAGGGATGAGAAGGGACAGCTGGGAACGTACCGGGATCTCCTCCTCAGGCTAGAAAGGAAGGTGCTGAAGGTGGAAGTGAGGTCTGCAAGCCTAAGTGTTTTGATTACCACAAGATGGATCACCTTTGTGCAGAATTTTGGAAGTTATGGGGTAAACCCATGGGACTTATTGGGGTACACAAGGCTAATGCAGAAAAAGGGACCCAGACCGAGGGTATGACATATCAAGCTGTAGCTATGACTACATCTCAAAGACCAAGTGAAAAAACACTGAGTGCAGGGAAGGTGAGCAAGATACCTGAGAGCTAAAGGGACTTCTTGTCAAAAGGAAAAGTAACTCCCAATCCCCCAAGTGAGGCAGGTAAACCTATAGTCATACTTAGGGATACAGGAGCCACCCAAACTCTTTTGCTGGGGAAGGGCATGACTTTTCCATCAGACAGCACATTAAATATCAAGGTTTTCATGAACTGTATTGGCAGGGAGTAGATAACTGTAGCTTTGTATCAGGTGTACCGGGAGTATGACCTCATGTCTGGAACGGTAACCATAGGAGTTGTCCATAGTTTGCCGTAGATGGAGTTGACCTACAGCTGGGGAATGATTTGACTGGAGTGAAGGTAGTAGCTTCAGCAGTAGCCACGGAAAGACCAACAGAAGTTAAAGAGACAGAGCAGTTGCAGGAAAAGGTTCCAGGAATTTTCCTTCATGTATAGTAACCAGAGCAATGGCTAAACAAATTGTATCGTCAGAGGTCAAATTGGCACCACGGACAGATATTTGGCTATCTGAAACTTTTTTGGAGGATTTGGATAATCCAAAGGAAATGTTCAGTAAGTCTCCTCTGATCAAGGCTCAGCAAGCCGATCCAGAGTTAAGTAAAGTGGCACAATTGGCTCAAATTGAAGCTGAAGTAGAGGGAGTTAGATTAGATTAGAGATACAGCACTGAAACAGGCCCTTTGGCCCACCGAGTCTGTGCCGAACATCAACCACCCATTTTATACTAATCCTACACTAATCCCATATTCCCAAACATCCCCACTTGTCCCTATATTTCCCTACCACCTACCTATACTAGTGACAATTTATAATGGCCAATTTACCTATCAACCTGCAAGTCTTTTGGCTTGTGGGAGGAAACCGGAGCACCCGGAGAAAACCCACGCAGACACAGGGAGAACTTGCAAACTCCACACAGGCAGTACCCGGAATCGAACCCGGGTCCCTGGAGCTGTGAGGCTGCGGTGCTAACCACTGCGCCACTGTGCCGCCCTGGAGTTCTGGAATGCTACTATATTAAAAATTGGATTCTGATGAGGAAGTGGAGACCTCCTCATAGACCTACAGATGAAGAAAGGATGGTGGTTCCCCAGATAGTGGTACTGCCCAAGTAGCACCAGGAAATAGTAAGAATAGCACATGCAATTCCTAAGGTGGGACATGTAGAGATCCAGAAGACCTAAGCACGTATAAGTCGGCATTTTTACTGGTCAGGTCTTCACAAGGATGTGGTGCCGTTTTGTAAAACATGTCATTCATACGTGCCAGATTGTGGGAAAGCCGCAACCTGCAATAAAACTGGCATCTCTCATTTCCAATAGCAGTTTTTGGGGAACCATCTAGTAGGACGTTGGTAATCTGTATGGGACCTTAACCGAAAACAAAAGAGAGATACTAATATATACTGACTATTATGGAGATGCATACTCAATTCTTAGAGACCATTCCCTTGAGAACAATTTCTGCTAAGGTAGTGGGAGAGATGTTAACCCAGTTCTTCACTCAATATGGATTACCCGTTGAGGTCCAGTTGCATCAGGGTTCCAATTTTATGTCTAAACATTTTCAGGAAGTTATGGATAATTTGGATATAACACAGTTAAAGTCTTCAGCATACCACCCACAGACACAAGGGGCTTTAGAATGGTACCATCAAACCCTCCAAACGATGATCAAGGCATACTGTCATGAATACCCCCACGATTGGGACAAAGGGCTGGAATTTCTTTTGTTTTCCACTAGGGAGTCACCTCATGAGTCTACCAGTTTTAGACCTGTTGAATTAGTTTATGGTCATGAGGTAAGACGTCCTCTGAAATTAATCAAAGAAAGGTTTTTAGAACAGAGGGATGAACCTTCCATCTTAGATTATGTATCTGTGTTCCAGGAGCGGCTCACAAGAGCCTGCAAAGTGGCTCAGGAACACTTTACAGCTTCACAAACAAACATGAAAAATGGACAGACAAGCATGCCAAGACCCGTACATTTCAACCAGGGGATGATGTGTTTGTATTACTGACTTTACAGGGTGAACTGCTGCAAGCATGGTTCAGTGGACCATATAGAGCAGTCAAAAGGATTGGTGAAGTAAGTTATTTGATTGACACCCCAGATCGTCGGAAAAAGAATCGGCTGTGTCACATCAATATGTTGAAACAATATCACCACTGGGAGGAAGATAAGCAAGCACAAGTATGTCAGGTAGTAGGGACAGTGAAGGATAAAAGGGATTGTGAGGATGAGGCAGAAGGAGGCTTAGACAGTTCCCAAATTGAACCTCCTACTATCTGGTTAGCTAACAACGAATTGTTAGGGAGATTAGACACTTTGGGCTGAATTTTATGAGCGCGCCGCAAATTGCGGCAGCACGCTTTGATCTCGGCGGTCCGCTTGTGCAAATGCGCAGTCGCTGAGCCCCCACAATATTTCATGCGGGGAAACATTTAAATGGAGGGGGAGGAGCGTCTGCCCCCGATGACAGAGGGGGCGGCCGCTCTGTCCTGCTAATGGCATCCGGTGCCACCTCTCAACATCTCCTGAAAGAACTGCTCCAGAAGAATCCCAATGACAGCTGTCTATGTGCACCCGGACACCAGACCAAAAGTCATCAGGAACATTTCATATCATATCCTTTTTTTCTTCAAGAATTACCAAGTATTTGGCCAAATTATTTTGGATTTTGTAAAGTTGCTCTCTGCAAAGAATGCTGTTTTATTTTTTCTTTAACCTGTGTGTGTGTGTGTGTATGTGTGCATGTGTGTATGTGTGAAGAATATATATTTATACTTTCATATTTCACCCTGTGTGTTAATAAGCTTTGCATCTTTATTGAATAAGTCTTGTTTTATAATAAATTAACAATTTTGTTGTTTATTAAAGGATTGGTGGATTTATATTCTGAAACGGATAAATAGAAGCATTTAATTGGCCATATCCATAACTGGTTAAAATATTTTTAAATATATGTTGTGACCAGTGGAGTCGTGGGACTAGAGGGAGACAGTGCACTCCTCCAACCTCGGTCATAACACTACACTGAAAGGAAAACTTTGATTAATTGTAATGGCTATATCCTTCTCAAAAGATTTGCTTCACAGCTCATGCAAAATGGACAAAAATTAAGAAAACAATTAGCAGCCTGTTTCTATTTCTTTTTCAAAAGTCACAAAGATATTAAGAACAAAAGAGTATTCTGACATTAACGAACTTTCAAGTTGGGAGACAAAAGCTGAACTCCAGTACCCAGCCAGACACCTGTTACAAAATACTGTGGGAATAAAATATTCAGAATATGTTCTTCCTCTGGAGAAGTGGGTATTATGTCTCCAGTTGTTTTCTGGTTCCCATATGTTAAAAATAATCACATTTTAGACTTGGACAGGCGAGAGTCTTTGTTTATTCCATCCACCCTCCATGCTGCCTGGCATAGGACTGCCCCAGGCTGGTTTCCTGTTACACGCCACATGACTCTCCAGTGCAGCCGTGAATGTGGCTGCCCCAGGACACTTACATATAATAATTAGTTCCTAGCACTTTACAGATGGTGTAACAATATATAACAGTGGGAAATGTCTATCTTTATTTCAGCCATGAGTGCTTGCATAGGCACAGCAAGGAAGATCAACAAAAGGAGTTTAAAAATCCTGATGAATGATTACAGACAAAATAAAGATTTTCAGATTAGACAGTAGTTTAATCCATTTGACTGTAAATATGCCAAACATTCAGGCAGCTGAATTTTTTTGATATTTGTCTTCCTTCTGCAGGGTGCTTGTACCAACTGTTCCTGTCTAGCTTCCTGTATAAAGTGTAAAATGCTCAGTCAAAGGGTTAGTTCTTCGAAGTGCACAGTAAGCTGAATGTTCAGTAATGATATAAAAGGACTGGATGTACTTACTGTTTTTCATTAGTCAAAACTCAGCTCGATGTTAAACCATAACCAATCTGCCCTTTCAGGTAGGCGCTAAAAATCCCATGGTACTATTTGTCGAAGAGCAGGGGAGTTCTCCTTGTGTCCTGGACAATATTTATCCCTCAACCAACTTCATTAGAATATCTGGATGTTCATCTCATTGCTGTTAGTTGGATCTTGCTATGTTCAAATTGACTGTTATGTTTTCCTACATTGCAGCAGTGACCAAACTTCAAAAGAACTTAATTTGCTGCTTTAAGACATCTTGCGGTCATGAAAGATGCTATATAAATGCAAGTTCTTTTGTTTTTTATAATGAACCTGTAAAATCAAAAGCGAGGAGTGCTGCTTTTAACTAGGATTCTTCCCATGCAGAGACAGTCACTTGGGCAACCTCCTGTCCTGAATCCAAAGTCTTGCTCATGATTGCCTTGAAATATATAGCTGCCTGGCTCTTTTGTCTTTGCTCCTGCCTTTCATTCTTACTACTTGCCAATTACAGCATGGAAATATATTTACTCAAATGTTTGAGTATATCCAATTTATGTGCTGTTATTCAGAGGATCTATCTGCTGCCCATTTTACTGTTTAATATTTGTCATGGATGGCCTCTATTAACACTTTTGAACTATTTTTAGTCACATTGAGTTTTTCAGTTCAGTTACCAACAGGAGAAATTTCACCCACCAGATTGATTGTTATTCTGGGACATTATCTTTGAACGGGATGTCAATGTAGAACAGGAGTGTCAAGATCACTTTATATGGTGGGTCTGATCCGATATCCCGGCACTTGATATGAGTCACATTCAGCAGTAGAGGGGGGTCCAAGAGTTACAGTAGCAGCAAAGAGGTCCAGCAGCTCTCCAGAGTCACTGTATCAGTGAAAGCAGTACAAGCACGGCTGGCAGTGCTTTAAAGGTGGCACCAGCTCCTGCATTCAGGTCATCTAATGCCACCATCAGTGCCTCGAAGCCCGTCCCCATCCTGCAATAGAATGGGCCCCACACCACAGTTGTCTTAATTGGCTGGATGCCGCATGATTGCGGTCGGCTTGCTGTACACATGAAATGCAACAATAGCACCCACTTCTGATGCTGCCACTGGGACCCACGATGGGCTGACAAAATTCAGCCCATTAATTCACTTTCAGCAATTATTTTCTTTGTATTGCGTTAAATAGCAGATGCTGGGCTCACATTGGCAATGAGATTGCATTACAGAGACAAATACATTATTCTAACCTACTAAACAGAACTGGGCTAGGATGCTCGAGTGATGCTTCTCAACTGCAACTTTGCTTGGTGGGTGGTGGGTGCTGGGAGAAGGGTTGTAGTTACTAGAGACTAGCAGCAGGTCCATTAGATAACTGCTTGAGGCTGAAGGTTTAACGGCTGCTGCCTGCTTGCATTCTGCTGGTCAACCATACTATTATGAAGGCGACAGGGTACTGATGTGCACTGGGCAGCTTCTTCTCATAAAGTCACGTAATCTCCATTTGTTGATCCGATGCAGGCAGCTACACAAATCTACTTCCCAAATTTCCCGAGGGAAAGCAACCTTATACGAAGAAAGTCTTTTAGATTGGAAAACCATGTGGGATTCTATTGAATTGCACAGGCATTCTATAAGAGTAAGTGTAGCAGGTAGTGCTTCTGAATTCTTCATTGAAACTTTTTGCTATCACCCTGTTTACTCAAAGAACTATAGTACCATTGCTGTAATGAGAAATGAAAAAAGTTAATTAAAAGGCTTGTTTTCATTTCTGCCAAATCCGCTACAAGTAACTTATGATGCAAATCAGGTAGAAAAGTTACAAAGTGTTACAATCGAGGCAGGAGGAGTGCACTGTCTCTTCTAGTTCTTCACAGGCCACAACATATATTTAAATGTTTACCTGGTTACCGATATGGTCAATCATATACTTTACTCTTTATCCCAGAATAAAATACACCAACCAGGTTTCTTTAATAAACAACGAAATTATCAGTTTATTATCAAACAAGAGTTATCCAGTAAAAAAGCAAAGCATTAACACACAGATTGAAATATGAAAGTTCCCTTTTTAAATACTCCCCACATACACACTCACACACACTGGTTAAAGAGAAAAAAAATAAAGACATTTTCTCTGCAGAGCTCTTTTACAAAAAAACAGACGATAAAAGAATACTTTGGCCAAATACTTGTTAATTTATGAAGAAAACAGATGAGATATATTGTGTCCCAAAATGGCATACTGTCTGGGATCTGAGAACACGTAGATGGGTCACTGGGATCTTTTCTAGAGCAGTTCTTTTCAGGCAGCCTCGAGAATTAATCCCGCAGATTTTTCCAGCTTCTGAGGAGAAGTGCGACATTGGGGTTTTAGTTCCCATACACTGGATCATTGCAGGGTTTCACAGAGCCAGGAGGAAAGAGATAAGCTGGGTGTTTTTTTAATTTGTGGGATGTGGGCATCACTGACTAGGCCAGCATTTGTTGCCCATCCTTCAATGCCCTTGAACTGAATAGCTTGCTTGGCCATTTCAGATGTCATTTTAAGAGTCAATCACATTGCTGTGGGTCTGGAGTCACATGTAGGCCAAACCAGGTAAGGATGACAGATTTCCTTCCCTAAAGGACATTAGTGAACCAGATGGGTTTTTAACAACAATCGACAATGGTTTCATGGTTATCTTTAGACAAGCTTTTAATTCCTGATTTATTAATTGAATTCAAATTCCACCTTCTGCTGTGGTGGGATTTGAACCCAGGTTTCCAGAGAAATACCCTGGGTCTTTGGGTTACTAGTCCTGTGACAATATCACTATGCCACCGCCTCCCATTCAACAACATTAACATTAACAAAAATGAAATGTAAATTAACTTACCTGCAGGCAGCGGACCTTTCGCATCGATTTTACGGCTGCCATTCGTCCATTGCGCATGGAGTTCTGAGGCGGGAACCTGGTGGTGAGGGGGGAGGAATAAAATTTTCAGGGCGGGAGGGGTGGGGGAGTGGGTAAATCACTTTTTATTGGATGTGGGGATGGTGGGAAGGGGTTGAAGGGCAAAAGTTAGAAGGTTGGGGGGGATGTTCAGGTAGGGAAAAGGCAAGTGTTGGTCATATCGGGCACTGAAATGATCATTGGGGGGGGGTGGGGGTTGGGAAAGGGCCTCCATATTTTTATTGTCTGTTTATTAAAATTTCAGATTACGTTTCCTTTAAAAATTAAAACTTCATCTAAGGGCTTAAAGCCCTTTAAAAATGGCACCGGTGGCGCCGGATGCCGTTGCTGGGGAAGCAGTAGCCAGCCCCTCCATGTCATCGGGGGCGGCCGCTCCACGCCCTCTATTAAATGAGCCCCCGTGCGTAATATTGTGGGGGCTCAAGGACGGTGCATCAGCGTGGGATGCACACCGCCATCAGAGTGCGCCACTGCCAACTGCGGCGCACTCGTAAAATTCAGCCCAACATCTCAGAAGTGAAATCCACTCTTTACCCTCATAAATCGAAACCTGTCACTTCTCTGTAACCATCTCCCCAAGTCACCAAGGTTTCTGATGTTTATTGAGCTTAAGCCATGTGATATCCAATAAAGGTTTGTTTTCAAACAAGACCTCTCAGTGACTCTTGTAAAAACATCCATGGAGTCTTTTCAGTTTTCCTAAATGAATGTCCATAATTCAAACACATGAATCCTCAAATAAAGTTTTAAAAAGTAGAAGCACTTTCTTAACACCTCCGCCCTTGGAGGAATGAAATGCCATTTTTAATTGCATTTCATTACAATGTATGGAAAAACAGAAGATCAAAAAATATTATAACACATTTGCCCACTCATTCTCATTTACTCTGTACCTGTAGCTAATACAGTTCTGCTTTGTACCATCTCTGCACTCAAATAAATCAAAGCAAAGTTAAATCCTAGACAAAGTATCCATTATTACATTATGTTGCCCCTCAATGTGAATAATCTTTAAGTGATAAGTTTGCAATAGTAAACTCCATCAGAATAGTTTGGCTTTCTGGTTTCTGAGATTTTTCACAAAGGCTTGGGAGTTATAATCATTATATACCAGTGTGTCTCTATAGTTGTGGCGGACATATACTTCAAAATGCTTAATATCTAGTAATAAGCCCAGGGTTTCATTTTCCACTGTTGAGTATCTCTTTTTGGTGTCGATTTAGTTTTTTGGTAAAGTATTCAACTGGCTTTTCTATGCCTGATTCATTGTCTTATAACAGGACTGCACCGATCCCCAGATCGCTGGCATCAATTGTTACCTTGAAGGGCTTAGTGAAATTTGGGGCAGCCAACACTGGTTCATTAATCAAAATGGCTATCAGCCTCTCAAAAGATGGTTGTCACTCTCCTGACCACACTGCTTTGGCTTTGTTTTTTTGTAGCAAATCTGTCAGTGGAGCTGCTATAGTATTAAAACTTGGTACAAACTTGCAGTAAAAACCACACATCCCCAAAAACATCATGATTTCTCGCTTAGTCTTAGGGTTAAGGAACTCCACCAATGCTTGTACTTTTGCTGTTCTTAGCAACACTTGTCCTTGCCTTACTATATGCCCGAAGTAGGTTACCCTCGCTTTTGCAAATTCACTTTTGGCAAGGTTTATCACCAAATCAGCCGATTGTAATTTTCTAAACAGAGCTTCTAGTTGTTCCAAGTGGTCCTTCCAAGTGTCACTGTATACCAGCACATTATCAAGGTAGACCACACAGTTAGGAACATTGGCTACCACTTGGTTCATTAGTCTCTGAAAAGTGATTGGGGCATTTTTTAGCCTGAATGGCATCACTCAGCATTGGAAAAGACTGTCTGGTGTGACAAAGGCCGACATTTCTTTAGCTTGGGGTGTTAAAGGAACTTGCCAGTATCCCTTTAACCAATCTATTTTTGTAAGAAACGTGGCACTGCCTATTAAAGGCCCGCTACCTGGCCCGAACCCGACGGGACCCGACGACATGTGTCGGGTTTGGGTCGGGTCGCACTTCCAGGTCCGGCTTTCGGGCTCGGGTTGGGTTGGACCGAGTCCAGGTGGGGCCGGGTCTGGTTCGGGCCAGATCTGGGTCGGACACAGTCCCACAGTATTACCATTTGCTCTGCTGGGAAGTTGAGTTTAGTAAGTATCAAAAGTTGAAAAGCCTGCCTGAGCTGGGAGTCCGGGACATCAAGGAGGGAAACTCTGAGTCTGCACAGTGAGCGACTCTTTTGTTGCTTATCTGCACAACCTGAAAAAGTGAAAAACAGATTTGGAATCGGAAGTTAGGTAAGGTCAACATTCCGGTGGTCAGGTCAGGCTTGGGTCGTGCGTGGGTCGGGTTGGGCGGGGAAAAAATGGAAGGACTTGGGCTTGCGTCCGATGTGGTTCTGTCGGGTTCTTGTCGGGGTTTTTTTTCCTGACCTGAGCAGGCCTTTACTGCCCATTCTGTCAATAGAGTCTTCCAAAAATATTTTTTTTTATTTAAAAAAATAGAAGCAATTTATAACAAAGGGTGGTTAAGGGTTGATCTGGAGGATTAAGACTTAAGGGCAGTAGCTCCGTCTCCTCAACTGTTGTTGATAAAAATGAAGAAAAATTTGCATTTATATAGCACCTTTCATGACCTCAGGATGTTTCAAAGTACTTTACAGCCTTTTTTAAGTGTAGTTACTGTTGTAACGGAGAAAACACGGCAGCCAACTTGTGCACAGCAAGCTCCCACTAACAGCAATGTGATCATGACTGGATAATCTGGTTTTGTTGTTGGTGGTGGGCTAAGTATGCTTTTCTTCAAAATAGTGCCCTGGGATCTTACACATCCAACTGAGAGGGCAAGCATGGTTTTGGTTTAACATCTCAACTAAAAGACAGCACCTCTGACAGTGCAGCACTGAAGTGTCAGCCTAGACTTTTGTGCTCAAGTCTCTGGAGTAGGACTTGAGCTCACAATCTTTTTAACTCAGGAGAGTGCCACCACTGAGCCACAGCTGATACCTATTATTGGCACCTGATATTGCTTCTATGAAAACAGCCAATGCAATCCTTTTCTTTTCCAGTCTGGAAAGCATTGCTTTTGGATTGTGCTTCAACTTGACCAGGAAATGGCAACCTTTTCCCAGGCATTTAAGTGGTTTAGAGCCTGAAATCATGATCTTTTAGTTGGTCTTAAAGCACTCAAATGTTTTGACCCTCCTCTGGTGTCCCTTTTGTCAGAGTAATAGATAAAATTCAATAGTAATAGGATTAGTCTACAATAAATGCTTACAAATTATAGTGGGCTTCAAAAGGCATAAAAACCCAATTTAACAGGCACTTTGGTGCAGATACTTGTAGTGAGGTTCTTACATTAAAGATTAAGGCCTAAGAACTACACTGTGTGAATTTTAATAAACAAGTGCTTAATATGTGCATATCAAATTCCCTTTCCCACTATATTAATATTTAAAATTAATAGGTTAATGCTTCAGTGGGCAAAAAAAATTCATATGAATGCATTAGCCATTTGTATGCTAATATTCATAATTTAAAAGATTAAGGGAAAGAATTATAAACCAGAAGCATTTTGACACAAAGGAACATAATTTCCACCACCCTCCCCTGCCCCAAACACCTGGGAACACTCAGTTATAGGCACAAAGGTGAGGAAAAAAGGAACAGTGATTCATGATGCTGGGTTTCTACTCCCTTTACATTGTCAGGTTTTCCAGGGCTTCTTCTGAAGAAGCCTGGAGTGCCTTCACCGACAATAGGCACATGCATTATAATACAATGGAAATGAGGTGGGAGGGGCCTAACAGTGCTTCCTGCACCATTTGCCTCTGGAAATGCTGGTTGTGCATCCACTTTGAAAGGTGCCTGAAGAAGATACCTTTAACTCTTCTGCCTGCCCACCCTGCCGCCCCTACCCCTACCTCAGCTCAGAGTATCTAAGAGGGACTGGCAACAAGAAAGGGAACTGTCATTTTCTTCCCAGAGAAACACAACAGAGAGCTCCACAGGCACCTACCATTACTGTTGCTTCAGGCCACCATGGGGAGTGGGCCTTTGGGTTCACGATGCCTGACGAGTGCTTTGGTACAGTGCAGGGGTGGGGGTTGGTGGGTGAAATGAAATACAGGGCTGATGTGCTTTGCTCCTGAATGGCTCAGCTGGTGAATGTGAAGCTGTGCCATACTGAGCCATACAGAAAAGAATAGTTCCAATTCTATATCTAATGTTTGCTAACCTAACCAATTTCAACCACAGCAGTGATATCGGAGTTACAATTGGCCTCTGCATCCGTAAACTAGAGAAGGGAAGGGTTAGATGGAAAATGTGTGTTGTGGAGTATAGGATTGAGTTTAACTATAATTATTCGCTCCCTTCCCGACAACTGAAAAGTCTGCCAATGCCCACTGTCTGAACTCACATGGATAATGGCATTTGGGCAGCTAAGGTACCAAAGGGCAACTGATAGTCGTGGAATCGTACTCCACCATGAGAAGAGGTGAGAAAAAAGGGAGGTTGAAATGGGATCTTTGGAATAATGTTTGTTTCACGTTAAATTAAGGCCCAGGGAACATTAAAAACTAATTGCCACCATAATATGGGAGAAAGGGCTGGGTTAATTTTAAGCTTCCTGCTAAGTGTGAAAACTGAAAAGGAACTTATAACTATTTTCTGAGTAAAAGAACATCACAAAAATTAATTAGTAGAAAATAAATATGAGCTGATTGTGTGTTATCTACCTCCTTTTTTCCAATTTTTGGGTAAAACCATCACAGAGACTTGTTTTTACTAATGTACCACACATTGTCACTGATAAGATCTTTAAGAAATCATGAATATGCTCACTGACCACAAAAATCTGAAATTTTAATGGTTCCACATTTGTTCTTTAAGAGCTATTTCATTCAGAACATTTTTAAGGTTCAACCACAATATACTCTGCTCACAAAGCTGGGTAAATGGAGCCAGTCACTCCATGGCCCACTGAATTTAAATGGATGAGACTAACCCTCCCACTCCATTTCCCCAACTTCCTTCCCAATCCTGACCCTAATTGATGTTCTCCCTACGTAATTGATCGAGCAGTGGTATGAGCAGCACAGTGGTATCCTTGGAGTGGACACCATATTGAGGAGGCTATTTTCTTTCCTGGAGCTGAAGGTGGGCTAACGTACCCCAATTTTATTAGTTTGGTGCTCCAGGAATTTTGTGAAGACTCTTTCTGATCTGTTTACTCAGCTCTGCAGGAGGTACAGTTGCAGACCAGGACCATGGCTTTCCCAATGGGAATTGTTTGATTCCTATGTTTTGAGGGGGAGGAGACAGATAAGAAGTTGGAAGATGTTACCTTCGAGGCTCAGAAGTGAGGTGTCACAAACAGTCTATGCACAAAAATACTTCTTACAGACCAAGAAGGCCTTAGATTTCTCTGCACATCACTACCTCAGAAGACTGTACTTCTCCTGAAGTCTACTGGGGAAATGCAACAGCTGCTGGATGAAGAGCAGCAGCCCAATTCCACCAGGAGAATCACATTATCCATACCAGCCAAATTCACCAATTTCTTGAATAATTTTTGCAACTGGATGTTTCCAAGCAGCATCTGGTGTTCTTTGTGACATTAGTTAGTCAGCAGCTCATCACTGCATAAAGAAGCCACTGATATTTTCTTTCTGTGGGTCACACACTTCATGTTCCCAATGGAACTTGAGAAATGAAGAGGGAGCTATGCAATTCCAGAGACTGGCAGGGTTCCCGCAGGTGCAAGGAGAAATTGACAGTGCATGTGCCACTGAAAACTCCATAAAACAACTCCTCAATTTCATGGACATGGAAATCTTTCATTTCATGAATGTGTGGCTGTAGTGTGATACTAATCACCTTATTTTGCACGTAAATACCTGCTCTCCAGGAAACATGTCATGACAATTATATTTGGTGGTAATTTACATTGCCAGGATTGATGATTCAAAGCCATGTATCAGGGTGGTTGATTGGTGATCAGCACTGTTCCCTACAGTCAGGGTTTATGACTCCAATAAGGTTTCTGCAGACAGAGGGGTACAAATGATACAAAGAGGTCCATATCACTACAAGAAGTGTCGTATTGGAAACAGTAGAAATTCTGAAGACCTGTCTTAGCTGCAGAGATGAGCATGGTGGATCCAAGTGGAACAGCACAATGAGAATTTACAGAATAATTGTAGCTTGCTGTGTACTACTTAATATTGCCATGAAGAAAGGCTTTGAGGCTTTTATGGCGTTTGCGTTACCACTTTCCAACATGCTGGATTGAGTAGTTTCTTTTCATTTCTAAACTACTTTAGGTGCTATGTTTACTTATGATTAATATTAATAAAGTAATTATGAATATTAACTGGAAAAAATTTGAGTGTTCTCGTTTGCGGGCATGGGAGGGGCACAATTCATGATTATCTTGTGCCCTGTCCCATTGAGGCAGGCAGCACACAAACTTTGTGCTGCTTCCACACTTCAATGATTTCAGCATGCAGCCCAGTGCTGAATGTGCTTGTGGTTGGTGGGGGTGGGTTGTGGGGGGTGGCGGTGTCCAGCAGTATGAGTGAATAGCACATGTTGCTTCTAGCCTGCATGTCTTAAATGCAACCTGCCCCTCTTAAAGGGTAGCTGCACTCATTATTCAGAAGCTGTTGCTGACAGTGGAGGAAGTGGCTACAAGGACAAGCACACCAAATGGAGAAGCAGAGCAGAGACAGAGGGGGCTCCCTGGTTTTCCAATGTAGTGCTGGAGGCATTAGTACAGGAGATGGAACCAAAGAGAGAAGAAATGTTTCCACAGGGGGCCAGGAGGGTCTCAAGGCACGCTCTGACAAGGGAATGGGAGCAAGTGGTTAGAGAGGCTCATTCCTGTCAACGAATCCTCAATCCATGCTAATGGGTTGGAATCCTTCCATCTATGAAAGATGATGGACATGCAGCAAACAATCCATTTAGTTGCGGTGTCTTCTCTTGGTGCACCTTTGCTGATGGCTGTGAAGGCCAATCCTCGACAGGCAGGTTCTGCCACATGTGCTGCACTTGAAGCTGCCAAGCAACGCTGTGAGTTGTTTTTGACGTCGGCGCCTGTTGCCAAGCTAGTATAGCAACTGGTCATCATGGTAGTGCACACCAGTCCACAGGATGTGTCACCATTTCCCTCTTTCACCAGCTAGTGGCTCCCAAGTGCGATAGTCGACATTTAGGGCCTTCATGTCACATTTGCAAGCATCCTTGAAGTGGAGCTTTGGGTGCCCCACTGATCATCTGGCCCTGGCTACCTCACCATACAGAAGATCCTTGGGTATGTGACCGTCTTCCATCCTGCTGATGTGTCCAATCCACCGAAGCTGCTTCTGTTTGATTAGTGCCAACTCACTTGGGAGCTCTGCCTTTGAAAGGATTGTCACATTTGTGATTTTGCCCTGCCAGGATATACCCCATGCTAATACGTTACCCCAATCCCATGGCACCTAATTTTGTGCAATAATGTCTTGTGCGAAATTATCCATTTTGGTAGGAAAACAGAAAAAAATGAAAAATAGAAAAGCAGAATATTTTGAAATGGTGAGAGAATGGGAAATGTTGGTATTCAGTGGGACCTGGGTTTTCTTGCATATGAATCACAGAAAGTTAACATGCAGATACAACACGGAATTAGGAAGGCAAATAGTATGTTAGCCTTTATTACAAAGGCATTAGAATATAAGAAAAAGGAAGTTTTACTGTAATTGTATAGGGCATTGGTGGGGCTACATCTCGAGTACTGAGTACAGCTTTGGTCTCCTTAGCTAAGGAAGGACATATTTGCCTTAGAGGAGTGCAACGAAGGTTCACTAGACTGATTCCTGGAATGAGAGGATTGTCCTATGAGGAGAGATTGAGCAGATGAGGCCTATATTTCCTAGAGTTACAAAGAATGAGAGCTGATCTATTAGAAACATAAAATTCTTAAGGGGCTTGAGAGGGTAGATGCTGGGGGTATGTTTCCCCAGGCTGGGGAGTCTAGTTTCAAAATAGGGGTCAGCCATTTAGGACTGAGATGAGAAATTTCTTCACTCAAAGGGTTATGAATCTTTGGAATTTGTCAGCTCAGAGAGCTATGGATGCTCAGTTGTTGAGTATATTCAAGACAGAGATCAATAGATTTTTGGGTACTAAAGGAATTAAGGGGGGATATAGTGCGGGAAGGTGGCGTTGAGATAGCTGATTAGCCATGATCTTATTGAATAATGGAGCAGGCTTGAATGGCTGCATGGCCTAGTCCTGTTCTTATCTCTCATGCTCTTATATACAACCCTCCCCTTCTGCATTTCTGATTTCAGATAACCAAGACCTGCTGCCTGGCCAGCCACTGTAGCCTCATGAGGAATGGCGAGAGCTGCACCAGGCCTCTGATGAAGAAGCACAGCCACCAGCTCAAACATTGGCACTGCATGCACCTTAGACAGTAATACTGAATTGGGCATGAATAGGCTACAATCAGGCCGGGGTAAAGGGCCATTCATGTGCCAGCTCCCCGGAAGGTGAGGCCACAGATGAGTTCTACTGCAAAAGACTCAGATGAGGGCTTTAATGGGGCAGCGTATGGGAGAACACTGATGAGGATGCACACCATGATGGAATAGAACCTGTTGTCACTGTCAAAGAGCATGGAGAAGTCTGGCTGCAACTTTGTACAGTGCTTTACATGGTCAGGTGGTGGAGGGGAATCATGAACCTTGTGTATAGAGAGTATCCCTTGTCACCAAGCAGCCAGACTTTGGTTCTTCGTGCTGGCCTGAAGATGGCAAATCAGTAGACTGCCTCAGGATGAAAGAGCCATGCTGCTGCCAGGATAATTGGCATTCACCTACACAATGTACTGTGCATGGTCGCACACCAACTGCACTTTGATGAAGTGGTAGCCCTTGCAGTTTCGGTATAGTTCCCTGTTTACGTATGAGGCTCGCAGATCCATTTGAGTGCAGTCAATGGCTCCCCGGACCACGAGGAATCCCGCCACCCTAGCAAATCCAGTTGCCTGCTCTCTCTCTCTCTCTGTCTGGTTAGAGAGAAGACTATGAAGTGCCCTTTCCTGGCATACAGGGCAGTGGTCAGATGCAATAATGGATTGCAAACTGGGAAATTTTGGCTATGTAGCTTGCTCCCGCTTGGAAGGATCTGCTTGAGTAGGAGTTGAGGGAGACAGGTGGGCAATTGGCAGTGCTGTCTTCACTCTGCTGTGTGGCTGGAGGTTGGTGGAGGTGGCACAGCTCGTTGACCATCTATTTGGTGAATTGTAGGCATCTCACACATTGCTCCTGGCTGCAGTGGAGGTAGGAGAAGTGCTCCGTGCAAACCTTGTGGGGATGGGGTACAGCCTTTTATTGAGAGCTCTCCTCTTTTTCCCTATGTGCACAACTTCCTTTCTCTGCAGGCTGTGTTCCATGTCCCTATCATGTTGCAACCCAAGAGGGTCTGCAGCTATAGCCCCATAACTTTAGCAGGCTTTCTGTGCACAGAGCAGAAAACTTCTCTGACTTCCCTATCAGGATGCAGCAACATTCCCTTCAAAATCCAACAAGTCACCAAAACTCCTCCAAGAACACACCATTATGCTTCCACAAATTTTGCAAAAGCACCTTAACTACCAATTGGATGGTTATCCCTTTAAGTAACGTTAGTGGGCGGGGTCCCTCATGCAGCAGCTCAGCTGGGGGTGATTAACTTGACCTGCGTGGTCCAAAATGGCAGTACGAGTGTCAAATCAGCATTAGAGGCTGTATGACATCGATCTGCCCATTCAGCATGCGTGCAGCACGCTCATGGCACACTCATCCTAGCACCCTGTCAGAGCATGCTGCTTGGCCATGCCAGATGTGTCCTCCCCATCATTTTTGTAGTTTGGGGTTTCCATAGCGCTGGCATCAGTGGTGCCACCGAGCCTAATTTCGCAACCTGTGTTCTTTTTAAAACTGAGAAAAATGGTGAACAAAAAGTTTAACAGTTTGGACATTGCATCCATATCAGTCATGATCTGACATCTGTATCTGACAACCCCATTGTGACAGGTTCTGTCAGCTGAACATCTCTTGGGTATGGAAGAGGGGTAGTAAAGTGGAAAGAAGTGAGCTCCTATTGCATTAACACAAAGCAACACTAAGGTTGAAAATGACTAAGGAATCCATGACTAACTTTCCCACCTTTGCTGTTGTTTGAGAAACTCGAGAGATCAAACAATTATAACTGAAAGAGGGCAAGGGGAGTAACAGTTTAATTTTAATTCCAATGTCTTTTTGTTTCAATATTTCATGTTTCATATTGCCACTGAGCTTTCTTCTGAATATGTGACAATTTCCTAGCTATTGTCAGGAATCTTCCCAGTGGATATGTCCATCTGCTCCTGGCTTCACTTTCACTGACAATGCCAGCCTGACATTTCTGATGACTGTCTGCCAAGGTAACAGCTGGAGGAAGAGACCACTTTGGGTGGGCTATTAACAGCTGGAGATCGGGTTGTAAACACTTTGAAAAAATGTTTAAAATGGAATTAACTGTAGTTAAGAAAGTGCAGCCATTTGATAATTTGAAAAAAAAAGTCAGCCTTAGACAAAACTGAAGTTAATGCTCCGAGCAGAGAATTATTTTGTTTCCAGCATATACAAAACAGGCTTCAGAAAATGGGGAAGCATTTTGTTTAATTTATTCCTTTACCTGGTTACTTATCTTGTGGTCTCTTACCTTTATGCAACCTCATTTATCTTGAAGGCATGTAAATGGTCTCCAGCCTTCACATAGACTTTAGGTCGTGGGGATGTAAGGTGTGCGGTATCGGACCGGCCTGCCATTACACACCCTGCCTGATTTTTCCTTCCAATGACTTGGAAGATACCTGGAGTGGCCCTGAAGCTGAGGGGAGGGTGGTTTCATGTCTATCCAGCTGATGAATGCTTCAGTTGAAAGTTCCAACCTATCTGTATAAAATCATAGTCTAAGCATATGATTTTGTTATTCAAAATGTGCAGAAGATAATCTTGTCGCATAATGAGTCAGATGGATTGGAATATATTTTCTCACTTTTTAGTTTTCTTTCTTAACAGTTTGACTCAACTGGTAACAGTCTTTTCTTGTCAGAAAGATGTGGGTTCAAGCCTCACTTAAACACTTGAGCCTATAATCTCGGCTGATACTGCAGAATGGCAATGAGGGAGTGCCGTATTTTTGGAGGTTCCATTTATCAGATACAATGCCAAAATGAGATCCGATCTGTCTGCTGATGTGAATGTAAAAGATCCCACAGCACAATTCAAGTAGTTATCCTGACTGTTATGACCAGGTGAGCAATATGTCTAGGGGTCTCTTGCTGTCTCACCTGGTCTTATTGTAACAGGGTTTAATTTTAAACAAACTGTGCTTTGAGCTCTCCCTTTGTGCTTCCTTGTTCACAACTTTCCAATTATCAGGCAAATAACTGAGCACAAACAAGCTTTCTTTGGATTAAAGCAGAAAGATGAAATTTATTAAAACTTAAACTTAAACTCTAATACAGTTCACGCCTATGGATATACGTCGCCCTCAAGCTAGCATGCACATGCGATATAAACATGCAAAATAGGGACAGAAAAGAGCAGAAGAAAAGATAAGTAGAACAGTTTGAGGCAATATCTTGTTACTGTTTCTCGAGCTCGCAGTACTCCTTGATTGAAGATATGGTCTTGCGATTCGTTGGGGCCCAGTAATCTTCTTAAAACTTTGTTTACGTGGCAAACCCTTCTCTCTTTGAGTTTCACGTGTCTTCAATGGTTTCGGTTCCTTGAGAGATGAGCAGGCAGACAGACAGGCAGCCAGAAGAGGAGATGTTCTTGCTTCAGTTCCAGGAGCACACAGTGTACTCTCAGGCAATTCCTTTGTTTGGAAGTTCAAAAACTCAAAAAAGACTCCCAGGTTGCCCCGCAGGTTAGTCATGTGACTGGTTCCTTATATGGAAGAGTCTTTTCAACATCCTTTGTTGGAGGTTCAAATCCAAAAGCTGCAGCCAGCTAGACATGTGACTAGAACTGGTTTGACCACTTCTGTGTATTGGAGAAGCCACTGCTGGATCCCCATTGTGTCAACATTGCCTGTTACAATGGAAATGTCTTTCCGGTCAGGGCTTGCAATTTTAAGTTTTAATGTTTATGTGGCGAAATAATGTGTGCCTCAGTCTTGGCAGGTGGAGTTTGCCTGACATTGACCAATATTCATCCATTAACCCCCTCAATCCCACCAACCTAAATGGATTAACTGGTCATTCATCTAATTTGCTGTTTATGTGATATTGCTATGCGCAAAATTGGCTGTCACAGTTCTCTGCCTAACAACAGTGACTACACTTCAAAAGTCATTCCATGACTGTCAAGTGCTTTGGGACAATGATAAGGTGTAATGAATGCAAGTTTTTTTTATATGGGCTATAGTGCAACTGAAGTTCACTTGGAGACAATTTTCTATAGTCTTGATTTTCTAAATTTCTTGACAAAGTAGCTCAACATGCCTAACTGTATAAAATCATAATGTAAGTACTAAATAGTTTCAAAACAAAAATAGCGTGAAAAAATGAACCATTTAGTGATATGAACTGCAATTTCCTATGTAATTCTTCAGATTTAGTTCCTCATTATTTGAGGTTTTCATGAAACCAGAGTTCCACTCGTAACCTCAGTGCTGCTTAAACTAAGAAGGCAGCAAAAACTAGAATCCATTAATAAACAGGCCACAATGGTGCAGATACATAAATGTCATTTTAATCCATTCTCCCTGAAAATTGGCAGTGCAGCGTGTGGAGACCGACAGACACTACCTGCTAACCTGGCATCTCCATTTCATGGCATTTCAATTAGCTGAGCAGGGAAGAGATTCTAAAAATGAATAAAAAATATTACTACATCTGTGCCATATTAACAATCTTTTACCTGATTTTTCACTTCATTTGTTCCCATTTTGAAGTAACAAAAGATTGATTCCTTTTGGTACAATTTCCTTCTTACAGAATTGCATGGCTCCATCTTCCATTAATTGCATTTAAAAACACTTATTAAACCTGTTTTATTATTATTAGGAAGCCTAAATGAAGGGCAAGACACATGGTGCATGGCATTGCTGAGTGGTATCTTCTCCGCACCATTTCCAGCATTCCCAGGGTGTCTGTTATGTATTGATCTGGAATCTTAGAGTGGCACTTTGCATCATATTGTTGTACTTTGCAATAGGGGCAAAGGAGGCAGATCTGGTGGATTGCTAGTTGTTATTGCCATTCTGTTAGTTTTGTAATACTAATAAATAACTTATGCCAATCTCATCAGAACTCACCTTTTGAATAAAATACATATTTTTTCCATAGAAAAGCATGTTGGCATTAATCTTTACATCTGTTCAATTGATTTCTAAAAGGTAGCATTGTGGTGAGCCTTCCCCATCTAGATATATACATTCAGTGCTAAAGTATAATGCTAAAAGTAGAGTTTTGAAAAGAGTTAAAACTCTGAAAACAAGTTCAAACCCAGCCAGCCTTCTAATTCAAATTCAAACAACATTTGGAAAGTGGCCAGAATTGAGCAATGCAGCTAGCATTTGCAGTTAGCAAATATATTGAAGAGATTAGCAATTTAACTATAAACCCTTGGCTTGGCAGCTTAGAAACCCAATGAGCATTTCAAATGCCTCTAACTCCCTTTCACACTTAATTACTGGAATATTTGCATGGCTAAATATTCAAACAAAATCCCTTGGTATGAATGACTGTTAACAGCAGCTGCTTTTTATCCAAAATAAACTTTATTCAAAAAATTTGGAAAAGTACATTACATAACAGTTCAAATTTAACATTACATAAAGTGCAATGCAGTCCAGTGCCTTTCAATACAGTACGTGGCACTCTGAGGTGCCTTGCTGCATTTACAATTACATGTTATATTTATAATATACATTTACATTTCATATCAAAACATTCTCTGCTGCATACAATGGCTGCAAAACGAGATGACGGCTGAACAGAGGCCAAGGGGCCTTTGGTTCATCAGGTAACAAGCAGTGTTGGAATGCTGACAAAGACCCTTTCAGGTCAGGGTGGCCATGGCTTCTTAGTAAATACAATTTGGCCTGGACAAGATGGGTCAGATTAAGTTGCTGCAGTTGCAAAATCAAGGGTTAAGGCACTGTCAAAAATGTTTGTTGTGATTTTTTTTTGCATTATGATAAAACGTTATGATCAAAAAGCTGTCAAGTTTGATAAATACTAGTTGATTTGAAAAATACAACTTATTTGCTTTGATTTACAAACATACGAATTAAGAGCAGAAGTATACCATTTGGCCCCTCTAGCCTGCTCCGCCATTCAATAAGATCATGGCTGATCTGTGTGTCTCGAGTTCCACACTTCCATCTACCCCTGGTTAATGAATTCCTTTGTCTTATCATTCTAATATTATCTGCTTAGAATTCATAATTAGTTTTAAAGAAAGAAATAATTTATATACCTTCTTTCATGATCCCAGGACATCCCAAAGCACTTTACAGTCAATTAAGTTCATTTGAAGTGTAGACACTGATGTAATATTGGAAAAACAGCATCAAATGTGCATACAGAAAGCTCCCACAAAACAGCAATGAGATAAATAACCATATCATCTGTTTTTGGTGTTGGTTGTGGGATAAATGTTGTCCAGGAAATTGGGAAACTTCCCTGGTCCTCAGTTTCCCCCTCCACTATCTCTAAATTGTCAGACTGTTTGTCTGACATCCAGTATAGAATGAACAGAAATTTCATCCAACTAACTATTGTGAAGACCAAAGCCATTGTCTTCGGTCCCCACTACAAACTCTGTTCACTAGCCACCACTCAATTGCTGTCCCTGGCAACTGTCTAGGGCTGAACCAGACCATTGGTGTTGTATTTGACTCTGAGATCACTGTCCGAAATCACATCTGTTCCAAGACCACCTACTTCCACTTCTGCAACATCGCCTGACATCACCCTGCCTCAGCTCATCTGCTGCTGAAAGCCTCACCCATGCCTTTTGTTACCTCGAGACTTGACTACTCCAATGCTCTCCTGGCCAGCTTCCCATCTTCCATCCTCCATAAGCTTGAGCTGATCCAAAACTCTGTTGCTCATATCCTAACTTGCACCAAGACCCATTCAGTTATAAGTTTTGTGCTGTCTGAGCTACATTGGCTCCCGGTCCGACATTGCCTCAATTATAAAAGACTCATCCTTGTTTTCAAATCACTCCATAGCCATGCCCCTCACTAATTTCCACCAGCCCCAAACCCTTCGAGATCTCTGTGCTCCTCCAATTCTGGTCTCTTGCTTATCTCCGATGTAATGCTGAAGACTTGTGCTCTAGAACTAGACACGCCCCTAGCGAAGCTGTTCCAGTACAGATATAGCACTGGCATTTACACAACAAGATGGAAAGTTTCCCAGGTATGTCCTGTTCCCAAAAAGAAGATCCAATCCAATCCAATCCAGCCATGACAGCTCCATCAGCCTACTCTCACTCATCAGCAAAGCAATTGAAGGTGTCGTTAACAGTGCTATTAGGTGCCACTTACTCAACAAACCTGCTTGCCAATGTTCAGTTTGGCTTCCACCAGAGTTACTCAACTCCAGACCTCGCTACAGCCTTGGTCCAAACCTGGACAAAAAGAGCTTAATTCAAAAGGTGAGATGAATGTGGCATCAAGGCAGCATTTGACATCAAGGAGCCATAGTGAAATTGAAGTCAATAGGAATTGGGGGAAATCTCTCTATTGGTTGGCATCATACCTAGCACAAAGGAAGAAGAATGTTGTTGGAGGCCAATCATCTCAGCCCCAGGACATTGCTGCAGGAGTTCCTCAGGGCAGTGTCCTAGGCATTCACTCCATCATGAGGTCTGAAGTGGGGATGTTCGCTGATGATTGCACAGTGCTCAATTTAATTCATAATTCCTCAGATAATGAAGCAGTCCGTGCCTGCATGCAGCAAGACCTGGACAACATTCAGGCTTGGGCTGATAAATGCCAAGTGACATTTAGCCACACAAGTGTCAGGCAATGACCATCTCCAATAAGACAAATTCGAAGCACTTCCCCTTGACATTCAACAGCATTACCATTGCTGAATCCCCCACCATCAACATCCTGGGGGTTACCATTGACCAGAAACTTAACTGGACCAGCCACAAAATACTGTGGCTACAAGAGCAGGCCAGAGGCTGGGAATTCTGTGATGTGTGACTCAACTGCTGATTTCCCAAAACCTTTGCACTATCTACAAGGCACAAGTCAGGAGTGCAATGGAATACTCTCCACTTGCCTGGATGAGTGCTGCTCCAATGAAACTCAAGAAACTATCAAGGACAAAGCAGCCCATTTAATTGGCACCCCATCCACCACCGTAAACATTCATTTCCTCTACCACCAGTGCACGCTGGCTGCAGTAGGTGCAATTTACAAGATGCAGCAATTTGCTATAGCATCTCCAACAGCACCACTCAAACCTGCAACTCTACCACCTAGAAGGACAAGGGCAGCAGACACATGGGAACACCACCACCTGCAAGTTCCCTGGCTAAGTCACACACCATCCTGACTTAGAACTATATTGCCGTTCCTTCACTGTTGCTGCATCAAAATCCTGGAACTCCCTTCCTAACAGCACTGTGGGTGTACCTTCACCACATGGACTGCAGCGACTCAAGAAGGCCGCTCCCCACCACCTGCTCGAGGGCAATTAGTGATTGGCAACAAATGCTGGTCAGCAGTGTCAACTTCCTGTGAATGATTTTTTAAAAAGTTGCGATGATTTATTTACTTTTTAAAAATTGCCTCCATTCTTTTAAGTTTGATTTACAAGTTTTCTCTCCTGTCACTGGTGTCATTGTCAAGAACCGTCTGAACTTACACATGGAGTTGTGAATAAGTATGAGCATAGACTGGAAAATTGAATGCTATTAGCACTGGAGAAACAGACAGATCCCAAAGCAGCACTAACTACATTAGAACCGACAGATGGTGAAAAGGTACCTCAATATCTCTCAGGTCACAGGGACATCATTTATATCAAAAAAAGTCTTAGCATTATGAAAATGTCAGTGCATTGCTTTCCACTTTTAGACTGGAGCACTACTTTAAAAAAAAATTGGCAGTGTTCTTGTCAAGAAATGCTTGGCAAATCCTGTTTTGATTTATTTGTGAAGACAGACAACAAAGACATCAAAATGCATCAAAGTCAAATGTGTGCAAAACCATCAAAACACAATTGACGCACATCTTGCCCTGGAGAAAAAGATTGTCAGATGGTTGTTCATGAGAACAGTGCACTTTCAATATTATTGAAGGCTTATGATCATTCTCTGTTTCTCTTGACTTTTATCTTTTATTGCCTAACCTACTCTGCTGAGTTTTAATTACTTTTTTTTTCATTTTTCTCTCCAATTTTGTCCTCACTTGGTTGTTCCAGTCATCTCACCTAAATGACCATTCTTCGAGCTGGATTTTAAGCACCCGCTGCTAGGCGGAAAAAAATCTGCCCCTGCCGCTATCTCCCGCACAGCCGGCTAATTTAAATACCCTGGTTGCCCCGCCCCCTGCCAATCGTGTGGAAGGGGCGGGATCTCTGATGCCGGCAATGGCATTTAAATTTTTAAAGGGAACCACCTGCAACGCTCCCCCCACCCCCACCGTTCAAATCAAAATTCTATTGCCCCTTTCCCACCCGCCGATAACAATAAAATTAACCTTCTGCCCTTTCCACTTTCAAAACATTTACCTTTCGAATATGACCTTCCCTCCCCAAACAGACCAAAGTTTACAGGTCACCCCTTCCCACCATCCCCAACACTAATGACTAAGTTTGACCCCATTCCCAATAAAAATCTCATGTTCCCTCCTTCCCCACCACTGTGGCGCCTGCTTTCTCCAGATGGGAAAGTGGCGGCACGAGAGTGCCGTCCGCCGCTTTGAAAATCGCAGCCCGATTGTTGGTAAGTGTATTTAAATATATACATTTAATTAATTACCATGTGTTAATCCAGGTCCCATCACCCAGCAGCGGTGGGGGGCGGGGGGGACCACCACAAAGCCTCGCGGCCGCTTGGTGGATCAGGCGGTGCCCTCCCTGTGTCGGGCTCTGTGGTGAGCCACTGCCAGAATGATCTTCCGGCTCCGCCGTCACAGAGCCTGACGTCAGGGCCTCAGTAAAATCTAGCCCTTCATGTGTGATGCCTGACAGCAAGTAGTGACAGGTTACTTGATCATAGCCAAATCCAATCAACTGACATACATTCATGAACAATCTCAACAAGTTACATTCTGATGGTACCATGAATACAGCAAAATGCTTCAAAGTGCTTTTCAGTTGCAAGTCAGATTTCAGCAACAGTAGGAGCAATGTCTGTGGGGGAGGAGGGAATGGTCCGGAGGTACAGTAAAAGTGATAGATTTTAAGAAGACTGTTGGAGATGAGTATAGATGTCACAAGATGGAAGGGTTTAGGTAGAAAGTTCCAGAGTTGGGAAGGAAGGAAGGAAAGATGGCTGAAGTCTTGTGACCAGCAGAAAAATGGGGGCAGAGGAGGGAGAAATCTCCAGTAGACCAGAGTTGCAAGTGCAGGTACAGATGTAATTGTTGAGGAGCTTATAAAGTTAGAAAGGCAAGGCCATGGAGGAATTAATGGATCAAAAGAAGGACTTTGAGAGACTGACCAGCAGAAGTTATTGAATAGTGATCAGGGAGTGCGATTTCTCCCTCTTCCCCCACTTTCATAAACTAGGGAGACTGAGGGAAACTGCAGAATTTCCCATCACTAATTTGGCTGAAATCATAGTTCAGCGCACGAGGAGGCCATTTGGCCCTTCAAGTCTGCACTGCATCTTTTGAAGAGCAATCTAGTTGGACTCACATCACTGCTCTTTCCCCATATTCCTGCAATTTTTTCATTCAAGTATTTATGTGATTCTCTTTTGAGATTTTGAATTATGCGATTCTCTATATCCACCATTCTGTCAGGCAAGGCAGTCCAAGTCTGAGCCACTCACTGCTTAAAAATGTTTTTCCTCATGTCACCTCTGGTTCTTTTGCCAATCACAAATTGGCGCCCTCTGGTTATCGACCTTTCAACCATGGTTTCTCTTTATTTCCTCTATCTAAACCATTTATGATTTTAAACAACTCTGTCAAATCTCCTCTCAGCCTTCTCTGCTCAAAGGCGAACAACCCCAGCTTTTCCAGTCAGTCCACAGTAACTGTAATCCCTCATCCCTGGAATCATTCTACTAAATCTCTTCTCTACCTTGTCCAAAGCCTTCACATCCTTCTTAAAGTGTGGTGCCAAGTATTGGACACAATACTCCAGCCAGGGCCCAGCTAGTGTTTCATGTAGGTTTAGCAGAACTTCCTGGCTTTGGTACTCTGTGCTTTTATTTATAAAACCCAGAATCACATATGCTTTATTAACTACTTTGTTAACCTGCCCTGCCAACTTCAAAGATTTTTGCAAAAACAACCCAGATCTCTCTGTCCTTTCACCCCCTTTGGAATTGTATCTTTCAACCAGTATTGTCTCTCTTCATTCTTCCTACCAAAATGTATCACCTCACACATTTCTGTGTTAAATTTCATCTGCCATGTGTCCACCCATTCCTCCAGCCTGTCTTTGTTCTGTTACGACCAGGTGAGAAAGGTGTCTAGGGGTCTTTTACTGTCTTCACCTAGCCTTATTGTAACAGGGTTTAATTTTAAACACACTGTGTTTTGAGCTCCCCCTTGGTGAATCCATGTTCACTGCTTTCCAATTATAAGGCAAAGAAATGAGCACAACCAGGTTTTTTTAGGTTTAAAGAAGAAAAGTGAAATTTATTAAACCTTAAACTTAAACTCTAATTCAGTTAACATCTATGGATACATGCCGCGCCCCACGCTAGCATGCATACGCAATACGTACATGCAAATAGGGACAGAAAAGAGCTGAAGAAAAATAAGATAGAGAGGTTTGAGGCAATAGCAGAAGAGTTTCTTGTTTACTGTGCTTCAAGCTCACTGTAGTCCTTTTGTAAGTGGTCTTGCTTTTCGTTGGGGCCCAATATTCTTCTTAAACCTTGTTCACTGTAGGAGACTTTTCTCTCTTGGGGTTCATGTGTTTTCAATGGATCTTCCGTTCTGTGAGAAAGAGATGAGAACAGACAGAAGAGAGATCTTTTCAGTCCAGGAGCAAACAGCTTTCTGAGTTTTAAACAACTGTGGCAAGTTCAAATTCAAACAGCCAATTAGTCATGTGCCTAAACTGGCCTGACCAGTTCTTCTGTGTATTGGAGAAGCAAGGACTGGGTCCTTTGTTCCAACTCTGTCTGCTAGCATAAAAAAACGTTCTTTCCGGCGAGGGGCCTGGCAATTCCTTGTGATAGGCCCTCTTTTCTTCCCAGCTCCAATTTTAAGCTTTTAATGTTCATGTGGCAAACTAATGTGTGCCTCATTCTTGGCAGGTGGGGGCCTGCCTAACAGTCCTGTTGAAGTCTATTACTATTGCAATACAAACATGAAACATTCCTGGTGTGTGCGGCTCAATGCATTCAGCTACTGAGCTATCAATGGAGTACCTAATGACATTTTTATTGAAAATTAAAGTCAAAGCTGGAGGGGCGAGTTAATGAAGCAGTCCGAGCCCGCATACAGCAGCACCTGGACAACATTAAGGCTTGAGCTGATAAGTGGTAAGTAATATTCATGCCACACAAATCCCAGGCAATGAGCACCACCAACAAGAGAAAATCTAACCAATTCCCCTTGACATTCAACGGCACTACCATCACTGAATCCCCCACTATCAACATCCTGGGGATTACCATTGACCAGAAACTTAACTGGATCAGTCTTATAAAAATTGTGGCTACAAGATCAGGTCAGAGGCTGGGGATTCTGCAGCGAGTAACTCACCTCCTGACTCCCCATAGCCTGTCTACAAGCTACAAGGCACAAGTCAGGAGTGTGATGGAATACCCTCCACTTGCCTGGATGGGTGCAGCTCCAACAACATTCAAGAAACTCAACACCATCCAGGACAAAGCAGCCCACTTGTTCGGCACCCCATCCACCAGCTTAAATATTCTCTTCCTCTACCACCTGTGCACAGCGGCAGCAGTGTGTACCATCTGCAGGATGCATTGCAGCAACTCACCAAGTATCCTTTGACAGCACCTTCCAAACCCATGACTTCTACCACCGAGAAGGACAGGGGCAAGATGGGAACACCACCACCTGCAAGTTCCCCTCCAAGTCAGACACCATCCTGATTTGGAACTATATCACCATTCCTTCCCTGTCATTTGGTCAAAATCCTGGAACACGCTTCCTAACAGCACTGTGGGTGTACCTATCCCACATGGACTGCAGCAGTTCAGGATGGCAACTCACCACCACCTTCTCAAGGGCAATTTGGGATGGGCAATAAATGCTGGCCTTGCCAGCGACAATTACATTCCATGAATGAATAAAGCTAAAACAATCCTCATGTATTATAAGGTGGCTGGCATAGCCTGTGCTAGCAGTAAGATCTCCTCACTCTGCTTTTAGTGAGGACATTGGAACCAGACTGCTGTCTCTCTACAATCAGTTCCCAGCAGCCACATTACTGTTCTTTACAGCTTAGAGATACATTAGGGGCATGAGCTTATGTCAATACTTCTTGCTGATTCTCATAATGAAAACTGCATGCTGTGAGTTAAGGAATTGTTTTTAGTGGGTCATGAACTGCATCAGGCTTAATTGATCTGCAGCAGTAGATGCTGATCCTCACTCTTTAACATGCACTAGTCCAGCTTTTGAAAGCAGATCATATAAAATAGCAACCTTGATTCTGTGTACTCTGTGTCATTGACCACAACTAAAGCAGGTCTTGCTGCGATCATTTAATAACGTGGTATGATTACACAAGCATTATACATGAGAAACCTATTAGTCCAGTTGCACTATATTGTGGGCCTGGGCTCTACAAAGCATGTGGATAAGATTAAAATTTCTCCTTGCTTACTACAGCAGATTAATGGGAGTAAAATTGTACAAGTATGACCATCAGGAAGGAATTAATGTGGGCAGCATTTCCATTACCATGATAATGACAGACAATCTCACTCAGAAAGATCATGGAAAATTAAAAATGTCATATTTATGCCTTTGCAGTCATTGGGGGAATTTACTCTGCGTTTAAAATTACTATACCCAAGCCAGGATTGATTGATACTAACGTTGGCCATCTGAAGTGACAGAGAATTCTATTTCTTAGTGCTAACATCTATCACTTTGATGAGAGCAAGATTCATTAAAGATAAAAATGGAAAATGCTAGAAATACTCAGCAGATCAGGCAGCATTTGTGGAGAAAGAGTCAGAGTTAATGTTTCAGGTCGATGATCTTTCATCAGAGCTGGTCATTTTGGAATGCAATTAGTGTCTTCAAAACATTGCATGCTTTTGTTATCTGGAGAGGGATGTGTGGAATGATGCATAGCATCGTTTTACTGTCCCACACATGCAGGCCTTTCTCTGAGCTTTGGAGGCAATGTGTTTGCCAATTTATGTAGCCTGGCCAGCCATGTTGAATATACTTAAATCTACTGGCCCAGGTTTCAGTGGGATGAGAAGGGATAGGCATTGGATTAATGGTGACAGGTAGGTGGAGAAATAACACACATTGCATTCTGGGACGCGGGGTGGGGGTGGGGGGAATTTTAACTTTTTGACTCACCAGGATAGGAGGGAGGGGTGCGTTGAGTGGGGTGAGGTGGGGGAGGGGGGGGGGGGGAGCAGGGAAGGAGACGGGGGTGGGGGGGGTGGAATGTCCTCAGTTGCACTGGGAATCCCAGAAGTCTGGATTTCCCTGCATCCTGTGGAGTTTTATTTCCACGGCGTGTGTTATGTCACTGACAGTTTCCCTGCCCAGCAGTCAGCCTGATTGGCAGGCTTGGCTTCCTGTCGGGGGTGATGGGCGGTGAATGGTAGAGAAGAGGCCGCAGGACCAGGTAGATCTGATCCCTGGGTGGGGTGAGTCCAATCACGAGGGAGAGCGAAGGGGGCAATCCTGAGGGGGCAGGAGGTCTGATAATCGACTCCGGGGGTGGGGGGGAGGTGGGGTGTTTGTATGGGGGGGCAGGGTGGGGGTGTTCTGATGGTAGGGTTGAAGCTTGAAGGGCTAGGAGGAAGCACACAAGGAGTGCTTCCCAAGGCAGTCTTTGGCTTCCTGCAGCTGCCGGGCTTCCTGATGTCCAGGAAACTCAGCTGCCCACAGTTAAATGTACAAAGCAGGTTAAATACAAGGCTTCCAGCCTCATTAACATATTAAAAATGCCAACCAACCTCCTTGGAGCGCATTGGTTGCCTGCCACTTGTATCGTTTAAGTAAAAGCCAGAAGTCGGCCAGTTGAAACCGACTTCCTGAAACACTTCCATTTTTTGGGAATTTAATCCCCCACTCGTGCCCATTCTCACCCTTTGCCTCATGTTAAGACTTCCCCCCACGGTATCAGTTCCAGACATTATACTGCAGTTAACACAATGCTCAGAGCCACCTACATTGTCAGGTGGTCTTGGTGTTGGCAGAAAAGTTTGATAAGTGGAATTCAACTGCAATGTTCTCAGGAATTCCGTACTGTGACAGATATGGGTTTGGTATGAAAATCCTACTGTAATTAGGGTGAAGTCCAGATACGGGGAGGTATGTTTCACGCCAGTTTTATTCTGATGTCTGAATCTAGACATGGTTACACCGATTATCAGCTCTTGCTTCCACTGCGTGTGTTGTGCTTTGTGAGTTATGTAGAGCTGCTGCCATTCCGTGTGAAATGAATCTCCTACACTATAGAGTACAAATGCAAAATGAACACCTCACAGGAAAAAACCTTGCAGTTTTAGATTATCCATAACGATCCACTTATTCTAACCCCACCTTCCAGCATTTGGTCCGTAGCCCTGCAGCTTACGGCACTTGAGGTGCAAATCCAGACTCCTTTTGAATGAGTTGAGGTCTTTGTCTCAACTACCCTTTTGGGCATTGAGTTCCAGACCATCACCATCCTCTGGGTGAAAAGATTTTTCTCATCTCCCCTCTAATTTTTCTAACAATCACTTTAAATCTATGCCCCCTCGTCACTGACCTCTCTGCTAAGGTGAATAGACCCTTCACCTCCACTCTATCCAGGCCCCTCAAAATTTTGTACATTTCAATCAGATCTCCCTTCATCCTTCTCTGTTCCAAGGAGAACAACCCCAGCCTATCCAATCTTTCCTCATAGCTACATTTTTCCAAGTCCTGGCAATATCCTCATAAAATTCAATGCCACTGTGACCTTTACGGCCACTGGCAGTGCCATCCTTGTCCTGGTGCCAGGCTCCAGGTTGTGTTGAAGGAGGTGGCCCAATTCTGTTACCACCTCCTTTTTGAATCTGAGTCACCTCAGGCACTGATCCTGGCTGAGTTGGAGGTATGAGAAGTGCTCTTGGAAAATTCATGGCATGTAGGGCCTTATGTGGACAGCCTTCCTCCTCCTCCATCTTTGTAGGGCTTCCCCTCTCTCCAACCTCTGCTGCATTTCTCTGTCATATGGCAGACCCAGAGACACTGTAACTGCAGCCCCCATACCTGTTGCAGACTTTTTTTATTCTTTCATGGGATGTGATTGTTGCTGGCAAGGCCAGCATTTATTGCCCATTCCTAATTGCCCTTGAGAAGGTGGTGGTGTGCCGACTTCTTGAGCTGCTGCAGCCCATCTGGTGTAGGTACTCTGAGAGTGCTGTTAGGAAGGGTTTTCCAGGTTTTTAACCCAGCTACAATGAAGGAACGGGGATATAGTTCCAAGTAAGGATGGTGTGACACAGAGGGGAAATTGCAGGTGTTAGTGTTCCCATTCGTCTGCTGCCCTTGGTACAGGTCACAGATCTGGAAGGTGCTGTTGAGGGAGGCTTGGTGAGTTGCTGCAGTGTATCTTGTATATGGTACACTGTGTGCCAGTGGTAGAGGGAGTGAACGTTTAAGGTGGTAGATGGGGTGCCGATGAAACAGATTGCTTTCTCCTGGATGGTGTCAAGCTGCATGAATGTTGTTGGAGCTGCACTCTTCCAGGCAAGTGGAGAGTGTTCCATCATACTCCTGACTTATACCTTGTAGATAGTGGACAGGCTTTGGGGAGTCAGGAGGTGAGTTACTCGCCTCAGGATTCCCAGCCTCTGACCTGCTCTTGTAGCCACAGTATTTATATGGCTGATCCAATTAAGTTTCTGGTCAATGATTAGCCCCAGGACGTTGATAGTGGGGGATTCAGTGATGGTAATGCCATTGAATGTCAAGGAAGATGGTTAGATTCTCTCTTGTTTAAGATGATCATTGCCTGGCACTTGTGTGGTGCGAATGTTACTTGCCACTTATCAGCACAAGCGTGGCTATTGTCCAGGTCTTGCTGCATGTGGACATGGATTGCTTCAGTACCTGAGGAGTCTTGAATGGTACTAAACACTGCAATCATCAGTGAACATCCCCACTTCTGACCTTATGATGGAGGGATGGTGATACAGCTGAAGGTGGTTGGGCCTAGGACACTACCCTGATGAACTCCTGTAGCAATGTCCTGGGGCTTATATGTTTGGCATCCAGCAACCACAACCATCTTCCTTTGTGCTAGGTATGACTCCAACCAGCGGAGAGTTTTCCCCCGATTCCCATTGACTTCAATTTTGCTCGGGCTCCTTGATGCCACACTCAGTCAAATGCTGCCTTGATATCAAAGTCAGTCACTGTCACCTCACCTCTTGAATTCAGCTGTTTTGTTCATGTTTGAACCAAGGCTGCAATGAGGTCAGGAGTTGAGTGGCCCTGGCAGAATCCAAACTGATGAGCAGGTTGTTGCTTTATAAGTGATGCTTGATAGCACTGATGACGACACCTTCCATCACTTTTCTGATCGTGGGACGACTGATGGGGCGGTAATTGGATGAATTGGATTTGTCCTGCTTTTTGTGGACAGGACATACCTGGGCAATTTTTCACATTGTTGGCTAGACGCCAGTGTTGTAGCTGTACTGTAAAGGTTCTGGGTGGTTCTGAACCTCATTTAGGTTCTTGGACAAGACAAAACAGTTGTAGACAGTTGTTCCCGTGCAACAAATTAAAGGATTTATTAAGTAACAAAATTATATTTAACAGCCAGGCGATAGTTTACAAGTCACACATGGCCTTTATTCTCCACAGCAGCTTAGACACAGGTCAATGCTAATTCTGGCCTCTTCTTACTTCCTCCTTCTTTTTCTTTCTTCAGTAAAGCTGTGTGCCAAAGGCTACTGGGCATAGTCTTTTAACCCTTTCTTGGAGGTTTATGCCCCTAACCGAATGACCCTCCCTAGTTCTTTTCATTGGTCTCAGGTACTTTCTTATTGGTTTCTTAAAGTAATAGACACCCAGTAAATCATCCATTAAATGTCCCCTTTGTTCTCTAGAGATAAAGGGTCACATGTTTTACAGGAACTAGGGTCATGCGATTTCCAGGAATCCTGTTTATCACTGTCATAGAGTCATAGAGTTATACAGCACAGAAACAGTCCCTTCGGCCCATTGTATCTGTGCTGGTCATCAAGCACCTAACTATTCTAATCCCATTTTCCAGCACTTGGCCTGTAGCCTTGTATGCTATGACGTTTCAAGTGCTCATCTAAATACTTCTTAAATGTTGTGAGGGTTCCTGCCTCTACCACCCCTTCAGGGAATGCGTTCCAGATTCCAACCACCCTCTGGATCAATTTTTTTCCCCTTAAATCCCCTCTAAACCTCCTTCCCCTTACCTTAAATCTATGCCACCTGGTTATTGACCCCTCCGCTAAGGGAAAATGTCTCTTCCTATCTAACTTATCAATGCCCCTCATAATTTTGTATATCTCTATCATGTCCCCCCTCAGCCTTCTCTGCTCTGAGGAAAACAACCCTAGCCTATCCAGTCTCCCTTCATAGCGGAAATGCTCCAGCCCAAGCAACATCCTAGTGAATCTTCTCTGCACCCTCTCCAGTGCAATCACATCCTTCCTATAGTATGGTGGCCAGAACTGTACACAGTACTCCAGCTGTGGTCTAACTATCATTTCATACAGCTCCATCATAACCTCCCTGCTCTTATATTCTATGCCTCGGCTAATAAAGTCAAGTATCCCATATGCCTTCCGAACCAACTTATCTATCTATGCTGCTGTCTTCAGTGATCTATGGACAAGTACACCAAGGTCCCTCTAACCTTCTCTACTTCCTAGGGTCCTACCATCCATTGTGTATTCCCTTGCCTTGTTAGTCCTCCCAAAATGCATCACCTCACACTTCTCAGGATTAAATGCCATTTGCCACTGCTCCACCCATCTTACCAGCCCATCTATATCGTCCTGTAATCTAAGGCTTTCCTCCTCACTATTTACAACACCACCAATTTTCATGTCATCTGTGACTGACAAGACCACATGATTTCCAGGAATCCTGCATATCACAGCAACTGAGGAGACCACATGATTTCCAGGAATCATAACTCTGTGGGGATCATATGGTTTCCAGGAAAAGGTCTGTATATCTTATATTGTCTTATAAATGAAATTATTAAGGGCAAATAATGTTTTCAACCATGATAAAAGTTACAATAATCTCAAAACAAATACCTGTACTGGAGCAGCTTGGCTAAGAGTGCAGATAGTTCTGCAGCACAAGTCTTCAGTACTACAGCCGGAATGTTGTCAGGGCCCATATCTTTTGCTGTATCCAGTGCCTTCAGCTGTTTCTTGCTATCACATGGAGTAAATTGAATTGAATTGGCTGAAGACTGGCATCTCTGATGCTGGGGACCTCAGAAAGAGGCCAAAATGGATCATCCACTCAGCACTTCAGGCTGAAGATGGTTGCAAATGCTTAGCCTTGTCTTTTGCGCTGACATGCTGGGCTCCCCCATCAGTGAGGATGGGGATGTTTGTGGAGCCTCCTACTCCTCCTGTTAGTTGCTTAATTGTCTGCCACCATTCATGACTGTATGTGGCAGGGCTGCAGAGCTTTGATGTGATCAGTTGGTTATGGGATCACTTAACTCCGTCTATCGCATGCTGTTTCCGCTGTTTCGCAAGCGTGTAGTCCTGTGTTGTAGCTTCACCAGGTTGCCGCCTTATTTTTAGGTACGCCTTGTGGGGCTCCTGGCATGCTCTCTCAGAGAACCAGGGCTGATCCCCTGGCTAGATGGTTAATGGTGGAGTGAGGTGCCGGGCCATGGGGTTACAGATTGTGGTTGAATACAATTCTTCTGCTGCTGATGGCCTGCAGCACTTCATGGATGCCTAGTTTTGAGCTGCTAAATCTATTTGAACTCTATCCTATTTAGCACGGTGGTAGTGCCACACAACACGATGGTTGGTATCTTTAGTGTAAAGTCATAGTGTTATTTATGGCACAGAAGGAGGCCATTCAGCCCAACAAGTCCATGCCGGCTCTCCGCAGAACTATCTAATCAGTCCCACACCCCAACACAATCCCTGTAGCCCTGCAAGTTTATTTCCTTCAAGTGTCCATCCAATTTCCTTTTGAAATCAATCACTGTCTCCACTTCCACCACTCTCGTGGGCAGCGAGTTCCTGGCCGTTACCACTCGCTGCCGTAAAAAGTTCTTCCTCACATTCCCCCTCCATCTCTTGCCCAAAACCTTCACTCTGCATTCCTTAGTCCTCGTACCATCAGTTAATGGGAACAGCTTTTCCTTGTCTCACTTATCTCGGGACTACTTCTCCCCAAAGACTGTGCGGTGGTCACTGCTACCAATGCTGTCATGGACAGATACATCTGCGACAGATAGATTGGTGAGGATGAGGTCAAGCAGGTTTTTCCCTCTTGTTAGTTCCCTCACCACCTGCTGCAGGCCCAGTCTGGAAGCTATGTCGTTCAGGACTTGGTTAGCTTGGTCAGTAGTGATGCTACTGAGCCGTTCTTGGTGATGGGCCTTGAAGTCTCCCACCATGAGTACACTCTGTGCCCTTGCTACCTTCACTGCTTCTATCAAGTGGTGTTCAATATGGAGGTGTACTGATTCATCAGCTGAGAGAGGGTGGTTGGTAGTAATCAGCAGGCGGTTTCCTTGCCAATATTTTACCTGATGCCATGAGACTTCATCGGATCCAAAGTCAATGTTGAGGACTCCCAGGGCAGCTCCCTCCTGGTTGCATACTACTGTGCCACCACCTCTGGTGGTTTGGTACAACTGGCTTTCTAGACCATTTCAGAGGGCAGTTAAGAGTCAACCCCATTGCTGAGAGTCTGGAGTCACATGTAGGCCAGACCAGGTAAGGACCGACATTAGTGAACCAGAAAGGATTTTATGGCAAGTCAGTCATTTCATGGTCACCATTACTGAAACTAGCTTTTAATTCCAGATTTATTAATTAATTGAATTTATATTCCACCAGCTGCCATGATAGGATTTGAACCCATGTTCCCAGAGTTTTAGTCAGAGCATCTGGATGACTATCCCAGTAACATTTGCACTATTCTACCATCACAGGAAAGCTGGTTCCTTTTCTGAATGAATGCATGAGCTCATCAACAGACCTCCAAAAATATGCCACAGCACTTCCATAAAATTTGCAATAACAGATGTAAGTCAAAAGCAGTTTACCTGAAAGTTGGATGCCCATGCCTTTGAAAATAAGGCTAGTGGGTGGTCCATTGTGTAGCGTTAGCACAGACGTTCACTGGACCTTCATGATCAAAGTTTTCATAATGCATTTTAAATCAGCCTGAATGGCTTTTTTGACATCACGATCCAACCACCCCTGATGCTTTTGGTGCATGCATGGCCCGCTCTTATGCCCTTTCCAGCATGGGGCACCATGCGGGCCACGTTGGATGTGGCTGGAAGCATAGCCCATGACGTTTTATGCTTTTGGTGCTATGGAGCCCAATTTCATGGCCTTTGTTTAACACCAGTGAAGATGTCATGACTACTGAGGAGAAAAAGCAAACAGAGCATCCACAATTCTGTACAAAAATTATAGTGGCTAAATAGCTTGATATTATGCACCAATACCTCAAGGAGAGATTGTAAAAGTGTATCTTGCCCCCTCCTGTAATGTTTTTATTATTGTGAAAGCAATGGTAATTAATAACCAAGCCTATATCTTTTCAATGAAAAATGGAAAGTTGTGGAGATAATTGCCCTTTCCTATGGGCAGGAAGGGAAGACTATAATCAAATGCTTTAGATAGAGGTGAAAGGTGCCTAGACTGAGAAGAAGAATATTACTCTTAACAGGGATTTTCATTGGTGCAGGTTGCTGCTGCTCATAGCATTTGCAATGTAAACTTACATTATCATGTGATTATACCTTAATCAGCAGTGTGTCTGTTGGTCTGAAATGCCAGCCAGTCAGCTGAAATACCTGGAATACAAAGGCAAAAGCTTGGCTGAAAAGCAGTCAGATGCACAGAGCTTTGGGAAGCAGAGTGACTCAGAGCTGTGAGTAGCTGGGATTGATTCTTAGATAGTTGAAATTTCGGTCAGTTTATTATAATGTCTGTTTGAAGCCATTGTTGGCACAGAAGTTAATATTAATGAAAAGTATGCAGAATAAAAATGATTTGTATTTTATGCATCAAAAATGTATTTCAATAACAAGCTTATGTTAGTGTAAAAGCTTTATGAGATTCATTGTGTATTGCAATACAATTCTGCATATTGCAATGATGTAGGAGAAGCTTCACTAATAATGGTCTGGTGTAAAACAGTTAACAATGAAACATGCTGAGCAGTAACCTTTAGGAGTATCTTCAGATCATGTTTATGGGCAGATGATCTCGGTTGAGGTGTGAGTAATTAATATATCAGAACTATAAAGGGGGGCAGTCTATAAGTTTGTGAAAATGCAACAAACATCTCTGAAAGAGCAAAGTAAATATTGTCTGTTAATTTCCATCAGTAAATTTTATTGTCTAGAATTTGAAAAATACACAGAATTATAGCTCGTCTTTCTCCCCCTCTTGATGTGTTCCTGAAGTAAAGATTGTTATCGTTATTCTCTAGATTTGGCCAGAAGGTTCATATAATTAAGTAAGTGGATTGCCGGTAAAATGGTACAAATCCCAACAATCTGAAGGCCATAATCCCGGGGTAATGGCCAAGAATATGCTTACTGGTGCTTCCAAGTGCTGACCTCTCCAAAGTCTGTGTGTGGCTTCCTTATACCCATGGCACTATGGGCACATCTGTAGCACTCAACTATCCCATGCAGCCAGAACATCCAGTGGTTCAGTGACTACCCACAAGCCAGGGGGACGAGCAAGGTGTACAGACCAAACCCCCGGCTCCCAAACTCCAATACTAACTCAAGCATCCTGTGTAAGGGAGACAATCCAAGTTTTGTGTATGGAATAAGCACAAACCTTTATTCCTTCACCTCGACTCCCCAGCAGGATTCATTTACACTGATCTGGATTTCTCAGTACACTGGCCTCCAGTAGTATACCAGGTCACTTCTGAGCCAGGAATGGGAAATCCCAGTATAGGAAGTCTCTCTCCATGTCTCTGTCCCCTTGACATCATTGGCTTTGCGGTCAAGTCATTTTCCAGTGGATCTGCCGGAATCCCACTGGATTTAGTGTGGGAGTCCGGTGTAACCTTTGAGGAATTTTGGGACCATAGTTTATATCTCTTAATTCAAAGTTGCTAAATTCAAGTTATCTGATTATTAAATTTTTAACTATTTTTAGCATCTCCATTGAAGTTAACAGAAAGAAAAATGGTGCAGGGTTTATAGCGGGCAGCCTTTCTGATACCATCAGTGTTGTGCCCCCACTGATGTTGAAAGTTACTTCCTGTGAATCTCTACTTGTGTTATCCACTGCAAGAGGCCCAGAACAAAATCCATTCCAAGACTAGTCGATCACAGGCCTTCGGTCTAGAAATTCCATGCTGTTCTTGGCCCTATTTCAGTATATAATCAAGGCAAGTAGCTTTCTTTGGCAGCAAAACGTCGCGAAAATCATTTACGTCGGTTTACTGTTACTAATTTAAAGTCAATGAATAGGAAAATTGGACACCGTATATGACGGGCGACAGATCCACAACTGCCAGTTTTCTGCCTCAGCCCAAACTGAAAATGACCTGCATTGTCGCTGACAGAAGGGAATTTAGTAGCAGCAGTAGTAATAGTAATGGATGAAGCTACTGAAGGTTTAATTTGGTCCAAACAGTGGTCTGGTCTTCAGAGGATTCACATTACTCACTTTCTTAATGCTACTGGGGCTGTGGGAGGTGCAGTTTAATACACAATTTTAAAGAAAGAATTACCATGGTATTGTGCACATAATTTATGGTACAGATCTGTCCTTTTTATAGGGAAGCTGCATTTGTTATGCTGGATACATACAAGATAGTTAAATGAAGTATCTTAAAGCCATGTCAAAGGAGGGGCAAAAGCATATCTATGAATCATGGGCAACTTCTCTCTGGTTCAGTCAGCCATATTATACTGGGCCCAGTTCATGTTCATTTTGATAAATCGTCAATGAAATGATAAATACAGGAATAAGAATGTGATTGATAGTACTTAGATTTGAGAAGATCCCTTCCAAGAAATTTAAAGAGCTGGTTTATTGAGCTACAAGAGAAGCCTAGATGAAATTTAGCAAAAGAATAGAATACAGAGAATAAGCATAAACAGACTTTCTGTGCTGGCATCAGTTGTTGGTAAAGTCAAACAAGGATCTGCATATACAGTCTTGATCGTGAGAAGATGAGTTCAATATCTAGTATTGCTGATGATTCAAAAAAATGTGAGAAATTAAACTGTTGCAGAATTGGTATTCAAAAGGTCGGGGAAGTTCCTATTTGAATCTTTGAAAGCCTTTAATGTTGATAGATGTGCAGCTGATTGTACATAATTAAGGGAGACTATTGAATTTATATTCTGCAGTTCTTTATTAATATAGTAATTCCACTGAGTGGCACTGCTCAGCTCTCAATAAAATTTTCTCAGACTTGACTACAATGTGACTGTCATATCAAATTCCAAAATATTGAATATCGAATTGCACATTCTGTTGAAATGAAAATTAAAACTATTGCTTTGTGCCATAGAATTTGAAAGGTTGAGATTGTGAGATAATGTCAGGCAGGCATAGAGCCAGATTGTTGGGGACAGGGTGAATCCTGAGGTGGAAGAAATTTTTGGGTGATGAATATAAAGCTACTAGGAGAATATAAGATACCATAACCATAGGTATAACTTGTGAGTGGAGATTCAGAAGTCTGTAAGCAGGACAGTACTGTCTTGGTGTCCTGTCATTTTCTATTTTGTACTGTATTACCTTAAAGCCTACAGGAATGTTCAGTTTGATTGTACATCTCACATTAAATGAATGTAACCCAATTTGATGCGGAAACAAAGGCATGGATTTTAGTCTGGTTGGGTGTTCCATGCAGGGGTGATAATTTGAGATCAGGAAGCTCAGACGAACAAGTTTCCCATACAGGGCTTTACATTTATTTTTATGTCAGTTTCCCACCCACAGCCAGCCTGATTGATAGGATATTGGGTGGGAAAGCCACAGTTGAACTGGGCAGGGAGCAGGTAGGTCTACTGAGGGGATGAGTGACCATGGGGAGGTCCCGATTCTGCACGAGTTTTGCGTGTCTTGATCATGGGAGTGTGGCCCCGATTGTGGACGGTGAGGTAGGTCCAATGGTGGTCGAAGCGTCTGATGGTGGATGGTGGTCGGACGATCCGATGGTGGACGGTGGTCAGGGGCAGCTGGTGATCAGGGGCAGATGTTGGTCTGTGGGAGTTGAGGTCCAATTAGGGATAGGGGAAGCATAAGGATCATGGGGGGTTGAGGGTTTACTGGGCAGCTTGTTGGGCCTGGAGTAAATACTCCTGCTTTGCCTGACACACACGCAGTGCTGTAAAGGCACTTACCTCAGGAATTCAGCCCTTCTTGCTTCCTTTCATCTGCTGGGTTTCCCAAGGCCTGGGAAACCCAGCCAACATATGTTAAAAATAGAGTGACTTTTAAAATAAAGGAAGGCAGCCCCATTATAATATTGAAATAGCCAAGCCACCTCCTGTGGGTATTCTGCCTTCATTAAAATGTTAAGTGGACGGGTTCAAGGTGGGTTGGCTTCCTGTTTCAGATTTTATGAATTTTAACCTCTGACGCCACCCCAACCTAACCATTTTTTGGAATTAAGATTCAGCCCAAAGATTTTGCTATGAACTACTGTTCCATTTTTTGGTGGCCTATAATGCAAATTTGGTGGCCAGAGGAAGATATGCGTGGTGTTAGATATATAGTGAAAGACTACCAATTGGATATTGTAGGATATGTGTAACAAAGGTGAACAGAGAATGCTTGTGATCACCTAGCAATGTTCTGGTTTGGATTTTTGCTTGAAACACCAGGTAGAAAGGATTTGGAGGATATATCCTGTGAAACACTATTGACCGAATAGTTGAGAATATACTGGTTCATTGATACTGCTTGTTTCTAAATGATTTGCATGACATTCCTTAGGGCATGAAGTATTTGTATTTTGATATAATGTGAATAGTTATTATTATTGATAGAGTGGAGCCCTGATAACATCAACAATAGATGAATTTATCAGACATTGAATTAATCGACTGAAGTAGCAACTGTACAAATGTTGTGATTTGTCTCATAAGAACATTAGAAATAAGAGCAGGAGGAGGCCATTCAGCCCTTCGAGCCTGCTTTGCCATTCAATGAGACCATGGCTGATCTTCTACTTCAACACCATTTTCCTGCACTATCTCCATATCCCTTGATGTTTTTATTATGTAGAAATCCATCGATCTCATACTTGAACATACTCAATGACTGAACCGCCACAGTCCTCTGGGGCAGAGAATTCCAAAGATTCATCACCCTTTGAGTGAAGAAATTCCTCCTCATCTCACTCCTAAATGGCCTTCCCATTATTCTGAAACTGTGTCCCCTCGTTCTAGACTCCCCAGCCAGGGGAAACATCCTTCCTGCATCTACTCTGTTGAGCCCTGTAAGAATGTTGTATAGTTGAATGAGATCACTCCTCATTCTTCTAAACTCCAGAGAATAAAGGCCCAGTCTATTCAATCTTTCCTCATAGGACAATCCCTCCATCCCGGAATTAGTTTGAATCTTAAATTGGCTGGAACGATAGCTTTCAGTCTTACAGAATTGGTTAGTTAAGATGCAAATTTAGATTATTGACCTTTCTGCTTGGCATTTCCTGCAGGTTCGATTGGGATTGTGTTTGATTTCAGGCCAGCACCAAAGCAGCAATGTCTGAAACCAATATTCAGGAAAAGTTCAAGGAAAAGGTAAGGGCTCAGCTCAAATACCCAGCATTACATTTAAATTCTCTTTTTATATTTATAGAGTCTAAAGGTATGAGAGGAGACACGAGTGTGTAGGTTTACATTGTATATTACATGCAAGTCCAGTGTTCTATATTTCAAATCCAGCATTTGGAATGCTGTGCATATGGTCTCCATATACTTTTACAATGATATTGTGACTGAGCCTTTTGTGTTGATAAATTACTGCAAATATTTGGGATCTTTGCAGTTTAATTCCAGTACGTTTTGCATGTCAATCTCTCCGTATTCAAAGAAATAACTTTTTACTTCCCAAGCATCGTTAGCATATGCCACTGCACCGATTCATTGGTCCCAATATTAACTCTCGGGACAGATAAAATGAGGTTATCGACTCTGATCCTGCTCTCTTCTCTGTTGAGTGGGACAACTGCAGGAAGGCAACTAAGTTCATCCTTAAATAAGAGTCCAATTATGTCATCGGGACCTGACTGCAATATTAGTCAGAGCTCTGAGCGGGAAGCAAGACCAAATCTGCTGGGAGGTGGATCATGGGGCAGAAGAGGTCCAGGCAGCTAAGTTTTACAATGCCCTCACAGTACACACCTGAATGTCTTGGGGCCCCCCTTGTCCCAGGCAATTAATGTGCAAATCCAGCAAGTTGTTAAAAATTATGTGGAGGCTAAGAGCAAAATGATGTTTGTCCAAAGCAAATTACAGAGCAATGTAAATCCACCAGCAAGTTCTGGAAATTCGCAACTCACCATGGCTCTCTTAATCTCCTGAACTTTCTGGCCAATTTGCTTGAATTTGCCGTTATTTTCTCAGGAAGATTTACCCATCATGTCTTCCAAAATAAAGAGACTGTAAAGAGGTGATAGCAGTGATAAGGGCTAGGAACCATTTGCAGTCCAGCTCACCTTACCTGTGAAGCTCAATAGGCTTCCTATTGCCTGTGCCTCAGGCCCTTCATTCATGGATTGTGGGATCTTGACTAGTCGGGGCTTCAATCTTGTTCCATTCCTTTATTCGTTCTCCGACCAAAAGAAAGCCAGCAAATGGTCATTGGAGCCAAGGCAGCTTCCACACAGGTATTGAAAGGATCAAAGAACAAAGAACACAAAGAACAGTACAGCACAGGAACAGGCCATTCGGCCCTCCAAGCCTGCGCCGATCTTGATCCCTGCCGAAACTAACACCTCCTGCACTTCCGGGGACCGTATCCCTCTATTCCCATCCTATTCATGTATTTGTCAAGATGTCTCTTAAACGTCGCATTCGTACCTGCTTCCACCACCTCCCCCAGCAGCAAGTTCCAGGCACTCACCACCCTCTGTGTAAAGAACTTGCCTCGCACATCCCCTCTAAACTTTGCCCCTCGCACCTTAAACCTATGTTCCCTAGTAACTGACTCTTCCACTCTGGGAAAAAGCTTCTGACAATCCACTCTGTCCATGCTGCTCATAACTTTGTAAACCGTTATCATGTCGCCCCTCCACCTCCGTCGTTCCAGTGAAAACAATCCGAGTTTATCCAACCTCTCCTCATAGCTAATGCCCTCCAGACCAGGCAACATCCTGGTAAACCTCTTCTGTACCCTCTCCAAAGCCTCTACGTCCTTCTGGTAGTGTGGCGACCAGAATTGCACGCAATATTCTAAGCGTGGCCTAACTAAAGTTCTGTACAGTTGCAGCATGACTTGCCAATTTTTATACTCTATGCCCCGACCGATGAAGGCAAGCATGCCGTATGCCTTCTTGACTACCTTATCCACCTGCGTTGCCACTTTCAGTGACCTGTGGACCTGTACGCCCAGATCTCTGCCTGTCAATACTCCTAAGGGTTCTGCCATTTACTGTGTACTTCCCACCTGCATTAGACCTTCCAAAATGCATTACCTCTATGAAATCCTATGAAAATGAAACTTTTTAATGGTAACTATTGCTCCTACAGTTCCTTTTACTTCTATTTTCTGTGAAAAATATCTGGCCTCAGTTAGTCAATGGCCCACAGTAACATGATTGAACCCAAAAGTTCAGGACCTGCAGTGCCCTTCACAGCCTTGCCAATCAAAAAGTTTTGGACTCTGATGTTACTCATGGTGAGGCCTTGGTTCCATTGGAGTCAGCACTACAGGCAGGGAGCATCACCATAACCAGAACTCTGGCAATTTTTCAGTGATTGCTGCACTAAAGACATCTCTTCTGTGTAACACAGTCTATCTTTGACATCACCACCTTACCTCCTTCTTCATCACTTTGAAATAAAGGGATATTCCCTCAATCCATGATGTATCTTAAGACATAATAACACATTAACCCTCTTTGCTCGTATGTGATCGTGTCAGTAATCACTTCCAAACTGAATATGTCAGCATCAAATAAGTGCATTATTTCATGTATGACTCTCGCCTCCATGAATAACAAAGCACATCATTTATAGAGAGCAAAAGCCAACCTACTCTTTCCTAACACCATGCTTCCTCTGGATGGTTACATGTACCTTTCTTGCACTTATTCTAGTGCTATTCCTGAGCACAACCTATGGGTCAGTATCACCACAGATGGTTGGATGCTCATGCTCTACAAAAGGGTGGTCTTTCTCTCATGGCAGCTTGCTGTGGAAGCAGCAACTGTTAGCTACATCATTGGAGTTTGTTCCTGCGTAGCCAGGTGTCGCCTCCTATATTCCACTGGCAGTATGCTCTAAGAAGGAAGGCTGGAGGCTTGGCACATGCTGCTGTATCAGATAGGTATCTATGTCCTCACTGAACAGCTGGATGGCTGTTCTAATGACAGCTATCAAATCTTGAAGACAGCAATGTGCAATGCTGCTATTCTGTGCCCCTGAGGTTGGTGGAGGGTGGGTGGCAGGCCTGGGTGGCTGGGGAGCCATTGTGCTGGGTGCTATCTGTTCTTTACCATATTGCAGCAGAACTGCAGTTTGTGTCTCCATGTCTGGCTGTTTCTTAGGTAGGAGTCTGCTCTATGTTTCAACGTAGTTGTCACATGCTCCACTGGTACCTATGTTGAAGAAAAGGCTTCCCTAATATTGCTGCACTTGAAAACTGTAGATCCACATCTGTTAGTTCTGGTACATACTTGATGACTAACCTCAGACCCTGTATGTAGGTGCAATATTCCCTGAATATCCTTCTTTTCAGACAGGTAATTCTGAATTCTGGGCCCCACAACTCCAAAGCCATAGCCAGCCTTCTCCTCAGCCTCTGCTGGAAAGGCAGCACAGCTTTACTCACTTCTTTACCCAGCTTCCTTGTGCTATGTGAATCAACCAGAGCCATATCCTCACAAACACTGTCTAATTCCTCCCAGATGACAGTATCTGAGCTGGTGTATGGGAGTGACGGAGTAAGTGATTCAGAGGATGAATTGCAGGGGGCTGGAGCAGAAGAAAACCAGGCAGGGTGTCTGTGCAGAGACTCATGTGTGGGCTTTAATCCACCTTCATTTCTCTCTTTATTATCCTGCCTCTTGTCTTCCTCTTCATCATCATCATAGGAGGTACATAGCACTGGGAAGGACTGACTGTTGATTCCATGTGTGTGGCTTTGAAATGATCCTTAATTACATGGTAAAATGATGCTATTCTATGGAGCACTGTTCTAGTGGGGAAAACAGAATCAACCCTCCTCCATTCCTCCACCCCCCCACCCTGCCAATCTCAGGGGCACTGAATAGCACTAAGCATAGAATCATAGAAACCTTTTATATACATTTTAACAGAGAAGTCTGTTCTGGTGCTAGTTCTTCAACTGGTGCTGCCTATACCAATCCAATTTTTGTTCCTTTTTCTTTTTGTATTCTTTCGTTTTAATGATGTTATAATCTCTCCCTTAAGATTCTCATACAGAGAAGGGAAGCTAGATTGGAGCTTCTAGTGGGCTACTCTTATGCACTTTCAATGGTCAGAGAACAGGCCACCTATACTTGCATCTCAGGTGTGTGAAGCCGAGGAGATGAAAGAAAGAGACAAAATAAAACAGCAAGTGTGACATGAAAACATCATCATAAAGGAGGAGTGTTAACAACTTTTTAATGAATCTGTTTCATATTCCAGATCACTGCTGTTCGAACTGTGGTTCCAAACAGAAGTAACAATGAAATTGTCCTGGTGCTACAGCATTTCGATAACAACGTGAACAAGGCAGTGCAAGCTTTCATGGATGGTAAAGACATTTCTTCTGTCTTTGTTGCCATTGTAAATAGGTTTGACAATTCCCTCAAACATTCAGCGTTGTCTTTCACCATAAAACTCTTCCAAAGATGCATTGTTTATTGATCACTCCACTGTTTCATTCATGGAAGTAGTTCAGAATATAAAGTTGAACCATGTTAGTCTGGTAATAAGATTTTACAGGCAGGTTCTTTGATGCCTGATGTGAAAAGGAGTGAAATTCCCATTTTAAAGGGAAAAATAGGGACACCACATTTCCTCTGTTATCAATGACCTACTAATGCAATGGGTTTTTCAAAAATCAGGCATTCCCACAATTTTGTTAACACTTCATAAGTTGTGGAGAAAAGGCAATCATTCTAAGAGGAATTTCAGGACCACATAGACCCCATTATTAATGGGTAATGACATTAAAAGAGGAAAGAGCTTATGTCATAGAATTAGTGATAGCAGGTCCCAACATTCTATAAGAAATGGTTTGGTTTTCATATGTACACAAATGACACACAGCTTTAGTTTTCCACCACCACACTTGATTTCATAACCTTCACCATGTTGTCAGGATGCCTGTCCAACAGTCCAGTCTGGATGAGTCAGGAATTACTCAATGGTAACAAGCTTGAAGGCATCCCATTTGACCCTTACCAGAAAACCTGTGCTTATCTCAGTTTCCAACGTCCACTCAAGTTCAACCCAACAGTATGCAACCTTGGTGTCCTGCTTGACCCTGATGCCATTGTCCCCACTAAAGCCATTATTCTCTCTCTCATCCTGGATGCTTCCCTGCTTCATCTGCCTTCCCTTAAGTCCAAAGAATGCAGACTTGAACAGATACCTCCAGATCTGGCTAGACCACCTCAAGCACAATTGGGTTCTGCTCTCATCTGTTAAAACTGCTCACTATTCCAGGATCATCCTGGAATGCAAAGATAGCCACCAGCTTCTTTTCTCGACTGCAAACTGTCTTTTTAATCCCCCTTCCTGTGTCTCTTCCATCCTCACTTCCAGCAGTCAGTGCGAGAAGCTCATGGACTTCTTTGTCACAGAGATTGAAACCAATCAATCAGGTGTTTCTGCTGTTATCCTCCATTCTCCCAGCCCACCGGGCCATACCTCCTCCGAAGTTCCGGACTGCCCTAGCCCTGGACTTGTATCTTTCTCTAGTTTCTCTCCTATCTCCCCTCATGCCCTCTCCAGCTCATCCGCAACCCACCTCCTGCTCCTTTGACCGGATTCCCCCTAAATTGCTGACCACCCAACTTCCCTTACAGGTCCCCATGTCAACTGATATTGTTAACGGTTCTCTCTTCAGGTACTGTCCCTGTCTCCTTCAGAACTGCCATCATCACCTCTCTTCTCAAAGAAAAACTTTTGACCTCACCATCCTTGCAAACTGCCACCTCCATTTCCAAACTTCCTTTCCCTTCCAAATTCCTTGAATGTGTTGTTGCCTCCCAAATTTGTTCCTATCTTTTCTTTAGCTCCATGTTTGAATCCTTCCAATCAGGTTTCCACCCCTACCACAGTACCAAAATGGTTCTTATCAAAGTCATAAAAGGCATCTGTCATGTTTTGAGAATTGCATTGTACATATTGTTCACTTAAGGTTACCATGCACACATGAGCCAGCAGAGGGAACTGAAAGAGAAAGTAAAAGTAAAACAGAATAAAGAAGACTCCATTATGTTCAACAGCATGCTGTTTCTGTCTCAGTCTCTGCCTCATATTTCTTACTAAACTCGGCTAAACCTCACTGCAATCCCGGGAACATCACAATGGTGACAAAGTAAAAAGAAAACAAATGGTGCTAAAGACTTTGCTGAACTTGACCTCAATTCAAGTGACCATCAAATTGAGTTTGCAGAAGAATCGAGATATCTTACTGTATTCTCTATTCACATCGGACTTCTCCGATACAAAAGGTTGAACTTTGGAGTCAATTCAGCAGCTGAGGTATTTCAGCACTTGATTCAATCTATAGTTCAAGGACTTGAAGGCACACTGAACATCAGTGATGACATTCTCATTTATGGCTGCACCGAAAAGGAACTCGAGACACGTTACATGCACACCTGCAACGTCTCACAGAATGTAACCTCAGCTTGAACAAAGACAGTGCTTGTTTCATGAAAGCAAAATTGATTTCTTAGGTCATTTGTTCAGTGGTGAAGGAGCATCACCAGAGACATGTAAAGTTGAAACCATTGCAAACTCTGCAGATCCTACAAACGTGCATGCAGTCTGGAGTCCGCTCGGACTTGCCACGCACTGTAGTCATTTCATCCCTGACCTGGCTATGCTATCTGCCCCCCTATGCAATCTGACAAAAGAGACCACCAAGTGGGAATCGACTAAACCACACCAACAGGCTGCACACCTGATCAAATGATGTTTGTCTCCAAGTTGCACAAATTCCTATATCGACCCTGAGAAAATCACCCAGTTAGTCGTGGATGGCTTAGGTGTAGTTCTCATACAGAAAGACAAGACAGGTAACCCATCAATCGTTGCAATGGCAAGCAGATCATTAACACCTGTAGAGCAACGTTATTGGCAAGCAGAGGGAGAAGCACTCTTGATCACATGGGGTATCTTACACATTCGTCTCTATTGACATGAAAGCGAGTTTAAAGTAATAACCGAACATAGACCAGTAGTGAGCTTGTTCAACAATCCACATAGCAAACCACCCACTCGAATAGAATGTTGGATGCTCAGATTATAAGAGTACAAGTTCCATGTTGAGTATCAGCCTGGCAATCTCAACCCAGTCGACTACCTTTTGTCACATTTGCTGCTGACAGTCGGTCCTACTAGCTGTGAGGAACAGGTTGCCAAACAACATCTTAACTACGGAAGTATAAATGCGGTCCCCAAGTCACTAAAACTAGCCGGCTTCAAAACAGCACGAAAACAAGATGAAGCTTTGCAACTATGTATGAAGGCTTTGGAATCACAAAACTGGAAAGACGTGATCGAGAAAAGACCTACAAACAAAATCGCTCACATACTACAAGGTCTTCACAATTTTCGAAATGAGCTAACCATTACAACCACATCTGATCTCGTATTACACAATAACTGTATTGTCATTCCACACTCATTGAGGGAATGTTGTCGAGAGAGCACATGAAGGACACCAGGGAATAGTGAAGACCAAACAACTCCTTAGGGAAAAGGTATAGTTTCCAGGAATTGACTGCATGGTAGAGAACAAAATGAATCAATGTTTGCCATGTCAAGGAACCACAATAGCAAATCTTCATGATCCTCTCAAGATGTCCAAACTAACTTCAGGACCATGGATTGACATTAGCGTTGATTTTGAAGATTTGCCCACAAGTGAACACCTGCTTGCTGTCACTGACGACTACAGCAGATTCCCAATCGTGGAGTTAGTTATGTCAACTTCAACAAAAGCAGCCATCCCAAAGCTTGACCAGACCTTTGCATTGTTTGGAATCCCTCAAATGGTAAGAAGTGACAATGGACTCCCATTCAACAGTGTGAATTCAGTAAATTCGCAAACTACCTAGGGTTCACTTGTAGGAAAATTCTACCCTGTTGACCAAGAGCTAATGGAGAAGTTGAGAGATCTATGCAAACTTTGAAAAAAGTGATATGTACAGCTACAGTTGAGAGCAAGTCATGGAAGAAAGAGCTATATCACTTTCTTCGTAATTACATAGCAACACCTTGATTAACTGCTGGAAAACTTCCAGCCACATTCATCTTTGCACATTCCATGCACATACATCCACCTGAGCTACCCTGCAGAGCTACTCTGTACGCAAACGCGATCGAGAACAGAAGGTTCGAATGAAAGTAAATGCAGAGCGAAACATGAAATTTAGAGCTACACCGCTAAACCCAGAAGGTAAAGTACTTATGAAACATGATGGTCATGTTGGAAAACAAATAACTCCTTATGACATTCAACCATTTGTTGTGACCAACACAAAAGGATCAATGATCACTGCTAAGTGTGGTTCACAAATCATCACGAGAAACGCATCATTCTTCAAAGCACTGAAAACACTACTTGAAAGCATTGAATCCGATTCCGACATCAACAGCTCAGATGAAGAACATGATTCAACTGAGACTACATCTGACGTGAGACGATATTCTACTCGTGAGAGAAAATGCCCACCATAATTAAATGAACTATTTATGTTTAAGTTTATTGTTGACATTTTTGGAAACAAATCATTGAAACATGCCATGTCTCTCATTTACAAAGAAGGGGAGGGGTGTAGTGTTTGGAGAATTGTATTGTGCATATTGTTCACTTGAGGCTACCATACACACATGAACCAGCAGGGGGAGCTGAAAGAGAAAGTGAAAGTAAAATAGAATAAAGAAGACTCCATTATGTTCAACAGCATGCTGTTTCTGTCTCAGTCTCTGCCTCATATTTCTTACTAAACTCGGCTAAGCTTCACTCCAATCCCGAGAACATTACAGCATTCTTTGTGATTGTGACAAAGGTAAACTGTCCCTCTTCATCCTTCTTGACCTGTCTGCAGCCTTTGTCATGGTTGACGATATCATTCTCCTCCAAAGCCTCTCTACCGTCATCCAGCTGGGTGGGACTGCTCTCATTTGGTTCCATTCTTATCTATCTAATTATAGCCAGAGGATTGCATGCAATGGCTGCTCTTCCTACTTCCTACAACAAACTCCATTCCCTAGCCACTGACTCCATCCCTCTCCCTGGCAACCGTCTGAGGTTGAACCCGACTGTTTGACTCTTCCGACTACATGTTCGTGCCATCACTGCCTATTTCAACCTTGGGAACATTGGCAAACTCTGCCCCTGCCTCAGCTCACTTGCTGCTGAAACCCTCATTCATGCCATTTTTACCTCCAGACTTGACTATTCTAACGTACTCTTGACCGGCCTCCCACATTCTATCTTCCACAGACATGTGGTCATCCAAATGTCTGTTGCCCGTGTCCTAACTTGCACCATGTCCCATTCATCCAAGACATCTGTGTTTGTTGACCTACCCTAGCTCCTGGTTAAACAATGCCTCTATTTTAAAATTTTCATCCTTGTTTTCAAATTCCTTGATGACCTCACTCCTCCCTATATCTGTAATGTTCTCCGGTCCCACAGCCCTCCTGTATCTGCGCTCATCTAATTCTTTCAGCTTATAGAGTCACAGAGTTATACAGCACAGAAACAGGCCCTTCAGCCCATCATGTCTGTGCCGGCCATCAAGCACCTTAGAATTAGAATTAGAATTAGAACAATTAGAACATTACAGCGCAGTACAGGCCCTTCGGCCCTCGATGTTGCGCCGACCTGTGAAACCATCTGACCTACACTATTCCATTTTCATCCATATGTCTATCCAATGACCACTGAAATGCCCTTAAAGTTGGCGAATCTACTACTGCTGCAGGCAGGGCGTTCCACGCCCTTACTACTCTCTGAGTAAAGAAACTACCTCTCACATCTGTCCTATATCTATCACCCCTCAACTTGAAGCTATGTCCCCTCGTGTTTGCCATCACCATCTGAGGAAAAAGACGCTCACTATCCACCCTATCTAACCCTCTGATTATCTTATATGTCTCTATTAAGTCACCTCTCCTCCTCCTTCTCTCCAACGAAAACAACCTCAAGTCCCTCAGCCTTTCCTCGTAAGACCTTCCCTCCATACCAGGCAACATCCTAGTAAATCTCCTCTGCACCCTTTCCATAGCTTCCACATCCTTCCTATAATGCGGTGACCAGAACTGCACGCAATACTCCAGGTGCGGTCTCACCAGAGTTTTGTACAGCTGCAGCATGACCTCGTGGCTCCGAAACTCGATCCCCCTACTAATAAAAGCTAACACACCATATGCCTTCTTAACAGCCCTATTAACCTGGGTAGCAACCTTCAGGGATTTATGCACCTGGACACCAAGATCTCTCTGTTCATCTACACTACCAAGAATCTTCCCATTAGCCCAGTACTCTGCATTCCTGTTACTCCTTCCAAAGTGAATCACCTCACACTTTTCCGCATTAAACTCCATTTGCCATCTCTCAGCCCAGCTCTGCAGCCTATCTATGTCCCTCTGTACCCTACAACATCCTTCGGCACTATCCACAACTCCACCGACCTTAGTGTCATCTGCAAATTTACTAACCTACCCTTCTACACCCTCTTCCAGGTCATTTATAAAAATGACAAACAGCAGTGGCCCCAAAACAGATCCTTGCGGTACACCACTAGTAACTAAACTCCAGGATGAACATTTGCCATCAACCACCACCCTCTGTCTTCTTTCAGCTAGCCAATTTCTGATCCAAAGCTCTAAATCACCTTCAACCCCATACTTCCGTATTTTCTGCAATAGCCTACCGTGGGGAACCTTATCAAACGCCTTACTGAAATCCATATACACCACATCCACTGCTTTACCCTCATCCACCTGTTTGGTCACCTTCTCGAAAAACTCAATAAGGTTTGTGAGGCACGACCTACCCGTCACAAAACCGTGCTGACTATCTCTAATGAACTTATTCTTTACAAGATGATTATAAATCCTGTCTCTTATAACCTTTTCCAACATTTTACCCACAACTGAAGTAAGGCTCACAGGTCTATAATTACCAGGGCTGTCTCTACTCCCCTTCTTGAACAAGGGGACAACATTTGCTATCCTCCAGTCTTCCGGCACTATTCCTGTCGACAATGACGACATAAAGATCAAGGACAAAGGCTCTGCAATCTCCTCCCTAGCTTCCCAGAGAATCCTAGGATAAATCCCATCTGGCCCAGGGGACTTACCTATTTTCACACTTTCCAAAATTGCGAACACCTCCTCCTTGTGAAACTCAATCCCATCTAGCCTAGTAGCCTGAATCTCAGTATTCTCAACAACATTTTCTTTCTCTACTGTAAATACTGACGCAAAATATTCATTTAACACTTCCCCTATCTCCTCTGATTCCACACACAATTTCCCACTACAATCCTTGATTGGCCCTAATCTAACTCTAGTCATTCTTTTATTCCTGATATACATATAGAAAGCCTTCGGGTTTTCCCTGATCCTATCCACCAATGACTTCTCGTGTCCTCTCCTTGCTCTTCTTAGCTCTCCCTTTAGATCCTTCCTGGCTAGCTTGTAGCTCTCAAGTGCCCTAACTGAGCCTTCATGTCTCATCCTAACATAAGCCTTCTTCTTCCTCTTGACAAGCGCTTCAACTTCTTTAGTAAACCACGGCTCCCTCGCTCGACAACTTCCTCCCTGCCTCACAGGTACATACTTATCAAGGACACACAGTAGCTGCTCCTTGAATAAGCTCCACATTTCGATTGTTCCCATCCCCTGCAGTTTCCTTCCCCATCCTACGCATCCTAAATCTTGCCTAATCGCATCATAATTTCCTTTCCCCCAGCTATAATTCTTGCCCTGCGGTATATACCTGTCCCTGCCCATCGCTAAGGTAAACCGAACCGAATTGTGATCACTATCACCAAAGTGCTCACCTACATCTAAATCTAACACCTGGCCGGGTTCATTTCCCAGTACCAAATCCAATGTGGCATCGCCCCTGGTTGGCCTGTCTACATACTGTGTCAGAAAACCCTCCTGCACACACTGGACAAAAACTGACCCATCTAAAGTACTCGAACTATAGTATTTCCAGTCGATATTTGGAAAGTTAAAGTCCCCCATAACAACTACCCTGTTACTCTCGCCCCTGTCGAGAATCATCTTTGCTATCCTTTCCTCTATATCTCTGGAACTATTCGGAGGTCTATAAAAGACTCCCAACAGGGTAACCTCACCTCTCCTGTTTCTAACCTTGGCCCATACTACCTCAGTAGACGAGTCCTCAAACGTCCTTTCTGTCGCTGTAATACTCTCCTTGATTAACAATGCCACACCCCCCCCTCTTTTACCATCTTCTCTGTTCTTACTGAAACATCTAAATCCCGGAATCTGCAACATCCATTCCTGCCCCTGCTCTACCCATGTCTCCGAAATGGCCACTACATCGAGATCCCAGGTACCAACCCATGCTGCAAGCTCACCCACCTTATTCCGGATGCTCCTGGCGTTGAAGTAGACACACTTTAAACCAGGTTCTTGCTTGCCAGTGCCCTCTTGCGTCCTTGTAACCATATCCCTGACCTCACTACTCTCAACATCCTGTACACTGGCGCTACAATTTAGGTTCCCATTCCCCTGCTGAATTAGTTTAAACCCCCCTGAAGAGCACTAGCAAATCTCCCCCCCCAGGATATTGGTACCCCTCTGGTTCAGGTGAAGACCATCCTGTTTGTAGAGGTCCCACCTACCCCAGAAAGAGCCCCAATTATCCAGGAAACCAAAACCCTCCCTCCTGCACCATCCCTGCAGCCACGTGTTCAACTCCTCTCTCTCCCTATTCCTCGCTTCGCTATCACGTGGCACGGGCAACAACCCAGAGATAACAACTCTGTTTGTTCTCGCTCTAAGCTTCCACCCTAGCTCCCTGAATTTCTGTCTTAAATCCCCATCTCTCTTCCTACCTATGTCGTTGGTGCCTATGTGGACCACGACTTGGGGCTGCTCCCCCTCCCCCTTAAGGATCCCAAAAACACGATCCGAGACATCACGAACCCTGGCACCTGGGAGGCAACATACCAACCGTGAGTCTCTCTCGTTCCCACAGAACCTCCCATCTGTTCCCCTAACTATGGAGTCCCCAATGACTAATGTTCTGCTCCTCTTCCCCCTTCCCTTCTGAGCAACAGGGACAGACTCTGTGCCAGATATCTGTACCCCATTGCTTACCCCTGGTAAGTCGTCCCCCGCAACAGTATCCAAAACGGTATACCTGTTGTTGAGGGAAACGGCCACAGGAGATCCCTGCACTGCCTGCTGGTTCCCTCTCCTTCCCCTGATGGTAACCCATCTACCTACTTCTTTTACCTGAGGTGTGACTACCTCCCCATAACTCCTCTCAATAACCTCCTCCGCCTCCCAAATGATCCGAAGTTCATCCAGCTCCAGCTCCAGTTCCCTAACGCGGTTCTCGAGGAGCTGGAGTTGGGTGCACTTCCCACAGATGCAGTCAGCAGGGACACTCTTGGCGACCCTTACCTCCCACATTCTGCAGGAGGAACATATCTGTTCTCATCCCATTTTCCAGCACTTGGCCCGTAGCCTTGTATGCTATGGCGCTTCAAGTGCTCATCTAAATACTTCTTAAATGTTGTGAGGGTTCCTGCCTCTACCACCACTTCAGGCAGTGTGTTCCAGATTCTAACCACCCTCTGGGTGAAAAAGTTTTTCTTCAAATCCCCTCTAAACCTCCTGCCCCTTATCTTAAATCTATGTCCCCTGGTTATTGACCCCTCTGCTAAGGGAAAATGTTTCTTCCAATCTATTCTATCAATGCCCCTCATAATTTTGTATACATCAATCAGGTCCCCCCTCAGCCTTCTCTACTCTAAGGAAAACAACCATAGCCTATCCAGTCTCTCTTCGTAGCTGAAATGCTCCAGCCCAGGCAACATCCTGGTGAATCTCCTCTGCACCCTCTCCAATGCAATCACATCCGTCATCTAGTGTGGTGCCCAGAACTGTACACAGTACTCCAACTGTGGCCTAACTAGCGTTTTATACAGCTCCATCATAACCTCCCTGTTCTTATATTCTATGCCTCGGCTAATAAAGGTGAGTATCCCATATGCCTTCCTAACCAACTTATCTATCTATGCTGCTGCCTTCAGTGATCTATGGACAAGTACACTAAGGTCCATCTGACCTTCTGTACCTCCTAGGGTCCTACCATCCATTGTATATTCCTTTGCCTTGTTCGTCCTCCCAAAATGCATCACCTCACACTTCTCAGGATTAAATTCCATTTGCCACTGCTCCGACTATCTGACCAGCCTATCTATATCGTCCTGTAATCTAAGGCTTTCCTACTCACTATTAACGACACCAGTAATTTTCGTGTCATCTGCGAATTTACTGATCATACCTCCTGTATTCACGTCTAAATCATTAATGTACACTACAAACAGCAAGGGTCCCAGCACCGATCCATGCGGTACACCACTGGTCACAGGCTTCCAATCACAAAAACAACCCTCGACCATCACCCTCTGCCTCCTGCCACTAAGCCAATTTTGGATTCAATTTGCCAAATTGCCCTGGATCCCATGGGCTCTTACCTTCATAACCAATCTCCCGTGTGGGACCTTATCATAAGGCTTACTGAACTCTGTGTAGACTACACCAACTGCTTTACCCGCATCTACACATCTAGTCACCTCTTCGAAAAATTCAATCAAGTTTGTTAGATACGATCTCTCCCTGACAAAGCCATGCCGACTATCCCTGATTAATCCCTGCCTGTCCAAGTGGAGATTAATCCTGTCACTCAGAATTTTTTCCAATAGTTTCCCTACCACTGATGTTAGACTCACTGGCCTGTAATTACCTGGTTTATCCCTGCTACCCTTCTTGAATAATGGTACCACATTAGCTGTCCTCCAAACTTCTGGTACCTCTCCTGTGGCCAGAAGGGATTTGAAAATTTGTGTCAGAGCCCCTGCTATCTCCTCCCTTGCCTCACATAACAGCCTGGGATACATCTCATCTGGGCCTGGGGATTTATCCACTTTTAAGCCTGCTAAAACAGCTAATACTTCCTCCCTTTCAATGCTAATTTGTTCAAGTATATCACATTCCCCCTCCCTGATCTCTACACCTACATCGTCCTTCTCCATAGTGAACACAGCTGAAAAGTAATCATTTAAAACCTCACCGATGTCCTCTGACTCCACACACAGATTGCCACTTTGGTCCCCAATGGGCCCTACTCTTTCCCTGGTTATCCTCTTGCTCTTAATATACTTATAAAACGCCTTGGGATTTTCCTTTATCTTGCCCGCCAGTGTTTTTACATGCCCCCTCTGCCCTCTCCTAATTACTTTTTTAAGTACCCCCCCTACACTTTCTATACTCCTCTAAGGCATCCGCTGTTTTAGTACTCTGAATCTGCCATAAGCCTCCTTTTTTTTCCTTATCCAATCCTCAATATCCCTTGAGCATGAGCTCTGCTTCCACCACTGTAACGGTGCCAGAAATGCAGCAGAGACTCCGTTGAAATGAGGAAACAGGATTTTCACTGCACTCCAGCAAAGTTACAGCAGCAGAATGAGAACAGCTCCAAGGAATTCCTCGCCAATATGTTAAAATGACTACTGCTGAATAACAAGGAGATAGGGATTCTGTAAAAGGAATGTCTTCTCTTTCATCTTATTCAAATCCTGTTCCACACACAATACTGGTAATTTTAGTTCATTCTTAAAGGAAGCTCTCATTAGATAACATTGAAGTTCCCTTTTTGATGCTTTCTTTCCTGTTCTTTATCAGGTACTGCATCAGAAGTTTTGAAAGAATGGAATGTGCCAGGTAAAAAGAAGGTAAGATTGAGAAGCCTCATTTTCAAACATGCAGTGCTAAATTGTATTATTTTGTTGTCAATATGAGTAATCTAACAATTATTTCACCTAGCACAATAAGAAAAGAAAAAGGAAACCAAAACAGTCAAATGATCAGGTGAAGGAAGAGGAGAGGCCTGACAGACTGAAAGAAAATCCAGATCTCCCCCTATCCAAAGGTGGTTTGAACGGCTACCATGCTAATGGCTCTCCAAATGATGACTCTTCAGTCGACTCCCTCAGTGAGAGGATGGAGACTGTTTCCAACGATGAGAAGGCAGCAGTAAGCCTGGAGTTACATCAGCTGCAAGCAACTGAAAAAACAGGTCAGCTCCCAACATTGTCTTCTCTGTTAAAGGTAACAAGAGAATACAAAATAAAATAAAAGTAGAAAATGTTGGACAGCATCTGAGAAAAAAGATTTGTTAACATTTCAGGTGTGATTTATAAAAAAACACTTATACTGCTGAGGATGTGCAGTTCGTTCAGTCAGCCAATGCTCTATTCCTACCATTGTAAAGTATATAGCCCAGTTATAGTAAAGTTAGAATTGAATGAAGATGGTGGGTTATCATTTAGTGCTAATTTTTATCAAAGTTTCCAGTAGAAATGAAGACCTTTTTTTTCTGTGATACACTGTGTTCTGAACAGGACACTATGGGGTTGAAATTGGTTTTGGGCGGTAGCATAAAATGAGCGATAACGAATCGGCAGCTGGTTTCACAGTCTGCTAAATTTTCTGTTTCCTTGAAGTCAATGGAAAAAACAATCAAGTAAATTGTGAGATGAGCTGCTGTGCTAACTTGTTTTCACTCATTTGACGCGATTTCCCAGGACTAATTTCAGCCCCTGTCACTCTAGAACTGCTTGTGTTCTGTAAGTTCTCACTAAGCACTCGTCACAGATTCAGCTGTCTCTTCCCTCCAATTATAAAAAAGATGATCATTGTGCAGTGTTTTCGCCACAGCAATATGCCAGGAACTCTGAACCCACCATTCCCATGGCATAGCCTGCTGGAGCTCCGGCAAACTGTACCAAGGCACTGGCCTTTGTTGCATTTGTACAAGAATGGATTCTTTTTTAAAGAATTAACATGCTACTTTTACCTTAACTGTTCATGTATAATATCACATCTGAAATTCCCAAATGTTTGGGTGAGTGATATATACAGATTCAAATATAGATGACTCAAGAACCTTTCTGGAACTGGCAACACATGAATTAAACTGGTACAGCTGCAACATCGAGTGGCAATAACTGTCACAGCAAAAAAAAACATTAAAAAAAAGGTAAAATAAATTACACTTTTCCACCACCCTCTTGGAGTTCTTGGAGTGCACATGGCCAGTTAATTTTACAGTTTTCAACCAACTAAAGTATATGTGTGTATTATATATGGATACTAGATTTTTCTGATAATATATGGCTCAGAGTGTGTAGTGATTGTATCATATCTTATATACACTGGGACATATTATAATCTACCTCTGTTTAGGAAAGCTGCATTAAAATTGTTAACTTTCAACCTTTTTCCAGTTGGTGCCACTCCTGAAGAGGAGAAGCTGCCTTTAGAGTCAATACCTCAGCCTATTCAAGATACTCAAAAATGTCAGACCATCAGACCGACAACAAACAAATCAAAACCACGAGCTTTGTCTGGTTCCCATTCCAGTGCTCTGCAGTCGCCAACAGCATCAGCAGACCTCGTATCAAACAAGAAAAGAGGTAAAAGGGTAATGTCTTGCAATGTGGATTAATTAAGGAAAGCCAGCACGGATTTGTTAAGGGCAAATCATGTTTAGCTAACTTGGACTTGGTTACGTTTTTGCTGAGGTAACAGAGATGGTTGATAAGGGTAATGCACTTGATGTGGTGTGCATGGATTTCCAAAAGGCATTTGATGAGGCGCCACATAACAGGCTTGTCAGCAAAGTTGAAGCCCATGGAATAAAAGAGTCAGTTTCAGCTTGGGTATGAAGTTGGCTGAGGGACAGAAAACAGAGTAGCGGGGAAAGGTTATTTTTCAGACTGGAGGACAGTATATAGAGAGGTTCCCCAGGGGTCAGTACTAGAACCACTGCTTTTCTTGATATATATTAATGACCTAGACTTGGGTGTGCAGGGCACAATTTCAAAGTTGCTGATAACACAAAACTTTGAAGTATTCTGAACTGTGAGGAGGATAGTGATGGACTTCAAGAGGATATAGACAGGCTGGTAGAATGGCCGGATATATGGCAGATGAAATTTAATGCAGAGAAATATGAAGTGATACATTTTAGTCAGAAGAACAAGGAGAGCCAATATAAAATAAAGGTTAAAAATCTGAAGTGGGGTGCAGGAGCAGAGGGACCTGGGGGTATATGTACACAACATGTTGAATGTGGCAGGGCAGGTGAGAAAGTGGTTAAAAAGGCATATGGGATGCTGTGCTTTATAAATAGGGGCATAGAGTACAAAAGCAAGGAAGTTATGGTGAACCTTTATAAAACAATGGTTCGGCCTCTGCTGGAATATTGTATCCAGTTCTGGGCCCTGCACATTAGGAAGGATGTGGAGGCATCAGAGAGGATGCAGAAAATATTTACAAGAATGGTTTCAGGGATGAGGGACTTCAGTTACATGGATAGATTGGAGAAGTTGGGGCTGTTCTCCTTAGAGAAAAGAAGGTTGAGTGGAGATTTGATAGAAGTGTTAAAAATCATGAAGGGTCTGGACAGAGTAGATAGGGAGAATTTATTCTCGTTGGCGGAATGGTTGAGAACCAGAGGACACCAATTTAAGGTGAATGGCAAGAGAATCAAAGGCGACATGAGGGAAAACTTTTATGCAGCATGTGGTTGGGAATCTGAAATGTATTGCCTGAGAGTGTGGTGGAGGCAGATTCAACCATGGATTTCAAAGGGAATTGGATATTTATCTGAAGAGAAAAAAATTGCAGGGCTACAGGGAAAGGGTGGGTGTGTGGGACTAGCTGAGTTGTTCTTGCAGAGAGCTGGCACGGACCGACAGGCTGAATGGCCTCCTTCTGTGCTATAACAATTTGATAATTCTATGTCATAAGGCCTTTTTACAGCTTCAATATGACAGTTGCCCCCTCCTCCCTTTTAACACTAAGTGAAACTGTATTTTATAATTGTTTAAAATTCACTGAAGCTAAAATGTCACAGTTAGTTTACATCAGTGCTGTAACTTCTGACTGTACTTGAAGGGTAAGTGCTGACACAGTCTGGTTGGGCTGAATGGCCTGTTTCCGTCTTTTACCTTTTACATATTTCTATGTAACTGTGTCTTGTGTCCTTGTGGGATAAAGGCATGTATAGTTGGAGATACATTTCAAACTTTTCCTCTCTTTCTAGCACCACAATATTAGCAATTTACCTCTTTCTGTGCTGATTAAGGATGTTGTAGCCATACCCGTCTATCTCATTTTTGCTGCTTTTGATCATTCCAACAATAAACCCTATACACAGATCTCACAGACCGAGGAGCTTGTTAACTCATTCCGGATTTCAATCAAATTGCCACCTCCAGAGATTCAGGGTCAACCAGGTTCTTCACCTGAAATACTGTTGGGCAGATACCAGAAGCTGCTTCTGCCTGCTTACCAGCACACAGCTAGAGAACCCTATGGATTAATACCTGAACACATATCTTATAACTATCCTCTTGGTCAGGGATATCACATGGACAAGATAGGGTCAAGAAAAATGAATTAAGAAAGGAGAAAGCTGTTAGTCAACTCTCGGGTCAGTAAGATGATTAATGGGACATGAGGTTCCATCATGCTTTTTTCCCCTGCAATTCCTCTCCGACAGTTGTCAGGACAACCCTTTCCCCAACAAATAATAAATCAGCAGCTGTTGGAGATGGGCAAATCAAGAATTTTAAATTTGACAATGTAATTAATAGAAGCATGTCCAGTACATCCCAGTGCATCCCACTCATTCCCCGTGCATGTTCCTGAGCTATAGACATGATTAATCTGCTGTTCTCATGCATTGTTGTAAATTATGGAGGCAGTTACTTTGCAGCTATTCAATTAATTATCTTCAGGTCCAGGCAGAATGAAGGTATTACACTCAGCAGACAATACTATTACAATTTATTAGGGTATTTTCATTTGTTGTGCTTTTCAATAATTATATTTGAGAAAGATGCTGACCATATGGGACTTTTTTGTGATTGAAGAGAATCTTAACTTTCTTTACCATCCCAGTCCTTCTTAACCCTTTCATTCCCCCCCACAACCCGCACCCCGCCCCCTTCCCCCCAGTCAAACTCCAAATGCTCGGCTTCACGCGCCGATCCCTGTTCAGAACTGAGGGCAGAGGTGTGAGGGCGAGTGTCTGGCATTGCAAAACCAGATAGCTCCAGGCAGGTTGGGCTCATCAGCCTTGGTTGCCAGCCTACCGAGGAGAAGAAAAACTCTGATTTTAAACCCCAGCTTTGGGCCAAATAGTAACGTCTTCGTTGGCTGACAGTGCAGAAGAACACAGATAGTGCTAATGGACTGGATGATGATGTAGAAAGGGAAAGGTGAGGTTCTCCAGTTTTCTTAGTAGCTCATCTAGGAGAAGGATAACTCCAAAATTAAACCTACATATTTTCAGCTGCTGCGCTTGTGGCACAGGTTACACCAGTGCAGCATTAGCTGCCTCAGATGAGAGAGTGAGAGCGGTTCTGCACAAACCTCACCCACTTAAATATAATCAATATGCAGGTTGTTCAGCAATCAAATCAACCAACTTGTCAGACTAACCAAGCCTTGTGGAGATAGGGAAGTGGTGACAGGGATAGGTAGAGGATGCTATTGACAGTCTTCAGTCATAACCCTGAATACAGGCAGCCTCAGGGTGATGGTCATTCTCCACAGATCGGGGCAGATGTGGAGCTCGTATCCTCCCAAGGCGCAGAGCAAACCTCTTTAGATACAGCACTGCTCTCCCCAATCTGGGGAAGGGGAAGAAAAGGAAACCCGAAACACAGCCTTCCTTCCCTGCACCTGCCAGCTCACCACTCCTGGCTGGTCACCAATCACTGCAGTTGAAACATAAAGAAAATTCAAATTCAAAGGGCAACTAACTACCAGATGACACTTGGCTCATGGAATGTCAGAACATTTTTAGACAATAATACAAGACCAGAGTATAGAACAGCCCTCATAGCCAGATCGTTAGGCAGGTACGATATTGAAGTAGCCGTTTAAGTGAAACAAGGTTTGCGGAGCAGTCTCATCTTGAGGAAGTAGGCGCAGGCACAGCATCTGAGATCCTTGGATTTGTCAAACAGAAGCACCAAGATTGTTTTGACAAGAACAACGAAGATATAGCCAAGCTACTAGATGATGTGCACAATGCTCACAGATCCTACATATCTGACAAAAAACATCACCAACAAGAAAATCCAGATATCATCAAGCAAATCACACACTGCATGCCAAACCAAGAGAGATGAAGAACCGATAGTGGGATAACAAGGCTGCAGAGTGTCAGGAAGCTGCCGATAAGCACAACCTGAAGGTTGTCCATGAAGGTCTCCAATCTGTCTATGACCCCAAAATCAACGGTACAATACCCATCCTCTCAGCAGACAGCAATCAGCTCCTAACGAACAGGGCTGAGATTTTCTCAGAGCATTTTAACAATCTCCGGAACCAGAAATCCACAATGTGTGATGACACCATTGAATCACTTCCACAGCATCGTGTTCTGGATGAGCTTGCTCTTGATCCATCTCAAGCCAATGTCACTAAGGTCATAAAGCAATTGGCTGTTGGTAAGTCTCTGGGAGCCAATGGCATTCCACCAGAAGTATTCAAGTATGGAGGAGCTCACATGGTTAGGAAACTCACTAGCCTCTTCTGCTTAATCTTCAAGCGGGTCATTGTGCCCCAGGATTACAAGGATGCTTCCATAACTCACCTGTACAAATAGAAGGGAAGCAAGTCCATCTGTGACAATTATCGCGGTATTTCACTTTGCTTCACAGTGGGAAAAATTCTTGCAAGGGTTATTCTCAACAGGATTGTCACTCATGTTCCGAACTCGGAGTACGCAGAATCACAATTTGGCTTTCGTGGGATGCGAAACAGTCGACATGATCCTTGCAAATTCAAGAAAAGTCCCGTGAACAGAACAAGATTCTCTACATGGTGGTCGTTAACCTGAGCAAGGCCTTTGACACAGTAAACCATGAAGGCCTGTGGGAGGTGCTGTATAAATATAACTGCCCCAAAAAGATGATCAGAGTCATCCGCTCATTTCATGATGGCATGATGGCCAGTGTGATGCAGATTGGTGCTTTATCAATGCCTTTCCTGTCACCAATGGCAGCAAGCAAGGCTGCTCTATGGCTCCAGTTCTGTTTGCCATCTACTTTTTGCCCATGCTCTTTGTATGCACTCAAAGATCTCGACATAGGAGTACACATTCAGCTCACAACAGACATCAACCTCTTCAATCTGCAAAGGCTCAAGGCTCTGATAAAGATCAAAGAACAGCTACTAAGTGAACTCTTGTTTGCCAATGTCTATGCTCTCATAGCACAGTCTCCGGAGGACATCCAGCTGCTTGTTCACCACTTTGCCCAAGCCTCAGAACACTTCAGCATTACAATAAGTCGGAAAAAGACAGCGATCTGGTACCAACCTGCCACAAATTCCAAAACTCTATAGTCACAATCAACAATACGCCCCTAAACTTTGTTCAGAAGTTTTGTTATCTTGGGGGTATCCTCTTCAACAACACCATGTTGGATAACTAAATTACCCATTGATGGCAAAAGCAAGCTTAACATTCGGCAGGCTCACCCACAGGCTTTGGAGACAGCATGTTTCTCACATTTACCGATTAGGCACGCTACAGCCTGCCAGACTGAACATTAAGTTCAATAATTTCAGAGTATGACGCCCACCTTTTTATTTTCAATTTTTTTTTTCTTCTTTTTCTTTTTCTTTTATTTTATTTTAGTTTCTTTCATCATTCACTTTTCTTACCATGTGCCTGCCCACTGTTTTTTGTCATGTTTGTGCTTTGGGCCAGGGCTGTTCATTGTTCTGTCCATTAACACCCTCTCTACACTAACGCTTTGTCTTTCATCACACCATTACCATACCGTTTGCCTTTGTTCCATGACCTTCTGGTCAGTTATTCTCTGTGACCTTGTCCTATCAACACCTTGCCTTTTGTTATCTCTTGCCCCACCCCGCTTTATTTGCTTAAAACCTATTACATTTATAACCTTTGCCAGTTCTGATGAAGGGTCACTGACCTGAAACTTTAACTCTGCTTCTCTCCACAGATGATGCCAGATCTGCTGAGTATTTCCAGCATTTCTTGTTTTTATTTCAGATTTCCAGCATCTGCAGTATTTTGCTTTTTAGTGTTTCTGACATCACTTCTCTATGGTTGTGAGGCATGGACAACCTACCAATGTTACATAAAGCAACTAGATGCATTCCATCTTCGCTGCTTAAAATCTATCTGCAACATCAAGTAGCAGGACTAAATCCCTAACACCGATGTTCTTGCAAGGTGCCGCATAGCTGTTATCGAGAGCATGCTCATCAGAGCTCAGCTTCGCTGGATCAGCCATATGGTTTGTGTGGAGGATTCCTGAATACCAAAGGCAGTATTCTAGAGCCAACTGAGCATGGGAACCCACACCATAGCATGTCCCAAACTTAGATACAAAGACATTCTGAAAGTCAATCGCAGAGCCTGTAAATTGGACCCTACTTCATGGGAAAAAACAAATATGAACAGATCTAAAAGGAATAGTCTCCATCATCAAGCAATCTCAACATTTGAGGAGAGCATAAGAACATTACAGCATAAGAACATAAGAAATAGGAGCAGGAATAGGCCATTCAGCCCCTCAAGCCTGCCCCGCAATTCAATAAGATCATGGCTGATCTGCCCCAGACCTCAACTCCTCTTCCGTGCCAGCTCCTCAGCCCTCAACTCCCTGATATTTCAAAAATCTATCTGCCTCGTCTTTAAATACATTCAGTGATCTAGCTTTCACAACTCTCTGGGGTAGAGAATTCCAGACATTCACTACCCTCTGAGAGAAGAAATTCCTTCACATCTCAGTTTTAAATGAGTGTCCCCTTATTCTGTAACTATGTCCCCTAGTTCGTGATTCCTCCACTAGTGGAAACATCTTCTCAACATCTACCCTTTCAAGCCCTCTCAGAATCTTGTACATTTCAAGAAGATTCCCCTCATTCTTCTAAACTCTAATTAATAAAGGCCTAACCTGTTTAGCCGTTCTTGATAAGTCAACCCCTTCATCCCAGGAATCAGCCTAGTGAATCTCTTTTGAACTGCCTCCAATGCCAGTATATCATTTCTTAAATACAGGGACCAAAACTGTACACAGTACTCCGAGTGTGGCCTCACCAACACCCTATACAGTTGTAACAAGACTTCCCTATTTTTAAACTCCAACCTCCTAGCAATAAAGGCCAAAATTCCATTTACCTTCTTAATTACTTGCTGCACCTGTATGCTAACCTTTTGTGTTTCATGCACAAGAACACCTAGATTCTACAATGTTGCACTTTTTTGAGGTCTCTTGAGTCAGGTCCCTACAGGACAAGCAAACACAGTGCAAAGCATCTATTGGTGCCCTCCAGCACTGATCCCACACTGGAGTTTGTGGGGTCAGTGTCAAGTCAATAATGTGCAACTGATCAACAAATGGTTTTTAAAAACATGCCCAGCCACCTACCCTACTGCTGGCTCCCATTTGCACCAATTTGGAAGCCAGCATGGCTCACCTCATGGAGTGCACCGGCTTCCAGTAGTATATTGGTTCTTGAATGAACTGGGGCCACCCTCTGCTCCGCACTCACTGACACGTGCCATGTAAAGGCTAGGTGCAGGTTCCCTGGGAGGCAGAAAAATGCCAAAAAGAGCAGAGACCTGGCACAACCGGGTCACTGCTGTTTTTCAGCCAGCTCCATTGTCAATGGCCAGGGTTACAACGGGAGTCTGGCAGAAACCCAAAGGTAATTCCAGACCATGTGTGCATGGATATTGCAGGTGGAAATGCATTCCACTACTACTAATTTAACCAGTCAAAAAATGATACCAGGTCCTTACCATATCATGTTGACTTTAGTAATGTGTGATGATAATGTCGGGCGGGATAAGATCAGATTCCTTTATTCAATAAATTAGTCTGTAAGCATGTAGTTACAAATTATATTTATACATGGTGTTACAATTCAGGCCATCTCTCAACTCTCTGTACTCTCTTCACAGTAAATTTCAGTTTCCATATGCAGACTGGTGTTTCCAGTGATCTGGGACTTGCACCCAGTAAATGGGAATAGCCCATTGCCACATTATTGCCATTTACCCTTATATCGTGATATTGAAAATTGCCAAGCTGCCATTGCATGCTCCTGTGCACTCTAAATGGTAGAAAACACCGTGCTATCAGACCATACCACCATTCGGGCCAAAACTAGTCATTGAATTTAATTACAAAAATTATTCATACACAGAGCAAATGGGATTTATGCGAAATAGTCAACAATAAAATGCATGGCTTACACATTACTGTCTTGAAAATAATAAAAGCATCCACAATCTTGAGAGTCTGTCTTAGAATCCTTTAACTGAGTCTTTGAAAACACAAATATGAATGTCCTTCCATTCACAGAATCCCACCTGACCACCACAATGTGCAAGCAAATGGTGGAAGCAAATGAACTGCAGAATAGGGAAAGCATTCTGCTCTCAACACCCAAATCAAAGCAATTCTTTCATATGATGATTCTTCTTTGAAGACCCAACTTAATTGTCAACAGGCAGGGAAGCAGTTTATTAGTCCAGGCCTGAAAATAAAGCCAATTAGATATTTCATCTCATATAACATTCCCTTAAAGCTTCTTACAGGCCCTGAGCTAAACTACCTCCACACTGGCACCATTGTATAGTTCCATTATTTCAGATTCTGTAAATAATAATTTATCATTGGTGCATAAGCCAGAGACCTGGCTCAAGAAAGAGCAGGATTGGGTACTAAATGTTGCTGAAAACAAGGTGTTCAGGAAAGATAGGGAAGGAAAGAAAGGTGGAGGGAAGGCAGTATTAATTAAGGAGAATATTTGTGCTGGAGAGAGACAATGTCCTAGAGGGGTCAAGGACAGAATCTATTTGGTTAGAGCTAAGAAACAATAGAGATATCATTACACTGCTGGGTATATCCTATAGGTCACCAACTAGTGGGAAAGGTATAGGGGAACAAATTTGCAAGGAGGTTACAGAGAGGCGCAAAAACTATAGAGCAGTGATAATGGGGGACTTTAATTATCCTAATATAAACTGAGATAGTCATAGTGTAAAGGGCTGAGAGGGGGAAGAGATTCTGAAGTTTGTTCAGGAGAATTTTCTTGATCAGTATGTTTCTAGCCAAACGAGGAAGAAGGCACTGCTGGATCTGATTCTGGTGGAATGAGATGGGTCTATTGGATCAAGTGCCAGTCAGGGAACATTTAGGGGACAGTGATCATAGTATCATAATGTTTAGGTTAGCCATGGAAAAGGACAAGGAGCAAGGGCAATTTCAGTGGGATGAGAACAGATCTGTCCCAGGTAAATTGGAAACAAATATTGGAAAGCAAAACTGTAATGGAAATATGGGCTGCCTTTAAAGAGGAGATGGTTCAGTTACAGTCAAGGTACATTCCCACAAGGGGGAAATATAGGACATCAAAGCAGATGATGAAAGATATAGAGAACATAAAGAAACAGAAAAAGGGTGCATATGACAGATCTCAGGTTGATAATACAAGTGAGAACAAAGCGGAATATGGAAAGCTCAGAGTGAAATGAGAAAGGAATTAAGAGAGGCATAGCGAGGATATGAGAAGAGACAAGCAGCTAACATAAAAGGGAATCTAAAGGTCTTCTATAGGCATATAAATAGTAAAAGGGTAGCTAGAGGAAGGGTGGGGCTGATTATGGACCAAAAAGGGGATCTATGCACGCAGGCAGAGGCATGGCTAAAGTACTTTGCATCTGCCTTTACCAAGAAAGAAGATTCTGCCAATGTCGTTGTGAAAGAGGAGGCAATTGAAATACTGAATGGGCTAAAAATTGATAAAGAGAAAGTATTAGAAAGGCTGGCTGTATTTAAAGTTAATTAGTCACCAAGAGTGGACGGGATGCATCCGAGGATACTGAGGGAAGTAATAGTTGTCACAAAAACTAGGTGCTAGGTCGAAAGATGATTTTTTAATCTGCCAGTTGGAAACCTGAATATTAAACTGATGAAGATGAGCCACTCAAACCTTGCAAGCTTCGAACTCTGTCTGCTGACCCTAAGTACTGAGGCATATTCCTTGCTGCAGGCTGTAGTGTTCACTGGTTTAATTGAACTGTGCTTAATGACTTAAGCCTAATGGGTGCATTATTGTGGGTAAAGAACTTTTCAGAAAGAGACAGACAGAAATCTCCTTCAGCTACACAGTAGAGAACCTTCCAGAAAGAACAGACAGAGATCTCCTTCGAAGGAATTCAATCACTTGCTGTCTCCGGGGAACCACTGAATCAGCATCCACGTCTTCAAACCGGAAGCCTCGGGACCACTGAATTCAGCCTGAAACCAGTTCAGTCACCAACTTCCACAGACTGTATACCCTTTTTATTTCTCTGGACTCTAATTTGACCAAACTTCCTTCCCCACTTTGTAACATATTTATGTGTGAGTGTGAAAGTTGGAGCATATTTTGTTATTTTTACTTAGATCGGTTTAAGCACAATGAAGTTAACTTCCTTCTTTGTTAAACTCAAGAAAACCTGTCCAAGTGTTTCTTTTTAGGATCATGGCATGTAAACAAGTAAACATTCGCTGAGTTGGCAAATATATCCACTTAAAAAAGAAATAAATCTGATGTGGTCAAACGAAGAGAGGGAAAAGAGGGAAGCCCTTTGACCCCTTCTCACCAAATCGTAACATGGTGGAAATTGCGGAGGCACTGGCTTTAATCTTCCAATCCTCCTTAGATAGCGGTGTGGTGCCAGAGGACTGGAGAATTGCATAAAAGGATGTAAGGATAAGCCCAACAATTACAGGGCAGTAAGTTTAACCTTGGTAGTGGGAACGTTTTTATAAATGATAATCCGGGACAAAAAGTAACAGTCACTTGGACAAGTGTGGATTAATTAAGGAAAGCCAGCACAGATTTGTTAAATGCAAATTGTGTTTAACTAACTTGATTGAGTTTTTGATGTTGTAACAGAAAGGGTTGATGAGGGTAATGTGGTTGATGTGGTGTACATAGACTTCTGAAAGGTGTTTAATAAAGTTCCAAATAATAGGTTTGCAAGCAACATTGAAGCCCATGGAATAAAAGGGACAATGGCTGCACGGATACAAAGTTGGCTGAGTGACAGGAAACACAGAGTAGTGGTGAATAGTTATTTTTTTGGACTTGAGGAAGGTATACTTTGAGGTTCCCCAGAGATCTGTACTAGGACCACTGCTTTTCCTGATACATATTAATGACCTAGACTTGGGTGTACAGGGCACAATTTCAAAATTTACAGATGACACAAAACTTGGAAATATTGTGAACTATGAGGAGGAGAGTGATAGACTTTAAGAGGACATAGACAGGCTGGTGGAATGGGCAGACACAAGGCAGATGAGATCTAATACAGAGAAATATGAAATTTTACATTTAGGTGGGAAGAACAAGGAGTGACAATATAAAGCAAAGGGTATAGTTCCAAAGTGGGTGCAGAAACAGAGAGATCTGGGGGTTAATATGCAAAAGTCATTGAAGGTGGCAGGTCAGGTTAAGAATGTGGTTAAAAAGGCATACAGGATCCTGGGCTTTATGAGTAGAGGCATAGAGTACAAAGGCAAGGAAGTTATGGTGAATCTTTATAAAACACTATTTCGGCCTCAGCTGGAGTATTGTGTCTAATTCTGGGAACCACACTTTAGGAACGATGTGAAGGCATTAGACAAGGTGCATAAAAGATTCATGAGAATGTTTCCAGGGGTGAAGGACTTCAGTTACGAGGATAGATTGGAAAAGCTGGGGTTGTTCTCCTCAGAGAAGAGAAGGTTGAGAGGAGATTTGATAGGCGTGTTCAAAATCATGAGGGGTCTGGACAGATTAGATAGGGAGAAACTTTTCTCATTGGCAGATGGGTCGAGAAGCAGAGGGCACTGGTTTAAGGTGATTGGCAAAAGAACAAATGGTGACATGAGGAAAAGCTTTTTTTACAGCGAGTTATTAGGATCTGGAATGCACTGTCTGAATGGTGGAGGCAGATTCAATCGTGGCTTTCAAAAGCATCTAAAGGGAAAATATTTGCAGGGCCACACGGAAAGGGTGGGTGAGTGGGACTAGGTGAGTTGCTGTTGCAGAGAGCTGGAATGGACATGACAGGCTGAATGGCCTCCTTCTGTGCTGTAACCATTCTATGATTCTAATTCTGTTTTTAATTCAGGTCTATTTTGGATGGCATCTTTGATCATCGAGCTCCCAAAATTTTAACTGAGTTTGTCAGTCACTGGTTCTGGAATTAAGATAAAATGAATTGATGTGTTCAAGCACATCCTGGTAATACAATAACCCATGTGTTCGAGTGCATCTGGTATAGCATTGATCCTTTTGTTATAGCAAACCTGATATGGTACTGGTGCAGCTGGTAGAGCATACCTGACATAGCACTTGTCTAGGTGTTCTAGCATGTCTGATATGGCACTTGCCCAGGGTGCCCTGACCCTAGATTAAATACTCCACATTGTTGAGAACCTATTATGGATGTTTACTCCATTAAGTCTGTATTGTGCATATTGGTGACCCTAATCTACCATTAGCATCACCAACAGCAACCTGCATTTATATAGCAGCTTTAAAGTACAAAATGTCCCTTTACAGGAGGATGGAGAGAAACTAAGTGAACAACTGCATAGATCAAGGAACAGGTGCTATCATATTAAAAAGTAAGTGGACTGGGGTAGCCTGCTTTTCAGCTACCAATGAAGCAGTGAGGGAGATTGCAGTGAGGGAATCTCCTCCTCCTCCTGTTTAAATGGTTAAAGACATACTAGAAATATTAACTGAAGGGACATCTGCTTAAAAAATGAAGAATAATTTTAATGTTTCCAAAAAGATGTGAGGTTCCTTTGGGAGCCATAAAACCCCACTATATATGTTGAAAGCTGCAAGTGAAGCTCCAGCTTGCACTGAGCAGCTGTTTCTCTCGGGAAGCTGTCATTCATCCTTCAAGTTTTGCTAATTCAGTCTGTCTGTCTCTTGCATTTTGAAGAGATATATATTTATTTCCATCTCATCTCTTGTTATGCCTGATTGCTGTTCATCAGGAGGTTCTAAACTGAATGAGAATTTTCTGCACGAATGTTTATTGACAAGTACTGAAATAAGCAAGCTCGCTGCAGGTACCTTAAAGTAACACAGCCAACTCTTTGCCAACAGTTAAAACTGATGGCAAAAAATATTGGCAAGCTGTCAGTTAACCTTCCTGGGTACCTTTAACATTCATTATTTCACACCTCCTGAGGGCTTAGCTCTGCAGCCCAGGAAAGGTATCGGATTCTAACCACGACCTGCGCTGTGTTTTCTATTGTCAGCAAGAGTGGCAGTTGGAGAGTGCAAAATTGGCAAAGGTTCCCACCCTTGATTGCTATTCACCAAATCCTGGAAACTGGCCACATGTGTGGACGGCAGGTGAAAACAGGATCGGGCTCGATCATGATGCTTTCACAGGTTGATTAGCCTTCCAAATCTGCGAGTGGATTTAGATGACATGTTTAGTGCTGGTTGCGAAGTTGTTTTGGTTTTGCAGCCAAATTTGTGGAGCATATATCAGGTGTCAAGACATTGAAGTGAAGCTGAGTGAGACCAAATCCACCAGGAATTTTCATTCCTTGGCTCTGGCATCAGGTTGGGCCCTGACTCTGGATTTGGGCTACATTTACATTATAACGGCAACGTCTGTGAGAAGCTTTGCACTGAGGCTGCCATTAAAGTACAAATACACCGTCATTGTAAAGGCTTGCATGTGAATAGTGAGCACTCAGGCATGGTACTGGGGGGGACCCTGATTTCTGTGGACCTCTACTCTGGCAGATAGTCAACGATTTCAGGTGAATAGAAGAAATAAAGGGAAGGAAAAAACAAATGAAAAGTTCCGCCAAGCACAGTTAATCAGTAGTCAGTGCAAAGAGTTAGTTGGCTCTCCCCTCAAGGTTGCCTTGGGAAGCTAGTCAGAATTCGATTTGCATGACCTGTGATACCACATTATTGATGTCAGTGTGAAGCTGAGACATCTGCAGGCCAAATAATTGGGGGAATTTTATGCTCTTCCCCATGGTGGATTTGGTGACGTGTGGGGTGATATATTAGGTGTGAGGAGTTTTTTCAGATTCCCAACAGCAGGATATGTTAGAGAAATTAAGTTGATGGCGGGTTTGCAGCATACCGGGCTTCCCCCAGCGCGGTGGTGGATTGCAGCTTTGCATTCAGCTAAATAATATGAATACTCATTACCCTACGCATAGTTACAATTCAGTCCTACCTGCCAGATTAAGTGAACGGCGAGCAATATTCCTGTGCTACCGGGTTCATGATTATTTTACTGTGGCATGCAGCAGTCAGATTTGTGCAGTTGTGTCTCAGGACTGTGCTCTTCTCTACTGAATTCATCTGAAAAACTAAGGCCAGTATTGGAATGGAAGTTTGTCTCCAGGCCAGCATTGCAATGGACGTTTGTCTCCAAGCTGGGCACCAGCAAGGAAGAATCTTCTCAGGGGATGGTGGCGAAGGCATGGGCGGGAGCTACATGGAGGATCAGAGCAGGGTACTTGGGGAGGGAAGGGTGGGACTGATCGAGCGCATACAGGAGCAGGGCAAGTCTGAAGAGAGATACAATGCTGCTCATGTATCCACCAGAACCATCATTGAACACACCATTCACATGCTGAAAATGTGATTCCGTTGCCTTGACCGGTCTGGAGGGGCTTTTCAGTACGCGCCACAGAGGGTGTCATGAATAATGGTTGTCCGCTGTGTCTTGCACAACCTTGCAATTAGATGTGGCATCACTCTGCAGGTGGAGAAACAGAAGGCACACCAGTCGTCCTCAGATGAGGATGACTATGAAGAGGGTGAGGCAGAGGACAACAATGACAATGATGCCATCATTGATATGAGGGCAATGGAGAGACATGCAAAGGACATCAGGGAGAACCTAATTTATGCATGTTTCAGCTAACAATAAGCTACATCATCAAGGAACATTGGGAGGAGAAACAATAATTCCCCACAGAAATTCCCTTTTGCATGATGTCTTATTCATCTCTGCAATCTTAATGAAGCATTGCTGCACTTTCGTATGAGTGGCGTTTGAAATCATCTATGGGCTATGATGAATGTGACTACACACCACTGCAAGCAGTGTTAAGTTATGACCGCAGAAATGACTCTATGATTCTATGACTAAAACAAAAGTAAGGCGTGACAGTATTGGAAAAAGTTGATAATCATCAATAGGAAAACAGCCATCATTGAAGATTGAAGGCTCAAATTTCAATGAGAAATAGACAATGGACATTTTCTGAGATGCTTTGCAACATCAATGCATTCGTGCCACAGGCCTCCAAAGAACATCTTTGTATCCATCTGAAACCAAGCAAAACATTAACAAGAGTGGATCAAATTTTCAATGAAATAAATACATATTGAGAAACTATTCTCACAATATGTACATCAGCCGTGCCACTTTTGTGATCTGTTTCAATTCTCTTTTTTTACCACTACATCCAGCGGCTATCCCAACATTAGCAACTGAGGTGGAGGCAGTCTGCTCAGTGCACTGCCCCATTGCTGTGGATGACTGTGGCGGTTGCCCTTGGAGGAACAAGGCCTTGATGGCTCCATCCTACTGGGGAGCCGCAGCAATGGTGCTTGACTGTACCCCATGTGCTCGCCTGCTGGAGGTAAGGGGGTCATGTTCGGGGTGGGGGGGGATGAGACACTGCTTTCCCAGGGGGTGTCCTGAGAGGAAGGACCCGGGGCAGCTGGCACACGCTCCTCCTCCATCTGTTTGAATGATGGCATCTGACTGTCTCCCTGAGGGAAAGGAACACCCAGAGAGAGGTCCAGGTTCCTCATTCCCCCTCTCGCTTAGACTCCGCAGCATGGAGCCCACGGCAACAGTAAAGGAGTGCAGGTCGGATCGCATATGGCTCGAGTGCTCAACCAGACTCGCTACAGAGCTTGTCAAACTTTCGACTGAGAAAGCCAGGGGATAGGGGATCATGGGAGAGAAGTGGACAACTGCTTGGGGGATTGGGGCTCAAGCGAGGGTAGGCCGTGGGATTGGGGTGAGCGTGGAGCCCAGTGTTTCCCACTCAGCCAGGAACAGCAGCAAGGGAGTGGAAATGGCACTGAGGGAAGAACAGCCAATAAAGAGGTGTGTGAAACTCAGAGATCTTGCTGTGGACAGATAGTAAAAGATTGTTACCGATGGAGGCTGAATGGGAAACTATCGAATGGAAATCAAGGATTGTCACTGGAAGAAACAAAAGGTGGGAAGGAGGAAAGTTCTTGAACTGAGGATTATTACACTATGGGGTACATCACCACATTGAGGTGCAGACTAAAAGTTCATTTCAAAGGAAATAGGATATATTTGAAAAGGAGGAATATGAAAACTCATTGCGGGGGTAATGGGGTTACAGGAGAGAGCACTAGTACCCGGGAATGCATAACCTCCTCTTGTGCTGTATTTCTATCACTCTATGAAAATCCTCCTTAATTGAGTCTGAGCCCATAGAATGGTTTGGAAATGTTGGTACTGGGCTGAGTTTAGGGTGGTACGGCCTGTGAAAAGTGTCCCAAACACTGAGCCACAGCCCTTTGTGTGATCTCTCAGTTTTGTTCAGGTCTGTCTGTGCTGTCCGGATTTGGTGTGTGAAATCCAGGTACAGATCAGCTCTGAGTGAGGCTCCCAGTCCAGAGTTGTCACCTTTAAACAGAACCTGAGCCCAAACCAGAATCGAAGGAGACAGAGAGAGAGACTGGACCTGTTGAAAGTGGCATAGACTTTGGAACCTGACCACACCTTGACTACTGTAGTGGGATTCTGGCTATGGTTTCAGGGTAAATATCAACAGGTTATAAGAATACTACTAGTTACTGGTAGAATAAGCACCTGAAAAGAAAAGTATTTGCAGGGGTATGGGGAAAGGGCGGAGGAGTGGGACTAGCTGAGTAGCTCACGACATGCTGAATGACCTCCTTCTGTGCTGTAACTATTATCTGATTCTACAATCGGATATTACGCCTATTACTACAAATTACAGATAGACTATCAGGTGAGACATTGTATTATTATTGGTTATGAGGGGAATTTGACTGTTACCACTTCACTATGAGTTATCAGTTCAATTTAAGTGAGTTACCATTTGTTACTGGTGGAATCAAAATTCCTTCTACATCTGGTTTTCCCTCTCCAAATCATTCCCTACCTTTGGAATCTCCACCTCTGGTTTCCCCTTCTTCCCCATTACCCCCCAGATTTCCCTCTTTCCCATGCTCCCCCCCACCCCGCTTCCCTTCTTCCCCACCCAAGGTTTCCCTCTTCCCTGCCCGTGGTTTCCCCTCTTCGGCTGATTACGGCCTCCTAGTAGTTGGAACTTGTTGCACGACAGCTGCTGACATGAAACGACAAGCAAAAATACTGAACTACTGGGGCCCCAAACTTTATAAGGTAAATGCAATAACATTTATAGAAGTCATGTGATTCGGCATTGCATGGTCAGATGTCATGTAGTTGGAATGTCATGTGATCACACCTCCAGCAAATGCCTCCAGCCAGCGTTGACAATCCTGGTGGAGGCTCATGTGGAGCATAAATAGTGACATAGAGTAGTTGGACCAAATGGCCTGTTTCTGTGCTGTAAATTCGATTAATTCTATGTAAGTGGTTGAATGGTGAAGATCAAAGGAAGGTCAAGTATAGTTTGTGAACAGGGTTTTGTGGGGAGAATAAAACTTTGTATTTGTTGGAAAATAAGAGTGCAGTCCCAGCTATGAACCCTGGCCCATACTAATCAATAACTGCTGGAAACTGCACCCAATGATCTCAGCGCAGATTGTGCTGCAAAACTTTGCTGACCACCTCCAGATGTGACTAGGCAGCCATCAGTTTTATAGAGCCCATTGAGCAAAGATTTTCACATCAAAACGTCCCCAAAGAAATAGCTGTTACTAAATAATGCAAAACCCAGAGTGCAGCTGCAGAATCTAGGGCCAAGTGTTTTATAAAATACTGAAGGGAATACAAAACCAGAAGATTAGCTGCTAACTTTTAATCTCAGCACGCAGCCCAGATAATATCCTTCTGACTGTTTACTGTTCTTTTTCCTTTGCCTAAAGGAAACTTGTGAACAAGAATTTTGGGCCTAAAGCCAGAATGTAAATGGGGACCTATTTGGAGAGGGTGACAAAGTGCCCAAACCCATGTGGGTCTGTTAAATAGTTTAGATAATAATTGTCTTTTTGAGCAGCTTCAAACCGTAATTGTGAAAACTTACAGGAATTTATATGGAGATCATTACTTTAGAAAAAACCCTCAAAATGCCTTGCAGAGATGTTTGGTTTGCAAACAAGAAATTCTTGGCAATGCTGCTGTTTTAAGATATTTTAACCCCTGGAGTTAGTTTGTAGCACTGAAAACTGTGGAGTAGTGTATTTGATTTGAGTTATCACACATTGTACCCTGGAACAGTGGCCTGGCCCTTCTTTGTAAAACAGCAGACTTCCCTCAAACACTCTCTACTGGCAGGTGGTCATATGATGCTGGCAGACCACAGAAAAGAGAGGGTATGAAATAATAAATGAACGCAAATAAATCTAAATTTGTCAATGGGGACTGGATTTGTTTTTAAATTTTGAATACCTGTTGAGAAAGTGCTTTTGCATTTTTGTCTAGTGGAGTCAATAAACATAATTTTTGATTCTTCCATTCTGTGATTTTAATTGAACCAATGGGATGGTTTGTTACAGATCAGTGTCTGCCCATCCAAACAAGTATGGTATGTAAACCGTCACAAGGTTCAGTATAACCAAAACAAAGTGGCATCTCCAGGCTCAGTTTACTTCAAAGTCATATTCTGAGTTAAATAACAGCACAAACTGTTACTAGGAGGATTTTTGATGTTTTGTTTTGCTCCTAACACTACATTGTGGGCCGATATCATTGGTATGTAAAATAAAGCATAGGTAATTAAAGCCAGAGTGAAACCATTTTTAAAAAAATGGGCCAACATCTATAGAAATATTCTATTTTATCTGAAGGCCATTATTAAGTTTAACTTCAGGGAGGCTACTACTTGGACATGCAAATGAGTTCAATGGGGGCAGATTTTTGATGGACTGAATAAGAAAACCGTCCTCTTGCTTCTGAATACAAATCTGCTCTTGATGAAAGTTATGATCTATGGCTTTGTTCATTTAAAAAAAGCTCTCACTTACATCGATGCATTTTCTCTGAGAGTTAAAGGGCTGTTTATGTGCCTGTTCAGAATGGTGGCCAATGACAATGTGGAGAGTTACATTCACTGGAATTATAGTCACATTAGCTGGTTATGGACACAATTTATAATTACGCTGCAAAATAGGCAAGATATTATTAAACTACCTAATGATGATACTGAAGTTTGTGTGTCTCAAAACAGGTACGAGCATTGAAAAATCGGTGAAAGACCTACAGCGATGCACTGTCTCATTGGCCAGATACCAACTCCTGATCAAAGAGGAAATGGATGCTTCTGTGAAGAAAGTCAAGGCTACCTTTGCAGAGTTGCAGGCCTGGTAAGTGATTCTAAATTTAATACGTGGCAGAGGAAAGGTTTACATTTTTAAAAGGGCATTTGTGAAGAATTTGTTTCATAAAATATATTTTTTCAATGCTGCAATATTATAGCTGGAGATTTAGTAGTTAATGAGCATTACGTAGTTACTTTCTTAACACCAAACTATCAGCTTCTGGAATGCAGTGCATAATCATACTATTGTAATCCATGAGTTTGCATGTCAGCTCCCCAGGATCTCAGCAAGTTGATCGAGTTAAGTTGTTGAGACATCAAGAATGCAAGTCCCAAGTTTGAGCACCCCAGCTGTTGTGTAATTGGAGGCTCAACAACTTTGGTGTCCCTATGATAGGGAGGGGGAAATTCAGCTCAGATGCCTACTGTTGTTCACTGTCCTGTGAGCAACAGTGTGTGTTCATGTCAGGATAGGATAAGCTGGGATTTGGCTTTGGTCATCTCCATGGTTCAATAGCCCACTGACACTCACTACCAAGGCTACTCGAGAGTTGCCAGCATTTGTGGAGTGGCATCTGTGCAAGAAGTTAGCATCCTCATGAAATGAGGGTAGAGGAGAAAACTTGGCAAAAAGATCAGTTCACATTTATGTTATTAATTGTACACTTCAAGATATTAAAAAAAAATCATCTAATACAATTTCACTACAATGCATGATATGGAAACATAATGGCCGGAATTTTACGTTGAGCAGGAGGCCCAACCCACCGGCTGAAAAGTCAGGGGTGAGCCCACCTCCACTGGGCCTGGGAGCCATGCCAGGATTTTTCGCTCCCCAAGCCCTTAATTGGCTTTGGGCAGGTTTTCCACCCCTCTGAGGCAGGAAGTCCCGCCTATTGGAGGTGCCGGACAATCAACAGGCCAGCAGCTGTCAGTCCCAGCAGCACCACCAGGAGTGGTGGCCACTGCTAGGACTGCACCTAGCCAACAGCGGCAAGAGAACGACAGCCCCAGAACGAAGGTATGTTTTTGGGGCATCGCCGGGGACAAACAGCTGGGCCCTGGCGAGGTAATGGGAGGTCAGTTGGTGGGTGGGGAAGGGCAGTGTTGTGCGGTGGGAGTGGTTGGGGCTTCGTGGGCGGCCCTCCATGGGGCACAGGGTGCCTGATCAGGAGGGCCCTCCTCTCCAGCCCACAAGAAGGCCGCCAAGTTTTACCTGATGGTGTTCTTGGGGCCTTTGCCATCCACCCACCAAGAGTAAAATACCCACGGGGGCAGAGGAGGCCCTTAAGTGGCAGTTAATTGGCCACTTAAGGGCCTAGATTGGCCTGGGGCGGGCGGGTCATTTCTCACTGCTGCCACCCCGTGTAAAATTATAGTGGGGGCGGGAACAGCCCCCCCACCTCCCACTCAATTTTGCACCCTGTGTGAAGTAGATTTTGTGGTTGAATTAAAGTCCAGAATAAATAAAAATTAAATACACAAGGGTGGCGCAGTGGTTAACACCGCAGCCTTACAGCTCCAGTGACCTGGGTTCGGTTCTGGGTACTGCCTGTGCGGAGTTTGCAAGTTCTCCCTGTGTCTGCGTGGGTTTCTGCTGGGTGCTCCGGTTTCCTCCCACAGCCAAAGACTTGCTGGTTGCTAGGTAAATTGGCCTTGTAAATTGCCCCTAGTGTAGGTAGGTGGTAGGAGAATGGTGGGGATGTGGTAGAGAATATGGGATTAATGTAGGATTAGTATAACTGGGTGGTTGTTGGTTGGCACAGACTCGAAGGGCCTGTTTCAGTGCTGTATGACTCTATGACAGTCTGTGAGGTTGGATGTTTCTGTGGTCTTCCAACTGAAGTTGTATTCTTGAAGTCTTAGGCTAGCCAAAGTGCACTTTGTGTCTGTCCCCACTTGGCTCAGGGCTTTCTTCAAGGCAAACTTGTAGGTGGCTCTCTTGTCTTGGTCTCAATCTGTAGGCTTGGAGGCTCCACAGACACAGATGGTTTTCAATCTTGTGGTATTATCTGGAGAGAGAGAGGGAGGCATCCAGCATTTCTGCTGCTGCACAGTCTGAGTGGATGATCCCTCGCCCTCTTCCTGAGGTCCCAACATCACAGATGCCAGTCTTCAGCCAATGCGATTCACTTCACATGATATCAAGAAATGGCTGAAGGCACTGGATACTGCAAAGGCTATGGGCCCTGACAATATTCCAGCTCTACTTCTGAAGACTTGTGCTCCATGCCCCTAGTCAAGTTATTCCAGTACAGATACAACACTGGCATCTACCCAGCAATGTGGAAAATTGCCCAAATATGTCCTGTACACAAAAAACAGGACAAATCCAACCAATTATCACCCTATCAGTCTACTCTCAATCATCAGAAAAGTGATGGAGGGGGTCGTTGACAGTGCTATCAAGCAGCACTTGCAATAACCTGCTCACTGTTGCTTAGTTTGGGTTCCACCAGGGCCACTCAGCTCCTGACCTCATTACAGCCTCTGTCCAAACATGGACAATTGAGGTGAGGTGAGAGTGACTGCCTTTGACATCAAGGCAGCATTTGACTAAGTATGGCATCAAGGATCCCTAGCAAAACTGCAGTGAATGGGAATCAGGTGGAAAACTCTTTGCTGATTGGAGTCATACCTAGCACAAAGCAAATGGCTGTGGTTGTTGGAGGTCAATCATCTCAGTCTGAGGACATCACTGCAGGAGTTCCTCAGGCTCGTGTCCTAGGCCCAGCCATCTTCAGGTGCTTCATCAATGACCTTCCCTCCATCATAAGGTCAGAAGTGGGGGATGTTCACTGATTGCACAATGTTCAGTACCATTTGCGACTCCTCAGATACTGAAGCAGCCTGTGTCCATATGTAGCAAGACCTGGACAACATCCTGGCTTGGGCTAATAAGTGGCAAGTAACATTCGTGCCACACAAGTGCTAGGCAATGGTCATCTCAAACAAGAGAGAATCGAACCATCTCCCCATGATGTTCAAGCATTACCATTGCTGAATCCCCCAATATCAACATCTTGGGGGTTAACATTGACTAGAAACTGAACTGGACCAGCCACATAAATACAGTGGCTACAAGAGCAGGTCAGAAGCTGGGAATCCTGCAGTGAGTAGCTCACCTCCTGACTCTCCAAAGCCTGTTCACCATCTATAAGGCACAAGTCAGGAGTTTGATGGAATACTCTCCACTTGCCTGGATGGGTAGAGCTCCAACGACACTCAAGAAACTCTACACCTTCCAGGACAAAGCAGCCTGCTTGACTGGCACCTCATCCAACACCTTCAACATTCACTCCCTTCACCACAAATGCACAGTGGCAGCAGTGTGTACCATCTACAAGATACACTGCAGCAACTCACCAAGGTTCCTTCGACAGCACCTTCCAAACCCATGACCTCCACCACCAAGAAGGACAAGGGCAGCTGATGTATAGGAACACCACCACCTACAGGTTCCCCTCCAAGCCACACACCATCCTGACTTGGAACTATATCACCATTTTATCACTGTTGCTGGTTCAGAATCTTGGAACTCCCTTCTTAATAGCACTGTTAGTGCACCTACACCCCAAGGACTGCAGTAGTTCAAGAAAGCAGCTCACCACTACCTTCTCAAGTGCAATTAAGGATGGGAAATAAATGCTGGCCTAGCCAGCAATGCCCACATTCCATGAACGACTAAATAAAAAAAATCTGTGTTCTTCCTACCAAAATGAATCACTTATACTTCTCTGCTTTAAACTTCATCTGCCGCTTGTCCGTCCATTCCACCAACCTGTTTATGTCCTTTTGAAGTTCAACACTATCCTCCTCACAGTTCACAATGTTTCCAAATTTTGTATCATCCACAAATTTTTAAATTGTGCCCTGTCCATCAAGGTCTAGGTCATTGATGTATATGAGAAAGAGCAAGGTTCCCAACACTGACTGCTGGGGAAGTCTACTACAAAACTTCCTTCAGTCTGAAAAACATCCATTAACAGCTATTCTTTGTTTTCTCTCACTCAGCCAATTCCGTATCCACGTTGCCTCTGTCCCTTTATTCCATGAGCTATAAATTTGCTCACAAGTCTGTTGTGCAGCACTATATCAAATGATTTTTGGAAGTCTATGTACACCACATCAACAGATCAGCCTAATCAACTTCTCTGTTACCTCATCAAAAAACTCCAACAAGTTAGTTAAACATGATTTGCCCTTCACAAATCCTTGCTGGTTTTCCCTAATTAACCCGCATTTGCCCAAGTGACTATTAATTCTGTCCCGACTTATCTTTTCTAGAAGCTTCCTCATCAATCAGGTTAAACTGACTGGTCTGTATTTACTGGGCTTATGTTTACACCATTTTTTGAATAAGGGTATAACAGTTACAATTCCCCAGTCCTTTGGAACCACCTGTGAATCTAAGGAAGACTGGAAATTTATGGCCAGTGCCTCTGCAATTTCAACTCTCACTTCCCTCATTATCCTTGGATGCATCTCACCCGTCCTGGTGCCTTTTCAACTTTAAGTACAGCTAGCCTATCCAATACCTCCTCCTTGTCAATTTTAAACTCTTCAAGTGTCTGAATTACCTTCTCTTTCACCATGACCTATGCAGCATCTTCTTCCTTGGTAAAGACAGATGCAAAGTCTTCCTTTAATACATCAGTATTGTCCCGTGCCTCCATGCATAAATCTTCTTTTTGGTCCCTAATCGGCTCCACTCCTCCTTTTACCACTGTTTTACTATTTATATACATGTCGAAGACTTTTGGATTCCCTTTTATATTAGATGCCAGTATTTTTCATACTCTCTTTGCTTCTCTTATTTTCTTTTTCACTTCCGTACTTAACCTTCTATATTCAGCCTGTTTCTCGTTTGTATTATCCACCTGACATCAGTCATAAGCACACTTTTTCTTCTTCAATTTAATCTCTATCTCTTTCGTCATCCAGGGAGCTCTGGATTTGTTTGCCCTACCTTTCCCCTTTGTGGGAATATATCTTGACTGTACCTGAACTCTCTTTTTTAAAGGCAGCCCATTGTTCAGTTACCATTTTGCCTGCCAATCTTTGATTCCAATTTATCTGGGTCAGATCCATTCTTACCCCATTGAAGTTGGCTTTCCCCGAGTTAATTATGCTGACTGTGGATTGTTCCTTGTCCTGAACCTTATGTTACTATGATCACTGTCCCCTAAATGTTCCCCTACTGACACTTGGTCCACTTGGCCCACCTCATTCCTAAGAACCAGGTCTAGCAGTGCCTCCTTTCTCATTGGACTGGAAACATACTACAGTAGAACATTTTCCTGAACACACTCTAGGAATTCATGCCCCTCTCTGCCCTTTACACTACTGCTATGCCAGTCTATATTCAGATAATTAAAGTCCCCCATTATAACTACTCTATAATTCTTGCAAACTCTCAGTAATTTCCTTGCAATTTTGTTCCTCTACATCTTTCCCGCCAGTTGGTGCCATGAGTTCTTTGTGTTATCTTAAGCAACACAAAGAGGTGCATGGATTCCAGTTCTTTGAAGATCTCTGGATGGTTTATTAACAGTTAAACTAGGATATACAGGACAGAGCAAACTATGTACAGAACCTTTGTCGAGGGTGTTACAGTTGCAGGGTGACTGTGGCTTCTAGTCATGTGACTACATCCTGGTACTTAACTCATTAGCATACTGAGTTGTTAAAGGGACATCACACTTAAGGCGATCATACAACATCCTTCCAAAGATAAGTCTCATATTCTTTTCTTTTGGGCCTCCTTATCTCGAGAGACAATGGATATGCGCCTGGAGGTAGTCAGTGGTTTGTGGAGCAGCGCCTGGAGTGGCTATAAAGGCCAATTCTGGAGTGACAGGCTCTTCCACAGGTGCTGCAGAGAAATTTGTTTGTCGGGGCTGTTGCACAGTTGGCTCTCCCCTTGCGCCTCTGTCTTTTTTCCTGCCAACTACTAAGTCTCTTCGACTCGCCACAATTTAGCCCTGTCTTTATGGCTGCCCGCCAGCTCTGGCGAATGCTGGCAACTGACTCCCACGACTTGTGATCAATGTCACAGGATTTCATGTCGCGTTTGCAGACGTCTTTATAGCGGAGACATGGACGGCCGGTGGTTCTGATACCAGTGGTGAGCTCGCTGTACAATGTGTCTTTGGGGATCCTGCCATCTTCCATGCGGCTCACATGGCCAAGCCATCTCAAGCGCCGCTGACTCAGTAGTGTGTATAAGCTGGGGGTGTTGGCCGCTTCAAGGACTTCTGTGTTGGAGATATAGTCCTGCCACCTGATGCCAAGTATTCTCCGAAGGCAGCGAAGATGGAATGAATTGAGACGTCGCTCTTGGCTGGCATACATTGTCCAGGCCTCGCTGCCGTAGAGCAAGGTACTGAGGACACAGGCCTGATACACTCGGACTTTTGTGTTCCGTGTCAGTGCGCCATTTTCCCACACTCTCTTGGCCAGTCTGGACATAGCAGTGGAAGCCTTACCCATGCGCTTGTTGATTTCTGCATCTAGAGACAGGTTACTGGTGATAGTTGAGCCTAGGTAGGTGAACTCTTGAACCACTTCCAGAGCGTGGTCGCCAATATTGATGGATGGAGCATTTCTGACGTCCTGCCCCATGATGTTCGTTTTCTTGAGGCTGATGGTTAGGCCAAATTCATTGCAGCCAGCCGCAAACCTTTCGATGAGACTCTGCAGGCACTCTTCAGTGTGAGATAAAGCAGCATCGTCAGCAAAGAGGAGTTCTCTGATGAGGACTTTCCGTACTTTGGACTTCGCTCTTAGACGGGCAAGGTTGAACAACCTGCCCCCTGATCTTGTGTGGAGGAAAATTCCTTCCTCAGAGGATTTGAACGCATGTGAAAGCAGCAGGGAGAAGAAAATCCCAAAAAGTGTGGGTGCGAGAACACAGCCCTGTTTCACACCACTCAGGATAGGAAACGGCTCTGATGAGGAGCCACCATGTTGAATTGTGCCTTTCATATTGTCATGGAATGAGGTGATGATACTTAGTAGCTTTGGTGGACATCCAATCTTTTCTAGTAGTCTGAAGAGACCACGTCTGCTGACGAGGTCAAAGGCTTTGGTGAGATCAATGAAAGCAATGTAGAGGGGCATCTGTTGTTCACGGCATTTCTCCTGTATCTGACGAAGGGAGAACAGCATGTCAACGGTCGATCTCTCTGCACGAAAGCCACACTGTGCCTCAGGGTAGACGCGCTCGGCCAGCTTCTGGAGCCTGTTCAGAGCGACTCGAGCAAAGACTTTCCCCACTATGCTGAGCAGGGAGATTCCACGTAGTTGTTGCAGTCACCGTGGTCACCTTTGTTTTTATAGAGGGTGATGATGTTGGCATCGCGCATGTCCTGGGGTACTGCTCCCTCGTCCCAGCACAGGCATAGCAGTTCATGTAGTGCTGAGAGTATAGCAGGCTTGGCACTCTTGATTATTTCAGGGGTAATGCTGTCCTTCCCAGGGGCTTTTCCGCTGGCTAGAGAATCAATGGCATCACTGAGTTCCGATTTGGTTGGCTGTATGTCCAGCTCATCCATGACTGGTAGAGGCTGGGCTGCATTGAGGGCAGTCTCAGTGACAGCATTCTCCCTGGAGTACAGTTCTAGGTAATGCTCAACCCAGCGGTCCATCTGTTTGCGTTGGTCAGTGATTATGTCCCCCGATGTTAAATCGCTGGGGGCTTTCTTGTAGTTCAACAGTGCAATGCGCTTAGCGGCTATGACAGGTTCCAGCTCTTCATTATGAGATTGAAACCAGTCTGCATTTCTCTTCGCACTTTTGCCGTAGGTGGTCAAAGCTGACTCATAGATGGCATCTCTGATGTGGGCCCACTTGGTCTCAGCATCCCCTGTGGGAGTGTTTTGAAGGGCTGTTACAAGTGAATTTAGAAATTTTTGTAACAGCTGTGGGTGAGAAATTCTGCTCGTGTTGATGCGCGGGTGGCCCTTCTGCTTGGAATGATGCAACTTCTTTGGTCTGAGTCTAACCTTGCTGCACACCAGGGAGTGGTCGGTGTTGCAGTCCGCACTGTGGAAGCTGCGTGTGATTTGAACACTGTTTAAGGCGGCTCGCCTTGTGACAATGAGGTCTAGCTGGTGCCAACGACGTGATCTTGGGTGCCTCCATGAAACCTGGTGACAGGGTTTAGTGTGAAAGAACGAGTTGGTGATGCAGAGGTTATGATAGGTACACAACTCAAGCAGTCTCAGCCCGTTCTCATTCATCCTTCCAACGCCAAAGCGCCCAAGGCAGGAGGGCCATGAGTCATGGTCGGCCCCAACCCTGGCATTAAAGTCCCCCAGCAGGAATAGGTGTTCGGTGTTGGGGATGTTGCTAATGATGTTATGGAGTTGTTCATAGAACTGGTCTTTAGCTTCAGGTGGGGAGCAGAGTGTTGGAGCATAGATGCTGAGTAGGTGTACTGGACCAGAGGTGGTGAGCGGTCGGATGGACAGTATGCGTTCCGAGCCATTTGAGGGAGGCTCTATCATGCTGAGCAAGGAGTTTCTGATGGCGAAGCCCACTTCATGCTGTCTTGGTTCTTCAGGATCCCTGCCCTGCCAGAAGAAGGTGTAGTCTTGCTCTGCTAGAGAGCCACTCGCGGGGAGGCGAGTCTCCTGAAGTGCTGCAATGTCCACATTGAATCTACTGAGCTCGTTGTTAATGATGGCGGTCTTCCGAGAATCGTTGATTTGTGTAAGGTCTTCCGACAGGCCAGGACACATAGTTCTGACGTTCCAGCTTGCAAAGCGAAGGGCTGGTACCTTCTTTCCTTTTTTCATGTTGTTTGGTGCGGTGTATCAGTCCACCTTTCGGGCAATGACCCTGAGCTCCAAGCACCCATTGAAGCAGGCAGACTGTGGCGGGACAGAACCTTATTGACCGGGGGCTGCCCGGGCGGTAGCTGTCCAGTGAGGTGCAATGACCTCTCCCACCGACGAAGGCAACCCGTGGCGCCCAGTTTCTATGCCAATTTATCTGGACTTATAACCCGTAACTGCTGCCTTCCGTGTTGTTTTAGTCGCTGTGAGGCAACTATGGAGTGACCTCTCCATGGCGCATGCCTGGGCAAATTTATGGAGGTTGAGAGTTGCCCAGTCGTCAAAACCCCCCTCTCGGCCTTTCTGGTGGGGTCCAAAGGAGTGCAGGACACGACGTTTGGCACCAGTATGGCTGCAGGAACTGCCGGAAACATGCCAAAGGTGACACATGACCGCCTACGGGGTTCCGCTCCGGATTTTCTGTTAGGGTTTACTCCTTTAGTCTTGGTCTCTCCCGAGATGCCCACAAGGCAGTGGGGTTGTTGGGGCCCCTACACAGGTGTAGGATGGTGCCGGTGGGAGGAGGGGATGCAAGGGGGAGGGGTAGAAGGAGTGGGTGGGGGGGGGTGCAGGGGAAGGGGGTGCGGGGTGAAGATGGTGCGAGGGGGGGGCGGGCTGGGACGGGGTTGTGAGGGGGTGAGCTGAGAGGGTGGAGCAGGGAAGGGGACGGGGGTGGGGGGGGTGGAAGGGGGGTAAAGGGGGGGGGAAGCTGGTGCAGGTAATAAGCCATTTCCTGGTACAAGTAAAAACACATAAAATTGGATAATATCAAAATTAGTTATATGGGATAGAGATTATAAAATTTACAAGTATAAAGATAGGGATTGTGAAATTTACAAGTGCAGAAGCTTAAGAGTCCAAATATAATTTCAGCAGTTTGACAACTCTTCCAGATCCGGTTATGATATAACCTTCTGGATTTCACCCTTGCCTGTTTTGGGTTTGCAGGCATGTTGTCAATGTGTTGGTTGTTGTCCTGTTGTTCTGTCACACTCTCATTATTGGAGTGTGTTCTTTTGAATCCGCTGTGCACAATTGAGTATTGCACGCTTCTCTTAATTGGCTTCAATTCCTCCTCAACACTGCTCCATTAGATGTTGTAATCTCGTAAGACCCAGGCTCACTGAATACTTTGGATACCTCTGCGGCTAACCATGTTCTCATTGTGGGGTGTACGACCCTGACCTTTTGTCCTACATGTAGTTGAGGTAGTTCTGCCCCTGCATATCGGTCATGCACCATCTTCATTCTCCCTTGTTTTTCGAGCAGTGTCTTCTGCATCTCGGAGAATTTGGACAGCTGATGGCTTGGCAGAATCATTCACACTTGTCTGCCAAACATGATCTCTACTGGTGACGGTAAGTCCATATCCATAGGTGTAGTTCTGAGGGAGAGCATGGCAACACGAAAACCTTGTTTCGTTGTCCTACACTTCAGGATAAGTGCTTTGACTGTGCTAACCATTCGCTTGGCAAGACCATTAGATCTAGGGTAATGTGGTGAGGATGTCACATGGTTTACGCCCCATTTGGCGCACATATCCCTGAAAGGTATGCCCATATACTGTGGCCCATTGTCAGAAATAATTTCTTCAGGTGCACCGAATAGACTGAATATGGCACTCAATGTGTCTGCGATGACTGCGCTTGATATGTCTTTTACCTGTCTGACAATTGGAAATTTGGAGAAATAATCGGCGACCAAGATAAAGTTGTCTCCATTAATGGAAAATAGATCAGTGGTGATTTTGGACCAAGGGACTGACAGAATTTTGAGAGGGTGTAGAGGTTCTTTGTGTTGTTGTGGCTGGTGGCTCTAGCTCATGCCTCGCACATCCTCACTAACCTTTCGATGTCACCATTGATCCCTGGCCAATAAACAGTGTCTCGTGCCAGTCGTCTCATTCACTCTGTGGCCATATGGCCTATGTGAAGTTGTGACAAGATGTCCTGTTGGAGAGCTTTGGGCACAATCACTTGTTTTCCCTTGAAGGTGATGCCTCTCGAGATACCGAGTTCATCTCTGTAAGGCTGAAAGCATCTGAGGGTTTCTGGCACCTCTTTTACAGTATCAGGCCATCCTTCTATGATGACTCTCCACAGTACCTTCAGTTGTGGGTGACTGGCTGTTTATGATTGCAGTTGGTCACATTTGTGCTGATCAAAATGCAATAAATCGATTTTGAGCACATCATCCACCTCAATGTCCATGCTGTCTACTTGAAGATCCAGTGGGACTTCTGCATTCTTCTTCGGGTTTGGCAATCTGCCCAGTGTATCCAAGCTGACCATTTTGGTACCCGGTTTGTAGCAGACACCGAAGTTGTACCCCTGTACTTTCACGAAGAGTTGCTGTAGTCAAGGTGGTGCGCTTGTCAATGGTTTGCGCCAGATCATCTCCAGTGGTTTGTGGTTGGTTTCCATCGTGAACTGCTTACCAAACAGGTAGGTGTGGAACTTTGTGATCCCAAACTCCAGAGCAAGTGTTTCACAATCTATGTTTGAGTAATTGGATTATGCTGAGAGAAAACATTTGAATCTGAATGCAATTGGTTTACCATCCTGCAGGATGTATGCTCTTAGCCCTTTCTGTGTGGTGTCAATTTCCAGGATTGTCTTCTTCCTTGGGTCATAGTACTGCAGGGTACAGGTTTCTGTTGATAATATTTGTTTGAGAGACTCAAACATATGCTGATGGTCCTCCTGCCATACATATGGTATGTCTTTCTTTAAGAGCTCTCTCAGTGATGATGCTTTGTCAGAACATTTGGAATGTATGTTGCCACGAAGTTGAAAAACCCAACACTTCTGGAGGTCTTCCTTGTTTTGTGAGGTAGGCATATGCCTTAGATCTTCGACTTTGCCTGGGTCAGGATGGATTCTGCAACCTGAATAGATTGATCCAAAGAAATTGATCTGACTTACATTCACCTGGCACTTCTTGCTGTTAAAAACAAGCCCTTCGCAATGAGCTACTGCCATCAGTGAATGAAGATTTTGATCATGCTCTTCTTTGGTTTTGCTCATGATCACAATATCATTGGTAATGCATATACAGTCAGGCACGTTTTTTATAATTCTGTCCATATGCTGCTGAAACAGATCTTGACTGACAGATCAGCCGAAGGATAGTCTCTGGAAGCAATATCTTCCAAATGGTGTTCTCAAGGTGGTGAATTCCTGAGATTCCTTAGCTAGGTGTACCGACCAATATCCATGTTTAGCATCCAACTTGGAGAAGAATTTAGCTCCTGTGAACTTAGGATTCAATTCCTGTAGTGTTGGAATCTTGTGGGGGGCACCTCTTTAGGGAAAGGTTTAGATGCCTCGTAACTAGACATACCCTGATTGCTCCATTCTACTTTTCTTTCTTTTGGGCCTCCTTATCTCGAGAGACAATGGATACGCGCCTGGAGGTGGTCAGTGGTTTGTGAAGCAGCGCCTGGAGTGGCTATAAAGGCCGATTCTAGAGTGACAGGCTTTTCCACAGGTGCTGCAGAGAAATTTGTTTGTTGGGGCTGTTACACAGTTGGCTCTCCCCTTGCGCCTCTGTCTTTTTTCCTGCCAACTACTAAGTCTCTTAGACTCGCCACATTTTAGCCCCGTCTTTATGGCTGCCCGCCAGCTCTGGCGAACGCTGGCAACTGACTCCCACGATTCTACTTTAGTATACATGTAAATGAGCTGCACCAGTTTCTGTGATGATGCACATGACTGATGATGCCATTACGTTCCATGTCATCCAACTCACGTTTAAGCTTTTCTTGTACATTCACGCTGCACCTTCTGGGAGGGCAATTGATGGAATTGCATCCCCTCTGAGATGCAGTATAGCATCAGCTTTGAAATCTCCTATGGCATCGAGTCTGGCCGGGTACATTTGTTGTAGATTGTGGACTGACTCAATGCAGGTACCCTTGGTTTCTTCTTCTGTAGTAGGTACCTTGGTGATCTTGTGGTTAGTCACAACATTGGGGTCCTTACATGCTGGTAGTCCTGCCACTGCTGGTCCATTCATGTTAATCAGTAAAATATTTGTGGTTTCCATGCCCAACTTGCGATAGCTGCATTGTATTGTTAGTGTGCCACTGCAAGGGATGGGTGACCCATTGCATGCAGTTAACTTTGCAGTTGCCGGTTGTATCATCAATTTCCACTGACTCAGTACATATTCTTCAGGATTTGGACTGGTAGGACATTTGCAACAGCTCCGGTGTCAATCTTGATCCTGAGTGTATGTTTGCTAACTTTCTTTGGGCACATGAAAGCTTCCATTTGTTTGACTTCATCAACACAATGTGTCAGGTACACAATGTGAAACGCCTGCTCATCTTCTGGCTGAAAGCCACTCCACTGTGAGCCTTGTATCGGGTCTGTTTCACTGTGGACCTCGTGTATTGGCTTGCGTTTACGCAGGTCTCTGGCACTCTCGTTGCTGCTGTTGCCCTGTTGCTGCGCCTGTCTTCTCTTTGTTTGTGTCCTATTATAACTTCTGGCTGCGTCTTTGGAGCCAGATTTCTTACATAGGCGGGCCCAATATCTTTTTGCACTACACGCCTTGCATAGGTCTTGAAATGCAGGACAACTTTGCAGTAAGTGGGACAAACCACACCTACCACACAGATTGCTTGCTTTTTGCGACCTGGTTATCGTGCCGATACTGTCAGCTACCTCTAGTGCTTGCAAATGCTGTTGTCCAGCTACAATGGCTTTGTATTTCCTGCCATCTTCTGGTAGCGCATCAATGCTGTGACCTTTCTTTTTCCACTAGAGGTCTTTTTAAAATGTTTCGATAGGTGTTGAGACAATCACCAGCTCCATTATTTGCTCTGACAGCTCAGTTTCTGAAAAATCCCAATCATCATGCCCATACTACGGCATCTACGATGAGGTGACCTATTGATTCCTGTGACTGTTGCCTGTATGATATCAATTCCAGGCGGTGACTTCGAACATTCGCTCTTACCCGTAGCTGATCTTCCAGCATTTTCCATATCTTTGCAGGATCTTTCTGGTCCTTTTCAGATAAGCCAGAAGTATTGATTCTGTATAATCCCTCATTTCCAACTGCTATCAATATTTTCACAGCCCGCTTCTCTGGTTCTGCAACTGCTTGGTCTGTGAAGCATAACTGCATGCTTTGTTTAAAAGGTTTGAACTCGGCTAGGATATCAATAGCCTTCCAGTGCATGCTGGGAAATTTGATATCCATCTTTCTGCTGTTCTTTTGCTTTCTGCTCTATATTTAACTTTGTTCATCTTTTGTGTGCCTTCATCACCGTACTGATTATGACTTTTCAGTTTGTGCTTTGAAACTGGTTTTAAAACAAATTCTATTAACTCTGCGCTGATTCCCTTTTATTTTGACTAGCTGCATTGATGGAGAGTAACAGGTGCTTGACAGTGTTCTCTGTTTATTTTGCTTTCAGCACTTCAGCTTGTATGTTTACACAGCTGTTTGATATGCAATTCAAGGGTTTTCCCCTTTGCTCTTTTTGCTAAAGCTTATTTATATTCTTCAAGTTTGACTGGTTTGCTGATTTTTTTTAGCTTTGGCTGTGTGATTGGAAATTCTGTTGTGTTCTGGGGTTTTCCACACTTTTTTTCAGACGCCCCCTGCAATGGTGCTGACCTTGATCGGCCTGAGAGAGGAATTGGGTTTCCCCTTTTTTTTGCTTTCCCACGGAGCCTTAAAAAAATCAATCTTTTATGCACTTCAAACCGTTTTTTAAACTGGAATTCCTCAACCGTCAGCACAATGACTCACCCAATCAGAGGAATTTATTTGCAGCCTGTCATTGAGTGCTCGGTCTCCCACAGCTAGAGGTAATTTTTTTCTTCTTTTCACTGTTAGGGCCACTATTTCTTGGGAACTTTTATTTCTATATTCACTTGTGTGTGGTACTGGGAGGAATCTGAAGATTACTACTTTTGAGGTCTTGCTTGCTAATTTCTTACCTAGCTCCCTAAATTATGATGGCAGGACCACATCTCTCTTCCTACCTATGTTGTTGGTACCAATGTGGACCACAACCACTGGCTGTTCACCCTCACCGCTCAGGGTGCTCTTCAGTCATTCAGTGACATCCATGATCCTGGCATCAGGGAGGCAACACACCATCCTGGATTCAAGTCTGTGGCTGCAGAAATGCCTGTCTATTCCCCGAACTATCGAATCTCCTATCACTATTGCTCTTCCAGTCATCGTTGAGCCCCGCCGCCCCCCCCCCGACTGCCATGCAGCTGAGCCAGCCATGGTGCCGTGGCCTTGGCTCTTGCTGCACCCCCCAGATGAACTATCACTTTTCTCAGTACAGGCCGGATGCGTTGCTTCTGAATAGAGCTGGGACAAATTTCCTTTCAGGGCGCAAGGAGAATGACCAGGAGGTGGGAGGGCCATAGACTTGCAATGGGAGGCAGGTGGGTGGAAAGCCTGTCACCTTCCCATTGCACCGTAATTTTGTGGGACAGGGATAGGCCACAGATGGCCTTCCCGCCCAGAGGCCTCTTGAAGCCCTTAAGAGGCCTATTAACAGCCACACGGGGAGGTCACCCAGTAAAATGAGGCAACCTCCCTTCTGGCTTGTGGAGGGGGCCCTCCTCCATGGGAAATCTGTGGCCCATGGAGGTCCCCCACCAGCAATCAACTCACCTCCCTGATCTCCAGCGCTCGGCCTGAGTCCAAGGTCTCTGCAGTACCAGCAGTGGCCACTGTTCTCAGTGGCACTGCCAATACCACTGAGCTGCTGGTCCTCTGGTTGGCTGGCAGCTCTTGGAGGCAGGATCCCCATCTTTAAAGGGATAGGGATCCCGGTGCCGGGCTGTGCCCAGGTCCCGTACAATTGCACTGGGGGGGGGGCTCCAAATGGCCGAGGTGGGGTATCCCCCCCACTCCAGTCTTTTCAGCCTGGCACCTGGAGCCCCACCAGCACCAAAAAATTCAGCCCAGCAAGCACTCACAAACAGCAATGTGATAAGGAGCAGATAATCTGTTTTTGTGATGTTGATTGAGGGATAAATATTGGCTAGGCCCATATATATCTCTCAGCAGGTCAGGCATAGAGAGAGAAACACAGAGTTAAGGTTTCAGGTCAATAACCTTTCATCAAAACTGATGAAAGTTCACAGACCTGAAACGTTAACTCTGTTTCTCTCTCCACAGATGCTGCCAGACCTGCTGAGTATTTCCAGCTTTTCTGTTTTTCTTGCAGATTTCCAGCTTTCACTGTATTTTGCTTTTGCAATTTATTTATCTATTTTCTTGCCTTTTGCAGTTTATTCTTATCATCTGAAAATGTTGTGTTTGTAGTATGTTTTTGAACATTGAAATTCGTAGTTTTCCAGGGCTTAAAGTGAATCTGCTTTGTGCCTACAAATGCAGTTAAGCATTAAATAATTTTTTATTCAGACATAAAGCCAGATTCGCCTGCATGACATATGTATGCAGAGAGCAATGATGGTGCATCTTCTGTTGTAAGCTACCCAGCCTCAGGCATGTGGCAGAGGTTTAAAAGACAACAAGTCACACAAAGGTTGTTTCAAAGGTTTTGATGCTCTGTTCGCTGGAATTTGAGGTTATAGAAATGAATCAGTCAACTTGATGATATTAATCGGAGAGATGTATGATGCATTCAAGCAAGTAATGGACCCCGAGATATTTCTGAAATGGGGAAGCTGAAATTATGTGCTACATTAGGAAGTTAATCAAAATACAAATTACAGTTTTTTGGAATGAAAGTATATGATGTGATAAAAGATATTGAAAAGATAAATTTAAATGGGCTCTCCTGCACCTGCCAAAAAGTTAAATAAGCAAAATTGTTTCTCTAAAGTAGAAACAAACCCGCACTTATTGTCAAATAAAACAATATCATGTAGATCAATTTTCTGTTTTGTTCAAATTAGATTATTAAAGATGTATGACAAAACTGAGCAATGACAAAACTAACATTTAATGGTGGGCATTTTTCATATTGCACATCAGATTCAAATACAGACAAGGAGATGGGATGATGTGCATTGGGTTTAAGAAGAATATGAGGCAGGTAGACTTGTCCAGCAGTGTGCTTTTGCTTGTGCAAAGATCAGCTTACTGGCATTTTAACTGAAAAGTAAGTTGTACCTGAGGCAGGCTTGGAGTAGCATGATCATTTGAAAATGAAATCAAACCACTGAGCATGCATTCTTCTTCAGTTGGCCAGATATTTTTCTTTAATGAAGTCATTTTTGATGGAATAGCAATTATATTTTTATTCTAAATTTAGCTCTATCTCAGCACAAGTTAGAAAAATATCAGAGGGGTGAATGTAATAGGGAGGCTGGGGAGCATTTAACTGAGGTCTCTAAGGCTCCATTACAAATTGGTACAAAAACATTTGACCAGAGGTGAACTAGAAAGGATGGCTAGGTAAATGGCTTGCTGCCCCACTCATTTCTGATATCTAGCATTGGGGATGGAAATGTACATAGTCACTAAGTGGGTGAGTAACCTATTTGTTTATAATTAGATTGCTGCATCTGTGCAAGTAGTCCATTTGTGTTCATTTCAAATTTTTCTTTCATTTATTACCCATCCCTAATAACCCTTGAGAATGTGTTGGCAAGCTGCCTTCTGGCTCACTGAGCATCTCACTAGGCCATTTCAGAGAGCAGTTCAGACTCAATCACATTGTTGTGGCTCTGAAGTCACATATAGGCTGGACCAGGTAAAGACAGCAGATTTCCTTCCCTAAAGGACATTAGGAAACCAGATGGGTTTTTACAACAGCCCAGTAGTTTCATGGCCACAATTACTGATACTAGTTTTTTATTCCAGATTTATTTAATTAACTGAACTTAAATTCTGCAGCTACTCTGGTGGGATTTGAAATCATATCTCTGGATTGCTAATGTATGACACCACCCAGCCCCCCATCCCCATCTATTTTGTTTCCTTTTCTGTGCATGTGTCAGTCTTAATTTTGTTTTCACTTGTTTTTGCTTTTGCACTGCAGCCATTCATTAATCTTTCATTCATACCTCATCTAGGCACATATTTTGTTTCTTTGCTTGTCCTATTGCCACTCTCTTTGGCCCTGCACCACTAACTCTTTTGTAATTTAATGTCTCCTGTCTTCCAACCCATCCTTCCCTTCTATTCAGGCCTTCCCTTCTATTTTTCTCATCCTCCCCCCTTTCACTTGCTTAAAACATATTACATTTCTAACTTTTCCCAGCTCTAATAAGGGTCATAGACCTGAAACTCTGTTTCTCTCTCCACAGATGCTGGCAAACTTGTTGAGTATTACCAGCATTTTCTGTTTCTATTAGCACTCTAACTAGTTTGACACCAAGTAGAAAAGTGGTGTGTCAAGAACATAACCTGGTGGTGCCGTCCATGCGGAAACAGCCCTACATGTTTAGGGGCACAGCAATGGGGGCAACTAACCGATTGTCAACTCACAAGATCCATAAAGTAGTGCATCTCTGATGCTGTCTGGAGTCCATTTACATTTGAGTTTGCTTCAAACAGTGGGCAGACCATAAGGTCGACAACATTCCATCAAGCTAAAAGGATGTGGGTAAAGCCTGACTGCTAATGAATTGGTTTGTTCATTATTGTGCCTATATACTCTACAGGCATCCACACACAATGTACCACTGGCCATCAATTATTCTATAGAGTATATGAAATTCTTACAATGGATAAATCAAAAGCCAAGCATTCACATATTAATGGACACATTGAGAATAGTGCTAGGAAGGAAGACTTCCTCCATCCACTCTTTGTAGCAAAACTGCAAATGAAAGTATTCCCTCAAGTATAGAAGATTAGTAGATGCTGTAATTGAAGTGTTTAAGATGATTAAAGGACTTGATAGGCTAGATAGGGAAACTATTTCCTCTGGTGGGGGGGGAGTCCAGAAGAAGTTGGAGAGGGTAGGGTGGATGTGTGTGTGGAGGTTGGGGGGCTGGGATGGGGTGGGTGAAGGCATAACCTTAAAATTGGAGCTAGGCTGTTCAGGGCTGGTATCAGGAAGCACGTATTCACACAAAGGGTAATGGAAATCTGCGACTCTTCCCTTAAAAAACTGTTAAAATTTTTAATTAGCCTAGTCTCAAAACTGAGATTGATAGATTTTTGTTTTATAAGGGTATTAAGGGAATATAGAACCTAGGCAGGTAAATGGAGTTGAGATACAAATCAGCCTAATTGAATGTTGGGCCAGGCTCAAAGGGTGAAGTGGCCTACTCCTGTTCCTATGTTTACTTCTAGTCAAATGATTTTCTATGAATTTAAAAAGTATAAAGAATAAGTTACTATTTACAAAACAGCAGACAGGAAATCTTTCTTGTAAACTTCAGTTTGCTTTGCAGACAGTTTCTGACACTGAGTCATTCAGCACTTTTTTCACAATTAGTCACTGAAGACAGCTGACCTCAAGGAACTGGATTGCAAGTCCAAACGGCACTTATTCTGTGATTCTAACTAAAGCACTTGGCAGGTTTGAAAAGTGCCCAAAGAAAAAAATATGTAAAGTATTCTATAATATTGAGTGTCCTGTTTGTACTGGCCTGAACTGCAGATATTTCAAAGACAGGCAACTGAATATTTTCAGATTCTGTATTTGTCGGCTGCTTTTGTTTTCTGCGATGTCACCCAGTGCATGCATGAGACTTGTACAAATCTGTTGCAAGTGTCTTATATGAGTTTACGAAGAGAACAAGCTTTGCTCAGTTTGTGGTAATGAATGTGAACCATATGCCACAAAAATACGATTAGAGTATAAGAAGTTATATAGCTGCTGGACTGAAAGCAACGTTTCAGAAGAAGAGTGATCTCTGCCAGGATTGGCTAGAAAATAGAACTTCATAAAATTATTAAAACTCAAAGAAGTGACCAAATGATATATTATTAAAAATAAGGGAAGGATTTGTGGGAAAATTCCTCTCCCAAGGCAATATTTGGCCAAGTTTTGCAATAAGAAGCTCAAGCAAAATTGAAGTCATTGGGATCGGGGGAAAGATGCCTACTGCCTGGAGTCATACCTAGCATAAAGGAAGAAAGTTGTGGTTATTGGAGGCCAATCATCTCAGTCCTGAGACATTGATGCAGAAGTTCCTCAGGGTAGTGTCCTAGGCACACCCATCTTCAGCTGCTTCATCAATGACCTTCCCTCCATCATCAGGTCAGAAGTGGGGATGCTCGCTGATTGCAGTGTTCAATTCTTTTCACAATTCATCAGATAATGAAGCAGTTCGTGTCCACATGCAGCAAGACCTAGATAACCTCTTGGCTTGGGCTGATAAGTGGCAAGTAAAATTCATAGAAGCACAGAATGGTTCAAACACAGAAGGAGGCCATTCTGCCCATCGCGTAAGTGCCAGCTTTCTGCCAGGGCAACTCAGCTAGTCCAACTCAGCCACTTTTTGGCCATAGTCCTGCAAATCTTTTCTCTTCAAATAATTATCCAATTTTTTTTGAAAGCCACAATTGAACCTGCCTCGGCCACACTTTCAGTTAGTGCTTTCCGGATCCAGCCATTTGCAGCATAAAAATGATGTTCCTCATGTCGCCTCTGGTCCTTTTGCCAATCACTTTAAATTGGTGTCCTCTGGTTATCAACCCTTCTACCAATGGGAATAATTTCTCCCTATCTACTCTGCCCAGACCCCTCATGATTTTGAACATCTCTATCAAATCTCTCAATCTTTACTTCTCCAATCTATCCTCGTAACTGAAGTCCTGATTCCCTGAGCCATTCCTGTAAATCTTTTCTGTATCCTCTCTGATGCTTTCACATCCTTGATGCCACACAAGTGCCAGGCAATGACAATCTCCAACAAAAGAGAATATAACCATCTCGCCTTGACATTCAATGGCATTACCATCACTGAATCCCCCATCATCAACATCCTGGGGGTTACCATTGATCAGAAACTGAACTGGACCAGTTATATAAATACCGTGACTACAAAAGCAGGTCAGAAGTTGGGTATTCTGTGGCATGTGACTCATCTCCTGACTCCTCAAATTCTTCTCACCAGCTACAAGGCACGAGTCAGGAGTGTGACGAAATATTCTCCACTTGCCTGGATGAGTGCAGTTCCAAAAACACTCAAGAAGCTGTACATCATCCAGGACAAAGCAGCCAATTTGATCAACACTCCATCCTTCACCTTAAACATTCATTCCCTCCACCACTGGTGCAAAAATAGTGCAGTGTGCTCTATCTACAAGATGCACTGTAGCAACGTACCAAAGGTTTTGCAACAGCACCTCCCAAACCCGTGAACTCTACTACCTAGAAGGACAAAGGCAGCAGACACATGAGAACACCACCACCTGCAAGTTTCCCTTCAAGTCACACACCATCCTGACTTCGAACTATATCATGGATCCTTCATCCAAACAGCTCTGCGTGAGTACCTCCAACACACGGCTCTCAGCGGTTCAAGAATGTGGTTCACCACCACCTTCTCAAGGGCAATTAGGAATGGGCAATAAATACTGGCCTTGCCAGCAAACCCCACATCCCATGAATGAATGAATATAAAAGTTCAGGGGCACTGAGGCTGATAGTTGCATCTGAAAGCCATTCCTCCTAACTCAGCATCGTCCAGTCTTTACTGGCCTTTATAGCTCAGCTTTTCTCTCAAGTACAAAGAACAAAGAACAGTACAGCACAGGATCAGGCCATTCGGCCCTCCAAGCCTGAGCCGATCTTGCTGCCTCAGTATCTCAGAAATAAAGCTGCTGATGATTTTGTAAGAAAAACTGCAGGCTGCTGCAGTGCTATACCAGCTGTATGATGGGACAGCATGATTGCTGTGACATCTGATTCCAAAATGGCAGTTGTGACAGTGTTAAAGAGTAAGTAAATTAAATAAATCCTTTTTATAAAATAAAGGAACTACTGTAAGTTAACAATATTTTGTGATTGCTCACTTAATGTCTCAACATCAAATTAATAAAGTTGTTCCGTTCTAGTTTAAAGCTCCTTTAACTATGATTGGGGTGAAACAAATTAGCACGTTAAAGGTATAGCTATTTTTTTGTATCATTGTGAGCTGGGTTTTGGTGTGCAGTGATGCAGAAGTGATAGTATAACTTTAAACTCAGGTCCCAGTCTGACTCTGGAGTGCAATGTTGTGAGTGTCCCTTGGTGAGACACTTCCATACTTCTTGGGTTTGGCACCACATCCAGTATAACTCCAGCATACTGTCATGTCAGATTTTAAAAGGATTTGGGGAGGGGGTGGGGTCTGTTGGACCTGCTGGGCATTTTGCAAGCTTAATATTTGTGAATATTTTAAGAGTGTGGGCACTGCAACCTGTGCTGTCAACGTATTCACGGTTTACGGATGGAGAGCAGAGCACTGCGCATGTGTTTCAGCAGGTATGTGTAAATATTTCTCCTAGTAATCATAGCGCAATTTTCAAATATACACTGGGACCCCGCTATAACACCGTCCACAGGGTCCATATCTCGAGAGCATGTTATAGGTGAGACGACATTATTTCATTGCTGGTGCCTCAGTATTCAGGCTTGATCCCGCCAGTGCCAAGGCCAAGGCCATGCATATCCCTATAGTTTCCAGTCTTGTGCTCCAAAATAAATGAATAAAGCAAGTGCTGTGTAAAATCAATCAAGTAATTAAATGGCTGCTTTTAATTTTTCTTTTGTTAAAGTGGGTGGCTGTGTTTGTAGTGGGGGAAGGCTTGTGGCCGCATTTGCAGAATGAACATTTTGGGGTCTGCATTCTCCTGAGTTCTGCACGATAGCTAACCTTGTTATAGTGGCGTCCCTGTGTGGTGCTTTTTATGTCCTCAGGATGTCCCAAAGTATTTCACAGTTAATAAATTCTTTTTGAGGTGTAGTCACTGTTGTGAGGTAAGCAAACACAGCAGCCAATTTGTGCACAGCCAGGTCCCACAAACAGCAAAAGAGATGAATTTCCAGATATTTTCTCTTAGTTGGTTAAGGGATAAATGTTGACTCTTTATATAGGTTTGTGTTAACTCTGTTTGTCTCTCCATAGATGCTGCCTGACCTGCTGAGTATTTTCAGCATTTTCTGTTTTTACTTTATTAATTTGAGTTGCCTCTATAGGAAGGCAAAGCAGAATTTATTTACATGGCCATATTCTGTGTCACATGATGTCATGCTTGTGTGTATGCTGGTGAGGGAGGTGTAGGGGAAGAAGAAAGTACATGAGAAGGATAGCAGTAACTCTGAACTTAGTGGGAGGCCTCCAGCTACTTTTCCCCATTCCATCTCTGTACTCCATGGCAATGATTTTCAGTGTGACCTCTTCAAATGCACTTCATGTTTTAGTGTTATGCACAGCCATCTCTTACAAGCAGAGAAGCCATGTTGAGATGGTGGAAGTTTGAGGTGTGCACAAAGAAACATTGTGAGATGAGCAGATGCACATGTATCATCATGCAGCTATATTTTGTTTGAAGGATGAGACCCTTTTTAAGTGTCAAAACTTTCAGGTAAAATTGCAGCTGCCACTAATGCCCTGCTGCTGAATGGACATGCTTGTTGTGTATTTGGAGAAAATACTTTGTGGCATGTATACTTTGGTATAAGGTAATGGTAGTGACTTTAATTAGACTAATATTATCGGGTCTGCACATTTTTAACATATTTGGAGCCAGGTACTCTGAATGATAGATGTAGAATTGACACAGAGTATAGCCATCTCCCAGGCTTCTCTCCTGTTGGGAAGGTGCCCTGGAGCATAGGAAAAAAGGTAATTGTCCTGTGTCTCACTTCTTCCAGTGCGGAATCTGGAAGCCTTGTTTCCTAATGTAACCCTGTCCCTTTTTAAAGGGCAGCCAGCGCTGCAGCCTAATTTAAATTTTTAAACACAGATCCCCCCCAAAATTAAATAAATACATTTCTAACACCCCTTTCCCACTCCCCCATAACAATTAAGTTAACTATTTGCCCTTCCCCCCCACAAACACTTACCTTTAATTTCTGACCTTTAACCCCCCCCCTACAAAGTTGACAGTTCAACCCTTCCTACCATCCCCTACAACCTTTATGTTTATTTGACCCCGTTCCCCCCACTCCCACCAGTGTGGCTCTACCATTCCCCAGACGGGGAATTGAAAGCGCTGGAGTGCCAGCCGGTGTGCTGAAGATCACGGCGGGCCCTCAAGATCGCAGGTAAGTGTATGTTAATTCATTCATTTTATTGATTTGAATATTTTAATTCTGGTCCCATCACCCAGTGGCGGGTGGGCCACCTTGGAGCCTTGCCGCCGCTGGGAGAATCGGGCCAGGCCCTCACTGCATCAAGGTCTGTGGCAGGCCTCATCTGGAGCCATCTTCAGGCACCACCTCCCCCCCCCCACCATGGAACACAATGCCTGGGGTAGAGCAAGATCCAGCCCAAAGTTTTTGGTCTGTAGAAGTGACAGAATATGGGAAGATGTTCTCATGAGCTCAATGCATTTATAGTTCTGTGAGTGGACATATAACCCATATATATATATGCTATATATGCTTTGTCCTACAGCACAGAGATTATTGTTATAAGGCTGTGATTATTAAACAGATACACTGGGTAGATTACCTGAATCTTCATCCACACCATTGCATTTTCGAAAATCGCAAGCACAATCACAAGGACTCAGACTTGGAGATTCCACCTTATCCAATCCAGGTAGTAGAGAGCACATACAGAATTCAGGAAAACCTGGTAGACCCAGACATTGTAAATGTTGGAATAACCACACCTTACATTCATTTTGGTAGTGAAAAGCATGTTGTGACATTCTCCATTGATTATTTCCAGTGAAACATTTTTGTTCTTCACAACAATAACTCTGCACTGTTTTATATATTTAAGGAATCCCTTCAGAATTGAAAAAGACATGAATTTACATAGCTCCATGTTACAACCAGGTGAGAAATGTGTCTAGGGGTCCCTTTCAGCCTTCAGGATTTAATTTTAAACACACCATGTTTTGGGCTCCCCCTTGGTGAATCCTTGTTCACCGCTTTCCAATTATAAGACAAAGAAATGAGCACAAACAGGCTTTCTTAGGTTTAAAGAATAGAAGTGAAATTGATTGAAACTTAAACTCTAATTTGGTTAACGCCTACGGACACACACACCGCCCCCCACGCCAGCATGCATACGTGATACGTACATGCAAATAGAGACAGAAAAGAGCAGAAGAAAAATAAAGTGGAGAGATTTGAGGCAATATCTGAAGAGTTTCTTGTTATTGTGCTTCAGGCTCACTGTAGAGTCCTTTTGTAGGTAGTTCTTACTTGTAGGTAATTCTTGCTTTTTGTTGGGGCCCAGTATTCTTCTTAAACCTTGTTCACTGGAGGAGACTTTTCTCTCTCTTGGGGTTCCTGTGTCTTCAGTAGATTCCAAAGCTGGTGAGAATGAGATGAGAGCAGACAGGAGAGAGATGTTCTCAATCCAGGAGCTTTCTATTTCCAAAACACTGTTTCTCCAATTTTAAAACTCTCAGTTCAAAACTCTGCAACAGTTAGTTAGTCATGTGATTAATCTGGTCTGACCACATCCGTTCTGTGTTTTTGGAGCAGGGACTGGTTCCTTTGTTCCAACACTGTTTGCTAGTCTGCAAAAATGTCTTTCTGGCTAGGGGCCTGGCAATTCCTTGTAATAAGCCCTCTTTTATTCCCAGCAACAATTTGAAGTTTAATGCCCATGTGGCGAAATTAATGTGCCTCATTCTTGGCAGGTGGGGGGCCTGCATGACACTCCATTTCCAAGTATGTTTTTTTAAGAACAGCTAATTTATCATACTCCGAGATCCACTGTGCAGACTTGTTCAGAAATGACTGGGCACAGACAGTGCAATTATGGGGGTTGGGTGTGGGTGGCAGATTTCCTCTGTACACCAAGTCTGGTGAAATTGTATACCTGTTCTTAACTTGTTACACAACACTTATGATAATTATGTACACTGTGTGTAAGTATGTGCTTCCAATAATGACTTAAGAACATTGACACATTTAAAACAAACTTAGAAAAACATTTATTCTCTTCAGTTGCTAAATTCCTTTTTGAGACCAGCAATACTGGGAAATGTGCAGCTGTGCCTCTGTGTATGGGCTGAATTTTATGAGCGTGCCGCAAATCTCGGCAGCGCACTCTGGTCTTGGCGGTCCGCTCGGGCGGATCCGCCATCGTTGAACCCGACAATATTTCACCCAGGGGCTTATTTAAATAGAGGGGGTGGAGTGGCCACCCCCAATGACGTAGAGGGGGCAGCCGCTCCATCCCAGGCAATGGCATCTGGCCCCACTGCACAGATGTGGCGCCATTTTTAAAGGGCTTCAAGCCCTTCAGGTACATGTAAATTTTTAAAGGTGCAGCTGCACTGAAATCCAAATTAAATTCTATTGAAACTTTCAAACCCCTCTCCCAACCACATTTCCCCCACCCCACTGAGTCCTCAGTAAAGAAAATAACCTATGCCCCCGGAAAACCAATTTTTTTATGATGAACTTTCACCCCCCAACTTCAGCACCTTTGACTCTCAACCCTGTCCCACCATCCCCACAACCAGTTGTGGTAGTTTTCCCCACTCACCCCCCCAACCCCCGTCCTGAAAATTTCACTCCTCAGCCCTCCTCACCAGTGTCACGCCTTGGAACTCCGAACGGAATTCCAGCCGGTGACCGGAATATCGGCGTGGGACGACTTGTCGCTACCAGGTAAGTAATTATCCTTTAATTTTATTATAATTTGCATATGTAAATGAGGGCCCCGCTGCTGATTGGCAGGGGTGCTGTGCTGAAGCATCGTCGCCACTGGTAAAATGCGGCACGGCCTCCCTGGCATCATTTGAGCTAGTCTGATACCGCTATATGCAGTGAACGGTAGAGCAATCCAATTAAAGCTGCCCAAAATAGTTCCCACTTTCCAGTTTCATCCTCTAGTTGTCAACATTGTGAGGGGCTGACTCAAGCTGCTTGATAACCTTACTTTTCCTGAAATCAGTGGAGCTTTTGAATTGGTGAGTACTAAACTGCACAGTGTAATATTACTTGTTCCTTTGGTATGTAAGATGCACAGGACTGCAAGTTTTTTTTAGTTCTTTTATGGGATGTGCGCATCTTTGGCAAGGCCAGCATTTGTTGCCCATCCACAATTGCTCTTGACAACTGAGTGGCTTGCTAGGCCATTTCAGAGGACAGTTAAGAGTCAGGCACATTGCTGTGGGTCTGGAGTCACATGTAGGCCTGACCAGACAAGGACGGCAGATTTCTTTCCCTGAAGGAGATTAGTGAACCAGATGGGTTTTTATGGCAATTGATGATACTTTCATGGCACCATTACTGAGACTTTCAATTTCAGATTTTTAATTAATTCAATTCATTAATTAATTGAAGTTAAATTCCACCAGCTGTTGTGGTGGGATTTGAATCCGTGCCCCAGGGCATTAGCCTAGGCCTCTGGATTACTAGTTTAATGATATTACCACTATGCCACCGTCTCCCCAAGTAATATCCAAAGAAAACATGGGTTTTTATTATAACTTTAGAACATATATATAGCTACTCCAAGAGCCACACCAACACACACCTCACTATGTCGGGCTACACCCACAACTCCCTGGTCATGTGTGATGCAGCATCACTTCCTCTGGTGACCTTCATTTACAGCTTCTTAAGGTGGTCCTTTCTTAACTTCAATTCTGTCTGAAAATCTGACCATTGGGTATCTGGACGTCTTACGATCTGGACTGTTCACATATCCTCGCAACCTCTGCAGGCTCCAAGTTCCTGATGCATGATTAAGGACTCTGACCTCCTGCCCTACTCACAATCGAGCTAATTCCGGTCCTGCTTGCCTGCCATACGATGCCTTCATCGTCCCTTGTTTGGAAAGCTTAGAAAAATGATAACTGGGAACATCATTAGGGCGGCACAGTGGCGCAGTGGTTAGCACCGCAGCCTCACAGCTCCAGGGACCTGGGTTCGATTCCTGGTACTGCCTGTGTGGAGTTTGCAAGTTCTCCCTGTGTCTGCGTGGGTTTTCTCCGGGTGCTCCGGTTTCCTCCCACAAGCCAAAAGACTTGCAGGTTGATAGGTAAATTGGCCATTATAAATTGTCACTAGTATAGGTAGGTGGTAGGGAAATATAGGAACAGGTGGGGATGTTTGGTAGGAATATGGGATCAGTGTAGGATTAGTATAAATGGGTGGTTGATGTTCGGCACAGACTCGGTGGGCCGAAGGGCCTGTTTCAGTGCTGTATCTCTAATCTAATCTAATCACCAATCAGCAGCAATCTCTCTGGCCTCTGGGTACTTGCTGCAACAAACTGATGCCCGAGGAGAGACTCCGGGTCATGTCAACTCTTGATGTCCAGATTCACAGCTTTTGTGTCGTCCTTTACATGGACCGTCCCGATACACTCAGCCTGGATATTATCTACCATCTTCGGTGCATTACTGACTACATATATTGTGACAATTCGTAAGTTTTGGCATACTGGAAGTCTTGCGACAGCTGATCCAGTTGTGTCTACAATATAAAACATTTATGGTAGCCATTCGGAGCTCCCATAGCTGCACTGCAAGGTTATTGTTCCAATGCACCTGATTGGAGAACCATTGTAGGCAGCCAGCATAGCTGTGGTGGGTTGCACCATAGATTCCCAATTATTTAGATACATGTGCTTCAGTATACAGATGGGCAGAATATTTGCATATTCTCCAGTGTCAATTTTTACTCTGAGCTTATGCTTGCCACTCTTCTGCGGACATATAGTCCCAATCATGGCAAATGCCTCAGATTGCATACGTGCATTGACGTGTTGATCCAGATTAACTATGTGAAATGCTTGCTCGCTGTTTGCACCAGTGCTTTCTTCATCCATGTCCTCCTCACAGTCTGTCTCTCTGCTGACCTGATATACCTGCTTGGGGTTTTGTTGTGTGTTAGCATGCCTTTTGTTGCATTTGCCATCCTGTTTTGCAGATGCGCTCTCTGCATGTGATCTGCCACCATTTCTGTGTGCACTATCTGAGCTCAGCCTTCTGCACTGCCTTGCCCAATGTCCTCGCACGCCACAAGCATTGCACAGGTCTTGATATAGCAGACAGCTGCAAATTGGGTGTGTCAGACCACATTTGCCACAAAGCTCAGCAGACTTCTGAGCCTTGGTTACCATACCAATTGTCATAGTCGCCCTCAATGATTGTAACTGTTGGTGGCCAGCCATGATGGCTTCAAATTTCCTTCCATTATATCTATGGAGTGCTCTTCTTTTCTAGAAGGTCTTTTTGAAAGGCCTCTAGTGGGTAGATATGATTACTAGCTCTAACCCGTTCTGACAATTCAATATCTGCGAAGTCGCATTCTTGAGTTTTGTCTCAGCACCTTGCAACAAACTGGTCAATGACTCATCTTGTCTTTGCCAGTAGGTCATAAGTTCAAGCCTATGGACTCGGAAACTGACCTTCACCTTGAGTTGCTCCTCCAGAAATGTCCATAGCTTGCTAGGGTCCTTCTGCTCCTCAGCTGACAATCCTGATGTACTGATCCATTGCAGGTCCTTATTGCCCAGTGCAATCTTAATTTTGATAGCTTGTTTCTCTGGTTTGCTGACTTTTTGATCCAGGAAGCACAGTTCCACCCATCGTCGAAACAGTTTAAATTCAGACACTATGTCCTACACCTTCTATTACATAACTGGATACCTGAAAGCCATTTTCTGGATGATCCTACTTTTTAAAAAATAAATATAGGACTTTGTACAGGTTTTCTTTTTTTACCAGTATAGCTTTATGTTTCCTTTTTTAGACAGGCTCATTTTTGCAGGCCTGCCCGTTTAAGAGTGAGAGACTAGAGGTGCTATGTTTACACAGCTTGTTTTTTTAAACCAAGGGAGTAGTTCTTTATTGACACAGCTTGTTTGTTTTTTTTAACTGAGAGCAGTTTTAAGGGGGCTGCATCTTGAAGTACTGGCAGCTGCCATGGCCAGCCTTTCACTTTGTGCTGAGCCTCCAATGGTGCTTTTGAACTTTACCCATTCTTTTTGGCTTAGGTCCCGCCCATAAAGTGAAAGAAAACTGGCAAAACGAAAGCAGTTATGGCTGTGCTATTTCTTTTCAAATACTTTGACCCACTGCCAGATTACTTAAAAGCTCAGATTTTCTGGAAAATTGCCTACTTGTACTCACAGAGTTTCAACTCTTCCCAGAGTTCTGTCTGCAGTCCTAACCCACTGCAGTGTTGTGGGGTCTCCTGCTAACTGCTGTCCTGTCAGCTCTTCAGCCACTCTGGGTAGGCAATTGGCTGTTCCTTGTTCTCTCTTAGTGTGTTCTTCAAAAATAAATCAAACATTGCCACCATGTAATATTTGATGGATTCAGAAAAATAAATCCCAAATATTGCCACCATGTAATATTACTTGTTCTTTTGGTATGTGAACTATTGTAAGATTCACAAGACCCTAAGTAATATTCCAAGTAAACATGGGTTTTTGTTATAACTTAACTAGAACACATATAGCTACTGCAGGAGCCACAGCAATATACATCTCACGCTGTCAGGCTATACTCACAACTCCCTGGTCATGTGTGACGCGACATTATTTCCTCTGGTGACCTTCACGTAAACTTCTTAAAGTGGTCCTCTCTTAAGGTCATCCCACAACACAGAACAGCCGGCGCGCTTAATTTATTTTAAGAGGCACCTTTTGTTATTGATGCTTGTGGTGTAGATAAGATAAGTGGTTAGTGTCATTTGCCTGATCCAGGTGCGGACAATGTAAGTGTTTGGGAATGTACTGGAAATATTAAACAGAAGCAGAAATCCTGCAAATACACAGCAGATCTGCCAGTACTTTTGAAGGTTAAAGATAGGTTAATGCTCTGGGTAGGAACCTTTTGTCAGAACTGGACAGGGGTTACACCTGAAATGTTAGTTCAACTTTTCTATTCAGACGCTGATCAACCTCTGTTCATTTCCAGTGTTCCTGTTTTTATTCCCATAAGTGCCCAGCTCTGATAGTTGTAGAGTTGATGAAATACACAGAATATTTCTCAGTTCTTCATTGGTTTTGTGTTTTTTCCAATGGCAATGTCTCTTAAGCCAATAAGAAGTTAATCAACCGTCTCATTTTAATTGGGATGCTCTGACATTAAACAACACCACTGAGGAAAGCAGCAGTGGCTCATAGGTCCCCCAAACCAGTTAATTGGCTCATTCTACAGAAAACAGGCTCCTGCCCCAAACATCGTCAGATTCCCACATATTGAAGGTTGTGGCTTTTGTTAATAATGATAGTACAATGCAGTGCTGCAAGAGGTAGCTGAACTTCACAGATGATCCTGTTATTAAACACTGGGCTCCTTTTGCAAACATGCATATTGGGAACTCTATCTGCAGTGATCCACAAAGACTTGCTACATTAGTAGCCTCTTGATTAAATGTGAATCAAATTTCAGAAGTCATCCCCTCTCACTGATGGGCGTGCTGGCTTTTGTTTGAGGATGAAGTTTCCTTGCTTTCCCCCATTCCATTTTTCTCCATTAAACCTTAATATTAAAACCTCATTCAAACATTCCCATTTTGAATTTACTTTTGCCAGCTGTAACTAATGACAAATGTAACTGTTTCGTATAATTCTCAGATGATCCTAACCTGAATTTTGTTCATACATATTGAACACAGGCACAGTGTGTATGTTGTTGATGTGAAATGCTCAAGTATTAAGTTTAGCATTAGATCATTCTAAATCCTGAAATGGTTGAACTTTTACATTTATTTATATCTCATCCTGCTACTTCCACCACCAAAAGCCCACCTGAACAGTGAGATGAATTTTGAGGTGTTCATTGTGCCTCTTTCCTACGTTTGAAAATGTGCGAATCAGCTGTTTGCCATATAGATCAGAAAGTTCCCAGCTTTGCTTCCCTGCCTGTCTGGAATGTTTAAGATGGGGTGACAGTGGGGCGCAATAATCAGCCTCAGCATTCTCTGAATTAAAGAGGGAAGAGTTGTCCATGGTTCCTGTTCGAGAGCATGACACGGAAATCCCTGCTAGGTGTGTGTGAGTGTTCATTCTTTAAGAACTAGATCAGGTTTTGATATGATGCACCACTACAATGCGACAGCCTGTCTGTACTCACGTCTATAGCTGACATGTAAATATTGACCACTTTACTGTAGTAGGGACCTATGGGTGACATCTCAGAGGGTGCCTGACACCCGTGGATCCCTTCCACAGCAAACAGTCAATCTCTTCAGGAGAGCAAAGTAGAGACATTTTCTGAGGAAAAGAATAGATTATTAAATCCATTAGCTGTGTCCTTGTGAAAGTAATTAGTAGTTTCAAAGTTTGGGCCTTTATCTGCTGTTCTCACCTACCTTCTTTGCTCTTAAGCATGCTCATTGTGGTCTGTGGTCTTATATCAATAAACATGCCAATTTTGGTGCAGTTTTCATATGAAGACTGATAATCTGTGGTTTTATTTCAGATACTATTCAAGTTCTTGTCCATTTCCATCTTTTTCTGTTTTTAGGTTTGAATTTATATTTTACTCATTCGGGACACTCAAAACTTTATCTTGTGTGTCACTTCGTTATATGTGCTGGCCATTTGTAAACAATTACAGTCCAAAACCCAAATTTTTTGCAAGCAACATATCATGAATCCCTGCGACAGCAATCTTTGGTATCTGCAGAATGCAAAGAGCTCATTCAGAACTGCCAAAGTTCAGAAACATCAACAGCATAGACAGCAGATTGGGGTTGGAAGGACATGAATAGTATTCAAGAGATAATGTTCACATAGCTTCAGAAACCTCCTGGAAGTTACCGATATGATTTATGTCTGTTTCTCCAGCCTTTTCTCTCTTTCATCCTGTTTTTTTACTGTCTGTCCTGCTCCTCTCTCTGGCCTCCTACGCTCAGTATTCATTTGGACTGCAGGGGTGACCGGGGCAAGCTTGAATTCCTGCATTTTAAATTTGACACGGAATGCCACCAATTCTCATGCTGAGAAGTCACATAAATAGGCAAAGGAGTAGAAACATAACAGCAGTGTGGTAAAGGGTAATCTTCTGAGGGTGGGTTTGAGGTCAAGAGTGTGTATGGAACGTGCTGCACCACATATCATATTTGACTTTAAACCTGATTCCCAAATTCCCTGGAGGTTAAATGTGTTACACTGCCTGGCGACACAGTGTATGCACTGCCCAGTGTAAATTTACCAGCTTTTCAGGATTGTCTCTAGGAATTGCAGCATTGCTGCAAACCAAACCAGAAGGAAAGAAAAGCATTAAAAAAAATTATGTTCATTTTCTTTGAATACTTATTTATGGTTCATAAAAATAATAGAGATGGGAAAAAAGGGATGTTTGACTGGACAGAGCAGTTGGAAATGGGAAGTCCTGTGATGAAAGCTCCAGGAATACATTCAATTCAAGTTGGCAAGCCTAGTCTATGTGATACTGAACTACACAGATCAAGAAGTTCCTAATCTTTGGGGTGTGCTGAGCTAAATGATTCATAGAGACAGAGAATATAGGAACAGAAGTAGGCCATTCGGCCCTTCGGGCCTGCTCCACCATTCATTATGATCATGGCTGATCATCCAACTCAGTAACCTGTTCCTGCTTTCCCCCCAGATTCTTTGATCCCTTTCGCCCCAAGAGCTATATCTAACTCCTTCTTGAAAACATACAATGTTTTGGCCTCAACTGCTTTCTGTGGTAACGAATTCCAAAGGCTCACCACTCTCTGGATGAAGAAATTTCTCCTCATCTCAGTCCTAAAAGGTTTACCCCGGATCCTTAGGCTATGACCCCTGGTTTAGTTTAGTTTAGTTTAGAGATACAGCACTGAAACAGGCCCTTCGGCCCACCGAGTCTGTGCCGACCATCAACCACTGCGCCACTGTGCCGCCCATAGCCCATAGTCCCATGGTTCTGGACTCCCCCACACCTGGAATATTTTGTGCAGTTTTGGTCTCCTTATCTGAGGAAGGATGTTCTTGCTATCGAGGGAGTCCAGCGAAGGTTTACCAGACTGATTCCTGGGATGGCAGAACTGACGTATGAGGAGAGATTGAGTCGGTTAGGATTATATTCGCTGGAGTTCAGAAGAGAGAGGGGGATCGCATGGAAACCTGTAAAATTCTAACAGAACTTGACAGGGTAGATGCAGGAAGGATGTTCCCGAACCAGGGGTCATAGTCTAAGGATACGGGGTAAACCTTTCAGGACTGAGATGAGGAGACATTTCTTCACCCAGAGAGTGGTGAACCTGTGGAATTCGCTACCACAGAAAGCAGGTGAGGCCAAAACATTGTATGTTTTCAAGAAGGAGTTAGATATAGCTCTTGGGTCTAAAGGGATCAAAGGGTATGGGGCGAAAGCAGGAACAGGTTACTGAGTTGGCTGATCAGCCATGATCATAATGAATGGCGGAGCAGGCTCGAAGGGCCGAATGGCCTACTCCTGTTCCTATTTTCTATGTTTTCTACGTTTCTATGTTTGGGGGTCTATATACAACCCCCACTAACATTTTTTGACCCTTAGTGTTTCTCAGCTCTACCCATACAGATTCCACATCATCAGAGCTAATATCCTTCCTCACTATTGCATTAATTTCCTCTTTAACCAGCAATCCAACTCCACTGCCTTTTAATTTTTGTCTGTGCTTCCTAAATACTGAATACCCCTGGATGTTCATTTCCCATCCCTGGTCACCCTGCAGCCATTTCTCTGTAATCCTGACTACATCATACCCATTTACATCTATTGGCGCGATTAATTCATCCACTTTATTGGGAATGCTATACGCATTAAGGCACAAAGTCTTAAGGCTTGTCTTTTTAACATTATACCTGTCCCCTTCCCACTATTTTTCACTGTGGCCCTGTTTGATTTTGGTCCTTGATTTCTCTGCCTATCACTTTTCTTATTCCCCTTACTGTCTTTTGTTCTTGTCCTTGATCTCCCCTCCACTGACTCCTTGCAAAGGTTCCCATCCCCCTGCTATTTTAGTTTAAACCCTCCCAACCGCTCTAGCAAATACTCCTTACTTATTTTATTTTTTATTTTTATTTCGAGATACAGCACTGAAACAAGCCCTTCGGCCCACTGAGTCTGTGCCGACCAACAACCACCCATTTATACTAATCCTACATTAACCCCATATTCCCCACATCCCCACCATTCTCCTACCACCTACCTACACTAGGGGCAATTTATAATGGCCAATTTAGCTATCAACCTGCAAGTCTTTGGCTGTGGGAGGAAACCAGAGCACCCAGCGGAAACCCACGCGGTCACAGGGAGAACTTGCAAACTCCCGGTCAGTCCCGATCCTGCCCAGGTGTAACCCATCCAGTTTGTATTGGTCCCACCTCCCCCAGAACCAGTCCCAATGTCCCAGGAATCTGAAACCCTCCCCCTCACACCATCTCTTCAGCCACGCATTCATCCGATATATCCTGCTATTTCTACTCTGACTAGCACGTGGCACTGGTAGTAATCCTGAGATCACTACCTTTGAGGTCCTACTTTTCAACTTACTTCCTAACTCCATATATTCTGCTTTTAGGACCTCATCCTTTTTTTTACCTATGTCGTTTGTACCAATGTGTACCACGACCACTGGCTGTTCACCCTCCCCCTTCAGAATGTCCTGTAACCGCTCTGAGACATCCTTGACCCTAGCACCAGGGAGGCAACATAACATCCGGGAGTCTCTTTTGCGGCCACAGAAATGCCTATCTATTCCCCTTCCAATTGAATCCCCTATAACTATTGCATCCCACACTCTTTACTCCTCCGCTGTGCAGCAGAGCCAACTGTGGTGCAATGGGGCATAAGCGTTGGCAATATAGCCCCCTGAATTTCCCTGGGTTAAAAGAGAAGTACATGTGAAATGAAGACAGAAAATGCTGAAAATACTCAGCCCATCTGGCTGTTACTGTGGAGAGAGAAACAAAGTTAACATTTCAGGTGTGTGTCCTTCTATTTGAAGTAAATATGAATGCTAGCCTGTGACTTTCATTGACAGATATGCACAAGGACAGAATCAGTCTATGCTCTTGGGCCTGGGCAACTTGACCAACACCTATTGGGTATTGAATTTTGTGTGGCCCCATGAGGCTGGGTCGGAGACAGGCGGGGGGCATAGAGTACCGTAACGGGTGGCAGGGGTGTGGTGGGCGGAGGGCCCATTGCCTCCCTGTTGCCCAGTGATCTTCCTGGGGGCGGGATAGGCCAATGATGGCCTTCCTGCCCAGAGACCTATTGAGGCCCTTAGGTGGCCCATCTTTAAAGGGACGGGGCTCCCACCTCCTGAAACTTTGATTTAAAAAGACCGCCGGATCGCTCTGGGGTTGGGGGAGGGGGCATGAAAATGCAGAGGCGGGGTTTCCCCCGTCTTTTCGGCCTGGCCCTTGGAGCCCCGCCTCCTACACAACATCCAGCCTATTGTTGGGGCTCAAACATCAAAAATGGCAACATGTCTGAGGTACTGGAGGGCTGGCTGCCTGTGCCTTTTGAACTTCAACACAGCCACCTCAAATTATGCATGACATGGACGGAGTATTGGAACTGGGGCAGTTTGCTTAGGGTAAGGAGGGCAAATATCGGTGTCATCCCCCCCAATATATGAAAGATGTCTGTGTCCTATTATTGCTTCTAAATAGCTGCCCAGGAGTTGTAGGCCAGTTGGAGCAAGTGTGCTTTCCCCCACCTTGCTCCTCCAAGCTACCCTGGCTGTGATCCAACAACTGATGTCCAACCACCCCCCTGCTCCCCCCAGGTAGTTCAACCCTTGATGACTGATTCATCCCCGACCTCCCACCCATGTCCGATTCACCTCCACTCCGATCCCCTGCTGCTTACCCACTTGACAACCAGACTGTGGCCAGGAAACTGATTCAAAAAAGCTATATCAAGTGCTTCCATTAAATTCATCACTTCATGTGGAAAATGCTTTCCAGCTGCAAAATCCCACCACCCCTCCCCCAACCCAACACTTCACCTTCCTCAAAAGCAGAAAATGTTGGAAATGCTCAGCAGGCCTGGTAGTATCTGTGGAGGGAGAAACAGAGTTAACATTTCAGGTCATTGACCTTCCACTGGAACTGAAAGATGATGGAGATGTGAAGCTTTTTGCAAGTGCAGAACTAGGGAAAAGGGAACAAAAGAGGCAAAGATGTGTGAGAGGGTGGAGGGCAGGAGTGATTAAATGCCAAAAGGGATGATGGTGCAAGTCAAAGGGAGGTCATGGGTCAAAGTGTAGAAACCAAAGATGAGCCCAGAAATGGTTACAGCAGAATAGCAGAGAGGGAGGGAAGCAGGGAAAATGTGGCATTGAGATTCTTCTCTTTTCATTTGTGGGAATATTGTTGCAAGGCTGCAGTGTATGGACACCCTCGACTCAGCTAAAGGAATTGGGCTGAGGTGGATTTGGAGGTGTAGGTGGAATTCCCACCTTGCTGGCATGCTGTCCTGAAGAGGAGCATCCAGACCATAAATTAGAAAGATGGACCCCTATTTACATAGTATCACATAGATTTACAGCACAGAAACAGGATCATGCCATTGTTTATGCTCCAAAGGAACCTCCTCCTACTCTTCCTCATCTAACCCCACAAACATATCCTTCTATTCCTTCCTTCCTCATGTGTTTATCTAGCTTCCCCTTAAATATATCTATGCTAGACACTTCAGCTACTCTTTGTGGTAAGGAGTCCCACATTCTACCTATTCTCTGGCTAAAGAAGTTTCCCTCTGAATTCCCTATTGGATTTATTATTGACTATATTATATTTATGGCCCCTAGTTCTGGTCTCCTTTGCAAGTTGAAACATCTTCTCTACGTCTCCCCTATCAAACTCTTTCATAATCTTGAAGAGCTCTATCAGGTCACCCTTTAGCCTTCTCTTTTCTAGGGAAAAGAGCTGCAGCCTATTTAATCTTTCTTGGTCGATATTACCTCTGAGTTCTGGTATCATTGTAGTAAATTGTTTTTGCATCTTCTCCAGTGCCTCCAAGTCCTTTTTATAATATGGAGACCAGGGCTGTTCACAGTACTCCTAATGTGGTCTCAGCAAAGTTCTATACATATTTAACATAACTTTTTTTTTACTACAGACACTTTTTACCATTTTCCTTGTTTTTAGATTTTACAGTAGTCAGTGAGGCACCTGCAGGATAGAGAATGGTGTTAGTTGGACTGGAGAGCTGGTCATTACTTGGCCTCTACTCCTCTTCTATCATGCTAGTTCTTACCAACAGTAAACGGTCTTTAAAGTGGAAAAAGTCTGTCAAAGAGTTAAAAAGTATTCAAAGTGTAGTTGATGCCTGATATAAAATTGGACGAGATATTTGGAAAAAGCATGAAACGAGGTCATCTGGATTTGAAATAAAATTATAATTGCTGGACAAGATATTAAACTGTGATTTCAATAAATCATTATTTGCAGCAAACTTCTGTATATCCTGTTAAGGTCAGATTCTTACACAATGGATTCATTATTTTGGATCTGTTTTAGGAGAGAATTTGGAGCTATCAGTTCAACACTAAGTTCATGATTTCCGAGTTTTGAACTTGTTTAATTTCAATGTACACTGGCACCTCCATTATCTGCCTTTCCAATTATCCACTTTCCCAATCATCTGCCAGAAATTTTGCATGACAAATCCTTTCATGACGACATCTATTGCCGAGCCCGCAAAACCAGTCTCCTCCTGTTTGATATAAATGAGCTCCACAGTGCAAGTTGGATTGCATTCAATTAATGTCATTTTTATTGTGCTTGTCTCCACCCCGTTCCTCGGGCGCATAGTGCTGTACCAGCAGTAAAAGGCCAAAATGTGAGCCCTGAGTATTTGCTAATTACTAGCTAGGAGAGTTTCCCCATTATGGCAGATAAAGGAGGTTCCACTGAGTGTGGCTACCAGTGAGCTCCATCAAATTCCCTCAAATGTTTCTGTCTATCTTTTCAACCATTAGAGTCAAGATCGTGTGGTTATAAGCTTTAGTACAGCCCAAGACTGACAAAATGCCAGATACTTATTGTTCAGTATAACATACAATTTATTTTTTCAAAGAAGTTGATTTTTAATGTTTAGCATCATGGAACTATACATGTTTGCAGCCCAGAAGCAAACAAATCAGAAGCTCTAGGATCTAGAATTCCTTCCCAATCTCTCTCTGCTTCTCTACCTATATCTTCTCCTTTAAGACCCTTTGTAAAACCTACATATGTGACCATCCTGTCCTAATGACTCCTTCTTTGCTTCAGTGTCAATTTTCATCTGATTACACTCCTGTGAAGTCCCTTGGGACATTTTACTGCATTAAAAGCACTATATAAATGCAAGTTGTTATATTCAGTGAACAGACTGCGTTTGGTAAGTGCACGGAAAGTTGGTTTTAACCTTTAAGTTCTTAGAACCATAAATGTTTACAGCCCAGAAGGCAACTATTATGTCATTATGTCTGTGCCAGCTCTTTGCAAGAGCAATGTAAAATTAATGTTACTCCTCCACTCTTTCTCCTTACCTCTGTATCTTCCTCTTGGTTTATGGCCTGTGCCTCTGTGATAAAACAATCCATGCCTCTTTCACAGGCATGTGCTCCAACATACCCAATTTATCAGTATTCACTACCGCTTGGCAAGTCAGGCTCAAAACCAGGAAAATCTCCTCTCTTCTACTGTTTCAGCGATGTAGTTCAATATTATATTGATGCAATCAAATCTTCACATTTTTGCTGGTGTTGTATGAAAAAGGAAACTGGCAACTTGCAGTCATTTTTACTTGAGGACTTCATCCAACGTTTTTCCTGTATTTTTTGATGTAATCATATTGAAATTCTTCCAGTGCAAAATTATAACGCTAAGTTGCCAATCAGATGTTTTTATTAAAATTTATTACTTTATCCACCAGAATTAAGTCCCTTTTTCCACCAAAATGCCACTGTTCCCAAACTGGACAGGAAGTTATCAACAGAAAATGGCAATGTAATGCCATGCAGCACAGAAATCATATCCAGCAGGCAAATTAAAAGTTCTGTTGAAGAGATTTAGGAAATAGCGGGCTATATTTCTGGGTCCAAAAAAAACAAATCTCTGAAAGATAAGGCTGGCAAAGTGTTTAAATGCCACCGAGGATGTTGCAAGCTCATTTGCGATGTGTGATATAGAACCTGGGAGGCCAGTAATTTGCTTTAGGAAAAAAGTCTTCAATTGGAACAGATTGGCCTAATGCCCAGGAAGTTGCTGATAACTGTGATCTGCAGGGCAGTCCTGCAAGCTGTAACATACACTTCTGGACATTTCTCTATGCTGTAGGACACTGAGTAGAAACCCTGGACAATAACATGGGGAATATTATGATGTCTTTGCAGGCTATTTACATAGAATTGAGATGTCTTCAGCCTATTTTGGGTGGGGGTTTCCTGCCAGACCACGGTTTCCTCAGAAAATGTGTAACAAACACAAAGGAGACGGAGACCTAGAAATAAGGGGCATTAAGGCTGAGGAATATTGCAACCCATATAAGATTCACGAGACTCAATGATGTAGAGGATACTTTCATTGAGGTTTCCTCACAAAATTTCAGACAGTTAAGTCTACTGTCTTTAGGTGAAATGAATACATTTACAGAAGTTTCTTTTTTAGAAAATGATTATCTACTTATCATTTAAATACAGGTTAAACTCTAATATATGTACATTTGTAAATTTTGACGTTACAATGAGTTGTTTAGTTGTATTTTTTACTTGTAAGAAAGTAATCTATGCAGGACTTATGCCTGATGTTTTAAATGTAGAAGTTATTTAGTGCCATACACACCAGGTTGGCACCTTCAGGAGAGGAGAGAACTGGGAATGGCGGAGCATGTAACTTCATTAACTTTCAGTTTACAATAGATTTTTTTGCTATGGATATTTTCTATACTACTGAAATAAAATTATTTTGAAATAAAATAATTGAAATAAAATAAAATATTTAAAAATAAAATTACATCCTCTACCTCCTTTCAATGTTACAATTCATTTATACTCAGAAGTAATAGATTTGCCCACAGCCTACCAATATAATTCTCATACGTACAATTTCTGAAATTATCTGCAGCATGTTCATGTTTTATGCTGGTGCTTTGGATTTTACAAGGTTGCAAGTATAAAATATTTTTTTCATCCTTAAATTTTAATGTGCTCCTTTTTAAAAGGTCTGTTTCCTGATTGGCAGATGGGACTGACTGGGTATCTCTGTGGAGAGCCAGCATGGACTCAATAGGTTGAATGGCCTCTTCTGTGCCATAAATGACTCTATGGGCTGAAGTTTACCGGCCCCTCAATGGCGCGGTTCATGGCTCGGGGCCGGTCAAACTCTACAGGGAGAGGCCTGTCTCAACCCACAGCGTCGAGAAGGGCCCGCCGCATATTACCAGTGGTGGAGAGATCTCAATGCAGACCCCTGCTGCCCGGCGGCGGGTCCTTCATCTCCATATGCAGATTGCCAATAACTGTATGCAAAATAACTTACCTGCCATACTGCACTTACATTATAAAGGCAGTTTGCAGACAGTTCTAATTTCCTTCTTTTTAACATTCCAGCATCATGGATCGGGAGGTTGCATTGATGTCAGAAATGGATAAAGTCAAAAAGGAAGCCAGTAAGTAATAGAGTTTTATTTTTCAGAGCTCATTAAAAGAAGCTTGTAAAATCTGCTTAAAGACTCCGTTTTTCCTGTGCATCTATCATTAGATGCTCAATTCTAAGCATTCAAAAAAAAAGACTTCCAGAACCTCAGGATAACTCAAAGCACTTTACAGCCAATGAAATACTATTGCAATGTTAGAAATAAACACTACTGACATGTAACTGTTGTCATTTGCGATTTGACATCAGCTGTATGTCCTTAACAGGTTCAGTAGTCAAGTGTTCTTCTGAGTGGTCGTTGAACTATTTCAATACGCTATCCATGCACTATCTGTGATGGCAATATTCTGTGTATGAAATCTTTCCTATTCATGTTGATGAAATTCATATCCAAATTTTTCAATACTTTGACATCGAGTACAGGAGCAGGGATGTCTTGCTGCAATTATACAGGGCCTTGGTGAGGCCACACCTCGAATATTGTGTGCAGTTTTGGTCTCCTTATCTGAGGAAGGATGTTCTTGCTATAGAGGGAGTTTACCAGACTGATTTCTGGGATGGCGGGACTGACTTATGAGGAGAGATTGAGTCGGTTAGGATTATATTCACTGGAGTTCAGAAGAGTGAGGGGGGATCTCATAGAAACCTATAAAATTCTAACAGGACTTGACAGGGTAGATGCAGGAAGGATGTTCCTGAACCAGGGGTCATAGTCTAAGGATACGGGGTAAATCATTCAGGACTGAGATGAGGAGAAATTTCTTCACCCAGAGAGTGGTGAACCTGTGGAATTCGCTACCACAGAAAGCAGTTGAGGCCAAAACATTGTATGTTTTCAAAAAGGAGTTAGATATAGCTCTTGGATTTAAAGGGATCAAAGGGTATGGGGCGAAAGCGGGAAGAGGTTACTGAGTTGGCTGATCATCCATGATCATAATGAATGGTGGAGCAGGCTCGAAGGGTCGAATGGCCTACTCCTGCTCCTATTTTCTATGTTTCTATGTTTCTATGTTTCTTATCGGACATTAAAATATTTGGCCAGTCTTGTATTTGGGGAACACAAAAGATGATGGACTGGATGCAAGTTAAAAAGAGAAACTGAGAAGATCCCACTCCATGTCCAATTAGCATGCACTTACAAGACTGGAGTTCACAAGCAACGATTCAAAATACTGTGGATGCTGGAAATCTGAAATACAAAGAGAAAATGCTGGAAAACACTCAACAGATCAGGTAGCATCTGTGGAGAGAACAACAGAGTTAATGTTTCGAGTTGATGATGTTTCATCAGAAATTTTTAATCGATTAGAAACCTTTCATCAGGAAGATGGGATGTAGTTCAAAGTCTTCCTTTTAATCAACAGGTTCTATTAAGTAAACACCAATTTCTTTTTTAAATATATTGCACCCTGGAGGTGAACATGAACTAATGTAATTAAACTCATTTGTGACAAAAGCTTTGTATTCTGTACGATGTAAACAGCTTCCTCCCTCTCTAAGCATTGAGTTTCCACAAACTGCCATTGATGCATGGTAATATCACATGCTACCTCTCTTTCTCTTCTTTCTTTCTGTGCACCACCCCTTTATGGAAAAAAAGATCAGAACAGCTCCAAGATTTGACACAAATAAATGTTATCTGTTACTTTTGTTTAAAATGTCCATCTGTGCTAAAATCAATTGCAGCATGAGCTAAGAACAATGCCAATAAACCATCTCCAATCTAAACTGTCTCCAGACACTGAGAAGTGCTGAAAGAGCATGTACAGGCCATTAATTTATTCCCTTGTAACTAACTTTTCCCATTAATAGGATGTATACTCAGTGATGTGTACTCTATACACTATGCATTATCTTTTGATACTTTACAAAAGGGGAGTATTAACCTTTCATTTATTTGCACTGTTATATCAGCCCAATCGGGGTAGGATCGGCTAAGCGTAAATGAGGTACAGCCTAAACGACTTGCGTTTGTGGTTTCCATGTTTTTTTTAGCACTTATTTAAGAGCCAACTTGCCTGAATCAGGCCCCCCCCCACCCCCCCACTCCCCACCACAATACAGGCCATGACCCCAGGTCAACAATGGAAGATTCCACAGATGGCATTGGTTCAGGAAGGCTCTCCAAATTGCATTCATTTTCATAGGCACACAGGTACTTTTTTAAATCTTTTCATATCAAGAAATATTAATTTACTAAAAAGCTGTCTGGTGAAACTATTAAATGGTTCAGTATAGATTTTAAAGGAATTTTCACTCTAATATCAGTGGCTCAAAATTACAAGAGACCATTGTCAAGGACAAAATTAATTCTCACACGGGTTTACAAGGGAAAGCCAACACGCATATGTGAAAAGCAAATTATGTCTGACTAACCTGATTGAGCTCCTTGATAAAGGAACAGAGAGGGCTGATGGAGGTAATGCAGTAGATTTTGTAGATATGGATTCTCAAACGGTATTGGATAAAGTACCTCATAACAGACTTATTTGGAAAATAGAAGCACATGGTATCAAAGGGACGGTGGTAACTTGGGTAAGTAATTAATTAAGGAATAGGAGGCAGAAAGTAGTGGTGAACAGATGTTTTTCTGACTGGAGAGAAGTATGCAATGGGGTTCCCTAGCACCATTGTTTTTCTCATTATATGTAACTGACTTGGACTTGGGTGCAAAACTTGGCAATGTAGTAAATAGCGAGTATGATCATAGCAAACTTTAGGAGGACATAGACAGACTGGTGAAATGGGCAGACACATGGCAGATCCAGTTTAATGTGGATAAGTGTGAAGTGATGCACTTTGGCAGAAACAACATGGACAGACAGCATAATATATCTGGTACTATTTTGAGGTAGGTGCAAGAACCGGGGGACCTGCGGGTGCTTATTGACAAATCTCGATAAGGTGGTTAGAAAGCATATGGGATGCTTGTAAATAGGGGCATTGAATAAAAAACAAGCAAATCATGCTAAACCTTTATGAATTTCAGGTTCGGTGTCAGCTGGAATATTGTGTACAATGCAGGGCAGCACACTTTAAGCAAGATGTCACAGCCCTGGAGAGGGCATAGAGAAGATTTACCAGGATGATAACAGGAATGAGAGAGTTTAGTTATGTGGAGAGTTTGGAGAACCTGGAATTGTTCTCCCTAAAGCAGACAAGGTTAAGGGGAGACCTAATAGAGGTATTCAAAAATTATGAGGGGTTTTGATACAGCAAGAAGAGAGAAACTATTTTGTCTGACAAGTGGGTTGGTAACCAGAGGTCATAGATTTCAAATAATTGGTAAAATAACTAGAGGGGAAAGGAGGATAAATTTCTTTGCACAGAGCTTTGTTAAGATCTGGAACTACCAAAAGGGTAGTGGAATCCATAGGAACTTCTAAAAGCCAACTGGACTTGCAGTTGATGGCCAATTTGTAGGGTTATGGGGAAAAAGCTGGAGTGTAGGTCAAAATTGGATACTTCTTTCCAAGAGCTGGCACAGGCATGATAGGCCTAATGGCCTCCTGCAGTGCTGTAAAATTCTGTGATTCTGGTGGCAGTGTCTTGTTGATTATTTTGTAGGTGGAGGACTTGACACATCTATTAAAAATACTTATTTTTAGTGATGAACCCTTTTTCAGCTGTATTAATAAAACTAGACCAGGTTACCACTCTTAGATACATCAAGGAATATTTTTAATGGAAAGAAAAATAAACAATTTATTTAGAGATACAGCACTGAAACAGGCCCTTCGGGTCTGTGCCAACCAACAACCAGCCATTTATACTAACCCTACAGAAATCCCATATTCCCTACCACCTATCTACACTAGGGGCAATTTACCTATCACCTGCAAGTTTTTGGCTGTGGGAGGAAACCAGAACACCCGGCGAAAACCCACACGGTCACAGGGAGAACTTGCAAACTCTGCACAGGCAGTACCCAGAATCGAACCCAGGTCCCTGGAGCTGTGAGGCTAACCACTGCACCACTGTGATTGCATTCCATTATACTGTCCTATTATGCCATTTCATGGAAAATTTTATGTTTGTATTATGCAAATGAGCTTTAGCAGAAACTAGAAACCCTAACCAGTGCAATTCCAAGCCCAATTTCCTGATTGCACCCAAAATTAAAACTCTACCCCATTACTTTTATGGAAATATATCAGGTATATGTTCATCTGGTGTGCGAGAACCAGGAGGCCCAAGACTGGCCCAAAATTGACCCTTGGGCCTTATTACTATTCTTGGTGTGAACTGTCATTCCTCCACAGGTAGCTCACCCTTTTGAGGTAAGCATCCTGACGGTAATTCCGGGACGGAGCTTGTGCAGGGGCAATGGGGGCATGATTGCTATACTGTAGAGACAGGGAACATTCCTGCTCTTCCTGGCTCCACAGCAATTAGTTTTTTGTATTTAAAAAAAACATTTACTTTTTAATAGTGGTCGCCTTGTGAATCCAGAATGGAGGTGGACAGGCTCCTGCTCCACTCTCTGAAAGCGAACGGGCTAAAACAGGCACCAGGCCCCATCAGGAAAAGCTGAAAAATCTGAATATCGAGTTGGACGTCTTTCAGGTGTCCTTTGGTAGCAACATATGGTCCCTGAAATTGACCCTTGCTGTGCCGTAAAATGGATGTAACATGGTGCAGTTCCATCCCCTTTATGTTTTCTGTGTCACTTGGAATCTATGCATAACATGATGCATCAGAAATTTTGAGAGAGAAGGGTTACTATATCAACATGACGTTAAACTACAAAGGCTGCAGTGCAGGAATGGATTAACTGAGACATTTTGTACCTCAGCACTTTTACACTCACTGGCTTGTCAAGTGTCTTAAAGAGTTGCTTATTTAGGGCAGATGAATCCCTCTTTCATTAGTTTTGATTTTTTAACGAAATGGACCAATAATCATTCCAGCTGCTTGATTTGGTGCTGCTGCAGAAGCACACTGGCGCCACCATGCTGTGTTCTTAGTTGACCTGACTCAATTTTTACAGTTCTCTGGCACCACTGCCCACATTTTTCTCAGCCTTCCATGTCTTCTGGCACTAAATTTTATTTTCTTTAAATTGATTTTGCACAAACCTTATTAACTGCATCTGTCTCATGCGTCCAGTTCGGTTCAATCTCCTCTGTTTGAACACAAAATGTTGTGTTTTTAAAGAATATTATTAGTAGTTCAAATGCATACAAAGGTGTTCTGTTCCATTATATAGCGAGGTGTTACGTAAAAGAAGACTAGGTAACTCAAATCTGCTACTTAAGATCAGCATCATATTTCATTATAACATAGCACATTCAAATCTCCCGATGTCCTACCTTTATATGGGTGTTGTGCCCTCTGAAAAGAAAAGAAAGGCTTGCATTTTTGTAGTATTTTTCAAAGCCACTGGATGTGCTTTACAGCCACTATTGTTATGCAGGAAACATGGGAACTAATTTACATACAGCAAACGCCACAAACAATAATGTGATAATGATTAGAAAATCTGTTTTTGTGATGTTGATTGAGGGATAAATATTGGTCAGGACATCAGGGATAACTCTCCTGCTGCTCTCCAAAATAATGCAAAGGGATCTTTTACATCCACTTGAGAGGGCAGACAGGGCTTCAGTTTAACATTGCATCCAAAAGACAGCACACTACTCCCCTGGCGTATCAGCATTGTTTTTTGTGTTCCGATCCTGGAGTGGAACTTGAACCCACAAACTTCTGAATCAGAGGTAAGAGAGCTACCAACTGAGACATGATAGTCTTTTTTATAAATACTGCACTTACAGGAAGTGTGGAAACTCAGATTGTACTTAGCATTAGGATCACACTTGCACTTTGTTCATTCAATCAAAGGACAATGCTTCATCCTTTAACTCTCTTGAAGAACATTAATCCTGGACAAATTTTTGGGAAAATATATTCAGGCAGATCTGGTTATTTAAACTGCAGGTCTATGAATAGACTCCCAACAGAACACACAAAGTCATGCACAACTGTTATTGTGCCAGCTGTATTGAGGCGAGTTTAAACATGTGTTTGATTAAGATAACTTTCAATGCAAGTTTGCTTTGAGCTTTTTGAATTTACCTCCATCTTTGATTTCCTTCCTCCTAGCAAAACCTTCTCAGTCTCCCATACTGGTCATTCTCCTTGCGACAGCCCCCATCTACACTCCCTCAGATACAAGGCATTGCAGATGTCCATCCATCACTAAATCCAATTCAATGATGCTGTGCTTTATTGGACATTTACTGTTTAGTGCAGGAGCCAACCACTACTCTAGAATTATCTGAAGGGCATAAATAAGCCCAGGATCCTTTCTTTACAACTAACAGTTTTCTTAAATCCACCTGCCTGCCCCCTCCATCCTCACTTCTTATAAAAACAAGTGTGAGGAACTCCTGAATTTTTTTAGTCACCAAGTTAAAGACCATTTAATCAGTTGCCTCTGTTGTTTCAACTCTTCCCACCCCAAGTTGTCCCAGTTCTCATCCTACTCTAGCCCTGTGTCCTTGTCCCTCTTTAGTTTCTCCCCCATCTTCCTTCATGCCCTCTCCAAAGTCATCTCAGACGCAGATTCATCTATTTTTCCTTGACCCATTCTTACTTATCACCAGACCAATCAGCTTCCCTTCTCGCCCCTATGCTAGTTGATGTTGTAAATGGTTCAGTCTCCGTGGATACTGCTCCTATACCTTTCAAAAATGCAGTTAGAATCCCTTCCTCAAAAAACCCACTCTTGACCACTCTACCCTCACTAAGTCTCTTGAATGTACTGCCTCCCTCCCAGCAACATCGGTTCTACAACTCTTTGTTTGAATCCCTCTGTTTCTCCATTTGAATCCCTCGAGTCAATTTTTGCCTCCCCCAAAGCACCAAAACAGCCCTAAACAAAGTCAGGTGTTACGACCAGGTGAGAAAGGTGTCTAGGGGTCCCTCTCAGCCTTCACCTGGTCTTACTGTAACAGGGTTTAATTTTAAACACACCATGTTTTAGCTCCCCCTTGGTGAATCCTTATTCACCGCTTTCCAATTATAAGGTAAAGAAATGAGCACAAACAGGCTTTCTTAGGTTTAAAGAAGAACAATTGAAATTTATTAAAACTTAAACTCTAATTCGGTTGATGCCTACGGATACACGAGGAGCCCACGCTAGCATGCATAAGCAATAAACACATGGAAATAGAGACAGAAAAGAGCAGAAGAAAAATAAAGTGGAAAAGTTTGAGGCAAACACTGAAGAGGGTTTTTGTTACTGTGTTTCTAGCTCACTGTAGTCCTTGCTTGTAGGTAGATCTTGCTTTTCGTTGGGGCCCAGTATTCTTCTTAAACCTTGTTCACTGTAGGAGACTTTTCTGTCTTGGGGTTCATATGTCTTCAATGGATTCCGAAACTGGTGAGAAAGAAATGGGAGCTGACAGGAAAGATCTTCTCAGTCCAAGAGCAAAACTGCCTTCTGCCAGTTCAAACAGTGTCTCTACAATTTAAAACTCCCCATGTTGGCCAGCAGGGTAGTCACATGACTGGTGTAACCAATTCTGGCTTTGTGTATTGGGTGGGTCAGGGAATGGTCCTTTGTTTAAAAGCCTGTCTGTTAGTATTCAAAAATGTCTTTCCAGCCAGGCTTGGCAACCCCTTGTCATAGGCCTTCTCTTCTTCCCAGCAACAATTTGAAATTTAATGTCCATGTGGTGAAATTACATTGCCTCATTCTTGGCAGGTGTGGGTCTGCATGACACAGGAAAGACATTCTGTATATTTGTGACCATGGTGCATTATCCCTCCCTATCCTCCTTAACCTTTCTGCACCTTTGATACAGCCAACCACACCATCTCTCTCCAATGCCTCTCTATCACCCTTCCAAGGTTCCACCCTCTTCCTCAATCACCTGCTGCCCCATGATAATATCATCCACAGACATGGGGTCAACTTGTATTCACTGATGAGACACGGCTCTACTCAACATCACCTCTCTTGAGCTCTGCACTTGTGCTCTCAGACTGCTTGTCCAGCATCCAATATTAGAGAAGCCGTAACTTTATTTAGCTAAATAATAAAGCAAAAAATAAAAACTTGCATTTACATAAGACCATTCACAATATCAGGACATTTTTAAAATGTTGTGCCTTCTCAGTATTGTGATATCAATTGTTTTGATATTTGATATTGATCAGTTGAATATATGGGGGGAATTTTATGCTCTCCCCCGCATCTGGTTTGGAGGCGGCAGAGCATATAATCGGGTGGGACGGTGGTGGGGGGTGGGAGCCCCGCTATCTTCCCGCCTCCAACCAAAGCTCTGTCTCCATGCACAGCCCCATGCTGGGAAGAACACTAGTGCAAGTGTGTCATACATATGCTGGACACAACCCCACTGGCCAGATCATGAAGTCAAACAGCTGTTCTAGCTGATTTGATGCATGTTTTAAAGCTTGAATCGTGCAGGTCCACTGAACGCATGCAACTTACAAAAGCATACGTGTTCAGCTAAAGGTGGGACCCGCAAAAGTGCTATTTAAAGAGCCAGCCAACCAACTTGCAGGTAAGGTGATTTTGACTAACTTTTGCCATTGCCAAGTTTGTGCAAGTACTCTGGAGTGTTTTTGGAGGTGTTTTAATGAGTTCCTGTATTTACCAGAGAGTGTTGCTGCATCCTCGCAGGGAGGGCTGTGGATTTGGTGACCTGTTCACACAAAGACAACAACAGGAATGGGGGCAGCAGTGGCAATGCCTCTGGATCTGAAGCATGACAGGGAGATGGAGCAGAGGCAGTGGAGAGGGGAAGTTCTGGGCAGAGGAGGGGGGAAGGAGAAGGAACAAGAGGAGACAGGGAGGAGGTATCCAGGACACCTTCGCCCCAGACAGACTGTCAGTGAACACTTACTCAGGCTTCAGTTCCCTTATGATGGCATCCCTTCACCACCATTGTTCCACGATACCTCACTTTCCCATCCATCTGCATGAATCCATCATAGCATCATCTTGGCCAAAATCCTGTAGTAAAAGACAACAACAAAAACCTTGCCACAATATCTTTATCAAACAACACATACAATTATAAAAGCAAGAATGGACTGTTCACCCTTGTGCATTCTCTTAGTGCTTGGCTTGTGGGTACCCTTGCCTGTCCTGGTGCTCCTATGCAGTACTGTCCCAGTGGCTGCATCATGGCTGATGGAAAACTGCTGACTTTCACTGGGGGAGACTGCAAATTGCTTTGCAGGGCGACCTCAGCAGTTTAGCCTTGAGGGCCTACTTTCAGACTGTACCACCTCAGCATGGGCAGCAGCCATCTGGGCTGGTAGCCTCTCAGAGCAGAGGGTGGTGGGGGTGCATTGAGCAGTGCAAGAGGTTTATGGTGTTGTGATAGGAGATGTCACATGAAGATACATTCTCTGACCTTGATCATCCATGAGTGGTCATTGAGTTTTTGCAGCATGGCTGCTAGCTCCTTGGGGCTAAACTCCAGGCATTGATCTCCTTAGCCAATTCCCTTGGAGGATAATCCTTGAGGACCTCCTGGTCCCCCATGGAAACATGATGTCTCTCCTCCTGTTGCCCTGCACCATTAAGGCCTCCAACACTGCATCCGCAAAACTAGGAGCCCTGTCTCTACCATGGTGCTCCATTTGTCTAGCTCCTACTTACAGTCAGTGTCAATATAGGCACTCAACAGCTGCTACCATCCACTGAGTGCAAACCTCCCCTTTAAGAGGGGCAGGCTACCGCATGCTATTAGCACACGCTACTGGGTCTTCTGCTGAGTGCTCAGCCAACCAGCAGTGAGGGCCTCGCTCTGCCCAACACTACAATCATTTAAATAAGGAGGCAGCACAGTTTGCATGCTACCTGCCGCAATGGGAATGGGTACAGGCAGATCACAAAACGCAATCTCCACACCCGAAAACAGGTACAAGATGATGACAGGCTGCGATAAGACAAGAAACAACTGTTCCCATTAACTGATGGTATAAGGACTATGGGACACAGGTTGAAGGTTTTGGACAAGCGATGCAGGTGCAATGCGAGGAAGAACTTTTTTATGCAGTGAGTGGTAATGACTGAGACGCCACTGCCCACGAGGCCGGTGGAAGCGAGGCAATCAATGATTTCAAAAGAAAATTAGATGGGCACTTAAAGGAAATAAACTACGGGGAAAATGAGGAGGGGAGTGGGACAGACTGGATTGCTCAACAGAGAGCTGGCATGGGCTCGATGGGCCAAATGGCTGCCTTCTATGCTGTAAATTACTCTATGGCCCCTCCTATACTGTGAATATACATAGTGACTGCTGGAGACTGAATCCATCATCATGTCTGGATCAACCTTGAAGAAATCACTAGAAACGTTCATGGCCCCATTCAATGTTAATGGCTACCTTTTTCAACCAGTTGGACTAACAATGACCTTTATTTTCCCACTGCTCGGAGTGGCGGCGGGTGACAAAACTGGCGGCCCGCAAGCATGGGCCGCACACTGCCATGTTGCCGCGATCTAGTGCGCAGCGACTCATTATAATACCCAACCCCTTTTCCATCCCAAAAGCACTAAGTGCAGAGTTGACCCCTTTCACTGCCCCATCGCCAACTGACCTAAGTGCAGAATTCAACCCTTCTCCTCCCCCCCCACCTCAACCACTTCACTACAAATGCAGAGCTCCCCCTCTTCCCCACCTCAGTAGCACCAGCTTTCCCTGAACGGGAATGTGAAGGCACGGGAGTGCCACATGTCACTCGGAAGATCCGGAACTGCCAGTAAGATCGCTCCGGCTTCCATTTACATGTATTTAAACAGCTGATTTTAATATTGAGTGGTGGATGTGTCGCCAAGCGTTTCCCCACCACTGTGAAGACTGGGCCCAGCATTCCCGGCGTCAGGCTCCATGGGAGGCCACCGCTGCTCCGATCTCCCTCCCTCCCCACCGACCCCCCCACCCCCAACTCGCCACGGAGCCACCAGGATCTCAACAAAATCCAGCCCATTGTCTCCAAACCCAAACTCCGGATAATAGGTGTGCCAAACACCACTTTGACAAGATGAGCACCATTCAAACACCATTGTCTAACAACGGCCATACATTCAGAGATATTGTGTGAAAATACTAGGGAGGAGCAACTTTGGCCACCAGACAGGAACCAAGCCTGAAAAGGTTTTATTTAAAAAAGATACTTTTTTGTGCAGGCAAGCACAATAGAACAGAGACAGGAAAGCCAGCAGCCAGGAGACTGAGAAAGATCTATTCCAGCCAAGAAGGAGACCTTGCTGAATACCATCTCTATAAAACAACCACGAGGCAGAGTTGAAAAGGTGACCTTTGAAAACTCCCCATCTGAGAGATTGAAACAGGATCTTCGTCAATGGAGTGTAACTGAGATTTAACCGAGGAAGTCTGCAGCAAAGCATCTGTCCACCTGAAGCTCTCCAAAGCTTGACTCCAGCGAGCCAAGAGAAAAGGAAGAACAGGCCTGCACCATTTAAATTTTCCTCCTAGGTAAACGAACAATGTTTCACAACAAACTCTCTTTAAAAAAAACACCAGACCTAAATGCATGCTATCTTTTAAATGTTATCTTATCTCGTGTGTGTGCATGTGTTTGTGGGTGAAGTTGCAAATTTTCAGGTTTTTGTTCAATAAACATTTATCTTTCTTTAAACTTATGAGAAAACCTGTCATTTATCTGTTTATTGACCATTAAAACACAACTTTAAGAAAAACATTGTTTGCAGTCAGTTGAGTGGTGAAAAGAGAAACCACCCCTATCATTTCCTACTGTCCAGAATAACATGATAGCTACTAAAGTACCACCCAGACAATGGCATACTGTAGGAGCTGATTTATTCCCACACAATAAAGAATGATATCTCACAGTCGCAGACTACTGCTCAAAGTTCCCTTTTATCCAAAAGGAAAGACTTGAGAGCCACAACAATCATCTCAGCAGTACAAGTTCTGTTTGCTGAGCAAGTCATTCCTGAAAGATTAATATGAAACAATGGCACCCAATTCACATCCAGAGAATTTAAGGAATTCACTGAATAGGATGGGCTCAACATCATCACCTCATCATCATACTATCCATGGGATCATGGGTTTATAGAAAGACACATCCAGACAGTCAAAAGAACCCTTGAATAATGCCAAGAGACGAAGGAAGATCCAAACCTTGTGCCACGCACACAAGCAGTGCGATGAATCAAATTATGGACTAAATCTAAAGAGTTAAAAAACTGACTTTGCCTTTTTAAAAAAAGGGAGCTTTCTTTCAGAAAGTGAACAATGCTCCAAAATGGCCGCCGAAGAAAATAAGTCTTGGCGTGTGTATATTCAAACTGTCTGACAGGGACAAAGGAAAAATCTTCAAAGCTAAAGGTGTCAATTGCACCCATCCTACACCAATCCTAAAACATTCCAGAATTAAGTGTCTTCTTTTGAAACAAAAAAGGTGTGAAGGAGCCGCATCCTGGGGCATTGTGCGATCACCATGGGGAAGAGACCAAAACGTCTCCTACCAGGAAGTGACAAGTAACACAGCTTTACCCTAAAAAAACAGCCTAGAGAGAGACACTCCAAAAAGAAAGAGAAAGAAGAAAAGCAGCATCCAGCACCTTGCTTCCAGCAAATCAGAAGGCACGTGCCCTGCTGTAGAATTCTGCATCTACACTACACAGCAGTGAACTAGAATTGACCCACTGACTTCAATTAAACTTTCAACCAAGAGAGAAATCTACAATCACCTCAGATCAACTCGACTTCCAAGAGAATTCAACAGATTTACTGTGAACTCGCTGAAGCGTGCTATTTTATAAGGACAAGAGTGTTATTGGAGATAATGTAAGATGTATATTTTTGCCCCATGGGAATAAAATAAATGTTGCCTCTAAGCAAATAAATGAATGTAAAAAAGATAAAATTCGATGTAGAAATTTAATTTAACTAGGGTTAAAATAAAGCGTACACAGAAAGATTTTTAAATAACTCTAGAAGTTTAAGAATGTCCATTAAAGATAAAGTAATTCATTTAAAAGAGATTAAGTTGCACATTAACGTATTTATATATAATTGATATATGGGGCTGGATTTACAAAGCCCGTTGAGGAGCGGAGCCGAGCATGATTTGTAGATCGCTTTTACACAGCTCAGCACTGGGACTTGCCACCTCTGGAACACAATGCCATTTTTAAAGGGACGCTGGCAGTGAGGAAACAGGGCGGATGCACCCTTCCATTTAATTGCCTTTTGAGCTCATTAAAGAGCTCATTAACAGGCTTGTCAGTATCAGTGAGCAATTTTTGAAGGTTGGGAACGGGGAAGACGCCATGGGGGGAATACGACAGGGTTGTGAAGACGTGGACAGCGTGGAGGGCCATGAGGGCTATGGGACGGGCTGATTGAAATAATGCAGAGGCAGCAAATAAAGCTCAGCTGCTTCAGTTGTGCCTCACTGCAGCTATTGCTGCAGCTGGAAGAGGTGAATTTCTCATTAGTAAGTGGCAGGGAACGGGAGAGGGATGTGAGCCCACTGGCATCACAACGACTGCTGGTGTTGACAGGGGAAGACCTAGTGAATGTATAAAGCCCAGCTGAGGGAGTTCAGATGGGAACAGGCCCTGCTGACATTGGACAGAGCAGCCAGGATGAGCTGCGCAGATACAACCTTCTGGATAGCAGGAGGTCAGAGGAGCACAGCGGGGGACAGCAAGAGGAGGAAGGCACTACCCAAGACATTGGGTGCACAGCCGAAGAGTCAGCTTCCTGCAAATGACACAGCGCCAGTGCCTATCCAGGCAGGTGGTCCCAGACCTGTGTGTGCTCTGATCCACAATGACCTGAGGCCTTATGGCTCCCATGGCAGTCCCGTACCTGCAGCCGTCAAGGTTCAGGCCCTCTGAACCTCTATGCAAGTGGGTCATTCCAGGGATCAGCTGTGGACCCAGGTGGCATCTCGCAGTTGGCATCACATTAGGCCATCAGGCAGGTCACGGATGCCCTTTTTAAGAGGGCAGGCGCCACACCTGCTTTGACACAGATGGACCACGCAGGCACAGAGGGCATTGTGTTCAGCCACCATTGCTGGACTCCCCAGCTGTAGGGCATCATCACTTGAGCCCATGTGACCATCAAGGCATGCAGTGATAGGCCAGTGAAATCCATCAACAGGAAGGGCTTCCACTCCCTCAACGTCCAACTGGTCCGTGACCACAACAAGAGCTTCCTCCATGTGTGTGCTTGCTTTCCTGGCAGCTGCCATGACTCCTTCACCCTCTGCCAGTCTAAGCTGCCTCGGTACTTCACTCCATCCCTCAAAGTGCAAGGCTGGCCCAAGGGGACAAGGGAAATTCCTCGAAGAGATGGTAACTGCCCCCTATACAGGAGCCTCAGAGAGAGGCACAGAGTCTATACAACCAATGCCAACTGCTCAGCAGGCCACCCATTGATTAGGCCATCAGGTTTCTGAAGATGTGATTCCAGTGCCTGGATTGGTCTGGTGGTGCCCTCCAATGCCCTCCTGCAAGGGTCTCTGTTATTGTGGTGGTCTGTTGGCCCTCCAGAGAGGTGTGGATCTTGAGGACAGTGAGGAAGGCAACAGATCATCAGGGGAGGAGCAGGAGGCAAGAGAGGAGGAGGAAGAGGGGGGGGCAAAGGGGAATAACACTGAACAGAGAGGTGCCCCTACTGTACGATGAGGTGACTTGCTACCATCCAGGAAGAGGACTTCCCTCCTCTCCCTCACGGCCTCCAGCATTAGATCCAGGTGGGCATCAATGAAGCGAGGGTTGGCCATGCCCCTAGTGCCAGGCCTCCAGCTCCCCTGTGACAGCTCGCTTCCCTCTGGTGCTGTGGAAGGCAGATCTCTCCCTTAGGACAACCAGCACCCTCAGTGATGGTTGCCATGGAAGTCTACATGAGTTCCACATTTGATCAGACCCACTGCCAGTTTCAATCCCACTGGCTCTGAAAGGACAGGAAACCCAACTCCATACAAATTAAGGCTTTCCCACTTGAAAATTACAACCTGAATCAGAAGAGGCAGGTTTCAGACCTAAAACCAGATCCAGTTCCTGATTCCCACCTCCATAATGAAAATCCAGCCCATGGTATTTGATTACATATATAATTTTAGGTCGGACATGGTTGAGGGCCCTGTCAACCACAGTGGGGGGGAATCCTCAGTTGAGGAAAAAGGAAGACATATCAGAAGCGCTGTTGTGGCAGGTAGCATCATCAGAACAGATGTATCGGAGATGGAGAAACTGGGAGAATGGTATGGAGTCCTTACAGAAAACAGGATGTGAGGAAGTGTAGTCAAAGTAGCTGTGGGAGTTGGTGGGCTTATAATGAATATTAGTAGACAGCCTATCCCCAGAGATGGAGACAGAGAAGTCGAGGAAGGGAAGTGTCGGAGATGGACCATGTAAAGGTGAGAGTAGGGTAGAAATTGGAAGCAAAGTTTAAGACGTTTTCCAGTTTGGGGCGAGAGCAGGAAGCAGCACCGATACAGTCATCAATGTACTGGAAAAAGAGCTGAGGGAGGGGGCCTGAGTAGGATTGGAACAAGGAATGTTCGACATATCCCATAAAAAGACAGGCATAACTAGGACCCATGCAGGTACCCAGAGCAACTCCATTTATTTGAAGGAAGTGAGTGGAGTTGAAACAGAAGTTCAAGTTCAGCCAGGCGGAGGAGGGTAGTGGTGGATGGGAACTGGTTGGACCTTTGTTCAAGGAAGAAGCGGAGAGCCCTCAGACCGTCCTGGTGGGGGGTGGAAGTGTAGAGAGATTAGACGTCCATACTGAAGAGGAGGCGGTTAGGGCCAGGAAACAACTAGCTGAATTAGGTTTGAAATCCTCAGCACTTTACTAAAGTAGAAGTCTACTGATGAAGTTTCACCAAATATTTCTTCTGTTTCATTATGGTAAGACTTCTGTTGTTTCTATCTCCATTTTCTAGTCTCACTAGACCATGCATAGATGTGTCCAAGAGGGCAGTCCAAAACCCTACTCTTAAACTATTCATATACTGTTCTGAGCCAGCAGCTAAGACATGCATGAGACTGACCCAGGACCATCTCCTGATTCTTCCCTCAATCTCTATGGGCAATATCTGACTTCCACTTACCAACAGCAACAACTTGTATTCATATAGCACTCTTAACATAGTAAAATATCCTGAGGGACCTCACAGGAGCATTAACAACTTAAGAAGATACTCGGACAGATGAACAAAAGCTTGGTCAAAGAGGTAGGTTTTAAGAAATGCCTTAAAGGAGACAAGAGAGGTAGAGTGGCAGAAAGGTTTACAGAGGAACTTCTGGAGTTTAGGGCCTAGGCAGCTGAAGGCATGGCCACCAATGATGGAACAATTAAAATTGGGGATGCTAAAGAGGCCAGAATTGGAGGAGCGCAGTTATCTTGGAGGGTTGTAGGGCTGGAGGGGATTACAGAGATAGGTAGGGGCATGACTATGGAGGGACTTGAAATCAAGGAAGAGAATTTGAAAAGTTCCTCACTATGAAATGACTAAAACCAGGGATGCCATGATACTGCATATTAATGAGACAAAGCTGCATTCTAATATTTTTAATAAGTTATTACAATTTTACCAATAATTTATCTTTCAGCAAATCAGTGTCACTAAATATTAGCTTGAATAGTGTACTAAAATCATTATCACCACAAACGTTAGGATTTTAAAGACCATTCTCCCTGTGGGCCGTTTAGTTCACTTTCAGGTTCTTGAGTTATTATTACTTTAAGACCTCCTGAATTCTGTATTTTCATCCTTACCACGCGATTAATTATTAGCAGCCTCATAGAATTGCATTTTTCTCATGTTAGTTAATTCATAAAATGGCATGCAGATGTAAAATTGTGTTTATTATACAAAGCAGCTGCACTGTGGCCAGCCCGCAGTATGACCAGTTCATTATGTGCTTAATAAGCGGGATGTAAATGCTTAAGCTTAAACTTAATCAGGGAGCCTGCACTGTTCACAGGTAAAACCTGCAGGATAATGCTCACCATTCCATAAGGACTCTATAACAAGTAAACAATACATTGATAAAGTGTTTACAAACTCTTGTTACTTAAAGACGTCCACTTCAATAGCTTCTTTAAACATTCAGGGGGAATTTTATGCTCTCCCCCTTGATGGGTTTGGAGGCGGGGAGAGCATAAAGTCGTGTGGGATAGTGGTAGGGGCAATCTCGGCAGCTTCCCACCTCCGCCAAAATTAAGTCTGGGGCAGGAAGGCCTGTGAACGGCCTTCCCACCCCGCCGCCAATTAAGGACCACAACTGGGCAATTAATGCCCAATTAAGAGCCTCATTCCACCAACGCCACATTTAGCCATGTGGCGGGCAGTCCTGTTGAGCACGGGAAGCACAGCATGAAAAACCGTGCAGGCTGCTTCCCACTGTGGTGTGGGGGAGGAGGGGGGAGGTGGTGTCAGCTCTTTTAAAGACACAGTGCCTGAACGAGGGACCCAATATTGGGAAGTTAGGGGGAGGGGCCGCTGAGAGCCACCCTCCTGTCCTTGCTACTGACCCTCTCGTACCCCACTCTCCCACCACCCCCCCCCATCCCGTGAGATCCCTCCTGCCCTAACCTACCTGTGTCCTACCTATCTCCTGGGCCTCGAGTAGGTACTCCACTGGCAGCAGCCACCACCTCCACAGTGGCGTGCTCAGTTAAAGAGCTGTCAGCTTCTGATTGGCCAGCAGCTCTCCGAGGGTAGGACTTCTGTCGCTGGGGTCCTTGATCCTGTGAAAGGCTCACTGCTGTCCACTCCAGTGCCTAATTGACACTAGATCCGGCGGGACTTCCACAGAAGAGACGACGCGGGGTTCTCGGCATTGCTTTTTCTGGACGTCAAGACCCCCGTCACCAGCATAAAATCCCGGCCTCACTGTGATAACTCACGACCTCCTGCAATATTACTTGTTCCTTTGATATTGAACTATTGTAAGACTCATAGGACTCCAAGTAATATCCAAAGAAAATGTGGGGTTTTATTATACTGTAAACTAGAACAGATTCTATACAGTTACTGCACAAGCACATTTAAACTCATCTCATTCTGTCGGGCTATACCCACAACTCCCTGGTCATGTGTGACGTGACATCAGTTCCTCTAGTGACCTTCACTTACAGCTTCTTAAGGTGGAGCTCTCTTAAGGTCGTCCCATGATATGGTCGGCACAGACTCGGTGGGCCGAAGGGCCTGTTTCAGTGCTGTATCTCGAAACTAAACTAAACTAAACTAGATAAACATTCAAAATGGAGGAAGATACTGGGCTGTGAGGAGGCAGCAGATTAGTGGAATTTGTTTTGGACTATTGTCGCTAATGTGTAATGGGCCAAATTGGTTCCTTCTATAGTCCTACAGAACACAGATTGGCTACGTGAAATAGAGAGCAGAGAGAACATCCGTAACAAGTACCAAACACAGGACCATAGCTGTGGAAATCACTGAACTGACTATTGAAGTCGTATATGTGAAATAAAATCTAGGAATGCATGACACGTTAGAAACAGAGAGCGAAAGAGAGGGTTAAATGAACACCAAGGACATATCAGAATGGCCCTGACATCTGCTATAATCACGTTGTAATAAAGAATTGCCCTGGTCATAAAAGAGGCTGTTTTATAATCAGTTAAGGGTGAGAAAGACCACTTTGCCATTGCCATGTGTGTGTAATAATGAGGTGGAACTGCATTTGCCACTTGGCCGCAATTCTTGTATTTTTTAAAAATGTGGTAGAGATTTGGCAATTGTGATGATCTTAGGACTATGTAGTGGAAGTTTTGGATAATTATTGTTGAACTTATTAAAAAATTTTTCATTTTCCTCTCAGTACTACACTGTTTTACAGATTGTTGGGAACATACTACAGTCTCATAATCTTCTACTGGGATTTCCCTTCAGTCAGGAAAATATATGATTTACTGCACAGACATATGTTGGCAGATAACGAAGTAACATTACACTCTGCTCTACTAAATTAATTCAACTTCAAAGTGCGCCAGAAAAGTATGGCCAGAAGACATAAATGGAAATTAGTGAAATGTACATTACGAACAGATAGCAGGAAAACATTCCTTACTCAAAGTAATAGATGTTTTCAATAGTCCAACAAGCAAGCTAATAAAGGCAAAACATTAAGTAATTAAGAATAAAATTGGTGTCATGACGAAGAGTTAAGAACTGGGGGGTGGGGGAAGTGGTGATCTTCAAATTGTCTTCATCTCAACTTTTGGCTTTTCATACATTCTCATACTAACTCGGCAACCCTGATTTGGATGATTTGTGAATGCATTTGCAAATGTGTCCTGGCTGTCGTAGTTTGAGTACTAATTCACATCTGGTCCCCATAAACAATTGAACTCTTTCCACAATAATACACACATTTCTGCCACAGGTTTAAGCACATCACAAAGGGTGCATCTTATTAAAAGGTGTCAAATGGGAGTCATACCTAAAATGGCACGATGGGCCGAATGGCTCCCTTCTGCACTGTAATGATTCTGTGATTCTATGACTTGTAAACCTAAAGCTGTCTGAGGAACAAAGTTCATTTTTTCGTGCTCTTATGAATATGCAAGCAGATGCTGTTACATTTGTTTAATGCTTTAACAGAATTATTTGCCTCTTCCTTTCCCTGTTGATCAATAATTTTAAAACAGCCAATGGATTTTTGAGATTGATATTTTTATGGAAAAATTGAAGAAATTCCAAATGTTTTGTTGGACAAACAAATTACATGTAGTTCTTAAAATTTAATTTGGTAGATAAAATTTATTGTTCTAAGTATTGGCTGGAATTTTAACCTCGTCGGATGGGAGCCATTCCACACAACTGAAAAGTTGGTGGCAATCCCGCCTCTGCCTGGCCTGGGGATCCAGACTGCATTTTACAGTCCCCAGGCCCTTAATTGGTCTGAGGTGGGATTTCCACCTCATTGAGGCAGGAAGTCCCACCGAATGGAGCTGCCGGCCAATCAGCAGACTGGCAGCTCTTGGTCCCAGCTGCGCCACCAGGGGCAGTGGACACTGCTGGAACTGCAACCCAGCTTCGAGAAGAAGAGGAAGGACGAACCCGGGAAAGATAAATTTTTAGGGGTGGTTGGGGCATCGGGGGTGGCCCCCCACCCTCCATCGGGCACAGTGTGCCTGATCAGGAGGGCCACCCCCAGGTCATCAGAAAGCCGGCTACTTTTAATAGGCAGCTTTTCGCGGGCCTGGGACGCCCACCAGCCAAGGTTAAAATCCCCGTGGTGCCGGGCGGAGGCCCTTATGTGGCTGTTAACTGGCCACTTAAGGAACATGATTGGCCTGGGGCGGGTGGGCCGTTTCGAGCCACCACCGCCCCGCATAAAATGGCGGCGGTGGTGGGAGCGGGTTGGGAAGGGCCCCCCAAGCCTCCCACTCCATTTTATGCCCCCCCACCACCATCCCGCTCTTTGGGGGGGGCGTAAAATTCCAGCATGAAGTCAAATAACAGAATATATTGCCCAAGCAGATAGAATTCAGGGGTTATTTTGGTCCTAACTGATGATTACAATAATTTGAACTAGCTTGGAGGTGCTATGGGAACAGTAGTATAGTGGTTATATTGCAGGGCTTAGTCAACCAGAGGCCTGGCCTAATGCTGCAGAGATGTGGGTTCAAATCCTATCACAACAGGTAAGGAGTTTAAATCCAATTAATTAAATTAATCAGGAGTTAAAAAATTGGTGCCAGTAATGGTGAGCGTGAAACTACCAGATTCTCATTAAAAAAAAAACATCTGGTCCGATCTGCACTATGGGGAAGGAATTCTGCCCTTCTTATCCAATCTGGCTTACATGTGACTCCCAATCCACTGCAATGTGGTTGACTCTTAATTAGCAAGCCCCTCAGTTGTACCAAACCACTACAAAAATGTTGAACAAGAATAAAACTGACTGAGCCACCTGGAATCAACCTAGGCACCAGATATGACAAAGACATACTCAGCCCAGTCGACCATGCAAAATCCTTCTCACGAACATCTGGGGATGTGCCAAAATTGGAAGAGCTGTCCCAAAGACAGTCATATTCACAGAATGATACCTTTCAACTCTGATCATTCAGATTCCTCCATTGCCATCCCTGGGTATGTCCTATCCTATCAGAGGTGGTGACAGTGCTATACAGTCAGGAGGGAGTGACCCTGGGAGTCCTCAACATTGACTTTGGACCCTATGAAGTCTCATGGCATCAGGTCAAACATGGGCAAGGAAACCTCCTGCTGATTATCAACTACCGCCCTCCCTCAGCTGATAAATCAGTGCTCCTCATGGTGAACACTACTTGGAAGAAGCACTGAGGGTAGCAAGGGCACAAAATGTACTCTGGGTGGGGGGACTTCAATCTCCATCACCAAGACTGACTCAATAGCGTGACTGCTGACTGAGTTGGCCAAGTCCTAACGGACATATCTGCTAGAGTGGGCACGTGGCAGGTGGTGAGAGAGACAAGAGCTTCATTCCAGAGGTGAGGTGAGAGTGATTGCCCTTGACATTATGGCAGCATTTGACTGAGTGTGGCATCAAGGAACCCCAGTAAAATTGAAGTCAATTAGGAATTGGGAGGAAAATGCTCCTCTGTCTGGACTCATACCTAACACAAAGGAAGATGGTTGTTGATGCTGGCCCAGGACATGACAGCAAGAGTTCCTCAGGGCACTGGCCTAAGCCCAACCATCTGCAGCTGCCTCATCAATGACCTTCCCTCCATCATAAGGTCAGATGTGGGGTTGCTGTTCACTTAATGATTGTGCAATGCTCAGTTCCATTTGCAACTTCTCAGATACTGAAGCAGTCTGTGCCTGCATGCAGCAAGACCTGGTAACATTTATGCCACACAATTACCAGGTATTAACCACCTCCAACAAGAGAGTAGCCATCTCCCCTTGGCATTCAACCGGATTGCCATCACTGAATCTCCCACCATCAACATCCTGAGGTATACCAATGACCAGAAACTGAACTGGACCAGCCACATAAGTACTGTGGCTACAAGAGCAGGTCAGAGGCTAGGAATCCTGAGGCAAGTAACTCACCTCCTGACTCCCCAAAGCCTGTCCACCATCTACAAGGCACAAGTCAGGAGTGTGATGGAATACTCTCCACTTGCCTGCATGAGTGCAGCTCCAACAACACTCAAGAAGCTCAACACCATCCAAGGTAAAGCAGCCTGCTTGATCAGCACCTCATCCACTACCTTCAACATTCGCTCCCTCCATCAATGACACACAATGGCTGCAGTGCTAACCATCTACAAGATGCACGGCATCAACTCTCCAAGGCTTCTTCGACAGCACCTTCCAAACCTATGACCTCGACCACTTAGAAGAACAAGGGCAGCTGGTGCATGAGAACACCACTAACTCCAAGTCACACACCATCCTGACGTGGAGTACATCGCTGTTCCTTCACTGTTGCTTGGTCAAAATCCTGGAACTCCTTTTCTAACAGCATTGTGGGTGTACCTACACCACATGGACTGCAGCGGTTCAAGAAGGCAGCTCACCACCACCTTCGCAATGGGAATTAGGGATGGGCAATAAATGCTGGCATAGCCAGTGATGCCCACATCCCATGAACAAATTTTTAAAAATCAGACATCTACAGGTTTAGCACTGAATGTGTTGATTAGACACATATTCTGTGTAACAGAATATATGGGTTCCTTGCACCCACTTCAACTGGAAGCGTGGAGTATTCTGGCTGGCTCACAGTGGCACATTGCAGGATGGCTCAGTGACTGAGGGAGAGGACGCACAGGTTTTCAGACATGCCACTGGAAGTCTTGGTGGAGGAGATCCAAAGGAGGAGGGAAGGACATCCTGTACTGTGGTGGGAAAAGAACACCAGCCTTGCCCATTTCCCTCTCTTGTCTCTCACTTGTGCAGCAGCTGGTACTGCTAGCCTCATGTCCTCCTCACATTCACCTCCAGACCAAGGGGAACCCTTAGTAAGATGCCCATGACCAAGTACTCCCTTTCTGGTGACTCCTTATAAGACATCCAATAAGTTAATATAGCATGGCACTCACTCTCTTTAGTTGACAATTTCCAGGAGCAATATTGATAGAGTGTTGGTGAAGTTTTGACAAAGTGACCCTAAAAGCCTCCCGCTGTTTCTTAAAAGTTCTCTTCAAACGCAGTCTATCTGCAAGAGTAAGCAAACAGTGATAGCTGAGCATAGCTTTTAAGTAGCATTGGAAATCCTCAGCATGACTTCTTTAGTCCTTTTCAGCTGGTCGCTATTAGGAGAGTGAGTTAAGTGAAGCAAACCCAGCAAAATGATGTGCAGCCTCTTTAAAGAGTGCCAGCAGGCTATTTGTCGTTCAGTACCATAATGATCCTCCATGCAGCTGTTCCTCACGGGCACTTCAACTCCTTTACCAAGATGGCATCTTGCACTAATTCTGGGTTAAACCAAGGTTGCAGCTCCATTTTGGCCAAGACTAAGGCTCTTTCGCCCCTTCAGTCTTCTGTGAAAATCACCTTCTCAGTGTTTTACCAAGTGCTTATTGAAGAAGTTCTATACCGTTGAAAGAATGTGTCTACTGTTGACAAATGGATTTTAGATTCCATGCTATTCACATGATTTTGCTGGATGACAGATTAGGGTCATAGGAACATTGTAACAGGAGTAGAGTGAATTTCTGTTTGGTTGTTTGAGAGACACAATGTGAAGTATGTCTAACAGGCTATGTACTGTTCAAAATTCAAAGGCTTTTGTTAATTCATGTTACTTTGCTGTTACGTTTCTCAGTGGAGATCCTGGATGCAAGACAGAGGAGAGCTGAGCAACTGAAGAGATTGACAGATATGGCCATCCAGATGTCAGAATCCCAACTTGCTGAACTAAGAGCAGAGATTAAGGTCAGTGACAGAAAGGAGCTCCACAGAGATGGGCAACAAACACATGCCTTGCTGAAGTGCAGTTGAATACATCATTCTGATGAGGCAGAACTTTATTCTGCTGAATGAATTTCTCTTCCCACTCCCACACCACCCTTGCTGAATGCTTTGGTGTCACTGCTATCTTATACATCTGTCTGTGTAATTCCTGGTCAAGTAACTGCTGTTAACATCGCAGGATACGGCTCACTCACAAAAATTATCTAAAATTCTGCACATTTGTTAGTGGCATGATCCTGCTTTTACATGTTAGAACAAGCTGCTATGTGGTGTATGTCTATACTTGTCAACATTGCTGACCCAAATTTTGGAGCAGTGAGGGAGGTGGGGTGTAAGATAAACAGGTCAAGATGTGGTGTCGTTGGGGTCAGGGGTGTGAACTAGAAAGGTAACATTTGGAGAAACTCTGTACAGGATAATAACTGTTCCATTTGGGAAGCATGATGAATAGACATAACAGGTTGTGATAAAGCTGATTGGCTAAGCATGGAAAAACTAATGAATTTTTTCATATTACATAAGTTTGGTTTCTTTAAAAACTGTCTTAAACATTGAAGAACACAATTCTGAAATCAGCACTTAGCCCAATGAATTTAAGATCTAGGGTGCAGATTGTACAGCAGAATACAATGAATGCAGGAACTTGACCCATTTGAACCACATTGCTTGTACCGATAAAGGTAAAAGAAAATGGTGGGGGGCTGTTTTCAACTGCCTGTTTCTCACTTGAAAATGGGTGACCGATAGATGAAAATTAGGTGGGCACCTCGGAGACTCCCTTGACATTCAAGGCTAGGCTTTCAAATAGGTGCCCAGCACTCCTACACAAACAAGTATGAGGCTGTTGAAATATGAAAATCTGGAACCTCTGCTAGTTATAGGACTCTGGCTGCAATCTTCATGTACACACAGGCGGAGCATGCACTGTGCACAATCAGCTCAGTTGTACCAGGCACTGAGCAGCCTGACCAGTGGAACTTAAAGGGACCACTGCAGGCTGGTTGGGAAAGAGCAGTTTTTAAAAAGATTTTTCTGGGACTGTTCACACCCCTTCTCCTGATCCGTGCCCCGCCCCCTCACACTCCTGCAAATTAGCAGCCCCTCCTACACCTCAAAAGGCCCAATCTGCCAGCCCACTTTGTGAAAAATAAGCCAATTTTCAGTTGCCAAAATGAAGCAGAGCACCCTTTTCACACCTGCAGTTTGACCAACTGAATTCAAATAAGGCCCAAAGCTAAAAACTGGCACCTTAGACCCTCACCCACTTTGCACCCATTCTGAAAGAAGGTTGAAAAATCTCTCCTGGTGTTTCAGTAGGAGTTTTATACTTGTTTTACACCCTGGTTCCCTGTAGATCGTGCTGTGTTTCTCTTTAGCATTCCTGCACGAGCTATTTCATGGATGTTGAAAGCTCAATCCCCATGACATTATTTGAAAATGTTTTTGCTGGTGCACGGTCATAACCATTAAAGTTTGTTTGAGCAAACTTATTTCCTGCCAATGAGCTTTTGTGCCAAGGCTATAAGATAAATAAATGGTAGCACTGGCCTCGGAGTATTGGCAGATTTCCAAACTTTTTCTCTGTCCCTCATCTTCTACAGAAGGTGGTTTTATGTATAATTTTAGTAATGATACTGTAAGACAATATTAGAAAACTATCACCACGAGATTTGGGTGATTTACTGAGGCATAAATCACAACTGGTTTACTACAGGAACTTCAAACAATAACAAGTGCAATAACAGAAGAGTGCAATATAATAGTAAGGGGAAGTATAATGCTGTATTATAACAAGGAGATATATGAAGATGTATGGTATGCATGATGCTGGTATATGGTAGCATATTGATAATGTTACTGGATTTATAATCTAGAGGCCTGGACTAATAATCCGGAGATATGAGTACAAATCCCACTATGACAGCTGGGGAATTTAATTTCAATTAACTAAATAAATCGAGCATAAAACGCTACTATCAGTAATGCTGACCATAAAACTACTGGATTGTCATAAAAACCCATCTGATTCACTGATGTCCGTTAGGAAAGGAAATCTGCCATCTAGACCCAGTCTGGCCTACAGATGACTCCAGGCTTACAACAATGTGATTGACTCTTTACCGCACTCTGAAAAGCCCTAGCAAGTCACTCATTTGTATCAAACTGCTACAAAAAAAGTCTAAGAAGAATAAAACTGGAAGGACCACCCAGCATTGGCCCAGGCACCAGACAAAACAAAGGCACACTTAGCCCAATTGATCCTGCAAAGTCCTCCTCATTAATATCTGTGGATTTGTGCCAAAATTGAGAGAGCTGTTGTCCAGAATAGTCAAACAACAGGCTGACGTGGAAAGATTTACAGCACAGAAGGAGGTCATTCGGCCCATTGTGTCCATACGGCCAAAAAAGAATTATCCAGCCTAATCCCACCTTCCAGCTCTTGGTCCATAACCCTGTAGGTTACAGAACCTCAAATACATATCCAAGTGCTTTTTAAATATGATGAGGGTTTCTGCTTCTACGCTCTTTCAAGCAGTGAGGTCCAGACCCTACCACCTTATGGGTGAAAAAAATTCTTCTCAACTCCTCTCTAATTTTTCTATCAATTACTTGAAATCTATGCCCCCTAGTTATTGAACACTCTACTAACAGAAATAGATCCTTCCTATCCACTCTATCTAGGCCTCTCATGATTTTATACACCTCAATTAAATCTCCCCTCAGCCTCTTAATAAAATTGGCCATTCCCCAATTTAAATTACTCTTGGTCTGTCTCATACTCACAGAATGATACTTTCAGCCAACATCTCAGACTCCTCTGTCACCATTCCTGGGTATGTTCTGTCCCACAAAGAGGACAGACCCACCAGAGGTGGTGGCACAGTGGTATATACAGTCAGGAGGGAGTGGCCCTGGGAGTTCTCAGCATTGACTCTGAAACACACGAAGTTTCATGACATCAAGTCAAACATGGGCGCGGAAGCCTCCTGCTGATTACCAACTACTGCCCTCTCTCAACTGATGAAACAGCACTCCTCCATCTTGAACATCACTTGGAAGAAGCACAGAGAGTAGCGAGGGCACAGAATGTACTTTGGGTGGGGTCTTCAATGTCCATTACTAAGAGTGGCTCGATAGCACCACTACTGACTGAACTGGCTGCCTCCTGAGGGAAATGGTGAGAGAACCAACATGAGGGAAAAACCTGTTTGACCTCGTCCTCACCAATCTACCTGTTGCAGATGCATCTATACATGACAATATTGGTAAGGGGTCAATTCCATGGTCCTAGTGGAGATGAAGCTTCGCCTTCACGCTAAGGACACCCTCCATCAAATTGTGTGGCACTTCCACCGTGCTAAATGAGATAGATTCAGAACAGATCTAGCAACTCAATCTGGGCATAGATGAGACATTGTGTGCCAGCACCAGCAGCAGAATTCTTTCCAGCACAATCTGCAACTTCATGGACTGGAATATCCCTTACTCTACAATTACCATCAATCCAGGTGATCAACCCTGGTTCAATGAGGAGTGCAGGAGAGCATGCCAGGAGCAGCGTCAGGTGTACCCTAAAATAAGGTGCAATCTCATGAAAAGAAGCAAGGAAGGAGATTGTGGAGGCTCTGACCATCTTATTTCAATCCTCCCTGGCTACAGGAGTGGTGCCAGAGGATTGGAAGACTGCCAACGTTGTACTATTGTTTCAAAAGGAAGGGATAATCTGAGTAATTATAGGCCAGTTAGCTTACTTTCCATTGTGGGAAAATTATTGGAATCAATTCTGAGGGACAGTATAAACTTTTATTTAGAAAGGCATAGATTAATCAAGGAAAATCAGCATGGACTTGTTAAGGGAACATCATGTCTGAATAACTTGATTGAATTTTTTGAGGTGGTGACAAATAGGGTTGATGAGGGCAATGCAGTGGATGTGGTCTACATGGATTTTAGCAAGGCTTATGACAAGGTCCCATATGGCAGGCTAGTCAAAAAAGTAAAAGCCTTTGAGATCCAAGGGAGAGGGGAAAATTGGATCCAAAGTTGGCTTAGTGCAGGAAGCAAAGAATAATGGTTGACGGATGTTTTTGCGACTAGAAGGCTGTCGCCAGTGGGGTTCCGCAAAGCTCAGTATTCGGTCCCTTGCTTTTTGTAGTTTATATTAATGATTTAGACTCAAATGTAGGGGGCATGATAAAGAAGTTTGCAGATGACACAAAAAAATGCCATGGGGTTGGCAGTGAGGAGGAAAGCTTTACACTGCAGGAAGATTTGGATGGTCTGGTCAGTTGGGCAAAAAAGTAGGAAATGGAATTCAATCCAGACAACTGTGAGGCAATGCATTTTGAGAGGTGCAACAAGGCAAGGGAATACACAATAAATGGGACCATACTGAGTAGCGTGGCAGAATAGAGGGACCATGGAATGTATGTCCACAGATCCTTAAAGGGAGCAGGACAGATCGACAAGGTGATTAAGAAGGCTTTCCTTGATTAGCTGAGGCATAGAATAGAAGAGCAGGGAGATTATTCTGGAACTGTATACAACACTAGTTAGACAACAGTTTGAGTACTGCCTGCAGTTCTGTGCACCACATTACAGGAAAGATGTGATTGCACTGGAGAGGGTGCAGAGGAGATTTACGAGGATTTTACCAGGAATGGAAACTTTTAGCTACGAGGAAAGATTGGATAGGCTGGGGTTGTTTTCCTTAGAGCAGAGGAGGCTGACAGGTGACTGAACTGAAGTGTATAAAATTATGAGAGGCCTAGATAGAGTAAATAGGCATAACCTATTTACTTTAGTAGAGGAGTCAAATACCAGGAGGCACAGATTTAAAGTAATTGGTAGAAGGATTAGAGGGGAGATGAGGAACAAAGAACAGTACAGCACAGGAGCAGGCCATTCGGCCCTCCAAGCCTGCGCCAATCTTGATGCCTGCCTAAACTAACACCTTCTGCACTTTCGGGGCCCATATCCCTCGATTCCCTTCCTATTCATATATTTGTCAAGATGTCTCTTAAACGTCGCTATCGTATCTGCTTCCACCACCTCCCCTGGCAGCAAGTTCCAGGCACTCACCATCCTCTGTGTAAAAAACTTGCCTCGCACATCCCCTCTAAACTTTGCCCCTCGCACCTTAAACCTATGTCCCCTAGTAACTGACTCTTCCACCCTGGGAAAAAGCTTCTGACTATCCATTCTGTCCATGCCGCTCATAACTTTGTAAACCTCTATCATGTCGCCCCTCCACCTCCGTCGTTCCAGTGAAAACAATCCGAGTTTTTCCAACCTCTCCTCATAGCTAATGCCCTCCAGACCAGGCAACATCCTGGTAAACCTCCTCTGTACCCTCTCCAAAGCCTCCACATCCTTCTGGTAGTGAGGCGACCAGAATTGCACGCAATATTCTAAGTGTGGCCTAACTAAGGTTCTGTACAGCTGCAACATGACTTGCCAATTTTTATACTCTATGCCCTGACCGATGAAGGCAAGCATGCCGTATGCCTTCTTGACTACCTTATCCACCTGCGTTGCCACTTTCAGTGACCTGTGGACCTGTATGCCCAGATCTCTCTGCCTGTCAATACTCCTAAGGGTTCTGCCATTTACTGTATACTTCCCACCTGCATTAGACCTTCCAAAATGCATTATCTCACATTTGTCCGGATTAAACTCCATCTGCCATTTCTCCGCCCAAGTCTCCAACAGATCTATATCCTGCTGTATCCTCTGACAATCCTCATCATTATCCACAACTCCACCAACCTTTGTGTCGTCCGCAAACTTACTAATCAGACCAGCTACATTTTCCTCCAAATCATTTATATATACTACAAACAGCAAAGGTCCCAGCACTGATCCCTGCGGAACACCACTAATCACATCCCTCCATTCAGAAAAACACCCATCCACTGTTACCCTCTGTCTTCTGTGACTGAGCCAGTTCTATATCCATCTTGCCAGCTCACCTCTGATCCCCTGTGACTTCACCTTTTGCACCAGTCTGCCATGCGGGACCTTGTCAAAGGCTTTACTAAAGTCTATATAGACAACATCCACCACCCTTCCCACATCAATCATCTTCATCACTTCCTCAAAAAACTCAATCAAATTAGTAAGACACGACCTCCTCTTCACAAAACCATGCTGTCTCTCGCTAATAAGTTTGTTTGTTTCCAAATGGGAGTAAATCCTGTCCCGAAGAATCCTCTCTAATAGTTTCCCTACCACTGATGTAAGGCTCACCGTCCTATAATTTCCTGGATTATCCTTACCACCCTTCTTAAACAAAGGAACATCATTGGCTATTCTCCAGTCCTCTGGGACCTCACCTGTAGCCAATGAGGATGCAAAGATTTCTGTCAAGGCCCCAGCAATTTCTTCCCTTGCCTTCCTCAGTATTCTAGGGTAGATCCCATCAGGCCCTGGGGACTTATCTACCTTAATGCTTTGCAAGACACCCAACACCTCCTCCTTTTTGATAATGAGATGACTGAGACTATCTGCACTCCCTTCCCTAGGCTCATCATCCACCAAGTCCTTCTCCTTGGTGAATACGGATGCAAAGTACTCATTTAGCACCTCACCCATTTCCTCTGGCTCCACGCATAGATTCCCATCTCTGTCCTTGAGTGGGCCAACCCTTTCCCTGGTTACCCTCTTGCTCTTTATATATGTATAAAAAGCCTTGGGATTGTCCTTAATCCTGTTTGCCAATGACTTTTCATGACCCCTTTTAGCCCTCCTAACTCCTTGCTTAAGTTCCTTCCTACTGTCTTTATATTCCTCAAGTGCTTCATCTGTTCCTAGCCTTCCAGCCCTTACAAATGCTTCCTTTTTCTTTTTGACTAGGCTCACAATATCCTGTGTAGGAAACATTTTGTTTCACCCAGACGGTGGTAGGGACCTGGAACTCCCTGCCTGAAAGGGTGGTAGAGGCAGAGTATCTCACATTTAAAATGTACTTGGATGTCTACTTGAAGAGCCATGACCTGAAGGGCTACTGACCTCATGCAGGACGGTGGGATTAGGCTGGTTAGCTCTTTGTTGACCAGCATGGACACGATGCCCTCCTTTGTGTCATAAATTTTCAATGATTCTATATAACCTAGTGAAGACAGGACTATATGCAAGAAAAACAGTGGAAACAACATGCTGTAGACAGAACTGAGCAATTCCACAACCAACAGATCAGAACAAAGCTCTGCAGTGCTGCCATATCCAATTGGACAATTAAACAACTAATGGGAGGAAGAGACTCTATAAACATTCCCATCTGTTGTGCATTGTTGTTGTAGTCGTAGCATAGCTAGGGCGTTGTTGGCAAAGTCTTGGAGTCTGGATAAGGTCAATTAAAGCAACTCTTTTTTTTATTGTTTGCACATCTCTATTTACACTCTCTACAAGCCTCTCTAGTAGCATCCTTCGTGCTGCTACTCTCTTCTTCCAAAACCCATTACAATGTGACTGTTACACCATCATCACTACAGTGGGAGGGGTTGCTCTCATTGTCTCCAACATTAACCCTTTCAGGTCCTTACACTACATCTCCCCCCAAGTCTTTATTCATACATTTTCTTTGACATATATACACTCTTGGCTTTACCTACTACCCTTTCTCCCCCATGTCTCTGACTTCACAGATTTTGTCTGATATTCTTCTTCTAGTCTGACTGGGATGACCAGTCTTTTTTTGTAAGTCTTGATCGCTAACTTGGTTGATTCTTACTAAGCATTGTAGTATCCTGTTTGCTCTGGGTTTCTGCATCATCATCTGGTTCTTCCAAATAAATCATTGACTGTTGCTTCTGGGAAATAGGGATAATGTTTCTCCTATTTCTACATATGTTCCCTTCTGTTGTGTATACTACATACGACCTTTGGTAGTTTTCACCTCCGTGAAACCTTCCCTTTCCAGGTCTCGTATCCATGCTCTTTGGCCTTCATTCAGTTTCGGTAAGTCTCGAGCATGAAATCTTTGAGTTTCTTACCTTCTCTAAATTTTCATGTTCTCTTACTCTCTCCTAGTCCTGACATCCAATGCTGGAAGCAATTTTTAGGCTCTATAGGAAGTTGCATTCTTATCTTCCTGCCCATCAGTAACTCTGCTGGTGATAGTCTACACATCAATGGTGTAGATCGATAAATTAGAAGTGAGATTGGAAGGTCTTCATTCTTCTTCAAAAAGGAATTTATGGTTTTTACACCTCTTTCCTCTTCAACATTCAACTGTGGATAACGTGGTGAACTTGTGAGATATTTAAATCCCATTCTTGTTGCAAATTATGTGAAATATTCATTCGCAAACTGTGGTCCATTGTCTGACACTACTTCGTCAGGGATACCATGTGTCACAAAGATGTCTTATAGTATGGGGAGGCGGGTGGTGTAGTGATAGTGTCACTAGACTAGGAACCCAGAGCCCCAGGCTAATGCTCTGGGGACATGGGTTCGAATCCCACCACGGCAGATGGTGGAATTTGAATTCAATTAAGAAATTGGGAATTATAAAGATTAGTCCAGTGGTGACCATGAAACCATTGTTGATTGTTGTAAAACCCCATTTGGTTCATGAATGCCCTTTCGGGAAGGAAATCTGCCATCCTTACCTGGTCTGGCCTACATGTGACTCCAGACCCACAACAATGTGCTTGACTCTAAACTGCCCTCTGAAATGGTCGAGCAAGCCACTCAGTTGTATCAAACCCTAAGAAGAGGAATGAAACCAGACAGACCACCCAACATCTACCTAGGCACTGGAAACAACAACGACCAACCCTGCAAAGTCCTCCTTACTAACATCTGGGGGCTTGTGCCAAAATTGGGAGAGCTGTCCCACAGACTAGTCAAGCAACAGCCTGACATAATCATACTCATGGAATCATACCTTGTCATCAATGTCCCAGAAACCACCATTACCATCCCTGGGTATGTCCTGGCCCACCGGCAGAGCAGACTCACCAAAGGTGGTGGCACAGTGGTATACAGGCAGGAGTAAGTGGCCCTGGGAGTCCTCAACGTTGACTCTTGACCCCATGAAGTCATATAGAGTCATACAGCACTGAAACAGGCCCTTCGGCCCACCGAGTCTGAGCCGACCATCAACCACCCATTTATACTAATCCTACTTTAATCCCATACTCCATACCACATCCCCACAATTCTCCGACCACCTACCTACACTAGGGGTAATTTACAAAGGCCAATTTACCTATCAACCTGCAAGTCTTTGGCTGTGGGAGGAAACCGGAGCACCCAGCGGAAACCCACGCGGCCACAGGGAGAACTTACAAACGCCGCACAGACAGTACCCAGAACTGAACCTGGGTTGCTGGAGCAGTGAGGCTGCGGTGCTAACCACTGCGCCACTGTGCCGCCTCAAGTCTCATGGCATCAGGTCAAACATGGACAAGGAAACCTTTTGCTGATTACCATCAACTGCCCACACCCTTCCCCCACCCCATGGCTAATAAATCAGTGCTTCTCCATATTGAACACCAATTGAACACCACTGAGGGTAGCAAGGGCACAAAATGTACTCTGGGTGTGGAACTTCAATGACCATCACCAAGAGTGGCTCGGTAGCATCGAGCTGGCTGAGTCCTAAAGGTAGACTGGGTCTGTGGTAGGTAGCGAGGAAACCAACAAGAAGGAAAAACCTATTTGACCTCGTCCTCACCAGTCTACCTGTCGCAGATGCATCTGTCCATGACAGTATGGGTCTGAGTGACCACCACACAGTCCTTGTGGAGATGAAGTCCAGTCTTCACACTGAGGGTGCCCACCATCATGTTGTCAGGCACTAGCACCGTGCTAAATGGGAAAGATTTCAAACAGATCTAGCAATGCAAAACTGGACATCCATGAGGTGCTGTGGGCCATCAGCAGCAGCAGAATTGTATTCAACCACAATCTGTAACCTCATGGTCCGGCATATCCCCCACTCTACCATTACCATCAAGCCGGGGATCAACCCTGGTTCAATGAAGAGTGCAGGAAGGTATGCCAGGAGCAGCACCAGGCATAACTAAAAATGAGGTGTCAACCTGGTGAAGCTGTAACACAGGACTACTTGCATGCCAAACAGTGGAAGCTGCATGCAATAGACAGGGCTAAGCGATCCCATAACCTGCCACATTCAGTCATGAATGATGGTGGACAATTAAACAACTGACAGTAGAAGGAGGCTCCACAAATATCTCCATCCTCAATGATGGGGGAGCCCGGCACATCAGTGCAAAAGACAAGGCTGAAGCATTTGCATCCATCTTCAGCCAGAGGTACCGAGCGAATGATCCATCTCGGCCTCATCCTGAGGTCCTAAGCATCACAGATGCCAGTATTCAGCCAATCCAATTCACTCCACATGATGTCAAGAAATGACTGAAGGCACTGGATGCTGCAAAGGGTATGGGCCCTGACAACATTCCAGCAATAAGTACTGAAGACTTGTGCTCCAGAACTAACCGCACCCCTAGCCAAGCTGTTCCAGTTCAGCTACAATACTGGCAACTACCCCACAATATGGAAAATTGCCCAAGTATGTCTTGTGCACAAAAAGCAGGACAAATCCAGCCCGACCAATTACCGCCCTATCAGTCTACTCCTGAAAATCAGCAAAATGATGGAAGGGGTTGTTAACAGTGTTATCAAGCGGCACTTGCTCAGTGACACTCAGTTTGGTTTACGCCAGGGCAACTGAGCTCCTGACCTCATTGCAACGTTGGTTCAAACATGGACAAAAGAGCTGAACTCCAGAGGTGAGATGGGAGTGACTGCCCTTGACATCAAGGCAGCATTTGAACAAGTATGGCATCAAGGAGCCGAGCAAAACTGGAGTCAATGGGAATCAGGTGGAATACTCTCCACTGGTTGGAGTCATACCGAGCACAAAGGAAGATGGTTGTGGTTGTTCTAGGTCTATCATCTCAGTCCCAAGACATCACTGCAGAAGTGCCTAGGCCCAACCATCTTTAGCTGCTTCATGACTGATCATCCCTCCATCATAGGTCAGAAGTGGGGATGTTCGCTGATGATTGCACAAATGTTCAGCACCATTCACAACTCCTCAGATACGGAAACAGCCCATGTCCATACACAGCAAGACCTCGACAACATCCAGTCTTGTGCTGATAAGTAGCAAGTAACATTCACGCCACACAAGTGCCAGGCAATGACCATCTCAGTCAAGAGAGAATATAACCATCTCCCCTTGACATTCAATGGCATTACCATCGCTGAATCCTCCACTATCAACATCCTGTGGGTCACCATTGACCAGAAACTGAAATGGACCAGCCACATAAACGCTATGGCTACAAGAGCAGGTCAGAGACTGGGAATTCTGTGGTGAGTAACTCACCTGCTCTCTCCCCATTGCCTGTCCACCATCTACAAGGCACAAGTCAGGAGTGTGATGGAATACTCTCCACTTGCCTGGCTGAGTGCAGCTCCAACAACACTCAAGAAGCTCGGCAGCCAGCTTGATTGGCACCCCATCCACCAACTTCAACATTCAATCCCTCCACCACCGATGTACAGTGGCAGAAGTGTGTACCATGTACAAGATGCACTGCAGCAACTCACCAAGGCTCCTTCGACAGCACCTTCCAAACCCGCAACCTCTACCACCTAGAAGGACAAGGGCAGCAAGTGCATGGGAACACCACCATCTGCAAGTTCCCTTCCAAGCCACACACCATCCTGACTTGGAACTATATCGCCATTCCTTCACTGTCGTTGGGTTAAAATCCTGGAACTCCCTTCCTAACAGCACTGAGGGTGTACCGATACTCCAAGTACTGCAGAGGTTCAAAAAGGCATCTCACCACCACCTTCTCAAGGGCAATTAGGGATGGGCAATAAATGCTGGCCTAGCCAACAACAACCACATCCCCCAGACAAATAAAAACAAAAACTCTTATAACTGCTTCTGTTGTTGAATACAACTTTCGCACTTCTATCCATCTTGAAAAATAATCAGTGATGATTATATAGGACTTTCTGTTGAACATGAATAAATCCATATGTAGACTTTCCCATGGACTGGGCAGAAATTGAGTAGTTATCAGAGGTTCATGCTGTTCTGGTATTTGTATTGCACAGATCTGGCAGCTCTGGATCACATTTTCAATGTCTTTTGACATTCCTGGCCACCACACTGATGATTGTGCCCTTGCTCTGCAATTCGTTGTTCCCATGTGACTATGATGCAGACGTTCCAAGATATCTGATCTAAGTGAACTGGGAATGACTAGTCTGTCATTATAAACTCGCAAATCGTCAATGATTGTGAATTGTATTCTATATTCATAGAAAGTTTTCATTGTCTTCCCACTAGGACATTCTTGTGGCCACCCTTGTGTGCAATGCTGTCTAATACAAATACATTCTTCATCGCCTTTTTGGCCATGATGAATTTCTTGCAGTTTCTGTATGCTTGCAGGCCATTGTCACACAGTATATTATGAATATGACTCTGCCTTATCCACAAAATTCACATCTTGTATCAGATTGTCTACCATTGCTTTTAATAGCGCATTAGCGGATGTTTGCATCTTTCCCTGGACATGTACTGTCTCGTACGTATATCTCATTAATCTTAAACAAAATCTTTGGATTCTTGGATGCATTTTTGCGATCTCTTTCTCATCCAATAAAGATACCAAAGGTTTATGGTCTGTCTCAATGATGACTGTCAATGCAACAATGTAATCAGAAAACTTCTCACACGCCCATGTGACGGCAAGTGCTTCTTTTTCAGTTACCGCACACCTTGTCTCTGTCTCAGGCTAAGCTCTTGATGCGTAGTATACTGGTCTGTGAGAACCATCACGTTGCTCCTGGAAAAGGACTGCCCCTAACTCTGTGGAGGAGGTGACAGCAGCTATTGTTGTTGGTAGTGTAGGGTTATAATGTGCTAAGATGTCCAGTGATATGAGCATTTCTTTAATCCTCTGGAATGCTTGTTCTTGATGTGAACTCCAACACCATGCTTGATCATTTTGAGAAGTTGTCTTAGCGGTTCTGTTATCTGCGCTAAATGACATAGAAATTTGGCTGATGGATTCACCATTTCAAGGAATCTTTGGAACTGTTGAACAGAAATAGGAGTAGGGAATTCTGTATGGGCTCATGTTTTCTGTGGGTCTGTCATTATACCCAAGAAATTATATCCCAAGAAACGAATTGATGTCTTTGAGAATTCGCACTTCTCATTCAGTGTTAGACCTGCTTCTTGAAGTCGTTGTAAAACTGCTCAAACTCTTTGGTCATGTTCCTCTACTGACTGCCAATGTATCAGGATGTCATCCATGTGATAAATAACTCATTTGAGCCGTTCCATGATGTTAGACATAGACCTTTGGAAGATATCTGATGTGGAAGTTATCTTAAACGGTAACTGATTGAAACAAAACCTCCTGAATGAGGTTATAAATGTGGTAAATAATCTTGAGGTTTCATCTAAGGGAACCTGCCAAAAACCACTATTGGCGTTGAGTTTGCTGAACATGAAGCTCTGAGACAATTTCACCAAGCTGCCATCCACTGTGGACATTGGATGAATTTCCCTCATCATTGCTTTGTTAAGCTGCATTAAATCCATACAGATATGAAGAGTACCATTTTGTTTTGAGAATGGAACCATAGCCGAACACCACTCCATTGGTTTCGTAACAGGAGAAATGACTCTCATCCTGGTCATCTCTTCCAGCTGATCTTGAACTCGGTTCATCAATGGTTGTGGTATCTTTTTGGATGTAAAGATACACACTGTTCTGGCATCTTCTTTAAGTGTGATTCTATACTCTGTCTTCAGTCTTCCAAGAGCTGAGAAAAGTTCTGGATTCTCTGCATGAAAGTGATTGTTTACCTGTGGCTGTTTGATTTCATCAATCTTCTTGATCGGATGTAGGTCTAAGCACACTCTTCTGCTCAGGAGGGAAAAATCTTGGTTTTGCAAGATGTATAGGGTTTCCATAATTTGTCTCCCTCAATATTGGAGAGTTGCTTGAAGCTTACCCTTCACTTTTAGTTGGGTCCCGCCTGGACCATGCAATTGTGTGTCCGCTGGTTATAGGCAATTTGTCATTAACCATGGCTCTTGGTCTGACAGAACTGTGATACCCCAGCACCTGTATCCAATTTGAAATTAGTTAGATGTTCATTTACATAAATATTCATTGTCCAAAATCCTTGATTTGGGTCATTAATTTCTCCCAGGAAATCTCCTGGTTCCTTTTCTGCTAGAAGTTGATGCATTTCATTTACCGCTCTCTATGTGAAGGTCTTTTGCTTCGCGATTTTGAACGAAGAGGTCTTGCTCTGGCACATGTTTCCATAATGGCATGTCTTTTTACAGTTGGAACATTCCGCTTTACTAGCAGGACACTGTTCCTGTCTGTGGGTCTTCCTGACTCCACAGCGCTGGCACAGTTTCCCAGTGTCATGCACCTTCTCACCTGTGTGTCTTCTCTATAGATTGCCTCTCCATCTTTGGCTTCAAGAACTGCACAGTCATTGGATTTCTTCTAATCCAAGGCTTCTCTTCAACCCGCAGAATGGCTCTGTTTTGTCTTCAGACTTCTGCCTGTCACATGATCTGAATTGCCTTCTCGAGGTCACCTTTCAACTGTAAAAGATCTGGTAAAGACTCATCAGCTATTCCCACAACTATTCAGTCTCTTATCAGTTCCACCTTCAATTCTCCATCGTCTCATCGCTCAGCCAATCTGTACAGATCATTTCGAAAAGAGTCTATAGATTTGCCTATTTTCTGGACTCACTTGTTAAATTTTTCTCTTTCCAGAATTTTGTTACTCCTTAAATCGAAATATTTGTCGAAGACTTGTAGCACATCCTCAACATTTTCAGAAGTCTTGTTTATTCCTTGCCTCAGAGTCATGTCATCTACAATTGCACCCATAGAGTATAAAAGGATATTTACTTGTTCTGCTTTTGATTTAATATGCAGCTGGGAAGCTCTCCTAAATCATAGGAATCTTTTTCTCCATAAGGACCAATTTTGTACCTGACTGGGTCCTTCCTGATCATGGAAGCTTGCAGGCATTCTAAGTTTCGAATCCATTTTGTTTTCCTCAGCTTTTTAGGGTATTCCCCTTTCTTTTTAATTGCTTAGACTTTAATGGAGGTGTTCATGTTCTTTCTGGGGGTTTCCCATGCTTTCGAGAGCTCCCGCGCTGTCTCTTTGTGGTCTAGTTGAGTAATGGCTAATTGTTAATTGGCCCAGCACCATAGAAATGCTCAACGGGTGCTCCAGTTGGCCGAGGCTGGATTTCCCCCACCATTTCGGCCCGGTGCCGGGAGTCCCGCTGTGGGCACAAATCCACCTTATATGCGGTCAAGACTGTAATTAACACCCTCCACCTGCATATAAGTAAACACAATTGATATACAATTAACAGATTCCCTCTTTCTCTTTAAAGAAAACTTAGAGTTTAACATGCACAAATAACAGATCAAAATAAATTTCATATTCTGTACAAAGCATTACATTGCGAGACGCCTCTTCTCTAGGACCCCTAACAATGTCTTTGCACAAGCATTGCTTTGTATAAAGCAATCAGATAGTTGATGACTTGCATCTACCCATTTAATTTTGAAGATTTCCTTTTTCTCCAGCATTTGTTTCAAGCCAGCAAGGTCAATCCGTAACCTTTTCCCATTCACACATTTTGTCGAGTGTACATTATCCCACAAGGAATGATTATCTACATAACATTTAATGGGTATATTATCTTCAGTACGCCCCTTGTACAGGATCTCACCTAAAATATTTGACAAATAGAATTCTACATACACTGCCTCCACAAGAGCCATGTTTCAGCAGCTTTTATTTTCTTAGCTTCCCAAGCTAAAGGACAGCATTCGCCATTTTCACCCATCAGAAATATTATGAAACCAGGAAGGTTAGCATGTGAAGCACCACTAAACATGACCAGCTTCATCTTCTTTGGGTCTGCAAGGAGTTCCGTTCCTGTACCCCCTTACTACAGTTCTTGGACTTTTGGAATTACAAGAACAAAATTGCACATGATACAGGGTTTGGCTTAACCATGAATTGTTGCTTTATTGAATCCAATAATATTCCTAATACAGAGACCTCTATGGTTAGTTGAAACAGAAATAAAACAAAACTGTCCTCAGTACAAAGCCTCCTGCAGTAACTTAAAATTGACACCCCAATTCCAAGCTGAACCCTTCAGTGATTTGACCACAAAACGGAGTCACTATGGCTTGGCTCAAACTTACAAGTTTCAGGCAAAAACACTACGCTTTTGTCCCAAAACTCTCAGACCAAGATCACTATGATTTGGTTGAACCACAAATACGGGCAAAACACTACTCTTTGTCCCAAACCCTCAGACCAATATCACTACGAATTGGCTGATCACAAATACGGGCAAAAACACTACGCTTTTGTCACAATCTCTCAGACCAAGATCACTACGATTTGGTTGAAAACACTTACAATCACCCACACGGCCGGTCAGTCCTGGTGTTGATTGTAGGGCCTGAGTCAAGGTGACCAACTTTGACCTTTCTTCTGACTGCAGCCCCCACAGTGCAAACCCCTTCAAGATTTGACTGAAAAATTTACAATCACCCACACGGCTGGTCATTATCAATGTTGATTGTCGGCCTGGACCAAAGATGATCAGTCTCTGTCATTCTTCACATAATTGCAGCCCCTTCACCCTGATGTGGCTGATTTTTTATAATAAACTGACTCAGGACTTCTAAGACATGTTCTATAATTCATGCTATGCTGTGTGCAGCAGGTAAACATCCTTAATTTCACACCTAGCCCAGACAAATTTGATCAGCTCATACTGGGAGAAATAACATGGAAGAAATAACTCAATCAAATCTTCAGACCAATCTGATCAGTGCAATAATACAGTCCTTCCATGGCAGAGATAATCCAGACAAAATCTTCAAATACTCATGTTATTTAAAACAAAACCTCCTGCTGTTTAAGGCAATACCGTAACCACCTGGGTGCTTGTTGGTCGGCACAGACTCGGCGGGCTGAAGGGCCTGTTTCAGTGCCGTATCTCTCTATGACTCTATAACACCTGGCTCTGCAGTTGCTCGAAGGTGTGAACGTATCGTCTCTCTCCTCAACAAGGATCAATCACAGTTACAATGGCCAGACTCCAATACCATTGTCTATGATGCCTTAATTATCATATTGATGGCATGTCCCTTGATTGCACGTCCCATTGTGCAAGGTAATCAATCTCTTAATTGTATTAGCCGATGGTAGGTGATGGCTATTCCTTTGGTACCATAGTTCCATTGAGCCTCTGTCTTTTCTAAATGTCCAAATTAACCATTTTCTGCCCAGCCTGTGCTGCTGGCTGCAGCTTGGCTTTTTGTAATGCAATCCAAACATGGGGTCAAAGCATGTCTGTGTGTCTGAATTTTATTCCCAGTTGGAGGGGATTCCGATCCTACAGGTCACCTAAGTATGGGAACTTAAGTACGCATTTCTCCAGGTATAATTTTTTTAATGTTTTATTTGCCATTAAAACATTCTTGACTTTCAGGTGTTTCATCGCAGTATTAAACACCAACATATCAAAACAATCATCTGGTCTAGTCTTAGTGCACAACTAGTTCAATTGACCAATTAATTGTAGTACCTTCTAAAGCAGGAACACTATCATACAACACAGAAGGCAATTTGGGATTTCTCCAATTCTTTGCATACTCCCAACCCACCCCCGTGCCAGGGCAGTTGTCAACTTGCAGTCTGGTTGATCAGCTAAGATTTTATGCAGCATTTCATTGATCACCGCGTGATTCCCTTCACACAGTCCATTGCTGTAAGGACTTTCAGCTGCGGTATTCATGACCATAACGTTCATGTTTTCACATGTCTCGAAATTCATCATTGGCAAATTCCTCTCCATTATCAGTCAAGAACTTGGTGCCTCCATTTCTCCATGACTTTATCTCTAATCACCTTACTATGTATTATTTGAGAAAGACTAAATCTGGTTGCCAGATCTATAAAATGTAGAATGAAAATATTTCTGTCTTGTCCCATACCTTCAGATCCATAGCAACTACCTTGTTAAAGTCACGTGCCAATGGAAGGCTGACAATAGGATGTGGCAACGCCCTCCAATACCTTTTACAGGTTTCACACTTCTCACTAATCTCTCCTATTATCTTTGTATACTCTTTGACAAGAAGGATGAGCAAATTGTCTGCATAACTTTAAGACAATTTGCTTTGTTTCTGTCTGATTTTTATCACCTGATGCCATTAATACTTCTCTAACACTCAGATGAGAAACATCAGGTTTTGTTGAAGGGATACAATAATGTCCTGATTGGGTAAACTGCAGATCCACTGACTGTACAAAAACAATTGCCTTATCATGCTCCATGTCAAGTTTCATTTGGGCCTTTTTCATAGAAGGTTTATTCAACAGCAAAGGTATCTCACTGGAAACTATATCAGTACTGATAAAGTGGCTTACTCTAGCTATTTTACGTAGAATTACAACTCTCTTTAGTAACCTCAATGTGTTGTCATCACCAATCCTAAAGCAAGTAGTACATTAATACTCTTTAACCTTGCATCAATCCTCACTACTGACAGAATCTAGATAACATTTTATCAATCTGTTCCACATACCGTTGAAGGGAAAGCATTATCTAACACGGCACAGTTAAATGAGTCTGCGACTAACACATTCATCACAGGAAGGGCGGCACAGTGACGCAGTGGTGAGCACTGCAGCCTCACAGCTGTTTGGAGTTTGCAAGTTCTTCCTGTGACCGTGTGGGTTTCATCCAGGTGCTCCAGTTTCCTCCCACATGCCAAAGACTTGTGGGTTGATAGATAAATTGGCCATTGCAAAAATAAAAAAATTGCTCCTGGTGTAGGTAGGTGGTAGCAGAATTGAGGGAAGGTGGGGATGTGAGAGGGAAAATGGGACTAATGTAAGATTAGTATAAATGGGTGGTTGATGGTTGGCATGGACTCGGTAGGCCGAAGGGCCTGTTTCAGTGCTGTTTCTCTCTATGACTAAAACTCCTAGTGACTGGTACAGTTCTTTCAGATTCATCATTATTTTCACCTTCTGCCTCAGAATTCTCTACGTCATGTGTCATTTCGAGGATGTTGCCTCTCTGCTTTGGGCAGTTCATTGCATAATGATACTTGGAGCCACATCTGAAGCACCTATTAACTGTTCCTTGGGCATTCCTGGGATTCATTTGCCTATTATTCTGTTCCAATTCTGTCTTCTGCTGTAATAGCCAGAGCTGCTAAAAATGCTTTCATCCTCATTCTGCCTGTCTGTAACTCTACGGAAGCCTGCATCCAAAATCTGGACCATTTCATAATCTGGCAATCATGGAGTCCTCTATTCTTTGTGTCATCGCAAAATGTCCCATTTGTTCCACCAAGGCTGCAGGAAATTCCCCAGGAATTTTACAAGGTAGCAGACATCTAATCCAACAGGAAGCCCCTTTCTGAGAACTAAACCCCAGTTAGATCCAAGAGCCTGTCCATTTGCAACACCTTATCACAATCCATCAATTTAAATGCTAGCGCTGAACCAGGGATCTCTAAATTGAATTTCCTCAATCTTTTATACAGTCTGTTAAAGTCCATAATATATTACTTCATTGAAGAGCTATCAGTCATCTGAAATCTATCAAAGTCTGACCATGCCTCAAAGGCATTTAATAGATTATCTTTCTTGTAAATCTCATTCAAGAAAATCTCATCCAAACCTTCTTCACTATCCAACTGATGGGCATCCAGCTCACAAAATACTTTGAGTAGAATTTTATGCACCCACCTCCTCGCCACCCAATCCCGGGACTGGGCTGGAGGTGGGAGGTGCATATAATCAAGTGGGAGGCATTGTGGGCCATTTCCATTGTCTTCCTGCCCCCACTGCCATTTTCCCAGTGGTGGGGATGTGGCAAATGGCCCGCCTGCCCCAGGCCAATTGAGGCCATAATGTGGCCAATTAATTTCCACTTAAGGCCTCCTCCCATCACCACGGGTATGTTACCAGCGGAAGACAGGCATTTCGCCAGTTGAGGAGGCCGCCCAGTCATACATGGTGGCCTCCTTGTGGGCTTGAGGGAGGCCCTGCTGCTCTGGCACCATGTGCCCCCGCCCTCTTGATTGACCCCCCTGCACTGGCCCCACTGGGGCCCAGCCGATGGTCCCCAACAAGGGCCAAACCCCACTCACCTGTTCCAAGGGCGACGTCCATGTTGCTACTCTCGCTGGGTGCAGTCCCAGCAGCGGCCACTGCTTCTCTGATTGGCTGGCAGCTCTTGGAGGCAGGACTTACTGCCTCAAAAGTACAGAAGTCCCAACCAAGGTCAATTAAAGGCCTAGCCATGTAAAATTACTGTGTGGCTTCCAGGCCCGGCAGAGCAAGGCTCACACACAACATTTCAGCCAGTGGGTGGGGCAGCACTGCCACTTAAAATTCTGGCCTTTATTTCTGATTTTTCTTTTGGTAGGAAATGACAATGCCAAGGCCAAACCTTGTTTCCTGTTTGGAGGCGACATAACCTGAGTCCACATATCTACTTCAATCTTCCACTGGTCATATGGTTCAGACTCTGAGAACATCAGAGGGTAACCAGACCTCAACAACTTACCTTTACTTTCTGCCATTTCTCCCCATAGCTACTAGGATTGTAGTCTTCTGTCTGCACTTTTTTTTAGTTTCCAACCTTCACTTTTAGGCTACCTTTCTCTGCTGCCATGTTAATCTCCAAAGAGCCCACCAGGGAAGGATTATACTGGAGCCAATCTTCACTTATTTACAGAGTGAAACATTATAAACAGTATACCTCCTAACTCAACACTCAGATAGAACTGGATTTTATGAAGGAGGTGGGGTTCCCGGTGCCAGGTCGAAAAGACGGGGGAAGCCCCGCCTCAGCCTTTTTGTGCCCCCACAGAGCGATCCTCCAGTCTTTTTACATCCAAGTTTCACGGGCTGGGAACCCCATCCCTTTAAAGATGGCGATCCCACTTCCTAGAGCTGCCTGCCCTCTGATTGGCTGTATAAGCAGTATCAGCAGCGCCACCAGGAGCAGCGGCCACTGCTGTTAATTCAGAGAACTTGAACCTAGGCCCAGCGCTGGAATTCTGGACCTCAGGTAAGTCAGGAGAGGGTGGGCGGGGGGTCGCCAGAGCCAGTCTGGAAGGCTCCAGTGAGAGTGGGGTGGTAGGCATTATGCCCAGGGGGAGGGAGGCCCCGAAGGGTAAAATGGTTCCCCTCAGTGTTCCTCCGTGGGCCACAGATTGCTCAGGAAGGAGGGACCCCCCGCCCACCCAAGCCAGCAGGGAGTGCGCCTTGTGTTACAACTGGTAACACTGGTAAGATCCCAGCGGTAGTGGGAAGAGGACCATAATTGGCCATTAATAGGCCATGTAAGGGCCTCAATTGGCTTCTGGGCAGGAAGGCTGTCATCCCGGGAAGGTTGCTTGGTGATGGGGTAGCAGTTGGTCCTCAGCCACCCATTGCGATAATCCATGCCCCCCTGCCTCCAACCCTGGCTCAGGGGGCCACATAAAACCAGGCCACAGTTTCAGTAAGTACCTCCTTATATGTGCTCAAGTAAGACCCTTTTAACACCCTGCACCTGCATGTAATTAAATACAATTGCTACACAATTAACATACAGCACTGTAATGCACCTGGCTATGATACAGCTCTGTAATATACGGCTCCTTGCATTAAAGTCTTGGGATGGGAGCATTGTTGGCAAGCCAGAATTTATTGCCCATCCCTAATTGCCCTGAGTTTCCTAAAACTGAATAACTCGCAAGACAACTTCTGAGTGCTGTTTAGAGATAACCACATTGATTTGGAACTGGAGTCGCATATACGCTGGACTGGGTAAGGCTGACAGCCGACGTTCGGGCAGCAGTAGGCTGCTGTAGGGTAGCAACAAGTGCTGTGGAGTTGATCTAAAAGACAAACTTGAGGTGTTTTGAATTTTGATTTTTTGTATTGCAAGTGGCAATGTTCTGACTTTAACTGCAGTTTCATCTGTTTCAAACAGCAATTTGTAAGTGAACGCAAATATGACGAAGACCTGGGACGATCAGCACGATTCACTGGTAACATCGACAGCTTGCAGGCTCAAATCCAGCTGTTTGGAGAAGGTAAGGCAACAATCTAGGATCAGATAAGAAGATTTGAATGCAATATTATCTCAAAATTATGGGAAATAACACATTTCCTGTAAATGAGCCAATTACACGATTGTCATTGTCATGGTTCTGTAGTTTTTTTTTTCCCGGGAATATGCGGTGTACCTTTAAGGTTTGCAAAGGATCAGTACTGCTTTAAGAACCAGCAGACCTCTAGAGTTATCGAGAAGGTGCATTTTCATTGCCTTGGATACAGGCATTCGGAGACTGCGATTCAAAGGGTGCGTTCTTGTTACCATGGATACAGCCACTTGGATGAGCGTCATGCGATACATTTGTTACAATTCAATTTTGAACTGGCTTTTAGTTGAAGACGGTCTGTTCTAACAGAGAACACAGACAGACAGCTGGTGTCAGCACCTGAAAAAGAGCTCTCAGCCACTTAAACTGAAGGAAGAGAATTTTGTCTGTTTAATTATTATCTCTCAAAATTCTCAAAAAATGTCAGGCCAAAACAGAGATCTCTGGTAATTTAAACTGAAGGAAGGGAAGTTAGACTGTGACAATCTTTTATCCCTCAAAAACTCTAAAGTCAGATTGATTCTATTGAAAGTGTTTGCAAGTTGTTAATTATTGAAAAGGAGAAGGAAAGCATCACCTACTGCTGGAATTAGACTACAGACTGTTCTACTGTTGAAGAACCTTTTTTTCCCCATCAGACAGCTGTGAGGACTTCAAGCAACATTGGACTGTAAATTTGAAGGACTCTTTTTTTCTATTTTAACTGTTTATATCTTCATAGTGTTTAAGAATTTAGTTTTTCTAATTAAACAGTTACTTTGTTGATTTAAAGACATCTGATTTGGTTCGCCTCATTCGGGGAGGTTAATAGATCGTACAATTTGGCTAGGTCTTTCTTTAATTTGGAAAGTTTAAAATGATATGTTAGGCGATCTGTGGAGGGACGGGATTGAATTACCAGTGCGTTTCTCCCACCACAATCAGAATCGTATATTTTGATTGGGGTCTTTGACTGGGGCGGTCAGTCGTAATGTCATAACGTTGCAGAAGAGGAGTGGGAATTAGTGTGGGGGATGGTTAGAGGTTTACAGGACATTAAAGACAGCACCTTAGGTTGATAAGGCTGTAAAACAAATCTATTATTTTAGCACAAGGGGTATAGACTGCAAAGCCGAATGGTAATGATGAGATTACATAAAAACTTAACAAGACCTCAGTAGAGTACTGTGTGCCATTCTACACTATAGGAAGGATATTGAGGCGTTCGAACGGTACAGTGAAGATTAACTCAGATGTTGCCTGATATGAGGAAACACAAATCTAAGGAGGCATTTGAAGAAATTGTGCTTGCTTTTAGAACAATGCAGATTACCAGATGATATGATTGAAGTATTTAAAATAATGAAAGGATGGGACAGAATAAGTAGAAGCTACAGTTTGCAGTAGTTCAAGGGAAGGGGTCATAGATACAAGATTAAGTTTGAGAGATTTGGAACAGGAAGCAAGTTAAACATCTTTATATGGAATTTTGAGGCTGTGAAATTCACTTCCAGGGTGAGTGGTTGAGGCAGAAACTATGTCAATGCTTAAGATTAGATTCGATAGGTGGCTGAAGGAAAAGGTATTGAAGGGAGTATGGAAAAAGGATGGATAAATATGATTAGGTCCATTTGTTCTCACGTCAGTGGTAGGGAAACTATTGGAGAAAATTCTGAAGGAGAGAATCTATCACCACTTGGAGAGGCAAAATTTGATTAGACATAGTCAGCATGGCTTTGTCAGAGGGAGGTCATGCCTGACAAATTTGATTGAATTTTTTGTGCATGTGACCAGGTGTGTAGATGTGGGTAGTGCAGTTGATGTAGTTTACATGGATTTCAGCAAAGCCTTTGACAAGGTCCCACATGGGAGACTTATCAAGAAAGCAAATGCACATGGGATACAAGGTAACTTGATAAGGTGGATTCAAAATTGGCTTAGCTGTAGGAGACAGAGATTGATGACAGACGGCTGTTTTAGTGACTGGAAACCAGTGTCCAGTGGCGTACCACAGGGATCTGTGCTGGGTCCCCTATTGTTTGTCATTTATATAAACGACATAGATGGCTATGTGGGGGGTAGGGTCAGGAAGTTCGCGGATGACACAAAGATTGGCCGAGTGGTTAACAGTGAGGTGGAGTGTCTTGGGTTACAGGAAGATATAGATGAGATGGTCAAATGGGCAGAAAAGTGGCAGATGGAAATTAACGCTGAAAAGTGTGAGGTGATACACTTTGGAAGGAGTAATGTGACACGGAAGTATTCAATGAATGGCCTGACACTGGGAAGTTCCGAGGAACAAAGGGACCTTGGCGTGTTTGTCCATAGATCTCTGAAGGCAGAAGGGCAGGTTAATAGGGTGGTGAAAAAGGCATATGGGACACTTGCCTTTATCAATCGAGGCATAGATTACAAAAGCAGGGAGGTCATGTTGGAGTTGTACAGAACTTTGGTAAGGCCACAGCTGGAGTACTGTGTGCAATTCTGGTCACCACATTATAGGAAGGATGTGATTGCATTGGAGGGGGTGCAGAGGCGATTCACCAGGATGTTGCCTGGGATGGAACATTTAAGTCATGAAGAGAGGTTGGATAGGCTTGGGTTGTTTTCACTGGAGCAGAGAAGACTGAGGGGTGACCTGATCGAGGTGTACAAGATTATGAGGGGCATGGACAGGGTGGATAGGGAGCAGCTGTTTCCCTTAGTTGAAGGGTCAGTTACGAGGGGTCACAAGTTTAAGGTGAGGGGCAGGAGGTTTAAGGGGAATTTGAGGAAGAACTTTTTTACCCAGAGGGTGGTGACGGTCTGGAATGCCCTGCCTGGGAGGGTGGTCAAGGCAGGTTGCCTCACATCCTTTAAAAAGTACCTGGATGAGCACTTGGCACGTCATAACATTCAAGGCTATGGTCCAAGTGCTGGCAAATGGGATTAGGTAGACAGGTCAAATGTTTTAATGCATCGGTGCAGACTCGATGGGCCGAAGGGCCTCTTCTGCACTGTATTATTCTGTGATTCTGTGATTCTGTTCAGGGAAAGGGTAAACTGTTACGGGCTGGTTAGGCCAAATGTGTAGTTTTCCGTGTTATTGGGCTGGATTTTGTGAAGGAGACAGGGCTCCGAGCACCGGGCCGAAAAGGCGAAGGGATCCTCGCCTCTCCTTTTTTTGGCCCCCCCCAGAGTGGTCTGGGGTCAAAGTTTTAGGAGGCAGGATCCCTGTTCCTTTAAAGACTTTATAGGGACGGGGATCCTGCCTCCAAGAGCTGCCGGCAGCTCAGCGGTACCACTAGGAGCAGTGGCCACTGCCGGTACTGCAGCAGCCTCGAACCCAGGCCCAGCGGTGGAACCCCGGAACACAGGTAGGTGAGGTGGGGTCACTGGGACCAGTCTGGAAGGCCGCAGTGGGGTGGGGGGTGGTTGTTTGGTCCAGGGGGAGGGGGTTCTGGGGGGATACAGTTGTTCCCGTTGGGGGGTAGGTGTCCTACATGGGCCAAAAATTGCCCATAAAGGAAGGACTCCTCCCCCCAACAAGCCCACAGGGAGGGGTCTCGTTTTACAAGGCATCCTCCCCGTGCGGTGGAGCTGCCCCACCACTGGTAAGATCCCAGTGGCTGCAGTAAGATGCACTTGATTGGCCATTAATAAGCCACTTAAGGGCATCGATTGGCCTCTGGGTGGGAAGGTCATCGTCGGCCTATCCCGCCTCCTGGAAGATTGGAACTGGGAATCCCTGCATCTGATTCTGTGGCGGGCGGTTCTGCTCCAATTATCTGGCCACCACCACAATGAAACCCGCCTTCCGGTTGAGCACAAGATCTGGCCCATAACTTTTATGTATTTCTGTGGTACTTCTTTAATCTGGGTGTAATACTAGATTACAATAGAGATGTGCGATTTCAGATCTATTGCAATAGCAATGACAACCTGCACTCATATAGCAACTTAAATCTATTACAGTCAATGTAGAAAACCAGATGATAACTTTGGACATGATTTATGAGATGTCCTCTTCAGGTTCTAAAACTGGATCTTTACATCTTGTTTTTAAAAATCTTTTTTCTACACAGTTTCTCACCCGAAGAATAAATACTCTACAAGATCACAGTGCATCTCCTCACTGACTCCATTGCATCTGAATCCTCAAGGCAGTTCCAGTAATGTTCCTTCACTGCCATCCTCGTTTCGTACATTGTCCTCAGTTAGTCATAAAGTAATGAATCCCAGGGACAGTTCTAACATTCAGAAGGTACCTGCAGACAGACAGGTAAGAATAAGACATTGCCATTGTTACTGCAATCTTGGTTTTCTGTCAAATGTGAAAATTTCATTATAGTGCCTGTAAAATATGATTGGATGCCAAGGTGTGCTTTCGTGTTGGTGAAGGATGGAACTGGAGCCAATTTTTACACCCTTTTATATTTATTTACAGAGTTACACCTTACAAGCGTACACCTCCTAATCCAACAATCACAGATTTAGTCTATGTTTATTTATAGGGGCACAAGTGAATGCCCAGTTAATCCCTACCACCTGCATACAATTAAACTCAATTAATATACAATTAACATTTAGCACCTCCATTTGAATCTAGCCCATCATGATGAGAAGCTTTCAGTCAGCTCACTGTAAGGATACATTTTGAAATGACTTGAGCAGTCTTAATATAGTTCCTAGGGCTACAGCTTCTTAGAGCAAAACTGTCCATAACTAAGTATTAAATTAGCCATCTCACTGAAAGGTTAATGTTTGGAGGTCATGGCAATATCTTACTGATTCTGAAAAGTGCCTTGTTGGATCAGAGAACAAGGAGTTTTGTGTTCTAGCTGCTCATGCTATCCTGACACTGGGGCTGATTAATTCTGGCACACCCATTTTTGGGAATGCAGGTATCAATCTGAATGGTGAGACCCCAGGGAGCCCAATCTTGGGCCTCATTTCCATTGAGCCACTGAGCATCTGAGAGCAGCAGGCACCTTGTAAAAGAGGTACAGTTGAAGATTGAGCTGCTGCTGGCATTGCAGAGACCCTCAGATAAGTGAGGAAGGATGGATGACCAGGAAGGGAGGGCAAACGGGAAGGGTGGACAACCAAGTAGGGGGATGGCAACTTAGTCAGGAAGTAGCAGCAATGGTTACTGTGGGAGAAGGGGTTAGTACTGCTGCTCCATGTTCAGGTAAGTATTTTTTAAAAGCTTACCTTTGTTTAGCTGCAGCCTAGGGACTGCCTGTTAGAATCACAGAATTGTTACATCGCAGAAGGAGGCCATTCGTCCCATCATGTCTGCACTGGCTCTCTGAGTGAGCAACTCACTTTATGCCGATCCCCCACCTTCTCCCCGTAACCCTGTACATTCTTCCTTTTTAGGTAATGATCTAATTCCCTTTTGAATGCCTCGATTGAACCTACCTCCACCGCACTCTCTGGCAATGCATTCCAGATCCTAACCACTCGTTGCATAAAAATGTTTTTCCTCATGTCACATTGCTTTGTTTGCCAATTAACTTCAATCTGTGCCCTCTTGTTCTTGATCCTTTCACAAGTGGGAACAGTTTCTCCCTTTCTACTCTGTCCAGACCCCTCATGATTTTGAATACCTCTGTCACATCTCCTCTCAGCCTTCTCTTCAAGGAAAACAGTCTCAACTTCTCCAATCTATTTTCATAAATGAAGTTCCTCATCCCTGGAAGCATTCTCATGAATCTTTTCTGCACTCTCTCCAATGCCTTCACATCTTTCCTTAAATGCGGTGCCCAGAACTGGACGCAATACTCCAGCTCGGGCCAAACGAGTGTCTTATACAAGTTCAACATAACCTCCTTTCTCTTGTACTCTATTCCCCTATTAATAAAGCCTAGGATACTGTATGCTTTATTGACTGCTCTCGCAATCTGTCCCACCGCCTTCAATGACTTATACATATATACACCCAGGTCCCTCTGTTCTTGCACCCTCTTTAGACTTGTACCCTTTATTTTATATTGTCTCTCCATGTTCTTCCTACCAAAATGAATCACTTCACATTTCTCCGCATTGAACTTCATCTGCCACTTGTTGGCCCATTCTACCAGCTTGTCTATGTCCTTTTGAAGTTCTGGACTATCCTCCTCACAGTTCACAATGCTTCCAAGTTGTGTTTCATCTACAAATTTTGAAATTGTGCTCTGTACACCAAGGTTTAAGTCATTAATATATATCAGGAACAGCAAGGGTCCCAAGACAATGAGGCCTCATATAGAGCTAGTTTTCCTGAGTGTAGCCTCAGAACAAACCAATCTAGCAGTTGAGCCTCAAAGAAACATTAGGCCCATTATTTGCATATACAAAGGGCCTCATGTCTATTTCAGGTGTGGGCACTGCATGTTATTCATCTGAATTTATAGACCTTGGTGTCCAAAGTAGAAATGCATTCTATCCGAATATTGAAGACGAGAAACAAAAATAATTTTAAATCATCCAGTCCACAAGGTAGTGTGACACCAATGTACTTTGTTGAATGATAATTTTCTTTAATCCACTGGCCGGAGACCTGAATTTATATTTTTTAAAGAAATTTTAAAAAGAACAGATAAAAGATGACTTTGCTAGCAGCTTAAGATGACCACCTAATTTGCAACACTGTATCCTACATTGCAAGGCTTGTGAGGTGGGTATGAAATGTCTGCTCATCCCAGCAAGAACCAAGGCCCAGGAAGTTTAAGGGAACTGTGTGTTCTTTTTTAGCAAGAAGAAATACACTGCTAACTACCATGCTTTAATCACTGATTGACTGTCATGTGACAAGCCCCCAACCCCCGATCTGTGGTTTTAAGCTGGTGCTTCTCTGCAGCAGCAAGGAGAAGCATCTGGCATGTGCCGACCAAAGCGGGGGTCTCTCTCTCACTCTCTCTCCATTCAAGCTTGGAGGCTTCGAACTCTGCCTGCTGACTGACCACCTCTGCATACTCCAGCTACAATCAGAAACCCCTTTGGAGGAATTATCTGCATCGCTGTCTCCAAGAGACCCACCAAATCAATCATCTATCTCTTCAAACTAAAAACCTCAGGACTACCGAATTCAGCTAGAAGCCAGCCGAATCACCAAACTCCACAGACTGTGTATCCCTTTTTCTATGGACTTTAGCTCAACCAATCTACCCTTCCCCACTGAGTAACCTATTTGTGTGAAAGTTGGAGCGTAGATTATTATTTTACTTAGATTGGTTTAAGTACAATAAAGTTAATCTCTTTGTTAAACTCAAGAAAACCTGTCCGATTGGCTCTTGTTATGATCATAGCAAGTAAGTAATCAAACACCTACTGAATTGGTCAGTACATCCACTTTAAAAAGGAATTAAACCTGTTGTGGTCAAACAAGGAGAGGGAAAAGAGGGAAGCCCTTCAACCCCTCCTCACCTGACCGTAACAGTAGGTTCAGATGAAAATGTGTCCTTCATTTGATCTCATCTTTCGAGAATACCAAGCTACTGTCTTTTCTTTTCACCATCTAATTGTTTTTAATTAGTCTAGTTAAAAATTATAAAAGTTGTAATAAAAACACTGGTGCATCTTGAGAACTAGTCACACTGCAACAGTGAGGGGTGAACCTCAATAGCAGATTCTGTAATCATCAACTCTGATCATTATATTCATTAGAAAGGAATAATAAACAGGTAGCTGTAGTATTTGATATTGAATAATGTTTACAAGGCTCATACTTGGAACATAGGGGAACATAGTAACATAGGAGCAGGAGTAGGTCATTCAGCCCATCAAGCCTGCTCCGCAATTCAATTAGATCATGGCTGATCGTCTACCTCAATGCCACTTTCCCACACTATCCCCATATCCCTTGATGTCATTAGTATCCAGTTATCTATTGATTTCTGTCTTGAACTTGCTCAATGATTGAGCTTCCACATCCCTCTGGGGTAGAGGATTCCAAAGATTCACCACCCTCTAAGTGAAGAAATTCCTCCTCATCTCAGTCTAAAATGGCCTGCCCCTTATTCTGAAACTATGTTCCCTGGATCTATCCTCACCAGCCAAGGGAAACATCCTATCTGCATCCACCCTGTCATGCCCTGTAAGAATTTTGTAAGTTTCAAAATGAGATCACCTCTCATCCTTCGAAACTCTAGGGAATACAGGCCCGGTTTCCTCAATCTCTCCTCATAAGACAATCCTGCTATCCCAGGGATTAGTCTGATGAACCTCCATTGCACTCTCTCTAAGGCAAGTATATCCTTCCTTAGATTAGGAAACCAAAACTGTACACAATACTCCAGGTGCAGTCTCCCCAAGGCTCCATACAATTGCAGCAAGACTCCTTTACTCCTGTACTCAAAACCTGATATAGAATCCTGGTCTCTTATTCACTAATCTTGCATCCATGAGTTGCACTGACAGGATCTATCTAGAGGGAAAGAAATGGAAGGCCTGATGGTTAATGAAAGTAGGGAAGATTATTTTGGACCCTTCACTTATTATGCTTCATAAGAATAAGGGTACTCAAGAAAACCTCTACAATTGCCAAGTGATAATCTATCAGCATGTTAAAAGGACAACGAACAGAATAATTTCAAATAAGAATGCTCAGTTTCACCATAAGTTCAGACAGAAGGTTGAATGGTTTCATGAATTCAAATAGGAAGAGCCAATGGACCTATTATCTAATAGATCTACTCATCGTACATTTTACGCTTTACAATGTTTTACAAGCCAAACACACTACATGCTTCATCCTTGTTATATGAATTAGAACCCTATTTTAAATCAAATGTAATAATTTTTGACCTTTTTCCTCCTTTCATGTAGAATTACCAACGTAACAGCCCATCTGGTCAGAGACGAGGATTTTACCCTAAAGCACAAGGTCACAGGCTCAATGAAAGTAGTTTTCCCGGAAGATCAGATGATGGTAGAAACCAGAGCCGGAAGGGACGTCCCCACGATGGCTATAAAAACCAATATCAGCATAGCAGATCCAGACATCAGGGATTATCACATGATATAGCCAAACCCCTACTAACAAATTTTAATTCCAATGGTACTGTACTGCAAGCTGAAATCAACTCCCAATCGGCAAGCCCTGAACTAGCTACCACTATGTCTGTAGTCCTCAGTCCTATAAAGAAAGAGATATCTGTTGATACCAAAGTATTGTCTATACCTAATAGAATGACTGCAGTAGCTTAATTTACTTGAGTACCATTCTTTGCAGTAGCAAGTTGTTTCATAACTTACCTTTATGCAACTTCTGACAGTTTAAGACTTGAAAAAGAATTTTTAAAAAAATACTTGCTTGCCTCAGATTGAAAAGCTCATGAAAATGGGCATTTTTTTTTTTGCTGAAAACAGCCGTTTTTTGCATTTATTGAGCAAAGAGTTTTAAATGTTGCAATGTTAATTTTGTGGGGGAAGGGAGGTGAGAGAAAGACCTTAAAGGGCTTGTAAACCAATAAGTAAAATCATTGAAACGTCAATGATTTAATGCCCAGGCCATTCCTGAAAAATTTGTGATGCAATGTTATCTTTTGAAAATTATGCCCTCACATCAGGTTTATTAAACAACCAATAAAGTTTGTCAAGCATTTTTTTGATGAAGGCTGTCCCTTTAACAAAAAGTGATATTATTGACATGATTGATTTTTAGAAATACTAACAAGCCATTTTGGAATCAGGACTACAAGCCACAAAACTCATTGGTAAAGCATTGCAGCAACAAATGATTTTTTTTGGGAACTTGATAGAAAATGTCAAGATTAAGCATTCCAGTGATCTCATTATTTTAAAAACAACCTTCTGATACATGGCACCTTTAAGACTTCTCCATTTCACTTGATCCTAGACAAGCTTTCAGAGACAAGAACAGCAGCTCTGCACTGTGCCTATTGATCCAGTTCACAAATCCTGTAAAGGGTGCTCTGAAGGATGAATAGAGCATTTTTATTATACTTCCGGGCATCACAGCCAATGGCACATTGGAACGTGGTGGTTGCAATCAGAGCTACTGATGTGAGACATTCATCTTCAGTGTAAGGCAAAAGTTTAAATCTCCTATCAGAAATTTTTTTCCCCAAAAGATAGAAGGCAAGTCTATATTCCTTCACCAAAGTGAAACATAGCACGATAAATATTATTAGGTTATTTGAAGAATTCTGGAAAGAAATGTTCCAGGCAATCATTGTATATGCATATGTATCACATGTCTAGCAAGCATACACACACTTTATTTGAGCACAGGTGCAATGTCATGGTTTGAGCAGATATTCTGCTTATGTCAAAATATGGCGCAGAAGCACAGTTCAAAACTGTGGCTGGTCTGTCAGTAAATTACATCCTAATGTGGCTTTTGGTACTAACAGATGTCAAAGCCACCATTTGGTTGTAGTACAGTGGAAGAAAATGGCAACATAACTTTGGAATGTTAATGGACCGTCCTCTCCCCCTCATATTTTATTGTTAAATCTCACTGTTAAATGAATAATAAATTCATTATTTTATACAAATGGGCAGAAGCTCCATGAGTATTTTAAATCATTATTTAAAATCTTTTTGTATTTATCTAAAAATACCTGTTCAAATGGTCCCATTACCTTTTCGTTCAATTTTTGAAGATTACTGTAAATATTCTTTGTCAAACTTGGAAAATATAGTAGTTGTTTTAGGGATTCTGCTACAGGTCCCATAACTAGTGCTAATGCTACACTTGCACAGCAGCAAACACAATAATATATTAACAAATCAGGCTCCTTGTGCTGACTCTGAATGCTAAATCCATCATCTCCAAAATATACAGGAAACCTGAAAGAAACATACTCAGGAATCATTGAAAATATGTGGATTACAGTGATCATTTTGTTGGTTTATTGATTCCCATTTTAAGAAGCTGAAATATTTTTTCTCCCCAGTCTTTGAATTAATAATCACAGATCTGTTATCATATTTTGAACTCTCCATCAACAGTTAATACTTGAACACAAAAGTAAATTGACCAACTGTTGATATAGATGATGCAAATTTAATTATTTTCTCACTTAAGAAAAGTGCCTTTGAATAGTACAGAGCCATTAAGTGAATGTTTAAAACAAATGGACCGAAGATTCAGCAGTAGCCCCTAATTTGAACTGGCTGGTGTTTGAAACTTGTCATGTAATAGGGGTTGAATTCAACTCATTCTCATGGCCTGTCTTCATAGCTACAGCTAGTGAATGCCAGAATGTATGTTATGAAGCACATTGCTGCTTTGTACTCCAGCCACTTTATGTTTACCAAGTGTCCATCTTAGTCTTAAAGTTCCTCTGGAACATGTCATGACTGCCGCCCTTAATGCTGTTTATCCAACACGTCTTGCTTTCATTGGATTGGTTTGTTTATCTTGTATCTTATGTTTAATCTAGAATCCGAGTAGACCAATATGGTAGAGTGTTAGCCCGCTTGTGTATCTTAAATATGTTTGTTTTTGTTAGTGAAGGTGTGCAGCAATTGGGGGTGCAGTGACTGAGCTGAAGTCTTTGCCACTCTAAGAACTAACTCAGTGTTGGACACAGTTGATCCCTCAGAGATTTAGCTCCGTCTGTCATGAAAAGTCAATCTCATGTATTTCATCTCTAAAAAAACTAGTTATTCCCCTGAAAAGCTGCTGATAGCTTCCAAAAGATTTAGATTAACTGTATGATCTAGTCAGAGTTAATTTTCTGAAGCTAAAGCAGAAAATGCTGTACATGCAATGCAGGTTAATCTGCACCTCATAGAGGAAGATAAAGAAGAATGGTTAGCAATCTCATGTGCCTTCTCAGTTTTAATGTCCAATTTACAGTATTTAAGTTTTTTTTTCTTTTTCTCTGTTTTTCAATCAATACATGGTGTTTGTGTTGGTTTGAGAGTTGAAAACTAACTGGAGTGAAAATGCATAAATGATCAATTAATGGTCTATTTAAGAATGACAATGAATATGAACCTGAAATCTGTGCCACCTTTCAGGTTAAGGTTGAAAATAGACAATCTGACCTTTCGTCAATTTACCTACATTTGTCTATTTTTTAAATCCTGCTTCGAAAAGCCATAACTGATCATGCTCAAACTGCCATCTGGGTCTATTTGTGGGTTTGTACACTTTGGAAATGTTTCAACTTTATTCCCCCCACAGCACATATGAACATGCTGATAGTCAACTGCCTTGAAATTATAGTGTGCAGTATTGAGGCTTTTTATCAAGTCCTCAGTCTGCTATTTACCAGAGATCTTAGCCAGGTAAAATAAGTAGCTTAATGCCTCTGTCAGAATTGCAACCAGAAGAATGGCATACAAACTGATATCCTATGACTGCACAATGTGATTTTACAGCCCATGTCATTAAATAAAAGGGAGAAGAAACATTTTATAGCATTGTAGATTCTTTGGCCTTCAGTTATATTACACTTTAGGTTAATCACTTTTACATTTACTGTTATAGCATAACTCAACAGTAGAAGCCAGCCACAATAACCTAACCAAGACCCATTGAATGGAGGCAAAGCAGTAGCATCCACTGCTGTGGAAAATGTAAGAGACAGAAGCTGGATTTCAACACAATGCACCAGCCTGTAGTCCATGTACGATGGAGGATTTTGTAAATAGGGTAGAGTTAGTGAATACTGCAGGGATCATCTAACTACTCTAATTGAATAAAAACAGAAAACGCTGGAAATACTCAGCAGATCTGGCAGCATCTGTGGAGAGAGAAAGGGAGGTAACAGCAGAATTTTATGCCCCCTCCCCTGCTGGTGGCGAGGGTGTCATAAAATTGAGTGGTAGGCGGGGGTGTGCCATTTCCATCACCCTCAAGTGGCCAATTAACTCCCACTTAAGGACCTCCTCCCGCCACCGCTGTTATTTTTTACCAGTAGCCAGCAGGCGGCTCATGACGCCCAGGAGTCCACCCAGTAAAACCTGGTGGCCTCCTTGCAGGCTGGGGATGGAGCCCTCCTGATCAGGCACCCTGTGCCCCATGGAGTTTCCCCCCTCCCTCCCCCCGCACAGCCCAACCACCCCTGACTAAAATACATCTCCCCCACAACCTACCCTCCCTTGGCTCGTCGGGGCCTCACTGATATTACTGGCAAGGTCCCACAAACAGGGCCGGCATCCCTCTTGCTCCTCTCCCTTGTTGCAGTCCCAGCAGTGACAGATGTCTCACTCCAGGCCAAGCAAGGGCCTGTGCCATGTAAAATCGTAGCATAGCTCCCAGGCCCGGTGGAGGCAGGCTCGCACACCCCGCCCCCTCCCACCCAACATAAAATTCCGGCCAAGATTTCAGGTCAATGACCTTTTGTCAAAAGAGTACTCAGCCTGAAACGTTGGGCAGAATTTTCCCAGGCCATTGGAGGTGGGTTTGAGGGCAAGCGGGGTGGGAAAGTCCCGGAAATTAATGTCGGGTCAGAATGCCAACATGATTCTGCCCTCTTGCTGCTTTCCCCTGGTGGCTTTGCAGGCAAGTAGGCAGCACCCTTGGATCTGTCAGGTAAGTAATTAGGAAGTTGTTGAGGTTGTTCAGAAGCCAATTATGGCTGCTTTAGCCCTGAATCCTGGATTTCCCAGCCATGGAACCTGTTTCCTGACCTGTCAGCAACTTGCTAGGGTGACTGAGGTGAATGCACAGGGAGAAGAACCTCTTCAGTGAAACTGACAAGCTGGGAAGGCTTTGATTGGTTACACTGAAGAGCCAGCCATGGCAATCAGCTACACTTCCCTGCTGCCTGCCTTCGACATGGCATGGGGGCAGCTTATGCAGCTCCACCTTCCACCACTGCTGAGAGAGCAAAGGCCACACTACTACCAACTGCAGTAGCAGCAACACTACCAGCAGCACCAGCTGCCTTCTCCTCAGCCACCTTGCCCCTCCACAGGGCAGATGGGTTGGATACCAAGATCCAGCTGGAAGGAGGTGAGACCCCCAACACAGTGTCTGCAGGCAGATGATCAGTTGTGTTGACATGTCTGAGCCCCAGTGCCTCAAGAGACTCAGGCTGTCATGGCAAGTTGGTGCTAACATCTGCAGCCTCCTGGAACAAGGTGCCTGTTGATGAAGAGCAACCCCGACCTGCATCCCCTCCCCCCCACCCTGTGTCTTCCCTTCTCACCAAGTAGTGTGCTATCTTCTCCTTCCAGGAGAGAAAGCAGAGAGATGTGAGTGTTCGCAATGGCTTGTGTGAAGAGAAGGGAAAGACAAGATTCTTGGAGGGTGACTGTGAGTCTTGGGTGCAAGAGGGCAATAGGCTGAGGGTGTACGTGAATGTTAGCTGCTTAGATGGAGATGTGAGTTGCCTGGAGAGAGGAATGAGTGGAGCTGCAAGGTGTGTTGGCCTGAGGAGTGCTGTGCAGGACAATGCTGGGAAAGTCAGAGTGTGGGGCTTGGCATCTGAAAGTGTTACATCACTTATCTTTCCTGCCCTCCTGAGGTCCTGGATCCTCTTGGTGCACTCACTCCAGTTTGGAGGGACTTTGCATAATAGTAATGACAGTGACTAATTTTTTAATGAAAATAAGTAGTAACAATGTCATTTTAGTAAGAAGATAAGTGCCAAAGGGAATATTGTATCCTGTGATATTGCTGGTTCAGCACTTCATCCCAATCATAAATCCAGTGAAAGGAGAACTATCCTTAGCAAGATGAGAAAGGGCAGCATAGCCGAGATTTTTTTACTCGTTTGTAGTCAATGTCTATAGAGTAATGATTAATCATTGCTACCCACAATCTCTGAGGTTCTCAAGTTTAGTCTTGATTAGGTCAACTGATATGATCTATTCAACTGTTGTACTTAAAGCCATGAAAATCTGCCAACATGACTAAATCTCATTAATCTTATTTATACAGCTAAAATGTTTTTATATTTCTTATAAATACTAAATGATTATACAACCCATTATGCTTCTAGCTTGGCTGTAACATTTAATATTCTGAGTTGATTTGTAAAGTAATCATTGCACCCCCAGCAAGGACTACAAGTAACTGTCTGAAGATCTATCTGTAACCCGTCTTCAAATGTGTTCACTGATTAATTTTAGTTCAAAAAAAAAATTAAATAAATGCTCTTGTTTTATTGATTCTGAACCTTGCGTTGGAGTTTTCTTTTTTTTTTGTTTTACAATGTAGCAAGTAAAATTAACTTAAAGTTCTGAGCTATGAAGAGTGTGTACCTTGAGACCTTTTACTCTTGACTATTTTAAGGGGTAACTCGATGAAAATTTTATAAGTTATGGATTGGTTTTTAATGCAACAGCTGGAATGCTCTTCTGGGCAGACCCAGTCATAGAGTTATACAGCACAGAAACAGGCCCTTCGGCCCATCATGAAGGCAACAATTCAAGATGATATGTCCATGGGTACAGGAGGGGACAGGTGTTTCTATGGAAGGAACTTCAGTTTAAAGTCTCATGCAAAAGAGAGCACCTCTGACAATATATTGAACAATGCACTGAAGTTCTAGAGTTGGGCGTGAGTTCATTATCTTTTGACTCAGAGGCAGTCGTGCTCTCACTGAGCCAAGCAAACACTACATTCTAGGTGGGTTTTTCTCTCATATATAGCATTCTAAAACCAGAGAGACATGTTTAGAATAAGGAAAATTAAAAGATTGATTCGAGAATCAGACAAAATTCTACAGCATAAGGATAGACAACCGATTGAATGAACTGCCAGTGTAAGTAGTTGAACAGAAAACTTGAAGGGAATTCAAAAGGAAATAAACACGTTTCTGGCATCAGAAGAAAATTGCGGTCATTGCATTTTGTAATTGATATGAAGATAGACTACAAGAAAGAAAGGGGATGATTGGATAGGCAGGTTAGACAGGCCAATGCTCTTCTGCCTGAAGGCTGTATGACATGCTGATTCCCATTGTTGTAATCCTGAAGATGTTTTGTATTTTAAATTTGAAAACAATGCTAACATTATTCACATGAATACAATGCTGTTCATAACTGCAGGAGTAATAACTAGTTATAGAGGAAATATGTTCAATCAAAGATACTTCTTTAGATCGACTACAAATTAAATATTTAAATACCAGTTTAGAAATTTTGTTTTACAACTCAGAAAAAACAGCTTGAGGGCCACAATGCTAGATTTGTTTGCTGGAAGAAACATACTTGGATGGTTACACCTGTTATAGGTTTTATTCAACAGTCCGTGCAACATGGGTTTGAATCCATCCCAGATAGATTAAATATAGGTCCTTTATATCTGATGGGTGTTAAAGATCTTAAGCAGTTTGAAATAGCATCTATCCAGTTTACAGTAGACATAACTGTTCAGCAAAACTTTGCCCAGGTTCAGCACCAAGTGCATGAATTTGGATAATTCTCTTCTAGAGGCTGTATGGATACATTAAGAAACAGAGCAAGGGTCTGTTACCATATCGCCAATGTAGTAGAGGCCAACGAAGAGTACAAAAAATAAATCAAGGATGAGATTTTTAAGAAGTTTAATGGGATTTGCAATGATAGCAGAGTTGTAATTATGGGGAAATTTAAATATCCTAAAGTAGATTAGAATTAGACAAAAGTTTGTTGTCAAAATGAAGAGCATGCATCTGGGACACCAAATCAGGTTCATAGTAAACTGAAGAAGGGTGCAGCCAGTAGTAAGAGGATATGAACAGATTCAGAGTGGAAGCATATTCTGATCAATGTGAAGTACTGCACACTGAAAGAGTGAAAGGAAGTGACCCCAAATAATAAGACTAAACAAATGGAATGACAGAGCTGTAAAAGCACAGATACATATATCTATAAAGGTGAGAATACTGATAAAAATGACCATAAAATGTCTAATGGTATTCTAAGCTTTGCACACAGGGATGTTGAATATAAAAGCAAGGAAATAATGTTGAATTTGTACAAGATATTGTTTAGACCACTACTGAAATACTAAAAATAGTTCGGCTCACACTCTTTCCGCAAAAAAAGGAAATTAGAGGCATGGAAAGGATATGCTGGAGAATCACTGGAATGATGCCGAGAATGCAAAGGTATAGCGATGAAAAGAGGCACAGAAATGGGCCTTTCACCTGCAGGTTCTGGGGTAGCTAATAGGATGTTAAGGCAATTCATAGTGAAAGATTGTTTCTACTGGTTGTCAAATCAGTAACCAGGATATATACATGCAGTATTGTCAATAGAAGAATCAAGGGGAAGTTAGAAAATGTTTCCCACATGGAGATGGTAACAGACCCTTGCTCTGTTTCTTAATGTATCCATACAGCCACTAGAAGAGAATTATCCAAATTGGTGCTGAATCTGGGCAAAGTTTTGCCAAAGAGTTATGTCCACTGTAAACTGGATAGATGCTATTTCAAACTGCTTATGACCTGGACAACGTATGTTAGCCAAGAGCGATGTCTCAATTCATTCCATCTTCGCTGCCTCCGGAGAATCCTTGGCATCAGGTGGCAGGACCGTATCTCTAACACAGAAGTCCTCGAGATGGCCAACATCCCCAGCTTATACACCCTACTGAGTCAGCGGCGCTTGAGATGGCTTGGCCATGTGAGCCGCATGGAAGATGGCAGGATCCCCAAGGACACATTGTACAGCGAGCTCGCCGCTGGTATCAGACCCACCGGCCGTCCTTGTCTCCGCTTTAAAGACGTCTGCAAACGTGACATGAAGTCCTGTGACATTGATCACAAGTCGTGGGAGTCAGTTGCCAGAGCTGGTGGGCAGCCATAAAGGTGGGGCTAAAGTGTGGCGAGTCGAAGAGACTTAGCAGTTGGCAGGAAAAAAGACAGAAGCGCAAGGGGAGAGCCAACTGCGAAACAGCCCTGACAACCAATTTTACCTGCAGCACCTGTGGAAGAGTCTGTCACTCTAGTATTGGCCTTTATAGCCACTCCAGGCGCTGCTCCACAAACCACTGACCACCTCCAGGCGCTTACCCATTGTCTCCCGAGACAAGGAGGCCAGAGAGAAGAGATGACCTTTAACATCCATATATGTTGTATATTCCTGTATGTTGTATATATCTATTTGGATTGGAAGAATATTTTTTAAAATAGAGGAATTGGATTAGACTAGCCCTGAATACCATCCTAATAGTCCTTCCATCTTTCAATAAAGTACTTCTGACCATTGACCAACACTGATATACATGCCACCTGATATTGCAGGGTCAGTAGCAACTATAAAACCACCTTGCAGACAGTCATAAGTGCAATTGGTGTGACTTTTTAATGCCATACATAACTGGCATGAAACAACATTCTCACCTGAGAGTCAGTCCATAGTGCCTCCCTCAACTAATCTCTTCATTTCTCTAGTGCTCCAGTGTGGTGCTCCCCTTATAGCTTCAGCAAGAGTAGTGTATGGCTGCTGATGCTCAGATGAGGGCCCTTGAGGTGCTTGTGGTCAGCAACCTCATGGAGCATGGGCCCAAGAGGACCCCACTACAGACTCCTGCTTCTTGGCAGCAGACTACAGCTTCTTAGCTGTTGCCAGGGCAGTCTCACCCAATGGTCCCCTGACACTGGGAGGTATTGGTTGAAGGGGTGGCAAGGAAGCAGATGTACTGTCATCCTGATAGAGGGCAACGTATGCCTCTCTCATGGTGCCACTGCCACTCCGATGGGGCTGCAGTCTGTCACTCTCTGGGAGAGGAGAGTATAGCAGTTTGAAGTCATTATCATTGTGTTCCCCAGTCTTTCAAAAATTGCAAAGCCAGAGTCTGAATTGCACCAGTTTGAGCTTTGGTTAAAGCAGCTAGAGCTGCTAACATGGATTCCTGGATAGAAAGTCCAGCTGCAGAATCCATAGCATCTGCTCTATGGTAGACTGCAGAGTACTGATGCTTTGCACCAGAAAGACACACAAGTGGAAAGCGGGCTCCTCTATACTGTCAGTCATGGGGCATCAGCTTCCAGGTAACTCTAATGCCTTCAGCACATGGAAAATCTACCTTGCAAGAACTGGGGCACTGAAATTGGCATCTCATTCCTCCAGCTGAGCTAGAACCAAAGTTCTACTCTCAGGCGAGCAGTCTCCTAGTCTATCCTTTGCATTAGCACCAGCTACTGCTTACTTGTGTTACATGTTTCACCCTATACAAGCCCTTCTAACTCAATATCAATCTCACCAGAGGTGCTGATTTCTGTGCTGGTGCTTGCCACCCTCCAAATCTTCTGCTGTAGGGTCTGAGTCATTGGCTGGACCTAGGAAAAAAAAGGGGAGGGAACAAGGGCCAGCCTGATATGGAAGGTTATGGAATGCCAGGGGATTGGCAGCGCTATGCAGTACCAGATAGCCATGCTGCCTGAATGTATAATTGATTCAGGAAGGGGAACAAATGAGAGTAATAGGCAAATAGCCTACAGTACCTGTCTGCTGGTCTCACCATTGTCGATGCTGCTAGTGCTGCCTGTGCCAAGGATCAACAGAGCTTCCTCAACTAACTGGGTGAAGGACAGGTGAGGCTGTCACACCCCCAGTTCTGGTCCTCTCCCAGATCCTATGTGCCAGCTTTTCCTGCAGAAAGAGTGGGTGTGAGTTAATGTGTGATTGTTGTAAAGGGTTGTGCTGATTTGTGAGGCAGCTTCATATAGTGTGCATGCCAACAGAGAGAAAGGAGTAAGCTGTGAACAGGAGGGTGAGATGGTCACATGAAAGAAAGTGGCTCCAGTGTAAATATGGAAGTAGTTAGCAGAGGAGTGAAAAGCTTTGTTGAAGTTTTTAGCAAGTAAAAGCCTGTTGTGGAGGGAACCAACTTCTGGAGAGTGTGCGATTAGAATGAGGAGAAATGATACAGTATCCTCTTGCGCTTGGAGGAGAAGCAGATGGAGCAGTGAAGAGAAGTGCTATCAGAAACAGATATAACAAGGCATCATTTGTATGCTTGCATTCTGGGTAAGGTCATTGAACTTCTTGTGGTACTGTATCCACTTACTGGAAATTATGCTTTTGTCATCTCTCTCCAGGTCTGCTTTAGTCTTTGCTCTGGCAACTTCCTGCCAACAGAGAGGGAAAGGACCTGTCTCTGGACCTTCACCTGCTCCAACAAAATCTCCAGCACTGCATCACTGATCCTTGGAGCTCTGACATGGGATACCCAATCCCAAAGTTGACACAACTATTTCAGCAGAAATATTTTTACAAGGTGCAAGCACTCTTTAAGTAGGCCTTGGCCCTGTCGTAAATCCTGCCCATCTATTGGGTGAGCTGAGCTGCCCATCTTCACCCCCACCCTGTTCCACTCCGCCCCCACCCCAGCTCGCCAGAGATTCAAATGACCATCAAAAATTGTTTGAGCCTCTCGCTAATTGCTCCACCCACCACCCCCTTATAGTCTATCTAAAGTCAAAATCAGCCCATGTTTGTTCAGCTCTAGTGAAATATTGGATAAAATTGTGCTTTTAAAATCTGTCAAAGAGACGGTCAGTGACACTTGCTGCCGTTGCAAAGATAACGCTTTATTATCTTTTGATAAATCTTAATGGATCCAAACCAGAAACTCACCAGAAAACATAATTTGACAGTGCATTAAAAAGAGTTCAGTTTCAAGTCTCTGATGTTATGAGATAGCACAACCGGCTAGCTCCATAAATAGTTACAAGATGTTGACACTCAAAAACTGATAACAGCCGACAAGGGAAGAGCAGATGACCCAAGATGTGGACACAGCTGGCTAAAGTGGATTATACTTTGGGCAGAATGGAGATTTGAACTGTTTACTCAATGTGTTGTAAATGATAAGAATGATCCCTAAAGCAACCATTGTTGTGTTCTCCAGGCACTTTTGAGAAAGAGATGCAAGATATTGCATGGCCATTACTGGGCACTTGTTCTTGAATGCTGTGAAATTGATGGCAGGGGTAAAAATGTTTTATTTACTTAGCTTTACTGCTTTCACTCCAGAAAGCTGGGATGAGTAAAATGGTAACAAAAGACTTGAGTTCATACAGCACCATATTGCTTCCCTTAGCAACATGTCAAAAAGCTTCACATACAATGGATAACATCTAAGTATTGTAACTATTGTTGTGCAGGCAAATGTGACAACCATCCTGCACACCGTGAGATCACAGAAAGAGGAATGAGATGAATGACCAGTTAACCAGTTAATTTTGACAATAAGATACAAAATTCAGATCATAGTTTATTGTAGTCTGTTAGTTTTCATATATAAGTGATAACTGCTATTATTATTTTACCATTTGTCTATCTGGGTTTTGATGTATTTGCTCTAGTCTAGACTGAGCACTATGTTTCATCTGCCCCAGCACCTCCTGCTCCACAGACACACACACAATACAAATAGGAAACAAAATGTTAACTGCATAATGTTAAAAAAGGAAACAAAATTGGAGCTAGCAAATATTACAGAGTTTACTTTATTGGCCTGGGTTTTGTTGTAGTAATGATGACAATACTGTCAGTAATCACCATCTTTACTGCTCTGACAGCAACACACATGCAGCTGAAATCCAGAAGTTGCCATCAGTGATTCTACGTTTCCCAATAGGATCTGCTGCTGCCTGCAGTCTGCAATCAAATTGAAATCACTGGACTGATGAGAACTTGCCCTTTTATGCTATTAGTCTTGCTGTAAAAACCTTTGACAAAGTTACACCCTGTTGAATGAACTGTAATTTGGTTTTTAACAGTGCACTAAGTTCGTAATTACTGCTGAAAAATCTCTCTGGCCCTGAAAAGCTAATTTTATATTTGTAGAATGTCAAATTTCTCCATTACGCTAAAAAAATTCACAAAGCTTTACAATAATATTTTTTCAAAGTTATGATATTTCAGCTTCTACCTTCGTCCTATATGTATGCCCCAATCATTTATTTCACTCTCCATAACTTTTAATGAAAAGTGAAGGATAATCAGTGCCTTCTACTTCCTTACGTCAATGTCATTGGATGCTTACTCTGCTGACATCACTGTTGCTGGATGCCTGGAGATCCCCCGACTTGACGCCAGATTTAGGCTAATGTTGGGAATGGGAAAACGCTCACCAAAAAGACCGGTAGATCTTTATTGGCATCTTTCTTCAAGGTCAGCATTAAGCAGCATCATTTCACTGCCAACTGCGAAATCTGGGTCAATCGTTCCCCTTTAGCACCCCATCAAAAACCTACAAAAGTATAAATAATAATTCTAATGCAAACAGAAGTGACGAGAGTGGAGTAATAGTCAGAAATTGTGTTTTATGCACTGCAGGTAAAGGGAAAACTAAAAGATGTAAAGTAATTTAATCAGGAGCGGAAAATAAGAAATGCATGAGAAAACCATTAGAGTGGAAGGACAGGTTAGGGTGTGTGGCCCAGATAAGCATTCTTTATATAAATGCATGGAGTACAAAGAACAAATCAAATGAATTACAGGCACAAAACCAACTTAGAAGGTATGATATGGTAGCCATTATTGAGATGTGGCTGCACGATGGTCAGAACATGGAAATTAAATATTCCAGTTTATAAGGACTGCAGGGAAGATAGGGAAAATGGTAGATGGGAGACGTAAGTGATTAACGATGAAATTACTTCAATGATAAGAGAGAATGTAACGAGAGGTAAGTAGGCAGTGGAGGCTTTATGGGTAGAATTAAGAAATAGAAATTATCTAAGACTGTATGGGAAGTTGTCTATGGGCCCCCTGGTAGCAGCTGTGATGTCATAGAGAGAGTCATAGAGAGTAATTTACATCACAGAAGGAGGCTATTCAGCCCATCGAGTCCACGCCGGCTCTCCATGGAGCAATCCAGTCAATCCCACTCCCCCACTCAATCCCCGTCGCCCTGCAAGTTTATTTCCTTCAAGTGCCTATCCAATTTCCTTTTGAAATCATTGATTGTCTTCACTTCAACCATCCTTGTGGGCAGCGAGTTCCAGGTCGTTACCACCCACTGCGTATAAAAGTTTCTCCTCACCTTCCTCCTGCATCTCTTGCCCAAAGCCTTCAATCTGTGTCCCCTAGTCCTTGTACTATTAGTTAATGGGAACAGTTTTTCCTTGTCCAACATATCCATACCTATCATAATCTTGTACATCTCTTTAAATCTCCCCTCAATCTCCTTTCCTCTAAGGAGAACAACCCCAGCTTTTCTAACCTAACCTTGTAACTAAAATCCCCCATTCTGGTAAATCTCCTCTGCACCCTCTCAAGGACCCTACAATCCTTTCTAAAGTGTGGTGACCAGAACTGGAGGCAATACTCCAGTTGGGACCTAACCAGATCTTTATAAAGGTTCAGCATAACTTCCCTGCTTTTGTACTCAATGCCTATATTTATGAAGCCCAAGATCCCATATGCTTTGCAAACCACTCTCTCAATATGTCCTGACACCTTCAAAGATCAATGTACATGCACCCCCAGCTCCCTCTGTTCCTGCGCGCTCTTTAGAACTTTGCCATAACGTATATAATGCCTCTCCCTATTCCTTCTGGCAAAATGCATCACCTTACACTTGTCAATTTGAAATACCATCTGCCACTTCTCTGCCCATTCTGCTAGTCTATCGATGTCCTGTTGCAGGCAGTTTATGTTGTCTGCACTGTTTGCCACACCTCCAAGTTTGGTGTTAGCAGCAAATTTTGAAATTCTACTCTGTATTCCAAGATCCAAATCATTTATATATAACAAAAAAGCAGTGGTCCCAGCACTGACCCTTGGGGAACACCACTGTCTACCATCCTCCAGTCTGTAAAATAACCATTTACTATGACTCACTGTTTTCTGTCTTGAAGCCAATTTTTTATCCAATTGGAAACTGACCCTCCTATTACATGAGCCTCAGTTTTGTTAACCAGACTTTTATGTGCCACTTTATCAAATGCTTTCTTAAAATCCATATAGACAACATCCACCACATTCCCTTCATCAACCTTCTCTGTTATTTCATCAAAAATTTCAATAAGATTAGTCAAGCATGATCTGCCTTTTACAAATACGTGCTGGCTCTCCTTAATTAACTCAAACCTCCCCAAGTGTCTGTTGATTTTTTTCCTGATTATTGTTTCTAAAACTTTACCCACCACTGTGATAAACTAATTGCCCTGTAGTTGCTAGATGTGTGAAGTTCAGTTTATTGAAGATCTCAAACAGGTTTATTAACAGCTAACATGTCTATACAGTATAGAGCTAACTACTTACAGGACTTGCCTCTTGGTGTTACAGTTACAGAGCGCATCTGGCTGGTAGTTACATGACTGCGTCCTGGTACTTGGCTCATTAGCATACTAAGATCTTAAAGGTACATTACTCTTAAAGGCAATCACACAACATCCCTCTTCTTTTCAAAGATAAGTCTTGTATGCTAAAAGCAAAAACAAATAAAATTAGATAACATCAAAACTATTTACACATGGATACAGATAATGAACTTTACAAATATAGAGGCTCAGAAGTTTATATATCGTCTCGATGGTTTGACAACTCTTGCTTGGGGAATTTGTGTCTCATCTGTTGCTGTTCTTTCTGAAGTTTCTCCCTCTCTGCATTCAATTTCTGTTGCTCTGCCTTCAGCCTGCTAACATACTCTGTTGCTTTTCTCAAAATGATCGCATTTGGGGCCTTGTCATTCTTGGAACGTTCTGGCACCTCATCTCGAAGAACCAATAGACAATCTTCAACTCATTCCTCCTCTGCCTCTTCAGGGCATTGCATGTCCTTCGCCTCTCCTCATCCTCCACGCCTGAAGGCTTGGAGCACAAGGTTGAAAACTTGTTGGGGGAAATGTACTTGGTCTCATGGAAATACCTGCCCATTCTGGCTCATTGTGATGCTGGCGGTTTTCTAGAGAGCAGAAGGGAAGCAGCGGTATAGTTGTGCTGTTGCTGGGTTTCCAGACTGCACCATTTGATGCTGGCCAGAGTCTATAAATTGGTCCGATTGTTATGAAAGTGTTTCCATTTTTTGAAGACTCATAGTTAAATTGTGGAAATGGATTCATTTTGGAAGGCTGAAGATTTCATAGATGCTGGACTTTTTTTGTTGAAGGGTCACTGAAAGGACACTTGAGATGTTGTGTTTGAAAACAACCTTTGCTGGATATCACATGCCATAAGATAAATAAACAACAGAAACCTTAGTGACTTGGGGAGATGTTTACAGAGAAGTGACATGTCAAGATTTATGAGGGTTAGGAGTTGGTTTGGCTTCTGAGATATTGCTTTGGTCCAGTTGGAGTGTTGAAAAGCATTTGATTTTGTAACCTGCTGAAAAAAGAAACCCCCAGCTCAACTTTCCTGCACCTAAGAAACCTTGTGAATCCACAGTGTGATAACTGAAACCCCTGATGCCACATTTCTCCTGGAAAGCTTACCAGACTGCTTCTTGACATCTCCAGAATGAACTGCTTCTGAAACTATCCCAGTGATCCGTCTCTGTATACCTGGATGCCAGACCAAAAGGGACAACTGACATCCTTCCATATCTTCACATTTTTTCTTCAAGTATTAGTAAGTATTTGGCCAAAGTATTCCCTTTTTGTCTTTTTTTTGTAAAAGATCTCTGCAGAGAGAATTGCTTTATTTTTTTCAGTGCACATGTGATTTTGTGTGAGGGGTATTTTAAAAGGGAGCTTAAATATTTCAATCTGTGTGCTTTGCTTCGTTACCAGCTAAGTCTTGTTTTATAATAAACTGATAATTTTGTTGTTTATTGAAGAAACCTGGTTGGTGTATTTTATTCTGGGATAAAGAGTAGAGTATATGATTGACCATATCAGTAACTGGGTAAACATTTATAATAAAAGCAAAATACTGCGGATGCTGGAAATCTGAAATAAAAACAAGAAATGCTGGAACCACTCAGCAGGTCTGGCAGCATCTGTGGAAAGAGAAGCAGAGTTAACATTTCGGGTCAGTGACCCTTCTTCGGAACTCCAAAATTGATGTGCCTCATTCTTGGCAGGTGGGGGCCTAGCATGATAATTAAATTACAGGGAGAGGGATTTCCCATTAACTTATTAAGACACTTGAAAACCCCACAGCACATTTATTTATTGCAGTGTTCTCAGCAAAAAAAAGTACCCTTGCAGTTAGAAGTCCCAAACTCTTTCCAGCTGCAAAGGGTTGGATCTCCTAGTGCCCGTCCCAAAGCCAATGTCCTCTTCGCTCACTTCTTCCAAGCACATTCGACTGGACATCCATTAATAGGAGAATCTCTAGTGACCCCATGGTCTTTTCTCCTCCACAAATCTTGCGCCTTTGAATTGGGTTCAGATCTTAGCATCATTTTGCTGTCACAGTGATCTGAGATCAGCTGTTTCCCCAGAAAACAGCCCCCTGGCCTCTCTTTCTCTCTTTAGGCTACGCAGCTGACTGCTGGTCTTCATTTTTCCTTTCAGTCCCCAGACCTAGGAAAGCCTCTCAAATTTATCCAGATCAAATGTCAATAGTCGTTTGCAATTGTCAGTTTTCAGAGACCATGAGCTGAATCTTCTGTGCCCGCCGCCAGAGAACGGCAGCCCACATGTCGCAGAGCCACTGCAATCTTCCGTGTAGTGGTTCATTAAATAGTGGGGCGGGCTGCCCACCCCAATCACACGGAGAGGGCTAGCTGTCCTTCCCCGGCAATGGCATCAGCTGTCTGTGCGCAGGTGTGACACCATTTTTAAAGGGCTTTGAACCCTACTTGTAAATTTAAATATTTAAAGCTCAGGAAAATAAAGACATTTCTTCTGCCGCTCTCCCACCACCCCCCACCCAATAATAAATAAATTAATTATTTGCCCTTTCCCCCTCGAAAACACTTAACCTTGACCTTCTGAACTTCTTCCACCCAAACAGCATAGATTTTAATCTCAAACCCTTCCCACCATCCCCTACATCAATGATGTTACTTTGACGCTGTTCCCCCACCCCCATCCCACTCTGATAAATTTACCTCTTCTGCCCTCTCCACCAATGTGGTGCCTCGTTTCCCCGGATGGGGATTCAAAGGCGTGGGAGTGCTGGCCACCGGGCCAAAGATCACAGTAGGACATCAGGCGGCTGCGTAAGTATCATTAATTAATTCATTTAAATATTCAAATGGGGGTCCCATCGCCAAGCGGCTGGGGAGGGTGGGAGCCACCACGAGGCCTCGCCACCGCCAGTAATATTGGGCCAGGCTCTCCCGGCATCGGGGTGCATGGCAGCCCGCTCCTGGAGGCATCTTCAGGACCCATAAGGGTGGTGGAAGCGGAAAGTTGGCATGGACTCGATGGGCCGAATGGCATCCTTCTGTGCCGTAAATGAGTTGATGACTCGATAAACCCCGCCAAGAACCCCAAGGCCTGGGAGAGAACAAAATCCAGCCCCATAAGTCTGATCATAGCAAAACCACCTGATCCTTCATTTGTTTCCAGTTGTTAAAAATTGCAACTTAAATCTGCATTTTAGAGCCCCTGGCTCCCTGTTTGCAATGAGAGTTGGGGAGAGCAAAACCCTTTGTCCTTTAGTTGTTGCAACCTTGCACCCTGCTTTCCAAAGGGTCTTTGATCTGGGTTCCTTGTTCTCATGGTGTCTCTGTCTCTGGACAGATTTTGTGTGAAGTCACATGGGTTCTCCAAATGTCCATTTTAAACTGCATTAAAGATCACAGGTTTTAAAACATAACCATATTACAAAGTCCAGCATTCATAACACTTGGGTACTGCTATCTTCCCCTTGCAGACTCCCGCTGTGCTTCTCTGGCTTCCTCTTATCCAGAAGGATGCAATGCTGAAGCACCTCCTAGCTAGTCTGTCCAATGTCAGAGTAGCCTGATCTCGTGTCAACTCTCTCAGCTGCCATTTGCTCTTTCCCCAGGGCTTCCTGTGCCAACCTCTGCTGGCCAAGTGATGCCAACAGTGTCACATCCGTCTCAGTAGCCCCACCACTCACTGCTCGAAAATGTAAGCCTCTCAGTACCAGCAGTGGCAACTGTGGGCTGCATTTTACCAGCCCCTCGTGCCCTGGGTCATGGTGGGGAGGCCTGTAAAATGCTAGCAGGAGGGGCCCGCCACAAGCCATGGCGCCTGATATTAGCGGCAGCGGCAAGGCCTTGGTGCCACCCCACCAAAATATCAAAATGAGGATGATTAAATGCAGATGAACTTACCTGCCGATGGCGGCCGGCCCAAGCCAATTTTACAGCCAACCAGCCACAAATCACACGCCTTCGAGGCGAGACACTGGTGGGGAGGAATTAAATTATCAGGGCGGAGGGGGGTGGGGGGGGGGAGGAGCAGGGAAAACTATTCCTATTGGTTGTGGGGATGGTGGGAAGGGTTAAAGGTACTGAGGTTCGGGGGGATTTCTGGAATTTCAAAAAGTGTATTTTTGGCGGGATAGGTCAATTTATATGTTGAGGACTCAGTGGGGGGGGGGGGGGGGTGGTGGGAGAGGAGATTCAATGTTAAATTAAACATTTATTAATTTTGTAAATCCTACCGACATCTTCAAATATTTAAATCTCTCCTGAAGGGCTTGAAGTCCTTTAAAAGTGCGCGGTGGCGCCGGCTGCCATTGCCAGGGATGCGGCGGCCGCCCCCTCTATGTCATCGGGGGCGGTCACTCCGTCCCCTCCATTTAAATGAGCCCCCACGCATAATATCGCGGGGCTGTGCGGCGGCACTTCCATGTCAGAAGGCTGCCAACTTCACAGTTCTGTGATAAAGTTCAGCCCTGTATGTCACTGGTTGAGAAGCTGAGCATTACCATTAAAAAGCATTAAAAAAGGTTTTCCATAAGTTTCTACCAATACTGGTGGAACAGACAAAAACCTTTTTCAATCGATAGATTACCAAACTGTAAATGGGCACACATTTGTCTTTGATAATCTTTTCCTTTTTACATACCTATAGAAGCTTTTACAGTCCATTTTTATGTTTATTGCTAGTTTACTTTCATATTCTATTTCCTCTTTATTTATCAGTTTCTTAGTCCTCCTTTGCTGAATTCTAAAAATGCTCCCAATCCTCAGGCTTACTACTTCTTTGGCAACTTAATTAGCCTCTTCCTTTGATCTAATACAATCTTTAACTTCTCTTGTTAGCCATGGTTGGATCACGTTTCCTGCTGGGTTTTTGTGCCTCAAAGGAATGTAAATTTGTTGTAAACTATGTATTAATTCTTTAAATGCTAGCCATCATACCTCCTAATGTAGTTTCCCAATCCACCACAGTCAACTTGCTCATACCTCCGTAGTTTCCTTTGTTTAGATTTAAGACCCTAGTTTCAGATTGAACTACATCACTTTCAAACTTAAAAGTAAAATTCTATCATATTATGGTTACTTTTCCCTAAAGGCTCCTTTACAATGAGATTATTAATTAGCCCTTTCTTGTTGCACAATACCAGATCTAAAATAGTCTGTTCTCTAGTTGGTTCCTCAACATAATGTTCTAGAAAACCATCTTGTATACATTCCAGGAATTGATCCTCCACAGCACTAGTATTATTTAGGTTTCCCAGGCTATATGTACAGCGAAGTCCCCATGATTACTCTACTACCCTTGTTACATGCACCCCTAATTTCCTGATTTATACCATGCCCTACATTACCACCATGTTTGGTGGCCTATAAACAACTCCTACCAAGGTTTGCTGCCCCTTGCTGTTTCTTAGCTCTACCCAAACTGATTCTATATCTTGATCTTTCGATCTAAGATCCTCATTCACTCATGTACTGATCTCATCCTTCCTTTTTGCCTATCCTTCCTAAATGTTGAATACCCTTCAACATTCAGTTCCCAGCCTTGGTAACCCTGCAGCCATGTCTCCATAATGGCAATTAGATCATACCTGTATCCTTCTACTTGTGCTGTCAATTCATCTACCTTATAGTGAATGCTGTGTGCATTCAGAAAACGTGCCTTTAATTCTGTCTTATTATTTTCACAATCCCTAGCCTTATCTGCTGGCACACTCTTACGTTTGTACGCTCTGTCCCTTCCTGCCACATTCTGATTATCATTACCCTGATTGCTACATTGCTCTCTTGCCTTCTCCTCTCCCTTTAAATTATCACATCGTCTTTCACTTGATCCTTCGCTCCCACTATTTAGTTTAAATCCCTCTCTAATGTCCTAGTTATATGACTCGCCGGAACACTGATCCCAGCATGATTCAAGTAAAGACCGTCCCAGCAGTACATCCCCCACTTTCCCCAGTACTGGTGCCAGTGCCTCATAAATTGAAACCCATTTCTCCCACACCAATCTTTGAGCCCTGCATTTAACTCTCTAATCTTATTTACCATATGCCAATTTGCTTGTGACTCAGGTAATAATTGAGATTATTAACTTTGAGGTTCTGCTTTTTTAATTTAGGCCCTAAATGCACATACTCCCTATGCAGAACTTCTTTCGCAATCCTATCTATGTTGTTGGTATCCATGTGGACCATGACAACTGGATCTTCCCCCTCCCACTACAAGCTCCTTTCCAGCCCTGAGCAGATGTCCCGAACTCTGGCACTGGGCAGGCAACACAGCCTTCTGGACTCTCGCTGTTAGCTGCAGAGAACTGTGTCTATCCCCCTGACTATACTATCTCCTACTACTACTTATATTCCTATTTACTCCGCACGCTTGAATGGCTTCCTGTACCACGGTGCCATGGTCACTTTGCTCCTCCACCCTGTAGCCCTCACTCTCATCCATACAAGCGGAACGAACCTCAAACCTGTTGGACAATTGCAAAGACTGAGGCTCCTCCACTTCAGCCTTCTCAGTCTCCTTACCTGCCTCACTCGCAGTCACACCCTTCTGTCCCTGACCACTGACCAAATCAGAAGACCCTATCCTAAGGGGTGTGACTGCCTTCTGGAACAAAGTGTCCAGGAAACTTTCCCCTTCCCTGATGCGTTACAGTGTCTGTATCTCAGCCTCCAGCTCATTGACTCTGAGCCAAAGCTCCTCGAGTCACAGACACTTCCTGCAGACATGGATCACACTGGCGTCCATCAGCTCTCACATATTGCAGCCGCATCAGATCACCTGCCCTGCCATCTTTATTATGTGTTAATTTATTTTTCTTAATTCATTTATAATTAATAAACCCTACCACTACTAAGCCTTACTACTACTAATAAGCTTTACTACTGCTAGTAAAGCCTACTACTACTAATAAAACCTTACTAATAAATTACCTGAAACTCAGAAGATTCTTATTCTTATTATTTCAAATAATGTTACACTAATCCCAAATAAAATTCCTTAGTTTAGATAAGAGTAAAAGAGAAAATGTTCACCAACCAATCATTTACATTCTTTGCTGTAACGTCACATGTCAATTTTCCTTGGTATGCTCTAAACCCACAGACTCACCACCCTAGCTCATCAAACCCTCGCTGCTGTCTCTACATTACCCTCTATTTCTAGGAAGCAACTTGCATCTTCTACAACTACTGGAGGCTGAAAAAGGAGCACCTCTTTCCCCCTCTGCACTAAATTCCCACCTTCACACTCTGACTACGTCTCACTCAGGCAAAGTCTCCTCTCCGTGCACCCCTTACTCTGTGCGGTTTGAAAATCTGACTGCTTTTATCGAGCCTGTGATGAGTCACTAACTTGCTTAGCTACATTAATTAAAAGGCAAGCTAATCAGGCGATGCAGCTCGAGACCCCATCTTAGCCATCTCGGAGACTTTTAGCACCTAAACCAGCAGCGCCACAGTGAGGGAAATAGCCCTCAACAAACTCTACCGATCATGGATATTGATTTGTGTTTGTCACACAAAAAAGAATCTCAGAATGTGATTGCCAAAAATTAAGTACAACTAAACAAAAGCTTGCATTTATATAGCGCCTCTCACGACCACCAGATGTCTAAAAGTGTTTTACAGTCAAAGAAGGACTTTTTGAAGTGCAGTCACTGTTTTAATGCAGAAAACACAGCAGACAGTACAATTCAGCACAGCAAACTCCCACAAGCAGCAATGTGATAATGAAATATCTGTTTTTGTGATACTGATTGAGGGATAAATATTGTCCAGGAAACCAGGGATAACTCTCCTGATCTTCTTCAAAGAAGTTTCTTACTTCTTCGAAATAGTGCCACGGGAACTTTTACATCCACCCGAGCAAGCAGTTGGGGGCTCGGTTTAATGTCTCGTTCGAAGACAGCACTTCCAATAGTGCAGCACTACATCAGTACTGCACTGTAGTGCAGCCTTGATTTAAGCCTGAGAGTGGGACTTGAACCTTATGACCAAGAGGCAAGAATGCTACCAACTGAGCCACAGCTGACACTACAACTTTAACATGTCATAAAAGTAGAATTTGACTTCTTGCTTAAAATAATTATTGTCACACTGGAATTTTATGGAATAAAAACAAGAAATGCTGGAAATACTCAGCAGGTCTGACAGTATCTGTGGAGAGTGAAGCAGAGTTAACGTTTCAGGTCAGTGACCCTTCATCAGAACTGGCAAATGTTAGAAATGTAATAAGTTTTAAGTAAATAAAGCGGGGGTGGGGCAAGAGATAACAAAGGGCAAGGTGTCGATAGGACAGAGAGTCACAGAGAATAACTGAACAGAAGGTCATGGAGCAAACTCAAACGGTGCGTTAATGGTGTGTTGAAAGACAAAGTGTTAGTGCACAGAGGGTGTTAATTGACAGAAAAATGAACAGCCCTGGCCAAAAGCACAAACATGAAATAAAACAGTGGGTAGGCACATGGTAAAAAAATGAATGATGAAACAAACTAAAATAAAATAAACAAATAAAAATAATTTTAAAAAACTAAAAATAAAAAGGGGGGCTCGTCATACTCTGAAATTATTGAACTCAATGTTCAGTCCGGCAGGCTGTAGCATACCTAATCGGTAAATGAGATGCTGTTCCTCCAGCTTGCATTGATGTCCACTGGAACATTGCAGCAAGCCCCGGACAGAGATGTGGGCATGAGAACGGTGAGGGGGTAGTTGAAATGGCCAGCAACCGGAAGCTCAGAGTCTTGCTTCTGGATGGAGCGGAGGTGTTCTGCAAAGTGGTCACCCAATCTGCGTTTGGTTTCCCCAATGTAGAGGAGACCACACTGTGAGCAGCAAATACTTAATTGAAAGAAGTACAAGTAAATCGCTGCTTCACCCGAAAACAGTGTTTGGGGCCTTGGATAGCTGAGAGGCTCTGGAGCCAGTGGAGGACACTGCAAGACACAGGAGAAGTTTCCTACTCCGGCCGCCAGGGGTCATGGCAGCCGAAGGTCTCCCTGTAATCCATTCCCCAAAGCGTCGCGGTAGCGGGACGGTCTGTTCTACTCCGGCCGCCAGGGGCCATGGCAGCCGGAGGCCCAGGCTCATGAGGAATCGGTCAGCAGATGGAGGCACAGCGGCTGCGTTGGGTTGTGTTCGTGTCATCAGTGTGCGACTGGCTGGGAAGAGGGTAAGTGGAAATGGGTTGATGCCAGTGAGAGTGAGCCAGGGTCTGAATTTCAGTGAGGCTGCTGAAATGTAGATTAACGGGAGTGAATTCAAGAGAGTGACTGTAAGGAGCGCCCTCCCTGAGAGAATGAAGATAATCGGAAACTCACTGAAAATACCGGGGATTTGATAAGTGCTGATCAACATGTAGCTCAAAGTGGCTTTGTTACAGGAAGCAAACTTTCTGTCTTATTAGCAACTCTGTTTATTCTTAAGTCTATGCTCCATAAGGATAAGAAGAGTGAGGATCCCAATCTTAAGTCTAAAACTCTTTCGTCCCTGTAAATGGTGTGCAGTAATTATTGCAACTTGTCATCAAAGCTGTTCAGGATTTCTGGATTTTGTGTTGCCTCTCATAGATTTCTATATAATCTGTCTGATTGGCATTTGTTTTGTACATTAATGGTACAATACAATTTACTCTTATGTAGATCCTCTAGAAAACATCCAAGGTACTTCACAAAAGCATAATCAAAATAATATTGTTGGATGTTGCCAACTTTAAACCAGTTACTGTTTTTGTAATTACTAGAAGTATGTTCTGGCTAGTAATATTTAGGGTAGCAATCTTAAATGCTGAGTAATATTTGAGTTATCCTAGTAACAACAACTTTTGTGTTTGTTTTCTGCAGTTAGAATTTCAGCGATGGAGTAATTGCTTGTTGCACACCATGGAGTCTTGTGAGAGGGAAGCTATTTCCGAGATCCTCAGGTTGAATGTGGGTGGTTGTTTGTATACAGCCAGACGAAATTCTCTCTGTCGTTTTAAAGATTCAATGCTTAGTGCTATGTTTAGTGGACGATTTCCTTTGAAACTAGATGAATCAGGTAATGAAAAGAATGAAGTTGTCAATCATACCAATTCATGTGGTACACTTACTAATTTCCAGTAGCTGCCTTTCCTTGTTTTCATTTCTTTGGGTAAAATTAAAGAAGTGTTGATGTCGATAAACCTCTGATTCAGTATATGAAAATAGCCATGGGTAATACTATGCCAGCGACACCCACATCCCATGAAAGAATAAAAAAAGGAATTAAGTGAATATGCCAGAATATTGCCCTGTTTTCACTACCAAGTACATGTAAGGGCGACTTGATTATGCAAAAACATGTTTACTTTGTTGCTTTTATGCAGGAACAGTGATTACACTTCAGAAAGTACTTCATTGGCTGTAAACTGCTTTGAGATATCTGGTGGTCGTGATAAGTGCTTTATAAATGCAAGTCTTTCTTTTCATCAGACTCCTCATAACCCCAATAACAAGGAATTTCTGGAATAGGATCCTGCTTGAAGCACAAATAGTCTCAGTGTTCCAGAGTGGGGTTGTTTGTATACAGTGGTTGCTTTAGAAACTACTGATGTTGGTGATGAGTAAGCTTCATATGCTTGGACATCTGGAGCAGTAAGTCATAAGTTGCCTTGCGATGATCTTTCCACCCTGCTTGAAGGCTGGTGTCTGTTGTATAGCTGCTGTGAAAGCTCTGGACTGGCTTGGTATGAAAACAAGTGCTCGTTATATTTAAGGTTCAGTACTTTTGCAATATCGACATCCAGCATGTTACTGCTGCTAAGAGCTCCACACCTCCAGATGGTGGAAGAGGTGTTCTGTGGAGTATGTCATGTGTCCAAACTGTGGTATGGACCTGCTTGATGATGGAAGTTTGGAGCCCAGCTAGCTCAATGCGACAGACTTGTTAATCCAGAACCATACAGGTCTGCAGTACCTCTGGCTGCTCTTGATGATTGACTATTCTGATTCATTCACTAATGGAACTTGCCACCTGAACATGGACTCTTCCTACTCAATTCCAGTTAATGTTGCAGGCCAGTATCCTAATGATTAGAGTGATTATGGCTGGAAAAGTCATAGACAACCTATCTGGTGGATTGTGCAATTTTAGCTGGTCAAATTCCAGCAGTACCCTTCTGGTCCTGCTGACCGAGTCTCTCTGGATTTGAATAAGCTGGTATCGTCCTGTGGGGGAGGTGAGAGGGTGTGCATTCCATATGGGGTCAAAGGAAACTGCAGTTGTCGATTTCACAGCTGCTCTGTTTGTTAGGAGATTTGGAAAGATGGGTTTCTGTGCGTATCAGACTGCTTGCTGACTAGAAAAACAATTACGACAGTGAGATGTTAGAACCAAAAAAAAGATTTAAGGTTTGACATTTGTAGTTAAGAGTTACTGAAAATTGTTAGCTCATGATTGCAAGATATGCAAATAGGCTTAAACTATTTTATTAAAGGTATATAAGTAGAATTAAAAGAGTTTGCATTTTATTTTCATATTGTGAATACTGTAATGGTCAGTATTGATTTCGATGTCTGCATCTGCTTTTGATTATTGTGAATTTCGCAACTGTTCAATCATGTAACTGAAGGTTTACAGTAAAACAATCATAAAAAGGGTAGTATTTGTGGATTTTAGGAAGCCCAATTTTTCATTTGCATCTCCTTTATGAGGGATGGTTTGGAGGGTTTTCTAACATGGTATTTAAATGAAACTTGCCCTCATGGTGTTTTCAAGTCATCCTGTGTTCTTTAAAATAAAATAAAATTACACCTTTTTAAACTGGTGATATAAATAGAGGCTACTGAATGAGCAGCTGGATGACCATGTTTATCTTATCTGAGTTACCCATATTTCTTCCTTCCTGAGGTGAGGACTGCAGTACATTGCTTTCTTTGCGTTACTTCCGTGCGGTAATTAACAAACAGCACAGAATGTATGGTTGCTAAATTTGTTGATGACACAAAGATAGGTAGGAGAGTAAGTTGTGAAGAGGATATAAGGAGTCTGCAAAGGGATATAGATAGGTTAAGTGAGGATCCAAAGATTTGGCAGATGGAATATAATGTGGGAAAGTGTGAACTTGTCCACTTTGGCTGGAAAAATAGAAAAGTAACTTATTTAAATGGAGAGAGATTGCAGAACTCTGAGATGCAGCGGGATCTGGGTGTCCTAATACACGAAACACAAAAAAAGTTAGTATGCAGGTACAGTAAGTGATTAAGAAGGCAAATGCAATGTTGTCATTTATTGCAAGGGGAATGGAATATAAAAGAGATGTTTTGCTATGGTTGTACAGGACATTGTTGGAACCACATCTGGAGTATCGTGTACAGTTTTGGTCTCCTTAAGAAAGGATATAATTGCATTGGAAGCAGTTCAGAGAAGGTTCACTCGACTAATTTCTGGGATGAGAGGGTTATCATATGAGGAAAGGTTGTACAGGTTGGGTTTGTATTCATTGAAGCTTAGAAGGATGAGAGGTGATCTTATTGAAACGTATAAGATCCTGAGGGGACTTGACAGGGTGGGTGTTGAAAGGATGTTTCCCCTTGGGGGAGAGACTAAAGGTAGGGGGCACAGTTTAAAAATAAGGGGTCTCCCATTTAAGACAGAGATGAGGAGAATTTTTTTTCTCTGAGGGTTGTGAGTCCACAGACCTCTCTTCCCCAGAAAGCGGTGGCGGCAGGGTCATTGAGTGATTTTAAGGCAGAGGAAAACAGATTCCTGACAATCAAGGGAATCAAAGGGTATCGGGGGTAGGCAGGAAAGTGGAGCTGAGTCCACAAATAGATCAGCCATCATCTTATAGAAGGGTGTAGCAGGCTCGAGGAGCCGAATAGCCTATTCCTAGTTTCTATGTATGTAGCACTTGGAATAACTACAATTTATAGAAAGCTTCATTGCACCATCTGAGTAGCTGATTCAAATGGAATCATCCAAACCGTACCAAGAAACTCAACAAAATACAAAAGCAGTCTCCATTTAAAATTAAGTGACATAGCAAAGGGAGTTAGTTACTACAACAGCTTGCATTCATATAGTGCCTTCAATGTAGTGTAACGTGACAAGGTGCTTCACAGGACCGTTACTAAGCAAATTATGACGCTGAGCCGCATAAGATGAAATTAGGACAGGTGACCAAAAGATTGGTCAAAGAAGTAGGCTTTAAGGATGAGAGAGAAGTGGAGAAATGTAGGGAGGGAATTTCAGAGTTTAGGGCCTTGGCCGCTGAAGGTTTGACCACCAGTGATAGAGTGATTAAAATCGGGGATGCTCAAGAGGCCAGAATTAAAGCAGTACATATATCTTGGAGGGCTGTGGGACTGGAGGAGATTACAGAGAAAGGGATGGCTGAGGCCATGGAGGAATTTGAAAACAAGGATGAGAATTTTAAAATCTAAGCATTACCAGGATTAGACATCCACAACACCAAGAACATATTCGCCATTATTCTTAAATAACAAATATTAGTCACTTCAGTAATGATGTTTGACTCTGTCCAATGTTGAACTTCCTAAACTTTGACTTCTATCGGAATAGGAGTTCTGACTTAAAAAAGAGGAAACCTGTTGCATATATGAGATGCAAAACTGTTTTCCTTTTCTCTTGTATCTGTTCAAGTTCCAACTTGAACAGATGCAAGAGAAAAGGAAAACCGTTTTGCATCTCATATATGCAACTGTATTCCTCTTTTTAAAGTCAGAACTCCTGTGGGAATTTGAACAGCAACACTTGCAAAGTGATGTAGTGACAATGATTACTTTCTCACGGAAACTGGAGATCTGTGTGGTATTCACATTTAATGATGATTTCATGTTGTGAGTGTAACTTGAATGTTTTTAGCTTATAGTTTTAGGACAGAATCTGCAGTCTGTGTGCAAAAGTTGATCTTGTCTTCATCTGCACATTTTGATGACTGGTTATTGTAAGGGTGTTCTTAATCGTAGCAGCAGATTTATATCTACTGGGGTAAAGATTAAAATGAATTTATATCTACTGAGGTAAAGATTAAAATGAAGATGTGGCACAATTGTGGTCGAAAAACCATTCTATCTTGAAGTACTGTAATATATTTCTTAAAAGCACCACATAAGAAGTGGCAAATTAGCTCACTTGTTATTCAGTTTTAAGGCGCATCTTAAAGGATAAAAGAGAAGCAGAGAGGTTTATGGAGAAAATTCCAGAGCTGATGGCACGGCTGCCAATGATAGAGTGATTAAAATCAGGAATGTGCAAGAGGCCAGAATTGAAAGAATGCAGATATCTCGGGATTGTAGGACTGGAGGAGGATACAGTGATATGGAGGGTCGAGGCCGTGGAGGGATTTGTAAACCAGGATGAGAATTTTAAAAGCGCGGCATAGCTTAACTGGGATTCAGTGTAGGTCAACAAGCACAGACATGGTGCAAGTTAGGATAGGGGCAGCAGAGTTCTGGATGAGCATAAGTTTATGGAAGATGGGAGGCTGGCCAGGAGTGCATTGGAATAGTCAAGGTTAGAGGTAACAAAGGCATGCTTGGGGGTTTCAGCAGCAGCTGAGCTGAATTAGGTGATGTTGGAGGTAGAGGTAGGTGCTCTTGGTGATGGAGAGGATGTGTAGTAAAAGTTCATCTCGGGGTCAAATACAACAAAAGTTGCGAACAGACTGGTTCACCGTCAGACAGTTGCCAAAAGAGAGGGATGGAGTCAGTGCCTAGGGAGCGGAGTTTGTAGCAGGGACCAAAGACAGTGCCTCGATCTTCCCAATATTTAGATGGACAAAATTTCTGCTCATCCAATACTGAAAGTGGAACAAGCAGTCTGTCAATTTAAAGACAGTGGAAGAGTGGCGAGGTAGAGCTGGGTCTCTTCAGCGTACATACGGAACCTTTTTCCAGTGATGTCTCCGAGGGGCAGCATGTAGGTGAGAAATAGGGTCCAAGGCTATATCCTTGAGGGACGCCAAAGTTAATGTTGCGAGAGCGGGAAGAGAAGCCATTGGTAGATGATTCTGTGACTACGACTGGGTGGAGAAGTATAAAAGCATTTAAGGTGTGCAATAATGTTTAAAACATTGTCAGATTAATGGATGTTTTTGAAGCAGCTGTCTCATAGATTGCAAAAGAAGTTGAATTGAACTATATGAAGTTCTATATTTGTGGGATACTCAAAATGCTGCTTTTACCAAGGAAGTCTATCATTTTGTAGCACTGAGTATTTTTTCCCTTATCACTGTAAAATGTTAGCAAATAATGTCATTTAAGCTATGTAATTTCCTGCTTAGAAAAATCATAACTGGAGTGCCATTCTGCTTATATTTGCTTGCCATTTTTTTTCAAATGTATTTTTTCCCCTCCTTTCAGTCTGAGCTGCTGACTTCTCTTTGAGACTGTAATGCTGCAGACTAAATGGTCGGCAGGAGTCATTGCTCTTTTTAAAAATTCATTTACAGGATGTGCCACTGGTAAGGCCAGCATTTCCTGCCTATCCCTATTTCCCCTTGAGAAGGTGGTGGTGAGCCCCCTCCTTGAATACAGCTAAGTGGCTTACTAGGCCATTTTAGAGGGCAGTTAAGTACATAAGAACAGAAGAAATAGGAGCAGGAATAGGCCATTCAGCCCCTCAAGCCTGCCCCGCCATTCAATAAGATCGTGGCTGATCTGTTGCAGTCCTCAACTTCTCTTTCAGGCCTGTTCTGCCTAACCCTCGACTCCCTGAGATTTCAAAAATCTATATACCTCCTCCTTAAATACATTTAGTGACCTAGCCTCCACAACTCTCTGAGGCAGAGAATTCCAGAGATTCACCACCCTCTGAGAGAAGAAATTCCTTCGCATCTCAGTTTTAAATGTGTGCCCCCTTATTTTGTAATTATATCCCCTAGTTTGAGATTTCCCCACTAGTAGAAACATTTTCTCAACATCTACCCTGTCGAGCCCCCTTTAAATCTTATATGTTTCGATAAGATCACCTTTCATTCTTCTAAACTCCTGTGAATAAAGGCCTAACCTGTTTAGCCGTTCTTGATAAGACAGCTCCTTCATCCCAGGAATCAGCCTAGTGAAGTTTTTCTGAACTGCCTCCAATGCTAGTATATTCTTCTTTAAATAAGGAGACCAAAACTGTACGCAGTACTCCAGGTGTGGCCGCACCAACACCCTGTACAGTTGTAACAGGACTTCCCTATTTTTAAACTCTAACCCCCTAGCAATAAAGGCCAAAATTCCATTTGCCTTCCTAATTACTTGCTGCACCTGCATGCTAATCTTTTGTGTTTCATGTACAAGAACACCCAGATCCCTCTGTACTGCAGTATTTTGTAGTCTTTCTCCATCTAAATCAGGGCAGCACAGTGGCGCAGTGGTTAGCACCGCAGCCTCACAGCTCCAGGGACCCGGGTTCGATTCCGGGTACTGCCTGTGTGGAGTTTGCAAGTTCTCCCTGTGTCTGCGTGGGTTTTCTCCGGGTGCTCCGGTTTCCTCCCACAAGCCAAAAGACTTGCAGGTCGATAGGTAAATTGGCCATTATAAATTGTCACTAGTATAAGTAGGTGGTAGGGAAATATAGGGACAGGTGGGGATGTTTGGTAGAAATATGGGATTAGTGTAGGATTAGTATAAATGGGTGGTTGATGTTCGGCACAGACTCGGTGGGCCGAAGGGCCTGTTTCAGTGCTGTATCTCTCATCATAATCAAATAATCAGCCTTTTTATTCTTCCTACCAAAGTGGATTACCTCACACTTTCCCACATTGAACACCATCTGCCAAAGTTTTGCCCACTGACTTAGCCTATCTCTACTCCTTTGCAGATTCTTTGTGTCCTCATCACAACATGCCTTCCAACCTATTTTTGTATCGTCAGCAAATTTAGATACATTACACTCTGGCCCTTCCTCTAAGTCATTAATGTAGATAGTAAATAGCTGAGGCCCTAGGACTGATCCTTGTGGCACCCCACTAGTTACGACTTTCCAACCTGAAAAAGACCCATTTATCCCGACTCTTTGCCTTCTGTGTGTTAGCCAATCCTCAATCCATGCCAACACATTACCCCCGATACCCTGAGCTCCTATTTTGTGCAATAACCTTTTATATGGCACCTTATCAAACGCCTTCTGAAAATCCAAATGCACAACATCTACTGGTTCACCTTTATCCACTCTGCTTGTTATATCCTCAAAGAACTCTAACAAATTTGTCAAACATGATTTCCCTTTCATAAAACCATGTTGACTCTGTTTGATTGCATTATGTTTTTCTAAATGACCTATTTCTTCCTTAATAATTGACTCAAGCATTTTCCCAATGACTGATAAGCTAACTGGTCTGTAGTTTCCTGCTTTCTCTCTCTTTCCTTTCTTGAATAGGGAGGTCACATTAGCGGTTTTCCAATCTGCTGGTACCCTACCGGAATCCAGTGAGTTTTGATATATTATGACCAATGCCTCCACTATCTCTGCAGTCACTTCTTTTCTTGTCTGCCTTTAGTCCCATCAGTTTATCCATCACCTTTTCCCTCGTGATAGAGATTGTTACAAGTTCCTCCCTCCCATTTACACCTTGTTCATCTATTGTTGGGATGTTTATAGTGTCCTCCACCGTGAAGACCGATGCAAAATATTGGTTTAAATTATCTGCCATTTCCCTGTTCCCTGTTATTAATCCCCCATTACTGTGGATCTGAAGTCACATAGAGGCCAGGTTGAGTCACGATGGCAGATTTCTTTCCCTAAAGGACGTTAGTGAACCAAATGGGTTTTTACAACGATTCAGTAGCTTCATGGTCACCATTACTGATAAGTAGCTTTTATCCGGATTTATTTAATTGAATTTAAATTCCCCTGCTACCATAGTGGGATTTGAACTCAAGTCTCATTAGTCCAGTAACATAACCATTATGCTACCATACCCTGTTACCTCTTCTTGCTTAAGAGGCAAGAGCTGGATAATGCCAGATTTCCCTTAACTGAGATGGATTACCTTTCTTGTGGTATAGTATAACTGTGCAACAGCCACTGAAGTATGACACAATTTACCTGACTGAGTCATGGGGTGAATTATTGACAGTTGAGGAGTAACTTAATTGAGGTGTACTGAATTATGCAGGGCCTAGATAGAGTATACAGGAAGGACCTGTTTCCACTAGCGGAGAGGTCAGTTACCAGGGGCACAGATTTAAGGTGATTGGTAGAAGGATTAGAGGGGACATGAGGAAAAAGTTTTTCACCCAAAGGGTTGTGGGTGTCTGGAATTCACTGCCAGGAACGGTGGTGGAGGCGGAATCCCTCAACTCTTTTAAAAGGTACCTGGATATGCATCTGAAGTGCTGTAACCTGCAAGGCTGTGTATCAGGTGCTGGAAGGTGGGATTAGATTGGGCGGCAGTTTTTTCGGCTGGTGCAGACATGATGGGCTGAATGGCCTCCTGCTGTGCCGTAATCTTTTTATGGTTCCATGGTGAACTTGAGGCTTACTCATTGAAAAGTAAACTACTTGAGCTATCATCTGATCTCTGAATTTGAAATGCGTAATGCTGAAGTTTAGAATCTAATATCTAATCTTTTAATATAGGGGCTTGCCTTATTGAACGGGATGGCAAACTCTTCAAGTATCTCTTGGATTATCTGCATGGAGAGCTCTGCATCCCTGAAGAAGCGAGGACTCGTGTAGCATTACAAGAAGAGGCAGATTACTTTGGCATTCCCTATCCCTACAGTTTGACTGACTATTTGTCGAGTGAGATGGAGAGACATTGCTCAAGATCTAATATTGAAATCAAAAAGGTTTGTAATGTTCATCTCAAATGTTTTGGAGCTCAACAATTTTAATTCGGACATTTCTAACCTGTTTTTTAATTCTACTTGAAATTTTTTTCCAAAAAGTGAAGCCTAGTGAAAATGGGGAAATATACGAGAGGAGTGGGCTAAGCACTGTTTTGACAATTGATCGTTAAAGCTTTGTTTATGATCATTTTGATTGATGATGAAAAAGTCTCGCTAAACCATCTGTGATTGTTATTTTCATTCTTGGAATACAGTGATTTGAAAAAAGTAAAATTTTAATCAGCTTGATATTTAGCAAGTTAAACTATGTCAGATCAAGCAGTATCTTCCCCTGGCCTGAAACATCCTTAGATTTTGGACCTTTCTTAGCAGCACTGCAAGTTCATTGAATGCCAGCTTTGGCTCAGTGGTAACACCCTCGCCTAAAGGACATGGGTTCAAGTCCCACTCCAAAGACTTCAGTCATAATATATGTTGATAGTTCAGGGCTGCACTGCGAGAGGTGCTATCTTTTGAATGAGACATTAAACTGAAGCCCCGTCCCCTCAGACAGACATAAATAAAAACCCATGGTACTATTTGAAGAGGAGCAGGGGAGTTCATCCCAATGTCCTGGCCGTTATTTATCCCTGGTCATTATCTCACTGTTGTATGTGAGATCTTGCTGTTTGCGTAATTGGCCAGCATGTTTCCTACAGGACAGTGATTGTACTTCTAAAATTACTTTATTGGCTGTAATGCACTTTGGGATAATTTGAGGTTGTGAAAGGCAGTATGTAAGTAAAGGTTCTTTCTTTCTTCCAGTGTAACTGAGTCCTGCAGAGCAGGAGAATCCAGGTTTCATTTTTGAGCTTCTGCTGAATTGGCTGATCTCATCTAGCACTGGAATAAGGCATTAGTTTAGGAAGAGGAAAACTGGCCAGAGTTCAGCTTGAATCTTGTTATCCAGATACCTTGAAGGTGCATGTGGCATTTGATTTGGGCAAGGTTGACTGGCCTTGGCTTTGATGCTTCCATGTTGTCATGGAGGATTGTGGCACTTTGACTATTAAGGCTCATAGTTTGTGTGTCATCAGAGGATATCTGGCACTCCTGAAAATGTAACTTAGGAGGAAAACAGTGCCTCGGAGAAGGTAGAAACGTGGTGAGTATTTCTTTTCTACCTTCTCCAGAAAGTAGTTTTTTTCCCTCATGACTTGTGTTTCCCAGACTGGAATTTGAATTTGTTGTTTACAAGAACTATGAACTATTCATGTTGCATCCTTAACTACGTTGAACTCACAACTTATTGCTGCACATAATATCAGTAATCACTCTGGGTGTAATCCTGTCCTACTGCTCAGTCTTCTGTTCATTTCAGAATGGCTTTTTATAATAAAATCACTTAACAGCATGCGGTTACTGCCATATGATGTGCATTGGATTTACTTTCACAATTATTCCAACATACATTATTAGGAACTAGATTGTTTGTGTGAGTAATTCATGGAGGGATGTTTTTAAGATTAATTAACTTTAGTATGTTTTATCCTAAAATTGAGGCAACCCATTGAGGAACAGGGGAGTTCATTAATGACTGCTTCTAGGCTTAACCAGTAACATTATTAAAGGCTACAAGTGGTGTCATTTCCTAAGATCCCTGTTCGCTTCCTCGCACTTCAATTCCAAAAAACATCAATAAAATCACTCTCGTGGAGACAAACTATTATAACTTTGTTCCTCCTGCATTTATTTATCATAAAGAATGCTACTTTTTGTTGGGTGCTTTTTTAATCAGGACAATGGGATACTGGGGTAGAGCTTCTGCTTGGTTATGATAGTTTTACTTTCAGATTCCAGTGAAAGTGGCTGAACCAGTGCAAAAGATTGGGCATTTTATACGTTAAGTGGGTTATGCCCAAAATCACTTGCATTTATGTTATCTTCTGTTCTGGTTGAAGATTAAATTCACCCTAAAAAGCCCGGCCCATTCTTAAATACATCACGGAATACTCTTCAGCGGAAAGAGAAAAAATAAGGAATGATTATGTTCTATTACTGTCCTCGATAGCACTGGTTCATGGAAGGTTTTATGTTTGTCTTTATGCAAATGAATTTTAGCAGAAACTTCGGACTCACCAGCACAATTTCAAGTGCATTTTGGATGCAATTTCCTGATTTTACCCAAAAAGGAAACTCTATCCAACCATCTACAAAACTCACAACCCCAATCCATATGACCCTTGTGTTATTAAAAGGCATAATTCAAGCAAAATAAATAGAAATGTTATGTCTCTTCATCCCATATTTTGTAGTGGTATCGTTGGATTGAGGTTTATAATCCTTCTGATACGCTGCTCTCAGAAGCCGCAGTCAACTGAAATTTTACATATGCGTTAGCTTGACACTATAGTGAAATTTCATATGGGACTAAGAAAATTGCCGACGGTAGCTTAATTTAAGAACTGTTACACACGTATCTCCTGATAACTGTTTATGTGAAGATAGTATATGTAAAGCATTTACATCAATCATTTCAAATAATCAATTGTTTTTTTGTTACTGTTCCACTTATTAAATATAGGCATTGACAGACATATGTGACTCCTATGGTTTAATCTGCACAAAGCCCATGGTGTGGATCTTGCACTATCTCAATACTTGTGGTGCCAGTTGTGAGAGCAAGATCCTAGGTGTATTTGCATCAAAGACCGAGGGGATTGGAGCCATTGAAAAACAGCTGGGAGGCAGGATGAAAAGTAGAAGTATCTATAAGAGGTAAAAGTGGGTGATCTGGCAATCATTTACTATATCTAAGATGTAAAATCTGCCAATTTGCAGTGTATGTCATGTTTGATCTGTAATATTGTGTTTATTTTACATGAAGAACATTGGGGTTGGTAAATTATCAGATTAATCAAAAGGCAGCAGATGAATTCTGTCTCTTTGATTCCTTGTCAAAGAACTGTTGGGGATTTACTGCCACTGTGTGTCTAGGAACTACAAAATACCTAAATTTGGCTCGCTAAACCTTAAATCAATTGATTCAGATTACATCAAGCCTTAGTCACCCTGTTAAAAATTCTTCTCGTATTAGCAAACATGTACCTTAATAGGTTAAGCTAACTTGTCAAAATATTTCTTGTTTTATTTGAAGACCTCACAATTGTATGGGACAGGCTTGATGGACCAGTAGGTCTTGTCAAGTCTGTCATTTTTTGTATGTTCATTGATAAAGATTTACACTATTAACTGTTTATGGGGGGGTCAGTTAGCTCAGTTGACAAGACGGCTCGAATGTGATGCAGAATAGACACCAACAGTGTGGGTTCAATCCCCATACTGGCTGTGCTACTTCATTGAGGCCTGCCTCCTCACCTTACCCCATGCTTGAGGAATGGTGACCCTCAAGCTATACATCAACTGTCTCTCTCTAATGGGGAGAGATGCCGATAGTCCTTTGGGACTATGGCTAGAGTACACTATTAACCGTCTATAAGTTGCTGAGTGAATTAATCCCTTTTCCTTAATTCATCAAAGAGTAAGTGAGACCATGATGTCACAAGTCAACATCTCTTTGTAAATACTTTATAACACAATTTGCAGCATTTAAGCATTAAATATTACAGAATGCAAACTGTCCAGATAACGTTAACTGGCAGAGTTAACAATTAAGGTTTGAACTGCTTTTGTAACATGGCACAGTAACTCAATACTAGCCAGGTTTCACTGATTATATGTTGATATTAAGCTCAATATCCAATATTGATATAATTTGTATCATCAGGATTAGTTTATTGTTTCAGGTCACAGACCTGAAATGTTAACTCTGTTTCTCTCTCCACTGATGCTGCCTAACCTGAGTATTTCCAGCATTTTCTGTTTTTATTTCAGAAGCATCCGCAGTATTTTGATTTTGTATTAAAATTAGTTTATTGTTAGACTTAGTATGTAGCAGACAAGTTAACAATTTTAAGAAGCAAGTCCATTTAGTTCAGCTTATTTTGGCTATGTGCACAGCTTCAGCAATGATTCAAGGAGCTAACACAACTAATCATTGAATCGGCATTGTTGAGTTGGCTGTCTCACCTTCCTCTGTGTTGCTTATCTTGGCCTCCTGGGATGCCGAGAGTCGTGAACTTCTGTCCGCATTTGTGGTGTCCATTCCCTTTTTTCGCCTGGGTGGTTCTACCTTGCATGTCGCTAGGTATATTTGAACGTGAGCTCGTTTTCTCTAACCCTCCTTTGCTATTTTTGTACACCTCTCTCCCCTAATTCTTTCTCCCTCCCCCCCCCCACCGAACTCGCTGTTGCTCCCCCCACCCAAGCTCACTCACGCTTCCCCCGCCAGCATGCACCCTCTCCCCCAACTCTCTGGCTTCCCATCTTCCCACTCTCTGCCTCCCCCCCACCCCACAAAGCCACAGTGTTGTTACCTGCTCGTGGGAAGGATAACTAGAAAATGGTTATTAAAATGAGGATCGCTAAGTCTTGGGAGGATTTATTTTTGAATACTTTGTACATATTGCTTTAAAAGCTGCCACAGTTCCTCTGGAGTCAGGTGGCTCTGAATTGGCCAATCAGAACTGATTAAAAAGTTGAGGATTTAGAAAAAATATATTTTATCCTTTTAGTTAGAAGATGGAGGGAATACTATGAATAAATATGGCTGCTTTGGAGACAAGTGAGCTTGTATTTTATTAGTTCAGTTTGTGGCCTTTTAATCTTTTCCATTTTGAAGGATCTTCATGATTCAGCACTGAAGCATAACGAGAAACATTTGCACGAGCAAATCTCTCATTTTACTGCAACCTTCCCAATCTGGTCCCCAAGCAGCTCGAAACGTGTAAATGGATGATTCTATGTCACAGTTCTATTTACGTCCTGTATCAATCAATATACGTTACTTCCTCCACAAGCTTATCAAACAGCCCCAGCCACTCTGGCCTCAGTCTATCAATGCTTCAGGTGCTCTTCTTAAACTGCACTCTGCTGAGCTCTCTTGTTCATAAGGAGTTCAACACCTGCCACCTTGATGATCGCCTTTATACCAACCTATATACCTGTAAGCTAATAAATAGATGCACCAGAAAACTATAACCATTTTTGCAGTTTATAAACTGTTGTGGCTATTATGCATTGCACATTGAATGTCTCACTGTACTCCTGCATTAATGTTGCTCCATATTTTCTGTATTTTTCCTTGTTTGTAGGGAAGCTGGAAACAATCTACAATACATATGGAGCTATTACTCAGCCGGTGAGCTGAAGAAAATGATGGATGCCTTTGACTCCTGGGAGGGACGAGGTACTTAACCTTCATGTCAACATAAAAACATTTAAAACTTTGGAGGTGAGCTGTAAAGCTCAGATATATGTGGGCTGTGTTTTGGGTTATCACTAATGTCACCAGCCAGTTGCATCAGTAGATATGTTTCTTTTAATGTCTTTTCCTATGTTGGATGCTTATTATAACGTAGCACTCACTGGACAAAGAGGCGACGGGCGGAATTCTACATTTCCCCCACAACGAGTGGGATGGTGGCGGAGGAGGGGGGGCAGAGCGTAAAATGAAGTGGGAGGCTCGGGGGGGCCCTTCCAGATCCGCTTCCGCCTCTGCCGCCATTTAATGTAGGACGGCAGCGGTGGGAATCGGCCTGCCCGCCCCAGGCCAATCAAGGCCCTTAAGTGGTCAGTTAACGGTCACTAAAGGGCCTCCGCCTGCCGCCACAAGGATTTTACCGTTGGCTGGTGGGCGTCCCAGGCCGGAGAAAAGCCGCCTGTAAAAAGTAGGCGGCCTTCTGCCCAGCCACACTCTCCGTCCCCCTAATTGACCACCCTTGCATCACCGGGTCCCGACCGATCACCCCCAGTGAGGATCTACAAACTTAACTTTTTGCCAACCACTCCGTCATCTTGATCACGAAGCTGGGTTGCAGTCCCAGCAGCAGCCACCGCTCCTGCTGGGACTAAGAGCTGCCAGCCCGTTGATTGGCCGGCAGCTCCATTAGGCGGGACTTACTGCCTCAGTGAGGTGGAAGTCCTGCCTAAGACCAGTTAAGGGGACCGTAAAATCTGGACTGGATCCCCGGGCCCGGGGGAGGTGGGAACGCCACCGACTTTTCGGTCGGTGGACAGCTCCTGTCCGACTAGCGCTAAATTCTTGGCCAATGCTTCATACACAATTCTATCTGAATTTATCTTTCCTGCCTGCAGTCTCACTTCTCCCAGTTATTCATCCTGTTTTTAAAAGTCTGAATTGACGGAGCATCAGGTGTTTTATCTGAGAGTCTTTTTTGTGCAGGATAACTGCATTGTTCAGCATCAGAAATTCATGCCCTCCCTAAACTTCAAAGTGGATTAACTCATGTAAAAAGTACCCAGTTCAATCAAAAGCACATTATAATATGATTGCTTGAAGTTTACTGTTTTGAGAAAAAAAAAAGAGTTGTAGGCTGTAACACAAAGCATTCGTTTTTCTCATTGTGACACACTGTGAGAGGCCTGAACTGGGATATAGAGTATTTCAGCTGATACGAAGAATTGTCCTGTTTTACATGAGACGGACGTGGTGCATTAATGATCATTTGCCAAGAACAAGCATCGATCACACAAGTAGAAAACAAGCCAGCTCTCATCAGAGTGCAGCTGTGATATTGTATTTCTCTCTCTTTCAGACCATAATACACTTTAAAAAATGACTAAGATTTCTGTAGGTGGCTTTGTTATTCAAAATTCACACAAAGGGTGATTTTTAGAAATGGATTGAACTTTTGATCCTGAACTCTCAAGCTTGAATCAAAGTGGGGGAGATAAGTGTATGGAATGAAAGTGCTCTTATCCTAACACTATGTCAGATCACTTATCCTTTTCATTTTTTCCATCTTTTTCACTTTTCATACTTCACAAAGGTAGTGGAATTAAAATCAGATGACACTGTTATAAGGAACAGTTTGTAGTGAGACCACTCAATCTGTACAGCGATATAGTTTGCACATATACTAAAAATTCTACTTAATTCTTATAATTTTGAATCCTGCATTAACAAAATACACATTGAAAGTAGTCTGTATCGTATTCCTTGCATTTGAGCATAAGTAATTTGTGCCTTGGTGATAGATCTTCATCTTTGTATCTATATCTTCTGCAGCAAGCAGATACAGTGCCTTATTTTACCTGCAGGTGTCAGTTATTGGAGAGTGCCTCAGGAGTTGATAGAATGTTGGACTCTTGAAGGCCGACCTCTGCAAGGCAGCCAAGAGAAGGTTGTGCCAATTCAGAAGCGGTAGGTGTTTTGCTTCATCATGTGTTGTGGCTCTTAAAAATTCCTGCGTGGCTCAGTTTATGCCGAATAGAATTTAGATTTTCAAACTGGGGTCCTTGGACACCGGGGAGTCAGTTGGAGGATCTAACTAATAAAACTGCTTTTTCACAATGATGGAACTGTTGCTATGGTAGCTGATGCTGTCTTTCAGAATTTAGTAGAGGGTCTTAGGAGTACTGGTGTATGCTGAAGGCTTCTCCTGAACAGGAAAGTTTGAAAACCACTCATATGGAAAGACTGGCTTCTGTTTAATTAATCAGAGTGATTCTAAGTTTAACCGTTAGAAATATCCGTGAGGAGAGATCCCCTTCAGAAAAAAAATTACCTGACAATAAATTGCTGTGTTATGCCTTTGTCGTTCTCTAAATACATGATGTTCACTTAGGATAAATCTATGTATTTCTTTAAACATTTATTTTTCCCTTCGCCAGTTGTTGCCCAGCTGGGAGTATGTCCAGCTTCCAACTCATATCACTGCTGCTCCGAGCAGGCCACAAAGGCATGCCTGCTGTGTGTGACTCACCCTACAGTTTTTTTTCCTCCCTCCTGCAGGGGGTCGCTTTGACCTTGCTTTGTTCCATTACCATGGGGTATAAATTAGCGACTAGCTACATGGGAATTTATGGACACAACATAGAGTTTTGCCACTGCTTGTGGTAGGGCAATTGTCCCAAACCAGAGGCTGATGCTGTAATTCTCTGGTGATGGACTTGCTAAGAACAGGATTAATTTCATCACTGATTCTATGGCACAAACTCATTGCAGGAAATCTCTCACACATCTTGTTGATACTCAATTGAATGCAACAATGCGCATCATAACTGGAACCCTCCGTTCAACACCCCTCCCCTGGCTTCCTGTCGTCACAAACATCACTCCCTCACACATCCGCCGACTGACAAAAACCCAGAAGCTGGTTGAAACCATCTGTGCTACGCCTCACTTACCACTCCATAATGACATGTTCAATCCATCTACTGCCCGCCTTCCATCTCGGTGCCCCATATGGTGCCACCTTCCTGAGCAAGATCCACCAGCAGACATCCTTTGGATCAAGGAATGGAAAACAGGGGAAGTCACTAATAAGTTCCTTGTGACAAACCCATTTGTCGAATGACAGGCTTTGAACTACCACGGCGAGAGTGGTCCTTGCTAAACGGGTTCAGGATAAGCCAGGGCCCCTGTGCAGCCAACCTTCACCGCTGGGGCCTCAGTACAAACCCCTTACGCATTTGTGGAGAGACACAAACAATGCTGCACATTACCGAGGAGTGTCCTCTCTACAGACTAAGTGGTGGACTAATCACCTTAAACTCAGCAAATGGCTCCAGGGATTTGCATTTGCTAAATAAATAACTGCAGGAAATGGGCAGCCTTCTCATCTAACATGGAAATCACAGTCGCTCTTCATTCCATGAATGGTCTAAATGAGGGATATTCTCTGTTTTGTAGAATTTACTATTACAGATTCACAGTTTACTATTTGTAGCAATTAGATTGCCAAATGTATAATTGAAAAATAATGAAAAGAACATCAGTATTCAAAGGATTAACTTCCACACAAGAACACAAGCAATAGGAGCAGGAGTAGACCATATGGCCCATCGAGCCTGCTCTGCCATTCAAAATGATCATGGCTGCCTTAGAATTCAACTCTACTTTCCCGCCCGCTCGCCATACCCCTTGATTCCGAGAGACCAAAGCTCTGACTATCCCAGCCTTAAATGTATTCAACGAAAGAGGATCCACAACCCTCTGAGATAGAGAATTCCAAAGATTCACAGCCCTTTGAGTGAAGTAGTTTCTCCTCATCTCAGCCCTAAATGATCAGCCCCTTATCCTGAGACTGTGACCCCGTGTTTCTCATCATAGGACAACCCCGTCATCCCAGGGACCAATCTAGTGAACCTTTGCTGCAAGTATATCCTTTGCATTCTCCAATGCAAGTGTATCTTTTCTTAAATGTGGAGACCAAAACTGCACACACTATTAGAGGTGTGGTCTCACCAAAACCCTGTACAATTGTAGCAATACTTCCTTATTCCTTTACTTTAATTCCCTTGCAATAAAGGGCAACATGCTGTTTGCCTTCCTAATTGCTTGCTGTACCTGTATGTTAACTTTCTGCGTTCCTTGTACAAGCACACCCAAGTCTCTGAACATCGACGCTTACAACTTTCAGACCTTTTAAAAAATATTCTGCTTTTGTGTTCTCATGACTAAAGTGCATAACTTCACACTTCCCTACATTATACTCCATCTGCCATCTTGTTGCCCACTCACTTAACCTGTCTATATCTCTTGGCAGCCTCTCTGTGGCCTCCCCACAGTTTACCTTCCCACCTACCTTTGTATCATCAGCAAATTTAGATACATTACTCTCTGTCTCTTCATCAAAGTCATTAATATAGATTGTAAATAGCTGAGGCCCCAGCACTGATCTTTGTGGTACCCCACTTTTCACTGCCTGCCAACTTGAACATGCCCCAATTATGCCCACTCTCTGCTTCCTGTCTGTTAACCAATTCTCTATCCATGCTAATATATTACCCCCCAACTCCATGAGCCCTTATCTTGCCAGTTAACCTTTTATGTGGCATCTATTGAATGCTTTTTGGAAATCCAGGTATACTACATCTACTGGCTCCCTTTATCCCTACCAGTTTCAGCCTCAAAAAACTCAAATAAATTTGTCAAACAGGATGTCCCTTTAGTAAAACCATGTTGACTTGTTCTAATCATACTGTACTTTTCTAAGTGCAGTGTTAAGACTTCCTTAATAATAGATTCCAGCATTTCCCAATGGCTGATAGGCTAACTGGCCTGTACTTCCCTGTTTTCTCTCCCTCCTTTCTTGAAAAGCAGTGTAACATTTGCCAACTTCCAATCTGATGGGACTGTTCCGGAATCTAAGGAATTTTGGAAACTCATAGCTAGCGCATCCACTATATCTGCAGTTATCTCTTTTAGAACCCTAGGATGCTTATTAACCCTGCTTCGTTACACAATACTAGATCTAAGATAGCTTTATCCTTAGTTGGCTCCACAACGTATTGCTCCAAGAAACTGTCCCTTAAACATTCTACAAACTCATCATCTAGACCACTCCTGCCAATTTCATTTTCCCAGTCTATATGAAGATTAAAGGCCCCCACAATTATTACATTGCCTTTGTTACGAGCTCCTATAATCTCTTGCTTAATGCTCTGTCCAACAGTATAACTACTGTTAGGGGCCCTATAAACTACTCTCACCAGTGTTTTCTGATTCTTGTTATTCCTAATTTCCACCCATACTGATTCTACTTCATGATTTTCTGAGGCCAGATCCTTCCTCACTAATGCCCTTATGTCATCCTTTACCATCAGTGCTACACCTCCTCCTTTGCTATTCTGTCTTTCTGAAATACTGTGTACCCTGGAATATTTATTTCTCAACCTTGATCACCACGTAACCATATCTCTATGATGGCGAATAGATCTAAATCATGTACCTCTATTTGTGACACTAGATCATCTATCATATTGCAGATACTTCGCGCATTCAGATATAGAACCTTTAATTTAATTTTTTTGCTTCTATTCCCTGCAGTGATCTTATTTGCTGATATACAATTTATGTTAAACTCTGTCCCTTCCTGTCCCATTCTGATTGTCTTTCCCCACAACGCAATACTGTTCTGATGCCTTGGCCCCCCTCTTTGGATTTCTAAATTTCACTTCTCCCGAACCTTTCCCCCCACTCTGTTAGCTCACAGCTTCTAGTCTTATCTGCTGGCTCACTCTTGAATTTGTATGCACTGGCCCTTCCTGTCACACCCTGATTATCATTATCCTTATTGCTATCTTGCCTTCTCCTCTCTCTTTAAATTATCACATCTTCCCTCGCTCCCACTATTTAGTTTAAAGCGCTCTCTACTGCCCTAGATATATGACTCACCAGAATACTGGTCCCAGCATGGTTCAGGGGTATACCATTCCAACGGTACAGCTCTCACTTTCCCCAGTATGGTGCCAATGCCCTATGAATCAAACCCATTTCTCCCACACCAATCTTTGAGTCATGCATTTAACTGTCTAATTTCAGTTACCGTATGCCAGTTTGCTTGTGGCTGAGGTAATAACCTACACATTATTACCTTTGAGGTTCTGGTTTTTAATTTAGCCCCTAGCTGCTCGTACTCCCTATGCAGAACCTCTTTCCTAGTCCTATTTATGTCATCGGTACCCACGTGGACCACGACAAGTGGATCCTCCCTCTCCCACTGTAAGTTCCTCCCCAACCCTGAGCAGATGTCCCAAACCCTGGCACCAGGCAGGCAACACAGCATTCTGGACTCTCGCTCTTGGCTGGAGAGAACGGTGTCATAGAAACATAGAAAATGTCTATCCCCCTGACTATACTGTCCCCTACTAGCACTACATTTCTATTTATTCCCCCCCCCCCCCTACACCGCTTGAATGACTTCCTGTACCATGGTGCCATAGTCAGTTTGCTCATTCACCCTGCAGCCCTCACTCTCATCCATACAAGCTGAAAAAAACTCAAACCTGTTGGACAATTGCAAGGGTTGAGCCTGCTCCACTTCTGCCTTCTCATTCCCTTACCTGCCTTACTCGTAGTCACATCTGTCCCTGACCACTGACCAAATCAGAAGACCCTATCCTATGGGGTACAACTGCCTCCTGTAACCAAGTGTCCAGGTAACTTTCCCCCCCCGATGCATCGCAGTGTCTGTTGCTCAACCTCCAGCTCACTGACTCTGAACCAAAGCTCTTAAAGCTGCAGACACTTACTGCAGACATGTTTACCATGGATCATGCTGGCATCCACCAGCTCCCACATACTGCAGCTGCAATACATCACCTGCCCTGGCATCCTGTTTGTGTTTTAATTAACTATTGGCATAACTAATTAATAGGAAATATTCACCAGCCAATCTATTCAGCTTTACTAGTATTGGTAAATAAAACCTTACAATTCGTAAACCTACCTGTGTTTTGAAAGATAAACGTTAAAAAAAACCTCACTAACCAATCAACTATCTGTTTTCCTGTGATGTCGCACTTTAATTTTTTTTTCTCCTCAGAACGAGGTTGGTCTGCTCTGGTGACCTAGATTGGCTAGCTCTTTTAAACTGCTCACTGGTCTCTCTCTCTCTGCTTCCCACCACCACTCTTTTGAAGTACCTGCTGGTCCCACTTGCACGCTCTCTCTCTATTTAATTAAATTGACTTTAATTTATAGTTTCCCTCCCTCACTTACCAAACTTCCTTCTTCACACTCTGTGCAGACAAGCAGCATTCTGAGAGACTCATGAATTTATTCTCTTTGAAAAAATGATGAATCAGCTTTGCTAGTGTTCAGAAACCAGTTTAAGCTAGCTATGGCTACTCTCAGAGCTTGTTTTTTGCCAGTTTAAATTTAACTTGCCTTCTAACTTAAACAGTAATTTTAGTTAATTGCTAAATGTAAACAAAAACTAGACTAGAGAGTTTAACCCTTAACATGCCAGCACTTATCAAACTCGCTACTTCACACTCTGTGCAGACCCTTTTTATGGATTCACTCAGTTACTAATGGATCAGAATTGCTACTAGTTTTTCTCTTCTGTTTAACCTTTACATTAAGTTTTTTTTGTATGTTCCAGACACATTGATATCAATGAAGCAGAAATGGAAACTCCCAAAAAGAACCTGAAACCCGTAGAGTTCTCAGGCCCATCCACCAGCACCCGTATTAAAGTGAAGAACTCTGGATTGGTCAAACTGTCAACACCAAGCGATGCTTCAAAAATGGTGCCAAACACCTTGGTTCATCTCAAAGCCACAGCTGTAAAGAGAGTAAGCACTGGGGAGTTTGTAAACCACAGGACAGCATCTTCCAGTGCCACAGGGTCTAATTCTGGATCAAGTCCCCAAACTTCTCAACCTGTCAGGTCCCAGAATGCCACGAAGTCTTGTTGCACAGCAGCAGTCAAGCTTCCAGAAAAGAAAGTAATCGTGAATCGAGTGATCAAATTGAAAAGGAAGCCACCTTCTGCAACAGTTGTAATGCCAGCAGATCCTACTAAGAGTGAAAGAGACATGCATACAATCAATTCAGATGTACAGCCAAGTACTTCAGAAAAGTCTCACACCTCCAGTACTGTGAATTTAATGGTAGACCATCTAGAGGAAATATGTGGAAATGGTAGAAAAAAGGATGAGAATGGTTAAATGGCCAGTGGTTTTCAGGGGAGGGGATGGGACTGTTGAAGTGGTTTGGTAGGACTGAGTATTTGAAACCTATTGATGCATAGCATAATGTCCCAAGAAATGGTATCCTTAGATCAGGATTCCAATAGAGTTGCTTAGGTAAAAATGGAAAATTTGTCCTTTCACTGGTAGCTCATTTGGGTTTCTCCAGTACATCACATTGACCAAGGAGGTCCCAGTTTTGATCTTTCTTCTGTGCTTAGTTGGCCTCTTGTTTGGGTGGTTGCAGGTGTGCTACATTTGTATTGAGCATCTCTGGAGTAAGGAAGGGAACTTTTGCCAAGCCTCTTGCACCTCATCATTATCTGTCAATCATGCTGGAACTGCGTGTGTGTGGACACCAGGACTAGCCTTGGCTATGCTTCCTCTATCTCCCACATCTGTACTCATGTCGCCTGCTAGTTCTCACCCAGGGCTCAAAATTAATGACCACTTGAGCAAGATACCAGAGAACGACCACTGTCTGTGGAGTAAACAGCTTCAAGAGCATAAGGAGGGAAGAAATTTTTTTTTCAAAAGCCTATTAATTGAATCTCAACTCGTTTAGTAACTTGTGTTACAACTGAATTTAAATGCAAATGTGGTACTTTAATAGCACACATCTACCAAATTTTCCACTATAAGTTGGTTCTTGTGCAACCTACTTGGAGCTAGTAGAGCATTTCTTAAAGTTGACATCCTCAAAGCTTACAATAGAATATTAGATAGACAATCTTTGCTCCTGAACACTTGCAGCTAAAAGTTTAGTTACAGAGCCCCCATGCAGGTCGTAAAAAAGACAACTGTCTTGTCTGATGGACTGTAGCCTTATTGTGGAACATGCAGTTGAATTGGGCAACAACATTGAACTGTGAGTTGTAAAGTGAAAGGGTGCTGCTGTTCCACGCAATGGAGACACCAGCAATGAAATGAACTTCAGAACAACAGTGGATTTGATCAAATAGTAGTCATGGACTGTGCATTATTGTACTGGGGGATAGAGGAAAAGACTGATTGACAAACTGCATCTTCACACAGCCCTCCCCCCTTCAAATTCTGGTCTAGTGGAAGCATTTTGCCATCACTTGTACAATGTTTTACATGAGGTTTTTGTGTGTGGGAGAGAACTATGGCCAACACATGGGACAAACTATAGAGAATGAAGTTTTAAGTTTATTTGTTTGTTTGGTCAATTTTAAGGGATAAGGAAGTGGAATTCTTCCCTTTGATTTTACTTGCTGCGCCCTCCAAACCCCTCCATTCCCAAACTGAGTTGCTAATCTTGGCCATGCCATCTAGTGTGGTGCAGTATGGGAATAAGAGTGTTTCTTGTACAACCAGTACCCTGGCTTGAAGTTTCCTGTTCAAGTGTGTAGTTGGCTGTAACCTTGGATTAGGTGGTCTGTCTGTCTTCCCATTTGGGGAAAAATATGCTGGTGAAAGGCAGATTTTGGAATGGACCTTTTTTATTTTTACGATGATAAGGACAATGGGATTAAGTTAGAGCAAAACAAATTAGGGCTTTTTTTCAGATCTGAAAGGAAAACGTTGATTACCTACCGTCAAACAAAGAACAAAAACAGCTATTTTGTTCAATTTCTTTTTGTATTTGGTTTGTTGAGGTTTCACACTGCTGCTCAGGTCAGGTGTAAATTTCAGTGTATTCCCACATATGGTGTGGTGGGATTGATAGTCTGGAGAGGATTCCATTCACTCCAGAATTTGCTGTTGCCTATTCAGGTTTCAACCATAAATCTGTTTCTACTCATAAGTTGATTTTGTTGGCTGAATTAAATGCATAAATCGTATGTACTGGCAGTAGTCAACAATAACATGAACTGAAAACATTTTATTTTGGGATCAAGGCCCCACATTTAGGGGTTATACCTGGAACAGAAAAGTTGTATGATTAGGACAAGTGATTTGTTATTGCTCAGAAACTGACACTTTCAGTGTGGCAAGCCATATGTGGCAGATCACTTGCCCTACTTATAATGGAGTGAGTGAGAAGTGATTCAATGCACTGGAGTTTTGTGCTTGATTCAGGCATGTGTTTATCTGGAGCAAGCTTTACCTTTGGTGACAGATGTGTAGGTTTTTAATGTAAAACTTTTATTGGCTCCAGTTTTATATTTAAAATTTGTATCCTTCATACCTAAAAAGTCAACTGTTTGTTTTACTGGAAAATAAAATATGATTTTGCTTGTGTTTGAAGTTCTATGGTTTTGCTACTTCTCGGTTTGTATGATCCGAATTCCAATTATCGGTGTTGTCATAAGGGTGTATTCAGCCTAGTGGTATAGATAGAATAATTCATGCTTAAGGAAATACACTTAATGCTGTGTGGTGCACTTCTCTGATGCTCTTACTTCATTCTAAACTTTAGTAGCTTCTTCCCAATAGCTATAACTAGCAATCTGGGGACATCAGCAATGCAAACAAAACTAACTCACTTATGCATAGTTGATAGAGTTTTTAAAAAAAGTGTGCTTAGAAACCAACTAAGTCAAATCAGATAATAAACTGCCATCTTAATAATGTTACTGATGATAAATCAACCTCACATGTTCCAATAACCGGAGAGCACACTTCATACTTTGTAAGAACCAACTAGAGACTTTGCGTTCAGCCCAAATATGGCTACTCCCAAGTGATGTAGGTGCTGCTTCAGAGTATTCCATACCAAATGATATCGACCTGTACTTGCTGTCCTCCTTTGCAAAAATGATTTTTAAAATGAACTATATAGCACCAAATTACTGGTTATCTATCCCTAATTTTTACATTTCCTCCTCCTGAAATCATTGACTGCCTGGACGTCTAGTTCCACAAGTGCTTTCTGGGACATCACCCAAGTGGTCACTCTTCATATTTGAGCCTAGATATTTGAGTGTCAGCAGCTGTTTGAGTGGAGCTCGTTACTAGTGATTTAACAGTTTTACACAGGCCAAGAGAGGCAGTGGAAGCTGTCCAGTAGCACATTCAAAAGAGTTGGGTCAGTAGCTGTAGAAACGTTAGATGAGATAGTGTGTATGAAATATCATGTCCCTCTATCAGCCAGATGGACTGCAGTGATCTTTTTTGGTCCCATATGTTCCTACATAATCCAATTCTGTCCTTGTTTGAGATCCATGCAGTTGTTTTTTCCAGCAGGAGTCACTGGATAGGGATAGTAATAAGACTGACTTTCTCCTTACCTCCTGAGGCATTAAGATCAGACCCCTTCTGCTATTCTGGCTGAGATAATTTAAGACTACAGTTTGAACCTGGGACCTATCTGGTCTGTATAACTCAGTTTCACACTACAGAGTGCATGTACACATTGAGCCATCAAAGGAGTTAGCACTGATTTTCTTCTGGCGCTCTGATCCACTGACCTTTTGTTTCTTGTAACTGTTTTGGAATTCTGACTTTTCATTCATGTCCTGTTTTCATTCACTTCAACTATATTTTGTGTTTTTAAACTAACAATTTCTACTCGTTTCACTCATTGCACTTGTGAATTGCTCTGATATGATGGTGAGCTTGGGGAAGGAAAATTAAGTTATTTTTCTACTAGGTGGAAAGGCTATAATGGGCGAGCTGATCCTCCCTCACGTCCAGTTCTGGTCAGACACAAACTTTGGAGTGGTTCAAATTAGAGCTACAAGAGCCCTAGTATCAGAGAACTGAGGGAAAACCAGGGAAACTAAAGGAAGCAGTTGAGAGTTATAGTAAACAGTAGAGACAATAGATCCAGAATGCTATTGCAAATTAAATTTAGGATTACTGTCACCAAGTTCTTCGCATAGTGGATGATTAATCCATGGAATGGAATTCAGGATAACAATGCAGGTTAGAATCCCTGGAATCATTTAAATTAATTGAATGCTATACTTAGAGGGGAGCTGTAACTTCTTGCTCGATTGGTGAGCTAGAATAAGGCAAATATCTTTTTTCAGTATTTCCTGTGTTAGTATCTCCCGACTTTTTGAACTGGTTACAGACTTCAATATTAAATTGTCCCATGTAGTATCTGATTCTCGCTGCCAGGTGCCACAGCATAGAAACAACAGTGTTTTGCAGTGATGCACAGTTCCACAATGTTTTCGTGTTTACAGTCCTAACACTGTACAATCCATATATTTCAGTACAAAAGACTTACAGCACCGCCCAGTGGCGCAAATTGGTGCCACACCTTCAGTCTTTGAAAGTGAAAATCGTTGACTGGGAGGATTGCAGCAGACACCGGCTATTTGAAACATTTAGTTGTAGCTAGTCACGATTAACTGTTCATGGTTGTAGCATTATAAGATCATACACTGTGAGTAAACAGCAGAATGTTGTTGTTAATAATATAGGAATCATTTATCCCACAGTATTAACAGACACTGCGATGCTGGAAATGCTTTAAAAAAACCTACTAGTCTTGCAATGCATTCCCAAGGACAGCGCCCGGCTCGCGCATTCCCGCCACCTGCACGCACGCGTACAAACCTCTGGCATTTGCACGTGCGCAGCATTGCACAGGTTCGCACCTTTCAGTCACTTGAAGAAGATACCTCAGGCTGTGAATAATACTGAATTCAGACAGCAAATATTGCCAGTCTGGAGAAACAGTTGGCATACACGGCAGTGTGATGTTCAGGTGCAGTTGATAGTCATTCTGCTAGGTTTCTGCTGCTGCCATTAAGCGTGCTCTATCTATTTACAATGCACATTCCTGGGTCTTGGGGTATTACCGTTTCTAATCTGTGAAGCGTTTCTTTGCAGCGGTTTATTTTTTTCCCCAAATGATTGGTGTTTTCAAGCAGCAATTTGATTTCCTAAATCACATGATTAGGGTTGCCAAGCCGCCTGGAATCAAAGATTAATCTTCAGGACACTGCTGCAAGCAATGCAGGAGAAACAAAATCAAAAGGGCTTAAAAAAACTTATTGTTCGCATTTTCTGTGAACACTCTTGTTTATTGGTTGTAAAAATATTGGATTCCAAGAAACTGTTTAACTGACAGTCAAGAATCATCCAATCGGGTATGTTTGCTTTTCAGTTGGCAAAGGGAAGTGGTGCCCTGTGAGGATAGATGTAGGGTGACCATTGGCGGGAGGGCAGTTGGAAAAGTTGTTGATGAAACCTCCAGTAATATGTTCAGGTAGAGCTGGCAACCCGATATAGATGATCTGTGACTTGGTTTTCTTTTGTTAATTTTTTTTATTCATTCATGGGATGTGGGCATCACTGGCCAGACCAGCATTTATTGCCCATCCCTAATTGCCCTTGAGAAGGTGGTGGTGAGCTGCCTTCTTGAACTGCTGCAGTCCATGTGGGGTAGATATACCTTCTGCACTGCTGGAAAACCAATTTCCTGCTGCATCTGGCAGCTCCTGCCTTTGTTTAGCACTGGTTTTCCTGAGTCCTAGGAAAACCATACCACAGTCACTAAATTTAAATGGCTGCTAAAATATGTGTATAATACATATTACAATCACTGACCCGCATCTCCAGGGTGGGTTACTTGGCCGACCCCAAACCCGCCACGGTTAAACTGGAAGTAGGCACACTCACGCCAGGTTGGGGTCGGGTTTCGCATTTTTACCTATTTAAACACCCGCCCTGCCGCTTTTCCGCCTGCCGTGGGTGGTTAGTATTATACCCAATGTCTATTTCAACCTCAATTAGTCTGCAAATTGGAAACTACTTTTTTTTAATACAATAGGTTCATAAAGCTCAGTCTTATCTCCAGAGAACCTTACCTAGACAAACTGTCTTAATGGGATTGAATAGTAATTATTTTGATTAACAGACTCTTGGCACTAAAATAGGAAAAAAAATGAATTAGTGTTTCCTTTCAGTGTCCTTTTTACAGCAAAAATAAAACAATGTCTGGCTTACAGGAAATGTTCTGAAATCAGTATAGGATTTAAAATGAGATGCCATTAATGCTTTTCAGAAAAGCTCTTTGAAACACTACAATAAATCTATCATTCCATAGAAAACTACTTGGTTGGATATGACAAGCCAATTTATTCTCTTTCAGGAAGCAAGCACAGCAAAAAAAAAATAAGTGGAGCATTATTTTTTAATCATTGCATGTATTTGAAACTGTTCTGGTTCTTTAAAAGTGGTTTTACTCTCTTTTGTCTGATCATCTTTGTCGACTCAGCCTTGTGTGATTTGGAGCTAACATTTTCATGTTGGAAGGTGATTAATCACATCAGCAAAGCTTCACTGAACATATCTGAATGGGCTTCACATTGAGTTTGTAATAATATTTTGATTTTTTTTATTGGATTACTGTTCAGAGATTGTACTGTCTGTGTCCAAGTACATCTTTTATAAAAGCATAATAAAAAGAAACTATAGAGCGACTATCTGGAGATTGGATGTTTACGCCCTGGTTTCTGCACACTCTGTATCTCTACTTTTTATCTGCTTTCCCGAGTTATGTATTTAAGAAAAGCATGTAAAATATTTTTGTAGAATAGAATGTAATAACAACAACAAAATCTCAAAGCAACATTATTAATCTGCTGGATATTAGACATTATACATACCCTTTCATGAGGTGAAAAGTGATGAGACAATATATTTTCATATTTAAACGTAACACTTTTCTTGTCACTGATGCGAGGATCGCCAATCTGAAAGCTTTTGTGCTGTGGTTCCTGCTTTGATCCAATGTATGCAAATTAGAATTAGAACATTACAGCGCAGTACAGGCCCTTCGGCCCTCGATGTTGCGCCGACCTGTGAAACCATCTGACCTACACTATTCCATTTTCATCCATATGTCTATCCAATGACCACTTAAATGCCCTTAAAGTTGGCGAGTCTACTACTGTTGCAGGCAGGGCGTTCCACGTCCCTACTACTCTCTGAGTAAAGAAACTACCTCTAACATCTGTCCTATATCACCCCTCAACTTAAAGCTATGTCCCCTTGTGTTTGCCATCACCATCCGAGGAAAAAGACTCTCACTATCCACCCTATCTAACCCACTGATTATCTTATATGTCTCTATTAAGTCACCTCTCCTCCTCCTTCTCTTCAACGAAAACAACCTCAAGTCCCTCAGCCTTTCCTCGTAAGACCTTACCTCCATACCAGGCAACATCCTAGTAAATCTCCTCTGCACCCTTTCCAAAGCTTCCACATCCTTCCTATAATGCGGTGACCAGAACTGCACGCAATACTCCAGGTGCAGTCTCACCAGAGTTTTGTACAGCTGCAGCATGACCTCGTGGCTCCGAAACTCGATCCCCCTACTAATAAAAGCTAACACACCATATGCCTTCTTAACAGCCCTATTAACCTGGGTAGTACCTGGACACCAAGATCTCTCTGCTCATCTACACTACCAAGAATCTTCCCATGAGCCCAGTACTCTGCATTCCTGTTACTCCTTCCAAAGTGAATCACCTCACACTTTTCCGCATTAAACTCCATTTGCCATCTCTCAGCCCAGCTCTGCAGCCTATCTATGTCCCTCTGTACCCTACAACATCCTTCGGCACTATCCACAACTCCACCGACCTTAGTGTCATCTGCAAATTTACTAACCCACCCTTCTACACCCTCTTCCAGGTCATTTATAAAAATGACAAACAGCAGTGGCCCCAAAATAGATCCTTGCGGTACACCACTAGAAACTAAACTCCAGGATGAACATTTGCCATCAACCACCACCCTCTGTCTTCTTTCAGCTAGCCAATTTCTGATCCAAAGCTCTAAATCACCTTCAACCCCATACTTCCATATTTTCTGCAATAGCCTACCGTGGGGAACCTTATCAAACGCCTTACTGAAATCCATATACACCACATCCACTGCTTTACCCTCATCCACCTGTTTGGTCACCTTCTCGAAAAACTCAATAAGGTTTGTGAGGCACGACCTAAAATTCTTTATTCTTCTCGATTTATTTTACTACCATCGCTGGATGAAGCACTTTGAAAGATTTATATTGGTAAAGCTTGCTTAAGAAAGCAATAACACTTTTTGATTCCTTTAGTAACCCACATCTTTTGCATGGTGAAGTTATCTTTAAATTTGCTTTTTATAGCTAATACAATATTAAAAGGATAAAGTTCCTATAGATTCACTTTATATATCCTTTCAAGATTATTATTTTCATTTCCATGTCTAACTTGGTCCACGGTAATATTGCCAATACGACATGCATCTATATGTCACATTTAATGCAGTAATTGCGCCCATACACTTCACAAACATAGGAATAGATTTTGAGCTATAGTAAGAGACGGGTTAGAGGAGACAACTGAAGATTTGTGTCAGAGATAGGTTTTGAGAAGACTTCTGAAGGTGGCAAGTCAGATAGTAAGGCTTTAGGAAAGGAGTTCCAGAGTGCGAGGGTGGGGTCATGGAAAATACAGCATAGAAGGAGGCCATTCAGTCTGACATGCATGTGCTAGCTCTTCAAAAGAGCAGTAGTGCTTAATCCCACATGCCCTCTTTTTATCCTTAACTCTGTAAGTTCTTCATCTAGTATGTGTCCCACTCCCTTTTAAAATTATTTATGGAATCAGCTATCACCTAATCAATTGGAGTATTCCAGATGCTGATAACTCTGAGTGGAAAAATTCTCTTCATCTTTTTAGATCATTTCCCAATGATATTGAATCTATGACCTCTAGTTATTGATCCACTTGACAGAAGGAATATTTTTTCCTATTTACTCTCAAAACCTCTCATCATCTTGAAAACGTCTATTGGGTCACCTCTTCGCCTTTTCTGTTCGAAGAAGAACCGTCCTAATTTTTCCAACCTCTACTCAGAACTGAAGTCCCTCATCTCCGGTAACACCCTGCTAAACTTCCTCTGTACCCTTTCTAATGCCTTTACATCTTTTCTGACGGGTGGTTCTCAGAATTATTCATGATACTCCAGCTGAGGCCTGACCGGTGATTTATAAAGTTCCAGCATGATCTCTTTGCTTTTATATTCTATTCTTCTAGGTATAAACCCAAATAATCCACATTTTTTAGCCATCTTATCAACTTGCCCTGCCACTTTTAAGAATTTGTATATATGAACACCAAGATCTCTCTGCTCAAAATCATGCAATTTATAGTCCTCCCAAAGTGCGCCACTTCAGATTTCTCTGCATTGAACTCCATCTGCCATGTTTCTGCTCATTTCAACATCCTGTCTTTGTCATCCTAAAGCCTATAACTATCCTCATCATGATCTACTATTTTGCCAAGTTTTGCATCATCTGCAAACTTCATTGCACTGCTCCCCACACCAAAGTCTAGGTTGTTAAAAAAAATTGCAAAGAGTAATGGACCAAAAACTGACCCTGGGGAACACCACTGCAAACGACCTCCCATTCTGAAAAACATCTCCCAATCTGAAAAACATCCATCCACCACCACTCCTGCTTCCTGTCACTGAACCAAATCTGTATCCATATCACCACTTTCCCTTAATTCCATAGATTCCCATCTTCTTAATAAGCTTCCTCTGTGGCACTTTGTTGAATGCCTTCCAAAACTCCATATATACATTTACATACCTTGATCAACCTTCTGTGTTACCTTGTCAAAGAATTCAATCAAATAATCAGATACAATTTACCTTCAACAAATCCATGCTGGCTGTTCCTTCATTAACCCATGCCTTTCCAAATGAAAGTTTATTTTGTTTCTAATAATGGTTTTCAATAACTTCCCCACCAATCTTAAGTTGATTGCACAGGGGACTATAAGTGAGTAAAATACAGATTTCCGATATCATAGAATTGTGACAGCACAGAAGAAGGCCAATAGGCCCATCGTGTCCATGTTAGCCCTCCTAAGGAAATATTCACGTACTGCCACATCCCCACCCTCTCCCCACATCCCTGCATAGTCCTTTTTAGATATTTAGAAAATGTAGAAAAATTTATGGCACTGAAGGAGGCCACTCTGCCCATCATTTCTGCACCTACTGGAAAACGAGCCACCCAGCCTACTCCCATTTTCCAGTGCTTGGTCCAAATCCCTGGAGGTTACAGGACTTCAGGTGCATTCCTGACACTATTTAATGAGTTGGGGGTTTCTGCCTCTACCACCCTTTCAGGGAGAGAGTTCCAGACCCCTACCACCCTCTGAGTGAACAAGTCTTTCCTCATCTCCTTCTACCTATCACTTTAAATCTATGCCCCCCTAGTCACTGACCCCTCTGCTAAGGGAAATAGGTCCTTCCCATCCACTCTATCCAGGCCCCTCACAACCTTGAACACCTAAATAAAATCTCCCCTCAGCTTCCTCTGTTCCAAGGAAAACTATCCCAGCCTATCCAATCTTTCCTTATAGCTACAATTTTCCAGTCCTGGCAACATCCTCATAAATCTCCTCTGTACCCTCTCTCGTGCAATTACATCCTTCTGTAATGAAGTGACCAGAACTGTATGCAGTACTCAAGTTATGGCCTAACTAGTGTTTTATATAGCTCCAGCATAACCTCCCTGATCCTATATTCTATTCCTTGGCTAATAAAGGAAAGTATTCCACATACCTTCTTAACCACCTTATCGACCTGTCCTGCTTTCTTCAGGGTCTGTGGACATGCACTCCAAGGCCCCTCATCTCCTCTACACCTCCCATTTACTGTATGGATTTTGTGGATTGGTATTGAAGGCTGAGATAAAATTGCAGCAATTTTTGTGTTCTTGGCATAAGTACTAATCATCTTTGTACTGTTTTAGGCATAATCATATAGAGGACTGATCACTCAGCAATGTCTGTTCGATGTTGCAGAGCGTTGATTTTGGTATGAAGTAGGCTGTGCTCTGTCCACTGAACTGAATAGTGGTGTAATCTACTGAGTCTAGAGAGATATTTTTTCTCTACCAGCTGCCAGACAAAATTGCACCACTGAGTAGATATAGGCTTTGTAGAAAACTGATGGGTATATGTCATCAAGGATAATAACATCACTTTTGATGGTATCTACCATGCCGTTACTGAAGATGAGAAAGAAATTGGGAGATTTGATATTTGTTGCGGTACAGCCACATCTTGTGTCACACTGCATCTTGGCTATCCTGACCAGCCTATTCTAACGAATAACACCACCTAATGATCAGTTGTAGAGTATTATTGATTACAGCTGTGGAGAAGGCGACAGGCCAGTCTAACTTGCATGGATGCTTGAAATGTTAATTCTGCTTCTTTCTCCACAGATGCTGCCAGATCTGCTGAGTATTTCCAGCATTTTCTGTTTTTATTTTGGATTTCTAACATCTGCAGTATTTTCCTCCTGTCTTGCTACTAACCCTTCCCAAAGAGGAAGGCAGAAACAGGGCGGGATGAGATTTTTTAAAAAGGAAGAGTTTATCCAGACCTCAAAAAAATAACAGCTGCCTTTGTTTTGGCTGTAGTTGAACATTGTGTGTGTACAGTCATCAGCCAAGGACAGAATCAGGCTTACCTTTGATGTCCATGCTTAAGGGTCACTTGTTTGATGGAACCATATCCAATACGAATTGGAGACTTCAGGAGCTGAGGGAAAACGATTGGAAGGGGCAAAATAGCTCACACTAGTAAGAAGGTAAATATATCGTATTATTCACTCTAGCAACAAAAGTGTATAATAAAAAATATTTACATTGTTCCTTTACAGAAATAAGCTAAGACAAGGCAACAAAACAAATTATTATTCTTACTGATCAAGATGATGCTGTTGTAACTTCTTATAATTTCACTATCTGATGATCTATTTTGTCTCTGCTTTTTACCTAGGAGGCATTTTGAATTTCAGTCCTATTATGCTAGGGCAAAGCACTCTTTAAGTGATTGTTGCAAAAACCTTCAACCTTCAATCAGGTAGGTTAGTTGATTTTCTTGTTTTGATTGACTGTAAGCCTTTTAGGAATTTTGCTTCAAATCTTCAATTTGAAAGAGACATTGTGCTGCTTACAGTGGATTCTAAAAAAGCCTGTTGGAATTGACAATGATAATTCTATGTTATATTGTGTCATTTATATCCATTTGAAGTCCAAAAAATAACCCTTAAGTTCAATATTCTTCGAAGTCCCATTGTCCTTTTCAGTCTACATAGCCTTTTCCAGGATCCCGACAATACAATCACAGCCAACCTGATTAACAATTCAAATGAAGAATTGTAACAAAGATGAGATCCAAGATGCGCTTCCAGTTTCAGCCCCCAGAGATAAAAATGATAAAATCACAAATAGGTAATTAAAGGACTTACTGAGTGCTGGAAAAAAAACTAATTTTATCCTGTATTTTACTTAGTTAACCAGAATCTGTAACTTCATGGCCCTGCATATCCCCCACTCGACCATTACCATCAAGTTGGGGGCCAACCTTGGTTCAATGCAGAGTGCAGGAGGGCATGCCAGGAGCAACACCAGGCATACCTCAAAATGAGGTGTCAACCTGCTGAAGCTACAACTCAGGACTACCTGCGTGCCAAACAGCATAAGCAGCATGCAATAGACCGAGTTAAGCGAGCCCATAACCAACGGATAAGATCTAAGCTCTGCAGTCCTGCCACATCCAGTTGTGAATGGTGGCGGACAATTAAACAACTAACTGGAGGAGGTGGCTACACAAATATCCCCATCCTCAATGATGGGGGAGCCCAGCACATCAGTGCAAAAGATAAGGTTGAAGCATTTGCAACAATCTTCAGCCAGAAGTGCTGAGTTGATGATCTATCTCGGCCTCTTCCTGACAGCATCACAGATGCCAGTCTTCAGCCAATTCGATTCACTCTGCGTGATATCAAGAAATGACTTAAGACGCTGGATACTGCAAAGGCTATGGACCCTGACAACATTCCGGCAATAGTACTGAAGACCTGTGCTCCAGAACTTGCCGTGCCCCTAGCCAAGCTGTTCCAGTACAGCTACAACCCTGGCATCTACCCATCAATGTGGAAAATTGCTCAGGTATGTCCTGTGCACAAAAAGCTTGGGCTGATAAGTGGCAAGTAACATTCGCGCCACACAAATGCCAGGCAATGACCATTTCCAACAGGAGAGAATCTAACCATCTCCCCTTGACATTCAATGGCATTACGATCGCTGAATCCCCCACTATCAACATCCTGGGTGTTACCATTGACCAGAAACTGAACTGGAGTAGCCATATAAATACTGTGGCTACAAGAGCAGATCAGAGGCTAGGAATCCTGCGGCGACTCCCCAAATCCTCCTGACTCCCCAAAGCCTGTCCATCATCTACAAGGCACAAGTCAGGAGTGTGATGGAATACTCTGCACTTACCTGGATGGGTGCAGCTCCAACAACACTCAAGAAGCGAGACACCATCCAGGACAAAGTAGCTCGCTTGATTGGCACCCCATCCACAAACATTCACTCCTTCCACCACCGACACAGTGGCAGCAGTGTGTACCATCTACAAGATGCACTGCAGCAATGCACCAAGGCTTCTTAGACAGCACCTTCCACACCCGCGACCTCTACCAACTCACCTCTGTAATTCCCTCCCTAAATGCTTTAACTCTTCATCTCCTTCTTTAAGACCCTTCTTAAAACCAAGCACTTTGACCCAGCTTTCATCTTTCCTAATATCTTTATCTCCGTGTCCATTATTTGTTTACATCTCAGAAGCACTTTGGAACATTTCTCTATGTTAAAGACAAAACATGCAGGTAGTTATTTATTGATTATGATGGTGGGAGGAGAATTAAGAGCAGTTGATACCAACACTAGCTTTGGCTATAAGATAAGTAACTATTAGTTGTAAGTGTTGTGCTCAGTAACATTTCCAAGTTATTCTCCCCAAAGATAGCCTCAGTAATTAATAGTTAAACAAAGGTGTTAAAAAACACATTGGATTAAAATGTCAAAATGGATCACACTTTTTAACTTTTTGCATTGTCAAAGAGGGTTGCCATGAGGAGACTTCCTCATTAATCTACCATGTTTATTCCCCATTCTGCCTTTTACATTTTGTCAGTCGGATGTAGGCATCCTTCTCTTAGCTTGCTGGGTAAATGCACAAGACTCAGACAATCAAAAACAAGACCATCCAACACAACTGGTTTCCTTCCATGTATTCACATTATCTTAAGGTACTTTGCATGGCAAAGGTGCATGGTAAGGCCCTTGTGCCAAAATGCAGGCCAAGAAAAAGGAAAGAACATGCATTTCTAAAGCCCTTTCATGACCTTAAGAATATCCCAAAGCTCTTCATAGGTAATGAAGTACTTTTGAAATGTACTTAGTGTTGCAATGTAAAAAACACAGCAGCCAATTTGTGCTCAGCAAAATCCCATAAATGAGATAAATGACCAGATATCTGCTTTCTTAGTGATGTTAGTTGAGAGATAAATGTTGGCCATGACACCAGGTGAACTTCTTAGCTCTCCCAAATAATGCCAGAGGCTCCTTTGCATCCACCTGAGAGGGTAGACAGGGATTTGGTTTAAAATTTCCTCTGAAAGAAGGCACTTCTGACAATGCTGAACAGCCTTGGTACTGCATTGAAGTATCCAGGCTCAATTATGTGCACAAATCACTGGGGCTTGTACTCATGACCTTCTAACTCAGAGATGAGTGTACTGCCATTGAGCCAAGCTGATAATTGCACATCATACATTGAGAAACAAAACATTAAGGGTGGTAATTTCTATAGTGCTTCCTGTGCCATAAGCTGAATAGATTCAGGAAAGGGGTAGGAAGGTCAACATACAGATGCCAGAGGGAAGGGTTCACATTCTTGGGGTGTTGAAGTAAGTTCTGAGCAAGAGAAGGCTAACCTAAGTGGATGACCCTCACCTGACTTTATATTTATAAATATATTTGGATATAAAATCTGCACTGCTGACACATCCAAATTCCTCCGTATCCTTTTCCCTTTTATTTTCCTTTCCTTCACTATCCTTCTCCTTAATATCTCTCCTATTTACCCTAAGGTACATTTCTTCAAGTCCTGAACCTATTACTTTAGACTCCTTTACCTCTTTGTAAAATTTATTTTTACTCCCTCTTTGACCGTTGAAGAGTGGAAGTGTTCCAACATATGCAGGGGGTGGGGGAAGTGGTTGGTGTGAGCAGTGTCCATAGTCACTCAGCTCAATGTGAAGTTTAGTTGGCTGTATAAATTTAGGTCTGCTGGTTCAGCATTTTACTTACAGATACTCGGCCAAGAACAGTATCTGTCTCACAAACAGCAAAGTGTTAAACGGTCAGGTTACCTGACAAATGTTGAGGAGGTTACCTGAAGAAATCACTTGCTGCTCTTCAAATTGTGCTCAGTAATCTTTTATAGAATCATAGCGACACAGAAGGTGGCTATTTGGCCCATCAAGTCCATGCCGGCTCCCTGCAGAGCAATCCAATCAGTCCCATTCCCTGACTTTATTCCTGTAGCCCCGTAAGTTAATTTCCCTCAAGTGCCCATCCAATTTCCTTTTGAAATCATTCATCGCCCCCCCTTCTACTACCCTTGTCGGTAGCAAGTTCTATGTCATCACCACTCACCGTGTAAAAAAGTTCTTCCTCACATCCCCCCTGCATCTCTTGCCCAAAACCTTCAATCTGTGCCCCCAGCCCTTGTAAGATCAGCTAATGGGAATAGATTTTCTTTGTGTACCCTATCCAAATCTGTCAGAATCTTGTACATCTCTGTCAAATCTCCCCTCAAACTCCTTTGCTCCAAGGAGAACAAGCCCAGCTGCTCCAGCTTAACCTTGTAGCTAAAATCCCTCATTCCTGAAACCATTCTGGTCAATCTTCTTTGCACACTCTCAAGGACCCTCACATCCTTCCTTAAGTGTGGTGACCAGAACTGGGATGCAATACTTTATAAAGTTTCAGCATTACCTCCCTGCTTCTATACTCAATACCTCTATTTATGAAGCCCAAGATCCCATATGCTTTGCGAACCACTCTCTCAATATGGTCTGCCACCTTTAAAGATCCATGCACATGAACCCACAGGTCCCTCTGTTCCTGTACACTCTTTATTGCCTATCCCTATCCCTTTTGCCTGAATGCATCACCTCACACATCTCTGTATTAAATTCCATCTGCCACCTGTCTGCCCATTCTGCTAGCCTATCTATGTCCTGTTGCAGTTGATTGGTATCATTCTCACTCTCTGTCACACCTCCAAGCTTGGTATCATCAGCAAGTTTTGAAATATTACTCTGTATTCCAATATCCAAGTAATTTATATATAGCAAAATAAGCAATGGTCCCAGCACTGACCCTTGGGGAACACCACTCTCTACCATCCTCCAGTCTGAAAAATAACCATTTACCACGACTCCCTGGTTTCTGTCTATAAGCCAACTTTTTATCCAGGCTGACGCTGACTCTCCTATTCCAATAACCTGAATTTTGGTGTGAATGTGGAGAAAGCACACTGAACATGTGAAGGTTCCAGCTCAGTGTCTCTTTATCCCACTGGCAGCAAACATGAAAGTACAGTCATGAAGACTAAAAACTTATCTTAAAGAAGCTAACTCATTCAAGTGGATAACCATTGCTCGCGCTCACCACCTCTCCACCCCCCACCTCTCCACCCCCAAGCAGGAGAACTATCGAGAGTTGAACTCTTTGTTTGGAATCAGCAGTATTGCAGACTTGTTTATCAAACAATGGGATGCAGGAATGCCTTGCTACAGCAGGCATGCAGGTTTGTGATCCTGAACCTTTTTCTCTCAAACTCTTATTCCCCACTCCTCGCAAGGGGGTTTTAGACTTAAATACTGTACTTGAAGCACCACAAGACTAAGTTGCGAACAGGCACGCTCGTGGCCCTCCTTTTACAAGTCTATCTGAAAAGGCACATAGTACCTTGCTTAAACATCTCATCCAAAAGATAAGGACCTCTGACAGTGCAGCACTCTCAGCATTGCACTGAAATGTAATCCCAGATTAAGAACTGAAATCTCTAGAGTTAGGCCTGAATGCAGAACCTCAAGATGTAAAGACAACAGTATTATATCTAGGTCAAGGCTGACAGGATATGGGCCACAGATTGTAAAAGGAAATGAGTGCCAATGTACCTGCTGCATTTGAGAAGGCAAATAATCCTTCCAAACTCATGACAGTAATGCATCTGATTTTTTTGTTCATATAAAATATTAATGCTATAATAAAGGTTTAAAGGTTAAGCTTAAATAGCAGCATTGATATTGTTAAACCATTTCTCATTTCCTTCTTGTGTTCAGTAAAACTGAAGGCTTTGTGACTAAAGATGCAGTGAGGAGGAAATGACCCAGAGGGATTGATTACAGGAATTGGTAATAGTAAGTAGTATTTCATCACCTCTTAATTGACAGGCTAATGCTTGTCAAACCTGGATCTCTTTCCTTATCAACAGAAGTACTCATTGTTCGATCACAATTTGTACAGCTGACCATGTCTCCCATAAAATTTGTTCTGAGAAGCATTTAACTGACAGTTGCTATGTTCAAAACAATTACTGATTATTTTAGTGTTGTGTGTTGATTGATAGCCAGCAAATATTGACTGCCATGAAATACAGAGGCTTTAACTTGTCCTTCGATTCCTAATGCATAGTATTTAATTGATCCTGCTATTAGCAACTCAGCAATAATTGTTTTATTTGGAGAAAAAAGGGTATAGTTATTTTGTATTTTTCTTTTTTCTTCCCTTGTCTTAAAGTAAGTCTCTGCCAATTGTAACGTATAACAGCGCCTATAAAAGGTCCCTGAAAGGCCTGGACGGGCTGACTTTCCTATTTTGGTTTCTTCCTTGCAGAGGAAGTCCTTTCTCCTCAGATGACATGATTGAAATCAGAAAGTTGCTCTGTGGGGAATCATGGGTTTGAAGCTGCAGCCTACTTCTGCACTGCACTGCCATTTCTGCACTTGCTGCTTTTTAAAAGAGCTATTGCCACCATATGGCACTTTCCAGCAGGCTTGGCTCCGATAACAGTGAAGGACAGATGTTTGCAAAATCTGGCCACAATGGTTAAAAGGAAAAATTCAAGCCACTTCATTTATATTTTTTGATTTTCATCTTTGTTCAAATTATTTTAAAGAAGAAACCTTTACTATCAATCTCATCTTTTTAGTACATACAAGGATCTTGCAAACTGTGTGACTGGGTTGGCAATGTAGCTTTTAAAATTATATTCAGTAAAGGTTGGAAGTTTGCAGTGATAAGCAGTAAACTTGTGTTTAAACCTAACTTTGACTATCAAACTGACTTAGTGGCTGGAATTTTACATTCCCACAGGAGGTGGGGGTGGCGCATAAAATTGAGTGGGAGGCGGTGGGTGCTGTTCCCGTTGCCTTCCTGTCCCCCCCCGCCCCCCCCCCCACAATTTTATGAGTGGTGCCGGCAGCAAGAAAAGGCCCGCCCGCCTCAGGCCAATTAAGGCCCTTATGTGGCCAATTAACTGTCACTTAAGGGCCTCTTCCCACTGCCGCTGATAATATTATCAGTGGCAGGTGGGCAGCTCAGGAGGTCGCCCAGTAAAAACTGGTGGCCTTCTTGGGGGCTGGGCGGGGGCGTGGCCCTCCTGATCGGGCATCCTGTGTCCCACAGAGGGCCCCCCCCTTACAGCACAAGATGCCCCCACTGCACTACATTCCCCTCTACCATCCCAACCAACACCCCCCCCCCCCCACCTCTTGCTTTGCTAGCACCCAACCAATTGTCCCCGGCCAAGCCCAAAACCCCACTTAACTTTTTCGGTGCCGGCGTCCATGATCCTCCTGAAGCTGGGTGCAGTCCCAGCAGTGGCCACCGCTCCTGATTGGCCAGCAGCTCCTGGAGGCAGGACTTCCTGCCTCAGAGGTGCAGAAGTCCTGCCCGAGGCCAATTAAGGGCCTGGGCGAGATAGAACCATAGATGATGAAGGGTCACTGACCTGACACGGTAACTCTGCTTCTCTCTTCACAGATGTTGCCAGACCTGCTGAGTATTTCCAGCATTTCTTGTTTTTATTTTACAATAGAAAAATTATGGATATTCAGCCCATCACGTCTGCGCTGGCCCAAAAAAAACTAGCCGCCCAATCTAATCCCACCTGCCAGCACCTGGTCCGTAGCCTTGCCGGTTACAGCACTTCAGGTGCTTGTCTAGGTACCTTTTAAATGAGTTGAGGGTTTTTGCCTCCACCACCATTCCTGGCAGTGAATTCCAGAGATCCACTGCCCTCTGGGTGAAAAAGTTTTTTCTCATGTTCCCTTTAATCCTTCCACCAATCACCTTAAGTCTGTGCTCCCTGGTAATTGACCTCTCCTCTAGGGAAACAGGTCCTTCCTGTCTACTCTATCTAGGCCCCTCATAATTTTGTACATCTCAATTAAGTCACCCCCTCAGCCTCCTCTGTTCTGAGGAAAACAACCCTAGCCGATCCAATCTTTCCTTGTAGCTGCAACTTTCAAGCCCTGACAACGTGCTTGTAAATCTCCTCTGTACTCTCTCCAAAGCAATTATGTCCTTCCTGTAATGCGGTGACCTGAACTGTATGCAATACTGCAGCTATGGCCTAACCAGCGTTTTATACAGTTCCAACATTACATCCCTGCTTTTGTGTTCTATACCTCAGCCAATAAAAGAAAGCACTCCATTTGCCTTCTTCACCACTCTATCTACCTGTCCTGTCACCTTCAGGGACCTGTGGACATGCCCTCCAAGGTCTCTCACTTCTTCTACCCCTCTTGATATCCTCCTGTTTATTGTGTATTCCCTTGTTCTGTTTGCCCTCTCCAAATGCATTACCTCATACTTTTCTGGATTGAATTCCATTTGCCACTTTTCCGCCCACTCAACCAAACCATTGATACAATTCTGGAGTCTACACTATCCTCTTCACTATCAAGTACATGGCCAATTTTTGTGTCGTCAGCAAATTTCCCAATCATGCCTCCCACATTTAAGTCCAAATCATTAATATATACCACAAATAACACTGAGAACTGTGGAATGCCACTGGAAACCACTTCCAATTCGAAAACACATCCGTCGACTACTACCCTTTGTTTCCTGTGACTGAGCCAATTTTGGATCCAACCTGCCACATTCCGTGGGGAAAGTGGGAATCAACCAAGGATGTTACCTTGCCCACCATGTTTGTTTCCTATTGGTTGAAATTTATCAGAATTTATGATGATTCTGCAGAGATGAGTGTCCCAGGCTGTGCTACCCTTCTGGTTGAAGCCTCAAAGAGAATGAAGACAGGAGAACAAATTGCAAAAATACGTTGAATCAAATGTCGAACCACAGTAAAGGTGGCTTTTACTCTGATTCTATCTCATACTTAACCTAAGCTGGTGATGGCTTGATGCTGACATAGGGGGTGGAATCTTGTGAATTTAGTCCCTGCCTCTGTGATTTCCATCCTTCCCTCAGTAACCTAGGATGCATTCCATCTGGACTTAGCTGACCTTTCTACTTTGAGGACTGCCAACCTTTTAAGTACTTTCTCCTAATCTAATTTTATTCTATCCAATATCATTATTGCCTCCTCCTTTACTGCTACATTGGTAATATCCTCTTTAGTGAAGACAGATGCAAATTACTCATTTAATACCTCAGTCATGCCCCCTCCCTCCAGAAAAAAAAAATATTTTTGGTCCCTCATCAACTCCACCCATTCTTTGATTACCATTTTACTGTTAATGCATTTATAAAATACTTTTGGATTCTCTTTTGTGTTAGCTGATTATCTATTCTCAGACTTTCCCTTTGCCCCTCTTGTTCTCATTTTTAGATCTCCTTTGTAGTCTCTATATTCAGGTTCCCTACGGTTTTATGTACCTTACAATGGGTGTACAGCTCTTTTTTCTGTCTCATTTAAACCTTTATATCTTTAGTTATTCAGGGAGCTTTGGCTTTGGATGCCCTCTTTCCTTCTCATGGGAATGTGTCTGCTTCGTACCGGAACCATCTCCTCTTTGAAGGCCTCCCTTATGCCAGGGCATAGTTCCATGGTTGCAAGGAGTCTTTCAGTACACCTCACAGCCCATAATTCTCCATGTGTTAACCTAAATAGTGTCAATAGTGCTGTTTGACAGTTAGAAATATCACTTCTGAGCCTGATCCTGTTTTCACCTAATGTCTATCAATAGTCATCAGGATGGAAATATTCTGCCCTGTGTCCTTTCAATGGGGATGTGGTCCCACCCTCTCTCTGACATGTACTACAATTCCTTCTATGACACAAAAACAAGAAATGCTGGATTCACTCAGCAGGTCTGGCAGCATCTGTGGAAAGAGAAGCAGAGTTAACGTTTCGGGTCAGTGACCCTTCTTCGGAACCCTAATTCCTTCTATGACATGTTAGGATATAGCTTTTGAGTAATTTGAGCCATAACATTTGATAAGTGTAGCATGTTTGGGAGGAAAAGGTGACCTTGGACTTAAAATGATCAAAGTTCTCTATCACTGTTGCAGACTAATTGATAGAACTCCAATATCATTGTATCATTGTATCATATAGTTACCAGGATGGTAGAAAGCAAAATAGATGGACCATGGTCTTTTTTCATCTTGCAATTGTTATGTTCCAATGTTCACACATGGAAGTTCTTCCTATGCCCTCTTATGAGGTGCTGTGCACCCTTCTGCATTGTGTAATTTTAAAGAAGAGAGGAAGCAAGTAGGAGAGTGGTATTAGACTAGTGGTTCGTGTGGAGAAAAACACTGTCTCAGACTCGATGGACAAAAGTATCTGTTTTTGCTGTAACATTGTACGATTCTATGTCTCCTCCTTCTCATGCTACATCGAAAGGTGCCATGGCTCCCTCCGTTCAATGCCTTGTCGAAGCATTATCCCCCCCCCACCCCCCGACCCCTCCACACCTCCAACCCAAGTGCAATATTGAAAGCCAGTGTAGATTTTCCTGGGAGCATGCACAAAATCAATAGGAATCTATCTCAGTTTAACTCAAAATCATATACTGAGGTTTTTCACAATTTTTTAATAGCTGAAAAATTATGAAATTGTGTTGTAAAATTCTTCTGACACATCAGCTTCCTGAAGCTGTCCCATCCCTCTATCTATTGTACATTTGGTGTTATTACATAATCAGGAAACATGAGGGGCTAGAATTTCCTGTGTATTTGTGCCCAGAGACAGGTGTAAGCAAGGCATAAGGCAAATAATCCGACATATAATGTCAAGGAAACTGAGGTGCATCACTTGCTGTTTGGTTGAATAGCCTATTTCTGTGCTGTTAATGCGTTTCACACTAAATTATATGAGGCCATCTGTTGATCTCTGTGCCCAAAGGTATCTTGGTTATTATAGTGGCTCCACCTTCAGGATAAAGAGCCATACATGTGAATTTCCTGCAATTATGCTGGTTCAAAACGGGTATAAAATTAAGTCCAGAATTATAGCTCCAGCAGGAAACAATTATTTTTCTGGTGTTCTATTGCTGCTTTTTGAGTGATTTAAAAAAAATTATTCTTACTGTGACCTGCTCTATATTTTCTGTTTCTTTGAAGGTATTTTTGTGGCATCAGTATCAAGCATATTAAAAATTGAAAAGCTTCCACGATTGTATGTTCTTAAACATGCTGCACCTAATGAGCATGAATGATAGTTAGATGGCTTGCAAGTTTAATTTTCATACTTAAAGAAGGAATATATGGTGTGTGCTCGATGCCACCCTCAGGCGCGATTGTTTACACGGATTTGCACTTGCTTATGCCCATTTTTATGATCCAGCGTACATTAATGAGATTGGCAGGAAATTTGGAATTAAGTGCAAATCGACGAAATGGGTGCACAAACGGGCATACTTAATGAGTATAACTTCTTGGTTACCTCCTACCAGAAAATTCCATCCCTAGATTTACAAAAGTCAATAAAATGGCTAATTAGACTCAGGAAACACTTAAAATACTGGAACTATTTCCACTGGAGCAGAGAAGGTTCAGAAGGGGTTTAAGAGGTTTTAAACTAGCGAGGTTTTTTTTTATTCTTTCATGGGATGTGGGTGTCACTGGCAGGCCAGCATTTGTTCCCCATCTCTAAATTGCCCATTAACTGAGTGGCTTGCTAGGCCATTTCAGAGGGCAGTTAAGAGTCAACCACATTGCTGTGGATTTGGAGTCGTTTAGACCAGACCAGGTAAGGACAGCAGATTTCCCTCCCTAAAGGACATGAGTGAACCAGATGGTTTTTTTGGCAGCAAAAAATGATAGTTTCATGGCACCATTCCTGAGACTAGCTTTCAATTCCAGATTTTTTATTATTGAACTTATTAATTAAATTTCACCAGCCGCCATGGTTGGATTTCAACCTGTGCCCCCACAGGATTTGCCTGGGCATCTAGATTACTAGTTTAGTGACATTACTACTACACCACCATCTCCCCTACTCTTGAACAGATGAAGAAAGAAAGACTATTTCCTCTTGTTGGGGCATCAGTGACAAGTGGATCATCAGTTTAAAATTGCTAGCAAGAGAATGAGGAGAGGATGTTTAGGAATTTCTTCATGCAGAAGTTGTCAGAGCATTGAATGTTATGCTGCGGGGAATGATTGAGGCAGTGACCCTTGCATCTTTTAAGGAATCAGTTAATAAACACTTGAAGCAAGGGAAGATACAGGGCTGTGGTGAGAGAGCAGGGCAGTGACAATAGTTTAGAATTGCTCTAACAAATAGTTGGCACGGACATAATGGACCAAATGGACTCCTTCTGTGCTATAAACTATGAATCTGTGGCAGCTCGGAATCTTTTGATCCCACTGCGTAAAGCACTTGATTGATCCAATACAACCAGCTCTGAAATTCAGTACAAAATATGTGTAAATATAATTAGACATCAGTACACCTTTGTCTTTGAAATTTTGAATCAATTGGTTTTTAATAGTAAAATGGAAATGTTTGCATATGAGATAAAAGAGTGACGTGATAACTGTTTTGTCTTTGAGGCATCGGAGCTGTGGCCCAGAGCTCATACAGCCATTTACACAGGCCTCTGGCCTGTCAATTGGTGGCTACTGATGGTACAGTTTAAGAATATGTGGCACCAATTGAAGTGTAAGATTATTTGAAGAACATTGAATAATTGTTGCCAACCCGTGGCCATTAATCTAAGCTTTATTCTATATAAAAGTTGTCCATTCTATTATAATTCAAATAATTGGGAAATAAAACTTTCTTTAGAATGAAAGTAGGTCATTTTATGTAAAGGCATAGTTGGCAAATCTATTGCTTAGTGTGATGCTGGACCACACTGATAAAGTCCTGATTTGTATTGAGTTGCTTTCTGTCAATTTACACTCACTACCAACACTCAGTTCCCACTCACATGTTTAGAATGGTTTCTTGAGCAGGTACCAGAGCGTTGCCAGTATTTAGGTTTACACATAAAAACGGCCATTCGGTTGAAGTACAAAGCACGTATGAAATGAACCTAATCGGAGCCAATGCTGCTTCAGAAGAAGGAGAAAGTTTTTAAAAATCACAAGCTTGAAGAACATTGACAGATTTTTATGTGGATTTGCTTTCTTCTAATATTGTGAAGAAAATTGTAAGTCTACGAAACTATTAAAACACCTTGGGTGCAAAATTCAGTAGTGTAGCACTGGTTCTCGCGCCACTATGGCGGCCGACGGGAGGTTTCATTGCATATGATGCATGACTGGCTGCTGACCACCTGACATTACTGAATTACAATGGTGCACAGAGGTGCGTCCCTTGCATGTGTGTGAAGACCTTGAATGGTTGCTATCATGACGTCAGTGACCCGAATGGGCTAATGTAATGGCAGGATACCAAATTTGGTCAGTGCATGTAGGCAGTGTCTTTGTTAATCACTTCTGAAACAACAATGATTATGAAGCAGGATAAGCACTGTTCTGGGTCTATTTAAAGGGCCACTGAACAAGTTGCAGGTGAGGTTTTTTTGACTTACTTTTGCTCAGGCAACATTTGTGGTAACAAGATATGTCAATGATTTAGACTTAAATGTAGGAGGCATGATTAAGAAATTTGCAGATGGGTTCAGGATGAGAATATTGCAGTTATGATGTCTCCACTCCACACCTTCTTTGTTTCAGAGGAGCCCATTCAATTCTGGAATATTTTAGGATGGGTGTAGGATGGATGTAATTGACACCTCTTAGCTTTGAATATCCCTGTCGGACAGTTCTAGTATACAAAGGCTAAATCCTTTTCCTTTGGTGACCATTTTGGAGCAAATTGTTCACTTTTTAAAAGACAGGTCAATTTTTTTAAAAGACAAAGTCAGTTTTTATAGCTTCAGTTTTTGACCATAATTTTTCATTGTCGTACTTCTTGTACACATGACACCTAGCTCTTTGTTCATTGATAGAGAAATGTTGGCTTCGATGAAATAAATTGTTCAGACTGTGTCCTAGTAAACTATTCAAATTCTGGTGCATCGTTCTTCAAGGTTTTGACCAGTTATCAATGAAACATAAAAGCCAGCAGTTGAAAACATTCCTGCATGTTCTATATGGGGATATGGAATGTCACTGAGATTAGGAGGATAATTTTAGCCTAGCCCACCAGGCAGGAAACTGATGGGATTGGATCAGTCGCCTAGTTTACACCCTTCCTGATTTTACTTTTTATTGACTTCAACAGAAAGTTATATCAGGCTGGGGGTAAAATGGGTGGCCAAAATGGTCCTGTCAGTTTCCTTCCAGTGAGGGCTTATGTTAAAGTGATCCACGAAGAATCAGGGCTTGTTTCTGAGTTCTGGCCATGTTTCATTTAAATTTGTTTTTCGGGTTCTTTAAAATCAAAAATTGAATGAAAGACCATAAATTTTTAAAGGTTTTAATGCATTATTCGAAGAACTTTTGTGCCATTACTCATAGTGACTCAAAGGCTACAAGGGGCAGAGGGTTGCAACATATCCAGTGAAAAAATTTGAAATAAAATTTGCAAGAGGTTTCCTGGGGATGTACAATAGGCAGATAACTAGATATGCTGCCCTCACATTGCATGTAGAGAAATAATTTCACTATGAGACGAAGCAATTTCTAATCTCGACCATCTACCTGTTCTGAGTGTAGGTTTTATAGTGAAGACCAAGAAATATATAAATAACTTTTAAAAATCTTATTTGCATATTTCCTTCTTTACAAAATACCTCTTCGATAGTGCTTAGCTTATTTAAGCAGCATTTTCATGAAATGTTTCAGATCAAAGACTTTGAATAATAACCTCCCTTCAGACTTGAACATACAGCCTTTCCAGAAGTTGCTGCTTAAATGAACAACTGTTTTTGAAAACTTGGTATAAACATACATATTGAAGAGAAACTCGTGTGGATATATCACAAAATCTAAAAGTTTATTTTGCCACACATGTAGCATGTTGTAAATATTCCTTAAATTTAGTAACCTAGGTATTTTTATAAGAAAATTACCTGCGAAAAAATGAAGAGTTCGTTCTTTACCTTGTTCTTGACTTTGTATGTCGAAAAATTGAAATACATTTAACCGCAGGATTTCATTCTTCTGCATCACCAGAGTGGAAGATGGAATAACTTGCAACAGCAGGTTGCATTCTCTTCCATCGTAATAATATAAAAGCAAAATACTGCAGATGCTGGAAATCTGAAATAAAAACAAGAAATGCTGGAAATACTCAGCAGGTCTGGCAACATCTGTGGAGAGAGAACCAGAGTTTCAGAACTGATGAAGGGTCACTGACTTGAAACGTTAACTCTTTTATTGCATTCTCTTCCATTTGGCCACTTTATCTCTTACATACCTGGGCAGCCAACAAAAGGTAAATTGGGGATTTGAGGGACAGTTTGGGTATGCTGCTGCAGAAACTTGCAGGCAGATTTTCATGGAAATCTGCTAGGGGTGGAGATCTTTAGCTGCTGCAATCCCCTGTGCCCCACCCCATTGAATGTTAAAGGTGGAAGATGGTCGGGTTGCCTTTGCTTTGTTTCTACATATACACATATTTCTTTGTTTGCACACTTAGGGCTGGATTTTGTTGTCCCACCGCTGTGCGCGGCTGTGGGTGCAGAAAATGACGGCTGCCCTGCATGGGAGCTGTGCCACTGTGATTACACGGCGGGTGGCCACTTAACATATTGGTGGTGGCAGCCCAAGCAAACACGTGGCAGGGTGGCAATGGCAACACCATTCACTGTGTCACATGATGCTGGAGCAGGTGCTGGCGTCATTTTTAAAAGTTGCCAGCCTGCAAACAGTTCAAAATAATGCAGAGTTGACCCCGTTTCCCTCCCCCACCCCCCCCCGTATCCACAAAATATTGCAGAGTTGACGCTTTCCACCCTTATCCTTCCTGGTGGCACCAGCTTCTCCTGGACGGGAAAGCGAAGGCACATGAGTGCCGCACGTGGTGCTGCAGATCGGGAACGGATGGGAAGATCACGACAAATGACATGATAATGTATGCAGATAGGTATTTTAAATATTTAAACTAGGGTCCCATCACAGAGCGGCAGGGGGCCGCGATGGAGCTTCCCCGCCGGCAGTAAGATTGGGCCCAGCAATCCCAGTATCAAGTTCCATGGCGGCCGCTGCCCATCCAGCTCTCTGCCCATCCTCACCTGCCATGGAACCCAATGTTGGGCTGGGAACAAAATCCTATTGTTAATCTGCTTGAAGGGCAGAGATGGAAGAAACTGCTTGGGGTGGGTTGGAGGCACTCCATTGCTGAAGGTTATAGCGACCAGGGTAAGTAACATTTTAAAAGTATAATTTAATGTAGATTTGTAATTTTTAAGATTTAAAAAAGATTCTAATGGTTTTTTGTTGTTTCCTTAAGGTCTTTAATCAAAAACCAGCAGAGTCTCCCTTGGGCCTCTCCTGACCCACTGTTCTGAGGAGGAAGAGAAAGCAGGTCTTGAGGCCCACTGCAGGGATGCCAGGCTGAAAAGGCACCATAGGTACCTTCTGGTACCCACACCTTTCCATCTGCAGATGCATGTGGGATCTTTCACTGTCACCCTTGGCAAGGCTCAGAAAACTGCATCTCTGTTGTAAGAGCAGAGAAAGATCTTCAGCTGACTAATATTTAAGACCACTGACAAATGAATCCTGTCATTCCAATCCTGTTTTGGCAATTAATTTTACTTGGCCATTGGCTGACATGTAGCTCTCCTGCACAACAACCATGGTTCCCATTGGGAGACTACTCTGCTATTCCCTCGTACTGGCATTCCTCCAGCTTGCTGCAAATCATTCTGGACATATCCCATCACTGACAACAAATCTGACAGTCTTCCTATTGTGGCTCTCTTTGGTGCCTACTCATGTGTGCCCCTTCAATCTTAACCTCTCACTTTTCCTACTATGGCAGGAGGTCCTGAGGTGATTGATGATTGTACCAGACTCCCAGATATTTTAAAATATACAAATGGAGGAAAATGCTACCTGCTGTTTGCAAGTTTTGCACCATATTCCACTCTTGTGCTTCAAAGAAAATGTTCCAAGAATGAAAACCTGCAGTGAAATGTAGTTTGAATTTTGCATGTAAACTTCAAGAACAAGGTAAAGCACAAATTCTTCCATTTTTCCAAGGAAATTTTCGTATAATGATTTCTAGGTTATTAAACTTGAGGGTTAGAAGTGATGCTTTCTTGTCTTTGATTGTTGAGGATAAGAAGTTGCATAAAATGACTTGTGACTGGAGGAAATCATGGAGGTAGGAAGGTAAAAGGTAATGTAGAGATTTGAAGGCAGGGATGATAATTTTAAAATAAAAACAGAAAAAGCTGGAAATTGTCTGCAGGTCTGGCAGCATCAGTGAAGAGAGAAGCAGAGTTAATGTTTCATGTTTATGACCTTTCGTCAGAACTAGGAAAAGCTAGAAACACAAGAACACAAGAATTAGGAGCAGGATTCGGCCCTTCGAGCGTGCTCCACCATTCGATAAGATCATGGCTGATCTGATTGTTGCCTCAATTCCACTTTCTTGTCTGCTCCCCATAACCCTTGACTCCCTTGTAGATCAAAGATCTGTCTAACTCAGCCTTGAATATATTCAATGACACAGCCTCCACTGCTCTGTTGGGAAGAGAATTCCATAGACTAATGACCCTCTGACAGAAAAAATTTCTCCTCATCTCAGTCTTAAATAGGAGACCCCTAATTTTTAAATTGTGTCCCCTCGTTCTAGACTCCCCTACAAGGCGAAACATCCTCTCAACATCCACCCTGATATGTCCCCTCAGGATCTTATATGTTTCAATAAGATTACGTCTCATTCTTCTAAACTCCAATGAGTATAGGGCTAATCTGCTCAACCTTTCCTGGTCGACTGAACCTTTTCTGAACTGCATCTAATGAAATTATATCCTTTCTTAATTAAGGAGACCAAAACTGTACACATTACTCCAGATGCAGTTGAACTAAGGCCCTGTACTGCTGTAGCAACACTTCCCTACTTTTATAGTTAATTCTCTTTGCAATAGACACCAACATTCCATTTGCCTTCCTAATTACATGCTGTACCTGCATACTAACTTTTTGTGATTCATGTACCAGGACACCTGGATCCCTCTGTACCGTAGAGTTCTGCAGTCTCTCTCCATTCAAATAATATACTGCTTTTCTATCCTTCCTACCAAAGTGGTCAAGTTTACATTTTCCCACATTATACTGCATCTGTCAAATTTTTGCCCACTCACTTAACCTATCTAAATTCCTTTGCAGACATTTTATGTCCTCTTGACAGCTTACATTCCTACCTATCTTTGTGTGTCATTAGCAAATTTAGCTACCATACATTTGGTCCCTTCGTTCAGGTCATTGATATAGATTGAAAATAGTTGAGGTCCAGCACTGATCCTTGTGGTACTCCACTAGTTACAGCTTGCCAACCGAAAAACACCCATTTATCCCTAATCCATGAGCTCTTATTTTGTTTCGTAACCTTTGATGTGGCACCTTATCAAATGCCTTTGGAAATCCAAGTATAACAGGTCTACAGGTTCTCCTTTATCTACCTTGCTGTTACTTCCTCAAAGAACTTTTAATAAATTAGTCAAATACGATTTCCCTTTCACAAAACCATGTTAACCCTGCCTGATTGTATTATGATTTTCTAAATGTCCTGTTATTACCTCCTTAATAATGAATTCTAGCATTTTCCCTATGACAGATGTTAGGCTAACTGGCTGCAAGTTTTCTGCTTTCTGTCTCCCTCCTTTCTTGAATAGAAGTGTTACACTTGCGATTTTCCAATCCGCTGGCACCTTTCCAGAATCAAGGGAATTTTGGAAGTTCACAACCAATGCATCCACTATCTGTGCAGCCATTTCTTTTAAGACCCTAGGATGCAGGCCATCAGGTCCAAGGAACTTGTCAGCCTTTAGTTTTCCCTTTCCCCTTTTCCCTAGTGATTGTGATTGTTTTAAGTTGCTCCCTTTTACCTCTTGATTTTCAAGTATTCTTGGGATTTTTTAATGTGTTCTACAGTGAAGACAGACACAAAATACTTGTTCAAAGTTTCCGTAATTTCCTTGAACAAAGGGGAAGGTGTGTGATAGGGTGGAAGAAAGGAAAAATTAAATGACAAATGCTTTCATGGTGCAAGCCAGAGGGAGTGAATATGGCACATGTAAAGAAGCAAAAAAATGTGTCTAGAGCAGGTGTGACTAGCAGGATTCTGAACAGCTGCCATCCAAAGCAAAGTCTAGGAAATAAGAGAGAATTGAGAGAATTTTAAAGATGGTTGTCTGGGACATGGGGAGCTAGTGGAGTTTGGTAAGGGCAAGCATGATGGGGATGTGGGTCTTAGTGCAGATTAGAGAGAACAAGGGCTGCAGATTTCTGCATGAATTATAGGTAATGGAAGCAGGGATTCCGGGGGGAGAAAATGCAGCCATGATGTAGTTAGGGTTTCATCAGCAAAGGGGGCACGTAAAGGCAGTGGAAGATGTTATGGAGGTGAAAAAAGCAGTCCTGGTGACTGATCAGTTGTGGGAGAGGAAGGCTCAGCTTCGAGATGTATACTGAGTTGACAGCTGGGAAGGTAGATGGAGTGAATTCCCAGAGGTCTGTGGATGCTCAGTTGTTAAACAGATTCAAGATTGAGATCGACAGATCATTTGACACTGAGGGAATCAAAGGATACTAGCCGAGACCTGCAAAACATTTGTGATCAAATTAGTATCTTTATTTATCTTTAAATATAAGATTTCAAGTTATTCTTTCACCAAAGACGTTAACAGAGTCAAGACTTCTCACTTTGGAAAAAGGCTGCATAAAGCTGTCCAAGTATAAAAACAGGCCTAGAAATATAAATATACATTTTCTCAAGAGTCTGGCCTTGTGACTTGTTTATAGTTATAGAATATGAAAGTCTAATTGGGAGCTGTTTCTCCTGAGTTGAAAAGGCAGATTTGCATCTGATCGACTCAATATTATTCAAGGGATAAACATTTTATTTCCTTGAAATTTGCCTGTTACAATTTCAGCATCTATCATTGAAGAAAACAGCTTCCGAATTTCAAATCTTGTTCCATGACAAAATCCTTGTTTAGGATTCAAGTTTCTTAGCAACATTATAACTGATCCTTCCTTGAGTCTATGTTTGTGTGGTGGCATGACCATTGGAGTTAGCCTATGTAGAAACTCTGGAGGGTAGAGACTGTTATCATCTTCTTCGTCTATAGAATCAATGCTGATGTATTCTTTTAATTCATCTGACAGCTTATCTAAAACTTTTTCATTCAAATCTAGTGAATCTTCATTTTTAGCACACTAGCTTTTGAATAGTAAGTTGTATCAAATAATTGTCGCTACCCTTTTGCCACACTTAACCAATTCCATCATCTTATCTATCCTTCCCATGCTACCCCCCCCCCCCCCACAATGCTACCTCATCCCATGCCATTCCATCCTTCCCATGCCATTCCTCTCATGCTATCCCCATCCCCTTCCTTCCATTCCTCCCACACCATCCCTACCCCACTCTTGCCATCCCCATTCCTCTTATCAATCCCATCCCACCCCAACCCTCACGGAATTAATCTCTCCAGCCGGGGTAACTTTGTTGTTGGGCTCCCCTTACCTTACCTTTTTGTTCTGCATTGCACCCCGCCACCACCACCGCCATCAACTGTTGGCAGCCGCACATATGTCTCATGCTCCAGTCCTCTGCGCGCTCCACATGACTCCGCGTGTGCCAGGCATTGACCACTAAATAAACCCACCAACAAACATGGCCCTTAAACTGACCAATCAAAACGGTCTGGAGAAACAAAAACTAAGTATTATTATAGAAAGGGATAGGGCAGGAAAGTGGAGTTAATGTATAAGTTCAGTCATTAACTGATTGAATGGTGGAGCAGGCTTGGCAGGCCATATGGCTACTCCTGTCCCTATTTGTTTTATCCCTATGTTAAGATGAATGGCTATTTGTAAGAGCCAAAGAGGGTGGCATTAGGCAGTTGATAGGACAAGTTGTTAATGCCAGTAATCATAGGACTGAGAAGCAGAATATAAACTTAAAATATCTGGTTTTGTTGCTATTATGCTGTACTGAATCTGATTAGCTCTACACCTCCCCTTCCACCACTCAGCACCACTGGTAACAGAGTCATCTACCATCTTTTTCCCACACTCTGGAATTATCATCCTAAACCCATTTGCCATGCCACTTCTCTTCTGACTTTCAAAAGCTTCATCAGCGGGGGATAGAGAGAGGCTGGGATTGGTAGAGGGGAGGCCGTAGGCTTTCTTATGGGCCAGTGGGAGTACTTTTGCAGTAAAAGGCACTTTCCTTCTTGAGGCAGCAGGTCCACCTCCCTTTTATTGCTGGGAAACCCGTCCAGCAATTCTGGACCTCACGACCAGAAGGAATAGTTGAGGTAACTGGCATAGATGCATTTAAGGGTAGCTAGATAAACACAGGAGGGAGAAAGGAATAGAAGGATAAGTTGATGGAGTTAGATGAAGAAGGATAGAAGGAGGCTCATTTGGGGCATAAACACTGACAAGAACCAATTGGGCTGAATGGCCTGTTTCTGTACTGCAAATACGATATAATACTATGCTAAATTTAAATCAATCTCCTAATTAAACTGTGGGAGCCTGATTTAAATATGTTAATGAAGTGGGACACTTGCATGGCACATTATTCATTGCCATGGAAATGGTGGCATGTGTGTACGTGGCTGGTAGGACGCGCAGTCTTGTTTAAACCCACCCCCTCCCACCCATTGTGGAGGGGGTTAATTTAGAGGTCCATGTGTAAGTTGGTGTGGTGTTTTTCAGTACTGTGACATTGTGAAACAAACAGAGCTTTTTGGACAGAAGTATCATTATTATAAGGAATTCCATGGCAAGGAATGAAAGAATGTAAAAGAAGAAGAATGATATCTGGGAGTGTATTCATGCATTAATAATGCCCATAGCTTGCGAAAGTCTCCCAAACGAAGAAAGTGAATTCTTACAATCTTGCATACATCCATCCGCCAGCCATCTGCTCTACTTTGTAGTTTCAATGCATTTTGTGCATTAACTGACCTTTATCTTTCATATTTTGCTGTTACACTCTGAATTTTCTTCCAGTGTTCCTAATTTTTCCTTTCTGACTGTTAGCTAAAGTTGAAGCCCATGCTGTTGAGGACAAATTATTGACCTGGTTAGGAAATTGTTTAGTGGCAGGAGAGAGAGTAGGGATAATGGGCAGGTACTCTAATTGGCAGAATGTGGCCGGTGGTGTCTCGCAAGGATCTGTGCTAGAGCCTCAGTTATTCACCATATTTATTAACAGCTTAGATGATGGGATAGAAAACCACATAGTCAGACTTGCCGATGACATAAAGATAGGCGGCATTGTCAGCAATGTAGATGGAAGCATAAAATTACCAAGAGATATTGATAGATTAAGTGAATGGGTAAAACTGTGGCAAATGGATTTCAATGTAGGCAAATGTGAGGTCATCCACTTTGAACCTAAAAATGATTGAACAAGATACTTTCTAAATGGTGCACAGCTAGAAACAGTCGCGGTCCTAAGAGACTTGGGGGTTCGGGTACATAGATCATTAAAATATCATGAACAAGTTCAGAAAATAGTCAAAAAAGCTGATGGAATGTTGTCCTTTATATCTACAGGGCTAGAAGACAAGGGGGTAGTAGTGATAATACAGCGATACAAAGTCCTGGTTCGATCACACCTGGAGTACTGTAAGCAGTTCTGGGAACCACACATTATGAAGGATTTAAAAAAATTCTTTCTTGGGCTATGAGCATCTCTGGCAACGCCAGAATTTGTTGCCCATCTCTATTTGCCCCTGAGAAGATGGTGGTGAGCTGTCTGCTTGAACTGCTGCAGTCCAGGTGGTGTAAGGACTCCCACACTGCTGTTTGGAAGGGAGGTCCAGGTTTTTGACCCGGTGACAGTGAAGGAACGGTGATATATTTCCAAGTCAGGATGGTCTGTGACTTGGATGGGAACTTGCAGGTAGTGGTGTTCCCATGTACCTGCTGCCCTTGTCCTTTTAGGTGATAGAGGTCGTGTGTTTGGAAGGTGCTGCCAAAGGAGGCTTGGCAAGTTGCTGCAGTGTATCTTATAGCTGGCACACACTGCTGCAAATGTGTGCCGATGGTGGATGGGGTACTGATCAAGCGGTCGCTTTGTCCTGGATGGTATCAAGCTTCTTGACTGTTGTTGGCATTGCATTCATCCAGATGAGTGGAGAGTATTCCATCACACTCCAGAGTTATGCCTTATAGATGGCAGACAGGTTTTGGGGGGGTCACGATGCGAGTTAATCGCTTCAGAATTCCCAGTCTCTCACCTGCTCTCATAGCCACAGTATTTATAGAGGAGATGATTAGATTCTCCCTTGTTGGAGATGGTCATGGCACTTGTGTGGCACGAATGTTACTTGCCATTTATCAGCTCAAGCTTGAATGTTATCCAGGTTTTACTGCACGTGAGGACAACTGCTTCAGTATCTGAGGAGTTGTGAATGGTACTGAAGTCTGTGCAATCATCAACAAACATCCCCACTTCTGACCTTGTGATGAATTGAAGGTCATTGATGATGCATCTGAAGATGGTTGGGCCTAGGACGCTACCCTGAGGAACTCCTGTAACAGTGTCCTGGGGTTGAGTTGATTGTCCTCCACAACCATCTTCCTTTGTGCTAGGTACGACTTCCAACCAGTGGAGAGTTTTCCCCCAATTCCAATTGACCTGGGGTTCCTTGATAGCACACTCAGTCATATGCTGCCTTGATGTCAAGGTCAGTCACTCTTAGCTCACCTCTCGAATTCAGCTCTTTTGACAATATTTGGAACAAAGCTGTAATGAGGTTTGGAGTTGAGTGGTCCTGGCAGAACCCAACCTAAGCATCGGTGAGCAGGTTATTGCTGAATAAGTGCTGCTTGATAGCACTGTCGACGACACCTTCCATCACTTTGCTGATGATTGAGAGTAGACTAATGGGCTGGATTTTGTCCTGCTTTTTGTGGATGGGGCATACCTGGGCAACTTGCCATGTTGTTGGCTAGATGCCAGTGTTGCAGCTATACTGGAACAGCTTGGCTAGGGGCGTGGCTAGTTCTGGAGCACAAGTCTTCAGTACTACGTCCGGATGTTACCAGGGCCCATAGCTTTTGCTGTATCCTGTGTCTTCAGCCATTTCCTCTTATCGTGTTGAGTGAATCAAGTTGGCTGAAGACTGGCAGCTGTGATGCTGGTGACCTCAGGAGGAGGCTGAGATGGATCATCCACTCATCACTTCTGGCTGAAGGTCGCAAATCCTTAAGTCTTTTCTTTTGCACTGATGTGCTGAATTGCACCATCATTGAGAATGGGAATTTTTGTGGATCCTCCTATTCCTGTTCTTTGTTTAATTGTCCAGCACCATTCATGGCAGAGCTTTGATTTGATCTGTTGGTTGTGGGATCACTTTGCTCTATCGCACACTGCTTCCGCTGTTCAGCATGCATGTTTTGCTGGGTGACACCTTATTTTTAGCTGTGCTGCTCCTGCCATGCTCTCCTGCATTCCTTATTGAACCAGGATTGATCCCCTAGCTATATTGGATATATTGGCCTTTGGGGGTGTGCAGTGTAGATTACCAGAATGATACCTAGACTCTGAGGGGAAATTACACAAACTTATATTCCCTTGAATGTAGAAGGTTAAAGGGTGATTTGTTTGAAGTTTTCAAGATGTTAAGGGGAACAGATAGGGTAGATAGAGAGAAACTATTTTCACTGGTTGGGAAGTCTACGACTATGAAGCATTGTTCTAAGAGTTATAGCCAGACTTTACAGCAGTAAAATTGGGAAACATTTCTACACACAGAGCATGGTAGAAGTTTGGAACTCCCTTTTGCAAATGGCAAATGATGCTCGATCAGTTGTAAATTTTAAACCTGAGATTGATAGACATTTGTTAACTAAAGGCGTTGAGGGATTTGTGGCAAAGGCAGATATATAGAGTTAGGCCACAGAGCAGTCATGATCTCAATGAATGGTAGAACGGCTTGAGGGGGTAAATGGCTCCCACCTGTTCCTATGCTACCATGTTCAATTATGTGATCAATGTTTGCCATGAAATTTTGTTCATGTAACAGGAGGAAGGACTTATTTTGAAAGATTTGGTAGGAAATCAGATTCACAATGGTTTCAGCAGGGGTGGAATTAGTGTTTTATTGTACAATGCATTGTGTTTTATTGCATTATAGAATATCTGCACACACCCGACACCAAACTCATTTCTGACACAGCTTTCTGTTATATGTTTGGTTTTTATGCTGCCACCGTATTGGGCTGAATTTTACTGACCCCCCCACCCCCCAAATGTTGGGGTTGTGACTGGGGGTGGGGTGGGGGGGGGGCGGCCCGGAAAATGCTTCTGGGAGAGGCCCGCCATGGGCTTCGCGCCAGGAAAGCCGGCCCCATATTGCCGGCGGCGATGAGGCCTCGTGGCAGCCCCCCATCCCCCGTCACTCAGCGACGGGAGCAGGTTTTAAATACGTTAATGAATGTAAATTAATGTATTAATGACTTACCTGCTCCCGCCGGCTGTCCCGCTGCGATACTGAGGTCGGTTGCCGGGACTCCCGTGCCTTTGGATCTCCATTCGGCGATCCGAGGCGGAACACTGGATGGGAGGGGGGAGCAGGTAAGTTTTCAGGGTGGTGGGGGGGGAGTGGACTTAAATGTTTTTGGTCTAGGAGGTGGTGGGAAGGGGCAAAGTTCATAGTTTATTAAGTTTAGGGGGGGAAGATCGGGAGCACAAGGTAAGTTTTTTTGGCGGGGGAGAGGGCAAGTAATAAATTTGATGGTGATTGGTGGGGGGGGGGGGCAGTGGGACAGGGTCAGGATAATTTTTAATTATTTAATTTTTAAATCTTCTGTCACTTTAAAAATTTTAAATAAATTTAAGAGCTGGAAGCCCTTTAAAAATGGCATTGGCACTTGTGCAGTGGCACCGGGCACCGTTGCCAGAGACTGAACGCCCGCTCCCTCCACATCATGTGGGGGGCGTGGGGGTGCGTCTATCCACCCCGGCCATGTAAATGAACCGCCACGTTTAATATCGCGGCGGCTTCGCTGAGTAAATCCCGTGCATGTGGGCTGCCATCTTTGAAGTTTGCCGCCAATGTCTGCGGCAAGCTTGTAAAATACAGCCCATTGAGTCGAGCTAGAGAGGTTCTTAGACTGTAGTATTTAAACATTAATCTTTATTTCATAACAACTCTATACAGTCCACACTAACCTGTGTGGCTCCTTCAACAGCCATGCTGTATCTGTTCTCGAGTCCCTCCCACATGATCTCTTACATCATCATGGTGGGTGGTATTCTTTACATTCTTTCAAGAATAACCCTTTCATACCCTTATACTCCATCTCCCCCAAGACTTTATCCAAATACATATTGACATACATTCACATTTTTATTTACATACTACCCCATTTCCCCCCAGTCTCTGACTTCATAGATTCAGTCTGTCAGGAGGCTTCACAACTCTCTCTGATCTTGTTATCATCAGATGTGGAAGATTGGTAGTCTTTCTCTGATCTCCGATTTCTTGACTTGGACAGCCTTCATTGACGTTTATATTATTCAGTGCTTTTTAATTTCTGGTTCAACATCTGATTGGTCTAAATGGTGACCGATTGACATCTTTGCTGTAAAGGAATAAGATTCCTTCTATTTCTTCATATTGTCAGATAAGCCCCCTACGTGCCAAGGCTGAGGCACACATTATTTTGCCACATGAACATTAAAGCTTAAAATTGCATGCCTCAGCCTGGAAAAACATTTTGTATGGTAACTGGCAGTGTTGGAACAAGGGACAAAGGACCATGCCCTGACACATTCAGCCAGCAATGGACTTTTGATGATCAGACGTTGAAGCATTCCAGGTTAACTACTAAGATGGCCAAATACACAGAAGAAGTGGTCAGACCAGTTTTGGTGACGTGACTGACTGACTATAGGAGTTTTTGAATTTGAATGTCCAACAGAGGTTTTGAACTCAGAAAGCACTCTTCTCCTGGACTGAGAACACCTCCAGTACTATCTGTCTCCATCTATTTCCCACCGAACTGAATTTTGTGAAAACACGTGAACCACAAAGAGAGAAAAGTCTCCTATGTGAACAAGGTTTCAGAAGAACACTGGGCCCCGACGAACAGCACGACTACATACAATCAAGTGAGCTCGAAGCACAGTGAACAAGAAATTCTTCTGATATTGCCTCAAACCCCTCTCTACTATATTTTCCTCTCTTTTCTGACCCGATTTGCATGTGTACATCGCGTGTGTATGCTAGCATCGTATATCCATAGGTGTCAACCGTATCAGAGTTTAAGTCTAAGTTTTAATAAATTTCACTTTTCTCCTTTAAACCTGAGAAAACCTGGTGTGTTGGTTGCTTTGCCTTATAATTGGAAAGCTGTGAACAAAGATTCACAAAAGGGGGAGCTCAAATCACAGTGTGTTTAAAAATAAAACCCTGTTACAATAAGAGCAGGTAAAGACAGCAAAATACCTCCAGACACATTTCTCACTTGGTCGTAACAATGTAGTACCTCCTCTTGCAGGATGTGGGAGGTAAGGGTCACCACTTGTGTCCCTGCTGACTTCGCCTGTGAGAAGTGCACCCAACTCCAGCTCCTCGCAGACCGCGTTAGGGAGCTGGAGCTGGATGAACTTCGGATCATTCAGGATGCTGAGGGGGTGATAGAGAGCAGTTATAGGGAAGTAGTGACACCTAGGTTACAGGATAAAGGTAGCTGGGTGACCGTCAGGGGAGGGAAAGGGAATAGGCGCACAGTGCAGGGATCCCCTGTGGCCATTCACCTCAATAATAAGTATACCATTTTGGATACGGTTGGGGGGAACGACCTACCAGGGGAAAGCCACAGCGGCCAGGTCTCACACTGAGCCTGGCTCAGTGGCTCAGAAGGGAAGGGGGGGAGAATAGGAGAGCGATTGTGATAGGAGATTCAATGGTTAGAGGAACAGACAGGAGATTCTGTGGTCGCGAACGAGACTTCCGGATGGTATGTTGCCTCCCGGGTGCCAGGGTCAGGGATGTCTCGGATCGAGTCTACAGAATTCTTAAGGGGGAGGGGGAGCAGCCAGAGGTAGTGGTACACATCGGTACCAATGACATAGCTAGGAAAAGGGATGAGGACCTGAAAAGCGAATATAGGGAGTTAGTTGGAAGCTAAAAGGCAGGACGAGCAGAGTAGTAATCTCAGGATTGATACCGGTGCCACGTACTAGTGAGGCTAGAAACAGGGAGCGAGTGCAGCTGAACACGTGGCTACAGAACTGGTATAGGAGGGAGGGCTTCAGATATGTGTATCATTGGGATACCTTCTGGGCAAATTATTGGAGAGGATTCTGAGAGACAGGATTTATGATTATTTGGAAAAGCATGGTTTGATTAGAGACAGTCAGCATGGCTTTGTGAGGGGCAGGTCATGCCTCACAAGCCTTATTGAATTCTTTGAAGATGTGACAAAACACATTGATGAAGGAAGAGCAGTGGATGTGGTGTATATGGATTTTAGCAAGGTGTTTGATAAGGTTCCCCATGGTAGGCTCATGCAGAAAGTAAGGAGGCATGGGATACAGGGAAAGTTGGCTGTCTGGATACAAAATTGGCTGGCCCATAGAAGACCGAGGGTGGTAGTAGATGGAAAGTATTCAGCATGGAGCTCGGTGACCAGTGGTGTTCCGCAGGGATCTGTTCTGGGACCTCTGCTCTTTGTGATTTTTATAAATGACTTGGATGAGGAAGTGGAAGGCTGGGTTAGCAAATTTGCCGATGACATGAAGATTGCTGGAGTTGTGGATAGTGTGGAAGGCTGTTGTAGGTTGCAACGGGACATTGACAGGATGCAGAGCTGGGCTGAGAAGTGGCAGATGGAGTTCAACCTGGAAAAGTGTGAAGTGATTCATTTTGGAAGGTCGAATTTGAATGCAGAATACAGGCTTAAAGACAGGATTCTTGGTAGTGTGGAGGAACAGAGGGATCTTGGGGTCCATGTCCATAGATTGCTCAAAGTTGCCACCCAAGTTGATAGGGTTGTTAAGAAGGCGTATGGTGTGTTGGCTTTCATTAACAGGAGGATTGAGTTTAAGAGCCGCGAGGTTATGCTGCAGCTCTATAAGGCCCTGGTTCGACCACACTTGGAATATTGTGTTCAGTTCTGGTCGCCTCATTATAGGAAGGGATGTGGAAGCTTTAGAGAGGGTGCAGGGGAGATTTTCCAGGATGCTGCCTGGACTGGAGGGCATGTCTTACAAAGAAAGATTGAGGAGGCTAGGGCTTTTCTCATTGGAGCGAAGAAGAATGAGAGGTGACTTGATAGAGGGGTACAAGATGATGAGAGGCATAGATAGAGTGGATAGCCAGAGACTTTTTCCCAGAGCAGAAAGGGCTATCACCAGGGGGCATAATTTTAAGGTGATTGGAGGAAGGTTTCGGGGAGATGTCAGAGGTAGGTTCTTTACACAGAGAGTGGTGGGTGCGTGGAATGCACTGCCAGCGTTGGTAGTAGAAGCAGATACATTAGGGGCATTTAAGCGACTCTTGGATAGGTATATGGACGATAGTAGAATGAAGGGTAGGTAGTTTGATCTTAGAGTAGGTTAAAGGTTCAACACAACATCGTGAGCCGAAGAGCCTGTACTGTGCTGTACTGTTCTATGTTCTATGTTCTTGAGTTTGTAGTAGATAAGTTCGCTGTTGATTCTCCTCTTTCTGGAGAATGATTCCTCTGTTTTGATCTCGCACCTATACCTTTTGCCCTTCTGACAACTTCAGTAGGTTTAGAACCATAGAAAAGTTACGTCACAGAAGGAGGCCATTCAGCCCATCGTGTCTGCGCTGGCTGGAAAAATTAGCCACTCAATCTAATCTCACCTTCCAACACCTGGTCCATAACCTTGCAGGTTACAGCAGTTCAGATGCATGTCCAGGTACCTTCTAAATAAGTTGAGTGTTTCTGCTTCCACCACCAATCCGGGCAGTGAATTCCAGACACCCACCACCACCCATGGTTTCTGGTACAAAGTCTTTTGTTATAATTATAAGTTTGTTTCTTTCACAACGACTGTTCTTTGTCTTGTACTCGCTGATGATCTTTGCGCAGTAACCCTGGAAGTAATTTCTTGGGTAGAATTGGAAGTTGTGTTTGAAGTTTTCTTCCCATTAAGAGTTCTGATGGTGCTAATCCACATAATAAAGGAGTAGATCTGTAGGTCAGAAGTGCTAATTGGAAGTCTTGGTTTTTCTTCAACTTAGCTTTAATGGTTCTGACTGCTCGCTCAGCTTCTCCATTTGATTGTGGATGCTTAGGAGAACTTTGTTAGATGAACAAACCCACATTTTTCTGCAAAGTGTGTGAAGTAATTATTTGCAAATTGTGGTCCATTATTGGATACTAGCTGATCAGGTATACCGTGTGTTGCGAAAGCTTCTAGTAAAACTCCAATCACTGCTTCAGTTGTTGTTGTGTACATTCACTTGACCTCGATCCATCTTGAGAAGTAATCGACTAGAATTAGATAGGATCTTCCATCAAAGAAGAATCGATCCATTGTCACCTTTTCCATGGTCTAGTTGGGAATTGGGTCCAAATTAAAGGTTCTGTCTAATCCTGTCTGTGAACTGCACATACATCACAATTCAAAATCAGTTCTTCGATATCCTTGGAGATGCTTTGCCACTACACAGACTCCTGAGCCAGTGCTCTACATTTAGTTATGCCCATATGACCCTGGTGTATTTTATCCAAGATCTGTACTCTGAGTGACTTTGGAATCACCTGTCTCATCATATACCAGTAAATCATCCACTATGGTAAAGTGCCTTCTGTGTTCGAAGAAGATTTTCATCCTCTTTCCTTGGGACTCTGTTGTGGTCAACCTTGCTCGTAATTTTGGTAGACATAGATGCATTCTTCATCTTGCCTCTGTGCCTAATGAATGTGTTGGACTTGCTTCTTCCTGAGTTCTCTGGCTGTGTAGAACTCATGCAGGAACTTGCTGCACTTCTTTTTCTTGTTCTGGTAGTCTTTGTGCGGCTTGGTGGGTTGTGCTGTGTTGTGCGGGTTCTCTCTCCATTGGGAGGGCTCTCTGGTGGAGTCTGGACTCTCTGCAGTGGTCAGGTTGGGGTGGGGGCTCTCCCTCTGTCCAGGCTCAGTCTCTCCAGACCTGTGAACAATTTTGGGAATTCCTCTTGAAAGTGACTGCTGAATTCTTGTTTAACTTCTTCTACTTTCTCTATAAGATGAAGGTCAATTCAAGCTCTTCTACTTAAGAGTGAGAACTTCTGATTTCTTAGGACATACAGTGTTTCTAATATCTGCTTTCCCTTGCACTGAAGTGTTGCTTATAACTTCCCCTTTACTTCAAGTTCAACCCATCCTGGGCCATGTAATTGAGTTTCCAACTGGTCGCAGAAAGTGTGTGGAAAGCCATGACGCTTTTTCTAATAACACTGGCTCTGGTGTCGAGTTTAAAATTAGTGATATGTCCATTGACATATATGCCTGTAGATCAAAATGCCTGATTCAGCTCACTGATCTCGCCACGAAAATGTCTGGATTGGTCTGCTGCAGGAGGTTGTTTAACTTCATTAACCTCTTTATTGTTGAATGCTTTTCCATTAGAGCATGAGGTAGTTGAGATTTTATTTTGGCACATCTTACTGAAATTAGCTATTTTTCTGCAATAAAAGCAGATTTTCTGCGCTATTGGCAGGACATAGTTCACGCCTCTGAGTACTTTTGGTGCCACATCGCTGGAAGGGTTTAACGGCACCCTCTGACTTCGACTTCCACCACCCCCACCCTCCCCCCCACCCCCCCCACCCCCACCCCCACCGCCCCTCCCTGCACAGTGTACCTTTTTTTTCCTGGTGCCTGTTTTTCAGCCCTCTGGTGAAGGAACTGTACAGTTGCAGGAGCTTTCCAGAACCAAGGTCTTTCTTCACCTTGCAAAAGATTGTTCTGTTGTTCTTCCTGTCCTCAGCTTGCCTCACCAGCTTTATCCAGGGTGAGGTCTTCTTTAGACTGTAAAATGTCTGATATGGAATCATCCGCAACATCCACAACAATACAGTCTCTTATCAGTTCATCTGTAAGCTCTCCATACTCACATCCCTCTGCAAGTCTCTAAAGGTCATTGATAAAAGGATCGGCCATTTCGCCAAATATTTGGACCCTTTTGTTGAATTTCCCTCTTTCAAAAATCTTATGACTCCGCAAATTGAAATAGGAATCAAAAGCTTTCAAAACTTCATTGAATTTGGCAGATGTTTCATTAAGACCTTGTCTTGCAATTATATCATCAACTATAGCACCAATTGAATATACTAATGTATTCACTTGCTCTGCTTCAGACTTACTGTCTAATTTAGAAGCTATTCTATATCTGAGAAATCTTTTTTTTCCCCATTATATCCAGCTTTGAATCTGATTGGGTCCCTTGTGACTTTTGAAAGTCTCTGGCATTCCCAATTTGTGATCCATGTCACTTTATTTTATAGATTTTTTTAGAGTGTTCCCCTTGAAGAAGCTATTTTTTAAGGTAGCTTGCTTTAATGGAGTGTAACTGGTGCTTTCGAGTGTCCCTTGCTTTGTTAAAAGGTGTTCTAGCCATTCAGCTTGCTTAATGAGTTAACACAGCTGTTTGAATGTTCCCCGCTGTTTTTCTTCTTCAGGCTTGACTGCGTTAATGGAGTCTCCTTGCTGTGTTTGAGGTCTCCCGTGTTTCTCGGCAGTTCGCATGCTTTTTGGAGGTTTCCCACTCTTCGCCCTCGAGTTCAGCTTGAGTGAAGGATTGAGTTTTTCCTTTTATTTTCTAGCCCGATGCCTTCAGAAAATTACTTTAGGCTCTTCAAAGGCTTTTTAAACCACAATTCCTTGGCCATTGGCACTATAACTCACCCGATCAATGGAATTGATTTGCAGGCAGCCACTCTTCCGTTCTGTGGAGAGCTTCCATCAGCCTTTCATGGTCTGTAGTTCTTTTTTTCTTTTCAGCTAGTTGCTTTAAATTTTCTCTTCTGGGTGTGGGTTGGTAGTTGCTTCAAACTTTTCCTTCTGTGTGTATGATCCATTGCTGATCACCATGTTATACATTTTGTCCTGTATGCTGCCATTGTATTGAGTCTAGCTAGAGAGGTTCTAGGACTGTAGTCTTTAAACATTAATCCTTATTTCATAATAACCATATACACTCCATAGTAGCCTGTGTGGCTCCATCAACAGCCTCGCTGCATCTGTTCTCGAGTCTCTCCCACATGATCTCTTACATCATCATTGTGGGCGATATTCTTTACATTCTTTTAACATTAACCCTTTTAGACCCTTACGTTACACTTTTTTTCCCCTGCTCTGGACAATTGGTCTACGGTTTCACACTTTTTCTCAATAGACACTGTTACCTTGGCTCATTCTCACCACTGAGCCAGAATGTTATGGTTTCAATCATTATTCCACCTGAGTATATAATCTAGACTGAGAGTCCAGTGCAGTAGGGTGCTGCATTGCCAGAGGTGAGATCTTCAGATATAGTGCTAAATTGAGGCCCCATTTTCCTGTTGCAGGCTTAAACTTCCCTGGCATTACGCAAAGAGGAGAGAGAGTTCTCCTGGTCAATAATCCTGCCCCCCGTTAACATTCCTCTCGGAACCAATACCAGCAAAATAAGATCAGCCAATTTACTATCTGTTTGTGGTGTGTTGCTGGTGTAGAATGGCTGCATTGTAGCTAAGTCAATTTTGAAAAATAATTCTCATAAATTAATACTTTGAGACATTTCAGAAATATAACTTACTTTGTGACTTTTTCACATGTGATGATCAGGTTGAATAATGCATTTATCAAAGTACTTATTGTAGCAAAACAAAACTATTCCACAGGTGTTGAACCTGTAATATTAACTACCGTTCTTCTTCTTTGGCCTCCTTGTCTCAAGAGACAATGGATAAGCGCCTGGAGGTGGTCAGTGGTGTGTGGAGCAGCACCTGGAGTGGCTATAAAGGCCAATTCTAGAGTGACAGACTCTTCCACAGGTGCTGCAGAAAAATTTGTTTGTCGGGGCTGTTACACAGTTGGCTCTCTCCTTGCGCCTCTGTCTTTTTTCCTGCCGACTGCTAAGTCTCTTCGACTCGCCACACTTTAGCCCCACCTTTATGGCTGCCCGCCAGCTCTGGCGAACGCTGGCAACTGACTCCCACGACTTGTGATCAATGTCACAGGACTTCATGTCGCGTTTGCAGACGTCCTTAAAGTGGAGACATGGACGGCCGGTGGGTCTGATACCAGTGGCGAGCTCGCTGTACAATGTGTCTTTGGGGATCCTGCCATCTTCCATGCGGCTCACATGGCCAAGCCATCTCAAGCGCCGCTGACTCAGTAGTGTGTATAAGCTGGGGATGTTGGCTGTCTCGAGGACTTCTGTGTTGGAGATGCGGTCCTGCCACCTGATGCCAAGTATTCTCCGGAGGCAGCGAAGATGGAATGAATTGAGACGTCGCTCTTGGCTGATATACGTTGTCCAGGCCTCGCTGCCATAGAGCAAGGTACTGAGGACACAGGCTTGATACACTCGGACTTTTGTGTTCCGTGTCAGTGCGCCATTTTCCCACACTCTGTTGGCCAGTCTGGACATAGCAGTAGAAGCCTTTCCCATGCGCTTGTTGATTTCTGCATCTAGAGACAGGTTACTGGTGATAGTTGAGCCTAGGTAGGTGAACTCTTGAACCACTTCCAGAGCGTGGTCACCAATATTGATGGATGGGGCATTTCTGACGTCCTGCCCCATGATGTTTGTTTTCTTGAGGCTAATGGTTAGGCCAAATTCATTGCAGGCATCCGCAAACCTGTCGATGAGACTCTGCAGGCACTCTTCAGTGTGAGGTGTTAAAGCAGCATCGTCAGCAAAGAGGAGTTCCCTGATGAGGACTTTCCGTACTTTGGACTTCGCTCTTAGACGGGCAAGGTTGAACAACCTGCCCCCTGATCTTGTGTGGAGGAAAATTCCTTCTTCAGAGGACTTGAACGCATGTGAAAGCAGCAGGGAGAAGAAAATCCCAAAAAGTGTGGGTGCGAGAACACAGCCCTGTTTCACGCCACTCAGGATAGGAAAGGGGTCTGATGAGGAGCCACCATGTTGAATTGTGCCTTTCATATTGTCATGGAATGAGGTGATGATACTTAGTAGCTTTGGTGGACATCCGATCTTTTCTAGTAGTCTGAAGAGACCACGTCTGCTGATGAGGTCAAAGGCTTTGGTGAGATCAATGAAAGCAATGTAGAGGGGCATCTGTTGTTCGCGGCATTTCTCCTGTATCTGACGAAGGGAGAAAAGCATGTCGACGGTCGATCTCTCTGCACGAAAGCCACACTGTGCCTCAGGGTAGACGTGCTCGTCCAGCTTCTGGAGCCTGTTTAGAGCGACTCGAGCAAAGACTTTCCCCACTATGCTGAGCAGGGAGATTCCACGGTAGTTGTTGCAGTCACCGCGGTCACCTTTGTTTTTATAAAGGGTGATGATATTGGCATCGCGCATGTCCTGAGGTACTGCTCCCTCGTCCCAGCACAGGCATAGCAGTTCATGTAGTGCTGAGAGTATAGCAGGCTTGGCACTCTTGATTATTTCAGGGGTAATGCTGTCCTTCCCAGGGGCTTTTCCGCTGGCTAGAGAATCAATGGCATCACTGAGTTCCGATTTATTAACTACCGTAATGCTGAAGAATGTTAGTAGCTTTGTGTTTTTTAACTGTTTTGGAGTAATCATACTTCATTCAATTTAATGTGCCTCCAGTTTTATAGAAATTGTGTTACCTGATCTAATCCTGTATTGCACTCTCAAGCATACTATTACTTTGGGAATTTAAGATACACGATAGCCCTAGCAGATAGGAGTATCACTGTAATGATATACTACTCACTGGGCCATTTTCTAACTTCTTTTTTCAAAAGTGTTAACCAAATGAACAAAAAAACCTTTCATAAATGTAAAGCAACTAGAAATACTTCATTCTGACAGAAGTTTGCTCATTTCTAATTGCAGTAAAGCTATCAATTGAAAGAGTAATGATTGTTCAAACTGGCGATTTCATAATTATATGTTCCGAACAGAATATTTATCGGCACTGGTACTGCAATGTTCAAGCAGAACTATTTAAAATCATGTATTTTTAAAATGGTAATGTAGCCCAAGGACATTTCAATTCTGTGTAGAATGAAATTCCAAGTCTGAAGCGTACTAATAATTGGGATTAGATTTTTAAAGCAGTGCAGGTCAAACTTGCATTTGATTTTCTTAAAGAAAATCTCAGCATGAGATGCTCTTTCAATGAATTTAAATTATAATCACGTTGAGCATGTGCACAATATTTCCTACAGTGGAATGAGGTGGGTGTTGAGATCTGAAATGACAACAAAAATTGCTGGACATATATAGCGAGTCAGTCAATACCGAAACAAGATAGAAACTGGCTCTTTGGGTTCAACTGTTTATGGAGCTGCACTTCCAAATTCACAATTTTGATGGTGTTACAACTGAAACATTAATATACCTGAGTCTGTCAGATTCCATTCAACTTGTGCATTTCCAGCATTTTATGATTATTTTTCTGTATTTATTTTCTTTGAATATTGCCTTTTTGATAAAGTGAGGCCTGATATTGTCAAGGATATAGTCAAGAAGGATTTTCTCCCCGAGATATCCTCCTTCCATTCCTCCCACAGCCTTTGCACTGACTGACTCCTAGTCCTTTTCAATCTCCATCTCAGTTCTCCTTGCCCTCTTCCCTCTGAATTCACTTCCCTGCTCCTCCTATTGGGCCTAACTCTGTTCTGCCAAAACTACTCGTTATTCTGGGATCATCCTGGATAACAAAGATAACCCCTAAACTGTCTGTTCCTTGGACTCTTGAAAGTTATGCAAATGCCCTCCCTTCACCAAACCATTAGCAGCTGTGTTTTTAGCTGTCTAGGTTCCACCTCTTTAATTTCTTCCATAAACCCTTTAACTCTTCATCCCCTTGTTTAAGTCCCTTCTTAAAACCAAGCCCTTTGGCCAAGCTTTCACCCTTTCAAGTATCGTTATCTCCGTGTCCATTATTTATTTACATCTCTGTGAAGCAATTTTGGACATTTCTCGATGCTAAAGACAAAAAATGCAAGTTGCTATTTACTGATTTGAACAGTAGAGGGAGAATTAAGATCAATTGATATCAACATTGGCCTTGGCTATAAGTAACTATTAGTTGTAAGTGTTGTGCTCAGTAACATTTCCAAGTTATTCTCCCCAAAGATAGCCTCAGTAATTAATAGTTAAACAAAGGTGTTAAAAAACACATTGGATTAAAATGTCAAAATGGATCACACTTTTTAACTTTTTGCATTGTCAAAGAGGGTTGCCATGAGGAGACTTCCTCATTAATCTACCATGTTTATTCCCCATTCTGCCTGTTACATTTTGTCAGTCGGATGTAGGCATCCTTCTTTTAGCTTGCTGGGTAAATGCACAAGACTCAGACAATCAAAAACAAGACCATCCAACACAACTGGTTTCCCTCCATGTATTCACATTATCTTAAGGTACTTTGCATGGCAAAGGTGCATGGTAAGGCCCTTGTGCCGAAAAGGAAAGAACTTGCATTTCTAAAGCCCTTTCATGACCTTAAGAATATCCCAAAGCTCTTCATAGGTAATGAAGTACTTTTGAAATGTACTTAGTGTTGTAATGTAAAAAACTCAGCAGCCAATTTGCGCTCAGCAAAATCCCATAAACAGTATTGAGACAAATGACCAGATATCTGCATTCTAAATGATGTTAGTTGTTAGTTGAGAGATAAATGTTGGTCACGACACCAGGTGAACTTCTCAGCTCTTCCAAATAATTCCATGGGCACCTTTGCATCCACCTGAGAGGATAGACAGGGATTTGGTTTAACATTTCATCTGAAAGAAAGCACTTCTGACAATGCTGAACAGCCTTGGTACTGCATTGAAGTATCCAGGCTCAGCTATGTGCACAGTCACTGGAGTGGGGCTTTTACTCATGATCTTCTGACTCAGAGGTGAGTGTACTGACATTGAGCCAAGCTGATAATTGTACATAATAGATTGAGAAACAAGACCTTAAGGGTGGTAATTTCTATACTGCTTCCTGTACCACAAGCTGAACTGGTTCAGGAGAGGGGTAGGAAGGTCAATGTACAGATGCCAGAGGGAAGGGTTCACATTCTTGGGATGTTGAAATGAGACCTGAGCAAGAGAAGGCTAACCTAAGTGGGTGACCCTCACCTGACTTTATATAAACATAATTGGATATAAAATCTGCAATCTGACTCACTCATACTCCTCAGTATCATTTTTCCTTCACTCTCCTCCTTAATATCTCTCCTATTTACCCTAAGGTACATTTCTCCAAGTCCTGAACTTATTACTTTAGACTCCTTTACCTCTTTGTAAAATTTATTTTTACTCCCTCTTTGACCGCTGAAGAGCAGAACCCTTCACAAGTGTTCAAACATATGCGGTGGGTCCATTGTCGATCAGTTCAATGTGAAGTGTAGTTGGCAGTATAATTCAGGTCTGCTGATTAAGCATTTTGCTTACAGATACTCAGCCAAGAATTGTATCTGTAGTATGATTTTAGTGGAAGTTGATTTTCCTATGGTAATGATAGGTACGTGGACCAATATCTCCAAATTTGTCTGATTGTGGTTTTGGCTGGCATCTGCACATTCCTGATAGTTTAAGATACCATTTGTCATGGTGGCGCTATCCTACATTATTGAATCAAGACCACTTCCTGCTCTTCATATATTCACTACCTTTGTCACTGAATTCTGTTGACTAGTGGAATAAGACCTTTGGAAAATTATAATTCTCTTTCTTAGACTTGAAAATACATTGTCCCAGCTGGTACATAGTTTGGTTCAAACTGATGGTGATTTCACATTTAAGTAGAAATGCAAAGGCATTGGGGAACAAAGATTCCAGGCAGATCTATCTTTACATCAGAAACAATCACTATGCTAAATAAATAATAATCTGTTGGAACCTCCTGAGCTACTGGTTGTATAAGCAGATGGTAGGCAGCTCAGGCTGCTCTTTTCTGTCACGTGCTGCAGTGCACGCAGGTTCACCATAAAGTGTCACTCCACCGTAATATGTTACTAAATATTTTAAGTTGATACAGCAATAATAGTAAGCTTTAGTTCCAGTAAAAAGTCACTGAATTAAGTCCATAGGAATGAAGTTCCGTAAGCTTTACTAATGTTACTTTGTGTGGATTTTATTTTCAAATAGTGTGCCTTTAAAGGCATTTTTATGGAGGATACAAGAGCACATGGAAGTAACTATAGGGCAGTAACCGAATGAAAGATTTCACACAGCATTGTAAACTATGATAAAGGTTTATTTATAACCCATCACATGGTGCTGAAATTGGATTGCTACTTTGAAATCATTTCAAAATTTTACCTCTTCCTTTTTTCTTGTGTATTAGAGGATCTTCATTGAAATCATTGAAATTTACAGTATGGAAGGAGGCCATTCGGCCCATCATGTTGGTGCCGCTTATCTTATGGGGTACAACACAATAAGTTGAAGTGTACAGTTTCTCTTTCACTCTTTTTGCGTCTCTCCGTTTCTCCTCTTTTTCTGCATCTGTTTCAGTCCTCCTGTGCCACTGTTCCTTTTGGGTGGGTCCTGGTGGGTAGCAAGTGAGGTGGGGTAAAGGGACAGAGAGAGCTAGAATGTGTGTCAAAGTCTTTCTCCGTCCTGCTTATAACACCCTCACACATGCTTATTTTTCTTATCCCATCCCAGACAGCAGCAAAGGGGCAATAAATTGCAAAGAAATTTAAAATTAAAGTGTTTTACACAGAGGGTGGTGAGTGCCTGGAACTTGCTGCCAGGGGAGGTGGTGGAAGCAGATACGATAACGACGTTTAAGAGACATCTTGACAAATACATGAATAGGAAGGGAATAGAGGGATATGGGCCCCGGAAGAGCAGAAGGTGTTAGTTTAGGCAGGCATCAAGATTGGAGCAGGCTTGGAGGGCCGAATGGCCTGTTCTTGTGCTGTACTGTTCTTTGTTTTTTGTTAAAGTTTTTAATTCACTTAAACCCTTATTTAGGACATTAGAAATTTCAACCAGTGAGAGGGGAAAAAAGGCAGATGAAATAAATTCTGAAAATAGCTTTAGGGATTTGCAAGACGTTGGTGACCAGATTATAGGATATGCTGTGGCTGCACAAGTGCAGCTATTATGGATGCGAAATTCAGATCTGTAGCTCTGGTGGAAATAGTGCTACGGAAGCCTCCTACGGTCGCACACTGTCCCACCAGCTGCTTCTGGCTCGACACACGAGACACACTTTGTTGAGAAGGGCACTCGTACGGACATCCCCTGCATGCGCCGGAAGCAACTGAATTGGTCCTGTCATGATGTCACACAGCCTTACCGCTGATGTGACGCCCATTTTCCAAGTTTGGACCAGTCATGTTTATTGGATGAATTTGCATGTCATTCAATAAAGATCAAGCATTCAGTTGCAAGAGAGGCCCAACAATAGCATTATTTAAAGGTCAGGTGCCCAACTTTCAGGTCAGCAAATTTTGAATAAGTTCTGCTATTGCAAAGTCTCTGGAAGTACTCTGGAGTGTTTTTGGAGAGTTGTGGTGAGTTCCTGAATTTGCCCGAGAGTGTTGCTGCATCCTCACAGGGAGGGCAGAGGATTTAGTGACCTGTTAGCACAAAGGCTACAACAGGTATGGGGGCTTTTGTTGCAGTGCCTCTGAGTCTGCAGCATGACAGGGAGAGGGAGCAGAGGCTGTTTTATACCAGTAGGGGTAAGTGTATTGAGAGCATTTCTTGTAATCTGGCCACTGAGTTCCTGAACTCCCTCAAGATATTTTCAGAATTTTTTTCATCGTTTTTTTATACATTCAAGTCACTGATGTTATCTCCCCTCCCACACAGCATAAATACCCTTATTATTAAACTGAGTAAGTCAATTACTTTTTAAAAAAATCATTCTGTGATTTTTACAGGTGCTTGAGGGATTGGATTACACAACTCTTTCTAATAATCTGAAAACCAAATGAGTGACTTTACATATGTTATACCTCGTGTTTTCATCAAAACAATATTTTAGCTGAGAATTCACAGCAAGATGGTATGGAAGGTACAACAAATTGGGGGTAGATATCATATACTGAGCAATACTGGCGAGAGGATTAGGGTTTAGTTGCTTTTAGGACCATTCCTGAGCTTTGGTGACAATGGGGGCTGTCCTGGGCTTTGGTGACAATGGGGGCTGTCCTGAGCTTTGGTGACAATGGGGGCTGTCCTGGGCTTTGGTGACAATGGGGGCTGTCCTGGGCTTTGGTGACAATGGGGGCTGTCCTGGGCTTTGGTGACAATGGGGGCTGTCCTGGGCTTTGGTGGCAATAGAGTGGTTCACAAGGAATCATAGTTTGTAATCTAGTTGAAGGTAAAAACTGCCAGTTGAGGTTTCATGTCAGTTATCACCAAGAAACCATGACTAACCAATTGCAGGATTTTAGTTACTTCTGGCTCTTATCAAATTATCACAGATACTGTGATGCTTGATTGCAAAGATGACCATTTCCCAACCAAGTATCTTCATTAATTTCATTATTTTCCATAAACGAGTGCCTAATTTTCTGAGGGCAAGGAGGAAGAATTATTACCTGATTGATCATTGGAAAAAATACAAATATGGTTTGGGAAAAGATGGGGTGGAAACTGGACTTCAAATGAGAATGATCTTAGAGTGGAAGATAACCAATAGACAGTTATGGGCTTGAACACTCAGACCCACAAGAATCGCATACCAGGAACAGGCAGACATTAGAGGCATTGTATATACGTGAACTCTAAAAGCATTTAAAATAAGATGATAGAAGTGGAAACTGTTGTGATATTATAGTGCTATTATGCAGTTGGAGTTTGCAAAACATGACTGACCCCATAGAATTGCAATGAATACAATACACACGAGTATAGCATGTTAAGAAAACTGGAACTGGATACCCTATATGTCAGGATTAATGAAGTTGAGCCTTGTGAAGTTACATAATGAACTAAAATCACTGAATCATAGACTCTCAGAGTACAGAAGGGGGCCAATTGGCTCATCATGCCTGTACCTACTCTTTGAAAGAGCTATCTGTGGGTGGCACAGTGGTGCAGTGGCTAGCACTGCAGCCTCACAGCTCCAGCGACCCGGGTTCAGTTCTGGGTACTGCCTGTGTGGAGTTTGCAAGTTCTCCCTGTGACGGTGTGGGTTTCCGTCAGGTGCTCCGGTTTCCTCCCACAGCCAAAGACTTGCAGCTGATAGATAAATTGGCCATTGTAAATTGCCCCTCGTATAGCTGGGTGGTAGGAGAATGGTGGGGATGTGGTAGGGAATATGGGATTAATGTAGGATTAGTATAAATGGGTGGTTGTTGGCACAGACTTGGTGGGCTGAAGGGCCTGTTTCAGTGCTGAGTCTCTCTATGACTCTATCCAATTAGTGCCTCTTTCCTCATAGTCTTGCAATTTTTTCCTTTTCAAGTATATATCCATTTTCCTTTTGAAAGTTATTGAATGGTCTTCCACCACACTTTCAGGCAGTGCATTCCAGATTGTGGCAACTCACTGCATAAAAACATTTTTCCCCATCTCCCCTCTGTTTCCTTTTCCAGTGATCTTAAATCTGTATCATCTGGTTATCAATTTTTCCACCAGTGGAAACAGTTTCTCCTTATTTGCCGTATCAAAATCCCTCATAATTTTGAACAACTTTATGAAATCTCCCCTTAAATTCTCTACTACAAGGTTCCCAAAATTGGATGCAATGCTTCAACTGAGGCCTAACCAAACTTCCTTGCTTTTGAATTGTATGCCTCTATTTAAAATGCCATCGATCCCATATACTTTTTAAACTGCTGTACCAATTTGTCCTGCCATTTTCAGAGATTTGTGTATGTGAGCCCCTATGTCTTTATGTTCCAGCACCTCTTTTGAAATTGTACCATTTAATTTAAATTTCCGGTCCACATCTGTGCTCCCAGAATGCATCACTTCACACTTCTTTGCATTAAATTTAATTAACCATGAGCCTAATTTTCCTTCTGAGGTCGGGAAATAGATGTTTGGGACTGTTTCAGGGTCCCGATACCACCTCTGGGGGAAGCAGTCACAGCTGCCGATTTTTACTCCGGCGGACTGTTAATTGGCCGGAGGACGGGTTCGGTGGCCGATTAGCTGCCATGGGGGTGGGAACAGAGGCGGGATTGAAAGAGAGCAGGCCCAATTTTAACTGGCCATGGCAGCCATTACTGTGGCTGCTATTTGAGATTTTCCTGTTGTATTATACATGGAGCAGGAAAGGCAGAGAGCTGGAACCCGGGGCAGGGCTGCCCCTTGCTTTGCTGATGCCATCTTGGAGATCCTCCTCAAGGCAGTGAGGAAGAGGAGGGAGGTCCTCTTCCCGGAGGGTGGCAGGAGAAGATCACCCTGCCAAACCAAGCAGGCCTGGATCGAGGTGGCGGAGACCATGAGCAGGTGGAGTGTGGTCCGGAAGAACTGGGTCGGACCAACAGGTCAAGGGAACACGGATGTCAAGGGATATAGAGGATTGGATAAGGAAAAATAAGGAGGCGTATGGGAGATTCAGAGTGCTGAAAATAGCAGAGGCCCCAGAGGTGTATAGAAAGTGTAGGGGAGTACTTAAAGAAGTAATTAGGAGAGTGAAGAGGGGACGTAAAAAATCACTGGCAGACAAGATAAAGGAAAATCCCAAGGCATTTTATAAGTATGTTAGGGGCTAGGATAACCAGGGAAAAGTGGGGCCCATTAGGGATCAAAGAGGCACTCTGTGTGTGGAGCTAGAGGACATAGGTGAGGTTTTGAACGATTATGTTTCATCTGTGTTCACTATGGAGAGGGACGATGTAGGTGTAGTGATCAGGGAGGGGGATTGTGATACATTTGATCAAATTAGCATTGAAAAGGAGGAGGTATTAGCTGTATTAGTGGGCTTGAAGGTGGATAAATCCCCAGGCCCAGATGAGATGTATCCCAGGCTGTTATGTGAGGCAAGGGAGGAGATAGCGGGGGCTCTGACACAAATTTTCAGATCCTTTCTGGCCACAGGAGAGGTACCAGAGGATTGGAGGACAGCGAATGTGGTGCCATTATTTAAGAAGGGTAGCAGGGATAAACCAGGTAATTACAGGCCGGTGAGTCTAACATTAGTGGTAGGGAAATTATTGGAAAAAATTCTAAGAGACAGGATTAATCTCCACTTGGAGAGGCAGGGATTAATCAGGGATAGTCAGCATGGCTTTGTCAGGGGAAGATCGTGTCTAACAAATTTGATTGAATTTTTCGAGGAGATGACTGGAGGTGTAGATGAGGGTAAAGCAGTTGATGTAGTCTACATGGACTTCAGTAAGGCTTTTGATAAGGTCCCGCATGGGAGACTGGTTAAGAAAGTAAAGGCCCGTGGGATCCAGGGTAATTTGACAAATTGGATTCAAAATTGGCTTAGTGGCAGGAGGCAGAGGGTGATGGTTGAGGGTTGTTTCTGTGAGTGGAAGCCTGTGACCAGTGATGTACCGCAGGGATCGGTGCTGGGACCCTTACTATTTGTAGTGTACATTAATGGTTTAGACGTGAATATAGGAGGTATGATCAGTAAGTTTGCAGATAACACGAAAATTGGTGGTGTCGTAAATAGTGAAGAGGAAAGCCTTAGATTACAAGGACGATATAGATGAGCTGGTAAGATGAGTGGAGCAGTGGCAAATGGAGTTTAATCCTGAGAAGTGTGAGGTGATGCACTTTGGGAGGTCTAACAAGGCAATGGAATAAACAATGGATGGTAGGACCCTAGGGAGTACAGAGGGTCAGAGGGACCTTGAGGTGCTTGTCCATAGATCACTGAAGGCAGCAGCACATGTAGATAAGGTGGTTAGGAAGGCATACGGGATACTTACCTTTATTAACCGAGGCATAAGAACAGGGAGGTTATGATGGAGCTGTATAAAATGCTGGTTAGGCCACAGTTGGAGTACTGTGTACAGTTCTGGTCGCCACACTATAGGAAGGATGTGATTGCAATGGAGAGGGTGCAGAGGAGACTCACCAGGACGTTGCCTGGGTTGGAGCATTTTAGTTATGAAGACAGACTAGATAGGCTGGGGTTGTTTTCCTTAGAGCGGAGAAGGCTGAGGGGGGGACCTGATTCAGGTATACAAAATTATGAGGGGCATTGATAGGATAGATAGGAAGAAACTTTTTCCCTTAGCGGAGAAGTCAATAACTAGGGGGCATAGATTTAAGGTAAGAGGCAGGAGGTTTAGAGGGGAGATGAGGAGGAATTTTTTCACCCAGACGGTGGTTGGAATCTGGAACACACTGCCTGAAGGGGTGGCAGAGGCAGGAACACTCACGATTTTCAAGAAATATTTAGATGAGCACTTGAAACGCCATAACATACAAGGCTACGGGCCAAGTGCGGGGAAATGGGATTAGTTAGGACAGGTGCTTGATGGTCGGCGCAGGCACATTGGGCCAAAGGGCCTGTTTCTGTGCTGTAAAACTCTATGACTCTATTGCAGGAAGAGGTTCAATGATCTTATTAGCTAGAGCAAGATGAGTGCAACACCAGACCCTCAGGACAGGCCTCTGGAATTCAACCTCCAGTAGACACTCCAGCTGAGTAGCCTGAGGGCTCATGGGAGTGTACCCAGGGTACTTACTGACCCCCTCAGCAAGGCTCAGAACCAAAGAGCTGTTGCAGACTTTACAGCACTGATGCATGCAGCTTCATCTGAATATGAGCCATTGGCATTGGCCATCGAGGGCAGCAGTGCCTTATATCTCTCCATCTCTCGCTTCTGTCCTTGCAGGAGAAAGGGGCTTACAATGCCTGTGAACAGGCCCAGACAAGGGGAGGGGACCCCATCCTTCACACTGTCACCACTGTGGAAAAGGGAGCCATGGAGGTCGCCAGGTTTGTTGACCACGGACAAGTTAGGGAAGGCAAGCTGGGCATCCCTGGTGCAGAGGGTGAATAGAAACTGGTATGCATACAGTAAGGGAGTGCATTGTGCTCCACCCCATCCGACAGCATGCTGAAGACGTACCTGCATTGGTAAGTCTCTGCACTCATAGGCTAGTTCTCATGATTCTTCTTGTTCCTCCTGCAGGTTCTGATGTTGAGGTGCAAAGACCAATTCCTGTATCATCACCGGCTGAAGCGCAGCCAAAGCAGTCCACAGAGCAAGCACCATCACACCTCACAAGTGCCCCCTCCACCAGCTGAGGTACAGGTGATAAACATGTCACGAATGTGCAGGAGGAGGTGACAGATGCAGAGGCAGCTGTGGGCAGACACCTTCGGAGATTGGAGGACAGACACAGCCCTGCTCAGTTGGGCACAGATGCAAGGCCCCAGGAGTCACAGGAAAGGAGGCTCTACCTAGACCAGCAGCAACATGATGTACACCTGTACATCAGAGTTCCCTGATGCAGTGTGCGGGTCATGGGCTGAGAACGGAGGAGACCATTCAGCTCATGTGTGCCACCATGGCTCAGGGCTTTGAGCACATGAGCTCCTCCATAGAGAGAGGGGCCAACCTCATGGAGGGCCAGAATGCATGCTACGCTCTCTAGCCTTGACTTGTCAGTGGTGCTCATGGCGTAGAGATGTTTGGAGGTGATGCCAGCTGTACCCCAGCTGGTGCTCCCCTCCAGCCAACCGAGGAGGATGAGGGTGCCACCCCTCATGGGGTGTCATAATCATCATCATCAACCTCCTTGGCCCCTCTGACTGAGGGATCATCGGTGCAGCAGGGCCCAGTGACAGAGGCTGTCCCTGCAATGACGCCAGTGCAGCAGCCTCTGGAGGTCCCCACTGGCACTTTCATGACGACAATGACGCCACTTGCATCTCGGCCACAGAGACAAGTGAGCAGGCTATCTCCACCTCATTTGAGGCCACAACCAAAGCACAGCATGGAAGTGGCCATCTAGCTGGGCAGAGCACTAAGTGGATCACTGGGGTTTCTTTCACTTGTATATGTGCCCTTTTTGTCTTTTTGAGTACCATGTAAATAGTGACACATGAAGCCAGATGTGTGAGCTCCCTTTTGTTAATGGCGGGACAAAAAAGAGGCTTGAATTGGTTAAGGGGGAACGAAGGTTATAGAGAAACCTCTGGGCAGATGTGCATCCTTCCTTAATGGTGAGAGTTGATCTGTTCGAGGCTGCATCTTCAGTGGAAGGCAGCTCAAAGTGAGTTCCAGACCATATTGTTCTCCTGGGTTAGAAGGGCTCAACTGAAACATACCTCGATCAAATGATCCCTGATGTTGACAACATCCTGAGGAGATCCTCGAGTGCTGCGCCAGGCCCAGCCACCTCCCTGTTGCAGCCGGGCACCTGTATGCTCTGCATCCTCCTCCTCTTTCTCCTCCTCTTCCACCTCCTGCTCTTCCTGTTCCTCCAGTGAGCTTTTCATCTAGTACATCACCCTCTTCAAGGTCCACAGCTCTCTGGAGGGCCATGTTATGGAGAGTGCAGCAGACGACCACAATGCATGAGACTCTTACACGAGTGTACTGCAGGGCGCCACCCGACTGGTCCAGGCACCAGAACTACATCTTCAGAAGCCCAATGGCCTGCCTGATGGTGGTCCAAGTGAGCAGTTGGCTTTGTTTCTAACGTCTCTGTGCCTCTGTCTCGGGTTCTCTGAGAGGGGTGAGTAGCCATCTCTTCAAGGGATATCCCTTGTCCCCTAGAATCCAACCAGGTAGTTTGGTTAGTGGTGTGAAGAGCTGCAGCAGCCTGAACAGTCATGGCAGCTGCCAGGAAAGCGAGTGCAGACATGCAGGAAGCTCTTATGGTCGCAGACAAGTTGGAAGCCCTTCCTGTTAATGAATTTCACTGGCCAGTCTGTCGGTGCCTTGATGGCCACATGGGTGCAATCGATGACACCCCGTACCTGGGGGAATCCAGCGATAGAGGTGAAACCCACAGCCTTCTGATTCTGTGAGTCCCCATCTGTCTGGAATTGAATGCAGTGCCCAGGGCATCAGTGATCTGTGAGATGCAGTGTTGTGCAGCCGTTTGCAACACACCACCAAGGTCCACAGCTGACACTTGGAAGGAGCAGAGGTGAAGAAGTTCAAGGGCGCAGTGACTTTGATGGCTACTAGCAGGGCATGGGGAGCAGTGCTGCGAGGTGTGAGGTCTTCAACCACAAATCTCCATGACCATTTGCCTGGAGAGATGTAGTCTCCTGTGACACTGGTGCTGCAACATGCCCAGCTAGCTCCATTTTTGGTGGTACAGCCTATGCTGAGCATATGGCCTATGTTGCCTTCCTGCTCCTCATCCCTCTCCTCTGCCCTCCTCATGCCTGGGGCTCTGTCTTTCCTGTGGAGGATGCTGCTCCTTATCACCACTGGACACGGCATCTGAGAGTCAAGTTTCCATTGCCAGCTGCTACCTTCCTTGCGCTCAGGTAGCCTCCCAATAATGTGTGAAAGCCTTACTCCCTCCTGACCCCCTGCACTGCCTGAGTGGCTAGTGACCACTCTCCCTACAACCTGTGTAGACCTGATGGTGCAAAAGAGGGATAATGCAGACATTGCAATCAGGGAGGAGGAGTATGACATATTAGATGAAATTAACATTGTGAGAGATGAAGTATTGAGGGGTTTAACATCTTTAAAAGTGGATAAATTCCCAAGCCTGAACAAAATGTACCCTCAGCTGTTAAGGGAGCAAGCAAAGAAATAATGGAGGAACTGACCATCATTTTATAATCTTTTCTGCCTACAGATGTGGTGGAAGAGGACTGGAAGACAGATATCATTGTACCATTGTTTAAAAAGGGAGAAAGGAATAGACCGATTAATTACAGGCCAGTCAGCCTAACCTCAGTGGGGGAAAAATTATTGGAAAAAATTCTGAAGGACAGGATAAATCTTCATTTAGAAAGATAGTCAGCTCAGATTTGTTAAGGGAAGGCCAAGTCTGACTAACATGATAGAATTTTTTGAGGAGGTAACAGGAGGGTCAATGAGGGTATTGCATTTGATGTAATCTATATGGATTTCAGCAAGGCTTTTGATAAGGTCCCACATGGCAGACTGGCCACAAAATTAAAAGCCCATGGGATCCAAGGCAAAGTGGCAAGTTGGATCCAAAATTGGCTCAGCGACAGGAAACAAAGGGTATTGGTCGATAGATGTTTCTGTGACTGGAAGGCTGCGTCCAGTGAGGTTCCACAGGACTCACTACTAGGTCCCTTGCTTTTTGTGGTGTATCTATTAATGATTTGGACTTGAATGTAGGGCGTATGATTAAGACGTTTGCCGATGATACAAAACTGGTTGTGTGGTTGATAATGAAGAGGAAAGCTGTAGACTGCAGGGAGAACTAATGGACTAGTTAGGTGGGCAGAACAGTGGAATATGGAGTTCAATCTGGAGAAGTGTGAGGTAATGTATTTGGAGAAGGCTTAACAAGGCAAGGGAATACACAATAAATGGTAGCACTAAGAAGTGTAGAGGAACAGAGGGACCTTGGAGTGCATGCCCACAGATCCCTGAAGGTGGCTGGACAGATAGATAAGGTGGTCAAGAAGGCATACGGGATACTTGCCTTTATTAGCCAAGGCATACAATATAAGAGCTGGGAGGTTATGCTGGAATTGTATAAAACACAAGTTAGACCACAGCTGGAGTACTGTGAGCAGTTCTGGTCACTGCGCTATAGGAAAGATGTGATTGCACTGGAGAGGGTACAGAGGAAATTTACAAGCATGTTGCCTGGACTGGAGAATTTAAGTTATGAGGGACAGATTGGATAGACTAGGGTTGTTTTCTTTGAAACAGTGGAGGCTGAGGGGAGACCTAATTGCAGTGTATAAAATTATCAGGGTTTTAGATCGAGTGGATAGGAAGGCCCTATTCCCCTTGGTTGGGGGGTCCCTAACCAGGGGGTATAGATTTAGGGTAAGAGGCAGGAAGTTTATAGGGGATTCAAGGGGAATTTTTTCCCTGAGAGGATGGTGGTGATCTGGAGCTCTCTGCCTGAAAAGGTGGTAGAGGCAGAAATGATTCTAACATTTAAAAAGTATTTGGATATGCACTTGAAGTGCTGTAACTTACAAGGCTACGGAAAGTGGGATTAGGCTGAATGGCTACTTGTCAGGACCTAAAGATCCAGCCCTATGTGTCTGCCCATCCCACCAATCTATTTCACCAACCTGTCTATGTCCTCCTGAAGTTTTCTACTATCCTTGCTACTTTTTAACGACTCTGATTAGGCATCTTTTTAATGTGAAAAAGACAAAGCTAATCCTAGGTTAATGTAGCAAACCACCTTGTCAGCATAATGAGGAAGACAGCTTGCTGTACAAAAAATAAGAAGGATGTGTGGTAATATTTATTATTCATGGGTGAATTCAATCAGCCAAATATTAATTGGAAGAGGAAGAGTCTGTTAGGACACACAGTATGTTATTAGTATAAAATGTTCTCAATAACATTAGGTGTTAGTGATTGTAAATATAAGATAAATAAAGTGGAACTTCCAATACCTGCACTCCAGTTATCAACCTTCCTGATTATTCGTTGGAATGCTTATGGGACAAAGCCTTGTGCCTGTTTCTATTACTCACCCAAGGAGAGGGTGTCCATTTTAGGACAAAATGGATGTCACACCTATATGTTAAACATATATAGCAAATGCAGCTTTAAGACAGTATCAGTAAGCTGGTTGGCTAAGCAGGTTTCTTTCTCCCACCCCCTCTCCATCTAAGCACTGAATAGTAATATTTCTAAGGTCTATCAAAAGATCAGTAGCTAGATATCCGCCCCGGGAATTGGGGGGTGGGGGGTGTGGGAGGAACAGTTAAAGCCCCCAATTTTCACGCAGGCAGCCTGCTAATTGGCTGGAGGGTGGGTTGGGTGGCTAATTAATGGCTGTGGGGATGGGAATGGAGGTGAGACTGATGGAAACAGACCATGGCAGCCATTACTGTGTCAGTCGTTTTACTGAGGGAATTGAAGCTGCAGTGATATGAAAGGGCTGTTGAGGACCTGCCAGAACTGATAATACAGCCTCCTATGCCAATGAGCCGATGACAGTGGCCATAGAGGCCAGCAGTGTTTTATCTCATATAATAAAAGCAAAATACTGCAGATGCTGGAAATCTGAAATAAAAACAGAAAGTGGTGGAAATACTTAGCAGGTCTGGCAGCATCTGTGGAGAGAGAAGCAGAGTTAACGTTTCAGGTCTGTGACCTTTCATCAGAACTGGCAAAGGTTAGAAATGTAATAGGCTTTGAGCAAGTGAAAAGGGGGAGGGGGAAGAAGAACAAAAGGAAAGGTGTGTGATGGAGCTGAGGGCAGGAGAGTTAAATGACAAAGATGCAACGAAATAAAGACAAAGGGAGTGCGAATAGTTTTATTAAAAGACAAAGCATTAGTCCAGAGAGAGTGTTAATGGCAGACCTTTATCTCTCTCTCTCTTTTGTCCTTTCAGGAGAAAAGGGCTCATGACACCCTAGAAAGGGCACAGACAGGACAAGGAGTACCCCATTTGCACCTTGTAACTGCCATGGAGGAGAGGGCCATGGAGATTGCCAGTGTAGCTCCACAGAACAAGTCAGTTAGGTGAAATGGGCATTCTTGTGGAGAGGGTGAATAGATAGTGCACTCTGTAGATAAAGGGGTGGAGACCCTCTCCACTGCCCTCCTCATACCTGATACTCTGCCACTCTTGTGGAGGATATTGCTCTTCATTGTCACTAGACCCAAAATCTGAGAGTCCTGCTCCCATTACCAGCTGTTGCCTTCCTTGCATTCAGCTGGACTCTGAATAATACCTGGAAGCCTTACCCCTTCCTCTTATGCCCCTGCAATGCCAAGAGAGTGACAAACCCCTGCAATGCCTGAGTGCAAAGTGACCACTCTCCCTTCAACCTGTGCACACCCGATGACACCTGTTTGCCAATGGGCCCATCTAATTTTAGGGGCAGCCATTCCTGGCTCCCCACTCTGTTGCCACCTGCATACACCTGGTCTGCCCCTTACCCAGTGTACAACATCTGTGCCCCCACCAAAATACCAAACTGGCCCTCTGTGTGCTATCTGTGAGCTCCTTAACTAGCTTAATTGGCCTTATTGCCAAATCGGACGGGTTTCTGGGGTTGCCTGTCTCCCATCCTGATGAAGCTTGCCGGCAGCAGGAATGATGACAGGAAACCAGCACACCAGACTGCCACGCTATTTTTAGTGCCTGCCCATCTTCGATCCACCCCCGGCGGGACCTAAAAATCCTGCCCCATGTCTCTGTAATGTATATTAGATCTAAACCATTTATCTCTATTTGTGCTGCTCGTTCATCTATCTTTTAATGAACGCTTTGCGCATTCAGATGAAGAACCTTTAATTTTTCTTTTACTACTATTGAGTTCTTTGTATGGACCTTATTCCCTGATGCACTATTACTGCTAAACTCTTTGTCCCTTCCTGCTTCCACTCTGCTTTTCCCAAATCACTACACTGCTCTATTGCCTTGACTTTTCTCTTTAGATTTCTAAATCTCCCTTCACCTGACCGCTCCCCACTCTTTTTTATTTTAAAATCCTATCCACAGCCCTAGTTATATGATTCGCCAGGGCACTGATCCCAGCCCAGTTTAAGTGGAGTCCATCCCAATGGAACAGCTCCCTCTTTCCCCAGTACTGGTGTCAATGCCCCATGAATTAAAACCCCTTTTACCCACACCACTCTTTGAGCCAGTCATTTAAATCTGCTTAAGCTATTATAGGTTATGCACATAAAATACATTTAATACTGTCATTTTTTTACAATCTTTGCCTTGTCACCCTGCAAAAAAGCCTTATATTTTCTGATTGCATTTATGAAAATATCCAGGCAAATATTTCATGTGCATGCTGAGCTTTTGTTAGTTGTGAACCTTGGTGGTTGGCATCAGCAGCTGTACAATTACCTATAAGAATTATAACATGAATTACCTATAAGCTGTTGCATCAGCTACCAGTAATTACACAGCAAAATCAATATAAAACTTTTAAAAGAGAAGTGCTTGGAGCAGCACAATATCAAATGATTGCATTCATGTATTTTAACATATCAATAAGTGTCCAAGCAAAAGCTTATAACTCACTGAGTGATACACTTAGAAGTCTAATAGCCTGAGAGAATCTGTTTTGTAACAAATGGCATGCTTACTTTACTTTTGAGGATATTCAGACTATTTACTGTGTCCATGATCCAAGCATTGAATTCCAATGTATCAGGCCACTTACCATTCAATTTCATAGCAAAACTGTTAACATTCAAGAGCAATATTCAGAATGCTATTTATAATCAGTAAGAGTGGCACAGACTGCATATACAGACTCAAAACATGAAACTGTTGTTTGTCTTTTGAGAGACAAAAATGAAAATAGCTCACATTTTTGAACCAAAATGAATGCCTGTCAGTCCTAATGGGAAAGACTTGGTAAGTCTGCAGTGGTGAAGAATGTCTGGAGCATGCGTAATATTTCAATACCATATCCTCATACACAAATAAGATGTTCCACAATGACTGTGCTTTATTAATGTGCAGCAGGCCAAAATATACCATGTATTTGTCCATTTAAAGCAAGAAATGTGACTACTGCGTTTATATAGTTTGCTGAATGATTGATAAAAGAGTTGTAGTAACCAGATTTGGTCACCGGTTGCTAATTTTCATTTGAAGTTTATGGATGGCTCAATCCATGTTTATCATTACTGGGTGACTCAAGTATGCCTTCATTGGGACTTGACTATATAATTCTAGGTGGCAGCCCATTTAGTCATTGCCTTGTCTGACCTGACAATATAACAAGAGGAGTGCAAAGGAGCAGCTCAAAATGAGTAACATCTTTACATGTTTTATTTCATCTGTGATTATGTGCTATTTATACTCATTGTGCCTTCCTTAAATATTTGCATATTGGAGATTCCCTCTGTGCATTGAGTAGAAAAATTGTAAGCCAGTTTATAAAGAATAGGTTTTTGAATTTGTTACACCTAGCATACAATGTACATCTCTCCCTGCCTTCTTCTCCTCCCAGCTTGAATTGTGTCATAAATGAACAGGGGAGAAAATGAACAGGAAGAAGTGGAGAGGATGTGCTGCAAAATAATCTTCACATCGTGATGCTGATAAAGCAGAGCACTCGAGGGGATAATTAAGTAGGAAGAGTTTTGAAAAGTTTTTTTGCTCTAGATTCAACCATTGATAATCTGCTCTCCTGGTGTTTCTGTGAGATTGTACACAAATACTCAAAAACAAAAAGCAGTGCAAAGTCTTTACAGTTGTATGATTACTTTTTGATCATATGAGAAAAGCTTCAGTAATCAAAGAGAGGCACAATGAAACTGCTTGCATTTGTAACCCTGCCTCGAGGAGTCTATTATCATCTCATTTATTTAAAAGAACACTGCTTAGAAATTCTCCACAAGAGCTAAAACTGTGTGAGGTATTGCTAACAACAGTATTTGATAGTTTATCCAGCTCCTGGAAGATTCAGAAACATAGCAAGTTAGTGCACCAGTGCAAAGTGAGCTGAAGTGGGAGTAACTGGACTCACACCTGTAACTTCTCACACCATGACTTGTGTGTGTTTGTCCAGAAGCTGTTGAGAGATGGTAATTCTCCATGCAGGCAGGAGTGGAAGCTGGAGGACAAGTCACTGAAGGGTATCCTTGTGACCACCTTGTAGCTGCCATCTCTATTCATTATTTCTGTTAATTTTGAATTTTTTGTTAGACAAAACAATTTTGAGGTTAAGCATACTACTTTTAATTGATTTAACTTTAAGATGGGTACTAATGGTCTGTAATGCCATTCTCCGTTTACATACTTGTTTAAATATTTAAACCTGCTAAATGCTGAGAGAGTTACTCTGATGACAGTGATCGGTTTTAAATTGTTTAATTTCACTTTGTTTCAGTGGAGCAGAAGCAGCTCTGAGGAAATCCCTGGCCATTACATTCTTTTCCTGAAAATCAGGTGTGAATGCCCCAACTCAGATGTCCTCCTCATGTTGTGTCCAGATATCAGATCAGGCTGCAGTGTTAGTGTGATGAAACCACTTTGACAATGCAGCTTTTCCTCAGCAAACTTTAACTCTTGCGTTTCTATTGCGAACACTATATCAACAAGTTGCATTTATATCGTGTCGTTAAAATAGTAAGGCATCCATAGGTGCTTCAGAGGAGCATTATCAAACTAAATTTGTCACTGAGCCACATGAGGAGACATTGGTGACCAAAAGCTTGGTAAAAGAGGTTGGTTTTGTGGAGCACCTCAGAGAAGAAGTAAGAGGCTGAGAGATTTAGAGAGGGAATTCCAGAACTGAGGGCGTGGGCAGCTGAAGATATGGCTGCTAGTGGTGGAGTGAAGAAAGCCAGGGATGTACACAAGGCCAGAATTGAAGGAGTACAGAGAACTCAGAGGGTTGGAGCACAGGATGAGCTTAGAGATAAGGAGAGGTGAGGCCATGGAAGAGTTGGGAAACAAGAATGAGAATTTTAAAATTGATACATTGCCAGACTGGGAGCTGATATAGTTCACTATCATCTTTCTCAGGCCCATCCCGTCTTCGCCATCATAGCTGGGAAATCTAACTTTAACCTGTTCTTTGAACCATAGAAACTATAGAACCATAGAAAAATTATGGTACATAAGGAGGCCATTCAGCCCATCATTTCTACACGGCCAAAAAAAAATTAGCTGCCCAAACTAATCCCACCTTCCAGCACCTGGTCCATAGCCTTGTAGGTTAGAGCAATTCAGGTGCATGTCCAGGTGTCTTTTAAATGAGTTGAGGGTTTCTGCCTCCACCACTATTCCTGGCAGTGAATTCCTGACACCCACCACCCTCTGGGTGAAAAAGTTTTTCCTCATGTCCCCTCTAATCCTTCTACAAATCACCTTAAATCTGTACCCCCTGGTAATTGACCTCTCTGCTAGGGGAAACAGGTCCTTCCTGTCTACTCTATCTCGGCCCCACATAATTTTGTACACCTCAATTAAGTCTCCCCTCAGCCTCCTCTGTTTTAAGAAAACAACCCTAGCTGATCCAATCTTTCCTCATAGCTGCAACTTTCAAGCCCTGGCAACATTCTTGCAAATCTCCTCTGCACTCTCTCCAAAGCAATTAGGTCCTTCCTGTAATGTGGTGACCAGAACTATATGCAATACTTAAGCTGTGGCCTAACCATTATTTTATACAGTTCCAAAATTACATCCTTGCTTTTGTATTCTATACCTCGGCCAATAAAGGAAAGCAATCCATTTGCCTTCTTGACCACTCTATCTACCTGTCCTGTCACCTTCAGGGACCTGTGGACATGCTCTCCAAGGTGTCTCACTTCTTCTACCCCTCTCAATATCCTCCTGTTTATTGTGTATTCCCTTGCTTTGTTTGCCCTCTCCAAATGCATTACCTCACACTTCTCCGGATTGAATTCCATTTGCCACTTTTCCGCCCACTCAACCAAACCATTGATATCATTCTGGAGTCTACGGCTATCCTCTTCACTATCAACTACATGGCCAATTTTTGTGGCATCAGCAAATTTCCCAATCATGCCTCCCACATATAAGTCCTAATCATTTATATATACTACAAACATCAAGGGACTCAACACTGAGCTCTGTGGAACACCACTGGAAACCAGTTTCCATTCGCAAAAACATCCATCAACTACTACCCTTTATTTCCTCTCACTAAGCCAATTTTGGATCCAACTTGCCATATTCCCCTGCATCCAATGAGCGTTCATTTTTCTGACCAGTCTGCCATGCGGGATCTTGTCAAATGCCTTACTAAAATCCACGTAGACCACATCCACTGCACTACCCTCATCAAATCTCCTTGCTGCTTCCTCAAAAAATCCAATCATTTTAGTAAGACATGACCTTCCCTTAACAAATCCATGCTGACTATCCATCCCTTTCTATGTGGCAGTTTACCCTGTCTCTCAGAATTGATTCCAGTAATTTACCCACCACCGAGTTCAGGCTGAACGGCCTATAATTACTTGGCCTATCACTCGCACCCTTTTTAAACAATGGTATAACATTCGCAGACCTCCAGTCATAGAATGATAGAAAGTTTAAGGCACAGAAAGAGGCCACTTGGCCCATCGTGTGTGCCGGTAGAAAAATGATCCACCAATTCTAATCCCACCTTCCAGCATTTGGTCTGTAGCCCTGCAGCTTATGGCACTTGAGAAGCATATCCAGACTCCTTTTGAATGAGTTGAGGGTCTCTGCCTCAACTACCCATTCAGGCAGTGAGTTCCAGACCATCACCACCCTCTGGGTGAAAATGTTTTTCCTCATCTCCCCTCTAATTTTTCTAGCAATCACTTTAAATCTATGCCCCCTCATCACTGACCTCTCTGCTAAAGTGAATAGACCCTTCACCTCCACTCTATCCAGGCGCCTCAAAATTTTGTACATTTCAATCAGATCTCCCTTCAGCTTTCTTTGTTCCAAAGAGAACAACCCCAGCCTATCCACCCTTTCCTCATAGCTGCATTTTTCCAGTCCTGGCAACATCCTCGTAAATCTCCTCTGTACCCTCTCTAGTACAATTACATCCTTTCTGTAATGAGGTGACCAGAACAGCACACAGTACTCAAGTTGTGGCCTAACTAATGAGTTATACAGTTCCAGCATAACCTCCCTGCTCTTGTATTCTAGAGCTCGGTTAATAAAGGAAACGATTCCATATGCCTTCTTAACCACCTTATCGACCTGTCCTGCAACCTTCAGGGATCTGTGGACATTTACTCCAAGGTCCCTCACTTCCTCTACACTTCTCAGTATTTTCCCATTTATCGTGTATTCCTTTGCCTCGTTTGACCTTCCTAAATGCATCAACTCACACTTCTTCAAGTTGAATTCCATTTGCCACTTTTCTGCCCATCTGACCAGACCATCAATATCTTCCTGCAGCCTGCAGCTATCCTGCTCGCTATCAACCACATGGCCAATCTTTGTGTCATCCGCAAACTTCTTGATCATGCCCCCTACATTTATGTCCAAATCGTTAATATGCACCACAAAAAGCAGGGGACCCAGTACTGAGCCTGCGGAAGGTCACTGGAAACAGCCCTCCAGTCGCTAAAACAACCGTCAACGATTACTCTTTGTTTCCTGTCACTGAGCCAATTTTGTATCCACCTTGCTGCATTTCCCTGGATCCCATGGGATTTAATTTTTTTAACCAGTCTGCCATGTGGGACCTTGTCAAACGCCATGCTAAAATCCATGTAGACCACATCAATTTCACAACCCTCATCTATCTTCCTTGTTACTTCAAAAAATTCAAACAAGTTGGTCAAACAAGATCTTCCCGTAACAAATCCATGCTGACTATCCTTGATTAACCTTTGCCTTTCTAAGTGACAATTTATCCTGTCTATCAGAATAGATTCCAATAATTTGCCCACTACAGAGGTTTGACTGACTGGCCTGTAATTATTCGGTCTATCCTTTGCTCCCTTTTTAAACAGAGGTACAACATTAGCAATTCTCCAATCCTCCGGCACCACATCTGTATCCAGTGAGGACTGGAAAATGATAGTCAGACCCTCTGCTATTTCCTCTCTTGCTTCTTTTAACAGCCTGGCCCTGGTGATTTATCAACTTTCAAGGATGCCAATCCCATTAATACTTGCTGTCTCCCTATATTTATCACATCCAATACTTCACACTCTTCCTCCTTAACCACAATATCTGCATCGTCCCCCTCTTTTGTGAAGACAGACACAAAGTATTCATTAAGAACCATACCAATATCTTCTGCTTCTCCATATATGTTACCTTTTTGGTCTTTTATGGGCCCTACTCTCTCCTTAGTTATCCTCTTACTCTTAATGCATCGATAAATCATCTTTGGGTTCACCTTGATTCTGCTTGCCAATATTCTTTCATGCCCTCTCTCTGCTTTCCTAATTTCCTTTTTGATTTCACCCCTCCACTTTCTATACTCCTCTTGACTTTCTGTAGTATTGAGTTCTCGGTGTCCACCATAAGCTTTCCTTTTCTGCCTTATCTTACCCTGTAGGCTCCTTGACATCCATGGGGCTTTATATTTCACCGCCTCACCCTTTTTCTTTGTGGGAACATGTTTACCTTGAACCCCTTGAATCTCCCCTTTGAATGCCACCCACTGTTCTGACACTGATTTACCTTCAGTCCACTTTCGCTTATTCACTCCTCAGTTTAGTAAAATTGGCTTTGCCCCAATTGAGAACTCTAACTCCTGTTCTATCTCTGTCCTTTCCCATAATTATGTTAAAACTGACTGAATTATAATCACTACCACCAAAATGCTCTCCCACGGCCACTCCTTCCACCTGCCTATCTTCATTTCCTAAAACTAAGGCTAAAACTGCGCCCTATCTTTTTGGACTTGCTACATACTGGGCAAAAATGTTCTCCTGAATGCACCTCAAGAATTCTGCTCCTTCAATTCCTTTCACACTAAAACTATCCCAGATAATATTGGGGTAATTAAAATCCCCTACTATCACTGCCCTATTTTTCTTCCACTTCTCGGAGATTTGCCTACATATCTGCACTTCTATCTCCCTCTGACTGTTTGGGGGTCTATCGTATACTCCCAGCAGTGTGATTACGCCTTTTTTGTTCCTCAGCTCAATCCATATGGCCTCATTTGATGAACCTTCCAACGTATCATCCCTCCTCACAGCTGTAATAGTTTCCTTGACCAAAATTGCAATTCCCCCTCCTTTCTTATTCCCCCTCCCTATCACATCTGAAAACCCTGTAACCAGGAACGTTGAGCTGCCATTCCTGTCCCTCCATAAGCCATGTTTCTGTAATAGGTATGATATCATACTGTCATGTATCTATCTGTGCCCTCAGCTCATCTGCTTTATTTGCTATACTCCTTGCATTGAAATAGATACTCTTGAACACTGCCAAACACTTTTCTTTATTTTCTAATCCTCGTTTCCTCTAACTTCCAGACTCGTCCATTAATTTTCCACCTTCCATTTTAATTTCTGATTTTGTACCAGCTGAGTCTACCCTCAGGTCCCCACCCCCCGGCAAACTAGTTTAAACCCTCCCTAACAGCACATGCAAAACGTCCCGCAAGGAACTCAGTCCCGGCTCTGCTTAGGTGCAACCCGTCCAGCCTGTACAGGTCCCATCTCCCCCAGAGCCGGTCCCAATCTCCCAGGAATCTGAAGCCCTCCCTCCTGCACCATCTTTCCAGCCACGCATTCATCTGCCTTATCCTTCTATTTTCTGTACTCACTTGCGCGTGGCATTAGGAGTCATCCAGAGATTACTACTTCTGAGGTCCTGCTTGCCATTTTCTTACCTAGTTCCATGAATTCTGATTGCAAGACCATTCCGATGTGGACCACAACTGCTGGCTGTACACCCTCCCCCTTCAGGATGCTCTGCAGCAGCTCAGTGACATCCTTGACCCTGACACTAAGGAGGCAACTCACCATCCTGGATTCACGTCTGCAGCCACAGAAACGCCTGTCTGTTCCCCTGACTATTGAATCACCTATCACTATGGCTCTTCCAGTCTTCCCTGTACCCCACTGTGCAGCTGAGCCACCCATGGTGCCATGGACTTTACTCTGGCTGCATTCCCCAGGTGAAGCATCGCTTTCCTCAGTATTCACAACTGAATACTTGTTGGAGAGTGAGAGTCTCCTGCACTACCTGCCTGATTCTTTTTGACTGCCTGGTGGTCACCCGTTCCCTCTCTCCCTGCATACTCATAAGCTGTAGGGTGACCACATCTATAAACGTTCTATCCACATAGCTCTCATCTTCATGAATGCACCGCAGTGTCACCAGCTGCCGCTCAAGTTCCAAAACCCGGAGCTCAAGCTGCTTCAATTCTTGACATTTCCTGCACAAATGGTTCTCCAGGATACAGAAAGCATCCTGGAGCTCCCACATAGCATAGGAGGTGCACTCTCAAGGTTGAAGCAACCCTTCCATTCCTTTATTTATTAGTTGACCCTTTGTTACTGCTAAAAAAAAAATTAACAACACTACAACAGCTTAGAATTATTATTAAAACATTAAGCGTACTGATAAATCCTACTAAAAATCAATACAGTTCACTAGTTAAAATAAATCTTACTCAAAAAAAGCTACTCACTTGTTCCTGATTATTAAGGTATTTACACACACAGCCTAACAGTAGTGTACTAACCCAGCTATTTAGAGTTACTTCCGAACAGCAGTTACTCACCAACCAATCACCTTGCAGCGTTCCTGTGACGTCACTGCTCACTTTGTTTTCAAACTCCAGCATGCCTGGACTCCTGTCTGCTGCTGTCCCGGAAGGTAAATCCTTGTGCACCTCACCCGTATCCAGTGAGGATTTAAAGATAATCCTCAGCCCATCCACTATTTTATCCCTGGCTTCCTTTAACAACCTGGGATGCGATTTATCCACTTTCAAGGATGTCGGACCCTCTGGTACTTCCTCTCTCATTATGCTTATCATATCTAATATTTCACACTCCTTTAACTACAATTTCTGCATCAACCCCCTCTTTTGTGAAGACAGAGACAAAAAACTCATTAAGAACCCTGCCCACATCTTCTGCATCCATGCATAAGTTCCTTTGTACATCTCTGATAGGCCCTACCCTTTCCTTAGTTATCCTTTTGCTCTTAATGTACTGATAAAACATCTTTGGGTTTTCCTTGCTTTTACCTGCCAGTAATTTTTCATGTCCTCTGTTTGCTTTTCTAATTTCCTATTTTACTTCACCCCTGCATTTTCTATACTCCTCTAGGCTTTCTAAAGTATTAAGTTTTTTGTGATCATCGTAAGCTTTCTTTTACTGCTTTAACTTACCCTGTATGCTTCTAGATAACCAGGGAGCTCTAGATTTGATTGTACCAACCTTTATCTTTTTGGGGATGTGCCTACATTGTGCCTGTAGAATGCCGCTTTTGAATGCCTCCCACTGGTTTGCCACTGATTTTCCTTCAAGTAGCTGTAACCAGTCTACTTTCGCCAGATCACCTCTCAGTTTCATAAAATTAGCCCTCACCCAATTTAGAACTTTTAGTCCTGTTTTATCTTTGTCCTTTTCCATAATTATGCTAAAACTGTTTCTGGCGTGGGATGTTTCATAGCACATGCTAATCACATTTCCCCATGTGAAAGGTTCAACAAAAATTAATCTAGTGAAATTAAAATCATATATTTAATTAAACTCCATTATTGTTGTAAAGTGCATTTGAAATTCTCACACTTCATAGAAACAAGAATAAAAAATAAATGTTCAATATAGTAATTGGAGACCAGTGCCAAAACAAGTGCTCTTCGGGCTAAAGATCGTAGCATTGCAGCTGCTCCCATACACTAATTTGTTTATTTTAGGCATTTATAATATGATACAGAGAACAAGAAAAAGGATGGGCAATCACATCAGGAACCAGTACAGCAATAGAAAAAATACAGCTGGAGAGGATGCCCACAGAGAATGAGCCAGAAACAAAGGAGGAGTGCTACAAGAATGAACAAAGAGATTCTAGCTATCCCTTTGGGATTGAAATATAATTGTAAAAAACTAGGAGCCTTTCTGGAGGGATACAAATGAAAAAGAAGGAGAAATTAATTTGATCTAATTTTGTCCACTGGAATTAATATCATCCACTTTATTCTACCCTCTAAACTGAGAAACATAAATGGATGCCACAGCTAACTTTTCTATACACAAGTCACAATTTAGCCAAAAGCATTTAAAAAAGATAACTTCTGATCTTACTCATTTTGGATATCATGCTATAGATACATATATGTACAGAACAGATTGCATCCTTTCCATTCTGCTGTAAGCACAGCAAGAGGTGAGTACTGTATATGATTATATAGCAGAGCTTTTAAAGCTTCCATCTAAAATATAAATGAAGTACCAAAAGAATAAACAGATGCACAAGGATAGCCATTTTCAAATCTTCTCAAAAGTGAAAACAAATAGAAGAGATTATTTGTTCTGAATGGATGTAGAAAGAAATACTGTTGGGTATTTTGTTTCCCATGGCTGATTCTCTCATTTGGCACAGTTGAACAGGGAACAGTCTTTTGCCTGTTGCAGCCAATTCTGATTTACTGCTTAATATATCGGGGTTGTAGAAACAGATGAGAGATTAAACAGTAAATTTACAAATTATACTGACAGCCAAAAAGGAAAGGTGCTACTTCTGGTGAGGCTCTTTTGTTTCATAACCCCTACGTTGAACTTGTCACCTGCTGCTCAAGAGTAGTGCATAAACGAGCATTTCCTTTGATGAGATTCCTTTTTCGCCGCTCATGCTACCCACTAAATATGCAGTCAAGTGCTTTATTTGTAATCAGCTTCTGGATTGTGAGCTCCTATTCGGAGTCCTGAGACTGGCCTGAATTTGGATCGCAGCATCAACAATTATTTGCCCGTTAGTGGCCCGGCCATTAAATGAAGCTCCTCACAGCAGTAGTGCATTTCATCTCCGAGGGCAGACTGCTACGATGCACTGAAAACATGCTTTCTTTTGGCCAACATGGTACAATGACAATTGACACCCCATATCCAGGATAAGTGGGAGTTGAATGGTGACAGAACGATGTAAAATCAATTTTTTTTTAAATTGTTGCTCGGATTTTTGTATATGCATTCTCTGAATAATTCCTTTGAACAACTTAGTGTATGTGTAATAATTGTTGTATCCATGTTCAAAATTTATTTTGTGATAATGCACTACACATGACTGTAGTTAGCACCGCAGCCTCACAGCTCCAGGGACCCGGGTTCGATTCTGGGTACTGCCTGTGCGGAGTTTGCAAGTTCTCCCTGTGTCTGCGTGGGTTTCCTCCGGGTGCTCCGGTTTCCTCCCACATGCCAAAGACTTGCAGGTTGATAGGTTAATTGGCCATTATAAATTGCCCCTAGTATAGGTAGGTGATAGGGAAATATAGGGACAGGTGGGGATGTGGTAGGAATATGGGATTAATGTAGGATTAGTATAAATGGGTGGTTGATGGTCGGCACAGACTCGGTGGGCCGAAGGGCCTGTTTCAGTGCTGTATCTCTAAACTAAACTAAACTAAACATGACTGAAATTCAAAGGAATAACGAGGAACACCTGGCGACCATGTTTAGAAGTCACAGCTAGTGATGGTAAACAAGTTGATACCGAATATCCATTTGCCCCTAGTATAGGTAGGTGGTAAGGGAAGGTGGGGATGTGATTAGATTAGAGATACAGCACTGAAACAGACCCTTCGGCCCACCGAGTCTGTGCCGAACATCAACCACCCATTTACACTAATCCCATATTTCCCTACCACCTACCTATAACTAGTGACAATTTATAATGGCCAATTTACCTATCAACCTGCAAGTCTTTTGGCTTGTGGGAGGAAACCAGAGCACCCGGAGAAAACCCACGCAGACACAGGGAGAACTTGCAAACTCCACACAGGCAGTACCCGGAATCGAACCCGGGTCCCTGGAGCTGTGAGGCTGCGGTGCTAACCACTGCGCCACTGTGCCGCCCTGTGGTAGGAATATGGGATTAGTGTAGGATTAGTATGAAATGGGTGGTTGATGGTCGGCACAGACTTGGTGGGCCGAAGGGCCTGTTTCAGTGCTGTATCTCTAAATAAATAAAAAAATAAAATAAAATAAGACTAATCGTTGGTTTTAGAGATCTGAGTAATGGGGAATGATTGTACAAACTTGAGATTTCTAGCCATAAAAGGAAATGCCTGAGAGCTAATGTTACACCGTATATCATAGAAAACAGTATGGAAATTCTAGAAAGTAGGATAAAGGAACCCAAGTTCAACTTAATAAAAAGCAAATTTAGGTCTGATAGCAGGAAATTGTTCTTCACGTAAGTGATCAATCATTGGACTGGACCTCTGGACAGAGTAGTGGAGACAGAAATGCTAAAATCACATAGAAAAACAATTAGATGCCACATTTGGGGGCTACAGACTCATTTTGGATGGGTAAATAAAAATGGACACAAAGGCATTCTGCATTTTGTGATATTGCAATGTGGCATGAATTTAAAGAGTATAGGTTTTAATGCTTCCAACAGCGCACAGTGTTAAATCGACATTTTCCTAATGTTAAACCTCTCCATATATATCTTTTCTGTTATCTATGGACATAGTGGGTGATTGCTCAAGTCCTCTTATATTTTGTTAAGAAGAAAACCTGCCATGATATATTTGACACTGAAGCAAAATTGTTTACAAGTTGGTGCATCAAATGATTGAGTCAAGATTACACAGGGTTGAGGAACAGGAGTTTCCCTTCTTAACAAATATAATCACTGTTTCCGCACAAGCTAGTTTGGCAAATTTTATTTCAGAAGTGTACTCCTCACATTCTATAAATTGCCTTGACCTGGCTGAATCTGTTAGATGCCTTTGTTTTCCCAATGTTGCTCTGCAGTCTCCCACTTAATTGTTCCAATGCTGTTGGAGAAAGAAAACAGCAGGAGAAGCAAAATCCAGAGGTGATTTAAAAAAATGAAAAATAAGAGAGCAAGAACGACGCACAAAATTGGATACAGAAGTAAAGGGAACAGAAATAGAGTAGAGCAATCAGAAGTTGATAAAGATAGGGAGAGAGGGAATGGAAGTGGAGGAGGAGAAAAACAAAGAACTAGAAAAGGAGAGATAGATTTTCTTTCTGATTTAACACTACACTCATGAACTTTAATGGGGGTTCTACTACTCAACCAATGTAACTTCAGCAGAAGAGTTGCAGAAAACCAGCTAATAATCCATACAGAAATTCACCCCTATATCCTTAGCGAGAGGGGCTTGAAAGGCTGAGAGTTTTTCTATGAGGTCAAGCCCAAATATGGTTTTGAACCACCGAATCAGATAAATTATTTTCAAATTTATGGTTAAGAATGTCAGTTGGTTTGAGTGAGCTTTGGACAAAAGTTTATGGATTTGTTCCCCCAATGCCTACCATTGTTTTGTGGGTGGTTACATCCATGCAGCAGGCAGAAACTTTTACCTTTTAAGTTTTCAATTATTGAAGGAAAATTGCTGAAATTTAAAAGGTTATTCAAAGTGAAATACTGCATTGAATTACATCAAACTTTGCAGCACGGAAACAGACCATTCGGCCCAGCAGTTCCATGCCAGTGTTTTTGCTCCACACGAGCCTCTTCCCACCTTACTTTATCACACCCCATCAACATATACTTTTATTCCTTTCACCCTCGTGTACTTATCTAACTTCTCCTTAAAGGCATCTATGCTATTCACCTCAACTATTCCATTTGATAGCGAGTTTCAAATTTCACCACTCTCTGAGTAAAGAAGTTTCTCCTGAATCCTTTATTGGATTTATTAATGACAATCATATATTTATAGTTTTGGACTCCATACAAGTAGAAGTATCTTCTCTACGTCTACCCTATCAAACGCCTACAAGGGGCTGAATTTTCGCCATGGAGGTGGGCACCAGGAGTTGGGATTGTTTTCAGGTCAGGAACCCGCCGTCTGTGGGAAACTAATTAAAGTCACAATTTTCACAGGGGTGAGCCCTTAACTGATGTGGAGACAGGTTTCCCTGTCCAATTAGAGTCAGTGGGGGCGGGAACAGAGGCAGGTCAGATGAACTGATTTAGACTCCCCAAGGCAGCCATCACTGAGGCTCCCAGTTATCCTAAGGGAGAAATCTGCTCAGTGCCAAAGCCTTCCACAGCAGCAGAGGGAAGTGAGATGTCACAGGAGAGCTGGAGGCATAGCACCCAGAGCAGGGCAGACCCTTACTGCTTTGATGCTGACCTGGATCGAATGCTGCAGGCCATGAGAGAGAGGAGGGAGATCCTCCTCCTAGAGGGTGGCAGGAGGAGGCCACCAGCTGAGACCAAAGAGGCCTGGGTGCAGATTGCTGCCACCATAAGTGGCAAGGCGACACGCGAAGAACCTTGATTCAGTGCCGTAAAAGGTTCAATAACCTCATCCATTCTGGCTAGGTGAGTGTAAATCCCAACTCTCCGAACAGGTCTCAGTGCTTGCACCCTCCAGCAGACACACCACCTGAAGAGCCTCAGGGTGCAAGCTGCTCCTGAACATAGGAGGGGTGTGTGCTCAGGCCACTTACTCACCCATCAGAATAGTTCATTGCCATGGTGCTGCTGAGGGCCAGTCACCACTGAGACATGAAGCTGCTAAGGCATTGGGGCAGATGGCATTGGACATAGAGGACAGCAGTGCCTTATCTTGCTCTCTTTCATCCGTGCAGGGGAAACGGGTGCACAATGTCTAGGAGAGGGCCCAGATCAGAGGAGGGCTGCCGTTCTTTTACTGCATCACCCCAATGGAGCAGGCAGTGATGGAGATTGCCAGGATAGTGGAAGAGGAGACAGTTGGGTCTGGAGAGTCAGGAGTTTATGGTGGACCTGGTGATTACCGAGGGCAATGTGGTCATGTGGATGCAGTACATGTCACCCCTTCTGATAGCATGTTACATACTGAGTAACATTGGGTAACCTCAGCACGGCAGAAGTTTCTACTTTCCAAGGCTAGCTCTCATCATCTCTTCTTGTGTCACCCACAGATGCAGATGCCCAACCAACATCAGCCTCTCCCCCACCCTCCGTGGGCCCAGAGAAGCAAGAAGGAGGTGAAGAAGCTCCATCACACCTTTTGAGTGCACTGTCCACCAGCGTAGATACTTTCATCTCGGTTGTTCCTTGCGGCATGTAGATAGGGTGGCACAGGAAGGTGGTCATAGCACGAGTGTGCAGGAGGATGTGGCAGGGACAGAGGGAGCTGTGGTCAGTTCCCCTCAGAGGATGGAGGACACACACAGCCCTGCTCAGTTGGGCACAGGTGCAGGGTCTCAGAAATCACTGGAAAGGAGGCTCCACCTTGAACAGCAGCAAGAGATGTGCTCCCACATGAGGCAGTGCAGGGTCTTGAGCAGAGGTTGGAGGAGTCCATCCAGCTCATGTGCGCCACAGTGGCTCAGGGCAAGGAACACATGAGCTTCTCCATAGAGAGAGTGGCCAACCTTTTGGAGAGTCATATGCGGCAACACTTGCAGTGCATGCAGGAACTGCGCACGTCCTCAGGATCCATGAGATGCTGAGTAGTATTGACTGGTCAGTGGCACTGGTGACACAGAGATCCTTGGAAGGGATGCCACCTGCGCCCCAGCTGGTGCTGTCATCCGGGCATCCGGCGCACCCAGCAAGGGCTAAGGATGTCACTAAGGAGGATGAGGGTGCCACTCCCTCATAGGGTGCCTTCATCAACCTCAACCTCCTTGCATCCTCTGACTGAGGGGCCAAGTGACGGAGGCGGCCCTTGCAATGATGCAGTTGCAGCAACCTGTGGTGATGTTCCTATGGGCACCTCCACGGCGAGGATGACTGCCACATGCGTCTCAGCCACGATCTGAGACAAGTGAGCAGGTGGCCTCCACCTCCTCTGAGACCACAAGGGGAACACCACATAGGGGTGGCTGAATGCAGAAGCCACTGCGCCGCATGAAGCACTAAGTGGGTCATTGGGGTGAGTTCTTACTGTCTCTGTCAACTGTTTTCCTCTCTTTACACTGTATAAATTTTTACATTTTAAGCCACATATCTGGGACAATCGATGAGGCCCTGGACCTGAGGGAATCCAGCGATGGCAGTTAAACCCAATGCCCCCGATCCCTGTGAGGTCATGTCTGTCATAAAATGAATGTACTGTCCAGCTTTGACAAAGAGGGCATCAGTGATGTGCAAGGTGCTGTGGCGTGCTGCCATTTGTAAGAAGCCACCAAGGTCTGCAGCTGATCCTTGGAAGGAGTCAGAAGTGAAGAATTTCAAGGCTACGGTGACATAGATGGCAACTGGCAGGTCAATGGCGAATAGTGCTGCGAGGTGCAAGGTTTTCAGTGACTAGGTCACAGATGTCTCCGACTATCCTCCTGGAGAGACGTAGTCTCCTGCGGCACTGTATCTCGGTCGTCTCCACGTAGCTCCGTCTTTGGCGGTCGGTCCCGTGTTGAGGGTACAGCCTCCGTCTCTTTCCTGAGCCTCTTTCCTCTTCCATGCCCTCCTGCTGTTCAGGGTTCTGCCCTTCCTCTGGTGAGTGTTGTCCCTCATCGCCACTGGGTCCAAAATCTGACAGTCATGCCCCCATTGCCAGCTGCAGTCTTCCTTTGAGACAGGTGGCCACTTTATTGCGATTGGCAGCCTTTCCCCCTGCTCTTCTGCCCCCATGATGTAAGGGGGCTGCCAACCTTATTCAATCCCTGAGCCCTGAGTGCCTACTCTCCCGCCACCTGCGCAGCATCAAGGGCACCTCCTTCAGAAATGCTGAGTCCCCTTTTGTCCTGCTGATCCTCTTATGGGGCCAGGGTAATTCCCTAAGGCAGCTATGACTGTCTGCCTACTCTGTACCTGCATCCCTTCAGCTGGTCAGCAACAGAGAGGCGTATAACCTGTGTGCCCCCATCAGAATTTCAAAATCCAGCTCTAACAAGCTCGTAATGAGTTGCTTAAGTACTTTAATTGGCTTCAATTGGGAGGTGGGTGGGATCACTGTCTCGCCCTCCCTCTCCCCTGGTGAACATTGCTCCACCAGCATCTTGAAACTGACACGCCAGCTGGCACTGGTGTTTTTGGACCCCCCCCACTTCTGTTCCCGACCTCGAGGGTGCCTGAACATTCAGCCCATAATTCTAAAGCCCTCAGTCTTTATTCTGGAGAAAAGACCCCCAGCATGTTCAGTTTTTCCTGATGGTTGTATCCTGCCAGTTCTGGTACAATCCTTGTAAAAGGAAATTGCATTTTCTCCAGTGCTTTACGTGTCCTTTTTGTAATCTGGAGACCAGAACTTTGCATAGTGCACTAAGTGTGAGTTAACCAATGTTTTATATACATTTCATGTAACTTTTCGGCTTTTGAATTCTATTCCCCTAGAAATGAACCTCAGCACTTTGTTTGGACTTTTATGGTTATATTAAAAACACACCATTTACATTACTGAATCTTATGTTTTATTAAGTTTTAAATGTGTGTTTATAGAAGTTTTAATTCATATAAAGACATCCCATAGACACTGTGAAGGTTTAATCAAAATTATCTGCAAACTTCTCTATTGTCTCATCATTTTTGCTTCTGAAAATATGATTGAACAGCTGCATTTCAATTATATTATTACTGCAGTAACTATTACAAGGCAAGAGAGGACATTATAATATACAAGCAAGCAATGAAAACCAATTTATGCATAGTTGAGCTGTCATGCAGGCCCCCACTTGCCAAGAGTGAGGCACATTAATTTTGCCACATGGACATTAAATTTTAAAATTGTTGCTGGGAAGAAAAGAAGGCCGATTATAATGGGTTGCCAAGCCCCTGACTGGAAAGACATTTTTTGCATACTAGCAGACAGTGTTAGAACAAAGGAACCATACCCTGCTCAGCAATACACAAAAGATACCTGGTCAAACCAGTCAGTCACGTGAGCACCTGCTGGCCAACTCGGGGAGTTTTAAATTGGAGAAACAGTGTTGGAACTCCAAAAGCTCTTTGCTCTTGGACTGAGAACATCTCTCTTCTGTCTGCCCTCATCTCGTTCTCATCAGCTTCGGAATCCATTGAAGACATATGAACCCCAAGAGAGAAACATCTCCGACATGTAAACAAGGTTTAAGAAGAATACTGGGCCCCAACGAAAAGCAAGATCTACCTACAAGCAAGGACTACAGTGAGCTCGAAGCACAGTAACAAAAACCCCTCTTCAGAGATTTCCTCAAACCTCTCTACTTTATTTTTCTTCTGCTCCTTTCTGTCTCTATTTGCATGTGCGTATCATGTACCACTGCTAGCATGGAGCGCAGCGTGTATCCATAGGCGTTAACCGAATTAGAGTTTAAGTTTTAATAAATTTTACATTTCTTCGTTAAAACTAAGAAAGCCTGTTTGTGCTAATTTATTTGCCTTATAGTTGGAAAGCGATGAACAAGGATTCACCAAGGGGGAGCTCAAGGCACAGTGTGTTTAAGACAAAAACTGTTACAATAAGACCAGGTGAAGGCTGAGAGGAACCCCTAGATACCTTTCTCACCTGGCCGTAACATGAGCAATAATCTCATAATACTGAATACATAATCCTCTCCCAAATGCTTTCCTCCATGAAAACAAAGCTTTTTTAGGAGCCAGAATTCTGCAAAGGTTTTCTAGTGAGCTACAGAATCTGGTTTTAAGAATATAATTTTAGCCAGAATATACTGGTGCATGAGGAACCATTCTCATTCCACAGTATTTCATGTTTGTGGTATAATCACTGCAAGATTCCTGGAGTTCAACTTCCAATTACTAGTCTGTAGGACTACCCTCTGTGCTATGCACATCAATTAAGTGAAATGCAAAGATTTTGCTCCATTTTACAAATACGCTGTTGGAAATCATTAAGAAATGATTATTTACACCTTTTTGGAACAGAGTGATTGAACTATTTTCTTAGGAATAAAAGCTTTTATAAAAAGTGTGAAAGTTTACTAATATACAGAAATGGGGGATGGGGAGAAGAGACCCTGCTGTTTGATGCACAAACAAAGCAAGGCAATCTTGTAAATTAAGTTTTTGTTGACTGTCCATGGTGCCAGGCATTTGTCACTCAAATCTATCTCCTGATACTGAGGCACTTGTCATCATTAAACCTGGTGCTGGGGGTGAACCTAGTAAATAATAATAAATCACATTTTTATTCAACAAAATATACTTGAAATATATTTGATTTAGCTAAATGCAGCAAGTATACTTGATATCACAGTTCAGAGTTTCAGTGGTTTGAGATTTGTGGTTTGAATTTTTAGTATGATGTAATGGTCATAAATAATATAGTACTATTAATGTCTGAGTTCAGTTTTCTAAAGTCAATGGTACTTTATGGCTATATGTTAACCCATCACATTCATGTAATGAAATAATAATGCAAGTTCAAAAATAAGGCTTACAAGAGACATGTAATACACAAAAAAATTTTCAGGGACAAATCTTAGAGTCATATCAGTACTGTCAGTCAAATTAATCGTACACCTTTCAGTGGCGTAGGCTGATTCAGTTAAAAAGATATAAAGACTCAAACTCAGTCATTTACCCAGCGCTGCTGTCATTTGAAATTAATAGATTATGGCTGCACACTGGCTGGCTGGTTTTATAGCTTTGCTTACTGAGCAAACAGAACAAAAAGACATTGGAAGAGGGAGCAGCCCATTACTTATTTAATATAAAAAGTCCCTTTGTGTGCAATGAGGGTGAGGATTGGGTTGGGTTATATAGATTTCCAAGAAATCTTCCTGCCTTGAAACTGCAGCAGGGAATACAGTGAAAGTAATGTCTACAGTCAGAGGATCAATTATATTAAAAATTAGTGTGTGCTCAGTCTGGGATGCATTCAGAATGTCACACTGAGACTTTATATTAATATATTCTTTGCACTCTTATAATAGTATAAAACTGCATTTTGTGCTAATTGCTGCCAGAAATGGTTGTCCTTCTGCACACACTAAAGCTAAAATTTGTACCTGGTGTTTTGATTTTTTCTTTGCTTTTTTATGCTAAGGTACCAAATGTTATTTGTAACATTGGTACAAATACTTTTTACACCAACTTTAAAGTGATCAGGCTTTCTGTTCTTGTACAAATTATTTTTTTAAGAAGTCCACTAAGAGTCAATTTTTTGAAATATGAGGAAGAGGTTTTTTTTTAGACATATTAAAGGGGTAAAATGCTGAGGAGAGGACAACAATGCTGCTGGATGCTTTCCCCAAGGAAACGTATCACTCAGGTGGTGCCAGCAACATAATATTAAAGGAATTCTATTATCCTGTAAGGTACATTGAAAATATGTTTACATTTATGAAGAGAGGGATACAGAGCAAAATAACTCATACAGCACAGTTTGCAGTTGAGCCCCTCACTGTGTTGGCCTACATTACTTTCTTGCATTGACTTTTGCAGCCATTCCAGTGTACTCAATGTTGGGACCAGTCTGCCTGTGTGTGCCCAACGTTAAAGCAGTTTGTGTGCACCCGTCTGCCCTTGTGTACTCAATTTTACACCTCTTTCCCTTTATGAATTACACGTTGTACCGGTCTCCCTGCCTGTCGATGTCTCTGAGTAAAATCGCACCTTATGGGAAATGCCTTAATATTTTGATTACTTCCCTTTCTGTTAATGAATGGCATAATATACAATTAGAATTGCAGTGTGGGCCCACGCGGTTGGCGCCATGCAGGTTCCCAAGTGGCTTTGCCTTTCATGCTATAAACAAAAGGGGGGAAAAAGGATTGCAAACGAAGAACGTCAGTAACTGGAATCAGTCATAGAATATCCAAGTTCAATGACTTCCCGCTTTGGTCAATGTTTAACCGTGTTGACTTCGCATCCAGCCCTTAGTGGTGAAGCAAGTTTCGGTGTTTTGATGTGTTTCTGCTGGAGGCTCTGTGTGCTGCGTGCGTGCAGTTGCTGGACTGCGATGAAGTATAATAAAAGCAAAATACTGCGAATGCTGGAAATCTGAAATAAAAACAAGAAATGCTGGAACCACTCAGCAGGTCTGGCAGCATCTGTGGAAAGAGAAGCAGAGTTAACGTTTCGGGTCAGTGACCCTTCTTCGGAAGTATTAGCAAATATTAGAAATGTCAAAGGTTATAAGCATGTGAGGCAGGGGTGGGGTAAGAGATAACAAAGGAGAAGGTGTAGATTGGACAAGGCCACATAGCTGACCAAAAGGTCATGGAGCAAAGGCAAACAATATGTTAACGGTGTGTTGAAAGACAAAGCATTAGTACAAATAAGGTGTTAACGGACTGAAGGTTGAACAGCAGCAAGTACAAACATGAAAAAAAAGTGGGTAAGCTAACTGAACAAACTAAACTGAAATGAAATAAACATGAAAAAAAAGTTGTAAAAAATGTAAAAAAGAGAAAATAACTAAAAATAAAAGTAAAATGGGGGGCCCGTCATGCTCTGAAATAATTGAACTCAATGTTAAGTCCAGCAGGCTGTAGTGTGCCTAATCGGTAAATGAGATGCTGTTCCTCGAGCTTGCGTTGATGTTCACTGGAACATTGCAGCAATCCCAGGACAGAGATGTGAGCATGAGAGCAGGGGGGACTGTTGAAATGGCAAGCAACCGGAAGCTCAGGGTTCTGCTTGTGGACTGAGCGGAGGTGTTCTGCAAAGCGGTCAACCAGTCTGCGTTTTGTCTCCCCAATGTAGAGGAGACCACATTGCGAGCAGCGAATACAGTATACTACATTGAAAGAAGTACAAGTAAATCGCTGCTTCACCTGAAAGGAGTGTTTGGGGCCTGGGATAGTGAGGAGAGAGGAGGTAAATGGGCAGGTATTACACCTCCTGCAATTGCAGGGCCAGGTGCCATGGGACGGAGACGAGGTGGTGGGGGTAATGTCGGAGTGGACCAGGGTGTCGCAGAGGGAACGATCCCTTCGGAATGCTGACAGGGGAAGGGAGGGGAAGATGCGCTGGAGGTGATGGAATTGGCGGAGGATGATCCTTTGGATATGGAGGCTGATGAGGTGGAAAGTGAGGACAAGGGGAACCCTGTCACGGTTCTGGGAGGGAGGGGAAGGGGTGAAGGTAAAGGTGCGGGAAATGGGCTGGCCACGGTTGAGGACCCTGTCAACAACAGTGGGGGGGAATCCTCAGTTGAGAAAAAAGGAGGTCATATCAGAAGCACCGTCATGGAAGGTAGCATCATCAGAGCAGATGCGTCGGAGAAGGAGAAACTGGGAGAATGGAATGAAGTCCTTACAGGAGGTAGGATGTGAAGAAGTGTAGCCGAGGTAGCTGTGGGAGTCGGTGGGCTTATAATGGATATTAGTAGACAACCTATCCCCAGAGATGGAGACAGAGAAGTCGAGGAAGGGAAGGGAAGTGTCAGAGATGGACCATGTAAAGGTGAGAGAAGGGTGGAAATTGGAAGCAAAGTTGATAAAGTTTTCCAGTTCGGTGCGGGAGCAGGAAATAGCACCGATACAGTCATCAATGTACCGGAAAAAGAGTTGGGGGAGGGGGCCTGAGTAGGACTGGAACAAGGAATGTTCGACATATCCCACAAAAAGACAGGCATAACTAGGACCCAGACGGGTACCCATAGCGACACCTTTTACTTGAAGGAAGTGAATGGAGTTGAAAGAGAAGTTGTTCAATGTGAGAACAAGTTCAGCCAGGCGGAGGAGGGTGGTGGTGGATGGGGACTGGTTGGGCCTCTGTTCAAGGAAGAAGCGGAGAGCCCTTAAACCATCCTGGTGGGGGATGGAGGTGCAGAGCAATTGGACATCCATAGTGAAGAGGAGGCGGTTGAGACCAGGAAACTGGAAATTGTCAAAATGACGTATCAGTGTCGTTTCCTGCTCCCGCCCCGAACTGGAAAACTTTATCAACTTTGCTTCCAATTTCCACCCTTCTCTCACCTTTACATGGTCCATCTCTGACACTTCCCTTCCCTGCCTCGACTTCTCTGTCTCCATCTCTGGGGATAGGTTATCTACTAATATCCATTATAAGCCCACCGACTCCCACAGCTACCTCGACTACACTTCTTCACACCCTACCTCCTGTAAGGACTCCATTCCATTCTCCCAGTTTCCGACGCATCTGCTCTGATGGTGCTGCCTTCCATGACGGTGCTTCTGATATGACCTTTTTCCTCAACCGAGGATTCCCCCCCACTGTTGTTGACAGGGCCCTCAACCGTGGCCAGCCCATTTCCCGCACCTCTACCTTCACCCCTTCCCCTCCCTCCCAGTACCGTAACAGGGTTCCCCTAGTCCTCAATTTCCACCCCATCAGCCTCCATATCCAAAGGATCATCCTCCGCCATTTCCGCCACCTCCAGCGTGATGCCACTACCAAACGCATCTTCCCCTCCCTTCCCCTGTCAGCATTCCGAAGGGATCGTTCCCTCTGCAACACCCTGGTCCACTCCTACATTACCCCCACCACCTCATCCCCGTCCCATGGCACCTGGCCCTGCAATCGCAGGAGGTGTAATACCTGCCCATTTACCTCCTCTCTCCTCATGATCCCAGGCCCCAAACACTCCTTTCAGGTGAAGCAGCGATTTACTTGTACTTCTTTCAATGTAGTATACTGTATTCGCTGCTCACAATGTGGTCTCCTCTACATTGGGGAGACAAAACACAGACTGGGTGACCGCATTGCGGAACACCTCCGCTCAGTCCGCAAGCAGGACCCTGAGCTTCCGGTTGCTTGCTATTTCAACACTCCCCCCTGCTCTCATCCCTGTCCTGGGATTGCTGCAATGTTCCAGTGAACATCAACGCAAGCTCGAGGAACAGCATCTCATCTACCGATTAGGTACACTACAGCCTGCCGGACTTAACATTGAGTTCAATAATTTCAGAGCATGACGGGCCCCCCATTTTACTTTCATTTTTAGTTATTTTTTAATTTTTTACATTTTTTACAACTTTTTTTTCATGTTTATTTTATTTCATCTTAGTTTGTTCAGTTTGCTTACCCACTGGTTTTTTTTTCATGTTTGTACTTGCTGCTGTTCAACCTTCAGTCTGTTAACACCCTATTTGTGCTAATGCTTTGTCTTTCAACACACCATTAACATATTGTTTGCCTTTGCTCCGTGACCTTTTGGTCAGCTCTGTGGCCTTGTCCAATCTGCACCTTCTCCTTTGTTATCTCTTGCCCCACCCCCGCCTCACTTGCTTATCTCCTTTGACATTTCTAATGTTTGCTAGTTCTGAAGAAGGGTAACTGACCCGAAACGTTAACTCTGCTTCTCTTTCCACAGATGCTGCCAGACCTGCTGAGTGGTTCCAGCATTTCTTGTTTTTATTATCTGCGATGAAGTATGTTATTGTGAAGGGGGCGCTACTGCATTTTCATAAAATGCCCTTTTACTATTTCTTGATTTCACTTTGAATTTCAAGCTTTACATCTGTTCTTTCAGCACTCGGTAATCGATGCTAAGGCGCATCTGGTGGGTTTAAACTATTAAACTGTGAACATATGTGTGCTTCTGGGATTGTCACAAGGGACAAGTTCCGATGGGCGCATAATCTGTGCTGTTTGTTTCTGGGATCTTGAATTCGTCGCAAGTACTCCCAGGCCAGCTACACAGAGAAGTCAGCGAGATGAAGGAGAATGAGTGGATCTCGACCCATCTTTCAGCGCAGGCTTCTATGAAATGCAAAACTGTAATCAGCCATTGTTATATATGTTTGCATGAAGTCATTGCACGAAATCCGGAGTACATGTTTGCAATCCCTTTGTTAAATAACAAACGCAAAAAAAAGTTAAAACCCACGGTCGTGAAATATTAGCCGGAAATGCAGAAACGTTTGTCGGCGTAGTCCGTTGATAAATTAATACCTAACAAGATGATAGATATACTTTTCCAGATGTAAACCACATCACTTATGCAACGATGGCGCAAAGCTGAACTTTTAAGTTGAGCTCAGTCTATCAGGGTCGTTTATTTGCATTGATTTGGTGCGGCCGGGTGCTGTCAATTGGGGTTAGACTGAGCGCCAGTGCTTGCACCAGACAAGCCTCTTCTCGACTTTGTTAAATGAGTATATGAATAAGACGTTAAGATGGAAATAAAGCGTAAAAACATTACTTCGGCGTTGCACTTGAAACGGGCACATTATTCTTGTCCAAAATTTAATAGCTTTCCTCCGCTTGTGTAATAAGCTAATACAGTGATAGGCATCCTCTTTACGTTCCGAAGCGGAACCTTACAAATATTAACGAGAAAATACACACAGGCTCAGGTTTACATAATTACATCGAATTTACAGCACAGAAACAGGCCATTCGGCCCAACAGCTCCATGCAGGTGTTGATGCTCCACATGATCCCCCTCCCACCCTAGTTCTGGTCTCTCCTGCAAGTGGAAACATGCTGGAAGTTTGATCAGCTTTCTTTCATCTCATCCTTTAAATAAATATATGTGCAAAGTCAGGCCAAGAATGACAATTTTAAAATATGCCATGTGCATGGCAAATGACTGTTGTTGGTCGAGATTGAAGGGACTGAAGATGTGATACCATTGCCTAGGACGCAGACAGGTAACTAGGGAGGGGAAGATTTATTTACCTTTTTCCGATCTACATTACTGTGGATAATAAAAACAAAATACTGCAGATGCTGGAAATCTGAAATAAAAACAAAAAATGCTGGAAATACTCAGCAGGTCTGGCAGCATCTGTGGAGAGAGAAGCAGAATTAACGTTTCAGGTCAGTGACCCTTCTTCAGAACTGGCAAATATTAGAAATGTGAAAGGTTATAAGCAAGTAAAGTGGGGCAAGAGCTAACAAAGAAGAAGGTGTAGATAGGACAAGGTGACAGAATAGCTGAGCAGAAGGTCATGGAGAAAAGGCAAACAATATGTTAATGGTGTGTTGAAAGACAAAACATTAGTACAGATAGGGTGTTAATGGACTGAAAATTGAACAGCCACAAGTACAAACATGAAAAATACAATGGGTAAGCAAACTGAACAAACTAAGATGAAATGAAATAAACACAAAAAAACCAGAAATAAATATATAAAAAATAAAAAAATAGCTAAAAATAAACGTATCTTACTTTGTTCAGTTTGCTTACCCACAGTTTTTTTAATGTTCAATTTGCAGTCCGTTAATACCCTAGCTGTACTAATGCTTTGTCTTTCAACACACCATTAGCATATTGTTTGCCTTTGCTCCATGACCTCTTGGTCAGCTATGTGGCCTTGTCCAATCTACACCTTCTCCTTAGTTATCTCTTGTCCCCCTCCCCCTTTAGTTGCTCATAACCTTTCACATTTCTAATATTTGCCAGTTCTGAAGAAGGATCACTGACCTGAAACGTTAACTCTGCTTTTCTCTCCAGAGATGCTGCCAGACCTGCTGAGTATTTCCAGCATTTCTTATATTACTGTGGAGCTTTACATGGTGAATTTGTTATATTTTCTGTTAGTGCAAATGCGCTTTGATAGCAGGGGGTCGTCAGTAACCGGTTCAGCTCTTCATTCTGTAGATGTTCCTAGAACTGACGTAGGTCATGCTTCATCATGTATATGGCATTACCTTATAATCCCAGAGGCAGAAACTGCACAGAATTATGTCTCATACCTCTGATAGACAATCCAACTAAATGTTATATCCCGACCCTGTCAATACCTTGCTAGATGACATGCACAATGGAATACAACCTGTAAGATGGACCTTGGAACTCTTGAACATAATATTGTGCACAATTTCAATAGAAAAGGGGAACGGAAAAAATACAGGCTGATGGCCAACAGCGGTCTCTTAATCTATTATGCGTGGAGAATGTGCATGCTGGTCTCTGGGGACTCATTTCAGAATGTACGAACCTAGTTGACGCCACATGCATTGATGTGATGGACTTGATAGAAAGTTTAGATAAACTTGAAGTAACGAAGCTGTTTAATTTGGGATTGGAGAACACATGAAAAAATCACGAAAGAGCAAAGTTAGAAATGGGAAATAAATATTTTTCTATAAAACGGTGAAAAATGTGGAATAAATGCCCAGAGAGGGTAATTGAATCATTGACACCTTTTAAAATGGAGCTTCCTTTATCATAGTTTGAAAATCTCTCAAAACTTCACATCCAAGGAAGTACTTTTTGAAATGCTTGAAATCCAATTACTTTCAGCAAGGTCCCACAAACAACAAATGAGATGAGTGGCCAATCAGTTTTTCTTTGTGCAGTTGGTTGCAGGAGGAATAATAAGATTCCAATTTTAGACGGAGTTGGCTTGATGACAGTTATTGTCCTGTCGGTCATGAAGTCAAGGGTCTTGCATTTTATTGAATCTGACCTCCGTTCTCGCCCTCATAAACAACATCTTACAGCAGTGAAGGCGGCCATTCGGCTCATAACGTCTGTGTCGGCTGTAGAAATTCGAGGCTTTATTATAACAATCCAAACAGGTCACCAGAGCACTCAGATAAAACCATTTCTTAAATAAGGGGTTCCCCCAAGCCTCCAATTATTAGAATGTTAATGCACATGTGAAAATACATCTATTGGTTTAATAAAATTGCTATCTTCAGGAGTGGGGTAGTGGATTCAAGGGTGAACTGGTGTTATTTCTATAAGCCATTTGTTCGCTTCTAAATGCATAGATGACGCTGTTTGTCCACTAAGACGCACTTGAGCCCGTATTGCTATATCTGAAAGTGCTTTGCTTTTGAATGATCTCTTTTTGACAACAATGCTAGGGAATTCAGAGCTTGAAAATGATTTCAATAGGGTAATGACCTCAGTCTACGATCTGTGTATGGCTACCCCATGGTGGAAGAGTAGGCGAAGAGTACTCTCGTAGCATTGGGGGAGAGAGAGCGGTCAGTAGCACAACGGTAAGACTCCCTTCACGCCAAAAAGGGTACGGGTTCAGGTCCTAAAACTGCTGACATTTAAACCAAGAGTAAGAGGTTTATGTGGGTACCGTACACCACTGACAATAGGTTGACACAGGCCTTAAGACATGAGGTGTTTTCTCCCAAAGATGATAGTGTAAGAGACCACGCACATGTTCAATTATTCCGTTATTTATCTGGGATTGGAAATGCTAAGAATGTGTTATTTGTTGAATATTTATTTGTTGAATATTTGAATAAAATATTTAGTTCCATGTTTTAGCCGTGCCTTATTATTGACGTTAGTTATCTCTTTATGTGTGACCAAGAACATCTTAATACCCAGATCGGGCTAGTGCAGGTCAAGTGCTTTGGGAATGCAACCTCAATAAAGAGCTGTACAGCCTGACTCGGCTTCCTTATTTTCCAGGCTCAATAACATTATTAATGCCTACGAATAGCAGTGGAGCCGCACTAAAAAAGGGAAACACTTATAAGGAAAGCTATTTTCAACTTGCCCATACTCTTTGGTGTGATATAAACGATCTTCTTCTCCTTCTTCTTTGGCCTCCTTGTCTCGAGAGACAATGGGTAAGCGCCTGGAGGTGGTCAGTGGGTAAACGATCATGGGTACTAATAGCATTGAAGATAATAGTGGAATTGCAGAACTTCAGTACTGTTACCGTAATACATTGTACTAAGTTTGAAATGAATTGCATATCAATAACTATTAGCTACTTTGCTGCCCTTTCATTTCACATTTATGACGGATGAACAGTGCATTGTATTATTCTGTTGGTTTCCTTAAAGCAAGACCGTCAGGAAGAACCCTCTATCTAATAAGAGATTTTTGCTTCTTAGTGAGATGTTTTGACAAAAGAGTCCATGTTTAGTTAAAAAATTATGAACAATCTTATATTTCACATTCCTGTAAAGTCTATGCTTTAATTTTTAAACTGGTCTGAGTTAACATACAGGAACATAACTTCTGAAACTAATGGCTACGAATGCACGTACCATATAATTATTAAGAACGTAATAATGTGCAGATATTGTGAGATTAAATAGGATCCTGTCACTCTTATTTCAACTGCATTGTAATTGACTATTATTTCACGATCTTCCCCTACTTTTTTAGCAAGTCTGTGTTTAGAATGCTCACACAATCATCTGGTGAAAATGAAGTAATGCAGAGAAAAGTGTAGGTAGAAATATAATTGACCAGAATGTAAATCAGACCCTGCTCTCGGATACTGAGGTACTCAAGTGTATCGCATTTCATTGGATTCCAATGTCAAAACATCCACACAATCCAGCCAATAAATGGATTTATAAATATTTATCAAATTTTTAAAAATGAAATGGGTTATCCACACATAAGGCAAGGAAGCACAATGACAATGGTTGGCACAGATAACAGCATTTTAAAATGATATCTGGGGCTTCTACTCACTGTCGTGAGATGAGGTACCTTTGCAACTTTAAGGCGGGTCCTGCAGGAGTGGCTATTCCTGTGTATTGATGTTACCTGGGAACGGCTAGAGCCCCGAGGATCCTCCCCATCATCCTGAGCCCCTGCTACTCATGTGACACGGCATCTGCTTGGACAAAGCAGGCGCGTTGGAAGCACTTTGTCTCTGCTCAGGCTACCAGAAGAAGAGAAAAACTGAACAGACTGCAGCTTCACACGGTCACACCTCGAGTTCATGGCTCAACCGGCATTATAAAGCGGCGTGGTTAACTTGTGATCAACTTTTCGGCTTTGGTGCGTAAATTCGGCGAAAGAAGCAATGATCACTTCTGCTTGGCCGAAGTGTGCAAGTCAACATAAGTGCTCGGGTGCCTGGGGCTGACTCCTTCATATATATGTTTACGTACTTACATATATATTGTATTTCCGTATTGTTTAATCACTTTTAATGGCTACGGCTGTTATTGTCAGCACAAGAAAAGATGCCTGTCATGAAAGGGTTGCTTGCGCCTCAGAACACCTTTTTGGATACAATTGCAACACGATTCGACGGAACTCGTAAGTGAACTGCATAGATGTATGCCGTGAATAATGTTTTGTATATAAACTGGGGGAGGGGAAGGAACGGATGTTTCCTATTGCAGTTTTAGAAGATGAATATTTAATCAAAAGACACCCTAGTAATAGGATTATGAAGTTAAAAGTGCAAAACTTTGTTTCCCAGCCCTGCGGTTTCGATGTAAACAGATGGAGTAGACTCTAAAGCACAAGCAGTTTAACTTCAACTTAGTGAAATGGTAACCCGAGTATAGACCTTCCCTGCAGCCAGAAGACACAGGGCTGTTGGGCATCGTAATTGCAATGTTCAGTCTACTGATGCAACCTGCTATTGAAAAAGATGTGTTGGTAACGGCTTTTTGTTACGTGGTTATTGACCAGCTGTGACATGACATCGTACAGTGCTGTAATACGACCCGTTACAATAAGGCAGGACTTGTACACTGGAGTCTTCAGACCTCCAGATCTCCCAGAGCGACCGAACTCGATTCCCGTGACAGCCAATAATGAATTGCTTGGCTGAGAACTGGGACCCATTGGATATCACCAATTTCACGTTTTAGTCTTGTTTAATACTGTAACTGTTACGATCCCTAATGTTAGCTTTTCCCTTGGGATCGCTATTCCTGGGTTCCTGGTTTCAGCACCATGGTCAGAGACAATAGAGTGATTCGAAACAAACAGCAAACGCGCGAATAGCAGGAAAGCTGCTTTGCTCTTAACATAATGACCAGAAAAAAAGAAAATGCAGAATTCCTGATTAACGCAAGTCCTTTCGTCCACTTCAATTTTGATCAGTAATGCAGCCAGATAAGTTCAAATAGTTTGTTTTAAAAAGCGGCAGTTTGCATTCCTTGAGAAAAAACACCATACTTAATAAAATAATTGTCTGATTATTTAAATTCTTTTTTAAGAGCCAGTAAAATATGGTCTCTCCTTCGGGATTACTCTATTCAAATGTTATAAGAACAGGTACTTGAAAGTAGCTGCTGTGTGATCATGATGATCAGAGTGCGAGATATATATAGGCTTCAGATAGTTGTGAATATGTTAAATGAACTCAACTAAACGACCTAAAATCAATATCGATTAATGAAACATTTGGAAGCCGCTTCCTCTTTGGCATCGTCCTTTTAGACATTCTCATGTGCAGTTCACTAATGAACCAGAGTTCTTGTGAATACGAGATACAATGCTTTTCTAAAGTGCACAGGAAGTCTTTCGAATCCACTCGGTCTCATGGAGGTAACTCGCATCTGAGAAAATGAATCAAAGGCAGTAGGAAGTGAGTGCTGTTGAAAATATAAGTAGAGTTGTCTGTTTTCCATAGCCTGCTGCAACCATTGCCGTGAATGAAGGATGCTTAATGTGGGGCGAAGCTGGATATTACTGACACACAACACAGAAGATTAATAGCGCAGAACAACACTTGGTGTCGCTAGCAGTAGATCGCCGATGGTGAGGGAGTCAAATTGGGCTCGTTGGCACTCGTTTTTTTGATGCAATGAGTGCCCTTAAAAACGCCAAAAATGGCATCCGCGGTGCGCTCGCAACTTATGGGGCGAATATTAGTGAGGGTGTTAGTTTGTACACAATGAGCGTCCACCGGAAGTATGTAGTGTCCTTCAGTGTGCAATGCTGCTGTGACACTAGCGATGCCATTCTGGAGCTAAACACTTCAGCCAACGCCCTCATGTAAACTGGCACAGCTGAACATGCACTCAGCAGCTGGAAGGACCACCCCCCCGTACACCCCCCCCCCCCCCCCCCCCCACCACCAGCAATACATAAAAAGATAATCAACTACTTACAGTTTAGTTGCTGATTGATTTCTTTCAACAGTTTTGATGCTTTGCATAGTTGTTTAAAATTGCAAAAGTCTACATGGAGTGATGTGGCAGGTTCTGAAGGAGTTTTAGGTGACTTCAAGGCTTCTGCACAAACCAGTTGCCCTCAGATACTAGTTGGCATTCCCCCTGGAATACAGCATGACTTGAAGAATGAACAAGGACCATGCAGAACAGGACAAGCAGCTGGAAGAGGGAGAAGGAGGAGTGCTCTGTGCAGGAACCATATCCATCCAAGGTGTTCAGGGAGCAATATTCCTACCTGAACCTTCATGAGGAACAATGTGTGAGATGGCATCCTTACTGAAATCTGCCACCTGCTACAGTCACAACTGCAACCTCAGAGCAAGGCAAGGACCGCATTGTCAGTGGCTGTTCAGGTGACCATGGTAATGAACGTTTATGTGTCTCATTCTTGCCAGGCTGGAGCTGGAGATATTTATAACATTGTGCTGTTTCCATCCACTGTTGTGTAAGGGAGACTCTCTTCTAAGAGTACTAACTACATTTCATTTTCTCTTGCCAAAGAAAAGCAGGTGGAGGGAGCATAAGTCTTCGCTAGGACTGCCAGCTTCCCCACCATGCAGGGTGTCATTGACTGCAAGCACATCACTTTATGGGTGCCGTATGTCAACTCTGCCTATGCCAGAGCCAAAAAGGATTCAATTTTTTCAACTTGCAGCTGGTGTGTGGCAAATCATGCAGGTCAATTCCTGCTATCCTGGCAGTAGTCACAATGCCTTCATTCTGTGGCAGTCCACTGTGCCAACTACATCCAGCTCCAATGGCAAGCCAAAGGGTGGCTACTCCATGACAGGGGTTATCTGCTGACCAGATGGTTGATCATTCAAGTGCGCAACCCATGCACACTTGTGCAGCATGCTAACAATGAAAGCCATACTGCCACACAAAATGTGATCGAGCAGACCATTGGCATGCTGAAACAATGCTTCTGCTGCCTGAACCGCCCTGGAGGAGCCCTGCAGTACTCAACAGAGTGGATGTCAAGATTTGTGCTGGTTTGATGTATGCTCCACAACCTTGTCACCCTGACGGGACAACACATGCCACCAGCTATACAGCAAGTGACTGAGCAGCAGGAGCATGAGGAGGTGGAAGAGAAGGAAGAACAAGGGAGAAAGCAACCTAGATAGCTCCTTTATGGTTGGATTATCCATGACGAACTCATCTGAGTGCAATACCAGTAACAGCAATCCCAATTCCCCATTCACCAGTCATCTCACATGTTACCTGCACTCTATCTCTGAACATTACAACATCCACTTGGCCACAATGCAAAAATAAAAACCACCACAAAATGAACATTCCACCCAAATTTATAAATGAAACCATGCCACATTGTACAGAAAAAGTCAACTAACCACCCTTGTGAGTTCACTTAGTGCCTATCTCCCACATGCCTTTGCCTGTCCTAGTTCTCCTATGCAGTGCTACTCCAGTGAATGTAGCAGGCTGGCAGAAGGATGCTGACTTTCAATGGAAGAGACTGCAGATGACCTTGCAGGATAACCTTGAGCAGCTCTAGGCCTAGAAGGCCTGGTTGCTGACTGCACCATCTTGGCATGGATGACAGGCAGCAGCAAGAGCACTGGTGGAGTGGCAGTGGTGGGAGGATAAATGCTGGCTTCCTGAGAGAGGACTGCAGGTTTGTGCTCCATTGAGCTGCTGCCACTACCTTGGGGTGGCATCTCAACAATCCTAGTAATCTGTTGGAGGACAGAATGCTGGACTGCTGTGAGAGCCTGCAAGTCCCTTTGTAGACTATTATCTTCAACCATGATGGCAGCAGCCTGAGCTTGCTTGGCAGCAGTTTGAGCTTTCATGAGACCAGTCTGAATTTCTGTTGAAGCACTCAGATATTGGGTGGCTGCTGTTTGTGCTGCCATCAGCTGCTGCATCAATGTGTCATCGGAGCTGGCCACCACTTCCACGCTATAAAGGATAGGCTCCGAGTTCTGCGCAAAGCTGTGTGCCAAGTTGGTACTGAACCCATCCATGCTCCTTGATATTGACCACAGGCTTTCTGGCAGGCTTTCCAGTGCACCAAGTGTTTCATTGTGCATACCTATCCGCATTTTTCTGCAGGCTTCCCCATCAAAGTCCTCATCTGAGTCCTTTGAAGCGGAACCAGTGTGTGACTTCACCCTCTGGTGAGCTAGTACCTGCACTGCCCTTGTCTCCTGCCCTGATTGCAGCCCATTTGTGCCTGGTGTCTCACCACGTGCAGATCCCACCTCTATTCTATCCTTTAAGACACATGTAGTGTCAGTATCTGAGCTGATGGGTGCGAGTGTGGAATCAAGTGACAGTGCTATGTCATCATCACTCTTCATCTTGTTCCTCCACTGCCAGGCTAGATTGGACCTCTTGGGTATCTGAAAGGAGAAAAGCACAGGGGTAAGGTTGTGGTGTGGGAAGTAACAGATGCTTGCTTACACCATCTACAGCTTGTAAATCAGAAGATAGTGTGGGATGAGAAGGAGATTGGATGTGAGAAGGAGGATTAGGTATGAGGATACCGTCATCTCCGATGGTTTCAGCCCTGCAGCTCGCCACGGCCTTGTCAATGGCTGTCCCACTAATGGCGAACACTGTCTCCTCCAAGTGGGGGTAGGATATGCAGGCCGCCTGTCCCCCTCTGGTTTAGCTCCTGTTGCCTCCGGTTGTGTGCCACCTTGCTCTGCAAGAGAGAGGGAAGCGTGTCAACAAGTGTCATGCGATCTGATTCTGTGATGTGACTGTCATGGTTGAATAACTGTCAGTTTGGGCAAGCTGCGAGATGTGTGGTGTGAGTTTTGCAGCAGTGTTAGGCGTGTTAGGGTTGGGTGAAGCACATGAATGTCAGACATGAGGTCTGATTGACAGAGATTGTTGATAGGTAAGTGATGGGAATGTGGTGAATTGAGTAGTACCTGAGGCTGCTGGTGCAGTTGGTAAAATATGGCATTTGATGATGCATTCATTGACGTTGATGATTCATGTGAAGTCATTGCAACACTGAATCCAGGTTCTTGGGGTTTGGCTCCTGTCATTGACCTCCACAGCAATCTGTTCCCACTGCCTTTTGATTGTATGTCTTGAGGGCCCCCTTCCCCCTACAGATACAGGACATTTCTCTTCTTTTTCAGCTCCTCCACCAAATCCTCAAGTGCATGTCTGAAAGCCTTGGAGCCTGCTCTCTCCACTGTTTCCGATTCTTCAATGTTCCCCAGGTCAGATGCTCTTCAATCACAACTCCCAGTACATGCTCCAGCCACAATGCACTGCCCCTTTAAGAGGTGCTGGCTAGCTTTAAGTGGAGTTGTCCAGTGCAGTCAGTGCTGGCTGGACACACAAAGATCATTCAAATGAACAGGCAGTCTGAAGTTGCCATGCTGCCTGCATTGCAATCAACAGGCATGGGTTAATCGTGCAGAGAGATTCCCGTGTCTGTTTTCGGTGGCTGTTCAATTTAGCCCCCCATTAGTTTTATTGAGTATGGTGACAGAGACACTCAAGGACTTAAGGCTTCAGTGCTAACAGTTATTTATTTTATACCCAGGTACTCAATGATTTGATTGCTTTCTTGCTTTTTCTTTCAAATTGTAAAGCAATGAAATCAGAAAAATCCAGGCTGATGTAATAGATATGTAGGATAAAAAGAACCAACATATGCACTCAGCTTTTGTGTTGTAACTTTTCATTTGGGATCACTTGCAATGTAAAATTCAATTTCAGTAGAAATCAAATTGAAATTTTAAATATTGTGCTGTGATGCTTGCAAATCATTCATTGATCAAACCAATATAAAATATGTTCAGAATAGCAAAAGAGATCTTTATATTGAATCAACAAGTACTTGCATGAGCACAATGGGTGTGTGTTTGATACTTTGTGAACCAAGTGAGAAAATACACGGAATAAACATTTGTCAGTTTGTTGACAGAAATATAACTACAGAGTGTGAAAATTGTCCAGGTAAATAACAGGATGGGAGTCTTTTAGATTGAATGTGAAAGGCAAAATGTCATAGAGTCATAGAGTCGTACAGCATAGAAACAGGCCCTTCGGCCCACCGTGTCCATGCCGACCATAATGCCTATCTATACTAATCCCACCTGCCTGCATTAATTCCATATCCATATAATGTAGTCATGTTTTTGATGGTGGGATGTTAGATTTCTCAGAAACATGATCATGAGGGTTCCCAAAATTCAGCTACAGATTTAGTTTTAGATCACACTGGATTCCATTGACTCTGAAATCAAAGTTCAATATAAAAGTCAATCTCTACTAACTGAACCTGGATTTGTAGTCACCTGAATGGATAAACGTTTGCCAGGGAGCAACCTGATAGAAATAACTGTAGATCATTAAATTCAATTAGGAGCAGCATAAGAATTAACAGCCACATGCCCAAGTATGAACTAGGCAGTTGACATTGGGCCAGATTTTGTTGAAAAAAATGAGGGTGTCTAAATGATGCATGCTGTTATTAATTCACAAATTGACCGCAGCTTGTAGCCAGGAAGAGATGCCTCATGAATTGCAAATTGCCACAAGTGGCTGCCTGATTTGCATTGCTCCGCCATTAGCTTTATGAAACTGGCATCTTACGCTTAACTACTCTTTGATTTTCATTATTGCTACATTTTCATGTGAGTCACCCATTCAGTGTGCTACAGAAAGTTTAATCTGGCAATTAACAATATAAATACCCTTTTAATGACGTGATAATTATTAATGACTGACAAACAACCTCTTTTGCCCAGCTAAGTAAATAATTCTAAGCATGGCATTTCATTCCTTCAGGTTATGAATCATTTTAGGAGATTTAAAAAATGTCAATTTTTAAATTTTTTTTGTACTTTTCCTTTCTGTCTGTTTTTGTCTCTTTCTCTCTTTTAATCCAATCTTTCCTCCCTCCCTTGGGCCTGGATTTTTACTTACCTAATCTGCTGGGAGTGGACGGCTTAGAAAGTCACGGAGAATCTGGAAGTCAGGTTTCTCCTGCACTCTGTGGAGTTATAAGGACAGATTAAAGCTGCAATTGAGAATTAATCATAAAATAAATTGTACCTTATAATTTGCGCATGATGTGACTGGTAGGTTCATGCCTAGAAGCCAGCGAGCTTTATGGGCTTGGCTTCCTGTTGGGCAGGGAACCGGTTGTTGAAGCCACAGGACAAGGTAAGCCTGCGCCGGGTTTGGGGAAGTAGATCAGTCCTGGGGGAGAGTCAATCTGATGGCAGTGGGTATGGTCGATCCCAGGGAGGGGGAGGAAGGGTCAATCCCTGGGTGGGGGTTCCTGAAAGGGGGATTGGATGCCCCATAGGGAAGGGGTGGTGCCAGTTGTGGGGGTTGCTCAGGCAGGCATGCTGGATCCATAAGGTAGGTGTAAAGGTACTCACCTGCATCCCCCAAGTCCTCTCCTGTGTGTAGCTAGCAGGTTCCAGAGGCTTGGGCAACCTGGCTGACAGCAGCTAAAGTTGAAAAGCTGAATAACAATGAGACTTGCAGCCTCATTATAATATTTAAAGTACCAACCTTTCTCCTTGGAGCGGGTTAGTTGCCTACCCACTTTCGCACTTCAGTTAAAGCCGGAAGTGGGCGGATTGGAGGCGGTTTCGGGTTGGGAATCTGATTCTTAAGACTTTAGCCCCCCCACCCTATCCAAACCCGCTTTGTTATATTTCCCTTTCTGGACCTGATTTGACTCTAACTCACCTCCTCTCAGTCCTTCCGATATTTAATTTCTCAATCATTTAATCTCATTGGTTAAGGGATAGACTGTTTGCCCTGTTGTTCACCAAGTTCCTTGCTACACCATTATTTGCTCACACTTCCAGCTATTTTGTGGGCCTTGCACCAACAAAATCTGGCCATATCTAAATGTACACTGGCTACTGCCTGTCAATACAACTAACCTGTCACTACAATAAAATGGATGATGGGACAGCATTAATACATTTGCTCCAAGTAGATATATTGTAACTAAGATACTTAACATGAATTAGTTTCCCAACATAAGCTTTCTTACAAATAATAGCTAAGATTCACATTCTTTGTTAAGCAGCCACTTGCCATTGGTAAAATAAGATATTGGCTCTTCAGTTAAAATAAATGGAACATACACTTGGGATTGAGCAATGTGTTAAACTACCCCCATAGATGATCAAAACAGCAAAACAGAATTACTTGAACGTTAGAATGTATCTGGCCAGTGAATGGTGTACCCACATTTATATAGATCAGAATTAAATGGAATATAAAGAATTATGATTTGATATGTACATTTGTGCTACACTCAGAGATATGATCACTGGCAGAATATCACTTTCTTCACATTTCCCTCATAATGCGGTGGGGGGTGGGGGTGGTGGTGCCAGGTTGCAGAGGCTCCTAAGGCAGGCACTGGATCCAGGAGGTAAATGTGAAGGCACTGACATGCTGAATCCACCACGCCCTTGCCTTGATGAAGCCGTCACTTGGGAAACCCAGCCAACGGCAGTTAAAGTTGAAAAACTGAATGACATAAGACTTGCAGCCTCATTATAATATTTAAAATGCTAACTCACCTCCTTCGATCAGGTTGGTCACCTACCCACCTTCCGGCCTCGGAGAAACCTGGAAGTGAACAAGTTGGAGACCAATTTGGGTCGAGAAGCAGATTTTTGAGACTTCAACCCCCACCCAACCCAAACCTACCTTTTCTTTAGGTTAAGGTTCAGCCCAATGTGGACATTTTACCTTGGCAAAGCTCTTATTTTGGAGAAACCCTCTCTAAGGAATATTGCTGAATTAATATGAAGTGTACAAACTCATACAAAATCAGAACACTGCTGATACTGGAAATCTGAAATTAAAACAGAAAATACTGGAAATGCTCAGCAGGTCTGGCAGTATCTGTTGAGAGAGAACAAGTTGATGACCTATCGTCAGAACTGGAAAAAGTTAAGAGATATAACAGGTTTCAAGCAAGTACAGAGGAAAAGTGGAGAGAGGAGGAAAGAAGAAAAGGAAGGTTTGTAGTAGGCTATTTTGCCTATCACCCTATCACAGACTTGCTGTTTGTTGTTCCTCCTCTCTCTTTCCCTGTCTTTGTACTTGCTTAAAACCTGTTCCCGATCAGAAATCTCAGGCACCGGGACCATTTCCGGGTTCTGACCCCGTTGATGACTGAGGTTTGCCCCCGACGTGATCTTATGGGAGGTGGCCAATTAACAGGCCACCTATGGGAGCCCCGTCCAATTAGGCACGGTGGCTGGGTTCCATACTCAGAAGGTGCATTCAGTGCAATCTGTCGATATGGTCGTTGGCCACCTTTGCAGTGTGGGTGCTGCTGAAGGACCAGCAGCAGAGACAGCGACACAATGGAGGCACCTTCAGTAGGAGGTGAGTGACTGCCATCGCATCAAGTACAGCAGTAGCAGAGACATCAGTCTCCATGACCTAGCCGCAATGATGTGCTTTCTGCTTGGGATACATGAGCTTTGCGAATCATTGCCAGCAAATGATTACAAGGCCTCAATTGTTATGCAGCTTGGACCTCCCACTGTGATTACACCTCCAATGCATTGCCAGGCTTCTGACATAATGGCGCGCCCATGTGATGCTGAGAAACCTGCCTCCCCGTAAAAATATGGCCACTAATTAATGCTGATTCCATTCACAGTCCACCTCTGGGAAAATTTCCTGGAGGCGCGAACAGGGTGGGGAGGCTACCCGATGAGCTTCAGTTTGATTTTCCACATCCACCTGCCTCCAAAGATGCTTCTCTCTCCACAGATGCTGCCAAACCTGCTGAGTACTTGGAGCATTTTTTGTTTTTATTCCCAAGATGCCTTCACGGGGCTCGAAGAATTCCGGCCACTGTCTGCACTGCAACTGATGTATAATGAAGTTTAAAAGCTAGTAGTGGTTTTTTTCATCTTAATTTTTAATATTTTTAGTGATAAGGGACAGTTGGCTGTCTGCTAACATTACAATTTAACTGGCATTTGAATTCTGGTGAGTGGTGCTCTACCATATGCAGGCTGAATGTTATTTCTATCAGGGCAGAGAGTGAAGTGGAACAGGAATATAACTTCAGACTGTTTTGTCTGCAATTTTGTAAGCTGGCATTGGCCTCAAGCCAACACTAGTCTAAAACCATATTAATAGATGGTACTTGAAACAGAAGTAAAAAAAGAGTATGCACTATTTAACTACCTGGTTTTGAGACTAAAAGGCATTGAGCAATTGACAGACAAATTAATTAAACTAGAAGGGCTCATGAAACAAAATGGTGGATAAGTTTAACTGCTGCAGACTGTTATCACATTGGAGAAATATGTCCTTAAATAGGGGAATTAGGCTAATACAAGGCTACAGTCTGTAAAATAGTTAAAAATATTGATGTATTCAAGTGGGTTATCAAATCAATGTGAAAAAATTACTTTTTCGCTATCAAAATCTTTCCTTTCAACCTTGGCTTTTAAATGAATAGAATATCCAATAAAATGATGGTTAAAGAAATATTCCAGGAAAGGGTATGCAACTCCAGATCTGTGGCCACTTCCTTTCTTAATGAAATTGTCAGGTTTTTACTTGTCTATGGTGTAAGTGATGGTTTCTGTTTTACCAGGCCAGAGTCTCTTACCCTTCAGACTGACTGCATCCAACTTCCTGTCAGTCCGAGTCAGTAAAACATTAATGGTGAACATATGACCTACACTTCCCAATTTGTGGTGACATCCATCTCTTATAATTTTCATAGTGTTCAGACATGCCTTGTATTTGAGAGTGTTCAGACACTCAAATACAAGACATAATATTACATTTTAAGGCACTGCCTCTCTACTATTTTCCTTTCACTGCTGACCCTGTTCACCCTGTAAATTAGGAATTTTATTCCTTGAAATATTTTGACAGATTATAGATTTTCCATTTTAGTATGATATAGAAGAATGTTATGGCCTCAAAATAATGTGTGAATGAAAGATTATATACTATTCATGCTTCATGAGAAACAAAACATGAGGTAAAAGGCCAGAAGATTACCAGGGTGTTCATTTTTCCTCAGTTGTCCTCTACTCACTAAACCTGTAGGATAAGAGGAATGAATAGCTTGGGATTGGGTGACAAACTATTCCATGATCAGTGCCATTGATGCTCCCTGACTATCTGTCTGACAGTAGACACAATTCTGCAAGATGAGTCAGTCAGTTGATGCTTTCTTTCGAAATTAGAGTGCAGAATTTACATCCCGATATGGGGCGAGATCAGAGGTGGGCAAGTGTGTAATTTTACCCTGATGGCTGGTGTGCCAGCTTGGCGGCACCATCCCTTTCCAGAGCCTTTTTGCTGGAGGCTGGTTTGGGGTGGAATGACTACCCACCCCTAAGTGACGGGTAGTTTAAAGACCAATTATCAGAGGCGGACTGGAATTCCCCAGTTGGCCTGTGGGACTAATGCAGCATTGGGAACAGGTCAACTGCCGGGGGTGGTGGTGTGGGGGGGGGGAGGTGGTGGTGGGCCAGCGCTCCAGGATGCCTTTGAGGCCCTCCCCGCCCATTTGGCCATAGCTGCGGCAGCTGCGGTCGTTTTCTAATTCACATTTTTTAACATTGCTGAGAGGGCGTTCAAGATGCAGGTTGCAGCTCCTTCCACGCGAAAAAGCCTCCTATTGACCCTCCAGCTTCAAAAGCCCACCTAATTGACCTATTAAGTTAAAATCAAGGTCAGGTGTCTGCTCACAATATAATGGTGGTGGGGGGGGGGGGTTCAAGGCCCCCTTTTTACCCCGACGTTGGAGTCCCGAGCCAAAACACAAAATCCTGCTCAGAGCCTCCAGTTGACAGTCAATTAATATTCTTTAAATAGTTCATCAAAAGGAAACTTTTTATTATAGTGCTCTGTGGAAATGTCTGAAACCTATGTCAGACCATCTGGTTTTAAGCACAATATTTTGCAAATGAAGTTTGCAGCTGTTTTAATGCAGGTGGTCCCTGTTTTCTACACCTGAAATATTACTATAACAGCTGGTTTTGAAGCAGAAAAACTTGGCCCATTATGTGTAAAGCTACATTACTAATTTCAAAGTTAGAGGCAAATACTGGGGTGAATTTTCAGAGGCTTCCCCACCCCGCTGCCCTAATCTTGGCAGAAACCTCATTTGTGAATCTAAATGGGGTTTCTGTCGAAGTTACGGCAGTGCAGCAGGCGAAACCCCAAGGAAATACACCCTCATGATTTACCTAGGGTTCAAAGAGACGAAATAAATCATCAAATGTGCTAGACTAGGACTGTGGATCTCAAATTTTTTTGGCTGAAGAACTCTTTTTCAAGTGTTCAGAAGGGCTCTGCAATCAGGCATTGGACACCTTATTTACATATGCAAAGAGGCCTAACACTTGCTTCAGGTGTGGGTAAAGGATGCCTCTTGTTTGTCCTTACTCAATATGGCAGGTAGTCCATTTCTGGATGGAAATATGCTTCCTGCCTGGCATATTGGGGCCTTAGTAGTTCAGCAATAATTTCTGCAGCAATATGTATTGCCTGTGGGAGTGATTGAGAAGGGGAACTAAACATATGAATTTAGATGGGATTTGTCCTGAGCAGGGAATGCCTACTGCTAAATGTTGGGCTACTTTCTCTTATAGTCTCTCTTATATACAGGGATGTGTAGGGTGACCCCTTTAAAGGTAAAGCAAAGCTTGTAATTTCTGAACTCTCTTTTACTTCATGCATGTTCATTTTCATTCTGTGGCACCTTGTCTTTTTTTTTGTTCCGAAGATGTGGGCGATGTTGGCAAGGCTGCATATATTCCCTATCCCGAGTTGCCCAGAAAGGTGGTGGTGTGCCATCTTCTTGAACTGCTGCAGTTCCGATGGTTGATGGTGCTCCTACAATATTAGAATGTTCAGGGGTATTGATCCACCAATGATGAAGAAGCACTGATATATGTTCATCAGTATGGTATGTGACTTAGAGGGAAATTTGGAGGTGATGATGATCCCATGACATTACTATTTTGTCCTTACAAACAAGAAAGTTGTGATCAGGTGTCACAAGTTGAACGAGCACATACAGTGATAAATGAGCCTATCTCGTGTGTTGGTAGTGACCATGCATCATGCAGCTTGGCTGTGTTACAGCACTTTGAACGTATGAGTGTATCAAGCCTTTCAGTTGTAAATTGTAGCTTGACTGTGTAATGGATTATGGGCATGTATAGTTAGCAACAAACAATCTGCAAGGCTGTATGAACACTTGACATGGAACAGCAGTAAATCGTTAACAAGTTGCTTGGCAATACTTTCTGACATGCACACTTGGGCCATTACCTGGTAAATAATACTGTTTGGTATCAGACTTTGGCGGCATTATTAAAGTTTTTCCTCCATCTACTGCATCTGTCCCCATGCTGTGCAGGTCACGTTGAAACTGACCACCTCTCCCTGCCAGCATATGTTGCACTGCTTTCCTCTGGGGAGAGTGCCTCAGAGTACCAAATGTGGCAACTCTCCTCACCCATCTCGTGCAACAGCTCATCCACTCCACTATCCATCAGATTGGGGGGGGTGGTGGTGGAGGATGGGGGTAGGGGAGGTGATGGGGAGGGGCTTGGATATCATATCATTCCATTAATTACCAACCAGTCTCTGTTTCCTCCCTTCACTTTTATTTTGACTACCACTAGTTTTTTGACAACAACTTTAATTGCCCTCTCCAGCCTTTGGAACAGCTGAAAATATCTTCAATATATTTTTGACTTACTAAACTGTGACTTTTTTTCCAATATATGTGGGCATTTACCTCTTAAATGCTTCTGCATCTTTGAAATTTTAAAGGTCGTTTAAAGCCATCTGATGAACAATTTCTCACTACCTCTCCCTTTGTGGGCCTGGAGCTCACCATATATAATGAATTAGCCCTACTGTGAACTCGGTGTGGCAAGAGCATTAACCTTGCTATTCTGTAGTCCCAGCACCATCAGCAAATGTACACTGTTAATAGTGACAAATTGCAAATCACCTTTCTAACCTGTTAGGCTGTGGCTTGGCTGCTGGTGGGTGGGTGGAACCCTTGTTATAAGCAACTTTAGGCAAAATGGTAATAGAGAATAAAAAGATGTCCTGACTGAGGCCATGTCATAGCAAACATTGCAAAGTAAATATTCTTGTTTTAATGCATCACATGGATAAATAAAAAAAAGATTAAACGTTTTTCCCTTTATCATGACTGCTAAGATAGCATCACTGACTGTGACACAGGTACCTCAAATACAGTTACAGTACTTGAAAACAATAGAAGAAATTGTTTAATGAGTTTTGTTTGAACTCAGAACCTAGGCTATTACAAATATAAACAGTGGCAGCTGGTAACAGATCTGATTCACAGTATTGTGACATATTGAATATCAGTAAGGTCCTGAGGTGGAGTAGCCGTCAATTGGTACAGTGGTTACTGTCTTATATGTTTGCCAGTGTCATCGTCAAGCTTTTAGATTGAAGTGGTATGTGCTCCAGCTGTAAATGAGGGAAAACAAAACTGTTTGTCATTTTTGTAAGAATAGGCAGTGTTTCTGTAATACATTGGAAAGCGCTATGAACAAAGAACAGTACAGCACAGGAACAGGCCATTCGGCCTCCAAGCCTGCGCCGATCTTGATGCCTGCCTAAACTAAAACCTTCTGCACTTCCGGGGACCGTATCCCTCTATTCCCATCCTATTCATATATTTGTCAAGAATCCTCTTAAACGTCGCTATCGTACCTGCTTCCACCACCTCCCCCGGCAGCAAGTTCCAGGCACTCACCACCCTCTGTGTAAAGAACTTGCCTCGCACTTCCCCTCTAAACTTTGCCCCTCTCATCTTAAACCTATGTCCCCGAGTAACTGACTCTTCCACCCTGGGAAAAAGCTTCTGACTATCCACTCTGTCCATGCCGCTCATAACATAAACCTCTATCATGTCGCCCCTCCACCTCCATCGTTCCAGTGAAAACAATCCGAGTTTATCCAACCTCTCCTCATAGCTAATGCCCTCCAGACCAGGCAACATCCTGGTAAACCTCTTCTGTACCCTCTCTAAAGCCTGCATGTCCTTCTGGTAGTGTGGCGACCAGAATTGCACGCAATATTCTAAGTGTGTCCTAACTAAAGTTCTGTACAGCTGCAGCATGACCTGCCAATTTTTATACTCTATGCCCCGACCGATGAAGGCAAGTATGCCTTCTTGACTACCTTATCCACCTGCGTTGCCACTTTCAGTGACCTGTGGATCTATACGCCCAGATCTCTCTGCCTGTCAATACTCCTAAGGGTTCTGCCATTTACTGTATACTTCCCACCTGCATTAGACCTTCCAAAATGCATTACCTCACATTTGTCCGGATTAAACTCCATCTGCCATTTCTCCGCCCAAGTCTCCAACCGATCTATATCCTGCTGTATCCTCTGACAATCCTCATCACTATCCGCAACTCCACCAACCTTTGTGTCGTCCGCAAACTTACTAATCAGACCAGCTACATTTTCCTCCAAATCATTTATATATACTACAAAGAGCAAAGGTCCCAGCACTGATCCCGTGGAACACCACTAGTCACATCCCTCCATTCATAAAAGCACCCTTCCACTGCTATCCTCTGTCTTCTATGACTGAGCCAGTTCTGTATCCATCTTGCCAGCTCACCTCTGATCCCGTGTGACTTCACCTTTTGTACCAGTCTGCCATGAGGGACCTTGTCAAAGGCTTTACTGAAGTCCATATAGATAACATCCGCTGCCCTTCCTTTACTGAAGTCCATATAGATATAGATAACATCCACTGTCACTTCCTCAATAAACCCAATCAAGTTAGTGAGACACGAGCTCCCCTTCACAAAACCATGCTGCCTCTCGCTAATAAGTTCGTTTGTTTCCAAATGGGAGTAAATCCTGTCCCAAAGAATCCTCTCTAATAATTTCCCTACCACTGACGTAAGGCTCACCGGCCTATAATTTCCTGGATTATCCTTGCTACCCTTCTTAAACAAAGGAACAACATTGGCTATTCTCCAGTTTTCTGGGACCTCACCTGTCGCCAATGAGGATGCAAAGATATCTGTCAAGGCCCCAACAATTTCTTCCCTTGCCTCCCTCAGTATTCTGGGGTAGATCCCACCAGGCCCTGGGGACTTATCTACCTTAATGCTTTGCAAGACACCCAACACCTCCTCCTTTTTGATAATGAGATGACTGAGACTATCTACACTCCCTTCCCTAGGCTCATCATCCACCAAGTCCTTCTCTTTGGTGAATACTGATGCAAAGTACTCATTTAGTACCGCGCCCATTTCCTCTGGCTCCACACATAGATTCCCTTCTCTGTCCTTGAGTGGGCCAACCCTTTCCCTAGTTACCCTCTTGAAGTAACAGATCTTTATGCCAAGAATTATTAATCTCACTGCTCTGCCCATAATTCATCCTTCACCCAACACAAAATCCCTCCGTTCTGCTATCTCTCTCCTTCAAAAGCTTTATAAAATTGTATCTCCCATAACTCTAGTCTCACTACTTTTAAGCATGCAGTTATTTTCATCTCTGTGAAATGTTTAGGACATTTTAATGTTAAATGTGCTGTATAAAAGCAAATGGTTCTTCATGTGTTGGCAGTATATTTTGGTGGATTGACTATTTTGTATTTAAAATTCTCTTTATTTGCACCAACTCACATCACAAAATGTCTCAAGGTGCTTACAAGAGGAGCAGTGGGCACCAGGCAAAAAATAGCAGAGAAGTTGGGGAAATGACCAAAAGCATAGTCAAGCAGATAGGCTCTGAGAAGGGTTTGAAGGTGGGAATTAGGAAGAGAATTCCAGATTTCTGGATTGTGATAACTGAAAGTGCAGCTACTGATGGTACAGAGGAGGAAGCGGGAGAGGGTATGATGTTAGGGGTAATGCAGGGCACCAGAGCTGGAAGATGAAGAATGCAAGTTGGAATTAGAGTTGGATAGAATTGCAGAGGTGGTTTGAATCAAGATCATGAAATAATTTGAGAATGAGGATTTTGAAATTGATACACTGGGAGCCAGGGAGCGAGTGGAGGTTGGGATGAAATGATGAGATTACAAGTCTTTGTTCAGCATAAGATATGGCCTGCATATCCATCAACCAACACCACTAAAAATCTGATTATTTATCATTTATTTCATTGCTGTTTGTCGATCCTTGCCAAGCACAAATTGGTGATCACATTTCTCTACATTATAACAGTACCTACACTTCATTGGATCTGAAATGCTTTGAGAAGTATTAAGATCATGAAAGGTTCTCTATAAATGTAAATTCTCTCATTCTTTTGTGAAGTCTTTGGCTGTGAAATTGGGCTCCATAGCTGGTGCTGGTGTGATGGAAACCCGAATTCAAAAAAATAGCGGCTGGAATGCTTCTGGCCAATTCTGGCTTGGCTCGTGTGCTGCGTTCTGACTAAGGGCGCTAGTGTGGCTGTGCTGCATGTGTGCCGGAAGCATGCAGAGTGGGCGGATCGTGATGTCAAACAGCCTCTAATGCTGATTTGGCGCATGATCTGACATTTTGGAATGTGCAGGTCCTGTTCGCACCCTCTCTTAATCACTTGCAGCTATACATGCTTTCAGCTGCATGAAGGGCTAACTTTGCGACTTCCAAGTGTGATGCTTTTGACTGGCATTTGCTGATGCACAGTTAGGGCTGGATTTTATGATCCTCTGGAAGATGTGACGGCATGATCATTCACATCTGTTAAATACTATATCACATATATCTGAACATTCATTGCGATCTTACCAGGCATTCACAATGTTGTGTTGGACATGTGGCATTCACATGCCTTCAGTTTCGCATCTTTAAAAAGCTGGCGCCACCAAGGCGAGAGTCCTCGGTGCCTCGAGAGGGTAAGTAACTTTATTGGTGATATCTAGGGGAAGTGGATGGATGGAAGGAGAACTCTGCAAGTGAATTGTTTATGGGGTGGGGGGGGGCGGGGAAACAGGGGAGGTGAGGAACTGTGCAAGTGATTTGGCTTTGAAGGGGAGGGGAGTCCAGGGGGGCTGCTTGCAGAGAACAAAAAATGTTTTAAACAACTCAGAAGTGTAGCCTCATGGAGGTATTGAGGAAAGCACACTCATACAAATGCAGGGCTCACAGCCTTTTAAAGATGATGCCAACACCTGCTCCAGCATCAGGTGACGTGTGAACTTCGTTGCCATTGTTGCCCCTGCCACGTGATTGGGGGGGGACAGCCTCTGTCATTACATTAAATCGTCGCCTGCCGCATAATCGCGGTGGCGAGGCTGCTGACGTCACAGGCGGGACTGCCGCCATTTTGCACAGCTGCCGCCACTCTCGGCAGCGGAATAATAAAATTCAGCCCTTCGTGGAAGAACTGATGAAAGGTCACAGACCATACTCAGTAGGTCTGACCTGCTGATTATTTCCAGCATTTTCTGCTTAGGTCAGAGGTGTTGTTTGGCCTGTCAGGAGAAAGTCAGCTTCAGTAATGGGGGCTATAGTTGCAGTCCCTCTTGGGCTGTAGTGTGAGTTAGAAATATAGCACAAGCAGCAGAGAGGGGAAGCTGTGCATAGAGGGAGGACGATTCTCAGTAGAACACCCTACTCACCAAGGGATTTCAGGGAACCTCTCTTCTACCTCCACCTCTGCCAGGAGAAGTGTGTGAGGTACCTGCATGTCACTAAGGAAGTGGTCACTGAACCGTGCCTCCTACAACTCGACCTGCAGCCTCACAGCAGGGCCAGAACACCACTGCCGATGGTTGTCAAGGTCACCGTTGCCCTCAATTTATATGCCAGTCATTCCGTCCCGATGGGAGCAGGTGACATTAGCAACTTCGCGCAGTTCGCTGTCCATCGCTGCATCAGGGAGTTGATAGAGGATCTATGTAGAAGGAGAGGGAACTTCATAGTCATCTCACTGGCAGTTGTGGTAGCATGAATGCTGCCATCCTGGGAGAGGATAGCAGGTTCATGTTCCAAGCAGTCACTGGCACACTCCCTAGCAAGCACCTCAACAATCCTAGTAATTGCTGGAGTACAGATTGCTGGTCTGCTGTGAGAGCCTGCAAGTCCCTTTGGTATCAGCAGCCATTATGGCAGCAGTCTGAGCCAGCATGGCAGCAAGCATGAATCTCATGACCTCTGTCTGCATTTCCACTGCAGCACTGAGATGTTGGGAAGCTTCTGCCTGTGCTGCAATGGAAGCTGAGACGTCATCCACCAGACGCTGCATCATGGGTGGGTTCCCAAGTGCTGTAATGGTGTTGACCATCACGTCTACACAGGAAAGGATAGGCTCTGAGCTCTTCATGAAGCCATGTGCCAAGTTGGGGCTGGACTTCTCCAAACTCCTTGACAGTGATAAGTGACTCTGTGGCAGGCCTGCCAATACACCAAGCATCTCAGAGTGCATGCTACTTGCTCCTTGACCCCCTTCGGAAACGTGGCATCTTTCCTCCTTTCCACCTCTATCATTAATGCCTTCAGCGCCACATCACCAGAACACCTAGGAGCCCTCTCTCTTGCCTTTTGCTCCATTTGCTGTGCTTTTCCTTTGAGCCAAGCATTGCAGAGGCTAGCTGTGCAATGCACTAGCCATGCATGTTGCTGGGTCTCGTGTAGAGCGTGCAGCAGTACATTCTGCACTGGTCTGCACGCTGAAATCATTTAGCAGTGGAGGCACAATGAAGTTTGCACTCTGTCTGCCTCATTGGGGCTGGATGTGGGGATCGCAATGCGCAAGAATGGGTCTTATTCGATTTCCCCCCCCTTTGTGTTCTTCAAGGTACGTTATGTTAACCGTTTGAAATGCAGCACTTTCTCAATCAAGGCCTGCAGTATAAACATCAATAGTAATGGAAATTGGTATTTCTACAGTACTCTTCATGTGAAGGAACATACCCAGATTGTGTATAGCATAATTTAAACACCATTTCCCCTGCCTCAACCCCAACATCAGAGGAGTAGTCCACCAATGTGCCACTTCCCGTACTTGCCATTTTTTCATTATCTCTTAATTTAAAAACCAATTAGTGCCAGCTAGGGACAGTTTTGTGTTGTGAACCCACACTGACTAGGAACTGGCAAAGACTACCCAAATTCATTTCATGCAGTACCTTTACAAACAATAAAGATGGGAGAATTTCATTCCATTAGTCTAGGCTACAGACAGATGAGCGCTACGGGTAGAATTGGATAATCCAATATGCCAACATGTTCACCATATTAAGCATTTAAACTCTTACTTTTCAATTTTTTTCACCCCCTAGAGATGGTCATATGGCAAGTACAGTTCTTCAATGCAAGGAGGCGGCCCTCTTAAATCTTTGCCCTAGAGGTGCTCACCAGGAATTGTGTAGGAGTGGAGAAGGTTACACTGATGATCCGTCTTCCTTCTGGGAAAGTTCCTTTTTAGTGCTCCATGGAGTGTTCCATATTTCCAGTCATATTTCCCCTCTGTTACCTCAAGTTACACTTTGTCACTGAATATTCCACACCAACTGATTTCTTTTTCTCCCTATAAATGCTGATTTCAGAGTCAAATAAGATAAACGCATGCTCACTTTTTCTTTAATTCGTGCCTTCATTGTTTAGTAAGGAGCTTCAGCAAACATTACAAACTCTGAGGCTCAGAGGTGTAGTCAGCCTCCACGAGATGCCTTTCCATAGTGGCCAAGCTAAAGTCTCAGTCCCAATCAAAATTCTGAACTGCAAAGGAAGCATATAATCTATATTCAGCTGCAAAATACAAATTATTGATTCAAATCTTTTTTTGATGGAGCATTTGCTAATCTAGCCATGAAGCAATTGTTGCTTAAAAATGAGTAAATGTTTCATTGGAGAAATGGACTTTATAAATCATTAGTTAGGCCTCAGCTGGAGTACAGTGGACAATTCTGGGTACTACATTTCAGGAAAGATGTAAAGGCCTTAGAAAGGGTACACATGAGGTTTCCTCTGATGTTAGCAGGGATGAGGTACTTCAGTTGTGAACAGAACTTGGAAAAGTTATGACTGATTTCATTGGAGCAGGGAAGGTTAAGAAGTGACCCAGTAGAGGTTTTCAAGATTATGAGAGGTTTTGATAGGGAAAAACTGTTCCCTCCGTCGACTGGGTCAATAACCAGAGGTCATAGATTTAAATCATTGGCGAAAGATCTAGAGGGGAGTTGCAGAGAAAAGTTTTTACTCAGAGTTGTCAGGATCTGGAACACTCGACCTGAAAAAGTGATGGAAGCTAATTCCGTTAATTTTAAAATGGAGTTGCACAGGTAGTAAAGAATGAGAAACTTAGAGTTACGGACAAAAAGTGGAGGCAGGGAGGAAGTTAATGGTGGGAGTAAGCATGACTGCTCTTTCAAAGAACTAGCACAGGCACGACAGGCCGAATGGCCTCCATCTGTGCTGCAAGTTTCCATGGTTCCGTGATTCAAATTATTATTTTTAATTTCTTGGCATTGTCATTCATTCTGCTATGAATTAGTATAATTTATTCCCCACTTCAATTTTATTCTCAATTAATTAGACTTTTTGTCAACAATAATGCACAAATAATCCCATGCTTAACCAACACTCGCATACTATTTTCTGAAGGAGTCGAAAATCTTAATTACTTTCGGCTGTAGAATTGCAAACGTTGCAATTCTATTCCCATTTCTGGGCTGATTAAAAACAACTCTATAAATATAAACAGTGATAGCACATGGAAATCAATTGCAAATTATTGTTCAAATCTACAGTAATGAGATCAGGATTCTTAGTGTATTATTATTAAAACAAGGTTCAACCAAATAACTCTTATCTTTAATTTAATTACTCCATTTCCCCACTATCCTTCCACACATTTTTAATCCAGATCAACTGCATGAGTGACTTCAAGAAAGCTATCATAGAGTCATAGAGTACTGCAACACAGAAGCCCATCGAGTCTGCATCAGCTCTTTCAAACAGCAATCCAGTTAGTCCCATTCGCGTCTTCTCATTTCTCATATCACTGCAACTTTTTCTCCATTTTGAAGGCTACTATTCAAACTGTATCCACTGCACTATCAGACAGTGTATTCTAAATCCTAACCATTCACTGCATAAATGGGTTTTTCCTCTTGGTACCTCTGGTTCCTTTGCAATCACATTAAATGTGTACACTCTCATTATCGACTCTTCAGTTATTGGAAACAGTGTCTCTTTATTGACTCTATTTAAACCCTTCATGATTTTAAACATATCAAATCTCCAATTAGCCTTCTCTATCCTAAGGAGAACAACTCCAGCTTCTCCAGCTTATCCACATAACTATTCCTTATCACTGGAACCATTCTAATAAATTTCTTCAGCACCCTCTCCAAAATGTCCTTCCTAAACTGTGGTGCCCAGAATTAGACCAGTACTCCATCTGGGTCCGAATTAGTGTTTCATATAGGTTTAGCATAACTTCCTAGCTTTTGCGCTCTATGCCTCTGTTTATAAAGCATATGTGATCCTGGGCTTTATTAACTGCTTTGTTAATCTGTCCTGCCGCCTTCAAAGATTTGAGCACAAACACCCCCAACTCTTTCTCGTCTTGCACTCTCTTTAAAGTTGTACCATTTAGCTTGCATTGTCTCTCCTTATTCTTCATACCAAAATGTATCACCTCACACTTTTCTGCTTTGAATTTCACCTGCCATGTGTCTGCCTATTCACAGAGCAATACAGAAAAGTGTTTACAACACTTCCATATTTCATGTCATCTGAAATTTGTGCCCTGTACCCCCAAGTCCAAATCTTTAATATATATCAAAAACAGCAGTGGTCCTATTACTGAACCCTGGGAAATGGGGAACACGACAGTATATCTTCCTCCAGTTCAAAAAATAGCCATTCACCACAACTCTCTGTTTAGTATCCATGCTGATACTATCCCTTTTCTCCTATGGGCTCCAGTTTTGCTAACAAGCCTGATATGTGGTGCTTTGTCAAACACCATTTTAAAAATCCATATACACAACATCAACTGCACTGCCCACATGTCACCTCATCAAAAAAGTGAATCAAGTTAGTCAAACACAATTTGCCCCTAACAAATCTGTGCTGCCTCTCTTTTAATAGTCCATGCTTGTCCAACTGGCTGTCATTGTCACCTGGATTATGGTTCCTAAATGCCTGCCCAGCACCGACGTTAAATTGATTGGTCTGTAATTGCCAGGTTTATCCTTCTCTTTTTTCAACAAATATGTAACGTTTGCAATCCTCCAGTCCTCAGGCACCACGTCTATATCTAAGAAGGGTTGGAAGTTTGTGACCAGTACTTTTGCAATTTCTACCCCTCCTTTCCTCAGTAACCTAGGATGCATCCCATCCAGACTTGTTGACTTATCCACTTTATGTACTCCCAGCCTCCTTAGTACCTCATTATCTATTTTTATCTCAGCCATTATCCCGACAACCTCTTATTTTGCCATAGCATAGACAAAGTCCTCTTCCTTGGGCAAAAAAGCAATAAAACTACCCACTAGCTCCAGTAAATATACCATTAAAAAATAGCAGATAGAAGGACCCCAATATTTATGGACAAGCTGGGAGGATGCGGTAGCGTGTCAAAAAGATGGAAAGCCAATGGATTTGGAGGTCCTGCCAATATTCACAGCTGGATTCCTGCTCATCCTGGGCTCTAAAAAGCACTTACCTGCTGCAGCAGCAGCTTTGTTCTCCATTTCGCTGTCAGGTTTTCTGAGCCTCGGGAATCTATCCAGCAGCTGTTAAGTTTAAATCAGGCTCCAAGCTGCTCTGTGGGAGCCTCATTTAAATATGATAATGAAGTATCCCACCTCTTCAAGATAGAAAATGTGTGTTGCATGCAATCCTCCACCGTAAAAATGGTGGCAGGCGTATATAGGCAGCGGGTTGAAGACTCGTTCCACAAGTTTTAATTCATCTCTCACCCTCCATGGGGATTGATATGGAGGTCCAAGGTTTTATTTTGCTCTTGGATTCATTGTGTGAGTTCAGCTCCATGATAACTGCTTGTAATCATTCCTGGGTGTTCATTATTCTCTTTGTTATTTCAAGTGGAATAATATTCCACCCACCTGGCTATAATTGTGCACCATGTCACTATATCCTAGCTGTTTGAATGTGGTCTGACTGGAGTAGGTGGCAGCTGAATGTTACTGCCTGCTGGAAAACTGACAGCTTGTGGTATGCCGACAGTCGAGTTTAGTCTATCTGTTACATCAGCCAGTAGGGAGGAAGGAAGGCAAGACAACCAAGGTGAGGAGTGTGATCAGCAAGCAAGGCAGAAGTTACTGAAAGTCATCTCCTCCATAGATGAGTTTGCAGTAGACTCTCATTTACTATAATAAAGTTCTATAAAGCATCCTTTAGTAGCAATTTTTTTATTTGTTCATGGGATGTGGCCATCACTAGCAAGGCCAGCATTTATTACCCACCCCTAATTGCCCTTGAGCAAGTGATGAGCTGCCTTCTTGAACTGCTGCAGTCCATGTGGCATAGTTACGTCCACAGCGCTGTTAGGAAGGGCGTTTCAGGATTTCCACCCAGCGAAAGTGAAGGAACAACGTAATAGTTCCAAGTCAGGATGGTGTGTGACTTAGAGGGGAACATGCAGGTCGTGGTGTTCCCATGCATCTCTTGCCCTTGTTCTTCAGGGTTTGTACAGGTTTCGGATTTTGAAGATGCTGTCGAAGGAGCCTTAGTGAGTTGCTGCAGTGCATCCTGTAGTTGCTATTATGCATTGGTGGTAGAGGGAGTCAATGTTTAAGGTGTTGGATGGGGTGCTGATTAATCAGGCTGCTTTGTCCTGGATGGTGTCAAGCTTCTTGAGTGTTGTTGGAGCTGCACTCATCCAGGCAAGTGAAGAGTATTTCTTCACACTCCTGATTTGTGCTCTGTAGATGGCGGACATGTTTTGGGAGTCAGGAGGTGAATTATTCGCTGTAGACTGCTCAACTTCTGACCTACTCTTGTAGTCACAGTACTTATATGGCCAGTTAATTTTCTGGTCCATGGTGAGCCCAGGATGTTGATGGTGGGGGGGAATCAGCAATGGTAATGCCATTAAATGTCAAGGAGAGATGGTTAGACTCTCTCTCTTATTGGAAATTACCATTGCCCGGCACTTGTGTGGTGCGAATTTTACTTGTAACTTACTATCCCAAGCCTGAATGTTGTCCAGGTCTTGCTGCTTGCGGGCATAAACCACTTCAATATCTAAGGAGTTGCGAATGAAATAGAGCAATTATCGGCAAATATCTCCACTTTATGATGAGGGAAGGTCATTGATGAAGCTGCTGAAGATGGCTAGCCTCGGATACTGCCCTGAGGAACTCTTGCAGCGATGTCCTGGGACTGAGATGATTGGCCTCCAACAACCACAACCATCTTCCTTTGTGCTAGGTTTGACTCCAGCCAGTGGAGAGTTTTCCCCAATTCCCATCGACTTCATATTTTACTCGGACTCCTTAATACCACACTCAATCAAGTGTTGTCTTGATGTCAAGGGCAGTCACTCTTACCTTACCTTTGCAATTCAGCTCTTTTGTCCATGTTTGGACCAAGCTGTAATGAGGTCTTGAGCCAAGTGCTCCTGGCTGAATCCAAACTGAGCATTGGTGAGCAGATCATTGGTGAGTAAGTGGCACTTGATAGCACTGTTGACAACACCTTCTATCACTTTGCTGATGATTGTAAGTAGAATAATGGGGCGGTAATTGGCCAGATCGATTTGTCTTGCTTTTTATGGGCAAGACATAACTGGGCAATTATCCACTTTGTTGAGTAGATGCCATTGTTCATTCTGAACCCAAGCAGCTTGGCAATAGGCATGGCTGGTTCCGGAGCACAAATCTTCAGCACTACAGCCAGGATGTTGTCGGGGCCATTGCCTTTGCTGTATCCAGTGTGCTCAGCCATTTCTTGATATCATGTGATGTGAATCGAATTGGCTGAGGACTGACATCCTTAATGGCGAGAACTTCAGGAGGAGGCTGAGGTGGTACTTCTGGCTGAAGATGGTTGAAAATGCTACAGCCTTGTCTTTTGCACTCACATGCTGGGCTGCACCATCATTGAAGATGGGGCTATTAGTTGAGCCTCTTCTTCCCTTAGTTGTTTAATTGCCTACCACCGTTCATGACTGAATGGGGCAGGACTGTACATCTATTCATTGTGTAAATAATCGGGCTCTAATTAGAAACTGTCTACCAGGAAATTTCAAGGTTGGAACACTGCAACTCTGCCCTTTGTGTAGCTCAGACCAGGAACTGACCAAAATATGGACCAAACCTACCTTCATCTTCCACTATCTGGCTTGAGCATTAGTATTCGGTCCTACTGTGCAATGAATTCCATTAGTTGAGGTGGGATTAATAATGCACTATAATTATGCAGCATATCCTATAAGTTGTAAAAAAAATCCTTTAGGTTTAAAAAGAGTATTTGTGTTATCCATGTAAAACAGTCAGGCAGACAAGCCAAGAATACCTTAAGGCTTGGCCATTGCATACATGGCATTCTTTCTTTGCTAACGGTGATCCATTCCTTAATCTCTGCTACACTCAGTAACATTAAATGTTGTTTATGCAAGAATATGATCCATTGAACTAAAGTACAAGTACACTCTAATATGTCCATTCACATAGTCACTTCTTGTTATCGGCACACATATTCCTTCCCAAAATGAGCTGCATTGATAATTCAAAGAAAGAACTTGCATTTGAATTGTGCCTTTAATGACCTCAGGATGTTCCAAAGAGCTTTACAGCTAATGAAGTACTTCTGAAGTGTAGTCACTTTTGTAATCTAGGCAACTGTCGCTGGGTCAAAATTCTGGAACTCCCTTCCTAACAGCACTGTGGGTGTACCTACCGCACATGGACTGCAGCAGTTCAAGAAGGCAACTCACCACCACCTTTTCGAGGGTAATTAGGGATGGGCAATAAATACTGGCCTAGCCAGCGACACCCACATCCCATGAACGAATTAAAAAAAACCCAGTACCAATTTACAGACAGCAAGTTCCCACAAAATGCAATAAGGCAATGACCAGGTAATCTGTTATGGTGATGTTAGTTGCGGGATAAATATTACTCTTCTTCAAAATAATGCCATTGGATCTTTACATCCATTTGAGAGGGTGAATGGGGTCTCAGTGTAATGTCTCATCTGAAAAATGGCACCTCCAACAGTGCAGCACTACCTCAGATTAGATTATGTGGTCAAGGGCGGCACAGTGGTGCAATGGTTAGCACCGCAGCCTCACAGCTCCAGCGACTCGGGTTCAATTCTGGGTACTGCCTGTGCGCAGTTTGCAAGGTCTGCGTGGGTTTCCTCCGGGTGCTCCAGTTTCCTCCCACATGCCAAAGACTTGCAGGTTGATAGGTTAATTGGCCATTATAAATTGCCCCTAGTATAGGTAGGTGGTAGGGAAATATATAGGGACAGGTAGGGATATGGGATTAGTGTAGGATTAGTATAAATGGGTGGTTGATGGTCGGCACAGACTCGGTGGGCCGAAGGGCCTGTTTCAGTGCTGTATCTCTAAACTAAAGTCTCTGGAGTGGGATTGCAACCCACAACCTTCTGCCTCATAGGAGAGAGCTACCACTGAGCCATGGCTGATTGGGCTGAATTTACAAATGTTTTGTGTAACTCCTCTGAGGAATTAGTGGGTAAATGCACTACTCAATACAATAGTGAACCACACAGATTTGGAAGCCCCAAATTTCAATCTCTGCTCTGCACTGAGTTAGTGGTTCTCATGGAGGACTGCAATGGGTAATGTAAGTGTCCTCCTTGTCTGAGGGGCAAAGTTTGCCAAGGTTCTTTCTTCTACTCACTATCCAGTGACATATTGCAAAGTGTGCGTGCGTGAAAATTTCAGTTACATGACTACTTGGCTGAAGAATCTGAGAGCTGTTGATGCCCAATGAACAGTACCTTAACATGAGACAGCACCTTTAGAAGAAAAAGGAAGAAAATGAAACAAGGCTTTGCCTACAATTTATACAATGTGGAATTTAGCACTTAAGTTGATGTTTAAAATTTATGGTTCAATATTTGTACATTGATCATTTCAAAACAACATTTTCAATTGATTAACATAAAAGGGTAAATTTTGTGAGGGTCCAAGTCAACAACAGGGCAAAAACTCACATACAAGCTCCACTGGCAGCATGAGCTCTCACAATATTTATCCTATAAACTCAAAATACTAGTCTATGCACAGTATAATTTCAAACTGTTGAAATGTTTATACTGTATTAAATTTATTATTTATCTTTCGGTCCCTTTCTTTCCAGGGCCAGGGCCCTACTGATAGTGCTCATGAATTGACCGTTAGCAGAGAGTTAGTGCACCCTGGTGACTCACCTGCTAAATCTTTTTGGTGCTCTAGGTAACAAGCTCTGGCCTCCACACTTCATTGGGGTGAATACATTGTCAGATAGGAAATCAGAAGTTGTGAACCTATGCACCAGTACTCCACAAAGCAAGGTGTACATACACCAGCTTATTGTTCAGCTGTGCCATCCTGAAGTCTATGTGACTTCACAATTTGTAAATAGAATAGCTGGAAATCATTTTTTAAATGAATATTGACGATTGAGTTTGTAGAGCTGGAGTCGATTTCACCTCTTGGGCGGGAAAGTGGCTGAGCGAGTGGCCAACCAATCTGAAAGTGGCAGCAAGGAGGCTTACTAACTTTTAACAGCAGGGCCTTGTTATCATGCCACTGAACGAAGTCCCAACCAAAATGCATTCATACTTTGGGCACAATGTTAATAGCTTCGTTTAACCATGCTATATTGGATATCTCAAGATACAAAATGGAAGAAGTTCAAACTGGTGCCTGAAAAATCAGGAAACCTACATTAATAGCTATGAATGAAGATAACAGATACAAAAGTGCGGCAAGTGGATAAAGTTTCGGTGAGAGAGCTTTTGGGGAACAGTGATCATGATATCATCAGGTTTAGGATAGTTTTGGAAAGGACAAGAAACAATCAAGCATAAAAATACTTAACTGGAGGAGGACTAACTTCTTCTGGCCCAGGTGGGTTGAAATCAAAAATTGGTAGTCAAAACAGAAACTGAACAATGGAAGGTGTTCAAAGAGAACATGGTTTAGGCAGAGAATAGACACATTCCCACGAGGGGGAAAGGAAGGGCATCCAAAGCTTGAGCTTCCTGGTTGACAGAAGATATAAAGATTAAAATAAGGCAGTAAAAGGAGGCTTATGATAAATACAAGGTGCATTGTATAGTAGGGAACCAAGCTGAATATAGAAAGTACAGAGGAGATCTAAAAAAGGGAATAAGAGGGGCAAAGAGAAAGTCTCTGAATAGATTAGTGGTCAGCATTAAAGGGAACATAAAAGTTTTTATATAAACTTATAAATAGTAAAAGGGTAGTTGAAAGATGGGTGGGGCCAATTAGGAACCAATAAGCAGATCATCTTGTGGAGGCAGAGGGCATGGCTTAGGTACTAAGTGAGTACTTTGCATTTGTCTTCCCTAGAGAAGCAGATGTCACCAATGTAGCTATAAAGAGGAGGCAGTAGCAATATTGGATAGGCTATAAATAGATAAATAGGAGGTATTTAAAAGGTTGCTTGTCCTTAAAGTAGAAAAGTGATCCAATCCAGGTGGGAAGTAAGGAATAAAGTTACAGAGGCTCTGGCGCCAATCTTCCAACCTTCCTTTGATATGGGGGTGTTGCAGAGGACTGGAGGATTGCGAATGTAATACTCCTGTTTAAGAAAGGGGAGAGGGATAAACCTGGCAACTACAGGCCAGTCAGCTTAATATCAATGGTGGGGAAATTTTCAGCGACAAAAATCTGGGACAAAATTCATTGCCATTTGGAAAAAAGGGACAATGACTAAAAGTCAGCAGTGATTTGTTAAAGGCAAATAGTGTTTGACTAACTTGATTGAGTTTTTCGATGATGTAACAGAGAGGGTTGATGAGGGTACTGCAGTTGATGTTGCATATATGGACTTTCAAAAGGGGTTTGACAAAGTACCACATGACAGACGTGTTAGCAAAATTGAAGCCATGGGATTAAAGGAACAGTGACAGCATGGATAGAAAATTGGATAAGAGAAAGAAAGCAGAGAATAATGCTAAATGGTCTTTTTCAGATGGAAGGAATGGTGGTGCACAGACCACTGCTCTTTTTGATATATATTAATAACATGGACCTGGGTATACAGAGCAAAATTTCAAAGTTTGCAGATAGTACAAAACTCAGAAATGTAATAAACAGTGAGGAGGTTTGTAATGGACTTCACGATGATATGGACACACTGGTGAAATGGCCAGACATAAGGAAGATGAAATTTAATGCAATTAAGTATCAAATGATGCATTTTGGTAGCAAAAATGAGGACCAGAAATTCCAACTAAATGGTATAATTTTAAAGGGGGTGCAGGAACAGAGACACCTGGGGGTGTACGTGCACAAATCTTAGAAGGTTGAAGGACAAGTTGAGAAGGCTGTTAAAAAGCATATGGAATCCTTGGCTTTATTAATAGAGGAACAGAGTAAAAGGAAGCTATGCTAAACCTTTCCAAGACACTGGTTAGGCCTCAGCTGCAGTGTTATGTTCAATTCTGGGCACCACACTGTAGGAAGGATGTCAAGTCCTTAAAAGGTGTGCAGAATGGATTTACTAGAATGGTATCAGGGTTGAGGAACTTCAGTTATCTGGAGAAGCTGGGGTTATTCTCCTGAGAGTAGAGAAGGTTAAGAGGACATTTGATAGATGTGTTCAAAATAATGAATGGTTTTGTTAGAATAAATAAGGAGAAACTGTTTCCAGTGGCAGAAGGGTCTGCAAACAGAGGAGAGAGATTTAAGGCGCTTGGTAAAAGAACCAGAGGTGATGCAAGGAAACACATTTTACACAGCAAGTTGTTGTGATCTGGAGTGCACTGCCTAAAATGAAGGCGAAAGCAGATTCAATAGCAACTTTCAAAAAGGAATTGGATAAATACTTGAAAGGAAAAAATTACAGGGATAGGGGATTGGGACTAAGTTATACCAAAGAATCAACATAGGTACGATGGGCTGAATGGCCTCCTGTGCTGTATCATTCTACGATTCTATAAATTAATGCTGTGCCTGTATTGCTTGATTCTATGTCTGCACAGGGTTGCAACTAAATTAAATGACAAAGAGTTGCCATGATGCCCGGGGAAGTGTGAAATAAAAAATGCTTCCAATGTCAGAGGAATGCAAAATATCAGGCTGTAAGTGACTATCAGCAGAAAGCCTGAGTAATTGGGTATCAACATAATTACCAGAAAATAACTTGCATATATATAGCATCTTTCACATCCTCAAGACATAATAAAGTGCTTCACAGCCAATGAATTACCTTTGAAATGTGGTCGCATTTTTGAATCTAATTTGCACATGACAAGGTCCCATGTACTGCAATAAGTCAAATAACCTGCTAATCTGTTTTGGTGAGGTTGGTTGAGGGATAAATGTTTACCAGGACACTGGGAGAACTCACCTGCTCTTCCTCAAATAACACCCTGGGATCTTTTATACCCAGCTGACAGAGCAGGTGGGTCTCTGACAATGTAACACTCCCTCACTATGGCACCGAAGTGTCAGCCTAGATATTTGGGTGTAATTTGGACTGAATACGTTAGGCACTAAGAGAGGTGGCCAAGATGAAGTATAAAGCTGCAATGCTAAAGTTTCGGCCTAGTTTAGTGCAAGACACCATATTGGTAATGATGTTAAAGCCAGTGCTAGTCGCGGCTGCGCAGAGGCTTGTTAAGGGGCTGATTGACAATTAAATTGCCTGGTAGCTCTCATTCAAGAGGCTGCATGCCAATTTGGTAGGTAATGCTTTATTTAACGACCTCACCTAACAATGACTAGCTGAACAGCAGTAAACAAGTCTTTGCCGTCAATTGAGCGCTAAAAACCTATCACCTGTTCATGTTCACTTACTGTTGGAGCTTTGAAGAGGACTTTTGAAACATATCGGCAGCCTTTCTGGGACACTTTGTCAAGACTTCACCAACACTATTGCATTATTCTGGAAATTCTCTGAGGACTTCATCTAAAAAGAATGGATGCTGTGATACTCTATCTTATAGGAGTCACCAGGAGATAGAAAATGCTTGGTCACTTTGCTAGGGGTCTTCCTTAGTCTGCAGGAAGATGGGAGGAGCAGATAAGACCTGGGAGAACAGCACCAGCTGCTGCAGGAGAGAGAGTCGGGATGACAACGTTGACTTCTTCCCCACTGTGTGTACAGGACATTCCCCCTCCACCAGGACTTCCAGTACCACATCCAAGAACTTGTGCGCAGTCTCCCTCAGTCCCTGAGCTATCCTGAAACTTGCCACTCCTAGTCCACCAGCACACACACACCTTCAGTGGAAATGTGTGTGTGGAATTCAAATATACTGCTCCATGAAAATTGTTTCTAATCAGCAGAGTGCTAAATCTTCAAATGGTTGATTTAATGTCTCCACGCAAGTTCATGTAATGGTAATAAGCAATTAGGACCAAAATTACATGCTAAAACAAGGCATGTTTTATTAGCACAGCATACATTTAGCACCTGTTCTCACCCCTTCAGCAAAATAACCCCCAGGTCTTGGAGTAGTGCTTGAACCCATGACCTTCTGACTCAGATGCAAGAACCAAGCAGAGCAGCATGATTGCTTCATTAGCAGTGTGGGTAGGGAAATGGGGGAAACAGTCACTCCAAAGAGTAGGAATAATAGCTGGGATTTTTCAGAGGCAGTGGGGTCCCTCCATCAAGGCCAAAGTGGTGGGGGGGGGGGGGGGAGGGGTGAGCCTGCTCAGGTGTGTGGCAGCAGGTAAGCGTTAGGCACACAATCTGATGCCTTCCCACGTCATTTTGCCAGCCTTCCTGCCTCCGAGCATATCCCCAATGGCCCTGTAAAATTCCAGCCAGTGTAAATTAAGGCACAGCACTGTGGGTGATTCATTTGTTTTTATAAACACAAAATAGTGTGACCAGGGAATATTCTAAATATATAAAGTTCTGTTCTTTGTTAATCCTACCAAAAACATTCAGGAATCTGTAAAAACCACTTTGGGGCTGTCATTGCTAATTGTAGTAAAGAAGTAAATGGCAGCAAGAGGTTGCCACTTATTACCCATGTGACTTCCACGAAAGTTATTAGTAAATCTCGAGGCAAACTAGTTTCCTAGAGTAACCCTCCTTGGGGCGGATAACAGCAGTGAACATGGACCATTTGTCCCACTTCTGTGATTTATGGACAAGCAGATTTTGAAAATAACAGTTGGCAGTGAAGATGGTGCCAGGTTTGAGTGGAAATAGCTCGAAGATTTGAAAAGATCATTTATATTGTTTAAGCTGTATAGCTTTGAGAATCTATTACAAATGAAAGTGTATTACACCTCAGAGAGGTATCAGAAATGCACTGGCAAATGCTGTGCCTTTATTTGTTCTTTTCTTTAGTGCAATATCAAGAAACGCTGGGACAGGTTGAATGCATTGCCATACCCAAGTAGGTACTTCATCCTGAAACTGGCATCTCTGCAAATTGCATTCTCATGTTCTGCAGGTACTTTTTGTACTGAAATCTGATAGGTATTGTTCTCTTGTGACATTTTTGGCTGCTTCTATTGAGCTTCATTCTGAGAACCTCATTATCTGGCATTTCCTTCCGACATTTCATTTTTCATTAATGAAAGTAGGGACAGTGTCTGCTCCCTCAGTAATTTTCAGCTTGCCCCAAACCAACTGAGGTCGTTGTTCACTGCTTTTATCCACTCCTAGGTAGGATTACTCTAGGTAGCCAATTTGTCATAAGGTCATGGAAGGAGGCCATTCAGCCCATCGAGTCCATACCAGTTCTCCATGGAGCAATCCAGTCAGTTCCACCCCCCGCTGCTCAACCCCGAGCCCTGCAAGTGTATTTCCTTCAAATGTCCACACAATTTCCACTTCCACTACCATTGTGAGCAGTGAGCTCCAGGTCATTACCACCCGCTTCCTCATATTCCCCTTGCATCTCTTGCCCAAAACCTTAAATCTGTATCCCCTAGTCCTTGTGCCATCAGTTAATGGGAACAGTTTATCCTTGTCTTACTTATCTAAGCCTATCATTATCTTGTACACCTCTATCAAATCTCCCCTCAATCTCCTTTGCTCCAGTGAGAACAACCCCAGCTTTTGCACCCTAACCTTTTAACTAAAATTCCCCATCCCTGGAGCCATTCTGGTAAATCTCCTCTGCACTCTCTCAAACACCCTCACATCTTTTCTAAAGTATGGTGACCAGAACTGGATGCAATACTCTAGTTGAGGCCTAACCAGAGCTTTATAAAGGTTCAGCATAACTTCCCTGCTTTTGTACTCTATGCCTCTATTTATGAAGCCCAAGATCCCATATGCTTTACTAACCACTGTCTCAGTATGTCCTGCCACCTTCAAAGATCAATACACATGCACTCTCAGGTTCCTCTGTTCCTGCACGCGCTTTAGAACTGTGCCATTAAGTCGATATTGCCTCACCCTATCCCTTCTGCCAAAATACATCATCTCACACTTGTCCATGTTAAATTCCATCTGCCACCTGTCTGCCCATTCTGCTAGCCTATCTATGTCCTGTTGTAGGCAGTTCATATCATCCTCACTCTTTGCCACTCCTCCAAGTTGGTATCATGGGCAAAATTTGAAATTCAACTCCATATTCCAAGATCCATGTCATTTATACATAGCAAAAAAAGCAGTGGTCCCAGCTCTGACCACTGTCTACTATCCTCCACTCTGAAGAACAACCTTTTGCCACAACATGCTGTTTTCTGGTTATGTGTTTTATATTTTATATTTTATGTTTGCATCAACATAAAGCGGGTGAAGCCATTCAAATCACAAATGGTGGGAGATTGTCAGTCTAGTGTGAAGCCAAGTTTTAGAAATTTGCAAGTGGTCCACTGGACTGACTAAGGAATTTATAAACCTTTTAAAATCTTTTTACTGTCTTTAAAAAGCTGACAGGACAGTTACCTCTCTGCTTGCGTTATAATTTAATGGGACTTCAGATTCAGGCAAAATTGCTTCTCTTGGCTGGTCTTTTACAGCTATAAATAAATAAAGACTTGAATTTAGATAGCACCTTTCATGACCTCAGGAAATCCCAAAATGCTTTATAGCCAATGTAGTCTCTGTTGTAACGTAAGAAAGAAATGCAGCAGCTAAATTGCACACAGCAAGGTCCCTCAGATAGCAATGTGATAATGACCAGATAATTTTTTTCGAATGATGCAATTTGAGGGATAAATATTGGCCAGCACTCTCAGGATATCTCCCTGCTCTATTTTGAAACACTCTCATGGGATCTTTCTTGTCCACCTGAAAAGGCAGACTGGGCCTCAGTGTAACATCTCATCTAGAAGATAGAACATAGAACAGTACAGCACAGTACAGGCCCTTCGGCCCACGATGTTGTGCCGAACCTGTAACCTACTCTAAGATCAAACTAACTACCTACCCTTCATTCTACTGGTGTGGTTAAAGTGTAAAAGTCAGAATCCTGACCCAAACCTGCCTCCAAACCTCCCACTTCCAGCTTTAACTGAGGCCAGAAGGTGGGCAGGCAGTGGGCAGACGGCCAACCCACTCCAAGGAGGCGGGATGACACTTTAACTATTATAATGAAGCAGTGAGCCTCGTTGTTCTTCAGCTTTTCAAATTTAACTATCAGCAGCTGAGCTTCCCAATCCTCACAAACCAGGCAGTTCCATCCAGGAAAGGGCTTGGCAGAATTAAAAACAGAAAATGCTGGAAATACTCACCAGGTCTGGCAGCTTATTTTAGGGCTTGGCGGATCCAGAAGGTGAGTGCCTTTACATCTATCTCCTGGATCCAGAATGTTTTCCTGAACAACCCCTGTGATCGGGCACTGTCACCCCTACCCATCTCCACGTTCCCTCCGACCTCCTCTAAGGCGTCTGACAACTCCCACCCACCACCCCCCCAAGCCTTTGATCCACTTCGCAGGCCTCCGACTGCCCCCTCTGACCTCCCCCGAAGGCCTCTGATTTTCCCCCCGCCTAGGCCTGTGACATCCACCCCACTTCCCACTTCTCCCAGTATCATCGGCCCTCTGGGGATTACCCATCATCCCCAGCACCCGTTCCCCTCGGGATTGCCCCAATCCAAAATCGCTTCCACCCCCCCCCCACCCCAATGCAGACCTATCTTAGTCTATAGCCTTAACCAATTACCTTCCAGCCCCCTGGAAGCCAAACTTGTCAGGCAGGCTGGCTTCCGAGCAGGGAACCAATTGGTGATGTCAAGCACGCGATGTGGAGTTAAAACTGCAATCCCGACTTCCTGGTTCCCAACACTTTTCCGAGATTTGCAGCCCCCCCCCCCCCCCCCCACCCCCAATCTGGCCTGGCCTGCCAATCCCCTACTCTTGCCTGGTCAGGTCAGTAAAATTCCATCTTTTTCTCTGTTAAAGGCACAATATAAATTTAGGTTGTTGGTATTTTGGGAATCAGATTTCTTGATTCCATTGATTTTTCTGTGAAACTGAAATCTGGTGGTGCCTGTGATATGTAAAAACAAGCTGTGAAAGTGCAATGGGAATTTTAACTTAAACTGAGTGATATCCAAGATTTTATTACTTGCACTGCAGGGGAAACAAACTGAAAAATGGACCAAAAAGTCCCAGAACATAAGATTAAATATAAAAGATTTAGGGCAGCGAGTAAGGAGACACATTTTACATAGGGCATTGTTGTGGCTGGGGAATGAACCATTGGTGTTTGTGATAGAAGATGGAAGGAAAGTGGGATAAAGAGATAGGAGAGTAGAATGGGTGCATGAGATTAGCAGTACTGTTTGTGAAGAGGGTAAACATCAAAACAGCCTGGTTGGGCTGAATGGCCTGTTTCTACATTGACATTTTTATATGATGCTATGTAAAATGTTGGAGAAATGTTTGGGAGGCACAGTGGCACATTGGTTAGCACTGCAGCCTCACAGCTCTAGGGACCCGGGTTCAATTCTGGGTACTGCCGATGCGGAGTTTGCAAGTTCTCCCTGTGACCGCGTCGGTTTTCGCCGGGTGCTCTGGTTTCCTCCCACCGCCAAAGACTTGCAGGTGATAGGTAAATTGGCCATTGTAAATTGCCCCTAGTGTAGGTAGGTGGTAGGGAATATGGTATTACTGTAGGGTTAGTATAAATGGGTGGTTCTTGGTCGGCACAGACTCGGTGGGCCGAAGGGCCTGTTTCAGTGCTGTATCTCTAAATAAAATAAATAAATAAAAATATACAGAGGACCATATCAGAATTTAGAAAGAATAAACAGGTGCACATGACTCTGGTATGTATCCTTCATCAGAACTCTGTTTTTGTTTCTGATTTCCAGCATTTATACTTTTTTTATTGAAGATCTGAGGGGGGATATGAGAAAGAACTTTTTTATGCAGCAACTGGCACTGACCTGGAACTCGCTGCCTACATGGGTGGTGAAAATCAATGATTTCAAATTGAGGGAGATAAACTTGCAGGACTAGGAGAATGGAGTGCGGGAGCGAGACTGATTGGATTGCTCTACAGAGAGCCAGCATGGACTTGATGGGCTGAACGGCCTCCTTCTGTGCCTTAATGACTCTGAATGCAATGTAATTTTTCTGCTCTGTTTCACTTGCTGTCTCTACCCTGGCATTCTCCCACTGACCAATAATCTGCCCCACTATATCACTATAAGTGATGTAATGCTATGGATGTATGGAAGAATTGCACCACAGTGACTCATGGGGTGGCATTAGAGGAGTGCAGGGAGTTTGAATCCGTGCTGATCTTTCGGAACAAATGTGAAAAAACTGCACTGAATCTAAAGTGCAACCAATAGTTTTTTATGCAACAGCATTAGTAGCGACAGAGAGGGAACATTAAAACTTACACCTGGAACTGTTGCATGTGTACTCAAAATTAAAACCAGATTAAACCATGCATCCACAATAGTTCTGGTACTTGTCAACACCTCTACCATCCTGTATTCAATCGAAATAATAAACTGTACTTTAATTTCCATGTAGCTAACATTGGGAGCATTTAACAGATGGAAAGTACATAGGATATGCATAATAACGCAGAAGTGGGTTTCAGTGACAGATTTGGAAGGTTTGTCCAGTGCGTACATAGGATATACAACACAGAAACAGGCCATTCAGTCCAAGCAATTCATGCTGGCTCCCATCCTTCCTCATTTAAATTTATCATTGTCACCCTTTATTCTCTTCTCCCTCATGTGCTTGTCTAGCTTCCCCTTAAATGCATCTGTACTGTTCGCTTCAACTGTGGTAGCAAGTTCCATATTCTCACCACTCTCTCAGTAAAGAAGTTTCTTCTGAATTCCCTATTGGATCTCTTGGTGACTATCTTACATTGATGGCCTCTCGTTATACTCTTCCCCACAAGTGGAAACATCCTTTCTGCATCCACTCTTTATCAAAACCATTCATAATGTTAAAAACCACTAATTAGGTCACCCCTCAGCCTTCTTTTTTCAAGAGAATAGAGATCCAGCCTGTGCATCCTTTCTTGATATATATATCCATGCATTTCTGGTATCATCCTTGTAAATCTTCTCTGTACCCTCTCCAGTGCCTCAATACCCTTTTTATAATATGGCGACCAGAACTGCCAGCAATATTCTTGTGGTCTAACCAAGGTTTGATACAGGTTTAGCATAACTTTCCTACTTTTCAATATTAGCCCTCTAGAAACAAGGCTTAGTGCTTGGTTTGCTTTTTTATGGCCTTGTTAGCCTGTGGCACATTTAGTGATTGGTGTATTTGTACGCTGAGATCCTGTGGTTCCTCTATTGCACCTAGACTCACACCCATGGCTAACAAAAAATCTATCAATCTCAGCTTTAAAATCAACAATTGATCTAGCATGAATTGCCATTTGTAGAAGAGTTCCAAACTTCTAACACCCTTTGTATGAAGAAGTGTTTCCTAAATTCACTCCTGAAAGGTCGGAATCTAATTTTTAGACGATCTGCATAACTATTTTTTAATAAACCAAATAAAAACATTGAAGGACTTGTTTGCATCACCTGTTAAAGAACAATCATTGTTTAACATATCAAGGGGTGAATACAAAAATAAAAGCAGCAAGCTTCCAAAATCAATTTATCTTTTATTATACCCACACACTAAAGCCATTATAAGTCATTTGCCTTTCTCTAATAGAGAATGGGTGTTCACATGATTTTATATTTGTTTCTGAACCTGATTTATGGTTGACAGTTGAAGTTATTAATTTCAGGTCTTATATATCCTTATGTTTACTCAACAATCCTGTGTACCTGTCAATAAATGTATTATGTGCTGTGTAAATGTATTGGCTGTTGCTTATAAGCTTTTTATATCTTCAACATCTGTCAATTTTAGCTGTGTAATTAACTTTGTCTAGTTATTTTATCATGGTTGTGATGAATGAAAATTAATCTAAATCTAGTTTATGACAGGACTCTTTACCTGGGAGATGATGATGATTTTGGCAGAGGTCCTATTTAATTGTGTCAATGCATGTCCAAGGAGCAGTATGGTTGATTGCCAGTAGAGAGTTTATTAACTCCTACTTGACATTCTGGAGGACTTTTAATTTGACGACACACTGAAAGTGAGGGTGGGGGTTGGTTGAGGGGTGTGGTGCAGTGGTGGTAGGTGCCCGGTTGTGAGCAGGAAACCTGAAGTTAGTGCAGCGCATCTGTCAGTGGCTTTTTGCATCTGCCTTCTGGCTTTCCTGACCAATTAAATTGAGCAAATGTGATGACGACCCACATGAATCGAGCTGAACTCCAATACTTAATGGAACACTGCAAAGATGACAGTTGATGAATTCTGGAGGTGGAGAACAAGAGGAGGAACTATCAGGATGAAGCCCAGCATTCCAATTCTGTGATAAAAGAAAAATACTGCAGATGCTGGAAATCTGAAATAAAAACAAAAAAGTGCGAGAAATACTCAGCAGGTCTGGCAGCATCTCTGGAGAGAGAAACAGAGTTACCGTTTCAGGTCAGTCTGATGAAAGGTCAGAGACCTGAAACGTTAACTCTGCTTCTCTCTCCAGAGATGCTGCCAGACCTGCTGAGTATTTCCAGCACTTTTTGTTTTTATTCCAATTCTGTGCTTTGCTTTAGTGGTATCTTCTTGGATGAGATGCTGGGAGCTGTCAGGGCTCACAGAGAGATACAGTGGGCGGAAGAAACATGCCAGTGAAAGCAAGAAGGCATGGGGGGAGGTTGCTCAGGAGGTGAGCAGCAGGAGTGTGGTGCCATACTCCTGAATTCAGTGCTGAAATTGATTTAATGACCTAATCAGGGCAAGAAAGGTGAGTACAGTGGCATATTCAACAACATCCTGATGTGCGTATCAAGCCAATTTCCGCACTTTGCCTTCTGAAGCTTATTCCAACAAATCACTCCGCACACCAACTTATCTTGCAGATACACTCAGTGTTCTCTGTTAGTGCACTTCCTCACATTCCCATCTGTCTATCCACCACCAACACTTACCCTCATCTGAATACAATGTCACACCTTTCCCTCATGTTCACTCTCAACAAATGCCCATCCATCCATTCAACACATTCCATTACTCTCACTGATAGGTGTCTTCTTTCCCTCCTTGCTGGAGAAGGCAACAGAACCGGGGAGAGGCAGAGAACTGGACATGGTCCTCCATCAATCTCACAATTAACATTTGCAGAGCAGGAGGCACTGGAAGCCAGCGGAGCATCGGTGCTCCTGGACTTTGGAGTTGGTGAGATGGGAGCCTCCCAGCTACCAGATGACAGAATGAAATATCACACAGCCACATGGCATACGACACTCACTCATGTTGACTGAGCCAGTGAAGTATGATCATGAGCATAATGTTCAATTAAAACATTCTTACAATAACAGTTCTAATTCATGTCTTTAATCTCCCACAGGCCTTCATGCATCCGGCAGGAGGTGATGCAGGAGGACGATGATGGCACCTCCTTGGAGATTACTCAGTCTGAGGGTGCAGCAACACAGAACTCAAACAGACTGTGCACTGGCTCAGATACTCATATTTCTGTGGGAGCCATAAGGAAGATTGTTGGGTTTTCATCTGGTGACTCACACTTCACAAGTGAGCAAGAGCAGATAGTGGAGACAGGTACAGAAGTGGCAAGTCCATGTCGGAGGGCACAGGACTCTCCAAGCTCTGCACAGCTGGGCCCAGATACTGAACCTTACGGGCCACTGATGAAGAGGATACTTCTGGAGTAGCAGTAAAGAACAATCAACGTGTAAACAGGCTTTTCAGCCCCACCATACACACTTGCAGAGAGATTGGAGGAGTCTGGCACAAGCGTGACTGGCATGATATTGCATGGAAAGTGTGGCCACCTGCATGAAGCATCAAAAACAGTGATCAGACAAGTGCATACAGAGCCTCACCAATGTCTTGCCAGCTTAAATATGATCGCTGAAACCCTAGTCTTGGCCATTCGTCGTCCCACTGATCTGTAGCAAAGTGCTCTACAGCTTATTGCTAGCAGGGGAGTGTAGGTGAGCCATGAGGGGCATTATGGTGAAAGGGGACATAGAGTTGGGGACTCAGTTCAAAGTGCTTCCACTTCTCCACCATTGCCCCCTCTCCCCTCAGTCAGTACCTCACATGCTGTCTCATGTCCTCATGGTCCAGTCTGCCCCCGCCAGGTACAGGTGGGGTCCTCAGAGGCTCCAAAACCCAGAGGACATCGGCCAAGAGCATCTCAGCAGTCAGCATGGAATCTAAGCAGCCTGCCTCTACCTCTGCTGAAACCACAGGTGTTGCGCTATGTAGAAGTGCTAGGAATAGAAAGAGTAAAGATTTGTAATTGCACAAGGTATGCACATGGGTGTGTTGCGCAATGTTAGATTGTTAAGTACCTGTTTCATTTTTCAGTTACATAAATATTATTTGTTTTCACCATGTTCCGTGTTGCCCATTTTTGTCTCCTGCCTTTTCACTTATGATTGGTAAGACAGAATTTAATGCTAAGCAATGGCTGTCTGTGAAAGGGATGCTTTGTTGATTGTGTGACTGCTTTGTGTTGGGGGAAGGAGGAGGGAGGAAGTGGCATAGCATGTGGCTGCCAGATGGGTGCACTGGTGGAATCTAAGTGAGCATTACCATTATGAAGGGTTCCCAGGCAGCAAAACACACTGCTGCTAGTGCATTGGCTATATCACATTCCTCCTCCTCCTCTGAAGGGGCTCTGTGCTCTGCACCTTGCTCCTCCTGGAGTTCCAAACCTCACGATGTGCTATTTTGTGCAAAGCGCAGCACATCACAACCATTCTGGAGACCTTGGCTGATGCGTATTGAAGTGCGCCTCCAGATCTGTCAAGGCACTTGAAGCACATCTTCAGCATGCCGATTGTTTGCTCAATGACACATCTGATTTTCATATGGCTTTCATTGTAGTGCTCCCGGGCCTCATTGGTTGGGTTCCTCATGGGTGTTGTCAGCCAGCCATGTTTGGAGTGGGTATCCCTTGTCTCTAAACAACCAGCCAGTAATTCTGCTTTGAGGTACAAAGAGATTGGGGAGGGCGGACTCCCGTGTGGGAAAAGCATCAAGGCAGCTGCCTGGGAATTTTGCATAGATATGCATAAACATCTTTTTATGCACCAGCCATGCATTGATCTACAAGGGAGTAAAGGGTTATGGGAGGCAGGCAGGAAAGTGGAGTTAAGGCCACGAGCAGATCAGCTCTGATGTTATTAAATGGCAGAGCAGGCTTGAGGGGTGAAATGGCCTATTTCTGCTCCTATTTCTTATATTCTTATGATGGAGTAGAAGACCTTAGGGTTCACCAACACTCCTGGATGATCTGGGAGTGCCCCAATTGTCACATCTGTGCAGTTGATGCCCTGCACTTGTGACAAATCAGCCAGAGTTGCAAACCCGAGCGCCTGCTCATTCTGACTGGTCTCATTGGTGGCAAAGTTTATATAATTGTCTGCACTGGCATGCATGATATCATTTGTAGACGGCTGACTGCGAGATCCTGCTCCGTGGAGAACCGGCATGGACTTGATGGGCCGAATGACCTCCTTCTGTGCCTTAAATCACTCTGACTCTATAACTCTAAGGAGGCAGAAGTTCAGGGTAGTGGCAACTCTGACAGCCAGTAGTAAAGCGTTGTTACCATGTCCTCTTAGCAAAAGATCATTTTCCAGCAGGCTGTAAACGTCTACCACGAGACCCTGACCCTCCTGAAGCACTGATGTTCTGACATGTCCAGGTGGCTGATCCTCTCCCTGTATCTCCTGTGTTGTGCGTATCGCCTCCTACAAGCTGCACGTCTCTGTTCATCCCCTCTGTCCTGTAGAACAGCAGGTTTGTGAGGAGAAGGCTGCTTCTGCTGGTGGTGCTCCTGCTGGTATGCTGCCTGCTGTTGCTGCATGTCCTGCTGATGCTGCTGGTCATCTTGGTCCACATCTGAAGTTCAAACTAATACAGCATAAGCAGCACCCATGCTGATCCGGTAGATGACAGCTGCAAAGTGGTGGGCAAACACACAAACATCTAAATTAGTGAAAGTAACCTCCGAAGTAGTGAAATTCACCTCCTATGTATTGAAAATAATCTCTCTGAACACGTCATGGGTTTTCACACAATTAGGCAAGAAAGCAGCTGTGACGTTCCAGAACCTATCAGAATTTTTGCCTGTCATTTCTTCAGCCCCCATAATTGCTGCTGTGCTCTTGTCTTGTTTTCACTGGTGAGCTCCAGGAAGCTGGGAAACCTGTGCATAGAGTCATAGAGTTATACAGCACAGAATCAGGTCCTTTGGCCCATAGTGTCTGTGCTGGCCATAAAGCCTAACTATTCTAATCCCATTTTCCAGCACTTGGCCCATATCCTTGTAGGCTATGGCGTTTCAAGTGCTCATCTAAATACTCCTTAAGTGTTGTGAGTGTTCCTGCCTCTACCACCCCTTCAGGCAGTGCGTTCCAGATTCCAACCATCCTCTGCGTGAAAATTTTTTCTCAAATCCCCTCTAAACCTCCTGCCTCTTACCCTTAAATCTTTGCCCCCTGGTTATTGATCCCTCTGCTCAGGGAAATAGTTTCTTCCTATCTAACTTATCAATGCCCCTCATAATTTTGTATACCTCAATCATGTCCCCCCTCAGCTGTCTCTGCTCTAAGGAAAACAACCCTAGCCTTTCCAGTCTCTCTTCAAAGCTGAAGTGCTCCAGCCCAGGCAACATCCTGGTGAATCTCCATTGCACCCTCTCCAGTGCAATCACATCCTTCCTATAGTGTGGTGCCCAGAACTGTACACAATACTCCAACTGTGGCCTAACTAGCATTTTATATAGCTCCATCATAACCTCCCTGCTCTTATATTCTATGCCTCAGCTAATAAAGGCAAGTATCCCATATGCCTTTCTAACCACCTTATCTACCTGTTCTGCTGCCTTCAGTGATCTATGGACAAGTACACCAAGGTCCCTCTGACCCTCTGTACTTCCTAGGGTCCTACCATACATTGTATATTCCCTTGCCTTGTTTGTCCTCCCAAAATGTTTCACCTCACACTTCACAGGATTAAATTCCATTTGCCACTGCTCTGCCTATCTTACCAGCCCATCTATGTTGTCCCGTAATCTAAGGCTTTCCTCCTCACTATTTACGACACCACCAATTTTCATGTTATCTGCAAACTTACTGATCATACCACCTATATTCACGTCTAAATCATTAATGTACACTCCAAACAGCAAGGGTCCCAGCACCGATCGCTGCGGTACACCACTGGTCACAGGTTTCCACTCGCAAAAACAACCCTCGACCATCACCCTCTGCCTCCTGCCACTCAGCCAATTTTGGATCCAATTTGCCAAATTGCCCTGGATCCCATGGGCTCTTACCTTCTTAACCAATCTCTCATGGAGGACTTTATCAAAAGTCCATGTAGACTGCATCAACTGCTTTGCCCTCATCTGCACATCTAGTCACCGCCTTAAAAAATTCAATCAAGTTAGTTAGACATGATCTCCCCCTGATAATGCCTTGCTGACCATCCCTGATTAATCCCTGCATCCACAATTAAATCCCAAAACGCATATCAATATCAACCTTGGTGAGCTGTTAACGTATGCAAGTGTGAACCTGACTCTCCCAAGGGCATGGCTTTCACGCATCCTAATGTTTTGCAGTTAAATATGGAAGTTGGCCTGTTGGAGCCAGATTCCTGACTCGCTATCAAAAACACTCGCTCCTCCAAGTAAAACTTCTCCCTTTATTTCCTGCACTCAGTGACTCAGGTGTACCGCTTAGCTTGAAATCTTGGCAGAAAGTTTGTTTTGTATTGAAATTCTTTTATTTTTCAATTCACTCAGCATCTGTATAGCTCTTTAGAGACATTTTTAGATCCGACTTAGCCGGATTCCTGTGTCATTACTGCTTATAACTTGGAGGGTCCACTATTCGAACAAGAACATAATATCATGTATCACTCAAAATACATTATTCTGCAAGATGTGTCTTTTTAAGGCCACAATGGAGGTGAATTTCTGCGGTGATTCATTTGTGTTGTGTGTTTTAGTTGGTAGTGCTGTTGCCTGTGAACCAGAAGGTGGTGGGTTCAACTCCCAATTCAGGACTTGAGCCCAAGCTGACACCCCAGTATAGTACTGAGGGATGAAGGTGCTGTTGTTTTGGATAAGATGTTGAACTGAGGCCCCATCTGCCCTCTCAGGTGGATGTAGGAGATCCATTGTTTCAAAGAAGAGCAGGAGAATTATCCCTGGTGTCCTGGCCAATATCTATCCGTCAATCAACATCACAAAGGCAGATTATTTGGTCATTTATTACATTATCACATTGCTGTTTGTGGGACCTTGTTCTTGGCAAATTGGCTGCTGTGTTTTCTACATTACAGCAGAGACTACACTTCAGAAGTACTTCATTGGCTGTAAAGTTTTTTGGGGTGTCCTGTGGTCATGAAAGGTACCGTATAAATACAAGTCTTTGTTTTTCTTACACATCTTCCGTATATAGCCTTTATCCGGGATTTCTCTGGCCCAACTGCCGAAGTCAGTTTAACATTTGCCACCAACCCCCCCTCACCCCACAACAGTCCTTTAACACAATTCTCTTCACAAAGATTCTTGAAAAATTATGATTAGTGCCTCTGAAAACCTCTTCCCAAACTTCCCTTGGTATCCTGGGATACATATTTACCAGATTGTCCTTTTGAATATTTATCCCCAATGATACTTCAGTCATACTTTTATCTTCCTGTGTAAAAACTGAAACAAAATATTTATTAGGAATTACCCCCTTTCTTTCACCCTCAAGTCCGAGATGCCCCCTTTCATTTCTAAGTGGCTGCATCTTTTCGTCAACAATCCCTTTACTTACATGCTTAAAAGCACGTGCTATTTTCCTTAATGTTAGCCACCAGTCTTCTTTCAACGTCCTGCTTAATCTTGCTAATCTTTCTATTTGCTTTATTTCTATAATTATTATAGTTTTGTTCTGTATTATTCACCCCCTATATGAATTGTATCTCTCTTTTTAAATCTAATTTTTGTTCTATGCTCACTATTTATCCACAGGTCCACTGACTTTGATCCACCTGCTTGGTCCCTAGCAGGAATGTTTTTCATCTGTGCCTCGTATACCTTGGAGACCTGCTGCTGTTTAGAATGGCTGCAGCCTCTGTGCTGGTAGTTAAATTAGGCCAAAGCAATGGATTTGTTACAATTTCCGGACTTTAGAACTTCCCACTTGACCAGAATTTTACGCCACCCCAAACGAGCCAGATGGTGGCGGGAGAGGTGGGGGGGGGGGGGGTGGGTGGGTGCGGCGGGTGGCGGAAAATGGAGTTGCAGGCTCCGGGAGGCTTTCCCGACCGGCTTCCACCTCCACCCTCCAACCCCCCCCCCCCTTTACGTAGGGTTGGGGGCGGAGGGGGCGAAAAACAGCCCGCCCGCCCCAGGCCAGTCAAGGCCCTTAAATGGCCACTTTACGGCCACTTAAGGGCCTTCGCCAGCCTCCATGTGGATTTTACGCCTGGCAAGCGGGCGTTTTGGAACCGGGAAAAGCTGCCTGCGAAAAACAAGCGGCTGCGATCATCTACGGTGGTGGGGGTGGGGCGTGGGGGGGGTGGTCACTGCTCATCGGGCACAGGCGCCCAATGGAGGGTCACCCCTCTACCCCAACCACCCCCAGCACCCAACACGTCCCCCTTCCCCCCAACTGACCACCCTTGCCTCGCCAGGGCCTGACCGATTACCCCTGGCAAGACAACCAAAACCTACCTGTCTTACTGGCTCCCAGGCATCTTCTCTTCATGCTGGGCTGCAGTCCCAGCAGTGGCCACCACTCTCGGTGGCGCTGCTGGGACTAAGAGCTGACGGCCTGCTGATTGGCCAGCAGCTCAATGAGGCGCGCCTTCCTCCCTCAAGGGGGTGGAAGTCACGCCTCGAACAATTAAAGCCTGGGGGCATGTAAAATACGGAATAGATCCCCAGGCGAGGCGGAAGCAGGTTTGCCACTGACGTTTACATCGGAGGCCGGCTCTCTTCCACCCATGGTAGAATTCCGGCCATTGTCACTGTTGTAGCAAATGGGCATCTCTCTTGTTTGTTGTGACGCAAATGATGACAACACGATAGATGGACTGTTTTCCATTATTTAAATATCTTTTTGGACCTGCCACTTCTGGTGGAAAATGAAATGTTAGAAAAATACGGTGGATGAGGAAATTTTGGCAAAAACTAATATTTTCAACACATGGTCCAGTGTTTCTAAATTTCAGCACAGCTTCCCAACCTCTAGAGACTGCAATGTAAGAATGGCCAGCAAGCAGAGGGACCACATCCCCAACCCAATTTCTGCACCCAGCCACTCCAGTTCTCCCAAAAAATCTGGTGGAAAGATGTCAGAAAATCCCAACCATTGGTTGGGATTTTTCTGAGCTCAGAACGTTGGGCTCTGTGGCGGGGGACGGGGGGATGCTGGAAGAGTTCCGGCATTGACCCATCATGGAGCCCGACGCCAGGAGTGCGGGGCCCAATCTTCCCAGCGGCAGTGAGGCTCTGTGGTGGGCCCCCCACTGCTAAGCGATGGGAGCTGACTTTACATATTTAAGTGAAGTGAATGAATACATTTGAATAAAATTTGCTGCTATCTTACCTTCTTCCCGAGATCTTCTGAGCGCCGGCCGGCATTCATGCGTCTTTACTTTCCTGTCCAGGGAAAGCAGGCGCCACCGAGGTGGGGAAGGGGGAAACTTAGAATTATTAGTGCCCGGAGTGGGGGGGGGGAGGGCAGTGCGGGTAACGGGTTCCGATCGCAATTAATAGTATGGGGGAGGGTGGGAAGGGGTGACCTCTGCAATTTGATCAGTTTGGGGGGAAATTGTCAAGTGTTGCGCAGGTAGTGTTTTAGTGGGGAGAGGGCAAATATTGAATTTAAACATTATTGGAGGGGGGGAAGGGGCGATAGCTTTTTCAGTGGTATGTTGTGGGGGTGGGGGGTGGATTAGGACTTTAAAAATTTAAATGAGCCGGCAAGGCTGGTTGCCCTTGAAAAATGGCGCCAGCGCCTACACACAGGCAGCTGATGCCATTGCTGGCATTGCAGAGTCTGTCCCTTCCACATGATTTGTGGGGGTGAGGTGGGGGGGTTGCAGGGGAGCAGCCTGACTGCTCATTATCCTGGGACACCACGAGGTAGATTATGGTGGTGTGCGGGCTGCCATTTTCTTTGCCCGAAAATTCAATCCATTATTTCTAAAACGTAAATGCCGGTGACATTAAGCAAACTGGCTTCCTAGAGTCAGCCTTGGCAAAGTGAGATAGCTCAGCGGATACTGGCAGAAATACCATGATTGATTTCGATTACTTTAGTAAGTTCTCTATTTCAGATGCATATTATTTTGTCCCCATTAGACTGACATACTTTATACTATATTCCAGTCTATCGTCCAATGATGTTAACATGTTGTTTAAAACTCAACAGTGATGCAGGGAAAAAAATGATTGATAAAGGCTATGATCATTCTTTTAAGAAAAACAGAAATGCTGACAATACACTGGGAATAATTTTGACTTTGGGCGATGGTGAAAAACTGGCAATATCAGAGCAGTTGGTTGTTATACATCTCTCCCATTTTCATTTCCATTGATCTGATGACACCCATTTGACACAACCTCCCAGTCAAAATTACCTCCACAGACACAGGAACAGAGAAGATGGGTTAATATTTCAGGTGGAACTTACGAACGTACGAATTAGGAGCAGGAGCAGGCCATTCGGCCCCTTCGTGCCTTCTCTGCTATTTAATAAGATCATGGCTGATCTGATTGTGGCCTCAAACTCACTTTCCCGCCTACCCCCGTTACCCTTTGACTCCCTTGTTAGTCAAGAGTTTATCTACCTCTGCCTGAATAATATTCAATGACCCTGCCTCCACCGCTCTCTGGGGAAGAGAGTTCCACACTCACAACCCTCTGAGAGAAAAAAAATTCTACTCATCTCCATCTTCAGTGGGCAACCCCTTATTTTTAAACTGTGTCCTCTAGTTCGAGTCAACCCTTCAACAAAAATTACAGAGGGTCTTCACTTGAAACATGAACCTGTTTTTTTCTTTTTACAGATACTGACTGACCTGTTATGTATTTCCAGAACCTTGTGGTTATTTTCATTTCAAAATTTCCAGTAGTCCTTGGCTTTCTTTTTGCTTCCACCATTCTTTTGAGCTGGTTTTGAAACACTGTCTCACTCCAAATATTCCAATCCTTTTTGTAATTCAATTCTAATTGTATTTTTTAAAGGGTTAATTTAATTACTTGCTAAACAGCATCATCTAAAATCAGTAATAATTTCATCCATTCATTTTAAAAGGGTTAATGCTATTAACTAGTCAATAGCATTTATAAAATCTGTAATAATTGCCTAGTAATTAGTAATTATTTAGGAAAAGACGATTATTAATATTTCAGGATTTTTAAAATTTAAAAATGTGAATTTTGTACCTTTTCCATGCTGAAAAAATTGCGAAGGGATAGAGAAAGAAAAAGAACAAAAATATATTTGAATGAGGCCTGAGGTCTTCATTGAGATCTTGACACAATAATACACTATGTGAGCTGTCACACAGCAGTCCTAGTGCTTGTCATTAGCTGTGACATGCTGTCGAATGATTTCAAACCCAAAGACCAAGCCTTGTATTAATTTCCATAATCCCCCAACTCTTAAGGGATTTAAAATTAAAGACAGTACAACAACAACCATCTTGTAACATTCCCTTAGGTATCATATGTACTTGTGTCTAATTTAATAAATGATTAACTGTAAAGCTGTGACTTTGAAAGAAGTATCAACAGGGACTATGGAGAAGCTGCAAAGACAGCTTGTGTGGGGGTTGGGGTTATGCTTCTCTTTCCCCATCTCCCTGGTTTTGGACTTTGACAATTAAGTGTAGATTTTATTTTGTTTTCAACAATCTGCTTTGCTTCTCCAGTAAAAGACACTCACCATTCCACATGATCAAATTGGTCCTTGGGCCTCATCAACGTCAGGCTGATATCGGCAGTGGACTATTTTACGATCATCGCCATCACTGTGGCTGCATGGCTAACTAACTACTGGGCCAATTTATAGATTAACCTATCTGGTATCTAATCATTAGTATGAGTTTGAAAGAAAGGGGAGTCCTATGATTGGGAGAAAGGGCCTTTAACATGTCTGCTGCAGAGGCCTCGTGGCAACACATTTAAAATAATAATTAATTAGGCTGTACATCGCGATAGTAAGTGTATTTCTATTTAGGGTTTCAAAATTCAGGAGACAGCTCCCTTTTGTTGTAACTGACAGGTAATCCACCTAAATAAATATGCTCCTTTTTCATTATTTTACTGTTACAAGAGGCTTTTTTACTCTTTTACTCACGAAAATAACAGCAAAGAGAGAGCATGAGAAGAGACTGGCAACCAACATAAAAGCGAACCCAAATGTCTTCTAAAGGCATAGAAATAGTAAAAGGTGGTAAAATGAGGAGTTGGGCCGATTAGGAACCATAAAGGGGATTTACGCATGGAGGCAGAGGGCATGGCTGAGGGACTAAATGAGTTCTTTGCATCTGTCTTTACCAAGGAAGAAGATGCTGCCAAAGTCATAGTGAAAGAGGAGGTAGTTGAGATACTGGATGGACTAAAAATTGATAAAGAGAAGGTATTGGAAAGGCTGGCTGTACTTCAAGATGATGTCACCAAGACCGGATTAGATGCATCCGAAGATACTGAGGGAAGTGAGGGTGGAAGCTCCAGAGGCATATAGATATAGGAGTACTGCCAGAGGACTGGAAAATTGCAAATTTAATACCCTTGTTCAAAAAAGAGTGTAAGGATAAGCCCAGCAACTACAGGCCAGTCATTTTAACCTTACTGGTGGGAAAGCTTTTCAAAGCAATAATCTAGGAAAAAATTAACACTTGGACAAATGTGGATTAATTAAAGCAAGCCAGGATTTGTTGAAGGTAAATCGTATTTAACTAGCTTGATTGAGTTTTTTGATGAGGTAACAGTTTGTTGAGGGTAATGCGGTTGATGTGCTGTACATGGACCTCCAAAAGGCTTTTGATAAAGTTTGTTTTTATTCTTTCATGGGATGTGAGCATTGCTGGTCAGGCAAGCATTTGTTGCCCATCCCTAATTTCCCTTGAGAAGGTGTTGGTGAGCCGCCTTCTTGAACTACTACAGTCCAAATGGTGTAGGTATACCCACAGTGATGTTACGAAGGAAGCTACCAAATTTTGACCCAGTGACAGTGGAGGAATGGTGATATAATTCCAAGCCAGTGTGGTGTGTGACTTGGAGGGGAACTTGCAGGTGGTGTTGTTTCCAAGCGTCTGCTGTCCTTGTCCTTCTAGGTGGTAGAGGTCACAGGCTTGGAAGGTGCAGTCGAAGGAGGCCTGGTGAGTTGCTGCATTGTATCTTGTATATGGTACACCACCTGCCACTGTGCACCGGTGGTGGAGGGAGTGAATGTTTAAGGTGGTGGATGGGGTGCTGCCCAATGCCACATACCAGGCTTGTCAGCAAAGTAGAAGCCCATAGAATAAAAGGGATAGTGGCAGCATGGATATGAAGTTGGCTGAGTGACAAGAAACAGACAGTCGTGGTGAACGGTTATTTTTCGGACTGGAGGAACGTATATAGTGGGGTCGGTATTAGGACCACTGCTTTTCTTGATCTATATTAATAATCTAGACTTGAATGGGCAGGACACAGTTTCAAAATTTGCAGATGCCACAAAACGTAAAAGTATTGTGAACTGTTAGTATAGTGATAGACTTCAAGAGGACATAGACAGTCTGGTGGAATGGGTGGACACGTGGCAGATGAAACTTTGATGCGGAGAAGCATGAAGTGGTACATTTTGGTAGGAAGAATTAATAAAGGCAATATAAAATAAAGGACACATTTCTAAAGGGGGTGCAGGAACAAAGAGATCTGGGGGTAAATGTGCATAAATCAGCGAAAGTGGCAGGGCAGGTTGAGAAAGCAGTTAATAAGGCAAACGGCAAATGGTTTCATAAATAGAGGCATCGAGTACAAAAGCAAGGAAGTAATGGTGAACCTTTTTAAAATACTGGCTCGGATTCAGCTGGACTATTGTGTCTAAATCTTAGCAACAGACTTTAGGAAGGATGTGAAAGCATTGCAGAGGGTGTAGAAAAGATTTACAAGAAGGGTTCCTGGGATGAGGGACTTCAGTTATGAGGTTAGATTGGAGAACTGGGGTTTTCTCCTTGCAGAAGAGAAGGTTGAAAGGAGATTGAATAGAGCTATTTGAAATCATGAGGAGTCTGGACAGATTGGACAGGGAGAAATTGTTCCCATTGGAAGGATCGAGAACCCGAGGACAGTGATTTAAAGAGATTGGCAAAAGAACCAGAGGCGACATGAGGAAAAGCTTTTTTATGCAGTGAGTGGTTAGTATCTGGAATGCACTGCCTGAGATTGTGGTGGAGGCAAATTCAATTGTGGCTTTCAAAAGAGAATTAGATAATTATCTGAAGAGAAAAGGTTTGCAGGACTACAGGAAAAAGGTAGGCGAGTGGGACTAGTTGAGTTGCTTTCGCAGAGATCCAGCACAGACATGATGGACCGAATGGCCTTCTGTGTTGGGACCATTCTCTGGCTGGGATTTTACTACCCTCTGGAGATGGGCTGGGAGATGGGAGAGTGGTAAAAATGGCTGCGCAAGGCAACAGGAGGGAAGCCCAATGTCTTCCTGTCACCACAGGATATTTCAAAAGGCAGGAACGGCAGTGGCCCGGCCACCCGCTGATTGGAGGCGGGTGGCCAATTAATCCAATTAACTAGCCTATTAATGCCCATTTTACACTTACCCTCCCCCCCCCCCCCCCCCCACCGCATTTTACTGGCCTTGAAATGGCTCCACCGCGTGGGGAGACCGCCAGGTACATCAAGGCACTCTCTGAGCAGCTTCCAAGTGCGTGCCTTCTCCGGCAGCACTGGTTGCCCCCGCGGCTCCAATGCCAGAGCTGGAGAGTTTACCTCTCCGATTGCTGGTGCCTGCCTGCCTGGTCCCAGCACATTAAAAAAACTTCTCAGTGGCCTTTTGAGAGCACCTCAACATGGAGACGCCCTCTCCTTCCTGCAGCCTCACCAGCAGTCACCTTTATCGGTGGCAGTGCCAAAGCTGCAGAGCTGATTGTGCTGGCAGTTTGGAGAGACAGGCCACTGTCCTTAATTGCATTTGGTCCCGGCGGTGGGACCCACGGCATGCCAGTAAAATTCCGGCCTACGATTCTTTAAAATGCAAAGGGTAGGGCAGAGGGCCACCAGAGAAGTACAACTTTACAACCTTTCTGTTTTGGCCAAGCTTTGTGAGATCTTCTTTGTACTGCATCATTCTGTACTGCATCAAGGCATATTTGCCCATTTTTCTGTTGTACTTTTGTTATTAGCTCGATAGCCAAAGGACATGACACTAATGCTAAAAATGCAGTAAAAAAATGAAAGAAGCACCCCTTCCTTAATAACATTTTTGATTAGGCAATAATTCAGAAAAATACACTTCGGCTGCAAATTTCGACTCTGTAATACCAGTAGTTTAGATGTTACTGGTGCCATTTTGGTAGCAAAATGGTGTTCTCAATGCACGCACACACCTCCGGTGTGACCTGTGCCAGATACCATTGTGAAAAGGGTGTTAGTGCAAGCGTTAGCTGCATGTGCCAGAAGTATGCAGAGTGGGCAGATTGTGAGATCAGTCAGTTTGTAATGCTAATTTGATGTTTTGCTGCCATTTTTTTACCTTGGCACTCCAGCTAATACACTCTCTTAAACACACACAGCAGAACATGTGTTCAGCAACAGGAAGGACCTCCCACCAGCACTATTTAGAGGAATCATCAACTACTCTTAGGTTAGTTGCTGATTGATTTCTGTTGGCTGTTGCTGTGATTGTAGAGATGATGTGAGGTTTCTTCTGCTATTTAAAGTTGGTGAAGCCAGGAAGTGGTGTTGCACATGGTGAAGACCTTGATTCCGCCTTCAAGGGTCTACTTAGAACACCCGCTGCCAGCTATGGATGTTGCAGTTACTATTCTGCTTAGCCTGCAGCATGACAGGCAGATTGAGCTGAGGCAACATAAAGGAGGACAAGCTGCTTGCAGAGGGAGAAGCGCTCTCAGCAGGAAGCCATATCCACCCAGGATCATCAAGGAGCATTTCTTTTACCTCAGCCTAAACCAGGAACAGTGTGCGCATCATTTCCATTTTATGGAGGAGAGGCTCACTGAAATCTACCACCTTTGTCAGACAGACCTGCAGCCTCAGAGCAGGGTGAGGAGAGAGCTGCCAGTGGCTATGAAGGTGGCCATGCCCATGAATTTCGTCATGTCAGGATCCTTCCAGGCTGGAGCAGGTGACATTTCTAACATCTCCCAGTGATTAATGCATTTGTGCCAGAAGAGGGGAGTACATTGTGTTCTTTATGACCGGAGAGAAGCATGCAGAGTGTGCGCATTGCTTTATTAGGCTTACCCATGGTGCAGGGTGCCATTGACTGCACGCATGTGGCTTTACAGATGCCGCATCTAAATGCAGAGAGATGCAACTGCAAAGGGTTCCACGCCCTGAATGTACAGTTGGTGTGCGACCAAGCTCAGTGCAGCAAGCAGGTGAATGCCCACTATCCTGTCAGCAGTCTCGATGCCTTTATTCTGCGCCAGTCCACTGTATCATCAGTAATTCATATAATGAGCCATGCTGCTACACGAAACACCATCAAGCAGACTATGGGGGTGCTCAAGCAATGCTTCTGCTGCCTGAGCCCCACTGGAGGATCCCTGCAGTAGTCGCGCATGTCATGTTTTGCCGAGGTCTTCTGTGTCCTGCACATCCTCGCCATGATGAGGACATAGCCCTTGCCACCAGGTGCATGGCGAGCAGCCGTAAAGGAAGAGGAGCAGGAGAAAAGGAGAAGTCAACCAAGAGATCCCCTTTCCAGCCGGGCTGCTCGTAATCGCCTCATCTGACTGCAGTACCAGTGAACATAACCCCAATACTCTGTTCTACAACAGTCCCACACCTTACTTTCCCTCTGCCACTGGCCATCACAGTGCTCTCTTGGCCACAATACTGAAATAAAAGCAACCAGAAAACAACCATACAGCAACTCAGCAGCACATTTAGCATTGGGCTGCATGCTACTATAATTGAAATGATCAGGCAGCACAGTTTTTATGCCGCCTTCATCACAACAAACTGACATGGATTAATCACGTATCACAATCCCCAAGCCCATCTTTGGGCCTTATCCAAATTTTCCCCTTTCTACTTTGAAGCCTGAGCAATGGTCCTTTCCCTTCATCATCCCACTATCCCATTCACATGGTTTGTTTATTAATGAGGGCAGATGAAATGCAGCTTCACAATTGATCATGATTGGAAGAGTGACTGAATGGGAACACCTCCAACTGCATCCAACTTGATGTGAATTAGTGGAGAGAATGAGTTCAGTGCTGGCTGCCTCTGACACCATCAGCTTCTGGGGGAAATATTCCTTTAGCTTATTAGTTTAATGAGTTGATGCAAGATTTATTTTTATTCCCAGTTCATATTATGGATTGGCTCATTCAAAATAATTTTATAATGACTTGTGGGTTCAACAGATTCATGTGGGCAGACTTATTTTGTTTCAAGTCTAACATACAGAATTTAAAACTTTAAATGTTTTTGCTGTTTTTCAGAATTCTTGCCTTCTGTCATAAGTAGAGATTATATATTTTTCTGCATCTATCTTTGAGAGGCTGTGGCATGGACTTTGTTGCACTTCATTACCATTGGAGCTTCTCTGACTGTAAAATACTTTAAAACATAGGTGCCATACCAGGTGGCAGGGTTTGCACAGAGAGGGAAGAAAAGATAGGTAAGAAAAGCAATAGCATTGTATGTCCTTTCTCAGTAATGCCACTTCAGTCAACAGGCTTTGCAAAATGCAGCCAATTCAAAACTTACCAATCTACACTTGCTGGAAGGTTCAAACAAATACATGGATTCTAGATGGTAAGAGAGGAAAATAGCAAGAGAAAGTTGTTAATATCTGTATTGCAGTGCCTTCATTTGCTGTGTAGACAGAATTACTTTTCTTCAAAAGATTCGCAAATGTAGCCAATTAGAAAGCCTTTAAGACAAGCAGTACAGGTTAGCCCTTTACAGGAATTTTTCTCTTTATATCACTGCTGATCAGAATTCATTACAGACTTAACCTGAAACATAAAATTCTCTCTGAACTCATTTAATGCTTCCTGTATGCTAAAGACACATGGTTCCTGTACCAACTAGTATCCATGTATTTGTCTGAACCTTACAGCAAGTGTAGATTGGTAAATTTTGAACATGATAGAGGATATCGAAGCATAATTTGACTGAGTATCATTGGCCGAGGATAACTGGGACACCATTGGCTGATGATAGCTGGGGTGCCATTTGCCGAGGATGCCTGGGATGCCATTGGCCATGGATACCTGGGACGCCATTGGCCATGGATACCTGGGACGCCATTGGCTGAGGATACCTGGGACGCCATTGGCTGAGGATACCTGGGACGCCATTGGCTGAGGATACCTGGGGCGCCATTGGTCGAGGATACCTGGGGCGCCATTGGCTGAGGATACCTTTGCATCATTACTAAGCATACCTAGGAACTGCTATGAAACACTGAGATTTCACAAGCTGAAAATGCCCAGGAACCAGTGATTGAAAATCCACTGAGATGACCATGAACTTTAGGGTAGCACCATGACTGAAGATATTTTAACATGAATAGCAACAACTTATATTTACATAGTGCCTTTAATATAATATAACATCCCAAGATGCTTCACAAGCATTAAAAAGCAAAATTAGATATTGAGCCACATTGGACGATATTAGAGCGGATGGCCAAAAGCTTGGTCAAAGAGGTAGATTGTAAGGAGGGTCTTAAAGGAGGAAAGAGAGGTAGAAAGTCAGAGAAGTTTATGGAAGATATTCCAGAGCTTAGGTCCTAGAGAGCTAAAGGCACTGCCACCAATTGGAACAGTTAAAATCGGAGCTATTCAAGAGAGCAGAATTAGATGTGCGCAGATATCGCAACGTTTATGGGGCTGGAAAGGATTACATAGTTAGGGAGGGTAGGAGTTAGGCCATGGAGGGATTTGCATACAAGTATGAGAACTATGCTTGATCGGGAACCAGTGTAGGTCAGCAAGCACAAGGGTGATAGATAAACAGGACTTGGTGTGAGTAAGAGTGCGGGCAGCAAATTTTTCCATGACCTCAGCTTTATAGAAGGAAGAACCTGGGAGGCCAGCCAGGAGTGTGTTGGAATAGTCAAGTCTATAGTTAACGAAGGCATGAATGGAGGTTTCAGCAGCAGATGAACTGAAGCAGGGGCGAAGTAAGGCGATGTTACGGAGGTAGAAATAGGCGGTCTTAGTGATGGCGTGGATATGTGATCAGAAACTTATTACAAGGTCACATATGACACCAAGGTTGCATTTAGTCTGTTTAGTACCAGACAGTTGCCAGGGAAAGGGATGGAGTCGGTGACATAGCAGCCACATTGTAAAAAAAAGTGTAATGATGAAACGAACTAAAATAAAATGAAATAAAAATAAAAAAAATACAAAGTCAAACTAAAACAAAAAGGTAGAACTAAAAAAAAGAGGGCCAGTCATGCTCTGAAATTATTGAACTCAATGTTCAGTCCGGTAGGCAGTAGCATGCCTAATCGGTAAATGAGATGCTGTTCCTCGAGCTTGCATTGATGTTCACTGGAACACTGCAGCAAGCCCAGGACAGAGATCTGGGCATGAGAGCAGGGGGTTGTATTGAAATGGCAAGCGACAGGATGCTCGGGGTCATGTTTTTGGACTGAGCGGAGGTGTTCCGCAAAGTGGTCACCCAATCTGCGTTTGGTGTCCCCAATGTCGAGGAGACTGCATTGTGAGCAGCGAATACAGTATACTAAATTGAAAGAAGTACAAGTAAATCACTGCTTCACCTGAAAGGAGTGTTTGGGGCCTTCGGTGAGAGAGGAGGTAAAAGGGCAGGTATTACACCTCCTGCGATTGTATGGGATGATGCCGTGGGAAGGGGACGAAGTGTCGGGAGTAATGGAGGAGTGGACCAGGGTATTGCGGAGGGAATGATCCCTTCAGAATGCTAACAAGAGGGGAGGGAAAGATGCATTTGGTAGTGGTATCACGCTGGATGCGACAGAAATGGCGAAGGATGATCCTTTGAATGTGGAGGCTAGTGGGGTGGAAAGTGAGGACAAGGGGAACCCTGTCGCAGTTCTGGGAGGGAGGGGAAGGGGTGAGAGCAGAGGTGCGGGAAATGGGCTGGACACAGTTGAGGGCCCTGTCAACCACAGTGGGGCGAGGGGGGGGCGGGGTAGCGGAATCCTCGGTTAAGGAAAAAGGAAGACACGTCAGAAGCGCTGTTTTTACCTATTCCTGCAATATAGAAACTGGATCTGATTGAAACATATAAGATCCTGAGGGGTCTTGACAGTGTGGATGTGGAAAGGATGTTTCCTCTTGAGTGAGCATCTAGAATTAGGGGTCACTGTTTAAAAACATGTGGTCGCCCATTTAAGACAGAGATGAGGAGAAATTCTTTCTCACAGAGGGCCGTGAGTTTTTGGAACTCTCTTCCTCAATAGGCGGTGGAAGCGGAGTCTTTGAACATTTTTAAGGAAGAGGTAGATAGATTCTTGATAAGCAAGGGGGTGAAAGGTTATCGGGGGTAGACGGGAATGTGGAATAATCAGTTCAGCCATGAATTTATTGAATAGCAGAGTAGGTTCAAGGGGCCGAGTGGCCTACTCCTGCTCTTAATTTGTATGTTTGTATTTTTGCTCAACCTATATACAAGATTGAAATACAAGAAAATAATTCATAACTGCAGTCATTCTTATAAACATCAGACGCATCAGAGAGAAGTTAAAGTAAATGCCTATTTACATCAAATAAGTGCATAGAAACAATATTTTCCTCTTGAGGCATGTGTTTGCCTTTTCTCCATTCTTTTTTGCTTTTCGTCTTGCGGCTCCCAATAGTTTTTATTTTAGGCAAATTATTTAAAAAAGGATCTTCAGTTAAAAAGGTTGCTGACCCTGATCTTGAGTAAAAATACTTAATTTGAGGAACATCAATTTCAGAGGGTTGAGAACAGATCTGTCCTGGGGAAATTGGAACCAATGACTGGCGGGCAAAACTATTGCAGAACAATCAGCTGCCTTTAAAGAGGTGATAGTTCTGTTCTAGTTGAGGCACATTGCCACAAGGGGGAAAGGTAGGGCAGCCAAAGCCAGAGCTCCCTGGAATTTGAAAGTGATAGATCGTAAGATGAAGCAGGAAAAGGGTGTGTATGACAGCTGTCAGGTTGATAATACAAGTGAGAACCAGGCTGAATATAGGAAGTTCAGAGGGGAAGTGACAAAATAATTAAAGGAGTCAAAGAGAGGGTATGAGAAGAGACTGGAAGCTAACAGAAAAGGGATTCCAAAAGTCTTCGATAGGCATATAAATAGTAAAAAGGTAGCAAGAGGAGGGGTAGGGCTGATTAGGGACCAAAAAGGGAATCTATGCATGGAAGCAGGGGGCATGGCTGAGGTACTAACTGAGTACTTTACATGTGCCTTTACCAAGGAAGAAGATGCTGTCAAGGACATAGTGAAAGAGGAGGTAGTTGGGATACTAGATGGGCTAAAAATTGATAAAGAGAAGGTATCAGAAAGGCTGGCTGTATTTCAAGTTGGTAAGTCACCAGGACCAGATCAGATGCAATACTGAGGGAAGTGAGGGTGGAAATTGTGGAAGCACTGCCCATAATCTTCCAATTCTTTTTAGATACAGAGGTGGTGCCAGAGGACTGGAGAATTGCAAATGTTACACCCTTGTTCAGAAAAGGGTGTAAGCATAAATCCAGCAACTACAGGCCAATCAACTTAACCTCGGTGGTGGAGAAAACTTTTAGACCCCCATCCACCACCTTAAACATCCACTCCCTCCACCACCGGCGCACAGTTGCAGCAGTGTGTACCATATACAAGATGCAGCAACTCACCAAGCCTCCTTCAATAGCACCTTCCAAACCCGTGACTTCTACCACCTAGGAGGACAAGGGCAGCAAATGCATGGGAATACCATCACATGCAAGTTCCCCTGCAAGCCACACACCATCCTGACTTGGAACTATGTCGCCGTTCCTTCACCGTCACTGGGTCAAAATCCTGTAACTTCCTTCCTAACAGCACTGTAGGTGTACCTACCCCACTTGGACTACAGTGATTCAAGAAGGTGGCTCACCACCACCTTCTCAAGGGAAATTAGGGATGGGCAGCAAATGCTAGCCTTGCCAGTGATGTTCACAACCCATGAAAGAATAAAAGTAATGATAATCTGGGACAAAATTAACATTCACTTGGACAAATGTGAATTAATGAAGGAAAGCCAGCATGAATTTGTTGAAGGCAAATTATGTTAACTAACGTAATTGAGTTTTTTAATGAGGTAACAGAGAATTGATAAGGGTGCTGCGGTTGATGTGGTGTACATGGACTTCCAAAAGGCTTTTGATAAAGTGCCAGATAACAGGCCTGTCAGCAAAGTGGAGGCCCATGGAATAAAAGGACATAGTGGCAGCATGAATACAAAGTAGGCTAAGTGACAGGAAACAGAGTAGTGATGAATGCTTGTTTTTCAGACTGAAGGAAGGTATACAGTGGTGTTCCCCAGGGGTCCGTATTAGGACAACTGCTTTCCTTGATATATATGAATGACTTAGATTTGGGTGTACAGATCAGAATTTCAAAATTTCCAGATGACACAAAACTTGAAAGTATTGTGAACTGTGAAGAGGATAGTGATAGATTTCAAGAAGACATGGACAGGCTGGTGGGTGGATACATGGCAAGTAAAATTTAGTGCAGAGAATTGTGAAGTGATACATTTTGCTAAGAAGAATGATGAGAGACAATATAAACTAAAGGGTACAATTCTAATGGGGGTGCTGGAACAGAGAGGCCTCAGGGTAGATGTGCGTGTATCATTGAAGGTGGCAGGGTAGGTTGATAAAGTGTTTTAAAAGGCATACAGGGTCCTGGGCTTTATAATTCGGAAAAGGGCAGGGAAGTGGGTCTAGTTAAATTACTCTTGCAGAGACCTGGCATGGGCTTGACAGGCTGAATAGCCTCCTTCTTTGTTGTAACCATTCTATGATTCTACTTCTGGTAAATCATTTAACTTTTGCAGAGCAACCTCCCTACAGCCAGTGCCCCAATGTGTTGGCATCATTCCACTCAGTTGTGATGCAGCTGCATTTTAATATTATGCCTGGTACTGTTTGAAGCATGAACAGGGCTTTTCTAACCCACTTAGCAATGTCATCACTTGTGAGTCACATGGCTTCTTTTGCTTATGAATAAATTCCAAGATCCATTTTTGGACACTGGCATCAGGATGTCCCATTAAAAAGGAAGACCTTTGCAATGTTAAAAGCACCCTTGAAAGGACTGGTATGTCATAGACATTGCCTGAGTATTTTCTTATGGATAGCTGCAGTATTTAATCTCACCATTTTCTAGCAGCTTGAACCTGTATTTTGAACCACTGTTGTGATTATGTGAATAAAATATGGGTTACGCTAGTGCTTACCAAAAGAATGATGGCACAACTTAGCAGTTTAGAGTTCTGGTTTCAAAATGACAGCAATACCAAAGGGCAGGTCCCGTAAAATAATTTGATAATAGAACTGCATCCAAAAATAACCTAATTGCTCATAGAAGGCCTTGATGTTAGATACAGTTTGTGGTGTTACTCATGGCTTCTTTAAGATCCTGTTTGATTTTTTAAGTTATACAATTATATACATTATATACAAATTTATACATTAGCTTTGCCGGAACATATCCCAGATTTTCATATTAACAAAAATCTTTTTTTAAAATTATGTTTACTAAGGGTATACAGTGTTTCTTAGTATTCATCAAAGTAACAGATCTACTGTGGGAACTAATTAGAATTTTATGAATGTTTTTGTCCGTCTTTTCCCAAAGAAGCCTTTTTTCCCCACTAAAGTGTACACAAATTAATGTACTGCAAAATATTCTCCTTTTCCGAGGCTGTGGGAGGAATCTTAAAAGACAGTTGGCACCTTAACAGAACTGCTTTAAAAGTAGAATAATTTAAATCAACAGCAAATTCTGAATGAGCTGTTTTGTGAGCTTTTGTTTCACTCAGTTCCTGTTGTGGCTCAGTTGATAGCACGGTTGCCTCTGACCTTACAAGGTTGCTGGTTTAAACCCCACTTCAGGCCTTGAACATAAAAATGAAGACGGGCATTCCAGTGCAGTGGTGAAGGAGCGTATTGTTAAAGGTGCCGTTCCTCAAAAGAGGTGTTAAATTGAGGGGCCCCATCAGGGGGACATAAAAATTACTGTGGCACTAGTTTGAAGAGCAGTGGAGTTATCCCTGGTAGCCTGGCCAATCTTTTTCCCATCAATTAACATCACAACAAGCAGATTTTCTGGTCATTATCACATTGCTATTTGTGGGAGCTTTCTGTATGCAAATTGGCTGCTGCATTTCCTACATTATAACAGTGACTACAAAGTAAAGAACTTAATTGATTTGCGTCGGAGATCACACCTGCCAGATGGAAATATATTAATTACATCATATGGGACCTTATTCGAACGCTTACTGGACATTGAACATAACTTGTTTTAAAAAGATCGCAGAACAGCAGCTGAAAACATGGCTGCACATTTGCATTCTAAAAGACTGTAGCATGGAGAGACAATGGGAGTACTCCTGGATTCAATTAACCAGATGGGTTTTGTCAATAGTGATGATCAAAAGACATTGAGAGTCATTGACTCTGTATGAGCCAGCAGCCTACCTCCCTGTTGAGAGTGTCTGTTAAGCTTGGTGGAATCCACAAATCTCACAACAGAGGCTCACATGACTAACCTGCTGGCCAACCTGGAGTTAATTGAATTGTGCTCAGAACATGTTTTGGAAGAGACTGCAATTGAACTTCAAGAAGAGAGCACCTCTCTCTCTCACGCAAAGTTACACAGACTCACAGAAGTAACTTAAGCCTCAAGACAGAAGACCAGTGAAACAAGTTTGAAAGTGTGCACTGGGCCCCAATGAGAACTGCAAGAATTAACTTCAATCTAAGCCTTTACATCCAACTCAAAACCAGTAACTGAATTTCCTTCTACTACTTTAAACCTTCCCCCCTTTAATTCTTTCACCTCCTTTGTCTCTGTTTGCGTTTGTGTTTATCACGTATGCATACTAGCATGGTCGCGCCATGTATTTTTAGTAGTTTTAACTGAGTTAGAGTTTTAAGGTTAATAAAGTTTCAGCTTTCTTGTTTAAATCTGAGAAAACCTGTCTGGTTGATTTCTTTACAATCACAATTAGAAAGCAGTGAGCAAGGACTCACTGATGCGAAACTAAAACACACTGTGTTTTAAAAGTTAAACCCTGTTACAGCCAAACCAGGAAACGGCTGAGAGGGGAGTCCTAGACCCCTTTCTCACCTGGTCATAACAGATTGTAAAGTGCTTTAGATGTCATGTGGTCATGAAAGTGTGAAAACTAAGCACATCTCAGCATTCAGTATGGCGATCTCACACAGATTTCTCAACTCCACGCTATCATGGTCTGTGTGCAGAATTGGGAGAAACTTGTAACTTAACCTTTGGGTTCTCTGTTCTGAAGTCAAAGCCAGTTTGAAATACACTGAATTTAAATTGATGAAAAGTTATACGGTACATTGGTGAGACCACATTTGGAGTACTGTGTACAGTATTGGTCTCCTTATTTAAGGAAGGATGTAAATACATTGGAAGCAGTTCAGAGAAGGTTCACTAGACTAATACCTGGAATGGGCGGGTTGTCTTATGAGGAAAGGTTGGACAGGCTAGGCTTGTATCCGCTGGTCTTTAGAAGAGTAAGAGGCGACTTGATTGAAACACATAAGATCTTGAGGGGTCTTGAAGGGTGGATGTGGAAAGGATGTTTCCTCTTGTGGGAGAATCTCGAACTCGGGTTCACTGTTTAAAAGTAAGGGGTCGCCCATTGTAGACAGTGATGAGGAGAAATTTTTTCTCTAAGAGGGTCATGAGTCCTCTTCCTCAAAAGGCGGTGGAAGCAAAGTTTTTGAATATTTTTAAGGCAGAGGTAGATAGATTCTTGATAAACAAGGGGGTGAAAGGTTATCGGGGGTAGGCGGGAATGTGGAGTCGCGGTTACAATCAGATCAGCCATGATCTTGTTGAATGGCGGAGCAGGCTCGAGGGGCCAAGTGGCCTACTCCTGATCCTAATTTGTATGTTTGTATGTAAAAACTCTCACTAGTGGGATGGAATTGGTGCTGTGCACCATGTTGGTAGTCTTGGGATTCCATATGTGATTCTTCACACCGTGAGCTTCTGATCTGAACTGGAGCATCTGTGGGAAATACTGCACAGAGATCAAACCCTTTGCCACACAGATGAAAGACCAGGCCTGAGGTAAGGTTCCCAACCCTCCAGTTTGCCCTGTAGTCTCTAGGAATTAAAGGGAATAGTAATAGCTGTAATAAATGACAATGCGCTTGCGCAGAGAGAGTTTGTCCTGATCATATTCTTGCCTAGAGAATGAACGGGGTAGAAAGTTAGGCAAAATGAAAGAAAAGATTTTAATTTGAGATCGAGTCCATCTTTGGCTGAGCAAGCTTAACCTCTGAGTAGCTGAACCATACAGACCAAGAGAGCCCCAGGTTCAATCCCCTGTCTGTGATTAGGTCGGTGAGCTCAAATGGCGCAGTGATAATAGTGTTGCAATTGGCCTCAGCATTCCTAGACTAGGTCGGAGAAAATTGGCTGTGGTTCACTCTCTTAAGTGATATTCAGTGACCCCTTGTGGAAGTATATGTCTGTGGAATTGATTGGGCTCAGCTCATGGTGATTACCCCACCAACATTCATGTGTGGGCTCACATATTAAAAGAGGGCATCTGGCATCTGTTTGACCACATCCTAATGAGAAACCAATACTTCCAGGAGGAAAAATAAAAAAAAATGAAATAAAATCAGGATGATAAAATAAAGTGGAGAGATTGAAAATGAGAATGCACATCGCTGCACTGTGTAAAATGGGAAGTTGTGATACAAAACAGCACACTATTATTCTGTTCAACAAGCTGCTGTTAATTGAGTTGGTCTTGATGGTTTCCTAATTTTTGTTTAAATGTCATCTGTAATTCCATTGAAAATACAGCTTGTTTATCTAGCAGCACTCACATATTATACAGTTAAACTGGAAGCATTAGGTAATGGTTGCCCTTTACTGTCAGCCATGAGCATGAGTCAGAGCACCTCCATCTAACAATGAAGAAAGCACTTGATAAGAAATGATCTCTCGGTTACCTTAGGTCAGCAGAGTTGAATTATAGGCTTGCTTTGTGTGATCTATGTTGTGTATTGATTGCAAGCAAACATGCAGTAGGAGTAACACAATAACAGTTGTTTATGCAAATACTGCCCAATTGTTAATTGCTGGATGTTTGTGTCTTGAATATTCTAATTGGCTTGCTACAAACGGTGCCCAGAGAATTAATAATTTAAGTCACTGAAACCTCTTGAGGACCACAGGAGCATTTCTGTACCAGAAAATAACATTTCTTATGCATGAGCTTGTTGGAGTAACAATCCATGGCACCACAAATTGTTGGTCATTCACCCCCAGTAACCTGGCACCAGCTCAGCTTACAAAGGTGAGTAACCTAGCAAAACCTATATAGGGAGAAAATGGGGGTAGGGAGAATGGAGTATTTCCATACCCTTGTGTATATACTATATAAAATACTGAACTTTTTTAAAAAAAAAGTGCTGTATCCACAATGTGCCTCAATTTTCAAATTTTATGTTATAAATTGTTTTTCTTCTGCTTTATGATATCCAGTGGAGCAAATTCTAACTTTGTGTAATGGTGTAAAATGGATCATAGTGAGTCAGCAGCCTGTTTCACATCTCTCCCAATTTTTATTTCTATTGAAGTCAATGTTTTATGCTCACGCACAAAACCAAGGTCTACTACCCCAGTATGCAGATTATTAATGCTGTACTAGATCTCAGTACTCACAATGATTCACATGTATCTCACGCTTCTATGCCCCTGTTTTTCCAGTACTGTATGAGGACTGATCACTACTGTGCAAAACTGAACTAAGCTGAGATATCATTTGATGAAAATGCATCAAAATAAGGTGACAGCAGTAATGGTCGATTCTGACTGTATGGAAGCAGGGAATGCCCTTTGCATTGGAAAACAAGTCGCACTTTATTTGCCCATTTTGGTTACTGAAATCCTCTGTTTTCTTTTCAACCTGAAAGTAAAGAAAAGAAAGAAATTTCATTTATATTGCACCTTTCACAACCTCAGGATGTCCTAAAGTGCTTTACAGCCAATGAAGTACTTTTGAAGTGTGGTTACTGTTGTAACGTAGGAAACACAGCAGCAGTTTGCAAACAGCAAGCTCCCACAAACAGGAATGAGATAATAACCAGATAATTTGTTTCAGTGATGTTGGTTGAACAAATGTTCACCAGGATACTGGGAGAACACCCCAGCTGTTCTTAGAATAGTGCCGTGGGATCTATTACCCCCACCTGAGAGGGCTTTATGAATGTAATCGTAATGTCTTCATGAAGCCCAGCATCAGAACTGCTAGTGTATAGGAGAAGCAAATTTCAATCAGTATGTTTGTGTGGTAGATGTATTGTCTTGACTTTAATTTCATTCTTTTTCCTGGGCCAGATCAGGTGGTTGTGAATCAAAGCCTGCAAGTCTGCACCTGTTACATTAATATGCTTAGCATTTGCACAAATTACTGAAGCCATGATTGCCATTGTAAGGAAAAACAATACACCTAAAACGCAGCTCTGTTGCACTGGTTAATGGATGATTTTATGTTTGTGATTATGCAAATCAGTTTGACTGAAAACTTGAACCATAAATTCAATTGGAAAACTGGCGGAATTTGCGCCTGGATTGTCAATTGTTCCGAAAATGGAAACGCTACCTTGTAAACTTTGAAAACAGAACTTCTGCTCCTTAGTTATTTCCATTGAAATCTTGTTAATAAGTGAATAACAATTAATTTTAATTAGATCTATAACTTTCTGTTCTTTTTACACAGCACCCATTCAATGCAAACTTTAAGAGCAGGATAATAATTCACTCATCTTTATTTATCTAAATGGGTTATTTTAATACATGATTAGCAAATAGTATTCAGTCTCTTGGACAAGAGTTAATAGCATTAAAGAACATAGTAGAAGGCCATCCTCTGGAAATGGGGTCACAACTGCATCAGTTCAGTGGTCACAATCTAATAGTAGTTGCTTTATCCTCAAACACATTTTGGAAAAGAATAGGTTGATTCTAGCTAATTTGAAGCAGCCCAGTTGTGCCTTCTGTTTCAATCTGCTCTCTGTCTCCTTGTCCAATGTAAGACTTAAAGTAACCTGCCAATTTTGAATTAGGTTGAAGTGGTCTCAGGTATTTATCAATGTAAAAAAGTAGTTATTTCACTCAATGCATGAGGTTTAGAGCTGACACCCAAATGCATGATAGCCAAATATTGTGTAAAAATCACTTCCAAAGGCCATCTCATACTACTTTGAATTAACGCAGGCTGCAGTAGAACTCCAGCCTGGTGTAAAGCTGCATCTCTAGAATGCTCAGGCAGTCCAGTGATCCTCCAGGAACTTTCAAAACTTTGATGAAACATCTTTAATGTTAAAAAGGAATAGATGCTTCCTCCCATTCTCTACTAACAGTTATCCGGGGGTAGGGGAGGTGGCAGGAGAATGGGGATGGAACTTCACATATGTTTCAAAGGGCAGTGCATCGTTGTCACCGCAGTTCAGTGCTAGTCAGCCTGAGGTGATTGTGCATTATGACAAGTGTCTGCCGACTACACATCATGCCAGCAGATATCAGTTTCAGATCATTAGCTGCAATTTAGCTGTGGCCTAAATTGCTAACTAGTATCGTTTAGCATGTGTGAGCCAAGTGGGCAGGATTCAATCCTAGATACCTGAAATTAGGAATACCCAGATTCAAATAGAGCAGCATTTTGAAATGGAAGCAGTGGGGGTGTGGAGGGGGGGAGGGGGGGGGGGGGGAGGGGAAGGGGGTGGGGGGTGTGGTGGGAGTTAATGTGAAACGCCAGCAAAAGAGACTAAAAACATATTACTAAGCTTCCATGAATCATCTGCTAACTTGTGTAAAATAAAACTACCACCAATCTACTGAGTAGGAACATAAACTTTCTCCATCCTCTCTGACTCTAGGATAGACAAAATGGATTTAGTCCCCAAACAATTCACTGCTAAAAGCATGTTCCAAATGTTGCATTTTCTGACACAAGTAATCATTTGAAAGTATGAAATAGCACTGTGTCAAGCAGGGCCCCACCTGCCAAGAATGAGGCATATTAATTTTGACACATGAACATTGATTATAAACTGTTACTGGAGTAAAGAAAGATCTTGATTTTCCCAAAAAAAACACCAGACCCTTGACTGGAAATATATTAGCATATTTACAGACAGTGTTTAAAGGGGACAAAAGACCATTCCCTGACACATTCAATCCACAATGGACTTTTGATTGCCAGACATTGAAGGTGGAAGAACTAGCATTCCAGGTTGACTGCTAAGATGGCTGAATACACAATACACAGCTAGTCACATGACTAACCTGCTAGACCACCTGAGTTTTTTGAATTTGAACTTGCCACAGAGTTTTGAACTGGCAGAAAGCTGTTTGCTCCTGGACTGAAAAGACCTCGTGGCTGGCTTGCCACAGCCTCTCCTGTCTGCTCCCCTCTCTTTCTCACAAAACTCCAAGACCCATTGAAGATACATGGACCCCAAGAGACAAAAGTCTTCTACAGTGAACTTGGTTTAAAAAGAATACTGGGAGAAGCAAGATCCACCTACAAACAAGGACTCTACAGTGAGCCTGAAGACCTGTAACAAAAAAACTCTTCAGACATTGCCTCAAAGCTTTCCACTTTATTTTTCTTCTCTTTTCTGTCTCTATTTGCATGTGCGTACCACATATGCATGCTAGCATGGGCGTGGTGTGTATCCATAGGCGTTAACCAAATTAGAGTTTTAGCTTAAGTTTAATAAATTTCACTTTTCTTCAAACCTAAGAAAGTTTGCTTGTGCTAATTTCTTTGCCTTATAATTGGAAAGCTGTGAACAAGGATTCACCAAGGGTGAGCTCAAAACACAGTGTGTTTAAAAATCAAACCCTGTTACAGTAAGAACAGGTGAAGGCTGAGAGGGGCCCCTAGACACCTTTCTCACCTGGTTGTAACAAAGATTTGGTGCTAGCATCTGGAATTGACCCACAGACAAACGAGAGAAGTTGGAAGTGGAAAGCCGAATTGTTCCCAATCAAAAAAGTGCAAGATTAATACAGGTTTTCTTGTGGTTGTGTGTGCTTGAATACTAACATGTCTGCAACTGAAACTAGCAGCTCTCCAAGCCAGGGTGAAGTAACTTGGGATAAGTTAAAAGCACTGTCTGTGGAGGAGTTGAGGAAAATGGCTGAGCAGTGTTGGATCACTGTATGCAGCAAGGCTCGGAAGTCTGAAATCCTAAGGCTAGTGGCAAACCATTTTTCCCTTGAATCTGAAGAGTTTGAATGAGCTGCCAGAGGAGGTGGTGGAGACAGGAAACGTAGCAACATTTAAGAGCCATCTGGACAGGTACTTGAATGAGAAAGGCATAGAGAGATATGGAATTAATGCAGGCAGGTGGGATTAGTATAGATAGACATTATGGTCGGCATGGACGCGGTGGGCCGAAGGGCCTATTTCTATGCTGTACGACTCTATGACTCTATGACTGCAGGAGGTCAGAGAGACAGGGCAATAGCAGGAGATGTTCCCCTGCAGTTACCCTGAATGTGTAATGGATCAGGCCATGATCAATCCAGCTCCCCCAGAGGAGACTGCATTGGCACTGCAGGCAGATGACCATGAAGTTTGCCTGTCCAAGACTTTCTTTGGAAAGTTAGAAGACTCATGGAATGAATTAAATGGATTTTCCCTAGCTGAGGTTCAGCGAGCCGACCCAGTGTTGCGAGTGTTAGCACAGGCTGCCCAGTCTGAAAGTGAAGCAGAGGGCGTCCCTGATTGCTACTATTTAAAGATTGAGGTACTGATGGGGAACTGGAGTTCTCCTCACAGACCTGAGAGCAAGGAGGGGCAGTAGTTCACCAGTTAGTGGTGCCGCAGAGGTACTGGAGAGAAATATTAAGAAGGGCCCACGAGACTGCAGTGGCTGTACATGCCGGTATACAAGAGACCAAAGCCCGCATAAGACAGCAGTTTGAATGGTCAAAACTCCACGAAGGTATGGGTGGAGTACTGCAGGGGTTGTCACGTGTGCCAGGTTGAGGGGAAACCCCAACCTACAGTGTTAGGAGGACCCTCCAGAAGAGGGCCGGTGAACTGTAAAGGACCCCCACCAAGAACAAAGGGGACAGGCAGGCACACAGCTGGCAAAAGGTTAGACATGGAAGGGGAAAAAGTGACCAAGAGGGCAGGTTAAAGGAAGTCCGGGAGAAATCCTGGACGAAAATCCCTACTTTCCGGTCAGCCAATCCCAAACAATTTGAAAAGTTAGACCCCACATCCTCCTATGTAAATGCAGACTCTAGAAGCACCCCATCAGAGTTGCTAACAGCATTTACAGGAACCTGCAGAGACAAAGAAAGACCTCTTAGGGGCAGAGAAACCATGAGGGTGATGCCTCACCTGGTCGATGTGCTACAGGGGAGTGCAGTAGGGTCTGCACACATACCTGCAAGCAGGAATGTCCCAGAGAACAAAGGGGAGATTAACAAAGAATCCTCCCCCACAGTCAGAACCAAAGAGGAGCCACCCATCCCCTGAAGTCAAAAGGCTTTGCATGACTCGGCAAAGCACTGAAAGAGAGTTAAGGATAGACCCGCCCACTACTAAATCTTCTGAAAATGAGGTCTGGAGCCGAGTGACCCTGGTGGAACCCCAACTGCATATCAGTGAGCAAGTTGTTGCTGAGTAATTGGTGCTTGGTGGCACTGTCAACAACACCTTCCATCACTTTGCTGATGATCGAGAGTAAACTGATCGGGCGGTAATTGGCTGGATTGGATTTGTCCTGCTTTTTGTGAACAGGACATACCTGGTAATTGTCCACATTGTCGGATATATACCAGTGTTGTAGCTATTCTTGAACAGCTTGCCTAGGGGTGCAGCTACTTCTGGAGCACAACTTTTCAGTACTACAGCCGGGATGTTGTCAAGGCCCATAGCCTTTTCTTTATCCAGTGCCTTCAGTCATTTCTTGATATCAGACTGTCATCTGTGATGCTGGGGAACTCAGAAGGATGCGGAGATGGATCATCCACTCAGCACCTCTGGCTGAAGATGGTTGCAAATGTTTCAACCTTGTCTTTTGCACTGATGTGCTGGGCTCCCCATCCTTGAGGATGGGGATGATTGTGGAGCCTCCTCCAGTTAGTTCTTTAATTGTTGACCACCATTCATGACTGGGTGCGGCAGGGCTGCAGAGATTGGATGTTTCGATGTGATCCATTGGTTGTGGGATAGCTTAGCTCTGTCTATCACATGCTGCTTCCACTGTTAAGCACACATCTAGTCCTGTGTTGTAGCTTCAGCAGGTTGGCAGATCATTTTTATATTATGCCTGGTGTTCCTCCTGGCATGTTCTCCTGCACTCTTCATTGAACCAGCATTTATCCCCTGGCTTGGTGGTAATAGTAGTGTGAAGGATATTCCGGGCCATGAGGTTACAGATTGTAGTTGAATACAATTCTGCTGCTGCTGATGTCCCACAGCGCCTCATGGATTCCCAGTTTTGAGCTACTAGATTTGTTCTGAATCTATCCCATTTAGCACGGTGGTAGGTGGTAGTGCCACACAACATGATTGTCAGTACCTTCAGTGTAAAGATAGGACTTTGTCTTCACAAGGACTGTGCGGTGGTCACTCCTACTAATACTGACATGGACAGATGTATCAGCGACAGCTGGATTGGTGAAGGCAAGGTCAAGTAAGTTCTTTCCTCTTGTCGGCTCTCTCTTTGCAGGCCCAGTCTGGCAGCCATGTCCTTCAGTCCTTGGCCAGCTCAGTCATTAATGGTGCTACTTAGCCACTCTTAGTGATGGGCATTGAATTCCCCCACCCAGAGTACATTTTGTGTCCTTGATACCCTCAGTGCTTCTTCCAAGTGGTGTTCAGCATGGAGAAGCACTGCTTCATCAGCCGGGGCGGGGGGGTGTGGGCGGTGGTAAGTAGTAATCAGCAGATTTCATTGCCCATGTTTGACCTGATGCCATGAAACATCATGAAGTCTGGTGTCAATGTTGAAGACTGCCAGGGCAACTCTGTCCTGACTGTATACCACTGTGCCACTACCTTTGGTGGGTCTGTCGGTGGGACAGGATATACCCAGGGATCGTGATGGAGGAGTCTGGGACATTGGGTGTAATGTATGCCTAGTCTGTGGGACAGCCTTTCCAATTTTGGCACAAGTCCCCTGATGGGAGTAAGGAGGATTTTGCAGGGTCGACTGGGCAGGCTGTACCATTGTTGTTTTTGGTGCTTAGGTTGATGTCGGGTGGTTCTTCTGGTTTTATTCTTCTTCATCTTTTCTGTAACGGTTTTGTACAACTGAGTGGCTTGCTAGGCCATTTCAGAAGGAAGTTAATAGTCGTGCACATTGCTGTGTGCCTTGAGTTGCATTTAGGCCAGACCAGGTAAGGACAGCAGATTTTCTTTGCTAAAGGACATTAAAGTGAACCAGATGGCTTTTTACGACAACTTGGTAGTTACATAGTCACGATTACTGAGACTAGCTTTTAATTCAAGATTTATTAATTAATTGAATTTAAATTCCTACAGCTGCCATGCTTTGAACTCGTGGCCCCAGAGCATTAGTCGGTGTCTCTGGATTACTAGTGCAGTAACATTACCACTATGCCATCATCTTCTTATATTCTCTGCCTCAGCTAATAAAGCCAAGTAGCCCGTATGACTTCTTAACACCTTATCTACCTGTCCAGCCACCTTCAGGAATCTGTTGTCATGCACTCCAAGGTCCCTTTGTTCCCTAAACTTCTCTTGTAGCTGGTGTATGAAGAAGATCATGTCCACGGTAGATCTGATGGCACGGAAACTGCACTCTGTTTCCGGGTACACTCGGTCTGCAAGTAAATGGAGTCTTCAAGTATAATCCTAGCAAAGGCCTTCCCCATGACACTAAGGAGTGTAATGCCCCTGTAGTTGTTGTAGTCCCCTCTGTCACCTTTGTTTTTTGTATAGTGTGATGATTTTCACATCACGCATCTCCCGTGGCCTACTTTCCAGCAGAGAAGGTCATCAGTGTGCCAATAGATGGGATTTTCCATGCTTGGGCAGTTCAGCTGGGATTCCATCCTTGCTGGGTGCCCTTAGAGTCATAGAGAGATACAGCACTGAAACAGGCCCTTTGGCCCACCAAGTCTGTGCTGCCCATCAACCAGCCATTTTATACTAATCCTACATTAATCCCATGTTCCCTACCACATCCCCACAATTCTCCTACCACCTACCTACACGAGCGGCAATTTACCTATCAACCTGCAAGTCTTTGGCTGTGGGAGGAAACCGGAGCACCCGGCAGAAACCCAAACAGTCACAGGGGGAACTTGCAAACTCTGCACAGGCAGTACCCAGAACCGAATCCAGGTCACTGGAGCTGTGAGGCTGTGGTGCTAACCACTGCGCCACTGTGCTGCCTTCTGTTCACTAGGTGATCTGTGGCTCGAGCTCCAGTGATGAGGATTCTTCATCTAACTCATCCATGACAGGAAGTTGCGGGAGAGCATCAAGTGCGTACTGGGAGATGTCTGGCTCACAGGAGTACAGCTCACAGTAGTGTTCAGCCCAGCAGGTCATTTGTTTATTTTTGTTGGTGACAATTAACAATCAGATGACAGGCATTTTCTTGTATCCTGTCCAGAAGGACAAGCCAGCTACTAGTTGAGCTTCCTCTGAATAGAAGCTGCTTTCATGATTTGGACAGATTTGGGCTTTACAGAGTTAAAAATTGTTAAGAGGAAAAGAAAAATATGGTGCAAAAGTGAAAAACACAGCTTTTAGGAGGCAGGTGCTTTTAAAAGCTGTGTTTGAGCTATACTCGGACAGTATACTTGAGTAAAAACACACTTAGCAGGAGTGCACTCTACTGCTACAATAATTTACCCTGGTTCTGGCAATTAACTTCGATCAGAATACCCTTTAGAATGCTATGAAACCTCTGATACAATCACTGCTTTCTAAATTCAAAAGGATAATGGTTTTCTATTGAATATCCTGGACCATCTTTAATGGAAATATAAAAATGTATTCAGATAAAATATCTTTGAATATGAGACTTCTGGCCTGCCGGCAAACCATTTGTTACTTTGATTGAAAGCAATAAAATGATTTGTTGAATCATGGTGGTATTTTATTCACCTGTGATTTATGAGACTGAAAATCCATTTTTTCAGGAGTCAACATGCAATGTTCCTGAGTGTACACACCAGTGTTATTGTGCTTTAGAAATATGGCAACAAATAATATTTGAATATCAATAAATTTGGTTAAGTGGAGTGTGGTAGATCTGAAATTAAGTCTTTTTCATTTTCTTAAGGAAACAATGCTTTCACATAGGGCAGGATCGATCAGTCTTACCTTTTCTAGTCACATATAGGCCAGAGATAAGAAACAATAATGCTTGCCCTTCCAGCCATATGATGTTCTCCTACTGTGAGCAACAAACCTACAGAGCAGAACAGGGAGAGTATTTCCTTCAAAGGAATAAATCAATGACTGGTTTAGATGGTGCAATACCTGCAATGACTGGTAACCATAATAACTTAGATAGTCATGGGCTGCAAGAAATAGGCTCAAGTGCCAAAAACACTCAACTTTACCTTTTGCTTTTATCAGATATATGCAGTTTCTGTTCTCCCCTGTTCTGATTTGTAGGGTAATTTTAACCCCAGAAAAGGGTAGTGTTGAGACGGGTGGGAAGTTAAAATGTTAAAAATCTGAAGCAGGAGCCTAACCTTCCACTTCTGGATTGGTATGAGGGGGGCAGGTGATTAATCCACTCTCAGGAGGTGGGTCGGCCACTGAAACCTTTTAAAGAGGCTGCGTCACTCCATTTTAACAGTGATTCTATTTTTAACCACAGTCGCCCAGGCCTCAGGAAACCCAGCAGGTAAAAGGAAGCAAGAAGGGCCAGATACATCAGGTAAATGTTGTTACAGCACTTCCTTTGGGCCAGGAAGATCTGGAGTGTTTCCTTCAGGGCCAACAAGCTAACCTGTAAAACCATCCCACAACCATCTCCATGATCTCCCCCCGAACTCCCATGATCATCGACTTCAGCCTGCAATCACTGATCTCCCCCGTTTGTGACCAATTCGTCTCCCCCAATCTCTTGTCGCTCCTTCCTATCTGTCTCTAAACTCCCTACCTCTACTCCTGATCTCTCTGCCAACACCCCCACCTGCAACCATCCAACCCTCCAAATCTCAGTGTATTCCCCCCTCCCCTCACTACCCAACTCTTCCCCACCCTTTCACGATCTCGACCCCAAGAAGCACAGAACCTTCCTGATCCTGGTTTGTGGCCTTTTCTAAAGCATTCCCTACCCAACAGGGAGCCAAGCCTGTCAATCACGCTGCTTCCAGGCAGGGAACCTGTTAAAAAAACACACAGACACACACCCCATGGTATCAAAACTCCAGTGTTTGGCCAACCAGAATTCCTCCCCCCACTTTGAAATCCCACCCTCTCCAGTAAATAAGAGGGCCTTGCACTTTGTTCACTGTCAGTGTTCGGAGTGAGATTTTTGCTGAAAAAGAACAAGACAGATCGCAAAACTAATTTTTAGGAGAAAGGTTGATTTAAAATAGGTACTTTTTAAAAACTATATTCATGACTTTCACTACAATTGAATGAAACCTAATAGGTCTCTGTTTATATTTTTCATTTCTGCTCATAACCAAAATAGCAGCTCAGCTTTGCTATACCATTTTGCAGCACTTGTCAGGAAGAATGTATTATTTATATTTTTGATTTTATCAATAATATTCCTTCCCTGGACCAGGACTGTGATATTGCCAACTGACAGAGAGAGAGTTTTGCCAAATAATAATGTTCTTCCCTAGACTGAAATATACCCTGGAGTGGTGGAACTCAGTGCAAATAATCTTCGACTGGTCTTGTCTCATTATGTTAAATACACTCTGTTCCTATCACATGCAGCATCAAAGCTGTACTCAGTAGTCTAGGGTTACTGACTCCAAAGGAATATTTATTGATGTAACTGAAGGTCTAGAATCAAGTGATAAATTTCAAATGAGAAAGCTCCTACACAGTTTTCTTTTAAATTAAAAAATCTAATAAAAATACAAGATGTAATGGGCTCTCAGAATTTTGTGTAATAAATGAGTTTATCTAAGCAATTCTATTGTATTGCTGTCTTACAACACACAGCAAGATAATGCAATATTGCTATGTTTATATTGTACACCAGCTGCAATATACATTTTGTGTTGATGCGATGATGCATCGATAATGCTAAATATGCAGTAAAACACAGGAGTAATGTTTGTGGATTGTGAATTCTGACAAGCAGTGTGAAAACTGCTTTGTCTTCACATGGCTGCAGTCTAACTCCAGTCATTGTAAATTAAACTGTTTTAAACCTTTTCCTCTGCTGATCCAGGCTCTGAGAAAGCATATTACCACAATCATGTCAACATACAATAAAAAACAGACTGGAAAAGACCAACTGACCCATTGAGTATGTCCTAATCATCTGCGTTGCAACTAGGCAACATGACCCCCAACACTCTTTGCCCACCAGCAGCCATTTCCGAGGTGGGCTTGCCAGGGTCCGCAGAAATGGTGAGTGGCAAGCACGACCAAACAAGTAACGTGGCTTCTGATCACAGTGGCGTGCTTTCTTTCATACAATATCGTGCACAACATGACATACTGTGAATGGGTGGCTTCTAAAGAACCTAAGGGTGAGGTAAACATTCGCCATCTCATTGTCGTGCCACTGGGAATTCTACTGCCACAGATGTCATTAGGAAGAATACCATAAACATTTGCCAACGTGAGATTTTTCGATGTCTCTTTTTAGATGATTGAGTGCAGGTGTGTGCAGAAGGTTCCAGAGCCTGTTTCCAGCAAGAGTTACAGATGCTTGTCCAAGGCCTGACTCAAAACTTGTGGGTGTAATTGAGCGGGAATCCAATGGAACTGAGTACTGCTGGATTTTTATTCTTTTTCTGTCTCATTACTACCCAAACCTGGATTAGGAGTAAGACAAAAATCATCTCCAGTTTTCCTTTAAATCCAGTAAAAGCAAGGATTCCACATAAAGTTGAATTGTGCAGGTAAATATATAGCTAGAACCTGTTTAATCAAAAATCAAGAAACAACTATCCAAGCCTTCGTGCATCTATGTGTAAACCACTTCCTTTCTTGATGCTATGAATTACATGCTCCTTCATTTTTTATTGCTGATTAACATTCCTGAATATGTTTTCCTTTTCTCTGTGACCTTTAATGGGCTTTTGATGTTGAACCTATTTGAGGAACTGTCTGTCGCTGCTGTCAGTATGTCATATTCAACACAAGATCTAACTGTTCTGGGAATGATGCTCTTGTATTTAAACCATTTCAGAAAAAAAATATTGTCAAAAGAAAAATGTAATCCACAGGAATATTGCCTCTACGCACCCCGCCCCCACCCCCCAATACCCGACGCATCAGAACACAATAAAAATCTTCTAGGTCATGCATGGAAAATATTACTTATCTTCTTCTTTGGCCTCCTTATCTCGAGAGACAATGGGTAAGCGCCTGGAGGTGGTCAGTGGTTTGTGGAGCAGCGCCTGGAGTGGCTATAAAGGCCAATTCTAGAGTGACAGGCTCTTCCACAGGTGCTGCAGAAAAATTTGTTTGTCGGGGCTGTTACACAGTTGGCTCTCTCCTTGCGCTTCTGTCTTTTTTCCTGCCAACTGCTAAGTCTCTTCGACTCGCCACACTTTAGCCCCGCCTTTATGGCTGCCCGCCAGCACTGGCGAACGCTGGCAACTGACTCCCACGACTTGTGATCAATGTCACAGGACTTCATGTCGCGTTTGCAGACGTCTTTAAAGCGGAGACATGGACAGCCGGTGGGTCTGATACCAGTGGCGAGCTCGCTGTACAATGTGTCTTTGGGGATCCTGCCATCTTCCATGCGGCTCACATGGCCAAGCCATCTCAAGCGCCACTGACTCAGTAGTGTGTATAAGCTGCGGATGTTGGCTGCCTCGAGGACTTCTGTGTTGGAGATACGGTCCTGCCACCTGATGCCAAGTATTCTCCGGAGGCAGCGAAGATGGAATGAATTGAGACGTCGCTCTTGGCTGACATACATTGTCCAGGCCTCGCTGCCATAGAGCAAGGTACTGAGGACACAGCCTTGATACACTCAGACTTTTGCGTTCCGTGTCAGTGAGCCATTTTCCCACACTCTCTTGGCCAGTCTGGACATAGCAGTGGAAGCCTTTCCCATGCGCTTGTTGATTTCTGCATCTAGAGACAGGTTACTGGTGATAGTTGAGCATAGGTAGGTGAACTCTTGAACCACTTCCAGAGCGTGGTCGCCAATATTGATGGATGGAGCATTTCTGACGTCCTGTCCCATGATGTTCATTTTCTTGAGGCTGATGGTTAGGCCAAATTCGTTGCAGGCAGCCGCAAACCTGTCGATGAGACTCTGCAGACACTCTTCAGTGTGAGATGTTAAAGCAGCATCGTCAGCAAAGAGGAGTTCCCTGATGAGGACTTTCCGTACTTTGGACTTCGCTCTTAGACAGGCCTGCCCCCTGATCTTGTGTGGAGGAAATTCCTTCTTCTGAAGACTTGAACGCATGTGAGAGCAGCAGGGGGAAGAAAATCCCAAAAAGTGTGAGTGCGAGAACACAGCCCTGTTTCACGCCACTCAGGATAGGAAAGGCGTCTGATGAGGCGCCGCTATGTTGAATTGTGCCTTTCATATTGTCATGGAATGAGGTGATGATACTTAGTAGCTTTGGTGGACATCCAATCTTTTCTAGTAGTCTGAAGAGACCACGTCTGCTGACGAGGTCAAAGGCTTTGGTGAGATCAATGAAAGCAATGTAGAGGGGCATCTGTTGTTCGCGGCATTTCTCCTGTATCTGATGAAGGGAGAACAGCATGTCAATGGTCGATCTCTCTGCACGAAAGCCACACTGTGCCTCAGGGTAGACGCACTCGGCCAGCTTCTGGAGCCTGTTTAAAGCGACTCGAGCAAAGACTTTCCCCACTATGCTGAGCAGGGAGATTCCATGGTAGTTGTTGCAGTCACCGTGGTCACCTTTGTTTTTATAGAGGGTGATAATATTGGCATCGCGCATGTCCTGAGGTACTGCTCCCTCGTCCCAGCACAGGCATAGCAGTTCATGTAGTGCTGAGAGTATAGCAGGCTTGGCACTCTTGATTATTTCAGGGGTAATGCTGTCCTTCCCAGGGGCTTTTCTGCTGGCTAGAGAATCAATGGCATCACTGAGTTCCGATTTTTGTTGGCTGTACGTCCAGCTCATCCATGACTGGTAGAGGCTGGGCTGCATTGAGGGCAGTCTCAGTGACAACATTCTCCTTGGAGTACAGTTCTAGATAGTGCTCAATCCAGCGGTCCATTTGCTTGCATTGTTCAGTGATTATGTCCCCTGATTTAGATTTGAGGGTGGCATAGCAACATAAGAAATAAGAACAGGAGTAGGCCATTCAGCCCTTTGCCCGCTCCGCCATTCAATATGATGGTGGCTGATCTTCTACCTCAATTCCACCTTCCTGCACTGTCCCTATATCCCTTCATTCCCATAGTATCCAAAAATCCACAAATCGCTATCTTGAATATGGTCAATGACCGAGCATCCACACAATCTGGGGTCAAGAATTCCTAAGATCCACAACCCTTTGAGTGATGAAAATTCTCCTCATCTCAGTCCTAAATGGAAGACCCGTTATTTTGAGATCGTGACCCCTAGTTCTAGACTCCACAGTCATGGGAAACATCCTCCCAGCATCCACTATATCATGCCCTTTAAGAATTTTGTTTGTTTCAATGAGATCGCCTCTCATTCTTCTAAATTCCAGGCAATATCAAGAGTGGTATTGAAGCAAGGTAGCAAAGTCTGCTCATTTTGTAGCTCTGTCACTATTTTTGATGCATTAAAATTTTAAAAGGAAAGCTGAAATCCTAAATTAAACTTTTAAAAAGACAGCTGTTAAGATGGCCACAGCAATTTGCATTGAAATACCTCACATTACAATGTATCGAGGTGGAGACGTATGTCTGAATAGCCCTCATCCAGAACAATGGCTTGAGCAGTTTGAATGCTACCTGGTATTGGTTTCATTAGCAAGACATTCAAAGCCATCTTGGAACATTAACACTAGTGGAGACGAACCTCAAGGGGATAATCATTGAAACAATAAAATCTGAGAATGATAGGAATTCTTAGACTTGGATCTCATTAAAGTGCAAAAGAGAATACACTGGGAGAATCATGTGACAGTCTCCCCAGTCTGTATGAAAACTTGGAGTTTCTTTTAACCACATCAGACAAGCTTTGAGTTCTAACCTGTGCAGGAGCCCAGTGGTCTCTCTCTCTCTCTCTCTCTCTTTGCAGGTAACACTAAGTTTCAAATGCTGTCTGCAGACTGCAAAACATCTAAGTGTACCATTGCTGAAGATGGAGACTCTGGGAGAAAGCCATCTACATCACTGTCTCCAAGAAAAGCCTGAACCAGGTGGCCACCTCTACTAGCCACCAATTTCAGGACCACAAATTCAGCCAGAAGACAACTGAATTACCAGACTTCACAGACTGTATATTATTCTATTTGTTCTGAACTCTAATCCAACCAATCTATTCTTCATCACTCTCTAACCTATTTGTATGTGTTTGGTTTGCTGTGTATGTGCTTGTGTGCATGTGAGTGAGAGAAAGTTGGAGCATTGTTTATTATTTTTACTTAGATTGGCTTTTGATTTTAAGTGCAATCAACTAACCTCTTTCTTGTTTAAACTCAAGAAAACCTGTCTAATTGCTTCTTTTATGATAGCACATAAAGGGTTAAACACTCACTGAATTGATAAGCACATCCATTGTTTAAAAGAAATAAACCATGTTGCGGTCAAACAAGGAGAGGGACAAGAGGGCAGCCCTTTGACCCCTCCTCACCTGATTGTAACAAGCACGTGCACATACTTAACAACATGACATGTCTCAATCACTGTTTTACACCTGTTCAAAAACATTTGCAGTTAAGTCACGCAACTTTATACCATGAACAGGCTCATCTCCATTTTTTGTAATACCTGCGTCATGGATGGTCTACCAATGTATGTGCGCCTTAACAGAGCCACTTCCCCATTTCCAATGAACCCATTAAGCGGACAGATTTGGATTTTACTTTGAAGGGGCACTGTGGTAGATTTCACCTTCACCACTTGAGTAGAGTGGATCTCCCATCCGTTGCAGAACACACCCAAGTGCGGCAGGTGAAAATGACTCCCACTATTTTTAAGAACATGCTTACTAGACTTTCTGGGCTGGACTTTGTTGGACGTCTGATGTCGGGCTCTGTGGCGGTGAGGGCACCAGCCCGCCATGGAGCGCGACGCTGTGATTGCCGGGCCCGATGTTCCTGGCGGCGGCGAGGCTCCGTCGTGGCACCCCACCGCTTGGCGACGGGACCCAACTTTAAATATTTAAATAAAGGATAGACATATATTTACATACATTTTACAGCGATCTTGCTGTCTGTTCACAGCCTTCCGTGCGACGGCTGGCACTCATGCGCCTTCACTTTCCGTCCAGGGAAAGCTGGTGCCACCGAGGCGGGGAAGGTCGGGGGGCTCTTGCAGGAAAAGGTTCCAGGAATTTTTCCTTCATGTGCTGTGACCCGAGCAATGTCTAAACAAGTTCCATTGTCGGAGGTCAAATTGGCACCACAGACAGATAGCCAAATATCTGAAACTTTCTTTGGGGATTTGGATAATCCAAAGGAAATGTTTAGTAAGTCTTCTCTGATCAAGGCTCAGCAAGCTGATCCAGAGTTAAATAAAGCGGCACGATCAGCTCTAACTGAAGCTCAAGCAAAGGGAGTTCCGGAAGGCTACTATATTAAAAATGAGATTCTGTGAGGAAGTGGAGACCTCACAGACCTGTGGATGAAGAATGGACAGTAGTTCACCAGATAATGTTACCACCCAAGCATTGCCAGGAAATATTAAGGATTGAGCATGAAATTCCTATGGCGGGACTTTTTTTTATATTCATGGGATGTGGCCATTGCTGGCTAGGCCAGCATTTATTACCCATCCCTAATTGCCCTTGAGAAGGTGGTGATGAGCTGCCTTCTTGAACCACTGCAGTCCTTGGGGTGTAGGTGCACCCACAGAGCTGTTAGGAAGGGAGTTCCAGGATTTTGACCCCAGCAACAGTGAAGGACCAGCGATATAGTTCCAAGTCAGGATGGTGTGTGGCTTGGAGGGGAACTTTCAGGTGGTGGTGTTCCCATGCATCTGCTATGTAGGGATCCGGAAGACCCAATCACATATAAGTCGACATTTCTACTGGCTGGGTCTTTCCAAGGCCGTGGTGCAGTTTTGTAAAACATGTCATATGTGCCAGATTGTGGGAAAACCACGACCTGCCATAAAACCGGCCCCTCTAATTCCCATACCAGTTTTGGGGAACCATTTAGTAGGATGTTGATAGATTGTGTGGGACATTTACCCAAAACAAAAGTGGGACATCAATATATACTCACGATTATGGATATGGCTACTCGGTTCCCAGAGCCCATTGCCTTGCGAACAATTTCTGCTAAGGTAGTGGTAGAAAAGTTAACTCGGTTCTTCACTAGATATGGATTACCGATTGAGATTCAGTCGGATCAAGGTTCTAATTTTATGTCTAAAATTTTTCAGGAAGTTATGAGTAATCTGGGTATAATACAGTTAAAGTTTTCAGCCTACCACCCACAGACACAAGGGGCTTTAGAACGGTACCATCAGACCCTCAAAATGATGATCAGGGCATACTGACACAAATATCCCCATGACTGGGATAAAAGGTTGAAATTTATTTTGTTTGCCACTAGGGATTCACTAATGAGTCTACCGGTTTTAGTCCTTTTGAATTAGTTTATAGACATGAGGTAAGAGGTCCTTTAAAACTAATCAAAGAAAAGTTTTTACAACAGAGGGACGAATCTTCTGTGTTAGATTATGTATCCGTGTTCCGGGAACAGCTCACGTGAGCCTGCAAAGTGGCTCAGGAACACCTGAAAGCTTCCCAAACAACCATGAAGAGATGGGTAGACAAACATGCCAAGATCTGAACATTTCAACCAGGGGATGAGGTGTTAGTATTATTGCTTTTACAGGGTGAACTGCTGAAAGCACGGTTCCGTGGTCTATATAGAGTAGTCAAAAGAATTGGTGAAGTAAATTATTTGATTGATACCCCAGATCACCAGAAAAAGAATCAGCTGTGTCATATCAATATGTTGAAACAATATCATCGCCGGGAGGAGGATAAGCAAGCACGGGCATGTCAGGTGGTAGGGACAGTGAAGGATGAGTTAGTGAGGATGAGGCAGAAGAAGGCCTAGAAAATTCTTAAATTGAACCTCTTACTATCCGGTTAGCTAATACTGAATTATTAGGGATTATTAATTATTATTAATTAATTATTAATTATTTATGATTATTCACCTCATCTACTCCATGTGGTACCAGGTTCCACATTCTAAATACTTGCTGAGTAAAGAAGTTTTTCCTGATTTTCTTATCAGATTTATTAGTTACTAACTTACATTAATTAATATTAACTGGGTACACATTTAAATATATGTTGTGACCTGTGGAGAAGTGGAACTAGAGAGACAGGGCACTCCTCCTGCCTTGGTTGTAACATGACCAGAAAATTAGATAGGATTATATAGCCCCTCTCTCCATTGCACTGCCATAAGTTAGATAAATGCATCATTGCATGATGCCATGTATACCTTACCTTCTTGGCTATCAGTGTATCACCAGTTTGCTTCCCAAAATTAACTTATATAGAATGACATAACATTTATAGCACAAAAACAGACCATTCTATCCAACTGGTCTACAGCAGCATTTTTGCTCTACATGAACTTCCCCCCACTCTACTTCATCTAACCCTATCAGCTTTACCTTCTATTCCTTTGTCCCTCAAGTATTCATGTAGCTTTCCCTGAACTGCATCTATGCAATTCACCTCATCTACTCCATGTGGTACCAAGTTCCACATTCTAAATGCTTGCTGAGTAAAGAGGTTTTCCCTGATTTTCTTATTAGATTTATTACTTACTAACTTACATTTCTGACCCCTAAGTTTAGGATTCCCTCACAAGCAGAAGTCTTTCCTCTACATCTACCCTATCAAACCCTTCATAATTGTAAACACCTCTGTTAGGTCACCCCTATGTCTTCTATTGTTCGTGAAAAGAGCCCTGTCATTTCTAGTGTCATCCTTGTAAACCTTTTTTGCACCTTCTATAGTGCCTCTATATTCTTTTTGGAATATGGAGACCAGAACTGAGCATAGTGAGCCTCATGGAATATCGAAAGCAGACCTGAAATTTGTAACAGTGTTAAACGATTTGAAAAGTTAAGGAATTCTTTTGTGTCACTCTTTCTCCAGGTCACTAATGTGCATTAAATGTTTGTTTAAGGAAAATCAAGATCGGAATTAATCTTCTGTCTTGAGTGTCTGAAGCAGATTTCTGCAAAATAGAGCCCAGCAATATCCCACTGCAGTTCATAAACTAATTCATATTAAATGAGTGTGTTTGATATTATGACAACTGCATTACACAGCACTAATATAGGATATGAACTTATTCCAAATTTCCCTGTTTTTCCCAAATGATATTAATGTTTGTGAAGAGTTAAAGGTATTTCTAATCCCTTTAGTATCAGGGATTCAAACACTCACTCTGATGGCATAATAACCATAGGTCAAATCCGGCTCATAAAAGCAATAATTTAATCAACAAAATTAATGCGCAGATTTTGTAGTCAACAGGAAAGCAATGACGCTCTCCGCTGTCCTGGAAGAAAGCAGCCTACAAAGATCTAGTGATCTCTGTGGCATGGACTTTCCCTTTCCCATCAGCAATTGAAATTTGATGCCAAGTCAAGATCTCCTGCTGTGCAGCAGCAGTGATGGCAACAAGCAGGGTAAGCAGCCAATCACATTGAAGTATTCTCACAGACAGCAAACCAGGAGGTTAACAAAACTGAATACCTTTACTTTTAATTTAACATTTCAGATAGCGAAATAAATTATGATTGGGTTAAGATAGAAGCTAAAATAAAGATAAGCAAACTTAATTTTTAAAAAGTGTAATTTTTTATCATAATGGAGAAATTCCACCAATATAAAATTAGCTTTTCAGGGCCACTGAAGGTGTTTAGCAGTAATTATGAACTTAGTATGCTGTTAAAAACCAAGTGACACTTTATTCAACAAGGTGTAACTATTTCAAGGTTTTGTACAGTGAGACTAACAGCATAAGAGTGGAATTTATCATCAGTTCAAAGACTGATTGCACTCTTTGGGGCTGGGGGGTGGTTTGGTGGTGGTGGGGTGCCATAAAGGTGCACTTTCCGGTGAAGCTGGAGAAGTCTAGAATCACTGACAGCAAGTTCTGAATTTCCACATTATTCTGTGCATGTGTGGGCTCCCAAAGTGGCTGTCAGTTTCAGTAGAGTATTGACAGCGAACGCTGATAATTTTGTCATCATTACCTCTGCAAAATTCAGGCCATTATATTATAATGTTTCATTTTTACAGGTGTTTAAATAGCTAGGTATTGAGAGGAATAAGACTACACAGACATCTCCCCCATCTCCCATTCAAAATAGCTGTCTCACCTTATAATACTTGTATTTATTTAGCACATTTAATGTAGAAAATAAGTCCCAAAACATTTTAGAGGTGTAAGGAAAAATTACATTTTGAGCCAGAAAAAGGAAATATTAGGAGGTGTGATGTAAATATTGGTCAAAGAACTGGATTTTAAGGAGGTCATAAAAGAGGAAAGGCAAAGTGATTTAACCAGGGAATCCCAGAGCATGGAGCCTAGGTGGCTTAAGGCAAAGTGCCAATGGTGGGACAAAGGGAGGGGAGGGGTTCTGGTCAGTCACAAGAAGTCAGAATAAGAGAAGGAGGGAGTTTTCAGCATTGGAGGGCTGCAGGAAGTTACATAAATAGAGAGGGGGGAATCCATAAATCGATTTCAATATGAGAACGATAATTTCAAATTTGAGTCATGGAGGCACTGAGAACCAATGTAGGCCAGAGAGGATAGGGATGAGCAGCACTTGGTGTGAGTTAGGATACAGGCAGCAGAGTTTTGGATGAGCTGAAGTTTACAGTGAGTTTCCACAGATGGCATTTCCATTGTTTCACCTTCACACAAAGCAATGTGTTCCACTGTGTGTAGTGCCCTTAGAACCATCAATCCCATTCCTAACATGGGATTCATGGTAAGTATTGACTACAAAGTGAATATCTACAGATATATGCTGATAAAGCATAGTGATAGAAAGTAACAAATGAAAGAAAGGTAAGAAGGAAAAGCAACAAGTAAAGGGAGATGATAAAAAAAGAGAAACAAATGTTCACATTTTTTGTTATGCAAAAAATCACTTGTCTAGTTCCCAGTGCAAATAACTTAATATTATTTAGTGTTATTTACTCTGACTCGATGACAGATAGCACATTAGTTGTGCATGAATCCATATACAACTTCATTGGTAATTGCTCACTTATAGCCACACTCAGCTCTTTGCATAAACAGGTACTGATATTCAGTGCCAGGAGACAGTGCAGTGAGCATGCTTGGAACAGCAAGAGGCGTACCTACAAATGAGGTGCTAACCTGGTGAAGCGACAACATAGGACTACGTGCATGCTGAGCAACGGAAGCAGCATGCTGTAGATAGAGTTAAACGATCTCACAACCAAAAATCAGATTGAAGTTCTGCAGTCCTGTCACATCCAGTTGCAAATGGTGGTGGACAATTAGACAACTAATGGGAGGAGGCGGCTCCATGAACATACCCATCCTCAATGATGGGGGACCCCAGCACGTTAGTGTAAAAAACAAGACTGAAGTGGTTGCAACCATCTTCAGCCAGAAGTGCCATGTGGCTGATCATCTCGGCCTCCTCCTGAGGTCCCCAGCATAACAGGAGCCAATCTTCAGCCAAGTCGATTCAGTCCATGTGATATCAAGAAGGATCTGAGTGTACTGGATACAGTATAGACTATGGGTGCTGACAACATCCCGACTGTAGTGTTTGACATTTGTGCTCCAGCACCAGCTGCACCCCTAGCCAAGCAGTTCCAGTATAGCCACAACACTGGCATCTACTCGACAAACTGGAAAATTGCCCAGGTATGCACCGGTCACAAAAAGCAGAACATATGCAATTCAGTCAATTACCACTCTATCAATCTACTTTCAATCAACAGCAAAGTGATGAAAGGTGTCGTCGACAGTACTATCAAGCTGCACTTACTCATCAATAACCTGCTCACCGATGCTCAGTTTTGGTTCCGCCAGGACCACTTGGCTCCATTTCTTATTACAGCCTTGGTCCAAACATGGACAGAAGAGCTAAATTCCAGAGGTGAGGTGAGAGTGACTGCCCTTGGCATCAAGGTAGCATTTGACCATGTGGGGCATCAAGAAGCCTGAGCAAAATTGAAGTCAATGAGAATCAGGGGAAAACTCTCCATTGGTTGCAGCCATAACCAGCACAAAGAAAGATGGTTGTGGTTGTTGTAGGCCAATCATTTCAACCTCAGGACACCACTGCAGGAGGTTCACAGGGTAGTGTCCTAGGTCCAACCATCTTTGGCTGCTACATCAATGATCTTCCTTCCATCATAAGGTCAGAAGTGGGGATGTTTGCTGATAATTGCAGTGTTCAGTTCCATTCATAATTCTTCAGATAATGGAGCAGTCTGTATTCGCATACAGCAAGGCCTGGACAACATTCAGCCTTGGGCTGATAAGTGGCAAGTAATATTTGTGCCACACAAGTGCCAGGCAATGACCATCTCTAACAAGAGTGTCCAGCCACCTTTTATTGGCATTAAATGGCACTGTCATCACTGAATTCTCCACCATCAACATTCTGGGGGTCACCATTGACCAAAAACCTAACTGAACGAGCCACATAAATACTGTGTTACAAGCGCAGGTCAGAGGCTAGGAATTCCGCACTGAGTAGCTCACTTCCTCACTCCCCAAAAGCCTTTCCATGATCTGCAAGGCACAAGTCAGGAGTTTGATGGAATACTCTCCACTTATCTGAATGAGTACAGCTCCAACAACAGTCAAGAAGCTTGACACCATCCAGGTGCCTGTTTGATTGTCACCACATCCATTACCTTAAACATTCACTCCCTCCACCACAGGCGCACAGTGGCAGCAGTAAGTACCATGCACAAGATACACTGCAACAACTTGCTAAGGCTTCTTCATCAGCACCTTCCAAACTTGTGAGCTCTGGTGCATAGAAGGACAAGGGCAGCAGGCGCATGGGAACATCACTAACTGAAAGTTCCCCTCCAAGTAACACACCATCCTGACTGGGAAATATATTGCTGTTCCTTCATGGTTGCTTAGTCAAAATCTTGGAAGTCTCTAACTAAGAAAACAGTTGGAGTAATTTTGCCACACAGAGTGCAACGATTCAAGAAAGTGGCTCACCATCACCTTTTCAAGGGCAATTAGGAATGGACAATAAATGCTGCCTTTGCCAGCGCCACTCACATTCCACATGCGAATAAAATAATAACTCTACTTACAGATTGGTTGTCCCATTTTATCAGTATTTTCTATTTTTAGCACCACTTCGGAGTGATGTCATAAAGTGCAGCTTGTGAATATTTAGAAGATATTTTGATTGCATAAATAGCATAATTCTATGCTGTGCAGTTTTCCAGCAACCTTGAGGGATGCTGTGTTTGCACGAGTTGCTGATCCAACAATCTGTGACATTTTAACGAATGTAATGCTTGTTAATATTTTGTGCATGTCTTATGGCACCCAATCCAAGCTAGGTAAAGCAATCCCTGGACAGGCATAAAGGAGTCCTAACACATGGCAGTGTAATTCCAAACAGAAGGCACTTTGCCATCACTTTATTGCATGATTGTATCATATTTTTAGTCATTATTTAGGAAAATGCTGCAACTCTGTCATACCATGTAGATTTAGTTCATAATTTGTGATCATGACTGCCAAATTTAAAAATAACACAGAACATTACGTTGCATAGGCTATGAATCCCAGGCGATACTGGTAGCTAAATTACAAGACATATCTAGAATTTAATGGAAGCAATCAACTGGAAAAAGAAGAGTTGTTAGAATTATTGCAGTCTGTTTTGAAGTGTTGCTAGGGTGATGACTGGCCAATGGCTTCAGTTAACCCATAAGTGCTGAATTTCCCTTCTAGTAATCACATTTGGCTCTAATATATAATGGTGAATTGAAGAGACACTGTTTTATAGCAATAGTGGTGTTAAACCAACTAGGTATAATAGGAAAATGCTATACAGACGACTTTTAAGATATTACAGAAATTTGTAAAAAGATCTTTGATGGAAAATGTGAGAAAGTAAAGTTGAAGAGAAAAACAGTGATAATATTCTCTCAATAATTAGATCTAAAGATTGTTATATATATTTACACATATTGATAAGTAAATGAACTAATTATACTGACAGATGATTTTGTGATTGGTTTCAACTGTATTGGAGTCCCTATTGAAATATAATTCTAGACTGCATATCTACTAATGAAATCTCAATTCTTCACTTTTCTGGCTCTGTTTCGACTATTCATCTCCTTGCAATGTGTCCCCATTCCTTCTAAAGCCTCTTAAATTTCTCTAACCATATTGCTGCTCCTTTCATTGTTAATATACCAGCTGCAATTGGTATGAACTTCTCGTTATTGTTACGACCAGGTGAGAAAGAGGTCTAGGGTTCCCTTTTAGCCTTCACCTGGTCTTATTGTATCAGGGTTTAAATTTTAAACACACCGTGTTTTTAAGCTCCCTCTTGGTGAATCCTTGTTCACCGCTTTCCAAATATAAGGCAAAGAAATCAGCACAACAGGCTTTCTCAGGTTTAAAGAAGAAAAGTGAAATTTTATTAAACTTAAACTCTGATTTGGTTAACACCTACAGATACATGGCATGCCAAAGCTAGCATGCATTTGCAATAGACATATACAGATAGGGACAGATAAAAGCAGAAGAAATAAAGTGGAAAAGTTTGAGGCAATATCTGAAGAGATTTTGTTACGTGTCTTCGAGCTCACTGTAGAGTCCTTGCTTGTAGTTAGATCTGGCTTTTCATTGGGGCCCAGTATTCTTCTTAAACCTTGTTCACCATAGGAGACTTTTCTCTCTTGGGCTTCATGTGACTTCAGTGGATTTTTGAGTTCTGTCAGAAAGAGATGGGAGCAGACAGGAGAGGCTGTGGCAAGTCAGCCAGGAGAGTTCTTCTCAGTCCAGCAGCAAAAAGCTTTCTGCCAGTTCAAACACTGTCTCTCCAATTTAAAACTCTCAGTTCAAATTCTGCAGCAGCCAGTTAGTCATGTGATTAACTGGTCTGACCATATCTATTTGTGGATTATTTTTGAGCGGAGGATAGCTCCTTTGTTCCGAAACACTGTCTGTTAATATGCAAAAATGTTTTTCTAGCCAAGGGCCTGGCAACCGCTTGTAACAGGCCTTCTCTTCTTCCCAGCAACAATTTGAAATTTAATGTCCATGTGGCAAAATTAATGTGCCTGATCCATGGCAGGTGGGGGCCTGCATGACATTATTAACAGTGCTTGTAGTTATTACTGAAACATATATAAGAATATAAAGGCCTTCAAATTACCATGAGCAAACATCAGTGTACAGTGCTTAATGTGCTTGTATGCCAAGCTCTTGCTTCCCATTTTGTTGCAAACACAACTTTTTAAACAACAAGCCAAGGAATTTTATGTATATGAATGTGTTAAACATTTGCACACTGATAATTGCAGAGAGTAAGTTCAAGGCCAAAGAATGGAATAAAAAGAGGACATTCAGCCTGTATTTTTAAAGACCCTGCATAATTTACTCTTTCATAAACTCTTGTTATGATCCTGTTGCTTTTTATTATGGGAAATATGTGGTGTGTCTTTACGACAGAAAAGGATCAGTACTGCTTTAAGACAGCCAGCTTCAGAAAGTGAATTTTGGTTGCCCCGGATACAGCCATTCAGAGACCGAGAACAGAATATACAATGTTGCAATTGACTTTTGAAACTAGCTGAAAAACTGGCTTTTGCAGAGACAGTTGAGAGACACAGACGCAGACACAGACTGTTGTGCCAGCATGTACTGAAGGAAATAGGAGCTCTCTCCCTCGGTCTATTTAAACCCTATTTATTATACTCTGAGAATTCTGAAAAGTCAAGCCAGATTAATTCTTAAAAAAGAAGTGTTGATCGGTGTTCATCGCTGGAAAAGGAAGAGTGGCACTTCGGCTGCTGAACTGGACTGCTGGGTTTCCTATGGTTGAGGAACTTGTTTTTTCCCATCGGACAACTGCAAAGACTTCAAGCAACCTTGGACCATTTCTACATGGAAGATTCCATTTCGGCTGGAGCGTAAATCTGCAAGGATTTTGTTACTTCTATTTTTAACTGTTGTTTTATCTTAGTAGTGTTTAAGATTTTTTTTAGTTTTTTCTAATGAACTGTTAATTTGTTAATATCTAAAGATACCTGGTTTGGTTCGCCTCCTTCGGAGTGGAGGGGGGGTGGGGGTGGGGGTGGTGTTAATAGATTGTTCAATTCGGCTGTGGCTTTCTTTAATTTGGAAAGTTTAAAGTGATATGTTATGTGATCTGTGGAGTGACGGGACTGAATTGACAGCGCGTTGTTCCCACCACAATCAGAATCATATATTTTGATTGGGGGCTTTGTCTTGAGCAGTCGTGTCATAACACTCTACCTTTGCTTTTTCTGCCTCACATTAAGGTAATTGAGTAAAAGTCCAAAATATATATCTAGCCTCCTTTAATCAACCTAGTTCAGAAGAAAAAACAGCAAATACTCTAAATCTGAAATAAAAAAACAAAAATTGCAATTGATGTGCATAGAAAGTGAAAAAAACAGCTTAATATTTCCATTCTCAAAACTGATAAAGGCAGTTTACCAGAAACATAAGCCTAACACTTCCCAATATAGATGCTGAAAAAGTGCTGCTTTTTCCTGGAAATTTCTTATTTAAACTGTTTTATATGTCAGTATAAGACCTACTACATGCAATTTAGGGTACAGTGTGACAGGCCATAGTTAATATTTCTACTTGTGAGCTGATCTTAACCCACTTGTGGCTCCTCCAGTTGTGGATGAGCTAGTTTGCCTTATTCGAGGTGCTAGTTACTCTATATCATGGATTTCTGACAAGTTGTGACATGTCCTGATGAGTGAAGACAGAATCATTAAGGAGGTAAGTATTTGAGGTGCCACAGTATAATAGTCTGTGGTTCATGGTGCATTCTCCTGGCATCCGATCACCCTGTTAGAATGTCCTTCAAGGCTAGAAACGGGGACAGGAGTGGCAGTGGAGGTGCGGGGGGCCAAAACATTGCTGTGGACGCGCTCGCCTGGAAACCTGACGTGACGTCGGTTCTGGATTTTGCCAGCGGCGAATGAACAGCAAGTTAGAATACATTTACATTGAATTGAAGCCAATTTTGTCACACCTTCTCCCCAGCTATTTAATGATGACACCACTGCCACAGGAAGGCAGCCATGGTGAGCAGTGGAGAGGGGAGGAAGGGAGAGCAGAGGCCATTGTTGGGCTGTGGTGCTGTGATCTCAGCAAGGGTGGGTGCAGTCTCAGGTGCTGGGATCTCTGTAAGGGTGGGCACAGTCTTGGGTGCTGTGATCTCAGCAAGGGTGGGCACAGCCCCAGGTGCTGGGATCTCGATAAGGGTGGGCACAGTTTTGGGTGCTGTGATCTCAGCAAGGGTGGGTGCAGTCTCAGGTGCTGGGATCTTTGTAAGGGTGGGCACAGTCTCGGGTGCTGTGATCTCAGCAAGGGTGGGCACAGTTTCGGGCGCTGGGATCTCTGTAAGGGTGGGCACAGTCTCAGGTGCTGGGATCTCGATAAGGGTGGGCACAGTTTCGTGTGCTGTGATCTCAGCAAGGGTGGGTGCAGTCTCAGGTGCTGGGATCTTTGTAAGGGTGGGCACAGTCTCGGGTGCTGTGATCTCAGCAAGGCTGGGCACAGTCTCAGGCGCTGGGATCTCTGTAAGAGTGGGCATAGTCACAGGTGCTGGGATCTCCATCAGGGTGGGCACAGTCTCGTGTGCTGTGATCTCAGCAAGGATGGACGCAGTCTCGGGTGCTGGGATCTTTGCAAGGGTGCAGCAAGGCACTCATGCATCCTCAGGAGTAAGTAGTAACAGGAAGGTCCTAAGGCAAGATCATGTCTCCCACGACAGCACGCAGGAGGTGCAGAGAATAGCTGGCCCGGGTCTCATACACCCAGTCTTTGTGGACCCCCTTGCCATGCAGCAGCGGCTCAGCGGGAGGGAGGGCCAAGATCTGGCCAGCCCCGCCAGTAAAGCTCTAATAGAGTGGCAGCAGCAGCAGCCACGCCAAGAAGGGCCTATCCTCAGCAGAGAGTGGACTTGTCTGAACTAGCTGCAAATGTCCAGCAGTGTCAGCGAGGACTACGGCTCTCCAGGGAGGCCATTATTGACTTATGCGCCACGCTGCAGGACAACCTATGACTCATGTCCGTGACCCTGAAGATCACTGTGGCACTCAACTTCCACGCATCTGGCTTTTTCCAGGGATCCACTGGGGACATGTTTGGGGTCTCCCAGGCAGCTGCCCATTGCTGCATCAAGGAGTGACCAATGCCCCACTCGATAGGGCTGGCAACTATTGTGTTACCAGACCAACCCTGGCAGTCAGGCGGAGAGGGTCATCGGCTTGGGAGCTATTGCTGGATTCCCCCAGGTGCAAGGTGTCATTGACTGCATGCATATGGCCATCAAGGCTCACACGGAGTAGCCTACTGCCTTCATCAACAGGAAAGGCTTCCATTCGGATATGGGGATAGTGTGGGAATATGGCGCTGAGGTAGACAATCAGCCAAGATCTAGCATGGCGGAGAAGGCTTGAAGGGCTGAATGGCCTACTCTTGCCCTTATGTTCCTATGTTCTGTGCTGCTGACACCAGAGGCTCGACATCAGCCTGGGACTCAGCATGGGCCAGACCTCCCACAGTCCTCTGACTGTCTGTGGCCTCAGCTGTCTCAGCCTCAGCCAGCTGCCTGGGTGCTTTTGTGGTGTCGTCATCAGCTTGTGACCCTGAATCTAAGCCTGAGCACATTCCCATTGATATGAAAATATCTGTGCGGGTGGAGGATGCAGGGGAATGATGTGACGGTGCATCCTCCGACTGTTACTCCTCCTCCTCAGAGGTTGATGGCAGTGCCCCTGCTCCAGTGGCTGAGCTTGGCTCCGAAGTGCCATATCCTGCAGGAGAGAATGCAAACATTTGTGGATTAGGTTGTTCAGATCGCCTCATGCCAACCAAGTGTGATGTGGATCTCTGGAAGTGTGGTGGAGGAGACATGAGCACAATAGGCTGAATTTTGTTATGAAGATGAGGGTCCTGGTGGCAGGCTGGAAGGTTGGCTCCACTTTGTAATTACACTGCCTGCCAAACCTTTAAAAGATGAGCTCCCATCTCCAAGAGCTGCCAGCCAGTTGGAAGGGCTGGCAGCTCTGCAGTATCGGCAGCACCATGGGAGCAAACCCCAGGAGAGGTGAGTGGGGTCGGGGTCACTGAGCCCATTCAGGCAGGGCCCAATGATGAGGAGGAGTGTGGGGTCAGTGAGGGTGGGGGACATCATCCTGGAGGGGGTGCAGGGTGGTGATTGCTGCCGAGGGGGTCCTCAGGGAGCCCTGGATTGCCCCAAAGGAGGGAGACCCCCCTCCCGTGACCAAGCTAGAAGGCCGCCAGGTTCCAACAAAGAATGCAGTTATGTTTTACAGACCAAGTAATTACAGAACCAGGAAAACAAGCTGTAAAAATAATGATAGCAATTGGAAATGAGGGATTTACACAGAATCAATACCTCTGGATTATCTGAACAGGACAAGAAAGATCCCACAAAGATATGGAAAGTGCTGGAAGGTCAACTCCGATTATGAGTGAATTTCAGAATTCTCCACCTGGAATTGATGTCCTGTAGGCAACAGCCACAGGAATCAATAGACCAGTTTGTCAGTAGATGCCATAGTAAGGGCAATGAATGTGGCTTCTCAGAAACTCAGCTGTCAGAGCGACTAATGGAGTTGGTGATTGTTTCAACACCCATTGAAGCATTTCAGAAGGACCTCTTGGGGAAAATGAAAGGTCACAGCATCGATGCACTGATGGAAGATGGCAGGAAACATGAAGCCATTGTAGCTGGACAACAGCACCTACAAGCACTAGGTGCAGCCAACAGTATCGGCACCATAACCAGGTTTAAAAAGGCAAGCAAGCTGTGTGGTAAATGTGGTAGGTCCCACACATGGCAAAATAGCCCTGCATTTCGAGACCTATGGAAGCGTGCAGTGCAAAAGGACACTGGACCTGCTTATGCGGGAATTCTGGCTCCGAAGACACAGCCAGAAATAATGGTCAGTTGCAAACAAACAGACAATAGGGCAACAGCAGCAAGGAAAGTGCCAGACACAGGTGTAAACGCAAGCCGATACACGAAATCCACGGCAAAACAGACCTGAGGCAAGACTCAAGAGAGAAGTAATTCTCAGTGAGAAGACAACTAAGCATTCCACATTGTGAACCTGACACATCATGTTGATGAAGTCAAACAACTGGATGCTTCAGCCACTTTCAGCATCATGTGCCCAAAGAAAGCTGGCAAACATACACTCAGGGTCAAGATTGACACTAGCTCTAGTGCAAATATCCTCCCAGTCTGAATCCTCAAAGATATGTACTGGAGTCATTGGAAATCAATGATGCAACTGACAACTGCCAAACTATCTGCATACAATGGGCCTCCCATCCCTTGCAGTGGCACATTAACAATGCAATGCAGATATTGCAAGTTGACATGGAAACCACAAACGTTCTACCTAGTAGACACGAGCAGACCAGCAGTGGCAGAGCTACCAGTGTGTAAGGACCTCAATATCATACCATCCACAAGAGCAGTGCCAAGGGGAAATCTCCAAGGACCAGAACCCACTTGCAGACTCTGACCAGCATCAAATGGTGCAACAGCACAACTATGCCGTTCCTTCTCTTCTGCTCTCTAGAGAACTGCCAGCACCATAACAAGCCAGAACAGGTATCTCCATGAGACCAAGTACTCTTCCCCCAACATACCCTCAGCTTGAGCCCAAACCTTCAGACGTGGAGGATGAGGAGAGGCGAAGGACATGCAATGTCCTGAAGAGGCAGAGGAGGAATGAGTTGAAGCGTTGTCTGTTGGTTCTTCGGGAAGAGATGCCGGAACTTTCCAAGAATGGCAAGGCCTCCATTTTGAGACAAGCAACAGAGTATGTAAACAGGCTGAAGGCAGAACAACAGAAACTGAATGCAGAGAGGGAGAAAATTCAGAAAGAACAGCAACAGATGAGATGTGAATTCCCCGAGCAAGAGTTGTCAAACCACTGAGACGATTTATGGACTTCTGAGCCTCTATACCTGCAAACCCCACAATCTTTATCCATGTGTAAATAATTTTGATGTTATCCAATGTTATGTGTTTTGCTTTTAGCATACGAGACCTCTTTTGAAAGAAGGGGAATGTTGTGTGATTGCCTTTAAGAGTGATGTCCCTTTAAGATCTTAGTATGCTAATGAGCCAAGTGCCAGTACTCAGTCATGTGGCCACAAGCTTGCATCACTCTGTAACTGTAACACCAAGAGGCAGCTTCTGTAAATAGTTAGCTCTGTGCTGTATGTAATAGTTAGCTGTTACTAAACCTGTTTGAGATCTTCAACAACTGAACTCCATGCATATCATTTATGTTGCATCAGACAATATAAAAAGCTTCTCATTACAGGTTTTATCTGGTGGTGTTTCCCAGTGGTGGTGGGACCCTCTGCCTTCCATTAAATTGAAGCGGAGGTGGGAAGAGGCTCTTAAATGGCCATTAATTGGCCACTTTAGGGCCTCAATTGGCCTGGGTCGGGAACACTGTCCTTGGCCTTCCCTGCCCTGGAATAAATTGGAAGGCGTCAGGAAGGCGACGTGCACTCCACTCCCTGACTTGCGACACAATTTTCTGGGGCCCACCCACTTCTGTTCTTGTCTGGAGGGAACCATTAAATTCAGTCCAGTGTCTCCTTACTCTCTTGTGCTCAGCTGCCCTAGGCACCCACTAACTCCAGGACCTCCTCCTCTGCCGGTATCAGAGGATGCACATCAGGGGCCCCCATCGCCAATCCTTGTTTTCTTCCTGCTGTTATGGGCCTATTTCTCCTGCAAGCGGAAGGAGAGACACAGTTAGACGTTGCACGAAGAGCAAGTGGACACTAGTGGCAGCCACTCGTCCCCTGATGGGGTCTCCCAAATGGCTCCTCCTCATGTCCGCTCTCAGGGGATCTATTGGGGTTGAAAGAAGGTGACCTGTCGCTGGCATGCAGCCATGTGTCTGCCAGGATGTGCTAATGCCTCACTGCCATGCCACCACCTTTGTGGCCACTCCCTCCCCATGTAGCACTCCCTCCCGTGTAGCCACATACAAGTCCCAAAGAGGAGATAGGTATGGATGACTCATGCTATTACTCTTGCGGCACTGGACCCTGTTCCCGCAGATGACCCCGCAGCTGCTGACCTCCTCTGCAATCTCCATCGAGGCTTGCTTCGTCAAGCGAGAGGATCTCTTCTTGCCATCCCTTGGAAAGTGGACTTCCCACCTTTCCCTTCAGCCTGGTGGAGAATCTCGAGGGAAACATTGCTAAGCCATGGGGCCACCTGGTGCGTTGCCTCGGGCATGGTCCCATTTGGCTCCCACACCATCTGTTCAGTTCACAGTCCTGGTGCAGGGGTGCAGGGACGTCCAGCAGCAGTAGTGGGGAAGTCCAGGAGTTGCAGCAGTAGAGGGGGGGGTCCCGCCGCAACAACAGCACTAGAGGGGAGTCCAGCAGCAACAGCAACAGTACAGAGGCGGCCAGGAGTAACAACAGTGCTAGAGTCAGGTTCGGAGTAACACCACCAGTAGAGCGGGTCCGGGAGTAACAGCAGCAGCAGAGGGGGGTCCAGGAGTAACAGCAGCAGTAGAGGGGGTATCCAAGAGTAAAATCAGCAGTAGAGGGGTGTCCAAGAGTAAAAGCAGCAGCAGAGGGGGGTCTAAGAGTAACAGCAGTGGCAGAGGGAAGTCCAAGAGTAACAGCAGCAGCAGAGGGGTTCCAGGAGTAACAGCAGCAGCAGAGGGGGGTCCAGGAGTAACAGCAGCAGCAGAGGGGGGTCCAGGAGTAACAGCAGCAGCAGAAGGGGGTCGAGGAGGCAAGCAGCAGAGAGGTCCAATAGCAGTCCAGAGTCACTGCATCAGTAAAAGGTAGCAGTACAAACAGGGCTGGCAGTGCTTTAAAGATGGCGCCAATATCTGTGTTTTCATCAGCTGATGCAGCCGTCAATGTCTCATAGCCCACTCCCATCCTGCAATAGGATGGGCTCCGGACCTTGGTTATGTTAATTGGCTGACTGCTATGGGATCGCAATTGGTCAGCCGCGACAGGCTGTTAAAATTCAGCACATTTGTATAAATATAGTCTGAGCACCACCTTACTTCAGAATTCTACTTTATTACCACAAATGCTATTCTCCCCTGTGAATCATGAGATCACCATGTTATTCTGCAGTAATAATTTTGTAGAAACCTCTCTTCAGTCAGGCTAATGGGAAGATTCTTGGTAGTGTAGATGAGCAGAGAGATCTTGGTGTCCAGGTACATAAATCCCTGAAAGTTGCTACCCAGGTTAATAGGGCTGTTAAGAAGGCATATGGTGTGTTAGCTTTTATTAGTAGGGGGATCGAGTTTCGGAGCCACGAGGTCATGATGCAGCTGTACAAAACTCTGGTGAGGCCGCACCTTGAGTATTGCGTGCAGTTCTGGTCACCGCATTATAGGAAGGATGTGGAAGCTTTGGAAAGGGTGCAGAGGAGATTTACTAGGATGTTGCCTGGTATGGAGGGAAGGTCTTACGAGGAAAGGCTGAGGGACTTGGGGTTGTTTTCGTTGGAGAGAAGGAGGAGGAGAGGTGACTTAATAGAGACATACAAGATAATCAGAGGGTTAGATAGGGTGGATAGTGAGAGTCTTTTTCCTCGGATGATGATGGCAAACACGAGGGGACATAGCTTTAAGTTGAGGGGTGAAAGATATAGGACAGATGTCAGAGGTAGTTTCTTTACGCAGAGAGTAGTAGGGGCGTGGAACGCCCTGCCTGCAACAGTAGTAGACTCGCCAACTTTAAGGGCATTTAAGTGGTCATTGGATAGACATATGGATGAAAATGGAATAGTGTAGGTCAGATGGTTTCACAGGTCTGCGCAACATCGAGGGCCGAAGGGCCTGTACTGCGCTGTAATGTTCTAATTCTAATTCTAATTCTATTTTAATCTCTTGATTTAATTGTCAATTGCATGGTTTGCATTTTATTGAGACTATAATGTATATTATACATGTTTAATAATGGGAGAGCGTATAGATTCTCACTTATTCTGGGGAGATGACAGTCCGTTAAAATTCATTAATAATAAATAAATTAGAATGAATTATAATTGCATGAATTTGCCCCTTGTTGTTTATGATGTTAACTTCAAAAGTGAATTACAACTAATTACTCATTCCTAATCACCCATAGTTCTACCTGTAATAAATACAATGAGTAATCAATAACTTCAAAACACAGTCTGATCAGCTTTTCCTACTCTCCTATCATTAACATGAATAATTTACACACATTGACATCAAAAAATGCTCTTTACAATGTGACTGAAAACCTTCATGCACAAACTTAAGTTCCATGAGAAGGGCTGAATCCATTCAGATAAGTGAGCACATTAATTTATAAGACCAAATAAAGTTTTCAATCAAGGAAACAAAACATAATCAAATAGTTAGAATAATTGTTGGGATATGTTTAGTAATGCGCATTGTGGGATCATAATTCACTGTTCATACCATCATCAGGACCCATAATTAGAGGGCCCATCTAGTGCATTGTGTAATCTGAAGGAACCCAAGAGAAAGAAAGAGAGACTTGTATTTATACACTGCCTTTCATGGTCACAGGACATCCCAAAGTGCTTTACAGCTAATGAAGTACTTTTGAATTGTAGTCACTTTTGTAATGTAGGAGATGCAGCAGTCAGTTTTCACACAGTAAACTCCCACAAACAGCAACGTGATCATGACCAGATAATCTGTTCTTTTATGATGTTGATTGAGGGATAAATATTGGCCAGGATACCTAGGATAACTCATTGATTCTTTAAAATAGCGCCATGGGATCTTCTAGGTCACCTGAGAGATGGCAGACAGGACCTCAGTTTAACATCTCATCCAAAAGACAGCACCTCTGACAGTGTAGCCCTCCCTCAGTATAGCACTGGAATGTCAGCCTAGATTTATAAATTCCCGAGTACTTGAACCCATAATCTTCTGACTCAGAGGCAAGAGTGCCATTAACTGAGCCACAACTGCAGTGAGTTGCCATCTGATAAAAGCAATGCAATCTTACTGGAGGACAGATCTATCATCTAGGGGCAGTTAGACAGGGATGAAGCAACAATGGAAATTTGACATCAGGACAAGCAAGTAGTACAGATACACAGCTTAGCAAATTGTACTCTTTACTTCAGGAGTCCTGCTCCAGACACTTGGGCACAAAATCTAGGCTGACATTCCAATGCAGTACTGAGGGAGTGCTGCACTGTCAGAGGTGCCGACTTTTGGATGAAACTTTAAACCAAGTTTGCCCTCTCAGGTGGATGTAAAAGGTCTGATGTCAGTATTGAAGAAGCGCACCTCCAATTTTGTCCCTCATTCAACATCACTGGAATAGATTATCTGGTCATTAGCACAATGTTGATGAGCTGAGGGCACAGATAGGCACATGACAGAATGACACCATTGCTATAACAAGGCTTAAACAGGGGCAAAAATGGCAGCTCAACATCCCTGGATATAGAGTTTTCAGGCAGGATAGAGAGGGGGATAAAAAGAGGGGGTGTAGCATTATTACTTAAAGAATTTATTACAACTTTGAGGAGGGATGATATGCTAAATGAATCATCAAATAAGGTCATATGGGTTGAGCTCAGAAATAAAAAAAAAGGGGCAGCCACACTGCTAGGAGTGTACTAGAGACCACCAAATAGTGAGAGGGAGATAGAAGAACAAATATGTAGGCAAATTTCTGAGTGCAAAAACAATAGGGCAATAATAATTGGAGATTTCAATTACCCTAGTATCAACTGGTTACAAACAGTGTGAGGGGCACAGAGGGCACAAAATTCTTGAACTGCATTCAAGAGAACTTTATAAGCCAGCATGTATCAAGCCTGATGAGTGTGGCTGCAATTCTAGATTTAGTCTTCGGAAATGAAGCTGGGCAAGTGGATGAAGTAGCCGTGGGTGACCATTTTGGAGATAGTGACCATAGTACTGTTAGATTTAGCATTATTATGGAAAAGGACAAAGATAGAACAGGAGTAAAAGTTCTAAATTGGGGGAAGGCAAATTTTACGAAGCTGAGAGGTGATCTGGCGAAAGTGGACTGGATACAGCTACTTGAAGGAAAATCAGTGGGAGGCATTCAAAAGTAAGATTCTACGTGTACAGTGTAGACATGTCCCCACAAAGAAAAAGGGTGGTACTGCCAAATCTAGAACCCCCTGGTCATCTGGAAGCATACAGGCAGAAAACAAAAGACAGTCGCAAAAAACTTTTTTTTTATTCATTCATGGGATGTGGGCGATGCTGGCCAGGCCAACATTTATTGCCCATCCCTAATTGCCCTTGAGAAGGTGGTGGTGAGCTGCCTTCTTGAACCTCTGCACTCCATTTGGGGTAGGTATACCCACAATGCTGTTAGGAAGGAAGTTCCAGGATTTTGACCCAGCGACAGTGAAGGAATGGCGATATAGTTCCAAGTCAGGATGGTGTGTGACTTGGAGGGGAACTTGCAGGTGGTGGTGTTCCCATGTATTTGCTGCCCTTGTCCTTCTAGTTGGTAGAGGTCGCGAGTTTGGAAGGTGCTGTCTAAGGAGTCTTGGTGCATTGCTGCAGTGCATCTTGTAGATACACATTAACATCCCACTCAGAAGAGTGTCTGCAACATTCGCAGACCTCCAATCCTCTGGTACCTTGCCTGTATCTAGTGAGGATTACACACTGCTGCCACTGTGCGTCAGTGGTGTAGGGAGTGGATGTTTGTAGATGGGGTGCCAATCAAGTGGGCTGCTTTGTACTGGATGGTGTCGAGCTTCTTGAGTGTTGTTGGAGCTGCACCCATCCAGGCAAGTGGAGAGTATTCCACTTAATACTTTAGAAAGCCTAGAGGAGTATAGATAGTGCAGGGGTGAAGTAAAAAAGGAAATTAGGAAAGCAAAGAGAGGACATGAAAAAATATTGGCGTGGATGCATAATGAGTACTTTGTCTCTGACTTCACAAAGAACAGGGATAATGCAGACATTGTGGTTAAAAAGGAAGAGTGTGAAGTATTAGATACTATAAGCATAATGAGAGAAGAAGTACTGGAGGGACTGACATACTTGAAAGTGGATAAATCACCAGGGCTGGATGGCTGTATCTCAGGCTGCTAAAGGAAGCCAGGGAGAAAATAACGGATGCTCTGAGGATCATTTTCAAATCCTCACTAGATACAGGCAAGGTACCAGAGGATTGGAGGTCTGCGAATGTTGCAGACACTCTTCTGAATGGGATGTTAATGCAGCATCGTCAGCAAAGAGGAGTTCCCTGATGAGGACCTTCCGTACTTTGGTCTTAGCTCTAAGACGGACAAGGTTGAACAACCTGCCATCTGATCTTGTGTGGAGGAAAATTCCTTCTTCTGAAGACTTGAACGCATGTGAGAGCAGCAGTGCGAAGAAGATCCCAAACATTGTAGGTGCGAGAACACAGCCCTGTGTATACAATAGAAAAGCAGGGATGTAATGCCAGAACAGTATAAAACTCTGGTTAGGCCACAGCCAGAGTATTGTGTATAGTTCTGGTCACCACATTACAGGAAGGACATAATTGATCTGGAGAGAATGCAGAGAAGATTTTCAAGAATGTTGCCAGGGCTTGAAAATTGCAGCTATGAGGAAAAATTAGATAGGCTAGGGTCACTTAATTGAGGTGTACAAAATTATGAGGGGCCTAGATAGAATAGACAGGAAGGACCTGTTTCCCCTAGCAGAGCGGCCAATTACCAGGGGGCACAAATTTAAGGTGATTGGCAGAAGGATTAGAGGGGACATGAGGAAAAACTTTTTCACTCAGAGGGTGGTGGGTGTCTGGAATTCATGCCCAGATCGGTGGTGGAGGCAGAAACCCTCAACTCATTTAAAAGGTACCTGGATCTGCACCTGATGTCCTGTAACCTGTAAGGCTACGGCCCAGGTCCTGGAAGGTGGGATTAGAATGAGCGGTTAGTTTTTTCATCCAGCGCAGACACGATGGGCTGAATGGCGTCTTTCTGTGCCGTAACTTTTTTATGGTTCTATGGTTGTTTGTGGGACCTTGCTGTGTTAAAATACATATCGAAAGTACTTCATTGGCTGTAAAGCACTTTGCTACCTCCTGAGGTTGTGAAAAGCACTTTATAAATGCAGTTTCTTTTCTTTCCAATGATCCGAAGCAGGATGGATCCTCTGGGTCTATCACAGTTCCTCAGAGATAATTTCATAATGAGTTTTGTTTAAGAGGGGTTTGCACCACTATTAGTCATCATTTTAGTAGCATCAACATTAATCAAATTAAAATTAAGGTCACTGGCTGCCTGCAGCTATATTGTAATCTGCAGGAAGCTGCTCAACGTATTGTTTGAACTGTCCTAATTCTGTCAGTCCTTCCTCAATAAAATAATGTTCCACACCCAGGTCATTATAATAAGTAAAACATACAGACATTTACATGTTTTCACTGCAGTAGTTGCTTGTCATTTATTTCTGTTCTTGGAAAATGTTGGGAAAAGAGTACAGTCTTGGTGAAGATGTAGAATGGAGTGTGAAATTTCCACTGATCAAGACTAAACATTTACTGGATTTAAGGGGACTTACCACCAGTTTGAGGGAGAAAGAAAGTTTAGAAGAGATAAATATAATTTTGACTCATGAAATATCATGATGGCATTTCATAACAATGTCGTATGTAGGAGAAGAAACATATTTTTCACTATTCTATCGAGCTAACAGTGCTCCTTTTAAGACTAAACAGTGTTCAGTTCTCATGCTGTGTTCCCAGTTAGAAATGAGCATTGGTTGATACATCATATACAATGGGCAATATCCTTCATTATATTTCATTCTATTTCTTCACTCTTGATAAATATAGTCTGCTGGATCCTTGGCATTGGATTTCATAGGATTCAGACAACATTGTAAAGTAAATGAACAAAGATCATGAGCCACTTTTACTCCCAAGAATAAATGGCCAAGAATGAGGGATTGCCTGGTACGAAGGTCAGACACGAGTGAGATTTCAGTGAAAGAGGTGCTTATGGATAATACACAAAAGAAAGATCTTGAAGTAGAGATGGGAGGCGGGTGAGGTGCTCAAATAAGAAAACGAGATAGAGGAATAGGGGGAAAATTGAAGTGAGATTTTGATATAAACATCACACCATCACCAAGGTTGGGAGACATCGTGCAACATGTGAGGTAGCTTTGTGAGGGAAAAGGTGTTGTATGCGAAGAGCTAAACATCAGTCCAGCTCAGCTTGTCAGAATATTCATCCAACAGAGAGATCACGGATGAAAATGCATTTTTTATTTTGCAGGGTGATGTGGAAGGGGGGTGGGGGGGGGTGGTGGCAAAGAATTATTGGGCAGCAAGTTAGTGGAAAGTTGACTGGGAGTGATGAAGAGAGTGAGGGAATGAAAGGTAAGGAATTGGAAAAGGGTGAAGGTAGAAAGAGATGGGCAGAGCAGCAAGGATGATCCATCCTTAGGTACACCGAGTGGAGCAGGACTATAATAATGCAGTCACATCAGCTCAACTGGAGTCAAGCTGCAGGCGAAAGGGACAGTTCAGCCAGGAGAAGCCTGGAGAGTAATATTGGTGTTGAGCATGAGATGTCATCAAACTTTGGACACACTTGCTGAAGAATCATGCCATAGAATTTTGTCGAGGTGGCCACAGAAATAGGCCTCGCGATGCTGTAGGATTCTAGGGCTTGAATATGACCGTTAGAATGCAGAAAGATCCATATCTAAATAACATTTCATCACATATTGCAGTTGAGGAACAGTATCACAATCGCTGCACACAGAGAAGTACATTAAATAAATGAAACATTCAGGACTCATTCCAAGCTCAATAAAAACAGAATTTTACATTCAATTAACTAACAACATCTTGCCCCGCTTCTAAACTATATAGTGTAAAGATCATTTGCCACCTGTTAAATGAGGTTTGCAGACAGCTTCTGCTTCACTTAAGAGTAAGTCCCTGATGTGATGAAGTTTGATCTTTATACAGATATATTGCTCTGTTGCTCTGAATTACTCATTTATATCAGTTTTATGTTCAGTCACAGTGCAACTCAGTGAAGTGAGGTGAGCATGTACCATTTGTCTCATACTCTGTCACAGTAATCGTCCCTTATGGTTATAGTTGCTTTGTTTTAAAAAGATGTGAATAAGCTGGTGGGCCACTTTCAGCAGTCATTGCCTTGATTTTATACTGACCAGTGCAGGTATGAATTGGCTTTCACAGAATCATAGAATTGTTACAGCACAGAAGGAGGCCATTCAGCTCGTCGTGTCTGTGCTGGCTCTCCGAAGGAACAGTTTAACTAGTGCCACTCCCCTGCCTTTTCCCATAGTTCTGCACTTTCTTCCTTTTCAGATAACAATCCAATTCCCTCTTGAATTCCTTGATTGAACCTGCCTCTACCACTGTGCTGCCCTCAAAAGAACACCCTGCTGAAAATGGAAATATTTCCTTTGTTTATAGTGCATATCTGACTGTGGTGCTCCAGCAGCACAAATATTTCTCGATGCAGAGTGCCTGCAATCCCCCTCATCCCATAGCACTGAAGGCACCACAACACCAGTGACAGATGCTGATAGAGGTGGTGGACACTGCCTGGCACCATTGCTCTTACAGCTGTAGACTACCTGAGTGAAACATAGAAACATAGAAAATAGGAGCAGGAGTAGGCCATTCGGCCCTTCGAGCCTGCTCTACCATTCATTATGATCATGGCTGATCATTCAACTCAGTAAGCTGTTCCCACTTTCCCCCCATATCCTTTGATCCCTTTCGCCCCAAGAGCTATATCTAAATCCTTCTTGAAAACATACAATATTTTGGCCTCAACTTTGGCCCATCTTTGTGGGTAGGAAAATGGTCCATGCCCAGAAAATAAGCTAGACTTTGAAACAATGCACTCTTTTTGTGTTGCTGATGGAGTTTTCAAATCAGAACTGCAAGGCAAACAAGGCAGGCTAAGCACCGAGAGTCAACATGCTTGCATTTCAAATACTTCTCTGTGATCAGGGGGTTTGTTTACAGATTACTAAGGTGTCTCACCAGGTTTTACTCTTGTACTATATGCAATGATGATGCCATTTGTGCATAATGAGACAACAATCACTGACAAACATTGCCAATCACAGACTGAGGTCACCAATCAGAGAAACACGTCATCAATTACAGACACACATCACCAATCACAGACACACGTCATCAATTACAGAGCCACGACACCAATCACAGACACACATAGGAACATAGAAGCAGGAGTAGGCCATTCAGCCCATCGAGCCTGCTCCACCATTCAATACGATCATGGCTGATCTTCCACTTCAATACCTTTTTCTCACACTATCCTCATATCCCCTTATGTCATTTGTATTTAGAAATCTGTCAATCGCTGCTTTAAACATACTCAATGACTGAGCTTCCACAGCCCTCTGGGGTAGAGAATTCCAAAGATTCACAACCCTCTAAGTAAAGAAATTTCTCCTCATCTCTATACTAAGTGGTTTCTCCCTTACTTTGAAATTGTGTCCCCTGGTTCTAGACTCCCCAACCAGGGGAAACATCTTACCTGCATCTACCCTGTCTATCTATTTAATTATTTTGTAGGTTTCAATGAGATCACCTCTCATTCTTCGAAATGCTAGAGAATACAGGCCCAGTTTCCCCAATCTTTCTTCATAGGACAGTCCCGCCATTCCAGAAACAAGTCTGGTGAATCTTCGTTACACTCCCACTACGGCAATAATATCCATCCTAAGGTAAGGGGACCAAAACTGCACACAGTACTCCAGGTACGGTCTAACCAAGGTTCTGTACAATTGAAGGACAGGAAGGACAGGAAGCTAGGAAAAGCTGGAGGGGTAGCTCTGTTAATTAATGATGGTATTAGTGCAATAGAGAGGGATAACCTAAGTTCAGGAGACCAGGATGTAGAAGCAGTTTGGGTAGAGATGAAAAATCATAAAGGCAAGAAGTCACTTGTGGGAGTGGTGTATAGACCACCTAACATTAACCACACTGTAGGATGGGGTATAAAGGAAGAAATAATGGCAGCTTGTCAAAAAGGTACAGTGATAATTATGGGGGATTTTAACCTACATATGGATTGAAAAAATCAGATGGGCAGAGGTAGCCTAGATGAGGAGTACATAGAATGTTTTCGGGATAAATTTCTTGGAACAATACATTCCGGAGCCAACCAGAGAGCAGACTATACTAGACCTGGTATTGTGCAACGAGATAAAATTAATTAATAACCTCATAGTTAAGGTGCCCTTAGGTAGCAGCGATCATAATATGATTGAATTTTACATTCAGTTTGAGGGAGAAGAGTGGGTCCAAGACTAGTATTTTAAACTTAAACAGGGTCAGTTATGAATGCATGAAAGCAAAGCTAGTTAAAGTGAACTGGCAAATCAGGTTAAGGGTTAGGTCAATTAAGATGCAGTGGCTGACATTTAAGGGGATATTTCAGAATACACAGAACAGATACATTTCAACGAGAAAGAAAAATTCCAAGGGTGGGACCTGCCATCCATGGATAATTAAAACAGTTAAAGATAGTATTGCTAAAGGAATAGAGTATAAAAGTAGGGAAGTGTTGTTGCAACTGTACAAGGCACCTGGAGCATTGCGTACAGTTTTGGTCCGTTACTTGAGGAGGTATGTAGTTGCTTTGGAGGCAGTTCAGAGAAGGTTCACTAGGTTGATTCCAGAGATGAGGGGTTTGTCTTATGAAGAGAGATTGAGCAGTTTAGGCCTTTACTCTCTGGAGTTTAGAAGAATGAGAGGAGATCTAATTGAGGTATATAAGATGATTAAGGGGATTGACAAAGTAGACATAGAGAGGATGTTTCCTCTGGTGGGGCAATCTAGAACAAGAGGTCATAGTTTGAGGATAAGGGGTAGCAGATTTAAAAGAGAGATGAGGAGAAATTACTTCTCTCAAAGGGTCGTGAGTCTGTAGAATTCACTACCCCAGAGTGCAGCGGATGCCAGGACATTGAGTAAATTTAAGGAGGAGATAGACAGATTTTTAATTAGTAAAGGGTTGAAGGGTTATGGAGAACGGGCAGGAAAGTGGAGTTGAGGTCGAGATGAGATCAGCCATGATCGTATTGACGGGGCTGAATTGCCTACTCCTGCTCCTAGTTCTTATGTTCTTGTGTTCTAAAAGCCTATAATTGCGCAAAGGTGGGAGACAGGTCAGAAGATTGGGCAGCATATAAAAAACAGCAGAGAATGACTAAAAGGTTGATAAGGAAGGTAAAATTAGAGTACAAGAGAAAGCTAGCGAGAAATATAAAGACAGATAGTAAGAGTTTCTAAAGATATTTAAAAAGAAAAGAGTTAACAAAGTGACCGTTTGTCCTATAAAAGGTGAGTCTGGGGAATTAGTAATGGGTAATATGGAGATATTTTGCATCGGTCTTCGCTACTGAGGATACAAGTAACATCCCAGTATTAGTTGCAAGTCAGGAAATGGAAGGGAGGGAGGAACTCAAGAAAATTACAATCACCAGGGAAGTGATATTGAACAAATTGTTGAAGCTGCGGGCTGACACGTCCCCAGTTCCTGATGGACATCATCCTAGGATGGTAAAAGAAGTGGCTAGTGAGATTGTTGATGCATTGGTTTTAATTTTCCAAAATTTCCTAGATTTGGGGAAGGTTATATTAGATTGGAAACTAGCGAATGTAACTCCTTTATTCAAAAAAGGGAGACAGAAAGCAGGAAACTACAGGCCAATTAGTTTAACATCTGTCTTCAGGAAAATGTTAGAAGCTATTATTAAAGTTGTTATAGCAGGCCTTTTCGAAAAATTCAAGGTAATCAGGCAGAGTCAACATGTTTTTGTGAAAGGGAAATCATGTTTAACAATATCACATATCATAACAATATCATATCACAGACACACATCACCAATCACAAATGCCCATCACCAATCAGAGACACACATCATTAATCACAGACACACATCACCAATCAAAGACACACATCAACAATCGCAGACACATATCACCAATCACAGACAAATCACCAATTTCAAACACACGTCCTCAATCCCAGACACACACCATCAATTACAGGCAGACATCATCGATCACAGAGACACATCACCAATCACAGACACACATCATCAATTACACCCACTCATCATTAATCACAGACACGTCAGCAATTACAGACACACGTCATCAATCATAGACACACGACCTGAATCACAGAAACACGTCATCAATCACAGTCACACATCAGCAATCACAGACATACATCACAAAGCAGTCACACATCGCCAGTCACAGTCTCACATCACAAATCACAGACACACCTCATCAATTACAGAAACACGTCATCAACCACTGTTACACATCGACGATCACAGGCATACATCACAAACCAGTCACACGTCAGCAATGACAGACACACGTCATCAATCACAGACACATGTCACAATTACAGACACACATCATCAATTCCACACACACGTCCTCAATCACGGAAACATGTCATCAATCACAGTCACACATGTCACCAATCACAGTCACACATCATTAATGACAGACACACATCATCAATCCCAGTTACACATCACCTATCACAGACATAGATAGAAATAGTCACACATCACCAATAACAGGTACATGTCACCAATCACTCTAACACATCACCAATCACAGACACACAGCACAAATTACAGATGCACGTCATCAATCATGGACACACGTCAATAATCACAGATGCAGAACACCAATCACAGTCACACATCATCGATGACTGACACACATCACCAATCAGACACATATCACCAATCACCGACACACTTAACCAATCACAGACACACATCACCAATTACAGACACACATCATCAATTCCACACACACGTCCTCAATCACGGAAACATGTCATCAATCACAGTCACACATGTCACCAATCACAGTCACACATCATCAATGACAGACACACATCATCAATCCCAGTCACACATCACCTATCACAGACATAGATAGAAATAGTCACACATCACCAATAACAGGTACACGTCACCAATCACTCTAACACATCGCCAATCACAGACACACAGCACAAATCAAAGATGCACGTAATCAATCATAGACACATGTCACCAATCACAGACGCAGAACACCAATCACAGTCACACATCATCAATGACTGACACATCATCAATCAGACACGTGTCACCAATCACAGATGCACATCATCAATCACAGACACACATCAACAATCACAGACAAACATCATAAATTACAGACACACATCATCAGTTAGAGACTCACGTCATAAATCACAGACACACACAACAATCACAGACACACATCATAAATTACAGACAAACATCATCAATTAAAGGCTCAGGTCATAAATCACAGACACACATCGCCAATCACAGACACTCATCAATTACAGACTCATGTCATAAATCACAGACACATCATCAATCAGAGACAAACACCATCAATTACAGACTCACATAATCAATCACAGACACACACCACCAATCACAGTCGCACCTCATCAATCACAAAGACACATCACCAATCACAGACACACATCACCAATCACAGACACACATCATCAATTACAGACTCACGTCATAAATCACAGACACACATCATCAATCAGAGATACACATCATCAATCAGCGACACACATCATCAATTCCAGACACACAACATCAATCAAACACAGACACACATTATCAATCACAGACACAGATCAATTACAGACGCATGTCATAAATCACTGACAAACATCATCAATCAGAGACAAACACCATCAATTCCAGACACACATCATAAATCCCACACACACGTCCTCAATCACGGAAACATGTCATCAATCACAGTCACACATTGCCAATCACAGACACACATCATCAATGACAGACACACATCATCAATCCCAGTCACACATCACCTATCACAGACAGAGATAGAAATAGTCACACATCACCAATAACAGGTACACGTCACCAATCACTCTAACACATCGCCAATCACAGACACACAGCACAAATTACAGATACACGTCATCAATCATAGACACACGTCAATAATCACAGACGCAGAACACCAATCACAGTCACACATCATCGATGACTGACACACATCACCAATCAGACACATGTCACCAATCACCGACACATTTAACCGATCACAGACCCACATCAATCACAGACACACATCATCAGTCAGAGACACAACAATTATAGATACACATCATTAATCACAGACACATGTCACCAATCACAGACACACATCATCAATTACAGACACACGTCCTCAATCACGGAAACATGTCATCAATCACAGTCACACATTGCCAATCACAGACACACATCACAAATCACAGACACATGTCACCAATCACAGTCACACATCATCAATGACAGACACACATCATCAATCCCAGTCACACATCACCTATCACAGACATACATAGAAATAGTCACACATCACCAATAACAGGTGCACGTCACCAATCACTCTAACACATCGCCAATCACAGACACACAGCACAAATCAAAGATGCACGTAATCAATCATGGACACATGTCACCAATCACAGACACAGAACACCAATCACAGTCACACATCATCAGTGACTGACACATCACCAATCAGACACATGTCACCAATCACCGACACATTTAACCAATCACAGATGCACATCATCAATCACAGACAAACATCATCAATTGCAGACACATCATCAATGATAGACACACATCATCAATGATAGACACATCATCTATCACAGACATACATCGTTAAATACAGACACATATCAATCATAGACACACATCATCAATTACATACATACACAGCAATCGCAGACACACATCGTTAATTACATACACAGCAATCGCAGACACACATCAATCGCAGACTCACATCATTAATTACAGACACACATCATCAATCACTGACACATCATCAATCGCAGAGGCACATCATCAATCGCAGATGCACATCATCAATCACAGATACACATCATCAATCACAGACGCATCATTAATTACAGACACACATCATTAATCACAGGCACACATCAACAAGCACAGACACATGTCATCAATCACAGAACCACATCACCAATCACAGACTCACATCACCAATCACAGACTCACATCACCAATCACAGCCACACATCATCAGTCACAGTCAGACATTATCAATCACAAACACACACCATCAATTACAGACACACATAATCAATTACAGATATACAACATCAATCAGAGACACATAATCTCAATCACAGACACACATCACCAAAGACACACATCACCAATCACACATGCACATTATTAATCACTGACAAACATCATCAATTACAGGCACACATCATCAATGACAGACATACATCACCATTCACAGACACACATCATTAATTACAGACTCATCATCAATCACAGACACACATCATCAATTACTGATACATATCATCAATTACAGACACACATCATCTTGACAGACACAGGTCATCATTCACAGACGCACATCATTAATTTCAGACACAGATCATCAATTACAGACGCACATAATCAATGACAGACACACGTCATCAATCACAGATGCATCATCAATCACAGACAAACTTCATCAATTTCAGACACACATCATCACTCATAGACACACATCATCAATGTCAGACACTCGTCATCAATAGCGGACAGACATCATCAATCAGAGACAAACGTCATCAATTTCAGACACACATCATCAATCAGAGACACACATCATCAATCAGAGACACACATCATCAATCACAGACACACGTCATCAATCACAGACACACATCATCAATCACAGACACACATCATCAATCACAGACAAACTTCATCAATCGCAGACACACATCATCCATCAAAGACACACGTCATCAATCACAGACAAACTTCATCAATCACAGACACACATCATTAATCACAGAGACATGTCATCAATTACAGACATACATCATTAATCACAGACACACATTGCCAATTACAGATGCACATCATTAATTACAGACACACATCAGCACTCACAGACACACATCATCAATTTCAGACACACATCATCAATCACAGACAAACTTAATCAATCACAGACACACATCATTAATCACAGAGACACGTCATCAATTACAGACACACGTCATCAATTACAGACACACATCATCAATTACAGACACACATCGTCAATGATAGACACACATCATTCAGAGACACGCATCATTAATTACAGACAAACATCATCAATCACAGACAGACAGACATCATCAATGACAGACACACATCAACATTTACAGATCCACATCATCAAACACTGACACACATCATTAATCACAGACGCATCATTAATTACAGACACACATCATTAATCACAGGCACAGGTCATCAATCACAAACACACATCATGAATAACAGACACACATGATTAATTGCAGAGACACCTCGTTAATTACAGACAAACACATTCAATCACAGACAAACATCATTAATCACAGACACAGATCATCAATCACAGACACACATAATTAATTACAGACACACATCATTAATCACAGGCACACATCATCAATCACAAACATCATTAACCACAGCCACAGATCATCAATTTCAGACACACATCATCAATCACAGACACACATCATTAATCACAGCGACACGTCATCAATCGCAGACACACGTCATCAATCACAGACACACATCATCAATTACAGACACCCATCATCAATCACATACAAACATCATCAATTTCAGACACACATCATCAATCACAGACACACATCATTAATCACAGAGAAACGTCATCAATCACAGACACACATCATCAATCACATACAAACGTCATCAATTTCAGACACACATCATCACTCAAAGACACACATCATCAATCACAGGCACACATCATTAATTACAGACACACATCGTCAATCACAGGCACACATCATTAATTAAAGACACACATCATCAATCACAGACAGACGTCATCAATTTCAGTCCCACATCATCATCCACAGGCACACATCATTAATCACAGAGACATGTCATCAATCGCAGACACACATCATCCATCAAAGACACACATCATCAATCACAGGCACACATCATTAATCACAGAGACACGTCATCAATCGCAGTCACACGTCATCCATCAAAGACACACATCATCAATCAGAGACAAACATCATTAATTACAGACACCACATCACCAATCACAGGCACATATCATCAATCACACACACATCACCAATCACAGACGCACATCATCAATCACAGACACACATCACCAATCACAGACACACATTACCAATCACAGACAAACATCAGCAATCACAGATACTCATCAGCAATCAGAGACACACATCATTTACTTCAGACACACCTCATTAATTACACAGACACCATCAATCACAGAAACACATCGTCAATCGCAGATGCACGTCATCAATCACAGATACACATCATCAATCACAGCCACACATCACCAATCACAGTCAGACATTATCAATTACTGACACACACCATCAATTACAGACACACATAATCAATTACAGACATACATCATCAATCAGAGAGACACAACCTCAATCACAGTCACACATCACCAATCACAGACAGACATCAGTAATTACAGACACACATCATCAATTACATACAAACATCATCAATTTCAGACACACATCATCACTCAAAGACACACATCATCAATCACAGACATACATCATCAATCACAGACACATATCATTAATCACAGAGACACGTCATCAATCGTAGACGCATATCATCCATCAAAGACACACATCATCAATCAGAGACAAACATCATTAATTACAAACATTCATCATCAATTACAGACACCACATCACCAATCACAGGCACACATCATCAATCACACACAAATCGCCAATCACAGATGCGTATCATCAATTACAGACCAACATCACCAATCACAGACACACATCATTAATTACAGACACACATCGTTAGTTACAGACACACATCATCAATCACAGACAAACACCAGCAATCACAGGCACACATCATTTATCACAGATACACATCAATCAGAGACAAACATCATTAATTACAAACGCAGTTACCAATCATAGACACACATCATTATTCACTGATACACATCACCAATCACAGACACAGATCGTTAATTACAGACACACATCACCAATCAGAGACACACATTACCAGTCACAGACACACATCAGCAATCACAGACACAACTCATTAATTGCACAGACACCATCAATTACAGAAACACATCGTCAATCGCAGATGCACATCATCAATCACAGTCAGACATTATCAATTACAGATGCACACCATCAATTACAGACACACATAATCAATTACAGACATACAACATCAATCAGAGACACTCAACCTCAATCATAGTCACACATCACCAATCACAGACACACATCATCAATTACAGATGCACATCATTAATAACTGACAAACATCACCAATCACAGACACACATCAGTAATTACAGACACACATCATTAATTACAGACACTTCATCAATCACAGACACACATCAGAAATTACAGACAGATATCATCAGTTACAGACACATAATCGATGACAGACACGTCATCATTCACAGACACACATCATCACTCACAGACACACATCATCCATCACAGACACATGTCATCAATCACAGACAAACTTCATCAATTACAGACACACATCATCAATCACAGACACACTTCATCCATCAAAGAGACATGTCATCAATCACAGATGCACATCGTTAATTACAAACGTCATCAATCACAGACAAACATCATCAATTTCAGACACACCTCATCAATCACAGACAGACATCATCAATCACAGACACGTCATCATTCACAGACACACGTCATCAATCACAGACACACACCATCAATCACAGACAGAAATCACAAATCACAGACACACATCATCAATCACAGACAAACATAATCAATTTCAGACACACATCATCAATCACAGACAGACATCATCAATCACAGACACGTCATCATTCACAGACACACGTCATCAATCACAGCCACACACCATCAATCACAGACAGAAATCACAAATCACAGACACACATCATCAATCACAGACACACTTCATCCATCAAAGAGACATGTCATCAATCACAGACACACATCGTTAATTACAAACGTCATCAATCACAGACAAACATCATCAATTTCAGACACATCATCAATCACAGACAGACATCATCAATCACAGACACGTCATCAATCACAGACACACATCATCAATCACAGACAAACATCATCAATCACAGACACGTCATCATCCATTAAAGAGACATGTCATCAATCACAGATACACATCGTTAATTACAAACGTCATCAATCACAGACAAACATCACCAATCACAGACGCACATCATCAATCACAGACACACATCACCAATCACAGACACACATTACCAATCACAGACAAACATCAGCAATCACAGATACTCATCAGTAATCAGAGACACACATCATTTATTTCAGACACACCTCATTAATTACACAGACACCATCAATCACAGAAACACATAGTCAATCGCAGATGCACATCATCAATCACAGAACCACGTCACCAATCACAGCCACACATCACCAATCACAGTCAGACATTATCAATTACTGACACACACCATCAATTACAGGCACACATAATCAATTACAGACATACATCATCAATCAGAGAGACACAACCTCAATCATAGTCACACATCACCAATCACAGACAGACATCAGTAATTACAGACACACATCATCAATCACATACAAACATCATCAATTTCAGACACACATCATCACTCAAAGACACACATCATCAATCACAGACATACATCATCAATCACAGACACACATCATTAATCACAGAGACACGTCATCAATCGTAGACGCACATCATCCATCAAAGGCACACATCATCAATCAGAGACAAACATCATTAATTACAAACATTCATCATCAATTACAGACACCACATCACCAATCACAGGCACACATCATCAATCACACACAAATCGCCAATCACAGATGCATATCATCAATTACAGACCAACATCACCAATCACAGACACACATCATTAATTACAGACACACATCGTTAGTTACAGACACACATCATCAATCACAGACAAACACCAGCAATCACAGGCACACATCATTTATCACAGATACACATCAATCAGAGACAAACATCATTAATTACAAATGCAGTTACCAATCATAGACACATATCATTATTCACTGATACACATCACCAATCACAGACACAGATCGTTAATTACAGACACACATCACCAATCAGAAACACACATTACCAGTCACAGACACACATCAGCAATCACAGACACAACTCATTAATTGCGCAGACACCATCAATCACAGAAACACATCGTCAATTGCAGATGCACATCATCAATCACAGATACACATCATCAATCACAGTCAGACATTATTAATTACAGACGCACACCATCAATCACAGATACACATCATCAATCACAGTCAGACATTATCAATTACAGACGCACACCATCAATTACAGACACACATCATTAATTACAGACACTTCATCAATCACAGACACACATCAGAAATTACTGACAGATATCATCAGTTACAGACACATAATCGATGACAGACACGTCATCATTCACAGACACACATCATCACTCACAGACACACATCATCCATCACAGACACATGTCATCAATCACAGACAAACTTCATCAATTACAGACACACATCATCAATCACAGACACACTTCATCCATCAAAGAGACATGTCATCAATCACAGATGCACATCGTTAATTACAAACGTCATCAATCACAGACAAACATCATCAATTTCAGACACACCTCATCAATCACAGACAGACATCATCAATCACAGACACGTCATCATTCACAGACACACGTCATCAATCACAGACACACACCATCAATCACAGACAGAAATCACAAATCACAGACACACATCATCAATCACAGACAAACATAATCAATTTCAGACACACATCATCAATCACAGACAGACATCATCAATCACAGACACGTCATCATTCACAGACACACGTCATCAATCACAGCCACACACCATCAATCACAGACAGAAATCACAAATCACAGACACACATCATCAATCACAGACACACTTCATCCATCAAAGAGACATGTCATCAATCACAGATGCACATCGTTAATTACAAACATCATCAATCACAGACAAACATCATCAATTTCAGACACATCATCAATCACAGACAGACATCATCAATCACAGACACGTCATCAATCACAGACACACATCATCCATCACAGACACACACCATCAATCACAGACAGAAATCACAGACACACATCATCAATCACAGACAAACATCATCAATCACAGACACGTCATCATTCACAGACACATGTCATCAATCACAGACACACACCATCAATCACAGACAGAAATCACAAATCACAGACACACATCATCAATCACAGACACACATCATCAATCACAGACACACTTCATCCATTAAAGAGACATGTCATCAATCACAGATACACATCGTTAATTACAAACGTCATCAATCACAGACACACATCACCAATCACAGACACACATTACCAATCACAGACAAACATCAGCAATCACAGATACTCATCAGCAATCAGAGACACACATCATTTATTTCAGACACACCTCATTAATTACACAGACACCATCAATCACAGAAACACATCGTCAATCGCAGATGCACATCATCAATCACAGAACCACGTCACCAATCACAGCCACACATCACCAATCACAGTCAGACATTATCAATTACTGACACACACCATCAATTACAGACACACATAATCAATTACAGACATACATCATCAATCAGAGAGACACAACCTCAATCACAGTCACACATCACCAATCACAGACAGACATCAGTAATTACAGACACACATCATCAATCACATACAAACATCATCAATTTCAGACACACATCATCACTCAAAGACACACATCATCAATCACAGACATACATCATCAATCACAGACACACATCATTAATCACAGAGACACGTCATCAATCGTAGACGTACATCATCCATCAAAGGCACACATCATCAATCAGAGACAAACATCATTAATTACAAACATTCATCATCAATTACAGACACCACATCACCAATCACAGGCACACATCATCAATCACACACAAATCGCCAATCACAGATGCATATCATCAATTACAGACCAACATCACCAATCACAGACACACATCATTAATTACAGAGACACATCGTTAGTTACAGACACACATCATCAATCACAGACAAACACCAGCAATCACAGACACACATCATTTATCACAGATACACATCAATCAGAGACAAACATCATTAATTACAAACGCAGTTACCAATCATAGACACACATCATTATTCACTGATACACATCACCAATCACAGACACAGATCGTTAATTACAGACACACATCACCAATCAGAAACACACATTACCAGTCACAGATACACATCAGCAATCACAGACACAACTCATTAATTGCGCAGACACCATCAATCACAGAAACACATCGTCAATTGCAGATGCACATCATCAATCACAGATACACATCATCAATCACAGTCAGACATTATCAATTACAGACGCACACCATCAATTACAGACACACATAATCAATTACAGACATACAACATCAATCAGAGACACTCAACCTCAATCATAGTCACACATCACCAATCACAGACACACATCAGTAATTTCAGACACACATCATCAATCACAGACAGACATCATCAATCACAGACACGTCATCATTCACAGACACACGTCATCAATCACAGACACACACCATCAATCACAGACAGAAATCACAAATCACAGACACACATCATCAATCACAGAGGCACGTCATCGATCGCAGACACACGTCATCCATCAAAGAGACATGTCATCAATCACAGACACACATCATTAATTACAGACACACATCATCAATCAGAGACACACATCATCAATTACAGACACATCATCAATCACAGCCAGCTATCATTATTACAGAGACACGTCATCAATCGCAGATACACATCATCCATCAAAGAGACACGTCATCAATCACAGACACACATCGTTAATTACAGACACACATCGTCAATCACAGACAAACATCAGCAATCGCAGATACACATCATCCATCAAAGAAACACGTTACCAATCACAGACACACATCGTTAATTACAGACACACATCGTCAATCACAGACAAACATCAGCAATCGCAGACACAGTTCATCAATCACAGACACACGTTACCAATCACAGACACACATCGTTAATTACAGACACACATCGTTAATTACAGACACACCTCATCAATCACAGACAAACATCAGCAATCGCAGCCACACATCAATCGCAGACAGACATCATTAATTTCAGACACACCTCATTAATTACAGACACACATCATCAATCACAGACGCTCAATGTCAATCCGAGATGCACATCATCAATTACAGATACACATCAATAATCAAAGACACACATCATCAGTGACGGACACACGTCATCAATGGGAGACACACATCATTAATCACAGACAAAATATCAATTACAGAAACACATTACCAATCACAGACACACTTCACCAATCACAGACACGCGTCATTAATTACAGACACACATCATCAATCACAGACAAACATCAGCAATCGCAGAGACACATCATCAATCGCAGACTCACATCATTAATTACAGACACACATCATCAATCATAGGCACACATCGACCATCACAGATGCATATCATCAACCCCAAACACATATCACCTATTACAGACACACATCATTAATTACAGACATACATCATAAATCAGAGAGACACATCATCAATCACAGAGCATCATTAATTACAGACACACATCATTAATCACAGGCACACGTCATAAGTCACAGAACCACATCACCAATCACAGACATACAACACCAATCAAAGCAACACATCATTAAATACAAACACACATCATCAATCACAGGCACACACCATCAATTACAGACGCATCATCAATCACAGAGACACATCATCAATCACAGACACACATCATTAAATATAGACATTCATCATTAATCACAGACACACGTCACCAATCACAGGCACACATCATCAATTACAGACGCATCATCAATCACAGAGACACATCATCAATCACAGACACACATCACCAATTACAGACACATCATCAATTACAGACACACATCACCAATCACAAACACATATATTTAATTACAGACACACATCATCAACCACAGACACACATCATTCATCACAGACGCATCATTAATTACAGACACACATCATTATTCACTGACACACATCATTCATCACAGACACAGATCATTAATTATAGACACATCATCACTCACAGACACACGTTATCAATCAGAGACAAAATTCATCAAATACAGACACAAATCATCAATCACAGACGAACGTCATTAATCACAGGCACACATCATCAATCACAGACACGCATCATCAATCACAGGCACACATCATCAATCACAGACACGCATCATCATTCACAGACACAGATCATTAAATACAGACATACATCATTAATCACAGACACACGTCATCAATCAGAGGCACACATCATCAATCACAGACACGCATCATCATTCACAGACACAGATCATTAAATACAGACAGACATCATTAATTACAGACACAATTACCAATCACTGACACACATCATTAAACACAGACATATTATCAGTTACAGAAAAACATCACCAGTCACAGATACACATCACCAATCACAGACACACGTCATCAATCACAGGCACACATCATGAATCACAGCCAGAAATCATCAATCACAAACACACATCATGAATCACAGACACAAATCACCAATCACAGCCACACATCAATCACAGCCACACATCATCAGTCACAGACATACATCAGCATTAACAGACACATATCACCAATCACAGCTACACATCATCAATCACAGTCAGACATCATCATTCACAGACACACATCATTAATCACAGACTTATTATCAATTACAGAAACACATCACCAATCACAGACACACATCTTCAATCACAGATACACGTCATCAATCACAGTCACACACCATCAATCACAGACAGAAATCACAAATCACACACACATCATCAATCACAGACACACATCACCAAGCACAGACACACATCACCAATCACAGACACACATCATCAATCACAGACACACATCATCAATCACAGACACACATTACCAATCACAGACACACATCATCAATTACGGACACACATCATCAATCACAGACACACATCATCAGCTACAGACACACATCATCAATCACAGACACACTTCATCAATCACAGACACACATCATCAATCACAGACACACATCACCAATCACAGACACACTTCATCAATCACAGACACACATCATTAGTCACTGACACACATTATCAATTACGTACACACATCATCAATCACAGCCACACCACATCAATCACAGACACACATCACCAATCAGAGACACACATCATTTATGACTGACACACATCATCAATTATAGACACATCATCATTTACAGACACAGATCATTAATTACAGACACACATAATCAATCACAGACACACATCATCAATCACTGACACATATCATCAACTCCAGACACACATAATCAATTACAGACACATGTCATCAATCACAGACACACATCATCAATCACTGACACATACCATCAACTACAGACACACATAATCAATTACAGACACATTTCATCAATCACAGACACACATTATCAATCACAGACACACATCACCAATCACCGACACAGATCATCAGTTACTGACACACATTATCAATTACGGACACACATCATCAATCACAGACACACATAATCAGTTACAGACACACATCATCAATCACAGACACACATCATTAAAGACAGACATACATCATCAATCAGAGACACACATCATTTATGACTGACACACATCATCAATTATAGACACATCATCATTTACAGACACAGATCATTAATTACAGACACACATAATCAATCACAGACACATATCATCAACTACAGACACACATAATCAATTACAGACACATGTCATCAATCACAGACACACATTATCAATCACAGACACACATCACCAATCACCGACACAGATCATCAGTTACTGACATACATTATCAATCCACACGCACATCATCAATCACAGACACACATCACCAATTATAGACACAGATCGTTAATTACAGGTACGTATCATTAATCACAGACACACGTCTCCAATAATGCGCTCTGTTAAATCCGATTATAAAGTCATGATAAGTAATGAACTTGACTAATACTGAACTTGAGTAATAATAATATCGTGAATAGTAAAGAGGTGCACTGCAATCATTTAATTTGCATAAGCTATTGTCCTATCTCCAGTTTAATTCATATGCACAGTCTTTGATTTGCTCCCACTGTGGCCTAATCAATATATTATGGGGAATGACAATGGCAGTGAGCAACTAGTCATGGAAGCATTTCTCATATTCCATCCTGGGCGGTCTCTTGATCCAGGCAGATCATGGCTTTGTAGGAAGCAAATCTGGCAAAAAAATTTACTCAAATAACAACAACTTAACTGACAACATGCGGCCAGGAATGTGGAATTCCTTGACCAGCACAGGGTTAGAATATAATCAACACCCTTATACAAGAATCAGTAAATGAAAAGGATGCTGATCACCATTAGGTCAATAGAGGCACTGGATGACTGAAACAATAACTGTTGCCAAACTGAGCACCCTGCTGTATTCCTGAGTTATAATGCCAGGTTAATGCATATATCATGGTGATTATTTAATTAATGAATCACACTCAAGAATCACGTATGGCAGGCCAGATTGTGTTTTTGGACTGCAGTATGTGGGAGTTTGTGGGCCGCAAGTCTGTCCCGAGCAAACACATCTGCAGTGTATGTGTCTGTCTCAGATCTTTCCAGCTTGGAGTGATTGAGCTGGAATGCAAATTGAAGACACTCCACCATATGTGGAGGGGAGGAGTATCTGTACTGTTTGCTGCGTACTTCAGTCACCTCTTAGAGAGGTGCAGGTTCAGAATTGGGTTAGTGTGACCGATAGTAAGGGGAACCCAGGTGAGAGATACAGAATGAAGATCTACAGAAACTGATACTATCCAAGAGACACATGTGCTTTCTGCCTGTGAGAATAAAGATAAAGACTGTTGGAAAGGCTGTCAGAATGATGACCATGGTAGCTTGGAACAGGAGGCTGTCCAAAGTGAGGAGTAGGGGGTAGCGTAATGTGGTAGTTGTAAAGGTGTCAATAATTAGAAAGACAGATAGCATCCTTTGTAAGCGGGATCGAGAGTGCAACATTATGTTTACCTAACTGATGCCTGGGTGAGTGCCATCTCGAACCGACTTGAAAAGATATTGAAGAAGAAGGGGACTGATCTAATTGTTGTGGCCCATGTTAAGACCAACAACATAGGAAACATTATGCAAGAGGTCAGAGAATACCAGGATCTAGGAGCTAAATTTAAAAAAAACAGCACCTCAAGTGTTGTAAACTCTGGATTATTACCCGAGCCACATGTAAATTGGCATCGGTAAACAGATTAAGAAGATGAATATGTGGCTGGAATGTTTTGGAGAAGAGGGATCCCAAATCACAGGACATTGGCACCAGTACTGGGACAGGAAGGAACTGTACCACTGGAACAGGATGCACCTGAACTGGGCTGGGACCAGGGTCTGAGTAGAAAGGATAAATAGGGAGGTCACAAGGACTTTAAACTTGTGACTGATTGGGGGAGGGCTCAGATGGAAAAGGTACTAAAAAATAGTTGTAAACAAACAAAAAGGAAGAGCGTAGGATAACAGTCAGAAATTGTGCTTGAGGCACTACAGGTAAAGGGAAAAGTAAAAGATGTAATTAAATCAGAAGAAATGTGTGAGAAAAGTAACATTAGAGCTGAAAGACAGGTTAGGGTATATGGCCCAAATAAGGGTTCTTTGTACAAATGCACAGAGTATCAGGAACAAGTTGAATGAATTGCAGACACAAATTCAACTTGGAGAATATTGCATGGTAGTTATTACTAAGACATAGCTGCCCAGGACGGTCAAGAGTGGGAACTAAATATACCAGGTTGTAAAGTCTACAGAAAAGGTTGGAAAATGGTAGAGGGAGGACTAACCTCAGTGATTAATGATGAAATCACTTCAATGATAAGAGAGGATATAACAAGAGGTAAGCAGCCAGTGGAGACTTTATAGATAGAATTAAGAAATAAAAACCATTTAAGAGTGTCGTGGGAGTTATGTTTAGGCTCTGTGGTAGCAGGCGTGAAGTGATAGATTGTATAAATCCAGAGATTAGCCAAGCATGTAACAAAAGCAGAGTGATTTCAATGAGGGATTTTAACTTTCATGTTGATTGAGATAAGCAGATTCGTACATGTCAGAAAGGCAGTGCATTTCTTGACTGTGATCAGGATAGTTTTCTGCAAAAATATGTCCTACGTCCAACAAGGGGGCATGCCATATCAGATTTAGTCAAAAGTATTGAACCGGATTAGTGCATTAATATTTATTTAGTAGTGATCATAATATGATTGAGTTCAAACTAGTGTTTAAAGGGAGAAATCTGAAACAGCTACATAATTCTAAATTTAGGCAAGGCTGACTTCAATGCGATTAGACAGAGACTGTCCATAATAAACTGGGCAAATCTGTTAATGGATAATTTGCCCCTTCTATGGAGGCCTAGTGGTGTTTTACAGGCTGCACTGCACCACTAGCCACTTCCTGTGCAGCATTCCATCAGGAAGCGGGTGCCCACATGGGCATTTCCAGTGGGTACTGGAAGTTTGTGAATCAACGCAATCCTGACATCAGACAACCCACCAGGATACAAATTTGGATTATGCAGGTCAAGGCAATGAATTCATACATCACGTACCAAAGATCAGGCATCCTGTTGCCAGATGGACCATGAACCAGGGCTATTTAAAGAGACATTCAACAAGTTGCAGGTGAGATGCTTATGACTAGCTTTATCTTAGATTAAGTTTGTGGAAGCACTGTGCTGGGCTTTTGGTTGTTTGCAGTTGTTTTTTTGGCAGTTGGTGGTTACAGTCAGGGAGAACAGATGCACACTTGACCCAGGTATGGGAGCAGTTGTTGCAGAGGATGCAGAGAGGGGAAGCTCTACGAGGAGCGTGGAGTAGGAGAGCTCTCCACAGAAGGCTCTAATCACTAAGGGTTTTCAGACAGCTGGTATCCTACCTTTATCTAAGGAGCAGTGCCTGTGCCACCTCCTGTAATCCAACCTAAAATGTCACACCAGGGCAAGGCCAACCCTGCCAGTGCCCATCAAGGTCACCGTTGCGCTCAACGTTTATGCCTCCAGTTCCTTCCAGCTGGAACCGGAGGCACTGCAAACATTTCTCAGTATATATTCCTTTGCAGCATTTGGGAGACGATGGAGGCCATATATGGCAATCATCTTCTCGCTCTGAAGGGACAAACAGGTTGAGAGACCACATGGCTTTGCCAGGATAGCGGAATTCCCAATGGTAGAGGCACAATTGACTGCACCCATGAGGCTGTGCGGAAGAGCTACAGGAAACACATGGGGTTCCATTAAATAGCAGTTGGTGTGCGACTACACCAAGATCTTAATCTCAATGAATGCTTATTGTCATGGCAGCAGCCACTATGCATTTATTCTGTGCCAGTTGGCCCTCCCTTCATCCCTAATTCGCCTCTCCTAGAAGAACAGGAGGCTGACAGCTTGGGGATAAGAGTTACTTCCTTTGTACATATCTGATCATCCCCTTCCATTATCCCACAATGTGAACGAAATAGGCCTTCAATGAGAGCCACGGAGCCACTTGCAACATCGTGAAGCAGTCAATCATCTCCTGAAACAGCAGTTCCATTGCCTTCACAGCTCGGGTAGAGCACCGCAGTACAGTTCAGAGAGGGCCTCCAAGTTGCTGGTAGTCTCTGCGTCCTCCACAACCTCGCCATTATGAGGGCACAGCCATTACCTCCAGGGATCTGGAGTCTAACTCAGGAAGAGGAGGAATAGGAGCAGATTGGGAGGAGGCATACAGGTCACCTTGAAACTGGATGGGCTGTCAGAGAGTGCATTATGAGGCTCTTCTCCCACTGAGTCAACTTCCACAGACCAATGTGGGCCCACCATTCCCCACCATAACATCCATTTTAGAGGCTCATCACAGCATTCCCTGGGCCACCATCCAACAATCAAATCCACCAACAAAGACCTTCACGTAACACCTTTATCCAACAACACATCCAATTATTCAAACAAAAAATGACAGTGACATAAGGCTATCTGTCAGTGCACTCAACATCTCTGTGTGCATCGTCATAAGTGTTCTCCTGTCGGCCACCCCATCTAAGTCCTCATCTGAGATCCCTGTAGCAAAACTTACCTGCAACCTCACCCTCTGGGGAGCTATCACATGGGCTACCCTTTCTGCTGACCTAGTTGCAGCCCACTCGTGCCCAGTTACTCACCACGTGCTGATCTCAACATTATGCTAGCCTCCAAGGTATCCCCAGTGACAGTATCTGTGATGGTGGCTGGGAGTGTCCGATCAAGTAACTGTGCCTCCTCATCACTGTCGGGGGATTTGTCTTTCTCTTCCTCCTGGCTGCATTGGGGCTGTCCAGGTGGCAGTTCTTGGGTATCTGTAAGCATAAAAGCAGAAGGGGAAGGTTGGGTTGTGGGAGATAGATGGGGAGGAAAGCAGGAGGTCCATGGTTCCACCATCTACAGATTTTACTTCACGCCACATCTCAGGATGAGGGTAATGAGAGAATTCAGAGAGGGCATAAGGCAGTAATTTCTCATCATCCTGATACTGGATGCCATGGGGTCTGTTGCTGCCAGCCCCAGGATTCAAAGCACCATCTCCTCGGTGGGGAGAGAGAGGACTCAGCGTGCTGTACCCCGGCTGGGTTTGCTCGGTCTTTCCTGTGTTGTAGGCAGCCTTCTCCTGCAAGAGAGGGGGCAGAGCGCCAGTGATGGTGTTGTATTGCATTTGGGTAATGTGCCTGTGTGGGTGAGGTGGAGTTGGTGAACGTTAACGCTGAGTCCTGAGCGCTGGTGAGTGCTATTGGTTGAGTGAAGAGGGTGCACCACTGCCAGCTTTTGGAATTCTTATAACTACACATTTAATTTCCCAAAACTAAAAGTGACCTCTAAAATATTAATATAAACCATGAACCTGGTGATCATAACAAGATAGAAGCATAACAATTACAAAGAAATATCAATGGATTAAGTGGCAAATGGATTTCAATGTGAGCAAATGTGAGGTCATCCACTTTGGACCTAAAAATGCAAGGTACCTTCTAAATGATGAAAAGCTACAAACAGTAGAGGCCCAACTAGACTTGGGGATCCATATCTATGAATCATTAAATCTCACGGATAGGTACAGGAAATAATCAAGAAGGTTAATGAAGTGCTGGCCTTTGTTTGTATAGGGATAGAATACAAGGGGATAAAAGTTATGTTGTAGTTATACAAAGCCCTGGTTAGATCACACCTAGAGTACTGTGAGCAGTTCTGGGCAGCACACCTTTGGAAGGATACATTGGCCTTGGATAAAGTACGGCTTTTCCTTTACCAGAATAACACCTTGACTCCGAGGGCTAAATTAAAAGGGGAGGTTACTCAAACTAGAGTTGCATTTCCTGGAATTTAGAAGATTAAGGATGTGATTTGAACAAAGTTTTCAAAATATTAAGGAAACCTGATAGGGTGGGTAAAGAGAAACTCTTTCCATGTTTTGAGCAGTCTAGAACTAGGGGACAAAGCCTAAAAATTAGAACCAGGAGTGAAGTTAGGAAACACTACTGCACACAAAGGTTGATAGAATTTTGGAACACTCTTCCCTATGTTGCAGGCAACCTTCTCTGAGATTGACAGATTTCTGTTCACCAATAGTATTAAGGGATATGGAGCAATGGTGGATATATGGAGTTAGGTCATAGATCAGCCATGATTTCATTGAATGGCGGAACAGGCTCAAAGGGCTAAATGGCCTACTGCTGTTCCTATGTTCCTAAAAGAGACTTAAAATGGATAGTAATTTTCATGAAAGTTGTCCATCCCACTTTTTCCTTTCAATAATGTTCCACCTTAAGCATTGTTTGGATTTCACTTTTATCTCACTTAATGGTACCAACTTACTTTTTAAACGGTGGAGATTAATTAAGTAAAATTTATTGTATCTGCTCCTTACAGCCATTTGAATTTTGACCCAGTTAGGAACCAGGTCACCGTTTGTCTCTTGTTCCTCATAGTACAAAACAGTCTATCAAAAACAATTTTTCCAAAAAATATAGTTTATAAAATTTTGTAAAAAAATTACAAAATAATTCAAAATGGACATTTCAAAAGTGCAATAAAGATCATTTCCTTTTGATGCAGAACTACTCTTGCCATTCCATTTTATATACAATGTCCAATTGCCAAAAAGATTCTCTAGTGCATACAGACTGAGAGGTTTTACATGGATTTCAGCCCCTCGGTATACTATGGCAGGAGGACCTTACATAGTGGCTTTTCTCATTGAGCCTTTGCAGCGGCTGCCCCAAGTTTAGTGCATCCCGCAGCATGTAGTCCTGGACCTTGGAATGTGCCAGTCCGCAACTCTTGGACAGCTCTTTGCACTGGAAGACCAGCAAGTTTCGGGCAGACCAAAATGTGTCATTCACTGAGTTGATGGTCCTCCAGCAGCAGTTGATGTTTATCTTGGTGTGCGTCCCTGGGAGCAGCCCGTAGAGCACTGAGTCCTGTGTTACAGTGCTGCTTGGGATGAACCTCAACAAAAACCACTGCATCTCTTTCCAACCTGCTTTGCAAAGGCACATTCCAGAAGGAGATGGACGACATTCTCTTCCCCATCACAGCTGCCTTGAGGACAGCATGCGGTGGTGCTGAGACTCTTGGTGTGCACGAAGGATCTGACAGGGAGGGCCTTTCTCGCCACCAGCCAAGCTACGTCTTGGTGCTTGTTTGAAACTTCTGGCGATGAGGCATTCTGCCAAATGCGTTTGACAGTCTGCTTGAGGAACCAACCGACAGGATTCAGCATCTCCTTTTACACTGCCTGTTGAACTTGTAGTCAAAGATGTTTTTCTGCACAAACCTTTCCACGAGGGGTAGGTGGTGCGGGATGGTACAACTGAATGGAACGATCCACGGCAAAGTGGTGAGACCCATCTTTCGCAATACCAGGGACAGATAGAATCCCAGCACATAGTGACACTTGGTGTTTGCATACCGGGGGTACCAAAGGTGGCCATCAGGATGAAGGCAACATTGGGTATGTTTTTCCTCCTTTATCTAGAAGTTTGCACATCGTGTCCCTGGGGGCACAGTCCATTTCCGATTTCTAGATAAAACGAAAGATAGCTTGGCTGATCGCCACAGCACAGGAATGGGGTGTGGGCCAGGCCAGCGCCTCCTACAGTAACATCGTGAGTGCCTCGCACCTGATGGCTAGGTTCTTACCTGCAATGAAGAGGGAGCATCGTTCCCACATAACCAATTTCCAACTCACCATGGCTGTTCGCTCCTTCCAGTTTTTGGCGCACGCCCCAGCCCCTCCGAACCATATCCCCAACATCTTCAGGTGGTCTGACCTGACGGTAAAGGGGACAAAGGATCGGTCGGCCCAGTTCCCAAAGAACATGGTTTCATTCTTGCCGCGAGTTTCTTTGGCTCCCAAGGCCAGTTCGAACTGGTCACAGATGGTCATCAGCCTGCGAACAGACTGCGGATCCGAGCAGTAGACAGTGACGTTATCCATGTACAGGGAGGCTTTGACCTGAGTGCCTCCGCTGCCTGGGATTCTCACCTCTCTTATGCCTGTATCCTTCCTGATGGACTCAGCAAAGGGTTCAGTACAGCAAACAAATAAGGCAGAGAAGAGAGGACAGCCCTGCCTGACTCCAGATTTGATCAGAAAACTTTCCAATTCTCACCCATTGATTGAGACTGAACTACTGATGTTTGTATAGAGCAGTTGGATCCAATTGTGGATTCCCTCCCCAAACCGCATTTTGGAGAGCACGCCCATCATGTATCTGTGTGATATTCTGTCAAAGGCCTTCTTCTGGTCCAAGCTAATGAGGCAGGTGTCCACCCCCCTGTCCCATACATAGGCGATCGTATCTCTGAGTAGCGCGAGGCTATCAGAGATCTTCCTGTTGGGTACAATACATGTCTGATCAGAGTGAATCACCAACTCCACAGCAGACTTGACCCGATTGACAATGACTTTGGACAGAATTTTGTCATCCACATTAAGCAGTGAAATGGGCCACCAATTTCTGATTTCCTCTCTCTTCCCCTTCTGCTTGTAGATGAGGGTGATGATGCCTTTCCTCATAGATTCTGACAGGCTGCCGGCCAGAAGCATACTCTCATACACTTCCAGCATTCTGGGCCGATCCAGTCCCACAGAGACGAATACAACTCGACTGGTAAGCCGTCACTTCCGGGAGTTTTACTCATCTCGAAGGACCTGACGGCCTTTGTCAGCTCAGCTCGTCCAGAGTTAACAGTTTGTCCAGACTCTGCCCTGTACTGTCAGCTAAGAACTCTGAGATAGGGGATAGGCAGGACTGGGAGGCTGTGATGTCTGTGGTCTTCACATTGTATAGCCTGGCATAAAATGATTTGCTGATCCTTAGTATGTCAGACTACGATGATGTTACTGAGCCGTCTTCTCCTTTCAGGCTGCTGATCACAGAGTTCTCTCTGTGTACCTTTTGGAAGAAGCATGGGCACGTCTCATCCTGCTGAACGGAGCGGACTCTGGACTGGAAGATGATCTTGGAGGCCTCTGCAGCAAAGAGTGAGGCCTGCTGGCTCTTCAGCTCTTGGAGATCCTCCTTGACAACGACCCCCATCGACTGCAGCAGCAGCAGATTCTGCATGCTTTTCTGGAGTCGGGACATTTCTCTCTGTCTCTCAGCCTCTGAACACCTTTGAGGATGAAGAACCTGTTGCGGTTCACCTTGATCGCTTCCCACCAGTGAGTCAGGCACTCAAAAAAGTCTTTCACAATTTTCCCACCTTTGTAATTCCTTTTGAGTTCCTCAATGTTCTCTGGGGTCAACAATTTCACATTCAGCTTCCAAGATCCCCTGCCAACCATCTGATCTTCCTGTAAGTGACAGTTGGCCAGTAGGAGGCAGTGGTCAGAGAAGAACATTGGCTTGACATCAGTGGATCTGACCATGAATGCATGGGACACAAACAGGAAGTCAATCCTAGAATGGCCAGACTGGTCTGGTCTTGATCAGATGTATCTACGCTGTGCTCCGTCTGCAGGGTTGCTGAAGACGTTGTGCAGCTTGGCATCTTTTACTGTTTCCATCAGGGGTCTGGACATGGTGTCGATTTGACTGTCGGCGTGCAAATTTGTCCAGCTGCATCGATGATGCAGTTGAAGTCACCGCCTAGAATGACCGGCCTGGACATTGCCAGCAGCGTTGGGAGCTGCTGGAGGGCGGTCAGCCGCTCGCTGTATTGAACCTGGCTGTACATGTTGATTACAGGAGCGGAGCATTTTTGTGCATTACGCCTGCTGTAAGGAGACGACCATCCACCAGCTCCTTAACTTTGAAGATGGTGAAGTTGCCTCCACGCAGCAGAATACCCAGGCTAGAGGAACAGGAATCATTTCCCCCTGACCAAATGGAGGGCCCTTGGGACCCCAATCGCAACCATTGCCTGTAAGTGCTGAGGTGCGGTATTCCACACCCCTCCAGAAACAGTAGGTCGGCTTTGACCTTGGCAAGGTACCCCATGGTCGAAACACATCGTGTAGTAGACTCAATGCTGTGCACATTAATGGAAGCAATCTATAAACCCATTAAAACTGAATGTTGCTTATCACACCAGATGTCGTTATTAGTCCCAGTCCTTGGGTATGTTCGCAAACTGTTTCACAGTTGTTGGGCTCAGTAAACTGTCCTGGTCACTCATGGGGGGTTTGTTCTGCTGCGGTGACATTGGGGCGGGGTGGGGGAGGTTCTCCTGCAGGCAGCAAGTTTTGGACTGTTCTCTGCTGGTGGAGTCTTTCCCCTTTGTTCCTTCTCGAGGACATTGCTGCTTCCGGTTTCCTGGAGCAGTGGTGCGCTGGGCTTCTCGCTGCACTCTGCACTTTGGAGTTAGGGTTCACTGGGCCCATCATTGCATCCAGTGTTTCGGAGCTGAGGGGACCATCTCGTTTGCGTTCTGCCACTTCTTTTGCTGGCGTCGTCTTTCCTGCCCTTTCTCATCCGATGAAGAGCAGCTGCTGTAGTTGGTCTCAGACATGAACCTCCTCTTGCCATTGGCTTAAGTGGTGGCCTGTTCCCTTTTTTGGGTCTTTTTCTTTGTGGTTTTCCTGTTAACCACTTGCCACTCACCCGGTTGTTGCTCTGCTGACTCCTGTTCCATTGATTCTGTCTGCTGAGGAGGAGGCTCCGGGCACAGGATCGGTGTTTGGCAGCTCGCTGCAGCTCCCTCTCCTTTCTTCTTCTTGTCTTCCTTCGACAAATTTTGCCTCGCTGGGGGGCTTGGTGGGGGGAGGGTTGCTGGTCTCCTCCGCAGCACCAGTCACATTCACCGTTCCTTCTTTCTGCCTCTTCTTTGGTTCTCGTTGCCTGTGCATAACTGAAGCAGTACTTGGGGCAGGTCTTGTAGAGGTGGCCTGCCCCACCACACAGATTGCAGCACTTAATCTGCTTGCAGTCCTTTGTCTGATGGCCTTCCTGCTTACAGTTCTTGAGGACAACTGTGCTGCAGTTGGCCACCACATGACCAGATTTGCAACAGGTAAAACAAACTCTGGACTGCCCCGCGTAGACCAAGTAGCTCCAACTTCCTCCGAAAGTGAAGCTGGAGGGAGGGTGGAGGATGGCTCCATTGGCCACCTTCAAGGTCACCTTGATCTGCTGTTTGCTGGTTCAAATCCCGAATGGGTCCTTGACCTCAGTGCTGCTCCTGGTCATCTCGACGTGCCTGGCGAGGGAAGTCAACACATCTACAACAGGAATATGGGCATTGTAGAGGTGGATGGTCACCACCCAGTTCTGTTGTGACAACAGCATCAAAAATATTTTCTTTATGTTTTTCTAAAAATATACTTTGTTCATAAAAATCTGTAAATAAATACATTCCAAAACAGTTCCAATTTGACGTTCCAGAAAGTGCAAAATAAATCAGTTTCCTTTGATACAGAACGCAAGTTTCCTCACAACCCTTGTCATTCCATTTTACATGCAATGTACAATTGCATCACACAGCAAAACCATATTTTGGTGCATACAGCCGGAGGGGTTTTACATGGGTTCCAGCACCGCGCCCCCGCCCCCACCCCCACCCCGGTATGTTATGGCGGGAGGTACTTACACAATGGCAGTGAACAGCATCAAAAAAAATGTTTTCCAAAAATATACTGTGTTCATAAAAATTTGCAAAAATACATTACAAAACACTTCAAAACAGTTCGTATTTCACATTTCAGAAGTACAATAGAGATCAGATTTCCTCGACACAGAAAACATGAAGTGCCTCACAATTCTTGCCATTCCATTTTAAATGCAATGTAAAATTATAAGCAGTTCACACTCAGGTTAAAAAAATTGTGTTTTTGTTTTTGTTCCTATTTCCTGTTTCTATTTAACGTGTAGCACAATAATATCATTATAGCTCATGACACAAACATTCCAACAGCAGAGAATGGCTTCAAAAACCTATTGAAGAAGATGAGTAAGCAGATTCAATAGTTTTTCCTTGCCAGTATCATAGATGTGTCAGTGATTCAGTACAAATTAACACTCGGAGGAAACATAATGCTAATTCCTACCAGAGATGGAAAATTCTCATTGGTTTTACTCTGCATCTGGCCTGTACTGCACGTGACCCCAAGCTTGCTGGTGACACAGGGTTGACACAGTGGAAAAAAATCCTTTCTCCAGCACTGAAATCTATTTCCTTGAACACCAAAAATAACCAAATGATGCCAATTGATCTATGTTTTACCAGGCAACTGGCAGGGCTGACAGAAAAATAAAGAGCAGGTGGATTCCCACATGTAAAGGAAAGATCACGTGCTGAATTTTATCACAAGGTAGGAAGTCCCGCCACCGGGACTAAAAGTGGGTCCCAAGCCTGTGCTGGTGGACGGCGGGATCGCGGGTGTGATTTTACCGGCGGCAGCCAATTAAGAGGCCGCCACCAGCACTGCCGTCCAATTGAGGATGGCGGCCTGAACATAACATAGGAAATAGGAGTAGGAGTTGGCTATTTGTCCCCTTGAGCCTGCTCCACCATTCTATAAGATCATGGCTGATCTGATTGTAGCCTTAACTCCACTTTCCTGCCTGCCCCCAATACCCCCCGCCACTTGATAACCCTTGATTTCCTTGTAGATCAAAACTCTGTCCAACTCAGCCTTGAATATCGTCAATGACCCAACCTCCACTGCTCTCTGGAGTAGAGAATTCCAAAGAGTAATAAGCCTTTGAGAGAAAGAATTCCTACTCATCTCTGTTTTAAAAGGGAGACCCCTTATTTTGAAACTGTGCCCCCTCGTTCTACATTCCCCATGAGGGGAAAATTCCTGTCAGCATCTACACTTTCAAGCCCCCTCAGAATCCTATATGTTTCAATAAGATCACCTCTCATTCTTCTAAACTCCCATGAGTATGGGCCCAATCTGCTCAACCTTTCCTCATAAGGCAACCCTTTCATCCCACGAATCGACCTGTTGAACCTTCTCTGAACTGCTTGCAGTGGAAGTATACCCCTCCTTAAATAAGGAGACCAAAACAGTACACGGTACTCCAGGTGTGGTCTCACCAATGCCCTGGACAGTTGTAGAAAGACTTCCCTACTTTTATGCTCCATCCCCCTTGCAGTAACGGCCAACATTCCATTTGCCTTCCTAATAACTTGCTGTACCTGCATGCTAACTTTTTGTGATTCATATATGAGGACACCCAGATCCCTCTGTACCACAGAATCCTGCAGTCTCTCTCTATTTAAATAATATTGTGCTTTTCTATTCTTCCTGCTAAAGTGGACAACCTCACATTTTCCCACATCTGCCAAATTTTTGCCCACTTACTTAACCTATCTATATCCCTTTGCAGACTCTGTCCTCCTCAAACTTGCTTTCCTATCTATCTTTGTATCGTCAGCAAATTTGGCTACAATAAACTTGGTCCCTTCATTTAAGTCATTAATATAAATTGTAAATAGTTGAGGCCCAGCACTGATCCCTGTGGCATCCCACTAGTTACAGTTTGCCAACCTGAAAATGCTACATTTATCTTTCTGTTCCCTGATAGTTTGCCAATCCTCTATCCATGCTAATATAATATCACCTACACCATGAACTCTTGTGTGGTAACCTTTATGTGGCACCTTATTGAATGCCTTTTGGAAATCCAAATACACTACATCTACTAGTTCCCCTTTATCCATCCCACTTGTTACATTCTCAAAGAACTCTAATAAATTTGTCAAACATGATTTCCCTTTTATAAAACCATGTTGATTCTGCCTGATTGCATTATGATTTTCTAAATGTCCTGCTACTACTTCCTTAATAATGAATTCTAGCATTTTCCTAATGACAGATGTTATACTAACTGGCCTCTAGTTTCCTGCTTTCTGTCTCCCTCCTTTCTTGAATAGAGGTGTTACATTTGTGGTTTTCCAATCTGCTGGGACCTTTCTAGAATCTAGGGAATTTTGGCAGATAACAACCAATGCATCCACTATCGCTGCAGCCACTTCTTATAAGACCCGAGGGCGCAGGCCATCAGATCCAGGGGACTTGTCAGCCTTTCATCCCATTAGTTTTACCAGTGCTTTATCTCCATTGATAGTGATTGTTTTAAGTTTCTCCCTCCCTTTTGCTCCTTGATTTCCTATTATTATTGGGATTTTTTTAGTATTTTCTTCCATGAAGAAAGATACAAAATATTTGTTCAAAAACTGCCATTTCCTTGTTTCCCATTATTAATTCTCCAGTCTTATCCTCTAAGGGACCAATGTTTACTTTAATCACTATTTTCCTTTTTATATACTTGGAGAAACTCTTACTGTCTGTTTTTTTATTTAGTCATTTTGTAGTACAGAACTTGAGAATTGCTGAAAATAGAGACATGTTGTCGCAGTTTTTGTCTTGCACTCATCAGGACAATCCACAAGAATAACCAATGTAAGGGAAAACAACAACTTATGCTGCATGAGAAGAGAGTGCCAATTGGTTGGCAAGTGAACTCTGATTGATAGAGGCGTTGCCATGAGAATGCACCAGTTTAAGGTGACTGACAGTGAACTGCCAAGCTTGGTTGGTTTCAGAATGTTCTAAGAAACTTTCCCAAGTACACTCTATGAACTCCTCCTCAAGGCTACCTTTGCCAATTTGTTTTGTCCAATCGATGTGAAGATTAAAATTACCCATGGTTATTTCAGTACCTTTCTTACAACGTCCCATTAGTTCTTGGTTTATACTTTGTCCTATAGTATAGCAACTGTTAAGGGACCTATAAATTACTCCCACCAGTGACTTTTTTCTTTCATATTTCTTATCTCCATCCAAACCAATTCTACACCTTGATCTTCTGAGCAAAGATCACTTCTCACTACTGTACTGTTCTCATCCTTTATTAACAGAGCTACACCACCTCTTCTTCCTTTTTCCTGTCCTTCTGAAATGTCAAATAGCCTTGAATATTCAGTTCCCAGCTTTGGTCACTCTGCAGCCACGTCTCTGTAATGGCTATCATGTGGATTCTTATTTTGTATGCTTTGTCTCTGTCACACTCTGGTTATCTTTACTCATATCGCTACCCTGCACTATTGCCTTGTCCTTTCTTGTTAACTTTCTAAGCTCACCTCCTATGAACCCTCCCCCTGACATCAAGGCAGCATTTGACCGTGTGTGACATCATGGAGCCCGAGCAAAATTGAAGTCAATGGGAATCAGGGGAAAACTCTCCATTGGTTGGAGTCACCCTTGGAGGGGGGCCATTCCGCCACTGGTAAAATGCCAGCGAGCCTGAAAAATCACCCCCATTTGGGGCCTTAAGTATGTGATTTGGCTGCCGCCACCATTTAGTGGGCAGTCAATCCGATTCCCAGGCCATTCGAGAAGCTTTCCCAATGACAGGAATGTGTTGGGGAGACGTCCCAACACAGCTGCCCTGATTTTCCCAGCTCACCCCACAACCCACTCCCACCTCCTAGCCAGCCACCTTGGATCTGGGAAAATTCCGCCCATCATCTTTCAGATGAGATGTTAAACTGAGGCTCTATCAGCCTGTCCTGGTGGATATAAAAGATCCCATGGCCCTTTAAAGATGAGAAGGGAATTTTCCTGGCATCCTGGTCAACATTCATCCCTCCACCAAAACCACCAAAGAAGATCTGCCATCATTTATTGCAGTGCTGCTTGCTGGACCATTGCTGTGTAAAAATTGTCTGCTGTTTACCTACATAACAGTGACGACACATGAAAATTCATAGATAAAATTTAGAAGGAAAAAAATCTATTCAGAAGAAGGGATGGTTGCACTGAGTTTCAATATTATTTCTTTCATCCCTGGAACTGACGGTCCAGATATAGTCCAGATATTCATATCCAAGTTTTTTTCGCCCTCATCATTCTATTCAGGGCCTTTCAGATAGGAAGTCAGGATATCAGGTGAGGATAGGATTGTGCTTGACTATGATGCCTTCCCTATGATCAAATACCCTGCTCAGACTTTCTGTCTAGGCTCACATGTGAAGATTAGTCACTTCGGTAAAGTGCAGGCAGCAAATGGTCCCTGGGGAACTGTACCTTAGAGTGAATCAGTAGCGGAAGTGGAGGATAAAGTTGGAACAATTTTTTTTTAAAGTAAACAAATCATCTAAAGGATGCATTCACAGCTAAGATTCACCCATCCAAGAATGTCCATTATAGATCCTAACAGACTGTCCGGGGTTAGGGGAAATTCTTTCATTTCCCTCTCGGTGGTGAGCACATAATGGGCACAGCTGGTATGATCAACTACCTGAGAAGTAAAGTATGGCAGCAGAAGTAGCTGAATTTCAGGGGAAGAGCTAATTCCCCCCACCCCCAACCTATTGCAGGAATATGAATTTCTGGCCCATTCGGTCCCCCTTTAAAATCTTTGGAGATTCCACCTCTGCCTGCTTTAAACACAGACCTTGAAAATCAGGTCACATCGAAATGATGGGAACTCCTGTGTAGGGACTCTCCACCCATGGCCCTGCCCTCTTCCCCATAAATAATAACCTTTTTTGAGGTAGATACAGGATCCTTATCCCAGCCTATTTTTCAAGCCTTCTCCCACATTCCCATCGGAGTTGCTATGGAGAGCACCAGAAGGCCCATGGACTTTTGATCCCAACATTTCTTGTAAATGATAACAGGCATGCTAACAGAATAATTTGTATTCATTTCCCTAAGAGCATAGAATGAAGGTTTAATAGACTGGTTCAAAACTGTGTACTCTGACTACCATGGGCAGCAGTATTGGCTGCAGCTGTACTGTTTACTATAGCAACCACTGTGAGCTATGTATAGGTGACCTTGCTGCACCATGACAACAAACTCCAAAAAACCTTTGACCTTATACACTAACAATAGATTTCAGTGTGAGCAAGCAGACAGCATTAATTAATACCTTCTAACACAGTCACTAATTACCATAAAGAAATCAATATAAATTACACTAACTGTACACCTTTAAAATACAGCAAAGTGGTTTCATCACTTTGTTCTTTTAAAATACAAACAGAAAATATCAGATAACTGTAGAGTAATGGGATCTGCAGTTCATTACATGTCTAGTAATATTTCTTCAGATTATTTTTTTTCCTACAGACTAATGAACATTTAGCACATTCATACAGCATTCCTCTGTTCTCTGTGGAAGCACTATTTCAGTGGGCAGAGGAATGCACATTAAGCATCTGTCCACTTATGTCACCAACTAATAACTTCTATGCTTATATGTTATTCATCTATCACTGTTCTAGTTTCTTATTATAAATTGTCTTCTCTGGTTAAATTTGCGTTCCTAGAATCTGGCAAATGAGGGGAATTTCCAGAGGCGACTTTTGCCAATACTGGGAAATCATGCTATATACTCCCTACGGTTTTCTGTGTATTTGTTCAGTACTTGGTAAAATTTTACCTAAATTGCCCTTTGCCACAAGTGAGGATACTTGTACAGTATAAATGAACTAATATGACCCAAAATGACAGATTTCCCTACCTAATAGTTTAATTTTATTCTGTTTCTTGATTTACGTTTTTACAAGTATTTCCTTCCAGTTGTCGAAATAGTTCATCCTACTGACAGTATCACTGGTACTTACATGGATTATGTACACTCAAAAGCAGGAGCCCATCATTACATTGTCTAAAGATAATCTAAACTTTCCCCTCCTTCTATCTTTTTGATTGGTGCTTATTGAGCTCGACTTTCTTGTAACTCCAGGCTGCGGCATGTTTTTACCCAGAATAGAAAGTAAAATTATCATTACCACTTTCACAAGCTCTGCCTTCATCGAATGGAAGAGAAACAGCTGTCAGAACCCTTTGGTGCTATTTGATTTATCTTTTTAACCTTATGGCAAGATTAACAATTAAAGAGAACTCAATGAACAGCCAGCTCGTCATTGATGAATACAATCTAAATAACTGTGTTATCAGTCTGTCAACATATTTGCTTAATATATTTGCTTAATATTCCTTCTTTTCTCTTGATGCAGTTTAATTACAACATTTTTAATACTCTGGTGGTTCGAGTTCCATATCTATTTTCCTAATTGGAACTGTTAAAACAATAATTGCTGAATTCCTCAAGTAGTCGTTTCAACTTTTTATTTTCCCCTATTTATAACCAGTTACGTAGTAAAATAAGATTGTAAAGTGCCGCTTTGATATCAGTTACTGAAGGGAGTCGCAATTTAAAACTGGCAGAGAGATTGATGTGTACGATACCATTGTATTTTCACTCACTTTTCCCCCTTTTCTTTTTAAAGCTGCGCTCTGGGTACCAGCAGCCATCTGAGATATAGTCCAAGTGACCAGTCCTCGAGGGAATTTTATGCTCTTCCCTGCGGTGGGTTTGGAGGCGGGCATAATGGGGACCCTGCTACCTTCTCACCTCCGCCAAAATTAAGTCAGGGCGGGAGGGCCTGTGAACGGCCTTCCACCCCACTGCCAATTGAGGCTTTTAACTGGGCAATTGATGCCCAGTTAAGGGCCTCATCCCACCACCGCTGCAATTAGCCATGCAGCGGGCAGCACTGGTGCCGCATGGGAGGTATGGCATGAAAAACTGTGCGGGCTGCTTGCCAGCTCTGGGGGGGGCGGGGGAGGGGATGCGTCATCCCTCATTAAAAGACACAGTGCCTGAATGAGGGACCTGGCATCAGGAAAAGGGGCTCGCTGAGAGCCAACTCCCTGACCTTGCTACTGAGCCCCCTACACCCCCTCTCCCCTGCGACACACCCATCCCGTGAGACCTCTCTCGCCTGACCTATCTGTGGCCTGGGTCCAGCGACGCTCCTGGGCTTTGGGTAGGTGCTCCACTGGCAGCAGCCACCTCCTCCATAGTGGCGCTGCTCAATGAAAGAGCTGCCAGCCTATGATTGGCTGGCACTTCTCCAAGGGCGGGACTTCCAATTCCAGGGTCCTTGATTCTGTGAAAGGCCCGCCACTGTCCTCTTTAGTGCCTAATTGACACTAGGTTCAGTGGGCCTCCCACAGAAGTGGTGACACGAGGTTCTATCTGTCGCTTTTTCTGGACATCAAGACCCTCATTGCCAGCATAAAGTCCCGGCCAAGGTTTGTGAATCCATATAGTGAGAGTTGGCAGGTATTCAAAACTGGAAGAGTATTACAACTAAAGCCTGAACAGGTAAGCCCTTTCCCACAGAGGTCAAAGGCTAGTGATCAGAAGTAGGCACCCTGGCTGATTTGCCCACTCCTGAGCAGGGAGTAAAGAGCAAAATTGTGATGTTTCAATCGGCACCCTGTCTGAAACTGACTAACCAAGAAGACTGGAGATCGAGCCTGGAACTTTACAGGCCTGAATAGCTCACATACATATCACCTGAGTAAAAGCCTGTAAAAGGCTGACAACCAAAAAACAGCCTTGGATACAGGCCTATGACATATAACTACACTGAAAGTGCAGTGAGCTATTTGCTTGTCATGATTTAAGGTGTATGTTTATGCACAATTCCATCATGTGCATAATGGATGCAAACATCTTCCCTTCACTTCTCAGTTGATGCTGGCATTCTCCCTCACCTATACAACTCCCTGTCCCTCTCCACATCTGATCTATTCCTTTCAAGTAACAATAGTGGAATTTAATGTGGTGAACTACCACTGTCCTACTTAGTCTAACACTCCCACCCGAACCAGTGTTTTATAAAGGTTTATCACTTCCTCGCTTTTGTACTCTATGCCTCTTTTAAAAAGTCCAGGATACTGTATGCCTTTTTATCCACTTTCTCAACCCGCCCTGCCACCTTCAATGATTGTGCATATTTACCCACAGGTCTCTCTATTCCTACACAGTAACAGGATATGAGTAGACTGAAATGAGAATAGAGCAGTCTGGAAAACTAGGAGTTGGAATTCAGGGGGCACTGCATCCCAACCAACTCATGGGCAAACATTTCTTCTGTGCACAAGCTGGAAAGAAATTATGAAATCATGAACTAAAGACACAGAGGAAATCTTACCTTATAATCTAGCTGCTGAAAATTACCAATGGAACAAAGCTATGGAAAGCAAGGAGGAGCAGGATTGGGACCAGATCCTATAATGTCTTCTATTTATTTAATAAAGATATGTTTTTTCATATCTTCTATGACTTTACTGTTCAGTTTATATTCTAGTTAAAGTACACCATCTCCATTTATGACTTTGTTTAGTCAGTTCCACATTGGTAGTGTTTTTTTCCAAAGTGAACCAGCGAAAATGAAGGAACGGCGATATAGTTCCAAGTCAGGATGGTGTGTGGCTTGGAGGTGAACTTGCAGATGGTAGAATTCCCATGCATTTGCTGCCCTTGTCCTCCTTGTTGGTAAAGGTTGTGGGTTTGGAAGGTGCTGTCTAAGGAGTCTTGGTGCATTGCTGCAGTGCATCTTGTAGATGGTACACACTGCTGCCGCTGTGCATCGGTGGTGGAGGGAGTGAATGTTTGTGGATGGGGTGCCAATCAAGCAGGCTGCTTTGTCCTGGATGGTGTCGAGCTTCTTGAGTGTTGTTGGAGCTGCACCCATCCAGGCAAATGGAGAGTATTCCATCACACTCCTGACTTGTGCCTTGCAGATGGTGCACAGGCTTTGGGGAGTCAGGAGGTTAGATACTCGCCACAGGATTCCTAGTCTCTGACCTGCTCTTATAGCCACAATATTTATATGGCTACTCCAGATCAGTTTCCGGTCAATGGTAACCCCTAGAATGTTGATAGCGGGGAGTTCAATGATTGTAATGCCATTGAATGTCAAGGTGAGATGGTTAGATTCTCCCTTGCTGGAGATGGTCATTGCCTGGCACTTGTGTGGCACGAATGTTACTTGCCACTTATCAGCACAAGCCTGGATATTGTCCAGGTCTTGCTGCATTTCTACACAGACCACTTCAGTATCTGAGGAGTCGCGAATGGTGTAATACATTGTGCAATCATCAGCGAATATCCCCACTTCTGACCTTATGATTGAAGGAAGGTCACTGATGAAGCTGCTGAAGATGGTTGGGCCTAGGACACTACCCTGAGGAACTCCTGTAGTGATGTCCTGGAGCTGAGATGTTTGACCTCCAACAACCACAACCATCTTCCTTTGCGCTAGGTATGACTCCAACCAGCAGAGAGTTTTCCCCCTGATTCCCATTGACTTCAGTTTTGCTAAGGCTTCTTGATGCCATACTCGGTCAAATGCTGCCTTGATGTCAAGGGCAGTCACTCTCTCCTCACCTCTTGAATTCAGTTCTTTTGTCCATGTTTGAACCAAGGCTGTAATGAGGTCTGGAGCTCAGTGGTGCTGGTGGAACCCAAACTGAGTGTCACTGAGCAGGTTATTGCTAAGGAAGTGCCTCTTGATAGCACTGTCGATGACACCTTCCATCACTTTACTGATGATCGAGAGTAGGCTGATGGGGCAGTAATTGGCTGGGTTGGACTTGTCCTGCTTTTTGTGTACAGGATATATCTGGGCAATTTTCCACATTGCCGGGTAGATGCCAGTGTTGTAGCTGTACTGGAACAGCTTGGCTAGGGGCACGGCATGTTCTGGAGCACAGGTCTTCAGTACTATTGCCGGAATATTGTCAGGGCCCATAGCCTTTGCAGTATCCAGTGCCTTCAGTCATTTCTTGATATCATTCAGGGTGAATCGAATTGGCTGAAGTCTGACATCTGTGATGCAGGGCACTTCAGGAGGAGGCCGAGATGGATCATCAACTCGGCACTTCTGGCTGAAGATTGTTGCAAATGCTTCAGCCTTATCTTTCACACTGATGTGTAGGGCTCCCCCATTATTAAGGATGGGGATATTTGTTGGGCCACTTCCTCCAGTTAGTTGTTTAATTGTCCACCATCATTCATGGCTGGATGTGGCAGGACTGCAGAGCTTAGATCTGATCCGTTGGTTATGGGATCGCTTAGCTCTGTCTATCGCATGCTGCTTACGCAGTTTGGCACGCAAGCAGTCCTGTGTCGTGGCTTCAATTTTGTTTCCACCACAATTTCTGGTCGGGCATTCCATGTTCATCTCGTTGCATTAACAAGAATCTCTTAACCTCTTCTTTCATTCTTTTGATGGTCTTCAGTTACCAACTGACTAACCAGTGGAAAAGTTTTCTTCTATTTACTTGATCAAAGCACTTCATAATTTTGTAAATTTTTCTCATATTTTTAACTTTCATTGTTCTAATGAAAAGAGCTGCAGTTTCTCTAGTCTTTCCTTATAAATAGGCCTCTCAACCAATCTCAATCAATTGAAAGTTTCAAAATTGTAATTGATATTTTGCTAGGCAGGGCATTAATTGGAACCAAGGCAGGAAAATTGATCAAAAGATGTCATTGTTTCCAGTAGATTCATGAGTTTCATTTACAACAATGGGCAATTGCCAAATAACTTCCCATTGTTTTGTAGTTGCAGTAAGAACAGCGAGTCAACACCGTGATTCTTTCTGTGACTGAAGTTCTTGTTTTGGCAGATAAAACATCAATATAACATGTTGAACATAACACAGGGGATGTCAGCTAAATAACAACAACAACTTGCATTTATATAGTGCATTTAACATAGCAAAATGACCCAAGCTGTTTCACAGGAGCATTAGCAAACAATGACCATACTACGGGTTAAATATTGTCATCACCACATGTAATAGCTGTTTTAAAGTTTTTATTGAACAGCACATATTACATTCTGCTGAAGCAGTTTCTGTGTAATGAAACATTTGAACTCACAACAGAAGAGCAAGAACACAAGAATTAGGAGCATATGGCCCATCGAGCCTGCTCTGCCATTCAAAATGATAATGGCTGAGGAAGTTATATGTACTGTGGATAAAGGGGAACCAGTGAATGTACTGTACTTAGATTTCCAGAAGGCATTTGATAAGGTGCCACATCAAAGGTTATTACAAAAAATAAAAGCTCATGGTGCAGGGGATAACATTTTAGCATGGATAGAAGATTGGCTAGCTAACAGGAAACAGAGAGTAGGCATAAATGGGTCATTTTCTGGTTGGCAAGATGTAAGTAGTGGTGTGCCATAGGGATCAGTGCTGGGGCCTCAACTTTTTACAATTTATATAAGTGACTTAGATGAAGGGACTAAAGGTATGGTTGCTAAATTTGCTGATGACACAAAGATCGGTAGGAAAGTAGGTTGTGAAGAGGACATAAGGAGGCTACAAAGGAATATGTGTAGGTTAAGTGAATGGGCAAAAATCTGGCAGATGGAGTAAAATGCGAAGTTGTCCATTTTGGCAGGAAGAATAAAAAAGAAGCATATTATCTAAATGGTGAGAGATTGCGGAGCTCTGAGATGCAGAGGGATCTGGGTGTCCTAGTGCATGAATTGCAAAAGGTTAGTATGCAGGTACAGCACGAAATTAGGAAAGCTAATCGCGTGGGGAATTGAATACAAAAGTAGGGAGGTTATGCTTCAGCTATACAAGGCATTGGTGAGACCACATCTGGAGTGCTGTGTACAGTATTGGTCTCCTTATTTAAGGAAGGATGTAAATGCGTTGGAAGCAGTTCAAAGAAGGTTTACTAGACTGATACCTGGAACGGGCGGGCTATCTTATAAGGAAAGGTTAGACAGGGTAGGTTTGTATCTGCTGGAGTTTAGAAGAGTAAGAGGTGACTTGATTGAAACATATAAGGTCCTGCGGGGTCTTGACAGGGTGGATGTGGAAAGGATGTTTCCCCTTGTCGGAGAATCTAGAACCAGGGGTCACTGTTTAAAAATAAAGGGTCACCCATTTAAGACAGAGATGGGGAGAATTGTTTTCTCTCAGCAGGTCATGAGTCTTTGGAATTCTCTTCCTTAAAAGGCGGTGGAAGCAGAGTCTTTGAATATGTTTAAGGCAGAGGTAGATAGATTTTTGATAAGCAAGGGGGTGAAAGGTTATCGGGATAGGTGGTAATGTGGAGAAATCAGTTCAGCCATGAACTTACTGAATGGTGGAGCAGGCTCGAGGGGCCGAGTGGCATACTGCTGCTCCTAATTCGTATGTTCGTATGTACTCCACTTTCCCGCCCACTCGTCATATCCCTTTATTCCCTGAGAGATCAAAAATATATCTATCCTAGCTTTAAATGTATTCAACAATGGAGCATCCACAACCCTCTGGGGTGGAGAATTCCAAAGATTCACAACCCTTTGAGTTAGAAGTTTCTCCTCATCTCAGTCCTAAAGGATCAACCCCTTATCCTGAGACTGTGCCCCCATGTTTTAGATTCCCCAACCAGCAGAAACAATCTGTCAGTGTCTACCCTATCCAGCCTTTTAGCATCTTATATGTTTCAAAGCACAGCATGGAAGCAGGTCAAGGGTTACGAATTAACTGCCAAAAGTACATGGTATTCAAGTCAATCATTCTGAAAGCAGAAACTTTAAAGAAAAGTTGTAAAAAACACAAAATACCCCAAACTCCTGGGACTGTTGAGGGTGGAAGCCTTGTTGGGGCCCATGGCATTTGATGATGCATTCACTGACCTTGACCACTCGTGACGTCATTGAATTTTTTCTGACACTGTATATTATGTTTTTATGTGTCCAGGTCCCTGGGACCAGACTCCTTGCATTGACCTCTGTGGCTATCTGTTCCCATTACCTTCACAGCATATGTCTGGAGGGCCTTGCAGGATGCCTCACGCCCCCTGTGGAAAGATGATCTCTCTCCTCCTTTCCACCTCCCACACTAAGGTCTCCAGTGCTGCATCTTAGAATCTGGGAGCCCTCTTTCTGACCTGCTGCTCCATTACTCCAATTTCTTCCTGCTGAGAAAGTCTATCCCTTCCACACCCAGCATTTGCTGCAGCCAGATTGCATATCCCCTTTAAGAATTGCAGGCTATCTTTAATTGGTGCTAACCTGCCATGAACCTGGGCCCCCTGCTGAGCATGCTGCCACTCAGCAGCATATTCAGCACTGGGCTGTAGACCAGAGGCATGGAGATGAGCAGGAGCACAAAATGTCCGTGCTGCCTGCATCACTTCCACCAGAAGCAGGGTAATCGTGCATCACGATCACTGTGCCCAATAACAGGCCTCATCCAACTTTGATCCCAGTATCTTTTTATTTATCCACCTTTCAGATGAGATGTTAAAGCATGGCCTCGTCTGCCCTATCAGGTGGACGTAAAAGATCCCATGACACTATTTCAAAGAAGAGCAGTGGAGTTATCCCCAGTGTCCTGGCCAATATTCATCCCTCAATCAATATCACAAAAACAGATTATCCAGTCATTATCACATTGTTGTTTGTGGGAGTTTGCAGTGTGCAAATTGGTTGCCACATTTCCTACATTACAACAGTGACTGCACTTCAAAAGTATTTAATTGGCTGTCAAGCTCTTTGATACATCCAATCTCAAAGTGCTATAAAAATGCAAGTTTTTTTCCTCTTTATTTTGTTGACTTGAGGTGTTAAGTAATAGGCTTTCTATTATAAATGCATATAATTGTATTATATCAATTAAATTATTCGGTTGATAATTGTTTAATAAATTTGCTTAACATTTTAAATTTAAAACAAGAGCTGATGCGATACTCTACTGTTCTTGAAGACTGCAAAAAGATCTTATGAAGGCATATAATCAATTCCAGTATGTTAAAAAAATAATTAACAGGCAAACTTTATTACTTGCCCTCTTGGAATATTACTAAAAGGTCACCTAGATATCATGGCTAGCATAGGTGCTGTCAAAGGTCTGGGGACTTGGGACTCATCCAAGGTATGACAGCAAGGCAGTCTAAAACAAGAAGTGTAGAAAAGGTCCAAACATATAAAACTGATAAAATATACAACCTGAGAATGCTGAGAATGTGGAAATCGCTGTCACATGGAGTGATTGAAACAGGCAGTATTGATGCATTTAAGCGGAGGCGTGATACTTATCTGAGGCATAAGAGACTACAGGGATACAAGGGCAGGATAGGTAGAAGTAATTAGAGTGAGAGGAGGCTCTTGTGGAGTATGAACACTGGGATAAGACGAGTTTGGACCTGTTTTTGTGATGGCAATTCTATGTAATGTGGGTTAGTTAGGCTTTCGCATATGTTAATGACACCATCTGGTCTGGTGTTCCAAAACCCTTTGAGAAGATCAACCTCCATCTGCACATCATCTGCTAAAGTGACATACGTTCATCTCTGCCTGCACTTGTGGGTGTGCAGATACATGTAGGTGGGCACAGAGCATTTCAGACCTGCCTGACCTCCCTCTGTTAGTCCTCCTCTTCTTCCAACCATCTAAGTCAAAGGAATTCCCACCGAGAACCTTACTGGTGCCAGCAGTGTCACTGGGGGGGCAAACAATTTTCATCATTTGGCACTAAAGGCTTATTAGAAAGAAAAAATGAAGAAAAACAGGATCTCTATCTGTACATCAGTATGTATCATAGGTAATATATATATATATCATGTATACCACTGTCCCTGTCTGTATATCAGTATCTAAAACAGGCAATGTCTACCTATCATTTATACCACCGTCCCTGTCTATACGTAAGTATTTACAACTGGCAACATCTATACATCACTTATACCACTGTCCCTGTCTGTAAATCAGTATATACCACAGTGACTATATGTACATTAGGTATACCAACTGGCACTAATTATTAATCTGTAATGTTTATACTATACTACTGCATTTGCAAGTTTATATTTTTCACCTGGACATGTGGTCTATGATGTTATATGGCAATTCTTTACATGTGTCGTGGACTAAAGACCTTCCGGGTCAGAGGGGTTAAAGGTCTGAATGAATAGTTTACCATTTTAAATATGCTGTCTTATTTTAGTACTTACCTTGCAGTAACATGGAATCATTGCTTAATTAGTAATAAATAAATTATGTCAGGGACTAACGAACGGCTTCTTTGAATTTATGGTTATCTCCTGGTCCCTCTGCTTTCAAGTGCTATAATTCCGTGTTTCCCACCCCACAATCTGTACACCTCATATTACAACATCAGTCGGCGAGAATTAATTGAGCTGTATGGTTTTTCCCATTACCTGCATTGATGCAAAGCTGTTCTATGCCTGACAATGGAGAGTCATTCTTAAGAGTCTAGTCAAAGTGAGATCAATAAAATCTTGTACAGCACAAGTATGTAATTTAGTCAGTGTATCATGTCTTTATTTCAATTCTCTGGGGAGCCACCAGAGGCCATAGGAACTAAAAGAGTAAATTTAATTACAGACATGCATTACATTGGACTTTAGTTTTCAGGTTTAAATCAGTTTTTCTCGTGGTTCTGGTCTTCTACATTTGTTGCCTGTTAAAAGATTCCGAATGAGAGAATTTTTAATATATTCAACAAATGTCAATTTCAGAGCCTTCCAATTAGTTAAATCTTTGTGGTACATATACAAGCCAATATACAACAACCTGGATTTTCCACTGCAGCACTTTTATTTTCAGAAGTTATTTTGAACTGAATCTCTAACCACCAGTGTAACTCTGTGTTATTTTCCATACTTCATCTTAACATTGTGAGCAGGTATGTCCCCTACATTTGGAGCTTGCCTTGGAAGAGTGTGGGGGAAGGGTGCTGGAGGTGAACACGGGCACTGCTCCAACATTGCACTGGCTACTGTAGCCATTTTCCAAGTAGGAATAATAATATCACTGAGACCAGAAGAAACTTGTCTGAGACAGCAGAATCAGGGCACCGAGTCCCAGGTTTGCAGATTTCTCAGCAGATGTTTTATTGTACCACATAAGGGGAAGGAGGGACCAGTTATTTGGCACCAAAGCATGGAAGTCAACCTAAAGAATGATCGCGGTATAGTGGAAGGAAATAGGCTTGGCAATCAGTGGCACTTCTACCTAGCCCCTCATATGGTTACTTAGTGACTTCATCAGGGCAGCCAAGGTAAGAACAGGGAGTCACAAATTGAACAAATGCATGTTATCACATTTACATCCACCTTGCCCTCGTGTTGAACATTGCCTACTACATGCCTGAAATGTGCCCAAGGTACCACGAGATATTTCACACCCCCTTTCTGCTTAACAGCATACCTTGTAAACCTCAATATCACTCCCATTAAAGAAAGATGACTCAGACTGAAAAATGTACATTGAAATTAGTCACAATACCGTAGAGGAGGAATTCATGGAGTGTATACGGGATGGTTTTCTGGACCAATACTTTGAGGAACCAACGAGAGAACATGCCATCCTAGACTGGGTATTGTGTAATGAGAGCGGAATAATTGATAATCTAGTGGTGCGAGACCCCTTGGGGATGAGCAACCATAATATGACAGAATTCTTCATCAAGATGGAGAGTGACGTAGTTGATTCTGAGACCAGGTTCCTGAACCTTAATAAAGGAAACTACGAAGGTGTGAGGTGCAAGTTGACTATGATGGATTGGGAAATGTTACTTAAAGGGATGACGGTGGATAGGCAATGGCAAACACTCAAAGAGCACATGGATGAACTGCAACAATTGTTTATTCCTGTCTGGTGCAAAAGTAAAATGGGAAAGGTAGCCAAACCATGGCTTACAAGGGAAATTAGAGATAGCAAAAGATCCAAGGAAGAGGCAAACAAATTCGCCAGAAAAAACAACAGACCTGAGGATTGGGAGCAGTTTAGAATTCTGCAAAGGAGGACCAAGGGATTGATTAAGAATGGGAAAATAGAGTACAAGAGTAATCTTGCGGGAACGTAAAAACTGACTGTAAAAGTTTCTATAGGTCTGTGAAGAGAAAAAGATCGGTGAAGACAAATGTAGGTCCCTTACAGTCAGAAACAGAGGAGTTTATTATCGAGAACAAAGAAATGGCTGACCAACTAAATGCAAACTTTGGTTCTGTCTTCACAAAGGAGGACACAAATATCATACCAGAAATGTTGCGGAACACAGGGTTTAGTGAGAGGGAGGAACTGAAGGAAATCAGTATTAGTAGAGAAATGGTGTTGGGGAAATTGATGGGATTGAAGGCTGATAAATCCCCAGGGCCTGATAATCTACATCTCAGAGTACTTAAGGAAGTGGCCCTAGAAATAGTGGATGTATTGGTGGTCATCTTCCAAGATTCTATCGACTCTGGGAAAGTTCCTACAGATTGGAGGGTAGCTAATGTAACCCCACTATTTAAAAAGGGAGGTAGAGAGAAAGCAGGCAATTATAGACCAGTCAGCCTGACATCAGTAGAGGGGAAAAGTCGAGACTCCATTATCAAAGATTTTATAGCAGAGCACTTAGACAACAGTGCTAGAATCGGACAGAGTCAGCATGGATTTACGAAAGGGAAATCATGCTTGACAAATCTACTAGAATTCTTCGAGGATGTAACGAGTAGAGTTGATGAGGGGGAACAAGTGGATGTGGTTTATTTGGACTTTCAGAAGACTTTCAACAAAGTCCCACATAAGAGATTAGCGTGTAAAATTAAAGCGCATGGGATTGGGGGTAGTGTATTGCAATGGATAGAAAATTGGTTGGCAGACAGGAAACAAAGAGTAGGGATAAATGGGTCTTTTTCCAAATGGCAGGCAGTGACTAGTGGGGTACGGCAGGGATCGGTGCTAGGACCCCAGCTATTCACAATATACATTAATGATTTAGATGAGGGAACTAAATGTAGTATCTCCAAATTTGCAGATGACACAAAACTGGGTGGGAGGGTGAGCTGTGAGGAGGATGCAGAGAGGCCGCAGGGTGATTTGGAAAAGTTGAGTGAGTGGACTAATGCATGACAGATGCAGTATAATGTGGATAAATGTGAGGTTATCCACTTTGGTAGCAAAAACAGGAAGGCAGATTATTATCTGAATGGTTATAAACTGAGAGAGGGGAATATGCAACAAGACCTGAGTGTTCTCATACACCAGTCGCTGAAGGTAAGCAAAAAGGTGCAACAGGCGGTAAAAAAGGCAAATGGTATGTTGGCCTTCATAGCGAGAGGATTCGAGTACAGGAGCACGGATATCTTGCTGCAATTATACAGGGCCTTGGTGAGGCCATACCTGGAATATTGTGTGCAGTTTTGGTCTCCTTATTTGAGGAAGGATGTTCTTGCTGCAGAGGGAGTGCAGCGAAGGTTTGCCAGACTGATTCCTGGGATGGCGGGACTGACATATGAGGAGAGATTGAGTCGGTTAGGATTATATTCGCTGGAGTTCAGAAGAGTGAGGGGGGATCTCATAGAAACCTATAAAATTCTAACAGGACTTGACAGGGTAGATGCAAGAAGGATATTCCCGATGGTGGGGGAGTCCAGAACCAGGGTTCATAGTCTAAGGATACCTTTCAGGACTGAGATGAGGAGAAATATCTTCACCCAGAGAGTGGTGAGCCTGTGGAATTCACTACCACAGAAAACAGTTGAGGCCAAAACATTGTATGTTTACAAGAAGGAGTTAGATGTAGCTCTTGGGGCGAAAGGGCTCAAAGGATTTGGGGGGAAAGTGGGAACAGGTTACTGAGTTGGATGATCAGCCATGATCATAATGAATGGCGGAGCAGGCTCGAAGGGCCAAATGGCCTACTCCTGCTCCTATTTTCTCTGCTTCTATGTATGTACATTATGCTTGTTGGCAAGGTTAGGGAATGCCCTTGAGAAGGGTTCTGTAATTATTTGTATATTGTGTGGAGAGGTAAATGACTGAAGCAGAATGAATTGCTATTTCTTTTATGGATAAACATTGTTTCATGACTACATATGCAGTGGCCACAGATGGGAATTAAAATAATGTCTTCCAGGACAACTGTGATCATATACAGTTGGCAACAGGTTTTCCCCTTTTCTGCCCACACACTCTTCTTGGCTTGTAATAATTTATCTTCCTCCTTTTAGGAGCTATCTTCTATGTAATAAATTATGAAAGGACATGACTAAGGAGCTCCCCATTATCGGTTGAGGCACCTGAAGTGTGATTTTATCTGTTCTATAACAATTCTGGTGGCAGTATGGGCATCATCATATTGGTGCTTGCTTCTATTATAAGGGAACCCAGAGTCATCAGTCACTACTCCAAAGAGCAGCTTCTATCTCAAACCATTGAGACACCTGCCTTTCAGCAGTGAAGTGTGGTGGCAAATTGGATTGCCTCATGATGAAGGAATAGCAACAGCTACCTTTGTACCGAATATTCATATCAACATGGTGTGTTGATCATTAACCAGCTCAACATTGATCGACTGAAACACTTTCCTGTTCAGGAAGTTGATGGCATTTTGAAAAGAGACAGTCAGTGACCTCTTTCACCTGTGGAAATCATATCACTAAATAAAAATTGTACAGCCCTATGTCGCTGATAAACAATACCCATAGGGAACGTGATGAGCTGTCTGGATTGAGAAAATGATACATCAGTAACTTGTTTGAAGTGATGTACAGACGATCCACCAATATGAAAAATGTCCTCTGATACAACCTGAAAAACCCTTAGGCATAAAAGTTAAGAGCTGCAGCTAGTTTTGCCATTATATTCAATGTGTGGAGGTGGGTTCAAACATGTGGCTTCATTCAGTTATCACCTCCAGAGGGAGGCATTGTTGAGGTTCAAACAGGAACATATTGGGCAGGTAGATGTTCATGGGTACCTGTGAATGGACGCTGTGGTCAGGATTTCATCCGGGCAATGAGGGTCCTGATCTCTGGCAAAAGCACAGGCGAGAACCTCGCGTTGCCCTACTGTGGGAGACACGCCGAATCAAGTGCCGGCAAGGCATTTAACGGGGCGGCAAGCAACCCGCACGGTTTTTCTTACCGTGTTCCCCTTGCGACGACAGGCCCCCGACCACTGGGCTAATTACGGCGGCAGGATGAGGCCTTTAATTGGGCATTAATTGCCCACTTAAGTGCCTCAATTGGAAGCGGGGGAGGAAGGCCGTTCAGAGGACTTCCTGCCTCGGACTTAATCTCGGTGGAAGTGAGAAGGTGGCGAGGTCCCTCCTCACCACCGTCCCACCCGATGACATGCTCTCCCTGCCTAAAACAACGGCTGCAGGGGTGAGCCTAAAATTCCCCCATGTGTCTCCCATGATGCCTGACAAGCCTATATCCCTACAGAGCTCCTCCTCCACCACTTCCTCATCACAAGAGAGATAATAGGAAATGCCCAGGGAACCATTGTGAATATTAGTTGTATTTAAATTCCAAACAAACAAAAGGAACACAGCACCAGCTGCGATGCTGAAATAAGTCTCAAGCTGAACCGTGAATAAGTGACAAGACTGACTTTGATCTTAGAAGGTAGCTTTTAACAGTGCTTCTTCCTACTTGATATCGCCTCTTTCATGTAGGTCTGTTTTGAGGTGCACTATAGGTGCTAGTGAGGTAAATCCCAATGGATTTCATCAAAGGACCATTTAAATCCAATTTTCATGCAATGGCAAAATTATGGCAGAGCTATGTGCAGTGGAGGAAAATTTAAATTTTGTTTATAGCCAGGCATTCGGCAATAGTCCACCCTATCCCATTTTCCTTCACCATCCACTCCGAATGCACCACCAAACAGGTGGCAAACAAGAGGGAAATGTAGGCCGGCATATTAAGTAGTTACAAATTGGAGTGGCATTGTGATGCAACAGGTTATTTCTGTTTGGGAGAGACATGCAATACTGTACTAATGTGCCTCCTGGCTTGCTGTAGTCATGTGACCTCTACCACGAGGCAATCACTGCAGGCATCCATCAGAAGGCAGTTCAATAAAGACTTAGTACAAGCAAGGCTGTTGTCCTGTGAGCTCATAACACGGCGTCAGAGTGGAGCTGAGATTGAGTGTTGAAGAGCTGTATAGAAACATAGCTACTAAAAGAGGCACACAGGAATGTTCAGAGCTGCTGAAAGCTGCTAAAATCCACAGCAAGCCACAGAAAAGGAACAAAGAAGCACTGAAAGCACTGGGTAAGACACAATGGCTGCAAATCTTCCTCTCCTGACACCAGTTGAAATGAAAGGTGGTATGAAGCAGAACTGGCAGTTTTTCCACTCGCAATGGCAAAATTACGAAATTGCGACAGATTTAATTAACAAGCCAGATCAGCTACGAGTAGCTACACTTTTATCACTGTTGGGGAAAGACTTCCACCCTAAATCTCTCCGAAGAACAAAAGAAACAGACAGCAGAAACTTTGGAAGCCTTGACAGCACGCTTTGAACCCCAAGTGAACATAACTTATGAACGGTATGTGTTCAGTATTAGGACCCAAGTTGAAAAAGAGACCATTGATCAATATGTGACCGCATTAACACAGCTTGCAGAATCCTGTGAATTTGTGCAAATAAAAGATGATCTAATTAAAGGCAGGATTGTATTAGGCGTAAGAGATCCCGCAGTGAGAGCACGTTTACTGAGAGAGGAGAAACTTACTCTCAGGAAAGTGATAGACATGTGCAGAAGTGCTGAGGTTGTAAATCAGCAGCTAGAGCATATTCATGGCAGAACAGACCAGGCCTTGCATTATGCTGATAGACATTCCAGGCCAAAAGGGCAGAAAGATGATGGACAAAAGGCAGGCTGCAAATACTGCAGAGGATATCACATAAAGGAAAAGAAGGCATGTCCAATGTGGGGAAAGCAGTTTTTCACTACAAGAAGCCAAATCATTTTGCACGCAATGTTGGCTAGAAGGAAGTACAACAAGCAGGTGCAGTTGGCCACTGGAGAGATATCAGCTGAAGATTCTGACAAATTACAGCATACAACAGGTTGGTTCAGTCAGGTTTATAGGTGATAAATGGTTTGTGACTGTTAGAATAAGGACTGCAGAAGGAGAACATCTAGTCAATGTAAAGTGTCAGATAGATACCAGTGCGTCATGTAACATCATAACCTTCACAGACCTGTGCGAAGTGGCTCAACATGGTGATCCAAAAATGAAGCCCTCGAAAGTAAGATTGAGGCTATATGATGGCACCATACTAGTGCTGAGAGGACAAATTACTCTGACAGCCCAATGCAATGACAAGAATGAAGGTCTGGAGTTCCAGTTCATTGACGGCAAGCAAAAGCCACTCATCTCAGCCGCAGCAAAAAGAGATTTGCAATGTGTCGCAGCACACTAAACCATTGACCGCGGAACAGATACTAGAGGAGTACAATGATGTATTTACAGGTTTAGGATGTCTTCCTGGAGAATATCATCTCGAAGTTGATGAGAAGGTAAGACCAATTTAGCATCTCCCGAGGAAAGGTCCAGCTGCCCTCAACGCCAGCCTGAAAGACAAGATAGAAGAGATGGAGAAGGGAGTAATCAAGAAAGTGACAACCCCAACAGAATGGATTAGCGGCATGGTAGCAGTGAAACAACCTGGAAAGCTGAGAATATGCAGCCACCCAAAGGATCTAAATAAAGCTCTGAAGAGATTCTGACTACCCCCTACCAACTCAAAGGAACTTTGCCACAACTGGCAAAGGCAAAAATCTTCACTACCCTAGATATGAAGGATGGTCACTGGCAAACGAAGCTGGATGAAAGCTGCAGCTTTCTAACTATACTCTGGACACCGTTCGGGAGATACAGATGGTTGTGCATTCCGTTTGACATTTCCATGGCTCCAAAGGAGTATCAACGCAGACAGCATGAGATAGTTAGTGATCTTTCCAGAGTGGAAGCTCTGGTGGATGATCTGCTAGTTTATGGATGTGGAGACTCAATGGAAGAAGCCATTGCTCACCTTGATAAAAATCTAGTGTGACTGCTGGACAGAGCTCGACAGATGAACCTGAAGCTGAACAAGAAAAAATTCCAATTAAAGATGCCCGAAGTCAAGTACATAGGTCATTTACTGACAGCAAAATGTCTTCGTCCAGATCCTGAAAAGGCGAGAGCAGTAGCAGTGATGTGACAACTAACAGCTGTAAAAGCAGTGCAACGATTTGTTGGATTTGTCAACTATTTAGCAAAATTCTTGCCCAATTTGTCATCAGAGTGTGAACCATTGTACTAACTTACTGTCAGGGACGTGCAGTGGTATTGGGGCACAGAATAAGAAGCAGCATTCACTAAAATCAAGCAACTAGTGACAGCAACACTAGTGCTGAAATACTATGATGTAAATGATCAAGTCACCCTGCAGTGTGACGCCAGCGAGACAGGACGTGGAGCAACCCTAATGCAACAAGAACAACAGTTGCATTTGTATCCAGGGCATTAACGCAAATGGAATGACGCTATGCTCAGATCAAGAAAGAGTGCCTGGTCATTGTCTTTGCTTGTGAACATTTTCATCAATACCTACTTGGAAGAAACAAAGTGACAGTCGAGTCCAACCACAAGCCAGTTCAAAGCATTTTCCCCAAGCCGCAACTTTCTGCTCCAAAGCACCTGCAAAGAATGTTACTCAGGTTACAGAGATATCGGGCAGGATTTTGTTCTGTCCCAGGTGTTGGAGTCCGTGGCGAAGAAGATGCCAGAAGATACCTCCGGGAGAGGGCCACCACGCACCCCAATGCCGGGAGGGCCCAGCCTGATATTACCAGTGGTGGCGAGGCCTTGTGGCGGGCCCCCCGCCCACTGCTCGGCACCAGAACCCCCATTTGAATATTTAAATAAATTGAAATTAATGATACTTACGCCACCGCCTGCTGTCCCACTGCGACTTCAACCCTGTGGCCAGCACTCCCGCGCCTTCCGATCCCTGTCTGGGGAAACGAGGCGCCACATTGGTGGGAGGCGATGAGTTTATCAGTTCAGGTGCGGGGGGGAATCGGGGTCAAAGTAACAATATTGGTGTAGGGGATGGTGGGAAGGGTTTGAGATTAAAGTTTATGCAGTTTGGAGGGGAAGGTCACATGGACAAAGTAAGTGTTTTGTGGGGGGAGAGGGCAAATAATTAATTAATTTGTTATGGGGGTGGGAAAGGGGCAGAAGGAATGTCTTTATTTTTATTTACCACAGTTTTAAATATTCAAATTTACTGGTAGGGCTCAAAGCCCTTTAAAAATGGCATCAGTGCCTGTGCACAGGCGGCTGATGCCATTGCCGGGTTGGACAGCTGGCCCTCTCCATTTGATCGGTGGTGGGGGCGGCGGCGGTCTGCCCCGGCTATTTAAATGAGCTGTTGTACGGAAGATTGTGGTGGATCTGCAGCATGCCGTTCTCTTCGCCCACTGCCGAAATCGGCGGCAGGCACAGAGGATTCAGCCCATCATCTGGACGTGACATACAAGCAAGGGAAACAGATGTACATTGCTGACGTGCTGTTGAGGGCAGAACTCCCTATGAAGAAAGTAGAGGATGCTACGACAGAGTGTGAAATCTTCCAGATCCAACATGAAGCTGCAGCTTGACATGTTCTGGAAGTCATCAACCCAACATTGAATCTGACGGACAAGCACCTTGCTCAAATCAAGCGAACTACCCAACAAGATGCAACTCTCCCAATGTCGCAAGAAGTAGTGATGAAAGGATGTCCTGAAAGCATCTAGGACACTCCTGTGGTGACAAGAGCATATTGGGCATACAGAGATGAATTGACAGCCCAAGATGGCATCTTGTACAAAGGAAATAGAGTCATTATCCCTAAGGAGTTGAGAGGAGAGATGCTTAAGTGCATCCGTGCAAGCCACCAAGGAAGTCAAGTCTGAGGAAGGCAAGAGAAGTGCTCTGCTGGCCAAACATGAGCAATGAAATCAAGGACCACATCAGCCAGTGCAGTGCGTGTAACGGGAAAGCTAAGCAAGCTAATGACCTGCTGATGATATATGACATCCCAGACAGACCTTGGATGAAGCTAGGAGTAGACCGCTTCACTCGCGCAGGAACTGATTAGCTTGTCACTATAGACTGCTAGTCTGACTACTGAGAGGTAGACCAGCTGACCTCAATGACTACCAGTGAGATTGTAGAATGCCTGAAAGCACACTTCAATCGTTACGGTATTCCAGACGTTGTGATGATCGACAATGGCCCTCAATTCACAAGTGAAGAATTCAGCCGCTTCATAAAGGATTGGGAAATTCAACACCATGCATCATCTCCACACAATCACCAGTCAAATGGAAAGGCTGAAGTGGCAGTGAAAATCGCCAAAGGAATCATAAAGAAATCTAGCAAATCCAGCACAGATGTATACAAGGCAATCCTTGAGTGGAGAAACACACCTACTGAAGGCATGGAAGGTAGCCCAGTACAAAGACTAATGACACACTGCACCCAAAGTACTCTTCCAAAAGCAAAAAAGCTACAGAAGCCAGAAGTACTGACAGGTGACAAAATCAAGGTGAAATGGCAGAAAGCCAAATTTAATTTTGATAAAACTGACAAACCATTGCCAGAATTGAGCATTGGAGAGCCAGTAAGGGTGCAAACCTTCAACATTCTCAACAAGAATCAGCCCAAGTGGTGACTTGGAACCTGTGTAAAGCAGTTGTCACCTCGATCTTATGCGGTGGAAGTGAGTGACCAGATATACCGTCGCAACCACAGACACACATGCACAACTGGAGAAGCTGTTCCTTCACTGCAGGCGGCCGATCAGGAAGATGTGAACTTACCATCGGCACAGACCATAGATCAACCATCAGTCCCAGAGGGCCACACCACCCTAACAATGGAAATGGAACAACAACAGTTACTGTGGCAACAAGTGACATGGGAATGATAATCCCCGAAGAAGGAAAATCACCCAGATGAACAGCCAACAACAACGCGCACACGTATCATTAAGTGACCGGCACGATTTAAAGACTATTTGTGCAATGCATGTGTGGAGACTGTTGAGAATAATGAACTGCTAATGCATGAGAACAGTTGTGTGCATAGTGGGTAACTTGGGCAACTCACAGTGTAAATGATAACGCATGTAATTTTTTTTTTGTTTTTTTGTCTGAAAAGGGGAATGTTTGGGAGAGAAATGCAATACTGTACTAATGTGCCTCCTGGCTTGTTGTAGTCATGTGACCTCTACCATGAGGCACTCACTGCAGGCATCCATCAGAAGGCAGTTCAATAAAGGCACAGTACAAGCAAGACCATTGTCCTTTGAGCTCATAACAATTACAATGACCTATACCAATGAACTCCCACTCTCCTCCACACCACTGTGAGCAGGTGTTAAGCACAAGCCAGGTGGCAAGTCTGACAGGAAGTCAATTCAGACCATTATCACATTGTTCTTACCAGATGGTTACATAGCTGCTTTGGCAGAGTGCCAGGAGTAAGTTATCATTTGGGTAGGATGACTTGGAGAGCAAAACACAAAAAGGGAAATGGGAGAAATCATCATCTGCACCTTTTGGCAGGGTCAGTGTTTGGACGCTGGTCCTTTAAGTGCTTGCTGATCAAGAAAATATTTGTCAGTCATTTTTCTATTTAATTTAGATAATGAATGCTTGAATCAAGTTACAGAATTGACCTTTCTTTGCTAAATTTCTTTGAGAGTACAAATGTGGGTTAGGTCTGTACATACCAGAAATCAGCCTGTTGTCACATCATGCAAATATTTTCCACCCACATATTGTTTGTCTATCCTAGCAACATAGTATTTAAACAAGGCACCACTAGGTTTAATGAGAGTTGCTTGATGATGAGGGGCAGCGAAACCTTATTTAAATAATAGCCTGAATAAGCAAGGCATTTGGAGTTAGGCGATATGAGAGGATTGATTTTTTTTCCTATCTTCTTTCATTTCTTAAAGATTTGCAGGTCTATGTAGCCATGAAAGAAGCAAAAAATAAGAGCTCACTTTGGATTGTCGATGGAATCATTATTCTCACTAATGAGGCATACGGCCAGTCTCACTGCATTATGTGCAAGGAAACACCAATCAATACAAATTTAGTTAGGTTATATTTTGATATCTATTACAGTCCTCTCTAAAAGTCATCCCTGCTATGTAGGCATCCATTTTGTGCCACAGAAGAAGCTTCAAATGAACAATAATCACAGTTTAATGTTGATTCCAAAGATGCAAGTGTAAAAAAAAAATTAGAAAATACTTCTGTTTATATGGCACCTTATTACATCTCGAAACACAATGAATTATTTTTGAAGTGCCTGACTGTTGCCATGTACACTAACATAGCACAGCCAACCTGCACCAGCGACATCATACAAACAACGAGATGAATACCCAATGAATCGCAACGTATCTCTTGCAGTGAGAAGGAGAATGCAGGTATAGTTCGACTTAGGATTCAGTATGAAAAGCAAGTCGGCAAATAGGGAAACATTCCTCCCAGCATACAAAAACCGTAAGTCAATATTAGAAGGATAAAATTATAGAATGATGTAGCACAGAAGGAAGCCATTTGGCCCATCATGCCTGTGCTGGCTCTTTGAAAGAGCTATCCAGTTAGTCCCAGTTAGTAAGCAGAGAAGCCTTAGGGTGATTTGGACAAGTTGAGTGAGTGGACTAATGCATGGCAGATGCAATATAATGTGGATAAATGTGAGATTATCCACTTTGGTAGCAAAAACAGGAAGGCAGATTATTATCTGAATGGCTATAAACTGAGAGAGGGGAATATGCAGCGAGACCTGGGTGTTTTCGTGCACCAGTCGCTGAAGGTAAGCATCCAGGTGCAACAGGCAGTAAAAAAGGCAAAGGGTTCGAGTACAGAAGCAGGGATGACTTGCTGCAATTATACAGGGCCTTGGTGAAGCCACACCTGGAATGTTGTGTGCAGTTTTGGTCTCCTTATCTGAGGAAGGATGTTCTTGCTGTAGAAGGAGTGCAGCGAAGGTTTGCCAGACTGATTCCTGGGATGGCGGGACTGATATTTGAGGAGAGATTGAGTCGGTTAGGATTATATTCGCTGGAGTTCAGAAGAGTGAGGAGGGATCTCATAGAAACCTACAAAATTCTAACAGGACTTGACAGGGTAGATGCAGGAAGGATGTTCCCGATGGTGGGGGATTCCAGAACCAGGGGTCATAGTCTAAAGATACGGGGTAAACCTTTCAGGACTGAGATGAGGAGAAATTTCTTCAACCAGAGAGTGGTGAGCCTGCGGAATTCACTACCACAGAAAGCAGTTGAGGCCAAAACATTGAATGTTTTCAAAAAGGAGTTAGATATAGCTCTTTGGTCTAAAGGGATCAAAGGGTATGGGGCGAAAGCCGGAACAGGCTGAGTTGGATGATCAGCCATGATCATAATGAATGGTGGAGCAGGCTTGAAGGGCCAAATGGCCTACTCCTGCTCCTAATTTCTATGTTTCTATGTCCCACTCCCCTGCTCTTTTCCCATAGTCCTGCAAATTTTCCATTTCAAGTATTGATCCAGTTTTCTTTTTGAAAGTTATTATTGAATCTGCTTCCACTACCCTTTCAGGTAGCGCATTCTGAACTTGCTGCTTAAATAAATGTTTCCTCCTGTAGCCACTGGTTCTTTTGCCAGTTACCTTAGATCTGTGTCCTCTGGTCAACAACCCTTCTGCCATTGGAAGCAGTTTCTTCTTATTTAATCCATCAAAACTCTTCATGATTTTGAACACCAATATCAAATCTTCTTTCAACCTTCACTGTTCAAAGGAGAACAAGCCCAACTTCTCCAGTCTTTCATCACTGGTACTGTTCTAGTGCATGGCTTGGCCATGTGAGCCGCATGGAAGATGGCAGGATTCCTAAAGACACATTGTACAGCGAGCTCGCCACTGGTATCAGACCCACTGGCCGTCCATGTCTCTGCTTTAAAGACGTCTGCAAACGCGACATGAAGTCCTGTGACATTGATCACAAGTCGTGGGAGTCAGTTGCCAGCATTCGCCAGAGCTGGCGGGCAGCCATAAAGGCGGGGCTAAAGTGTGGCGAGTCGAAGAGACTTAGCAGTTGGCAGGAAAAAAGACAAAAGTGCAAGGGGAGAGCCAACTGTGTAACAGCCCCGACAAACAAATTTTTTCTGCAGCACCTGTGGAAGAGCCTGTCACTCTACAATTGGCCTTTATAGCCACTCCTGGCGCTGCTCCACACACCACTGACCACCTCCAGGCGTTTACCCATTGTCTCTTGAGATAAGGAGGCCAAAGAAGATTGTTCTAGTAAATCTCCTCTGCACCCTCTCCATATCCTTGACATTTTTCCTAAAGTGCAATAAAGGCCTGCTTCCCAACCCGAACCCGATGGGACCCGACAACATGTGTCGGGTTCGGGTCGGGTCGGTTTGCACTTCTGGGTCCGGCATTCAGGCTCGGGTTGGGCCGGGGTCGGACATGCTCTATCACAGGTAAGTGGCTTCACTGTTGATTTAATTTTTGTACTAGAAAGGTGGTTTTGTAACAAAGTGAAAAACGGAAGATAAGTTAAGGCTCGGGTTGATGTGGTTCTGTCGGGCTCGGGTCGGGTTTTTTTTTGAAGACCCGAGCAGGCCTTTAAAGTGCAGTGCCCAGAATTGGACACAATACTCCAGCTGGGGCCAAACCAGTGTTTTACGTAGGTTTAGCATAGTTTCCTTACTTTTGAATTCAATGCCTCTATGTATGAAGCCAAGACTCCCATATGCCTTTTTAAACAACCTTTTCAACTTGTTCTGCCAGTTTCAAACACTTATATACATACACTCCCAGGTTCCTATGGTCCTGCAGCCCCTTTAAAATTGTGCCAATTATTTTATATTGCCACTCCTCATTCTTTCTACCAAAATGAATCACTCCACACTTTTCTGCGTTTAATTTCATCTGCCATGTGTCTGCCCTTTTACTAGTCTTTTTATGACCTCCTGAAGTGTGTTACTATCCTCTTCATTGTTTACTGCATTTCCAAGTTTCTTATCATCTGCCAACTTTGAAATTTTGCCATGTATACCCAAGCCAAGGTCATTAATATATATTAAAAAGAGCAGTGCTCCCAAAACTGACCCCTGAAGAACAGCAGAGCATACTTCCCTGAAAAACAACCATTCACCGCTACTCTTTGCTTTCTGTCCCTAAACTAGTTTTGTATCCACACAGCTATTATCCCTTTAATCCCATGGATTTTAAATTTGCTAAAAACTCTATTATGTGGTACTTTATCAAAGGCCTTTTGAAAGACCATATTCAGAACATCAACCGTACTACCCTTATTTACCCTCTCATTTATTTCATTAAAGAACTCAATCAAGTTGGTCAAACACAACAAATCCATGCTGGCTTTCATTTATTAATCCATATTTTTCCAAGTCCCTATTAATTCTGTCCCAGATTATTATCTCAATAAGTTTCCCCAGCACCAACATTAGGTTGACTGGCCTGTAGTTGCCAGGTTTATCCATCTCCCCTTATTTGAATCGGGATGTAACATTTTCAACCCTCCAGTCCTCTGGTACCACTTCCATATCTAAGGAGAATTGAAAGATTCTGGCCAGAGCCTTCACAAATTCCACCCTTACTTTCCTCAGCTACCTAGGATGCATCCCCTTGGGGCCGGGTGCCTTTTCTACTTTGAAGACAGCCAACCTTTTTACTATTTCCTCCATCTATTATTATCCAATTTGTATTCTCTGCTACCTCCTCCTTTACTCTGATTTTGGCAGAATTCTGTTCTTACGTGAAGACAGATGCAATGTACTCATTTAGTACCTCAGCCATGCCCTCTGCCTCCACAGGAAGATCTAAGGCTGGATTCTTGTTTTGAGGTTGGGATGCCAACAACCAGAGCATTTCCATGTCCCAACCCTGCACCATGTCAGCGAATTTTTAAATGCTATATAAGTAATTGGCCTGGGAGCAAGTCCGTGCCCAATTAGAGAAGCTGGAAGAGTTATGGAGGTGGGAATGGAGAATTGAATGTAACTTTTAAAGGTAAGTGGCTGCCATTGCTGGGCTTGCTGTTGCCAATACAGATGAATCAGCAGGGATCTCAGAGGGTCTGTGTGGGCTTGGGAATGCATCCTCTTGCAGCCCCCACAGTGCTCCTCTGGCCTCCTGCTGTCCAGGAGGTTGCATCTGCCATAGCTCACCCTGACTGCTCTGTCCAATGTCAGAGTGGCTTGTTCCTATTTGAACTCCATTAGCTGGGCTTTGTGGATTCACCAGGCCTTCTCATGCCAACCCCAGATGCCACAGTGATGCCAGCGGGCTCACTTCCCTCTCCGCTTTCCTGCCACTCCCACTGTGACATTAAACTCTTCCAGCTGCAGCAGTAGCCACACTGAGACATATCTGAAGCAGCTAAGCTTTATTTTCTGCCTATGAACTAATTTAATCAGCCCTTCCCATCGCCTTCACAGCCCTCAACACTGTTCACGTCTTCAAAATCCTGTCTTATTCCACCCCTACCAATGGCGTCTTCCCCATTCCCAGCCTTTAAAAATTGCTCACAGATACTGACAAGCCTGTTAATGAGCTCTTTAATGAGCTCAGCAGGCAGTTAATTGGCATGTGCTCGACCCATTCCCTCCCTGCCGGTGGCACTTTGAAAGTAGTATTAAGTTCCAGAGGCGGCAGGATCCCGTGCCGACTTTTGGGAACACAATATTCAAATCGTGCTCGCAGCCGTTCCAGTATTCAGTGGGGTTCGAAAATCCAGCCCCTCCTTTTTGGTCCCAAATTAGCACTACCCATCCTTTCACTATGCTTTTGCTATTAATATGTTTATAAAAGGCTTTGGGTTGCCTTTTATGTTACCCACTAATCTATTCTCATGCACTCTCTTTTGTCCCTCTTATTTCCTTTCTCAGTTCTCCCCTATAATTTTTTGTATTCAGTTTGGTTCTGTACTGAATTTATAAATCCAAAGTTTATCAGAAGCCTCCTTTCTCTGCTTCATTTTAATCTCTATGGCCGGAATTTTACATTGGGCAGGAGGCCTCACCCACCAGCCAAAAGGTCAGGGGCGAACCCGCCTCTGCTGGGCCTGGGGAGCCATGTTGGGATGTTACTGTCCCCAGGCCCTTAATTGGCCTTGGGTAGGAATTCCACCTCTCTGAGGCAGGAAGTCCCGTCTAATGGAGCTGCCAGCCAATCAGTGAGTTGGCAGCTCTCAGTCCCAGCAGCGCCACTGGGAGTCATGGCTAATGCTGGGACTGCAACCCAGCCACAGCAGCAAGAGGGACGACGGTCTCAGAAAACAAGTAAGGTTTTGGGGCCTCACCAGGGACAATTGGCCAGGCCCCAGTGAGGCAAGGGGAGTCGGTTGGGGGTGGGAGTGAACTTTCTTCCAGTGGGGGCGGTTGGGGCTTCGAGGGCAGCCCTCCATGAGGCAGAGGGTGCCAGATTAGAAGCCCCCCCTCCACCCACAAAGAGGCTGCCAAGTTTTACCTGGCGGCATTCTGGGGATCTGAGCCACCACCTGCCACTGGTAAAATACCAGCGACAGTGGGAGGAGGCCCTTAAGTAGCAGTTAATTGGCCGCTGCCACCCCTCTTAAAATTTTAGTGGGGGCGGGAAGGCATCAGGAATGACATCCTCCACCTCCCACTCAATTTTACGCCCCCCCCCCCCCCCCACCTCCTCGCACCAGCCTGCTCTTGTGGGGTGCTGTAAAATTGCATCCTATAACTTTTGCCATCCAGGGAGCTCTAGTTTAGGATGCCCTCCTGTTTTCCCTTGTGGAACTGTGTCTAGTCTGTACCTAAACTATATCTTCTTTGAAGGCCTTCCATTGCTCACTTCATGTTTTACCTGCCAATCTTTGATTCTAATCCAACTAGCCCAGTTTCCTATTCAACTGACTAATATTAGCCCTCCTCCAGTCAAGTATTTTCACCTTTGAGTTTCCCTTATTCTTTTCCAAAACAAATCTAAAGCTAATAATATCGTGATCACTGTTTCCTTTCTGCTCCCCCACTTGCCCCACTTTATTCCACAGAACTATATAGATCCAGCACTGCTTCCTTTGTCGTTGGGCTACAAATATACTGAGCAGGAAAGCTGTCTTGTACCCATCTCAGAAATTCCTCCTCATTCTTTACCCTTTACACTTTTATTTTTCCAGTCTATATTTGGATAATTGAAGTCCCCCATTATCAATACTCTAAAGTTCTTGCATCTTTCTGGAATTTGCCTGCAAATTTGTTCTTCTATCTCCTTCCCACTATTTGGTGACCTGTAGTATACACCCATCAATGAAATGGCTCCGCTATTGTTCTTTAATTTAAAGCAAATAGATACTGTCTTGTACCCCTCATCTACATCATTCCTTTCCAGTGCTATCTCTTGCCCTCCTTTCTTTATTTCCTTGCCTATCTTCTCTGAATGCATTGGAGCCCGGACTATTAAGAAACCATTCCACCCCTTGTTTGAGCCAGTTTTCTGTTATTGCCACTATATCATAATCCCAGATGGCACAGTGTCAAATTTTGCTTTATAGCACTCCTGTGAAGCACTTTGGAACGTTTTATTACATTAAAGGCGCTCTACATAATACAAGTTGTTGTTGGTACTTTGTGCCTGCAGTTCACCAACCTTATTTGCCACACTCTGTGCATTTATGCACATGCACTCCAAACTTATCTTAGACTGCCTCACATTTCCATCCTGCCTGATCATTCCTATTTCTGAACTATTCTTTATTCTAATGCTGTTTTTTTCTCCCAGTCCTCCATGCATCTTATATCTTCACTCTAATACTCCATCATGGTCTCTGCCCCTCACCCAAATTAGCTAAACTCTCCCTGACAGCAATAGTTAACCTTCCTACGAGGGCTTTTATCCCATCCATGTTGAGGTGCAACCTGTCCATTTTGGATAGGCCCCTTCTGCTCCAGAACTGGTCCTGTGTCCCAGGAATCTGAAGCCCTGCCTATTGCACCATTTCTCCAGCTGCACATTAATCTATCTTATCTTACTGCTCCTATACCCACTAGCATATGGCTCTGAGAGCAATCTAGAGATTACTACCTTTGAGGTTCTGCTCTTTAAGCTCCTCCCTAGCTCCTGAAACCCTATCTATAGTGCCTCAACCTTTTTCCCTATCTATGTTATTGGTTCCAACATGGACCACAACTTCTGGTTTTTCCCCTTCCTCACCTGCAAAATGTCACCCATTCAGTTATGTCCTTTGCATCTCCTGCAGGTTACCGAAGATAGCACTTGTCTTTTCAAGGGTGTTTATTTTTATTAAATTGAAAAAAGTAGGTAGGGTTGTCAACCCTCCAGCATTACCCTGGATTCTCCAGGAATTAAAGATTAATCTTTAGGGCACTGTTGCAAGCAACCTAGGAAAAAATCATAAGGGCATTAAAAACTGTGGGTTTTTTTTCTCAAACATGTAATCAAAGGCTATTTGTCTGACAGTCAAGAATCATCCACTTGGATAATAAAGAGAGCATTCACCTTCCATATTGTATGGTAAGGTGGTGTACCACAAGTATGGGCAGATTAGGTGACCAATGACAGGAGTGTGGGGGAGGGTGATTGGCAGCAATAGGTCATCTCCAGGAATGTATCCAACCAGAGGTGGCAGCACTAAAGGTCCACAGCACAGCCACTGTTGAAGAGAGGAGGCAACAAAAACAAATAATCAGAAAGTTGTGATGATTTATAAACATTGGTCATGACATCTAACCAAGATTGTTCTCTTCCTGCTGTTAGCTAGTTCTTTATTGTTGGTTTAGAGTGGAAGGAGCTTTACTTGGTACCTGTGGTATCTCTTGATCTTCCATTCCTTAACTTTTCTTCAGATATCTACCATTCCCAGCAAAACATTTAAATATCAAGCACAATATTTCTTAAATAGATAACAAGTACTTGCAGAGAGCGAGGCCAGGTTAACAAAGAACTTCTCTCAAAGAGACAAGTTTTGAGGAGGCTTTGAAGGAAGAAAGAGATGGAGAAAAGTGAGGCGTTTAGGAAGAAAATTTGCCAATCCAGGGCTATGATGGCTGAAGTGAGAGAAACTACAGCAGAGCAGGAAGAGGTAACAGAGTTAAGTGGGGTGAGACCATGCAGATGCTTGTAAATCAGGATGCAACGTCTGAAATCAGTGCACTGTAGGTGAGAGGCAGTGAAATTTGCTGAGGACAGCAGTGATAGGCAATTTGTATTTATTAAGAGATATGATGCAGGCACTGGAATTTTAAATGAATTGGTGTTTGTGTAGTATGGAACTTGGGAGGTTGGTGGGAGCATTGGAGAAATTCATCCTGGAGGTGAAAAGGTATGGATAAGAGCGTCAGTGAGAGTGAAATAGCATGAATCACAAAAAAGTCAGCATGCAGATACAGCAAGTAATTAGGAAGGCAAATGGAATGTTGGCCTTTATTGCAAGGGGGATGGAGTATAAAAGTAGGGAAGTCTTGCTACAACTGTATAGGGCATTGGTAAGTCCACACCTAGAGTACTGTGTACAGTTTTGGTCAGCTTATTGAGGAGGGGCATAATTGGAAGCAGTTCAGAGGAGGTTCACAAGGAAGATTCCTGGGATGAGGGGTTTGTCTTATGAGGAAAGGTTGAGCAAATTGGGCCTATGCTCATTGGAGTTTAGAAGATTAAGAGGTGATTTTATTGAAATGTATAAGATTCTGAGGGGGCTTGCCAATGTTGATGCTGAGAGGATGTTTCCCCTTATGGGGGAATCTAGAACTAGGGGCCATAGTTTCAAATTAAGGGGTCCCCCATTTAAGATGACGATGAGGAGCAATTTCTTCTCTCAGAGGGTTGTTAGTGTTTGGAATTCTCTTCCCCAGCGAGCAGTGGAGACTGGGTGATTGAATATATTCAAGGCCAAGTTAGACAGATTTTTGATCAACAGGAGAGTAAAGGGTTATGGGAGGCAGACAGGAAAGTGTAGTTAAGGCCCCAATCAGATCATCCATGATCTTATTGAATGGTGAAGCAGGCTCAAGGAGCTGAGTGATGTATTCCTGCTCCCATTTCTTATGTTCTTATGAGGCAGGGGATGTTATGGAGTTGGAAAATGGTGATCTTGGTCATGGATAGGTTGTAAAATTTGTCGACAGACTGGCCTTCAAACATTAGCTTAAAATAATCTATCATTGTTGGACAAAAAAAATTAAAGAATACTTCAAAAATTGTTCCTATTTCTGTACAGCTCAATTGTTTCCAAAATGAGAATGGCATCAAAATTGAACAGACGTTTCGTAAAATTTTGACTGCAGAATCACAGTACTGCAAATTAGGTGGCTGACCTCCATCGCTGATTCTAAGATCTGCTCTCCTATTGAACCAGAAATTGTGAACATAAGAACATAAAAAGTAGGAGCAGGAGTAGGCCGTTCAGCCCTTCCAGCCTACTCCGCCATTCAGTGAGATCATGACTGATCATCTACCTCAAATCTACTTTCCCACATGGAAACAGCCTCTCCACATCTACCCTGTCAAGCCCTCTCATAATCTTATCTGTTTTGATGAGATCATCTGTCATTATTTTAAACTCCAGAGAGTATTCGATTCAATTCTACTCATATAACAACCCTCTCATCTCATGAATCAATCTAGTGAACCTTCGTTGCACTGCCTCTTATGCAAGTATATCCTTCCTTCAGTTTGGAGACCAAAACTGTACAGTTTACTCCAGGTGTGGTCTCACCAAAGCACTGTTCAACTGCAGCAAGACTTTCTTACTCTTATACTCTAACGCCCTTGTAATAAAGGAAAATATACCATATGCCTTCCCAATTGCTTGCTGTACCTACATGTTAACTTTCAGTGTTTTGTGAACAGTGACAATCAAATCTCTTTGAACATCAACATTTAATAGTTTCTCAGCATTTAAAACATATTCTGTTTTTCTATTCTTCCTACCAAAATAAATAACCTCGCATTTCCCCACATTATATTTCATCTACCACCTTCTGGCCCATTCACTTAATCTATCTGTATCCCTTTGCAGAATACTTGGGTGGAATTTTATTTTTTGATCCACTGGGAGCAGGTATGGTTTGGGCGCCAGTAGCGCACAGGAAGCTCAGGAGTCGGGCTTGCCAGGGCTTTGTGAAGTTTTGACTTTACAGAATGTGTGTGATGTTGTGATGTCACTGATAGGTTTCCCGCCCAGAAATCAGCCTGGTAAGTCCTGACTGGGAATGAGCTTCCAATTCTGGGAGTGGAGCAGGGAGAGAAGAGGCCTAAGGATTGGGGGGGGGGGGGGGGGGGGGTGGAATTGGAGGCCTTGAAGGGAGGTTGGAGTGGGTGTGGGCAAGGTATGTATGCCAGATCCAGCAGGTAAGTGGAAAGGCACTACTGTCGGTATCCTACAGTCCTCACCGCCCTGTAGCTGCCGGGTTTCCCAAGGCTCAGGAAGCTCAACCAACCAGAATTTGGTTTAAATGTTGCAGACATTATATATATATTATATTTATATATATATATACATATTTATTTCTCATATTATAATATTTAAATTGCCAATCTGCCTCTTGGGAGTGGATTGACTGCCCTTTCCCATTTTGCCTTTGTTAAAACTGCAAAAGAGGGTGGAGGTGGAGGGTGGCGTGGGTTGGAGGGGAGATGGAGTGCGGATTCAGATTTTTAACACATTAACCTTCCACCCGTACCAACGCTACCTGTTTTTGGGGCTAAAATTCCCTCCTTGTGTTGTCCCAGTGGCCTACTTTTCCACCTCCTTTGTAACATCAGCAAAACCAGATACATTAAACTCTTTTCCTTCCCATGGCATTATTTCAAAGCAGAGCAGGGGAGTTATCCCCAGTGTCTTATTTATTTTATTTTTTATTTAGAGATACAGCACTGAAACAGGCCCTTCGGCCCACTGAGTCTGTGCCGACCATCAACCACCCACTTATACTAATCCTACACTAATCCCATATCGCTACCACATCCCAACCTGTCCCTATATTTCCCTACCATCTACCTATACTAGGGGCAATTTATAATGGCCAATTAACCTATCAACCTGCAAGTCTTTGGCATGTGGGAGGAAACCGGAGCACCCGGAGGAAACCCACGCAGACACAGGGAGAACTTACAAACTCCGCACAGGCAGTACCCAGAATTTATTTATCCCTCTATAAACATCACAAAAACAGATTATCTGGTCATTATCATTGCTGATTTTAGGAGTTTGTTGTGCGCAAATTGGCTGCTGTTTCCTACATTACAACAGTAACTACACTTCGAAAGTACTTCATTGGCTGTAAAGCGTGAAAAGTGTTATATAAATGCAAATCTCTCTTTCTTTCATCTAAGTCATCAATATAGATGGTAAAAAGCTAAGGCCCAAGCACAGTTCTTGCAGCTATCCACCAATAACAGCTTGCCAACTTGAAATGACCAGCTTATAAAAAAAAAAATCTAAATCAAAATCTAATCTATTCCTACTCTCTGTTTTCTGTCCTTTAGCCAATCCTTAATCCATGCCAATATATTGCTCCCTGTGCCATGAACACTCATATGCCAACCTTTTGTGTGGCACCTTATTGAATGCCTTCTGAAAATCCAAATATACTATTTTCAGTGGTTCCTTTTTATTTACCCTGCTAGTTGAATTCTCAAAAAAAAATTCCAATGGATCTGTCAAACATGACTTCCCTTTAGTAAAAGCATGTTGACTCTGTTGTCATGCAGACCCCCACCTGCCAAGAATGAGGCACCTTAATTTTGTCATATGAACATTGATTTTAAACTGTTGCTGGAGTGAAGAAATGACGTGTTTGAAGATCACCAGGCACTGGGCTGGAAGGATGTTTGCATACTGAGAGATGCTGCTTGTGGAGACAAAAGGCTGTTCCCTGCTCCAGTTAACCCAAATGGATTTTGATCACCAGACATTGAAGGTGTAAGGAAGTGCATTCCAGGCCCTACTGAGATGATATAATCCACAGAGCCAGAACTGGTTAAACCAGCTGGTCACATGACTAACTGGCTCGTCCAGGTTTTTGAACTAGCCACAGGACAGTCTGAATGCAGAAGGGAGTGTGCAACTGAAACTGAAACAAGCAAGTCTCTCGCCTGGCTGTCTCTCCCTCTCACTTTCTCCCAAGTCACCGGACCCACGGAGGACACATAAACCTCAAGAGAGAAAAAACTCCTACATCGGAACAAGTTGAAGCGTGAAATGGGCCCCAATGAATGGAAGAATTACCAGCAACCAAAGACTCCACATTGAACTTAAAGGACTGTAACTACCAGATATTGCTTCACACGCTTCCCCTTTATTCCTTCTACTTTTTCTGTCTCTATCTGCATGTGTGTTTATCGCGTATGCATGCTCGTGTGGTCAAATGCATATTCGTAGTCGTTAACCGGATTTGAGTTTAAGATGAATAAACTACCTTTCTTGTTTAAATATAAGGAAACCTGTTTGATTTCTTTGCCTTACAATTGGAGCAATGAACAAGGATTCAGTAAGGGGGAGCTAAAAACACGGTGTTTAAAAATTAAACCCTGTTAAGGTTAAACCAGGTAAAGGCTGAGAGGGGACCCCAAGACCCCTTCTCACCTGGTCCTAACACTGTTTAAATATATTCTGATTTTCTAAGTGCCCCATTACCACTTCCTTAATAATGGACTCCGACATTTTCTGAATGACTGATGTCAGGCTAACTGGCCTGTAGTTGCCTATTTCTCTCTCCTTCCTTTCTTGAATAGTGATATTACATTTGCTACCTATCAACCCACTGGAACCATTCCTGAATCCAGGAAATTTTGGAAGATCATAACAAGTGCATTCACATCTCGGCAACTATCTCTTTTAGAACCCTAGGATGGAGGCTATCAGATCCAGGGGATTTGCCAGCTTTTAGTCCCATTAATTTCTCCACTACTTTTTCTTTACTAATTAATTACTTTAAGTTCCTCACTCTCATTAGACCCCTGGTTCCCCACTATTTTTGATATGCTTTTTATGTCTTCTCCTTTGGAGACAGATACAAAATATTTGTTTAACATCTTTGCAATTTCCGTATTCCCCATTATAATTCCTGTTGTCTCTGCCAATGTTCCCTCTAATTTCCCTTCATTGTGCATGGCTGGTTTGTTGCACTGCGTAGTCACTTTAAGATTGCCACGCAGCCACATATGCGCACATCTTAAAGGGACCGCTTCTTGTGCACAGCCAGTTTGCCCCCTGCGCAGTAATTCCTGGACTGCTATGCGGCCACACACCCACGCAACTTAGAGGGAATGTTAGATTCAGCCTACAAGGGACCCATGTTTACTTCTGCTACTCTCTACACCACTGAATACACCAAGTGCTGCCCATTTTATATGCTTTTGACAAACTATTGGCCCTGAAATTCCATGGGAGCTCTACTGGTTTTCCATCATAACTCCAGCACGACACCAGTAGAACCCTGCAAGGAAACAGCATAAATGGCTGCTTCAGCAGCTTATGCTGGTCTCATGGGGATTCCACTCGTCTCCTTTGGGACCGATAGTGGGAGATTATTCGAACCCCTGCAAAATTTCAGGGTCATTGGCATTATGTCTAGAAAGGAAGTAGTGAGATAGCTGTGTAACATTTTCATCACAGGTGTGTCATACACAAGCAACTTGATGCTTCAGGATGTGACATTTCCATGCAATTTGTGACCTTATGCAGTTGCTGAAATGCATAAAATGGGTTGCAGAACACTTTCTAATAAATAAACAGTGCCCCTTTAAACAATTTGTTTCTTTTATTTGGGTCTCTTTTCCTCTCCGCTTCCCTGCCAGCATCATCTGGCCCTTACTAATCCTTCAGCAATCAGTCTTGTTCTGTGGTTTCCCTGTAACTGTGAGTGCTCTATTTCCATGGCTATTTTTGCTAACAATGTCACTCATATTGTGATTTGTCCTCCCTTTTCACAGCTTCCCCCAACTACTGAATCACAGATAATTTTGATATTGCAGTGATTGCTCCTGTCACATGATTTTTGCTATTGGTTTTGTTATCTTCCTGTTAGCCTACCATTTCTTCCCAACGCTGATTCACTGATTATTTTCATCGCATGGATTCACAGTTAATAAGAAGCCACAGGGCAAGAGCAAGAGCCTTTATTGTGGAACTCCAGGACAATCCTGATCCTTTAATCATAATTTGGAAATGACTTCAGGAAGGGAAGTTGAGTTAGTGTAAAACTATGGAATACAATTGACACAATTTGCAAGGAATTGTTAGGTAAGAAAACTTCTTGTAATATGCAAAGCCCACGATTACAAAGAAAGCTCCTGAAAGTGCTCAACAGCTTGTATGATTCTCTGATTTGGTACCAAAATCAAACAGAGTAAGTACTTAGAGGTTCTTTAATATTTATTGATGGAATTTTTAAAGCCCTAACTTGAAGAATTCTTTTTTAAATTTATCTACAACAGTCATGCTGACCACCGTTATTTCACTAGCAAGCATGGAAATTCCTTTCCGATGAAAGATCATAGATCTGAAACATTGACTCTGCTTCTCTTTTCACAGAAGCTGCCTGACCTGCTGAGTATTCCCAGCACTTTCTGTTTTTATTTGGGAATTCCTTTTGTAGTCCTATGGCAGTCCTGGGTTTGGAGGAGGAAAAGTAGTATTTTTTTGTTCTTCTGCCATTGCTTCCCTTATGCTGCACTTCACCAGACACTCCCTCCTGACCCTACAGAGATGGATGTATCTGAGATGCGAAGTTCCTACAAATTGATTAAAGGGACACATGATACTATGGTGCCTGTATGAAATGGCTGTCCAGAGCCTGAATGCTAATATATTTGAGCACCATGCTACAGTTATGCAAAAATATACCCCGGTCTTAGTGAATGAATGAGTTTGGTGGAGGAACAAAGATATTAAATAAAAATGGACACCTACCTTGTTGAGCTGGCTCAATTCTTTCTGGCTCACACCCTCAATTGACTCCATTCCAGTAATTTGGTTGGCTGATTGTGGGCCTTCACTTACTGTTTTTGAGTGGAGCTGATATGGTGCCTGCAAATTGGAAGAAGTAGTCATTTTCAGTTTTTCTTTCCCCAAAATGAGTGTGCTCCAGTTTGCGATGCTTATTTGGGCTTCCCAGTGATTCACCTGCCAAGTCCCCATGGAGCTTATTTAAATCAAAGCTAATGGCAAAAGTGTGCCAAAATCCCAAAAGTTGAACTTACTGAACAGCAGGGGTAAGATAGAGCAAGATAAATGAGGTTTGCTTCTGACTCCCTGAGAGACTGAGGCCATTGGATACTTTCTCCTGCATCCTTGGTGAGAAGTCCTTAAAAGAAAGGAGGAAAGACTTGCATTTATGTAGCTCCTTTCTTGACCACAGGACATCCCAAAGCACTTTACAGCCACTAAAGTACTTTTGAAGTGTAATCACTTTTGTAATGTAGGAAACACAGCAGCCAATTTGCATGCAGCAAGCCCCCAAAAACAGCAATGTAATATTGACCAGATTATGTTTATTACGTGATGTTGATTGAGGGTTAAATATTGGCCACTTCACTGGGGAGAATTCCCCTGGTCTTCTTTGAAATAGTGCCATGGAATCTTTTAAGTCCACCTAAAAGAGCAGACAGGGACTCAGTGTTAACATCTCATTCAAAAGACAGACAAAGTATAGGATTCCCAATCGACATTCTTCTGTTGGCTGCCACAGTGCAGGAGGAATTGCAGAAGATGATGGAGAAAAGGAAGTAAGGCTGCATATCTGGAAAATGCACTCTTCACACTATTTATTTGGAGATACAGCACTGAAACAGGCCCTTCAGCCCACCGAGTCTGTGCCGACCATCAATCACCCATTTATACTAATCCTACATTAATCCCATATTCCTACCACATCCCCACCTTCCCCCTACCTATACTAGGGGCAATTTATAATGGCCAATTTACCTATCAACCTGCAAGTCTTTGGCTGTGGGAGGAAACCGGAGCACCCGGTGAAAACCCACACGGTCACAGGGAGAACTCGCAAACTCCGCACAGGCAGTACCCAGAATTGAACCCGGGTCGCTAATGCTGTCAGATTGCAGTGCTAACCACTGTGCCGCCCCTAAAGAATTTAAAGACCCTATTGATCTTAAGAACTTAAATGAAGAGCTAAAAGAGAAAATAGGGGAGCTATTGTGCCAGCTATTGCAGGAAGACCTGAAGTCAAAGTCATCTACCCTGACAGCTCTATCAGTGGTTTGAAGGTGATGACCATACTCAACTTTTGAGCCACTGGATCCTTTCAAGCTGCCATGGGAAAATTGTATAATAACAGTCAGGTTCCTAGGCAAGTATTCACCAAGTGATTGACACACTTTTCAGGATAGTTGGGGAATTCATGCACTTGTTGTTAAGAATCTTGTCCTCCCCAAAGTCAAGAAAGATAATTACGTGAATGGATGGCTTGTAGGTTGCAAAGCATACCCCTTGCTACCACGGATGATGACCTTGCTAAGAGTTGCAAGAAGAGCTGCTACAGAACACTATAACAAGCACATGCCTTGACCAGAGCATTCATTGTAAAGCCTACCAGACTCTGGAGGGGCTCTGAACATAGCAACTTAGCCCCTGAGCCTGTTTCACTGTTCAATGAGATCATGACTGATCTGTGATCTAACTCCATATACTTGCCTTTGCCCGATAACCCTCAGTACCTTTGGTTATCAGAAATCTATCAATCTCAGATTTAAAATTAACAATTGATCAAGGAGCAATTGCTATTTGCAGAAGGTGAGCCAGATTTTATTCTGGAGACCCCACCTTGGCCCTCTGTCGGACCCCTGGTGTGATTCCAGGGTGGGCAGCCAATTAACTGCCCACTGTTGAGGATGCTGTCCTTTTAAGGGACGACCTGCTGCCTCCAGAGCTGCTGGCCAATTGGAAGGCCAGCATCTCTGCAGTAGTGCCACTGGGAGCGGTGGTTGTACTGGTACTGCATGAGGCCCTGCAGAGTAGAAGATCGATAAAGACGCTGGTAGAGTTAAGTGGGGTTTGGGTCACCAAGGCCATCAGGCAGGCTCCGGTGACAGGGTAGGCGGGGATGGGGGGTTGTGTTAGTGAGAGTGGGGGGTTTCTTCCTGGAGGGGGGCAGCCATGGCCACTGGGGGGCAGGGGTTCCAAAAGAAGGACACCCCAACCCTGCTAGGAGGCTGCCAGGTTTTACCTTGCAGCATCTCCCCATGGCATCAGGCTCCTTTGCCTTCAACAAATTTGAGGAAGAGGTGGGAAGAGGCACTTAAGCGGCCATTATTTGCTCACTTAAGGGCCTCAATTGGCCTGTGGTGGGAAGGCCGTCTTCGGCCTTCCCCATCCCAGACTAAATTCAAAGGTGTCAGGAAAGCGACAGGCACTCCAGCAACCCCAACCACACCTTCCCTTGCAATTTTACCAGCTTCCCCTTCTTCTGTTCCCATCCCTAGGGGGCCCATAAAATTCTGCCCAATAGTTCCAAGCTTCTACCATGCTTTATTTGCAGAAGTGTTTTCTCATTTTATTCCTAAAAGATTTGACTCTAAATTTAGACTATGTCTTCTAGTCCTAGAGTCCCCAACCAGTGGAAATAGGGTATCTGGAGATAAACTATCTGCATCCCTTAATATCTTGAAACCTTCAATTATCTCACCCCTTAACCTTCTAAATTTCAGGGAATACAACCCTTGTTTGTGTATTCTCTGCTCATAATTTAATCCTGGAGTCTAAGTATCATTCTCATAAGTCTACACTGTATTGTCTCCAAGAACAATATATCCTTTTAAATGTGTGGTGACCAGACCTGAACACAGTAGCCCAGGTGTATTCTAAGTGGGGCGTGGCATAGCAGTAGCAGAACCGAAATGCCTTGTATTCTAATCCACTAGATATGAAGGTCAGCATTGCATTAGATGTTTTGATTCTTTTCTGTGTCTGTTCAGGATATTTTAATGAATTATGTACATGGATCCCCAAGTCTTTAGGCCTCCACTATTTCTAGCTTTTCATCATTTAGAAAGCACTCAGATCTATGCTTTTTAGTCCTCACACTTGCCTACATCAAAATTTATTTGCCACAGTTTTGCTCATTCACTTGATCTATTAATATCTGTGTATTTTTATGGTTCCAACTGCACTGGTACAATGCCGCCAATCTTTGTGTAATTGGAAAAATTAGATGATGGGATAGACAGACACGTATACAAGTTGTTAATAAATGCGGTGAACAGTTGATGCCCCAACACAGACCCCTGTGGGATACCACCAGGCACATCCTGAAAATTAGAGTACCTGCCCATTATCAATTTCTCTGCCTCCTGCTGCTCAGCCAATTTCCTAACCAGATCAATAATTTCTCTTCAATTCCATCAGCTTCAACTTTAGTTAACAGTCTGTTATGGTGAGACTTTATTGACTGCTTTCTGGAAGTCCATATAAATAACATCCATAGACATTCCCCTGACACTACCTTAGTCACCGTTTCAGGAAGAGAAGCCAATGCAGGTGATTCTCTGGCTCTGATTAAATAGATAAGAATGGAACCAATTGACCACAGTCCCATTCAGCTGGATAACAGTGGAGAGGCATTAGAATAGGATGATGGGGTTAACTACATTAAGGCTGCCAACGTTGTGGAGCTAAGAAGACCCACAGACGAGAGCAGTGCCCAGCAAGTAAAGCTGACTGCTTTAAGTGTGGATGTGCCACAGCAACATTTCTTTGCTTAAAGGTACAAAGCAGAAGACCTTCACATAAAGAGCAGTGAATCAAGTTCAGCAATACCCACAGGAGAGAGAACCAGAAGAGTTCTTGGGAGAAATCAATAATCCAGATCAGGATTTCTGGACAGCAGATATCTATGTGAATGGACACCTCACGAATTTTAAGCTTGACACAAGGCTAGTGTCAGGGTATTGTCTGACCAAGAGCCTTGGGTAAAAAGACATTACCTGCAACCGACAGATATACAGTTGCATAGTCCAGGTGGGACACAACTGCGAGTTGAAGGCAAACTCCAAGTGACTCTTCAGCATGAAGGAAGACAAGTGGTAAAGACCTTCTACATCTTACACAATCAAGAATTTTTTTTACTGAGCAGGATTGCATGCTTGGTACTGCAGTTGATTGAAAAGGTAGCTGAAGTCAAGCAAACAAAAGTAAACTATTTGTACCAATCATCAGCCGATGTGTTATCGAGGGCAACCGTAGATCACCCATCACAAGAAGATGCACATTTCATAGGTGACATTGTCATACTCACAACACACAGCACAAAGTTGGCCAGCAAGCACACAGAGGTTGCAAAAATATGACAAGCATAGAAGAATGATTAAGAGTGCATCCACATTAGAAAATATTGTACACGTGGGTGGCCAGAAGAAAGTCCAGGAGGGAGAACAATGAAGATGTTCCATGAGTATGGTTTTATGCAGGTCCCCAACTGCCAAGAATGAGGCATATTAATTTTGCCACATGGACATTAAATTTCAAATTGTTGCTGGGAAGAAGAGAACACTTATTACAAGGGCTGTTAATCTGACTGGATATTTTTGTATATTGACAGACTGTACTTGAAAGGACAAAGGGGCTATTCCCTGCTCCAATTTAACCCACAATGGACCTTTGATCACCAGGTATTGTGTGTAGAGGAGACATTGCAAGGTCTGCTAGGAGAAGACAATCTACAAGGGCCAGGACTGACTAGGTCAGCTGGTCGCATGACTAACTGACTCTTGCAGGTTTTTCTGAACGCACCACAGAGAATTTGAACTCAGAAAGCTGTTTGCTCCTGGGCTGAGAAGACTTCTCTTCTGCCAGCTCCTATCTCTTTCTCACGGAACTGAAACCCACTGAAGACACGTAAACCCCAAGAGAGAAAAACCTCCTACAGTGAACAAGGTTTAAGAAGAATACCAGGCCCCAGTGAAAAGCAAGATCAACCTACAAAAGGACTCTACAGTGAGCTTGAAGAACCGTAACAAACTCTTCAGATATTGCCTCAAACCTTTCCACTTTATTTTTCTTCTGCACTTTTCTGTCTCTACTTGCATATGCGTATCTCATATGCATGCTAGCATGGGGCGCAGTGTGTATCCATAGGTGTTAACCGAATTAGAGTTTTTAGTTTAAATTTACTTAATTTCACTTTTCTTCTTTCAACCTAAGAAAGCTTGTTTGTGCTCATTTCTTTGCCTTATAATTGGAAAGCAGTGAACAAGGATTCACCAAGGGGGAGCTCAAAACATGGTGTGTTTAAAATTAAACCCTGTTATCGTAAGACCAGGTGAAGGCTGAGAGGGACCCCTAGACACCTTTCTCACCTGGTCGTAACAATAGAAAATACTTCACCATAATTGACGACATATTAGTTTATAACAACAGACTTGTTATTCCTACTTCAATGAGATCCGATATCTTAGATCAATTACATCAAAGCCATTTGGGTATAACCAAATGCAGAGCGTGGGCACAGTCTTCAGTATGGTGGCCTGGTGGATATCAAGACCATAATCAACAAATGTCAGACATACGTGATACAGAGGTCAGAAAAGCGCAAACTGCTGTTGACGACCCAATTTCCAACTAGACTGTGCCAAAGGCTAGGCATGGATTTATTCATGTTTAGTGGGAAGTCATACATCATCATTATCGACTACTTTTCCAGGTGGATGGAAGTCAGATGATTACATTCTACAACTACTGAGCTAGTTATCAGAATCCTTATGGACATCTTTGACACATGGGATTCCAGATGAAATATTATCAGACAACGGACCACTGTTCGCGAACAAATGTTTTACCCAGTTTGCCGTGAAGATGGGCTTTCAGCATCTTATGAGTTCACCGAGGTATCCTCAGTCCAATGGCGAGGCAGAACGAGATGTGAGAAGATCTTCCTATCTCACTCTGAGTTTATCATTCAATGCCCCTGCTGTGTGGATTATCACCAACAGAATTACTTATGGGAAGGAAGTTAAGAATTAATGCCTGGATTGAGGATTCAAGACGATGAGAAAGTTCGAGAAAGACAAAACTCCTACAGAAGGAAATAAACCCGGAATTACAATAGAAGATTTCGAGCGAGAAGCTTACTCAAATTAAATAATGGTCAAAAAGTTTGGATACATGACCTGGAACAAGAAGGTACAGTAATCCATGGACATGAGGACGATCACCGATCGTATGTTATATGAACGAATGAAGGGAACATATGAAGGAATCAGAGGAATATAATTCCTATTCCGCAAAAGTAACAGCCAATAATCCGTCTGCAAGATCCAAATGAAGATGAACAAACCGAAACTGAACGGAATACTACAACCCGTAGAAACGAAAAACCATGTCAGCAATCCAGACTTCCTATGAAGGAAGACTGGATTAATGGCATCTACAGTAGGCTGGTGAAGCAATTTACCATTTGCATGATGGTATCTAATCACTTTGTCGTTAGTGCTGCGGAGCTCAGGGTCCTTGGTCATGTCAAGGGTGAGTAGGGAATTCGCATGAGTATATAATCTCATGTAAAACCTGTTTTATCACAGACATCTGATCAAGCAAATATTGTTTCTCTCTTCTGATCTATTATGTAACTCTTAAAGCCAATGCCAATGAAAAGTATTAATAATTGTGCTCATTTAAACTGATAGGGGGTAACGTTCCTGCGCAAACAAAAATCCGGATGTAAATTGTGCTCAAAATTATGCTAGGATTCCAAATTGAATTTTTGGGCCAAAGTTTCCATTCCTTTGCATGTCACTGAACATAAAATTATCCATAAACCAGTGCAATTAGGCAGTATTTTAGAATATATTTTTCCCTTGCATTAAAAAATTCCTTAATTTATTTATGTTCCGTTTTAATGCAACTGAAAATTGATTTATCACAAAAAATAAGCATTTATTACCAATTTTATATAACTAAAGATGACTTTAAAAAAACATACAGGACCATTTGCTGGTTTCATTGGTATACAATAATCAGTTTCTTAGTAAATCAAATATTTTATATTTAAAAGCTTTTAAAAGGCTTGGGCAAATAGTGCCCTTGCACCAAAGAAAGCTCAATTTTAAGAGCCTTCTCAAAGGCTCAATAGTGATTAATTTGATCTGGGGTGGGGCCAGCTTCCAGTGAGTTTTTTTTTAAATCAGTGCACAAGATTGCAGAAACTCAATTTACACTGAATGTACAATGCACTTGAAATTCCTTGATCTTTTGCTCTATCTTAGGCACATTGCATTGAAAATCCAGTGTAACTTAGTGGTAACTTCAGGCCAAAATATTCAATTAACTTAACACAGAATTGCCTCCCCGCTCTAGTCTGATAGACCCATTTTGATCTTTATCTAGTCTCAATAAATTTTGTGGGCTGCATTAGTTGACTTAGAGGACAGCTCACTTAATACTTACTTCTATGATTACCCTGCTCTTAACTTCGAATATTTTAACTGTCCCCTTGTTACCATGTTATACCGGCCATTACATATAGTGAATCATGTTTGCAGGAACACACTGTAAGTGTTCAAGAAGACCCATTAACCTCAACATAATTCAGATGGGTAATAAACTTGGCCTTTCCAGAATACCCCCACATCCTAAATACAAATAAAAAGAATGAGTGAAATCCCCTTGTTAATTTCAGAACCATTATTGTGTTACACATTTTAAACTTGGGCTGATGACCCTCAAGACTGTTGTTTTGTTCGGTGTAGAACTATGGGTTGGTCAATTCATGGACATGGCTACTAATTAGCAACTACTAATCTAATTCAGCCTTCACATCTGCTAATACATAGATTACAGAGTGGGAATGGGATGAACTATTATTGTACTGTTGGCATTCCTGTCATCACTAAAAGGGGCATCTGTTTTATACAAATTTGGATTGATCTCTTTTTTTAAAACACAGCAAATGGATGAACATACATTTACATTAAAACATTGCGTTCATCAGAATTCACATTTTGTGTCTGGAAGAAAATACTTTTTTATGCATGACAAGAAGAGATTTGTTGGCTGAGGAAAATGTTATGCTTTGGGCCACTACCCATCCCCTCAAATCATTTCATGTTGGACTTTTCTAGCTGCCAGAGAAAGAAGAATTTCATTCCATAAGTCTGGGCTGGATTTGAATTCCTTGCGGATATGGACCCAAAGCGTAATACAGCTCATTACTCAATACTAATTATCTAACTCTTACTCAAAGGCCTCAAGGATGCCTGCTTTGGAAAAAATAAATTTTAATATTGATGTTGTAGCACCTGCTTCTTTGAGGTTTGGAAGGAAGGCACATTAATTGGCAAAGCAGTGGGAGCTACACTCAGCATTTATTGTTCCGTACCTGATCTTGGAATAAGCAGTACTGATACTGACACCTGGACGCAGAGTTCAAAGGGCAGTGTTCCAGTTCACTCTGCCACACAGTGTTAAGTTAGCTGACCTGTACCGAAGCAGCAGTGGATTACTGCAGTACCCTTGGCTACAGAGACAGAAAACCAAACTCTGCTACTACTTCAAATGATTACCCATTAACTCCTGCTGGGAGTGTGCTTGTGATGTCTGGTCAGGGCTTGACTGATATCTTTTCAGGTCAAATAACTTGCCCATACTTGTTATGTTATTGCTTTCTTCAGCAATAAGGTACCAAACAATTTTGAGCTGAGTGGTAGCTAAAGAGTGGGTTGTTTATTGTGAAATAATAAGTTTACAAGAGAGCTTTATAATACATGTGTGAATAGGTGACGAACACAACTCCAACTGAACTATCATGTGTTGGTTGACATCACTTCCTGTGATGCGTGAAGTACTCAAACTGTTAAAGCAATATCACAACGATACTCACTGCCTAGTTCATGAGTGAAGAATGGTATTTGAGTTAGGAAATGGCAGAATACCAGTGCCTAGAACTGTACTGCAGCTTGGGCCTGTTACCTCAGGAGAGGAGGAAGAGAATTTAATCTTATGAAACGAAACAAAATAAGCAATTTGGCAAGCCACAGAACTGATGTAACAGAAGGCAGCTATCATGATCCTCCAGGTTCCCATTCATAAAATGATAATTCATAAAAACAATTCATTTCCAGATGTAGACACAGCTGGAACATACAAGCAACTGTAGGAGGATTGGGACAGAGTTAGGCGTTCAAGAAGAGAAAATAATTTTATGAAAATAGCTGTCCTTAAACCTGCTTTGTATGCAGTTACTTTAGGGGAATTCAGGAATGTGACTGATCTGCTGATCGATATCATGTCAATTTGAAACATTGGCCTGGATTTTGTGGTAAGAATAACGGTGAGGCTATCAGTATTCACCATTATTAAGGAGCAAATTGGAAAGCATCTTCCGGTGCATGCATATGCGCAGTTAGATGCAGAAATCAGGACATTGCAGCGTGCTTTGTTCTGCTCCTCTGCTTCACTACATAGTATCTCATCAAGAGACTCAACATTTACATATATGAAGGGCTTGAAGTTGCAGTACTCACCCACTATTCAGGACTTGTTCATTCAAGTGTAAGTGATCTTTTTAATGGCGCGATAAGTCTTAATTACTGCCAAATAACCTCTCAACATTGAAAATTTACTTTATACGTAAGGAGCTTCATTCAGATGTAATTATTGCTGAAGATTTTAAAAATTAAAATTACATGTTTTTTAACTTTGTCTCTTTATATCTGTCTCCTAATCCCATCCATCTTTCGGTTTCTTTATTTCACTTTCTGTACATGATTTTACATTGAATTAATTGTTCTAATTTGCACTTTTGAGTGCCTCAGTAAGGATTCTTCAGTCCGGTTGAGGAAAGCCATTGCTTGTTATGCTCACACAGGGGTTTCGTCTCCTCTAATTGCTGCAAATCACAATGTAAAAGCCCAAAGAAATTTTGCGGGCAAATGTAAGCATAATGAATGGCGAGTGCTGTTCATTCACCGCTGAACACAAAATCCATGCCAATGTTGCATTTATCCTCTTCAAATTCACATTGGATTTCCTGAAGGAAACAGTCAGTCATTGTGTTTTGTGTGATTTTATTCTCAATGACTGAAATCACATTACTATAATGAACAGCTCTGCTAAGTGATCAATACAGCTGACGCACACTGATCACTACAAGCAGTTGGAAAAGCATAGCCCTTAACATGAGGTTCTGCCATTGAAACAAAATATTGTTTAGTTACTACAAGCCAATTCAATTGTAGTAAGATTTTCTGATTATTAACTATAATAAGCTGAATGGATCTATCACTGATGTTACGATCAAGGCGGGAGTAATGCACTGTTAATTCAATCCCACTACTCCACAGGTCACAGCATATAAGTAAAGTTTCCCACCTACCGGAAACTAGCCGTATTAAACACTTTATTTATTCCCAGAATAAAGCACACCAAACCAGGTTTCTTTAAACAACAAAAAAAACTACTTATTAACAAACCAAATTTTAAACTATAATGAGATAAATCAATATGTATGAAAAGATTTTACAATTCCTTATTCTTCCGAACCCTCATGCACACGCATACATTCAAAAACCAATGGTTAATCAGTTTTAAATGATGTTACAAATTAGAACTGTTTCTTAAGAATAATAAAATAACTGGGTAACTTCTGGTAGGATATTTCCAGATTGGTGAGGTACCCCAGAGTCAAATAGTCAGATACCACTCGAAGTCTTTCCAGGCAAGTTTGATAAACAATCTGTGATGGGTAGGCATTCAAGGCAATTCGTCTGCAGCAGGCGTCACACAGATCTTTCAGCAACAGGTTGTAGCAACAGGTCTACTTAATTTTAAAGTAGTAGTCTAACAGTAGAACCTTTCTTAAGATTTCATCAACTTCCAAATACATAAAAGAAAACAAGACGCACTCTTGAGGCAGGGATTCTTGAGACTGGAGGCAACAGCAACCTGCCATACCCAAAACACAAGGCTTCCTTTCTCCAAAACAGTGTTCTCCACAGAGAATAGCAACTCCTCTTTTCCTGGGTCTTTTCTCTCTCTTCAGGCAGGTCAAAACCATACCTCAAATGTAGTATTTCCTTATAAGAGATGAAAATCTTCTGTTGCAGAGAGGTGGCGCCCACCCCAGGCCAATCAAGGCCCTTAAGTGGCCACTTAGCAGCCCAGACCCCGAGAGAAGCCGCCTGACAAAAGCAGGCAGCTCTCTGATGGCCCGGGGGAGGTGGGGCCCTCATGATCGGGCACGCTGTGCCCTATTGAGGGCCACCCCCACTGCCCCAACTACCCCCATCTCCCAACACGCCCGTGCCCCCCGGTTCCCCCAGTCGACTACCCTTGCCTCGCCAGGGCCCGCCTGATCACCCCGGCAAGGCAACCAAAACTTACCTTTGTTCCGGGCTCCCCGACATCTTCTTCTTCAAGCTGGGCTGTAGTCCCAGCAGTGGCCACCGCTCCCATTGGTGCTGCTGGGACAGTTAGCAGCCAGCCCGCTGATTGGCTAGCAGCTCTATTAGGTGGGACTTCCTTCCTCAATCGGGTGGAAATCCCTCCTCAGACTAATTAAAGCCCAGCGACCCGCAAAATACTTGTCGGATTCCCAGGCAAGGCGGAAGCGGGTTCGCCAAAGACTTTTCAGTCGGTGGCCAGCTCCTGACTGCCCAGGGTTAAATCCGGCCAATGTCTTTTTTCTGGTCTATCAGCAAATCACAGCTACAGTTCACTGCTAGCTGCTTGTCCAGCTCCCTGGTCTCTTTCACTCTGCAAAACTGGAACTGCAGCTCTCCAACAATCCAAGTCACAAGACCGTCGTAAATCTTTTCAGTTGCTTGGAAACCATTCTTGCAATCTGCACTCTTCAAACACCAAGTCTCTGCAGTCACTGCTCACAGAAAGTCCTTGTTCTCAGTCATAAAAGGCACACAGACCTCTTAGTTTAAAAAAAACTCGTGATACTAATTGTAGTAAAATGTGTGGACTACAGATAACTTGTTGCAGATCTACAGTTCAACTGTAAATTTAATCTCAGGTTACATCAAATTGCTGCAGAAAGTCCTGTTTATTGCTGGTAAGGTTACAACTGTCGCTTGAGTACTGGCATTAATGACTAACTTGCACTCTAATACATTTTTCACATCTCTTAGAGACATTTGTAACTCATTGAATAAAAGCACTTTCTCTTCTTGTCCCTGGGAGAGCTATGAATTTAGAAAGCAACCTTGAAGAACTCAAGTTATGAGATGAGACCAAAGGCTGAATTTTCACCAAGGAGGCAGGAAACAGGAGCCAGGTCTGCTTTTGTGTCAGAAACTTGCGTGAGGAAGCCCTTAACTGATATGGAGACGGGTTTTCTGTCCATTTAGAGCCAATGAGGGCGGGAACAGATGTGGATCAGATGAAGTGCAGGACTCATTTAGACTCCCACGGCAGCCATCACTGGGGTTACTGGTTGTCCTGTGGGAGAGATCTATAGTTTGTGCCAAAGCCTTTCACTGCACCAGAGTGAGGCAAGATGTCACAGGGGAGTCGGAGGCCTGGCACCCAGGGCAGGGCTGCTCCCCACTTCAATGCCAACTTGGGTCTAATGCTGGAGGCCTTGAGGGGGAGGAAGAAGGTCCTTTTCCCATAGAGTGGCAGGAAGAGGCCACCTTGTCATGCAGCAGGGGCACCTCCCTGTTCAGTGTTATCCCACTCTTCCTCTTCCTCCTCCTCTCTTACCTCCTGCTCCTGCTGCTTCCCCCATGAGCTGTTTCTTTCCGGGGCCTCACCATCCTCAAGATCCACATCTCTCTGGAGAGCCATGTTATGGAGAGCGCAGCAGACCACCACGATGAGTGAGGCTCTCGCGGGAGGGTTATGGAGGGCGCCACCTGACCGATCCAGGCACCGGAATCGTATGTTGAGAAACCCGATGGCCTGCTCAATGGTTGTCCTACTGAGCAGGTGGCTTTGGTTGTGTTGCCTTTCTGCCTCTGTCTGGTGTTCCCGTAGAGGGGTCAGTAGCCATCTTTTCAAGGGATTTCCCTTGTACCCTAGGATCCAACCACCCACTTTGAGAGTTGAAGTGAAGATCCGAGACAGGTTGGACTGGCAATGGATGAAGCAGTCACGGAAGCTGCCAGGAAAGTGAGTGCACACATAGAGAAAGCTCTTGTTGTGGTTGCAGACCAGCTGGACATTGAGGGAGTAGAAGCCCTTCCTGTTGATGCATCTCACTGGCTGATCCCTGGGTGCCTTGATGACCACATGGGTGCAATCGATGCCCTAGACCTGGGGGAATCCAGCAATGGAGGAGAAACCCAGTGCCCTCTGTCCCTCCTGAGGCCATGGCTGTCATTTAAATGAAGGTGCTGTTCAGTTCTGGCAAAGACAGCATCAATGACCAGAGACATGCAGTGGTATGCAAGCATTTTTGAGATGTCACTAAGGTCTGCAGCTGACCCTTGGAAGGAGACAGCAGCGAAGAAGTTCAAGGCCGCATTGACTTGCTGGCCACTGGCAGAGCATGGTGACCATTGCTGTGAGGTGCAAGGCCTTCAGTGATGAGGGCACAGATGACTGTGACCATCTGCCCGGAGAGTCGCAGTCTCCTGTGGCACTGGTTCTCGGTCATCTCCAGGTATCTCCGTCTTTGGCGGATGATCTTGTGTTGGCTGTTGTTGCCTTCCTGCCCCTCTTTCCACTGCTGTGCCCTCCTGATGCCCAGGGTTCTGCCCTTCCTGCAGAGTATGTTGTCCCTCATCGCCACTGGGCCCAAAATCTGACAGTTGCGTCCCCATTGCCAGCTGGAGCCTTCCTTCTGGGCAGGTGGCCACCCATTGTCCTTGGCAGCCTTGCTGCCTACTCCTCTGCCCCTGTGATGCAAGGGGGGTGCCGACCCAGTTCTGAGTGCCCACTCTTTCTGCTATCTGTGCAACACCAAGGGCACCCCTTAACAAGTGCCCAGTCCCCCTTTGACCCACTGACCCTCATGTTAAAAACTCATTTACTCCTGAATGCACCAGCCCTGGGGGTAACCATTGACCAGAAACTTAACTGAACAAGCCATATAAATATTGTAGCTACAAGAGCAGATCAGAGGCTGGGAAGTCTGTGGTAAGTAACTCAGCTCCTGACTCCCCAAAGCCTGACCATCATCTACAAGGCACAAGTCAGGAGTGTGCTGCAATAGTCTCCACTTGTCTGGATGAGTGCAGCTCCAACAACATTCAAGAAGCTTGACACCATCCAGGCCAACGCAAACTGCTTGATCGGCAACCCATCCACTACGTTAAACATTCACTCTCTCTACCACTGGCACATAATGCCAACAGTGTGTACCATCTAAAAGATGCACTGCAGCAACTGACCGTTCCTTCACTGTCGCTGGGTGAAAATCCTGGAACTCCCTCTCTAACAGCTGACTGTTTCAAGAAGGCGGTTCAAGAAGGCAGCTAATCACCACCTTCTCAAGGGCAATTAGGGATGGACAATAAATGCTGGCATTGCCAGTGACGCTCACATCCCAACAACAAATTGAAAAAAAATGCCCCAACTTTTTCAGCCATTTTTAGTGCTGATGTAGTGGACAAGTACCCCAAGTTCATGCTATTGTAGTCATTTCAGTGCCGAGTCTATTGGCGAGGACTCCACCAGCGCACCTGTGGAAGAGCAGGATAACTCTGACTGCAACTTCTGTATTTCCACATTTAAATGTGCGTGTCCATACTCCAGAGTTGCTGTCAGATTTCCTCCATTATAACGGTGAGCACAGGTAGCCTCACTGTTGTTCTCATTGCAAATTCTGAGCCAACATCTTTAAATTATGGATTTAGTGCAGTCATCAAATAATGTTTTTAATATTAATTGCTTTGCATGCTGTTCAGCAGACACCATATTGTTTTGTAGCAATATGATCGAAAAACCTCATCCAAGGAGTAAACTAGACAAGCTAGATGGTTTTAGAACAAAGTGTGTCCATATTCCACCTCCACTGTAAATAAGAGTGAAAAAAGACAGGACTGACTAAATTGAGTTATTCAGGATTATAGGTAGGAGGGAAAATGTTTGTTGTTAAAATGTACTGTTGAGTTTACAGAATAAAATATTACAAATTATTACAATAAAGTATTAAAATATTAGTTATTACATGAATGATTACTGAATGAAATGAATTATACATGCATTGACTCTTACAATGTATCATGAAATATAAAACAAAAAGGTTTCCACGATGAACCCTAGTTCACAAAATGTTACTGCTCAATAATTACTTGTTAACACAGCCTGCTACTTTTGTTCTTTACTAGAATTGGGAGTGGTTCTTGTCACACTTAATGTCTGGTAAAGTTACTCAATTCCATAATAATTTCTTACAGTGGTGTTCGAGTCATCGAGATGGAATTTATCTCTGAATTAACATTAGGGGAAAATTCTTTAACCATTAAAAAAACTATTGAAATTTATGAAAAAGTCTGCATAAGATATTACATCAAATTTTGCTTTGTAACTGGTTCTAAAAATAAAAACTAGCGATTAATTCATCAACTGCTCTTCAGCACCTCTGGTTGTGGGGGCAGTGGGGTGCATGAGGGCGATTATGCCTGACATTTTTTGATGAGTTATGTTCTTCCTTCTCCTCCTCCCCTAAAGGTAACCAATGAGGAAAGACTTGCATTTATATAGTGCCTTTTGTGACCTCAGGATGTCCCAAAGGACTTTTGTAGTGTAGTTACTGTTGTAATGTAGGAAATGCAACAGCCAATTTGCGAACGGCAAGCTATCTCAAACAGCAATATGATAAGGCCCAGGTAATCTGTTTTAGTGATGTTATTTGAGGGATAATTATTCGCCGGGCCACCAGAGAGAACTTCATTCTCTTCAAAATTGTGCCATTGGATCTTTTACATGCACCTGAGAATGCAGGCAGGGCCTCAGTTTAATGTCTCATCCAAAAGATACCACCTCCAACAGTGCAACAATCCCTCAGTGCTGCACTGAAGTGTTAGCCTAGATTTTATGCTTAAGTCTCTGGAATGTGACTTGAACCCACAACCTTCTGATTCAGGCGAGAGTCATGACTGACAACCAACTGCCCATCACTCCTGCTTTTCATAACTGCCGTGGCTCACAAGTTCAAACTAAGGTCATTGGAAGCCATTCTCTCCAAATCTAAGAGCTCCTTGTGATCTCCAAACTGTATTGGCATCATCATTAACTCATTACAAGCCGGTGTTCCAATATGACACGTTGCCAGTTGATGCCACGATGGATTCACTTTTCCACTTTGTCCTTTGTACAACTACTGCTAAGATGCGATGAGACAGGCGTTGTCAGTTTCCCAGTCAGCTCTTGTCAGATCTTAGCAACCGTTGTACATCTAACCACTCGTCTGATGCCTTTGGGGAGGACACTGGCTGTCCTCATCTGTAGTCTGAGCTAACTGTAACTTATTTGCTTGAGTTGTTAATAATGTGTTCTACTCCAGCATATTTTAGACTCCATGTTACGTATCATCATAATACTCATGCAGCTAATAAGCTGTCAGTCCGGATAGTTTTTCTGCTGTCAATTTTCAATGACATCTCACCAACCTACAATATTTACAGCAATTGATAGCAAACAGTAGTTTATACACTAGCAACTCTTTGGACTTGACTATTTGTTGCAGCTTTGCTATCTTTATTTGTAGAGACCTTTTCAAAGGGCTAATTAGTAATAAAGTTAACTTTGTTAATGAGATAATTGTCATTACAAAAGATTATTGGTGACATAGCCCTGAGTAACTATAAGTAGCTATCATCAACTGGATTACATTTTTGTGAGTTTGTTTCTAAAATAACTAAATACATTGTGTTTTAATTAGAGTGCTTCAAAATAAAAATGATATGAAACACGTTGGAATAGCAAACTAATGGGTCACATTCAATTTGAATGTCAGTAAGCACGAGCACCGTTTTGCACCCCACTCTACATAGCTCCCTATCTGTTCTGCACTCTGAGCAGACAAGCACCAAATGAAAGCCGTGCCATTTCCCAGCAGGAAGTTTGCAGTGCAAGCTCATGCCTGGGTGCTACAGCTACCCCCGAGGTCATTGGCTGCTGGCTGTGGGCCTTAACTCTGGGCTACAGGCATCGGCCATGTGGCTGAACAAAAAGAGGTAAAAATTTGAAAAATACATGGGGGTAATTTACTTAAGAACCTCCATGAAGCTTTCTTTTTAAAAGGCACACAAGTAGTTTTGTATTGCTTTATTGAATTTTTCAAAAGCCTGTGTTTTGTTATAATTTTAATCATAAGCTTGTAACTCTTAGTGGTGTCCTTTGAATATTCAATTTAAATGTACTATTTATTTATTTGAATTAAATTATAACAGATTATCTTCTAAACTCTGCAATCGATAATATTTCCATTGCAAATGGTTAAAGAGGTAATTAACCTCTCGATCTGATATCTACATGCACTTAGAAAGTAATAACAGATTATGTTTTGCCTTTATATTACAATTAACCTCCATGACACACAATTCTAAATGTCTGCATCATGCCTTATTGTGGCTAGATATTCACTCGGCAAAAAGCACTGATAGTTCTGAAGATTTATTATAATTGAGTAGAAGTTTTACAGCATATGCAAAAGATGCTATCATTCTCGGGGAGGTGCTAATCTACCCTAGAGTATATAATAGCATATAAACACGTTCAAAGTTCAACAAAGGAATCATGAAGTAATTGTATATCGTCATTACATTAAGTTTTTTTAATTCTTTTTTTTTGCCTTAAGGCACACACTTTTGAATTTACTTTGGGACGAACGAAAAAAATGGCGCCCATGATCTCCCGCACGGCGGCTCATTTAAATACCCTGGTTGGCCCGCCCCACCCCATCAATCACGTGGAGGAGGCGGGCTCTCCAACGCCGGCAATGGCGTCAGCTGCCTGTGCGCAAGCGCTGGTGCCATTTTTAAAGGGCAGCTAGCCCTGCCAGCTAATTTAAATTTTTAAAGGGAACCATCACCACCGTCCCCCCTGCCCACTGTTCAAATCAAAATTCTATTGCCCCTTTCCCAACCCCCAATAACAAAATTAACTTTCTGCCCATTCCACCCCCAAAACATTTACCTTTCAAATATGACTTCCCCTTCCCACCCACCCCACTAACTGAACAAAGTTTACAGGTCACCCCTTCCCAGTATCACCTACATTAATGATGCAAGTTTGACCCTGTTTCCCCCCCCCCCATCCACCCGCACTCCAAATCTCTCACTCTCCCCTACCCACCACTGTGGCACCTGCTTTCCTCAGACGGGAAAGTGAAGGCATGGGAGTGCCGGCTGCAGGTCTGAAGATCACAGCCCCACCGTTCAGATCGCACGTAAGTGTATTTAAATATATGCATTCAATTAATTACCATATGTTAATCCAGGTCCCATCACCCATTGGCAGAGGGGGCGCTGCCATGGAGTCTCACTGCTGCCAGGAAGATCGGACCCAGCCTTCCCGACTTTGGGCTCCGTGGCAGGCCGCTGCCGGAATGATCTTTGGGGGCCCTCCCCTCACCACGGAGCCTGAAGTCGGGAGCCCTGTATTATTTATTTTTATTTATTTAGAGATACAGCACTGAAACAGGCCCTTCGGCCCACTGAGTCTGTGCCGACCAACAACCACCCATTTATACTAATCCTACATTAACCCCATATTCTCTACCACATCCCCACCATTCTCCTACCACCTACCTACACTAGGGGCAATTTACAATGGCCAATTTATCTTAACCTGCAAGTCTTTGGCTGTGCGAGGAAACCGGAGCACCCGGCGGAAACCCACGCAGACACAGGGAGAACTTGTAAACTCCGCACAGGCAGTACCCAGAACTGAAACCGGGTCGCTGGAGCTGTGAGGCTACGGTGCTAACCACTGCGCCACTGTGCCGCCCATAATCCCGTCAGAACTGGGTCAAATATAATTCTGAAGAGTTCTGATGAAGGGTCACTGACGTGAAACATTAACTCTGCTTCCCTCTCCACAGATGCTGTCAGACCTGCTGAGTATTTCCAGCATTTCTTGTTTTTATTTCAGATTTCCAGCATCCGCAGTATTTTGCTTTTATTCAAATATAATCTTCTTGTTTTTTGTGATGCACTCACCAGACGTCACTTAAATCTCAATTGGGAGGAGGAGTTCTGCCCAATTTCCCCACCGTTACCTGCAGTTGAAGGGACTGTTGCATGCAAATGTTGTGATGGCTGAAGCTGCTTTAACATTGTGCTAGTGATGCCAGCTTACAAAATGTGGAGCTTCTAGCTGGCAACAGCAGCAAAGATAATCGGCTTTTTTAATTTGCTAGTGCCATCAGTTCTTGACTTGTGGTCACACAGCTAGGGATAACTCCAAATATAAACTTGCCAAATACACTAAGGACATGGGCAAGAAGATCTGTTTTTCTCCACTGTTTGGTCTCCAGCAACTCTGGCAAGTTTATCTGTGACATTGTCGCTGGCTGCAGCAGATTTGAGCTTAGCATTTTCCATGGCACTAGCACAATATAAAAGCAGCTATAAAATTACAGGATTTGTTAATGGTTCTGGGAAATGAAGATTTGCTTTTGCCAACTGCCGCCAGCATTTGGAGCTTGGCTAACTGTTCACTACATGTACTGAATTGGCTGCAGAGTGCTTTCGGCTTGATGTCATGAAGTGATGATCTACAAATGCACAAAGCTAACTCGACATGCATGCCTTTTCAGTCACATGGCAGATGGGCATGTGTTATTTTTGATGTCATTGTGCCAGAACTTCACTTGTACGTAGTGGATGAATTGATTAATGGGATTGCAATAGGGGCTAGTCTACATGGAAAGCTGCTGCACTCCTTACACAAACACAGGAGGGCTGCACAATTCAATTGTTCTTCCATTACCTGCACAATGGAGCCCAAATTAAGAACAGCTTGAGATAGGTTAGCTAAGTACAACTCAGGAATTAGATCGTGTGCATTTGGTGTGTATAGTCAGATTTAAACTGATGCTTTTTAAGTTTGGATTCTGGGAGATGAGTGTCTAAGTACAGAAAGCAATTGGATCTATAGTTCCAGTAACAGACCAAGAGTTAGTAGTGTAAGCAAAAGGATTTAGCTGACTGATAATTGTTTCCCAAAATCCAAAAACCGTACAGAAGTTGCCTATGGTTCAATGACATGCCTCTTGGGAAATATACACATTGAGCCATTGAGGAAATTGATGTAAAGTCTGTTTGTGCTTATTGAGGTGTAATTTCTACCATCTAAACACAATACTGCATAATCCTGGCTATATATAATGCAATTGTCAGCACCACTAATCCTTAATGAACAAATGAGAAAAGAAATGCTTAAAAGTGCCAAAGCAAATACATTGATAGAGTAAAGTTTAGCTGATCGAGCACATTTGACCATCTTATGCTTATCCAAATAAGTAATATGCTTCTCACAGCAAAACATCTCTCATTTGCTTAAAAATAGATTATTGTGCACATTACTGATGACAGGTGCCTGTTGAGGTTAAATCAATTGCTCTGGCCTGTAGAAAATACTGGCAACACAGAACATCTGAGAGAGAAAGAGAGGTTCACTTTGTGGGTCAGTCTTCATAAAAACTGATCTAAGACCCCTACCTGAAATGTTAACCTCACTTTCCCTTTCAAATACTGATCCACCTGCTGTGTATTTCCTGCATTTTTTTCGCTTTTATTTAGATTTCCAGCCTTTATGTTTTTCCTTTTTTTATTTTTGTCCTGATGTTATTGGGCCCTCTGAAGTGAGATGGGTGTATTAGAATCAGTGATATTGTTTCGAACATCTCCGATTCAGATAGTAGTTGATTATTCCACTTCTTTTAAGAAATATTTCCAGGAGAAGTTAAATAGTATATTTGGGATAGTAGTATTATGATTGAGTACAGATACACTGGCTAGGATATTATGTGGGCAATGGGGGTCTGGACATCCAGAAAAAGTGATGTTGAGAACCCCCCGTCGCCTCTTCTGTGGGAAGGCCTCCGAATCAAGTTCCTATTGGGTGCTTATTTGAATAGCAGTGGGCCTTCCACAGGATCAAAGACGCCAGTGATGGAGGCCTGCAGCTCTTTAACTGAGCAGCGCTACCACGGAGGCGGGCTGCTGCTGATGGAGCACTCAGCTGAGGCCCAGGAGCAGCGCTGGACCTAGGCCACAGGTAGGGCAGGGGGAGAGAGGTCTCGTGGAGTGGAGGTCGCAGGGGAGTGGGGTGTAGTGGAGTCAGTAGTAAGGGCAGGAGGGTAGCTCTGATTGGGCCCCTCCTTCCTGATGTCAGGTCCCTCGTTCAGGCACTAAGTGTCTTTTGACAAGCAAGCGACCCACCCCCCCCCCCCACCCCCACCCCACCCCCATGCCAAATCCTGGAGCCGTCAAACAACCCACACAGTTTTTCCTGCCATACTTCCTGTGCTGCGACAGGGCCACCTGCCACTCAGCTAATTGCGGCGGCAGCAGCAAGATGAGGTCTTTAATTGGGCATTATTTGCCCAGTTAAGGGCATCAATTGGCAGCAGGGCGAGAAGGCTGTTCACAGGCCTTTCCACCCTGGACTTAATTTTGGTGGAAGTGAGAAGATGGTGGGGCTCCTCCTGTCATCATCCCACCTGATTTTTGGCTCTCCCCGGCTCCAAACCCGCAACGGGGGAGGCCATAATAGTCCCCCCACTGTTTCAAATTGGATAGGAGATACCTTTCTGTCTAGGAGTGCCCACATAGTGGGGGGAAATTTTAACCCCTAAAAATGGGTGGGTTTGTGTTGGGAATTGAAATATTAGAATGAGGCTGGACCAGTCTACCTGCCTCATCAACCACCTGCGATTGGACACATCTCCCCACCCTTTTAATCCCCTTCCGATTCCCCCACCACCCCGAGGCCTCCGTTCGACACAACTCCACCCACCCAGCTTCTGATCCCTGAAGTCTCCGATCTTCGACCACCCCCCCCCCCCCCCCCCCCCCATGCTGTGGAATTAAAACTCCACAGCGTGTGGGAAACCCCCAACTTCTTACAACCTTAAAAAGTTTAAATTCCACCCCGTGAATCTTCTGAGCAATTCCTGAGTCTGATCTTTGCCAGAGATGATGCTCGGTGCAAGAAGAAATCAGAAATAACTTTTTGTGTATCAAGTTTAATATGCTACCAATCTTTTGGTCGTTCCATTTTTTATAAAGCCTATTAATGAAATAAACATCAGTTGTCAATTATCCTGTTGCAGTTTCTTACTGATAGAAAGGTTACAGCACAGAAGGAGGCCTTTGGCCCATCATGTCTGTGCTGGTTCTCTGCAAGAGCAACTCAGCTAGCCCCCTCCCCCACCTTTTCCCTGGAGCCCTGTATATTTTTTCTCTTCAAATATTTATATAATTCCCTTTTTAAAGCCATGATTGAATCTGCCTCCACCGCAATCTCAATCAGTACATTCCAGATCCTTAACCACTCACTGCATACAAAAGTTTTTCTTCATCTTGCCGTTGGTTGTTTTGCCATTCACCTTAAATCGGTGTCCTCTGGTTCTTGGTCCTTCCGCTGATGGGAACAGTTTCTCCCTATCTACTCTGTTTAGACCCCTCACAATTTTGAACGAATTCAGAATTTACCAGATTGAGTAAGTAAGAAAAGGTATATTAATTTGTACATATTACATGGTCTACTATCAGGAGTAAAGATTAGATGCTTCTGGAAAGCAAAACTGGAGGGAGCAAATAAAAATAAAAGGCAATGGCTTTAAAATGGGTGGCACAGTGGCGCAGTGGTTAGCACCGCAGGCTCACAGCTCCAAGGACCCGGGTTCGATTCTGGGTACTGCCTGTGTGGAGTTTACAAGTTCTCCCTGTGACCGCGTGGGTTTTCGCCGGGTGCTCCGGTTTCCTCCCACATCCAAAGACTTGCAGGTAATAGGTAAATTGGCCGTTGTAAATTGCCCCTAGTGTAGGGAGGTGATAGGGAATGTGGGATTACTGTAGGGTTAGTATAAATGAGTGGTTGTTGGTTGGCACAGACTCGGTGGGCCGAAGGGCCTGTTTCAGTGCTGTATCTCTAAATAAATAAAAAATAAAATTATACTGTGAGAACTTAAGTGCATGAATACTTAACGTGTTCACATGAAGTTCTTTCTTCACTGTTTTAGCAGAAGCCTAATGTGTTTGAAAATAAAGGGGATCAAGCTTGTTGAAATTAGCAGAAAACTGAATTTCACCGAAACACATCGATAGCCCAGAGTCTAAACACAAGGTTGTTGTATTTGTTGCGTAAGTGACTTGCTCTTGCCCCGTAGGTAGGCAACTGGCTTCTCTGCACCTCCAAACACTTTCATTTATGTACATTAACCTGCAATGTTTCATTAATGTACTTTAAGTTATATTCTTTACACACTTGCACTGTTGAAAAATCATTCTTTAACAAATGATTCATGGATATTTTTGGAAACTATAAATATTATGATTTACTATGCTATAGTAACCACAGAGGTTTCTAAAGTGTATGCAGCAGCTTTTGAAATGCAAAGCCCATTACATCGCCATTTACTTCTACAGTATTTGATTCACCTAAAAAGAGCATGGATAATGTGTACGACTTAACTATGGATTTGTTGTGCATTAAATTCTCTCTTTGCCCAAATTGTACTACACTAACTGACTAAATAATGTGTCCTCCACCCCTCTACTTAAGAAGAAATCTGCACAATTTATCATAAAACAAGGGATGGAGATACTGTCTGCCATTGTGGAACTGAAGAATGCTGGTAGCATGTGTCTACTGTCCAATCTGTCAACTCCATCAATCCTAATGCAGGGCATTCATTTACATTTAGACATTGACAAGCAAAGCAAAAGCAAAATTACTTGCACAGGAGCAGATTCCGTGAATTAAAAACTGCATTTAGGCTTTCCACTTTAGTGCTGCATTGCAATAATCTCTCAACCATTTTAAATTTTCAGATTTAAAAAAAAATGTATTTTATGATTTTGTCTCTCATTCCCCTCTCCTTGTCATCACATTGTATCCAAATGAAAGTGCAGGTGGGTGGTCTGCCCTCTATTCTCTGCTAGTACCAGTGTTTGCTGTGTGACTGCCTGAGGCTTGAAACATATTGGGCTGAATTTTATGTCGGGCGGATGGGAGCTGGCCACCAACGTAAAAGTCGGTGGCGAACCCGCTTCCGACTAGCCCAGGGACCCATCCCGCATTTTACGGGGTGGGTGATCGGTCAGGCCTCACCAAGGCAAGGGTGGTCGTTTGGGGCAAGTGGGCCCACCACGTCCGTGCCGGCCGTCAAGCACCTATTTATTCTAATCCCATTTTCCAACACTTGGCCCATAGCCTTGTATGCTCGGGCATTTCAAGTGCTCATCTAAATACATCTTTAATATTGTGAGTGTTCCTGCCTCTACCACCCCTTCAGGCAGTGTGTTCCAGATTCCAACCACCCTCTGGGTGAAATTTTTTTTTCCTCAAATCCCCTCTAAATCTCCTGCCCCTTAACTTAAATCTATGCCCCCTGGTTATTGACACCTCTGCTAAGGGAAAAAGTTTCTTCCTATCTACTCTATCTATGCCCCTCATAAATTTGTACACCTCACTCAGGTTCCCCCCTCAGCTTTTCTCTGCTCTAAGGAAAACAACCCAAGCCTATCCAGTCTCTCTTCATAGCTGAAATGCTCCAGCCCAGGCAACATCCTGGTGAATCTCCTCTGCACCGTCTCCATTGCAATCACATCCTTCCTATAGTGTGGCGACCAAATCTGTACACAGTACTCCAGCTGTGGCCTAACTAGCGTTTTATACAGCTCCATCATAACCTCCCTGATCTTATATTCTACATCTCGGCTAATAAAGGCAAGTATGCCATACGCCTTCCTAACCACCTGTGCTGCTGCCTTCAGTGATCTATGGATAAGTACACCAAAGTCCCTCTGACTTTCTGTGCTTTCCAAGGTCCTACCGTCTATTGTATATTCCCTTGCCTTGTTAGTCCTCCCAAAATGCATCACTGCACACTTCTCAGGATTAAATTCCATTTGCCACTGCTCTGCCCATCTTAGCAGGCCATCTATATCGTCCTGTAATCTATGGCTTTCCTCCTCACTATTTACAACACCACCAGTTTTCGTGTCATCTGCGAACTTACTGATCATACCTCCTATATTCACATCTAAATCATTGATGTACACTACAAACAGCAAGGGTTCCAGCACCGATCCCTGCGGTACCCCACTGGTCACAGGCTTCCAATTGCAAAAACAACCCTCAACCATCACCCTCTGCTTCCTTCCACTAAGCCAATTTTGGATCCAATTTGCCAAATTGCCTTGGATCCCATGGGCCCTTACCTTCTTAACCAATCTCCCATGCGGGACCTTATCAAAAGCCTTACTGAAGTCCATGCAGACTACATCAACTGCTTTACCCTCATCTACACACCTAGTCACCACCACGAAAAATTCAATCAAATTTGTTAGTCATAATCTCCCCCTGGACAAAGCCAAACTGACTATCCTTGATTAATCCCTGTCTCTCCAAGTGGAGATTAATCCTGTCCCTCAGAATTTTTTCCAATAGTATCCCTACCACTGATGTTAGACTCAGTGGCCTGTAATTACCTGAGAAATCTCTGATAATCTCATCTTAATACCCCATTTATATCCTCTGAAGAAGGCTAGTATATCAGTTTTAACATGACTTTATCCCTTTACTCTTACCGTTGTATATTTGTTAAATCCAATAGGCTGGGTAAGATTTTACTCCACCTGTTGATGCAGTTTTTACAGCATTTCTGAGCTCTATGGCTCAGTTTTTAATGAAGCAATGATTTGAAATACATTTTTAATGCAGTATCTTCTGAGATTTACATTGTTTTTCGTATTGTTTGATTTGCTAATTGTATTTGCATACTATTTGCAGGAGCATGCATTGATACATTTTACATGTTGGCACCGTTGCATGTACTTGACGAATATTGTGTGTTTTGTCAGTGATGGTCCTTGTGGAAGAATTGGACAGGTGCATTTGTGATCTTTCCTGCCTGGTTTGGGGCGGGGTTGGGGTTAGCTGTCGATATTTACAGTGCTTTGTATTAATCTGTCCCTTCATCAGCAGTTGTGAGGCTCCTGTGCATTTCTGTCCAGCCTCATTTGTTTTTGCAGCGCTTCTGGTGAGGAATTGCTACAAGTGTTCTTTTCGATTAAGACTATCTGTCTCAACTACATGACTTCCAGAATGTCAAATAACGGAAACAGCAAAAAAAAATGATCTTGAAATCTTAGCTTTGGGAATGTGTCTTTCTAAGGTGGATTTATGGATAGTCCCAAGCCATCTTCTAGAAGTACTGATATTTGTAAAATCTTGTTTCTGGTACTTGCTGAGAATCAGATTTTTAAAAATGTTTTCCAGTGATACGCATCCGATTATAATTCCAAAGGACATAAAACTGGGTAGCAGCAAACAATGTTCTTAAAAAAAAGATGAATGCACTATTCACATTTGTGATAGTGTATGGTAATCATAAAACCTGGATTCTTGCCCAGAAATCAGAGAAGTTAGATTAGATAATGATTCCACAGATTAATGAGGGAGTAAATGTTTAAATGTATAAGGGAAGTGTAACATCACATCATGTACTATGCACAATGATATTAATATGCCACATATCCTTATTTTGGCCTCTCAACCAACACCGCTCTCCCTCTAATGTGGAGTGCAATGGGTCACAAACATTCCTGCATCTCCTGTTAGTGGGAGGATTGGGTGGAAAGTGATTCACCTGTGCATTCACCTCCAGAGCCCCTAACTAAATGGTGCAACGGAATTGCACAAACAACAGCTATTGGAAGTGAGAACCAAATGTGAAATTTATTTTGCAAATCAACAAATAACATTAAATGGAAACATTCAGGCAACACATTAATTGTACAAGGACAAATTTATTCAGGAAATGAAATAACTTAGAATCAAATCAGATTCTCTAATCCATACAAAGGCATATTTATATACCACATAGTAACATTATAATCCAAAGGATTAATACATCAGGGGTTGGTTAAGGAGACTTAAATTAAACTAGTATGTGCTTTGATTATACCAAATATTTTCTTCCAAAGGTGGCTTTTGCAAGCAGCTGCTACAAAATTCTTTCAAAAGTTCTAGATTCCAAACTTCCAACTTTCTGTTTTGAATTACAGCTACTGCATTCTCACATGTTGCTCTATAATTCTTTCTTCTAGATCCAAATAAGTAGCTTATCAATTTGCACTGAGAAAAGTATTGACATGTACCACTGGATCAAACTTTATACTTTCTCTTGGGGAAAAAAAAATTAGAAGCTGTCAGTTCAGATGAAGGTAATCGTGAAGGTTATTGGAAGTGGAACAAAAGCAAAATACTGCAGATGCTCAAAATCTGAAATTAAAACTATTCAGTGGGACAGACAGCATCTGTGGAGAAAGAAACAGTTAACAGCCTGGATTTTTACTTACCTGACCCACTGGGAGTGGTTGGGGTGTCAGAAAGGCTCATGGAACGCGGAAGTTGGGATTCCCCTACATGCTGTAGAGTTTCAACAGCATGTGTGAGATATCACCGATCTGTTTCCCACCCAGACGCTAGCCTGAATGACAGGTTTGGCTTCCAGTCGGACAGGGAGCCAGGTGGTGAAGACCGCAGAAAAGAGTAGGTCCACGCCTTGTGTGGGGATCAAACTAGGGTGTGAAGGGGGAATCGATCCTATGGGAGAGAAGGAGGTCGATTGGGGTAAGGTAGGGGGACGGAGGTGGCAATCCGGGGGCAACTGCTGATTCCAGTGAGGAAGTGGAAATAAGCAGTCTTAGTGATGGCATGAATATGTGATCGGAAGCTCATCTTGGGGTCAAATACAACATCAAGGTTGCTAACAGACTGGCTTAATCTCTGATATTTGCCAGGGAGAGGGATGGAGTCAGTAGCTAGGAAACAGATTTTGGAGCAAGGACCCAATATTCGCAATATTTAATTGGAGGAAATTTCTGCTTATCCAGTACTGGATGTCAGATAAGCAGCCTGATAATTTAGCAACAGTGGAGGAGTCGGGAGAGGTGATGGTGAGTTAGAATGGATGTCATCAGCATACATGTAGGAACTAACGCTGTCTTTTTGGATGATGATGTTGAGGCTGGCAATTAGATGAGAACTAGGAGGGGCCAAGGATAGATCCTTGGGGGATGCCAGAGGTAACAGTACAGCAGTAGGAAGAGAAGCCATTGCAAGTGATACCCTGGTTAGATAAGGTAGATTAAATAGGTAAGAATGGAACCAGATGAGAACAGTCCCATCCAGATGAACGACAGTGGAGAGGCATTAGAGAATGATGGTATGGTCAACCATGTCAAAGGTTGCAGACAGGTTAAGAAGGGCGAGGAGGAATAGTTTACCTTTGTCACAATCACATAGGATGTAATTTGTGACTTTTGATAAGAGCCATTTTGGTACTGCGGCAGGAGCGGAAACCTGATGGGAGGGATTCAAACATGGAATTCCAGGAAAGATGGGCACGGATTTGGGAAGCAACAGCATATTCATGCACTTTGGAGAGGAAAGGGAGGTTGGAGATGGGGTTGTAGTTTGAAACAATGGAGGGGGTCAAGGATTGGTTTTGATCTATCACGTATGAGGCAAAATAACTGACCAGAAAATAAGTCAGCCATTTCAAAACATGTATCTAAAATTGTATTTTGAGGAAAAGATGCAACTGCACTATTTTGGTTTTTTTTCTGGGGCTGGATTAGCTGGACAATTACTGAAGCAAAGTACCATAGCATTGAAAGTACATGCCTTGTCAGGAAGGATATCTGGGTTGCTTTACATGCATCTTGCTGACCAATATTCAGGGAGGAATCCAGACCTTTGTCCTGCCTACCCTTCCTAACAAGGACATACTGTGTGGTGGAAAATGACCAACAACAGGAAAAGATGGTTTATGTTTCACTAACCAATCTGTAGTGGCTCCTCTAATGTATACTGGTTAAAAGCACCACATAGTATGGCATTGAGCTATACAGATCAGGAAGATGGCAAGTTTGATTCTTGATGTGTGCTGATGTTTGTTCGTCAGCCAGCATGACAGTCGACCAGTAAAACTGTCCTTGATACCCATAAGTAGAAATATCAACTAGGATTTCTGTTTCTGTTGAGGATCTATTCACTCTTCCTAGAAAGAGCACATCTGTGAACATCAGCTGAGGACAAGATCAAACTCTGGTAGGTGATATATCATGGTAGAATAGCCTATGGATATTCACAAACCAAGCCTACAATTGGTGAACTTTGCATATGATTGTTATTTGTGTTAGTTTTACATACCTTTATGTGCTATAAATGGGTTAATGCCTGTGTAGAAATACTGCACATAGGAATGTAGGCCATCTGCATGAAAACATAAAAGGCCCAATCTTGCTGGGGCAGGGCATCTTGCAGCATGCCTTTTAGACATTTTCTGCACCTTACAGTTCAAAATCATTGCTGGAAATGCAAGCTGATATTGGTGTGGTGAAGGCAATGGTGTATCTGGAATATTGATAAATGACAGGACCAACAGTATATCTCCTCCTCATTGAGAAAATGGAACTGGAAAGATGGTAAATTGGAGAAGGTGAGTTCAATATCAAATCAGGTAAAGAATGATGGGGAAGAAAGATTGGACTGGGAGGGAAAAAAGACAAAGAAAACGTATGAAAAACATGTAAATGAAAATAAATTGTCATTTTTAAAATTTCTAAACAATTTACCACCTGAAGGAATGAGAGTCCAACTTTACATCGTCCAATTTCTGGGCCAGAAAGTTTGATTGGCACTGTATTAACAATTATCACATCGTTTCAAAAAAAAGTACTTACACTGTTAATTACCAGACTTGACTTTCTATGGCGAGTTTAAGGGGCAGTTAATGTATAAATACCACAAGTTCTTAAATGTAATGGGGAGACTAAGGGCGAGATGCAGTTCATGTGAAGCAAATGCCTTAGCTGCGTAAATCATCCAGGAGGCTCTGGAGACTTGCATCACATGGGCAATCTCTTAATCCCCTGAACTTCCAGGCTGATTTGCACATTAACTGTGTGCATTGCTAACATGCCAATATTTCCCAAATTATTTGCATATAAACGTCACTGATAATTTCTGTCCTCCACTGCTTAGCCTGATGATTGGCCTCTTTGGAAAGGATAGGGGGTTGCTTGGCAGCCTTTAGTATCATAGTCCAATACATCAAAAATAAATTGCTGTTTTGTACCTTGAAATCTGATTACAAGATTTGACTGCTGACTGTCTTTCATTCTTTTGCTGTTTGTGGACCTTGTATGCAAATTGGCTGCTATATTTGCCTATAAAAAAGTGACTACATTTTAAATGTAATTCTTTGATTGTAACATCCTTCTCCCTTTTATTAAAACATGCATCAAGGTTTGTTGGTCAATTGTACATTGAAGCCAACAACAGTCTGTTCTGCTGTTACAAAAAAAAGCACGTGAAAATAAAAACAATTTGAAAAATATTCCTTATTTCCCACTTTTTTTGCTAATGAGTTAACACTGAAGTGTTCTTGGTAACCTTGCTATGTGTATTCTTGTGTACATCAATACTTTTGAGATATTCGACATGTGTGTTGAATTGCGTATATTCTTCTTGATGATGGAGGTATCTGTCAGAACCTGGAGAGTTACCCTGAAATGGAGCAACATTTTCCAGCAGGCTAGGTGAAATGGGTTTGATATCAGCATATCCTAACTGTTTTTCCTGCAGATATTAAGGGAAAGAATACCATTCGCAAGGAATGTGGTCAGTATTAATGTGGTTCTGCTAATTCTATTTGTGGATATATAACAGGGGCATGCATTTTCTTGTAATCTGATTTCCCACAAGATTACCAAGTTCAGTGAATACTGATTTGAAAGGAATGGCAGATAGAATTCAATGTTAGTAGGTCTGAAATGACACGGTTTCATTAAAAATAACAGCAGTGATTATACTCTGAATGGAAGTAGGCTTGGTGCTGTGGGATTTGGGGACAATGGTTCACAGTGCTTCAAGTTGATAATGCTATAAAAAGGTAATGGAATTCTAGGTTTTATCACAAGGTATAGAATATAAAAGCCAAGAGACGGTAATGAGCCTATATAAGATTTTAATAAGACATCCATTGGAATACAAAGTGCATTAATCGGCTGAACACTCCAGGGAGGATATTGAGGTAAATGAGGGCGGTACAATGTAGATTGACTGATCACTGCTGGCTGGTATGAGGAAATACAAATATGTAAAGACTTGAAAAATAGTCTTTTTTAATAGAACAATGCAGATTATAGGACAAATGATAGAGGCGCTAAAAATTATGAAAGCATGAGCCTGAGTAGATATAAGCAGATTGTTTAAGGTAGCTGAGGGACCTGGACTAAAGGCAAATGGATATGATTAAATGTGAGAGGTTTAGTACAGAGGGCAGGAGAACCTTACACAGAGTTGAGATTGTGGTATTCACTTCCAGGGGTAGCAATTGAGGCAGAAGTAATGTCGACATTCAGAATTAGTTGAGAGGGGGAGGGGTGTAGAAGGGGGCTTTGTCACATGATATTCTGAATGCATTTCCACCCAACCCCCCCCCCCCCCCCCCCCACGATCTTTAAATGGATTAAAGAAATTGAGGACAGGGCTTGTAAATGTGATTAGGACTATTTGCTCACATGGAGAGTAAATGCCAACATAAGCTGGTTGGGCCAAATGCCCAGTTTCCATAATGTAACTTCAGTGTATTTCGAAAACAGTTTCACATGGTGTAAGATCAGTTGTCATCAACAGCAATTTATATTTATTAAAGTGCTTGCAATGTAGAAATATGTCCCAAATGCTTCAGAGATATAATCAGATAAAAATGGATGCCAAAGCCAAGAAGGGGTGTTGAGAGATGACCAAAAGCAAGTGTGATGGGTATTGCGGAGTGTCTTGAAGTAAGAGTGGTGGAAGGGTGGTGCTTAGAAATTGAGGGCTGCATTCTATGTTGCTACTGCCAAGAACGGCGATGGCCATAAAAGATAGCGACCCAATCGCATGGGTTTTACTCCGCGGAGCGAACACGATCTTGTACGCGGCGGCTCATTAACATGGCCGGGGTGGCCCGCGCCACCCCCCCCCCGATGGCATGAAGGGGGTGGGCGAGCTGTCACAAGCAACGTCATCCGGTATCACTGCGCAGACACCTGTGCCATTTTTAAAGAGCTTCAAGCCCTTAGAAGAAATTTTAATTTTTAAAGGGATCGAAGTGTTTCAATTTAATTTACACATTTCATTGCATGGGCACTCCCCTCACCCACAGCCCCAAGGAATAACTGAGTCATTAAAGCCCATTTCCCCCCTAAAAAACTTTGAATCAGATTGCGACCTTTTCCCCCGACCTTTAGTAACTTTAACCCTCAACCCCTTCCCACTATCTCCATCACCAATCCAAACAGTTTGACCCCGCTTTCCCCCCACCCCCGCACTGAGACACTTATCTCCTTTCCCCTCCCCATGAGTGTTGCGCCTCATTTCCCCGAACGTGGATTCGAAGGTGCGGCAGTGCCGGCTTACTGGGATGAAGATCACGGTGGCACTTCAGGAGGCAACAAGAACGTCATTAATGCAGGTGAGTTAATTTGTTTGAACATTCAAATCTGGGTCCCATTGCCAAGCGGCAGGGGCACCACCACAAGGCCTCACTGCTGCCGGCAAGATCGGGACAGGCCCTGCTGGCGTCGAGGTCAGTGGTGGGCCTCATCCGGGGCAATCTTCATGCCCCCACACCCCCCATGGATCCTGACGTCGAGGAAATCCAGTCCTTAGTGTTGAGTTCAGATGGCTGAAAACACAGTTACCAGTGGAGGGGTGAAAAGAGTGTGGAATGTGCAAGAGGCCAGCATCAGAGGAGTGGAGAGTTCTGCACCGATTACAGAGATAGAAAAGGGAAAGGTCATGAAGGAATGTGAGGACGATAATTTTATATTGGTGAACCAGGGAGTTAATGTAGAGCAATGAGAGCGCGAATGATATGTGAGTGGGACTTTGGTGTAGTTTTGAATGAACTGAAATTTATAAAGCATGGTAGATAGGAGGTTGGCCAGAAGAACATTAGAATAAAAAGATCTTCAGCAGAAGGTGGGCTGAGGCAGGAATAGAGACAGGTATTGATGTGGAGATGACAGGAGACAGTTTTTGCAATCGAGAGGATGTGGAATCAGAAACTCAGCATGGCGTCAATTAGGATGACATGGTTGAGAACGGTCTGCTTCAATTTAAAACAGAGGCTGGGGAGAAGGATGGAATTGGTCATAATGGTAGAATGTTTGTGGCAGAAGCCAAAGAAAATAAGAGGTAATTTTGACGTTGGGAAATTTCAACTACCTGTTGTTCATCTCCCTTGATCTTGATTTTCACTGAAGTTGTTCAGTAAGGGCAGTTCCACAGTGCTGATCAATAGAGAAGAGGTGTTGGAGGAGGATGATTTTGTTGACCATATCAAAGGATGCAGAGAAAGTGAGAAGGTAAAATATATCATGATTGTGGTTGCAGAGGGTCATTTGTGACACTGATTTATGGCCATTTCAGTGCTGTCAAAGGTGCAGAAATCAGATGGCATTTCAGAAAAGATAGACGCAGATATGGGAGGTGACATCTTCAAGGACTTTGGATAAAAAAGGAGGTTGGGGTCATAGTTTGAAGAACAGAGATGGAGGATTTTTTGAAGAGGGGGGATAGCAGTGGATTTGAAAGCAAGATGAACAGTGCCTAGGAGAGGGAACCATTTACATTATCAGGACACTTGAGTGTCTGTGCTTCTGCATGAATAATATTTGTCATTTATTAGGAAAGTTTTAATGGCCGGATACTATTACAGTAAAGATGTGATTCATGAATGGTCCACGCACTCAAAAGCTTTACAGATAGTTTTTTGCTGAAAAGTTGCTGCTAAAATAATTCTATGCGTAGATACAATAATATTGGGAAGTGTTCACCAGAGCAAAATAGATCTGCAAACCATCTCTGAGTGAGGAGCTAGAGAACTATTAATATTATGATCCCTGTGGAGATCAACAAATCAAAAAACCGAATTTACCGAACAACCCCGATTAGAAAAAAACAAAGGGACAAGATTTCTCTTTTATAAAACTTTTACTTTAACAATCAAACCAAAATCAACATAAATTAATTAGGAACTAACAGACAAATCGCAGGCTATGTGTGTGTATATATATATATATATATATATAGCAAATTACACAGTAACTATCGGGTACAACAAAGACAGATCTCATGGATTTACAGGGCAGTCCACTCATTATATAAGACATCAATTACAACAACAAAGTTCTTCAAAGCTCTGATCTTCCTCACGTAGATATCTATGTCCTTTCTTCCAAGATACAGTCACTGATTCTCATCCAACAGTAGTTCCCCTTCAATCCTGAACTCCATATGTACAGTCATCACCCAAAACAGCACGCTTCTCCAGAATCTTCTCAACTTTTCTCACGACAGGCTTGATGGCCTGCATCTACCAGAACTACCTTTCATCTGGGAACTTCAGCGACGACCCTGTGCACTGTATGGCTGGGTCCGGATATTCAGTTACTCTAAGTAACAGACAGTTGCTAGATCCAGCCTTCACTTTCTTCAACCTGCCTGCACTGCACCCTTCTGCCATCTAAGCTACGATGGTGCTGGTGCTATGTTTTTTTTAAAATCTGGTTCCAACCAGTTTCAGTTTCCCCAGAAACTTGAAGTTTTTGTTTCATTTTCTGTTGAGACAGTCTGGCCCAGTTCCTCACAGTCTGTTCCGGTACCTCACAATCTGTCTCATAAATGAAACAAGCTTTGCAACCAGGGTCAGTGCACCTAACAGAACATTCAACACGTCAGCTGTTAAGATAACAGCTCGCACATACTCCCCAAGGGGTCCCAAAGACTGGAGATTCCATAACAGTACCTATATATTAATGGTATGGCCATGATCTCTGCTCCCTTAAGTTCAAAGGACGCAGGCTTGAACAGGTATGGTGGCCAACTGGTTTAATTATCCACTGCCTGATCTGGCTGAACCACATAAAGCACTTTTGGGTCTTGTCCTCATTTGCTAAAATTGCTCACTATTCCAGGATCATCCTGGAATGCAAAGATAGCCCTGGGCTTCTTTTCACTAAAACCTCCCACCCCTGTCTCCTCCAGTCTCTCACTTCCAACAATAAGTGCGAGGAAGGAGCTCATGGATGTCTTTGTCACTAAGATTGAGACCATCTGATCAATTGTCTCTGCCGCTTCCCTCCTTGCCATTAGGTTACGGGGCCAAACTGCCTCTAAAGTTTCCCCATACCCTAGCCCTGGACTCACAACTTTTTCTAGTTTTTCTGGTCTTCTCTAAGCTCATCTTGTCCGTGAAATTCATCTGTCTCCTCGATCCTATTCCCACTAAACAGTTGACCACCCAACTTCCCTTCCTGGTCCCCATGTTAGCTGATGCTGTTAATGGTTCTCTTACTTCAGGTGCTGTGCCTCTCCTTTTTTAAATCTGCCGGCATCACACCTCTCCTGAAAAAAAAACCCTTGTCCCCTCCACTGTTTCAAACTACCACCCCATCTCCAAACTTCCTTTCCTCTCCAAAGTCATTCAACTTGTTGCCTCCCAAATCTGTGCCCATCTTTCTTGGAACTCCATGCTTGAATCCCTCCAATCAGGTTTCCGCCCCTGCCACAGTTCCGAAACTCCTCTTGTCAAAGTCACAAATAACATGCTATGTGACTGTGACAAGGTTAATGATCCCTCCCCATCTTTCTCGACCTGTCTGCAGCCTTTGACACAGTTACCCACACCCTCCTGCTTTAATGCCTCTCCACTATCTTCTGAACAAAAGTCATATCCGACTCGAAATGTCAGCTCTGTTTCTCGCTCCACAGATGCTGCCAGACCTGTTGCGTTTTTCCAGCATTCGCTGATTTTAGTCCTTAAATCCTAACTCTTTGGCCAAGCTTTTGGCCATCTGCTCTAAAATCGCCTTATGTGGCTCAGTGTCGAATTTCACTTCATAGCGCTCCTGTAAAGTACCTTCGTATGTTTTATTAAGTTAAAATTGCTACATAAATATAAGTTGTTGTATATTGGTGATCGAATGAAGATGAGCAAAGTGTTCAGAAAAAAAATTGCATGTTCCTAAAATAAACAATGAAAATAGAAAAAAATGAATAAAGAAGGAGCAGAAATCTGAACAGGATTTTGAAAACTTCTATTAAATCTCCCCTTAATCTTCTCTGCTCTAAAGAGAACAATCCCAGCTTATCTAGTTTCGCTGAAGTCCTACATCCCTGGTACCATTTGAGTAAATCTCCTCAGCACCCTCTCTAAGCCCTTGACAGCCTTTCTGAAGTGTGGTGCCCAGAATTGGACACAATACCCCAGCTGGGGCTGAACCTCTGATTTGTAAAGACTTAGCATTACTTCTTTGTTTTTTGTACTCTACGCCTCTATTTATAAAGCCAAGAATCCTGTATGTCTTTTTAACAGTCTTCTCTACTTGTCCTGCCATCTTCAAAGATTTGTGCACATACACCCCCAAGTCTCTGTTCCTGCACCCCCTTTGAGATTGTACCATTTAGTTTATACTGCCTCTGTTCATTCTTCCTACCAAAATGGATCACTTCAGAATCTCTGCCTTATATTTCATCTGCCACGTCAATTTGACCAGTGTGTCTATGTACCCCTGAAATCTGCTACTATCCTCACACTGTTTGCTCCATTTCCAAGCTTTGTGTCATCTGCAAACTTTGAAATTATGCCCTGTATACCTAAGTCCAATATCATCTAAGCAATGTACAGCTGTTTGCCTTGATTGGACCCCAGCATCTCTTCCAAGGATGGAACCAGCGTAATTTCTTTGACGTAATGACCGGTACAATACAATATGCAAAATATTGCTCACTGAGTTCATTGCTGTTACCTTTTTTTATGGTTGTTACTTGCTGCAATTCAGAAATTTAGGCAGATACATTTGGAACTTCTGATCAGCTCTTTATATTGCTTGTTCTAAAACTTAGCATTATTCATCAGTTGTCTTTGTGCTTCACATTATTTGCTGTCTCTTCTACTGAGTAAAGTTGTTTAGACATGTATCTTTTGTAATCTAAAATTTCCCAGAAATTTCATATATGGCTTGTTGAGATAATTCACATGAATTTTCATTGTCTACCTTTGTAAGCTCAGAAAGTTTTTTAATGCAGCTCCTACCGCAGCCAGGAAATGTGTCACACAGTTGCTTTGTGCCTGGAACATATGATGGTCATTTTCAATATATACATCCACCCTGCGGATATTATTACAGCCGCTCCATAGCGTTGTCCACTGGAGCCTGTAAGACCTTGCCAGTGAAGCATGCCTTTTTCTCTTGCTTTCTGTGCTCCAGTACCAAATGCCTGATGTGCCTCATTAATGAACATTATTGTGCACTCCACAGCTGGAGTCATAAAATATTCCCATTTTAAACTATCTAAATAGCGCATTTGATGCCTAACGAGTGGCCTAAAAGCTTTAATTTGGTGCACCCTAATTGGCTGATCAGTGGTGTGTGCATGCTAGTAGCATTGATCTCTCAGGAATTGAACTGTTCAACATAGTTTACACCAATGATTTCATTACTAAGGCCTATGGGGGAAAAGGACACCACAGTAACACTTGAGTGAACAATTCCACCTTGTGTATTAATATTATCGGAAGTTAAAAGGGAATTGTTCGTGGATTTTGTTGACTATAATGTTATTTCCCTTTTCAATTGTTCACTTAAAACAATGCAGGCTGTATAATTTCTGTCTGCTCCAGTTACAGGGTTCTGTCATACAGTTTGTTGTTGCTCCAATGTTAAGCGACCTGGACCTCTTTTATTTGATTTTCATGCATTGTAGAGATCTAATAAATTGTTATTTTCAAGCATTCCCTATGTTTTAATGTGACATTAACACACAGTAGATATTTTGCTGCATGATAACATTCTACAGTCCACTTGAGCTATTGTATATTTTAACTCAGTTGAAAAAAAGTGTAAACTTTAGGATATGATTTTAATGGAAGGAAATTGTATTAGGCTCACGACCCTGCTACTAACTTCCTAACTGCCTCTCAATACTGTCAGTTTAAAACATGTGAAATCCACTTCTGTGTGTAAGAAGGAAGGCGAACCTATCAAATGAATTCATTAAAAAGTAATTACGTTAACTCACTGTTTTACTGGTACATAAACCAACGAAAGTTTTCATGGGCTAAAGAATGAAGCATCGGCCTCTTTTGGGGGCAATTTCAAAATCTGGAATTTGTGTGATTCTTTCACACTGCAATATTTTTCACAGCAGCTTTACATAATTTAGTATGATATATGCAAGTTGCAACAAAGTCATGATTAAGGGAGACTAAAAATTTGTTCCTCTGCCCAGAAACCTGAACATTCACTGCTGTCAAACTAAAAAAAAAGTGCCTGCTGAAATTTAGCTTTCAAACCACAATATGTTGAAAATACATTTTAAAGTAAGCTGTTATTCCCTCAAAGATTATGTTTGAAATAAAAATCTTCTAAGAAGATTGAGGTTGAGTTCATTAACTGAACACTTAGAGGTAGAAATTAGTATGTGCCACGTCCAATTTCTGGGCACAAAATTAGAGTTAGGAGGACCAATTTTGGGCAGCAAACTCTTGTGGCCGATCGCTCCTGGAAGTGCACAGTTCCATAGTGCTGGGACACCCAATGAAAACAAGTGTTGTACTAAACCATGGCAGACATCTGTTTTGGGACCCCAATGCCAAATTGGATAACAACTGAGTGGAGCATGCATTGCACAATACTTACCTAACTGTGAAACACTCCTGCTCCTCTTCAGCATTGCTCCTGGTCTACGCTCACACCCACTGCCTCCTGTTCACTTCTCCCCAACACCGGCCCACCCACAGACCCACTCAAAGGCTGCTGCCGCCTTCAGAGCTAGCCTAAATTGGTGACCTCCAAACTGGCAATCTGTGTTGGGACATCTGATTGGTGTCTACAGTTTTCCGGTTAAAAGCAGATACGGCCTGCCGCTGAATTTGGCATGGGCCTCACGCTGGCATGGAACAACCACTCTTCTGACTTACTGTCTGTTTTGGGGATGCGTCAAATTTCTAGCCTTTTTCTTTGAATGGCACTACCGTCGATTCCATACTACTAAATCTGTCTGTGCAGTGTTACTTCAGATTTACATTGTAACAGGCAATGATAACTTATATACTAATGTTTAACAAAAAAAAACTGCTCTGATTGCTTAGAATTGCTCCTGCTCCACCTCAACTCAAAAACACAATGGCACCATATTACTGTTGTGAATTTTGGACGCTTTCAGTTCTTTTTGGATGGATACGCTGAGATGGGCCGAATAACCTTGCTCATCCATATCTGCCTTATGATTTTATAAAAATCATTCCATCTGACAGTCCAAACTTGTTTCACCATTTTCAAACTGAGTTAGAATATCTTTGGAATATATGTGCCCATAAAGTGCCACCCTACAGTGCTCATTGCAGTTATAATTAATTTATTAACTTGTCATGGAGAAAGAATAGACTTTAAAATTTGGCTCTGTGGTGGCCATATTTTTGGTATGACCTTTTGGTTGCAAAATGGCTTTTGCACCACCTGCATGTCGGATGCCATTTTGGTGAGGGCATTGGCGTGGATATTAGGAGCATATGCCATAGGTATGCAGAGTGGGCAGATTGTGACTTCAGTCAGCCTGTAACACTGTGTTGATACCAGCATTACCATTTTTGGCCTCACCACTCCAGCAAATGCACTCTCTTAACCTTGCACAGCTGAGCATGCATTCACCAGCAGTGTTATTTGAAGGGATCATCGATTACTTTCAGATTAGTTGCTGATTGATTTCTGCTGGCTCTGTCTGAGTTTGTAGAAATGCTGTGGGTTTTCTAGTGTTGTTTTAAAGTTGGTGAAGTAAGAGGGGAGAAGGGCTTTCAGCAGGAGTATTTATCTATCCAGTGTTTTCAGCGAGCGACTCTCTTCCTTCAATGTTACCGAGTGTGTGCGATGTCTCTGTTTTATAAAAGAGGTGCTCACTGAAATCTGCCACCAGTTGCAAGCAGACCTGCAGCCTCAGAGTAGGGTGAAGATTCGCTACCAGTGGCTGTAAAGCTGGCTGTGACAATGAACTTCTTCACGTTGAGATCCTTCCAGGCTGGATCAGACAACTTCTCTAACATCTACCAGTTTTCCGTCTGCTGCTGTATAAAGGAGGTGGCCACTCTGTATGCCAGGAGAGGGGAATACATAGCATTCTCACTGGCCAGAACAAGTAACTGACAAGTAACATTTGTGCCACACAAGTGCCAGGCAATGGCCATTGCCAACAAGACTGGTTCTAACCATCTCCCCTTGACATTCAATGGCATTACCATTGCTGAATCCCCCACTCTCAACATCCTGGGGGTTACCATTGGCCAGAAACTGAACAGGACCAGCCCCATAAATACTGTGGCGACAGGAACAGGTCAGAGGCTGCAAATTCTGTGGCAAGTAACTCACCTCCTGACTTCCCAAAGCCTGTCCACCAACTACAAGGCACAAGTCAGGAGTATGATGGAATACTCTCCACTTCCATGGATGAGTGCAGCTCCAACAACACTGAAGAAGCTCAACACCATCCAGGACGAAGCACCACCTGCAAGTTCCCCTCCAAGCCACACACCATTCTGACTTGGAACTATATTGTTACTTCATGAGTGCTGGGCCAAAAACCTGGAACTCCCTTCCTAATAGCACTATGGATGTACCTACACCATAATGGACTGCAGTTGTTCAAGAAGGTGGCTTGCCACCACCTTCTCAAAGGCAATTAGGAATGGGCAATAAATGGTGACCTTGCCAGTGACGCTCACATTCCATGATAAAATAAACAAAACGCAGAAAGGACTTGCACATGGCTTTGTTGGGATAGTGCTCATGTGGCTTTGCATGCTCTGCATCTAAATTATGAGATGTACCACAACTACAAAGGTTTCCATTCCCTGTATGAGCAGTTGGTGTGTGACCATACTCAGCACTTCATGCAGGTGAATGCCTGGTATCCTGGCAGCAGTCATGATGCTTTTATTCTGCCCCAGTCCACTGTACTATCAGTATTTGAGCCACCATGTCAAACCGGAGGGTGGCTGCTGGGTGACAAGGGCTAACTGCTGACCACCTGGCACATGACTCCGGTGTGCAATTCAACCACATGTGGGCAGCGTACATAAAATGAGAGCCATGCTGCCACACAAATCATCATTGAGCAACGCTCTGAAGGCAGCCCTGCAGTACTCAACAGATCATGTGTCACAATTCGTTGCGGTCTGCTGCATGCTGCACAACCTTGCATCATGCTGCACAACCTTGCCACAGCCCTTGCAACCAGGTATACGACCAGCAGCAGAAAAGGAGCAGGAGGAAGGGAGGAGGGAACAAACACATTCCCTTTCCAGCTGGGCTGTCCATCATTGACTCACCTAACTGTAACACTAGTTAACACAAATCCAATACGACATTCAACAACAGTCCAACACTTTACCTTCCGCCTCTGTCACTGACTATCACAATGTCCTTTTGGTCACAATATTGAAATAAAAGCCGACACACAAAGCAAACGTTTCAAATTTATCAAACAAAGAATCCAATATTCCATACAAAATTCAACTAATCACTCTTGTGAATTCCCGTAGTGCCTGTTTTCTGTTTGCCTTTGCCTCTCCTACAGTTCCTACACAGTGCTACCCCAGTGATTGCAGCTTGGCTGGTGGAAGGCTGCTGACTTTCACTGGGAAGACTGCAGATGGCCTTTCAGGACGACCTCGAGCAGCTCTGGCCCTAAAGGGCTCAGCTTCAGACTTCACCACCTTGGCATGGGTGGCAATAATCTGGGCTAGCCAGCTGAAAGGCAACAGCAAGGACACTGGCAGAGTGGCAGTGGTGGGAGGATGAATGCTGTCATCCTAGAGTCATAGGGTCATAGAGTTTTACAGAAACAGGCCCTTCGGTCCAATGCGCCTGCGCCGACCATCGAGCACCCATCCAATCTAATCCCATTTTCCCACACACGGCCCATAGCCTTGTATACTATGGCATTTCAAGTGCTCATCTAAATATTTCTTAAATGCTGTGAGGGTTCCTGCCTCTACCACCTCTTCAGGCAGTGTGTTCCAGATTCCAACCACCATCTGGGTGAAAATTTTTTTCTCAACTCCCCTCTAAACCTCCTGCCCCTTACCTTAAATCTATGCCCCCTGGTTACTGACCCCCCTGCTAAGGGAAAAAGTTTTCTGCTGACCTATCCTATCAAAGCCCCTCATAATTTTGTATACCTCAATCAGGTCCCCCCTCAGCCTCCTCTGCTCCAAGGAAAACAACCTCAGCCTATCTAGTCTCCCTTCATAACTGAAATGCCCAGGCAACATCCTGGTTAATCTCCTCTGCACCCGCTCCAGTGCAATCACATCCTTCCTGTAGTGTGGTGCCCAGAACTGTACACAGTACTCCAGCTGTGGCCTAGCCAGCATTTTATACAGCACTAACATAACCTCCCTGCTCTTATATTCTGCGCCTCGACTAATAAAGGCAAGTATCCCATATGCCTTCCTAACCACCTTATCTACCTGTGCTACTGCCTTCAATGATCTATGGACAAGCACCCCGAGGTCCTTCTGTACTCCCTAGGGTCCTACCATCCATTGTATATTCCCTTGCCTTGTTAGTCCTCCCAAAATATATCACCTCACACTTCTCAGGATTAAATTCCATCTGCCACTGCTCCGCCCATCTTACCAGCCCAACTGTATTGTCCTGTAATCTAAGGCTTTCCTCCTCACTATTTACAACACCACCAATTTTCATGTCGTCTGCGAATTTACTGATCATTCCTCCTATATTCACGTCTAAAGCATTAAGGTACACTACAAACAGTAGGGTCCCAGCACCGATCCCTGTGGTACCTCACTGGTCACAGGCCTCCATTCGCAAAAACAACCCTCAACCATTACCCTCTGCCTCCTTCCACTAAGCCAATTTTGGATCCAACTTGCCAAAGTACCCTGGATCCCATGGGCTCTTACCTTCTTAACCAATCTCTCATGCGGAACCTTATCAAAAGCCTTACTGAAGTCCATGTAGACTACATCAACTGCCTTACCCTCATCTACACAACTAGTCACCTCCTCGAAAAATTCAATCAAATTTGTTCGACACGATCTCCCCCTGACAAAGCCATGCTGACTATCCCTGATCAATCCCTGCCTCTCCAAGTGGAAATTAATCCTGTCTCTCAGGATTTTTTCCAATAATTTCCCTTCCACCGACGTTAGACTCACTGGCCTATTTATCCCTGCTACCCTTCTTGAATAATGGTACCACATTTGCTGTCCTCCAGTCCTCTATTACCTCTCCTGTGGCCAGAGAGGATTTGAAAATTTGTGTCAGAGCCCCTGCTATCTCCTCCCTTACCTCACATAGCAGCCTGGGATACATCTCATCTGGGCCTGGGGATTTATCCACCTTCAAGCCCGCTAATACAGCTAATATTTCCTCCTTTTCAATGCTAATGTGATCAGGTATATCACAATCTCCCTCCCTGATCACTACACTTACATCGTCTCTCTATAGTGAATACAGATGAAAAGTAACCATTCAAAACCTCACCTATGTCCTCCGGCTCCGCACACAGATTGCCTCTTTGATCCCCAATGGCCCCCACTTTTTCCCTGATTATACTCTTGCCCTTAACATACTTATAAAACACCTTGGGATTTTCCTTTGTCTTGTCTGCCAGTGATTTTTCATGCCCCCTCTTCGCTCACCTAATTACTTTTTTACGTACCCCCCGCCCCACCACAACATTCTGTACTCCTCTAGGGCCTCCGCTGTTTTCAGCACTCTGAATCTGCCATAATCCTCCTTTTTTTTCCTTATCCAATCCTCTATATCCCTTGACATCTAGGGTTCCCTTGACTTGTTGGTCCTACTCTTCACCTTTACGGGAACATGTTGGACCTGAATCCTCACTATTTCCTTTCTGAATGACTCCCACTGGTCTGAGTTAGACTTTCCTATAAGAAGCTGCTCCCAGTCCACTTTGGCCAGATCCTGTTTTATCATATTGAAATCTGCCTTCTCCCAATTCAGTACTTTTATTTCCAGTCCCTCTATGTCCTTTTCCATAACTACCTTAAATCTTACAGAGTTATGGTCACTATCCCCGAAATGCTCCCACACTGCCACTCCTACCACTTGTCTGGTTTCATTCCTAGTCCAATACCACTCCTCCTCTTGTAGGACTCCCTATGTGCTGGCTCAAAAAGCTCTCCTGTATGCACTTGAAGAATTCCGCCCCTTAAGCCTTTTGCACGAATACTATCCCCTTTAATATTGGAGAAGTTGAAATCCCCTATTATTATTACCCTATTATTTTTGCACCTCGCTGAGATTTGCTTACATATCTGCTCCTCTATCTCTTCTTGATTGTTTGGAGGCCTGTAGTACACTCCCAGCCAAGTGATTGCTCCCTTTTTGTTTTTAAGTTCTACCAATATGGCCTCATTAGAGGAACCTTCTAAGATATCATCGATCCTTACTGCAGTAATTGACTCCTTAATCAACAGTGCAATGCCACCTCCTCTTTTACCCCCTCCCCTATCACATCTGAAGATTCTATACCCTGGGATATTAAGCTGCCAGTCTTGCCTTTCCCTCAACCATGCCTCAGTGATAGCAATAATATCATAGTCCCATGTGTTAATCAATGCCCTCAATTCATCTGCCTTACTAGTAAGACTCCTTGCACTAAAATAGATGCAATCCAGCCTTGCATTGTTTGCTTGAGCCTTAACAGGTCTACATTTACTCTTCCCTCCAGACTGACTTAGCTTCTCTTCTATATTTCATTGTACATCACCCCCTACTGTGCTTCCACTCTGTATCCCATCCCCCTGCCAAATTAGTTTAAACCCACCCCCTCCCAACAGCACTAGCAAACCTCCCAGCAAGGATGTTCGGCCCGTTCCGGTTCAGGTGCAATCCGGCCAATTTATACAAATCCCACCTTCGCCAGAAACAGGCCCAGTGATCCAGGAAACTAAAGCCCTCCCTCCTGCACCATCTCCCCAACTATGCATTCATCTGCTCTAACCTCCTATTCATATATTCACTAGCCCATGGCACCGGAAGAAACCCAGAGATCACAACCTTTGAGGTCCTTTTTAATTTGCTACATAGCTCCCTAAATTATTTTTGCAGGACCTCATCCCTCTTTCTACCTATATCATTGGTACCAATGTGGACCACGACCACTGGCTGTGCACCCTCACCCTCCAGAATACTCTGTAACCGCTCGGTGACATCCATGACACTTGCACCAGGGAGGCAACATACCAGCCTGGAATCATGTCTGCGACCACAGAAACGCCTATCTGTTCCTCTAACCATAGAATCCCCTACTACTATTGCCCTCTTGTCCCTTTTTCTCCATCCCAGAACAACTGAGTTATCCATGACATTCTGGTTATGACTCTCGGTGCATTCTCCAGAGGAACCTTCTTTCCCATCGGTACCCAGAACTGAATACCAGTTAGAAAGTGGGATGTCCTCTGGGGACTCCTGCACTACCATTATGTTAGCAGTCTGAGCGTGCTGGACAGCAAGCTGAGATGCATGACTTCAGTCTGAGCTTCCACTGCAGCACCCAGATATTGGATGGTTTCTGCATGTCCTGCAATGGAATCTGAGACCAGAGTCATCAAACATTCTATCATGGTTGGGTCAGCAAGTGTTCTCATGGAGTTGGCCACCACTTCCACGCTGGAAAGGATGGGCTACAAGCTGTGCACAAAACGCTGTGCCAAGTTGGTGCCGGACTCCTCCATGCTCTTTGACAGTGAGAGCAGGCCTGCCATTGCACCAAGTATTTCATTGTGCATGCCGATCAGCCTTTTTCTGTACACCGCCCCATCAAAGTCCTTATCTGAGGACTCTACAGCAGAAATCATGTGCGATGTCACCCTCAAGGGAGATGGCACCTGTGCTATGCTTTCTCTCTGTTCTGGCTGCAGCCCACTTGTGCCCAGTGCCTCACCATGTGCAGATCCTGCCTCTATGCTACCCTGTAAAGTACGCGCAATGCAAGTATCTGAGTTGGTGACGGTAAGTGTGAGATTGAATGACGGTATTTCTTCATCATCAGTCTCTTGTTCCTCTTGCACTTCACACTCCTGTGCCACTGCCTGGCCAGGTGGCAGTTTTGGGGTATCTGAAAGGAGAAGGGCACAAGGGTACGGTTGCCGTGAGGAGAGGAGGAGAAAGCAAGAGGTGCAGCTTACACCATCTGCAACTTGTAAATCAGAAGAGATTGTGGGATAATGGGGAAGTGGAATGTAAGAAAGAGGACGAGGAAGGAACATACCTTCATCATCTTCAGTGGTTTCAGCCCTGTCCCAGGCCAATGCCGCAATCATGGCCGCTGAAATGATGGCGAGTACTGTCTCTATCAAGGCATGGGCATGCAGCCATGCCTGACCCCCACCAGTTAGCTGCAGCTGCCTGTGGTTGTGCAACACTTTATCCTGCAAGAGAGAAGGAAGTGTGTCAGTGAGTGTGGTGCAATGTGTTTGGGCGATATGCCTGTCATAGTTGAATAGCTGGCTGTGTGCAAGTTGTGAGATGTGGCTGTGGGGTTTGTAGCAGTACTAAGTGTGTGAGGGTGAGATGAAGCTATTAATATTAGGTACGAGACATGGCTGACAGAGATTGTTGGTAGGTGAGAGAAGTGGGGAAATGAATTGAGCAGTGTTTGAGTTTAGTTGGTAAATTATGGCACTTAAAGATGCATTCCATATGTGTGAGGCGATTGAACTTGCAGCCCTGCATCCAAGTCCTTGGGGTTACACTGCTGGCATTGACTGCAGCAGCTATCTGCTCCCACTGCCTGTCCAATATCTTTCTGGAGTGCCGCCCGGCCCCCAATGTTAGAGGACCTCTCGCCTCCTGTTCACCTCCTCCATCAAGGTCTCTAGTGCTGCATCTGAGAACCCTGCAGTATGCTGTAAACCCTGTTGCACCATTAGTCAGTGTTCTTACTCAGAATAAAAGCAAAATACTGCGGAGTTCCGAAGAAGGGTCACTGACCCGAAACGTTAACTCTGCTTCTCTTTCCACAGATGCTGCCAGACCTGCTGAGTGAATCCAGCATTTCTTGTTTTTGTTTCTTACTCAGAATGTCTTTCCCAGCCACTTCCAGCACCTGCTCCATCCAGATTGCACCTTCAGGCTGACTTTAAGTAGTGCAAGTTAGTTTTAAACGGTACTAACCTCATACAAACTTGGGCCCCCTGCTGAGGCATGCAGCCACTCAACAGTGTGTTTAGTGCCGAGATGCATGCTACTAGGATTTAATTTAGCAGCCAACATGAAGTTTGTGTGCTGCCTGCATTGAAAGGACCGGGTGCATATTAATTGTGCACCGTGATCTCTGCACCCATTTTCAGGCCTTATCTGATCTCCCCCCCATAGTCTTTACCGTGGTCTGACGGCGGGGGTCTCGACATCGGGGGAAACTGACGCCGGGAACCCCGTGCTGGCTCTTGAACAGAAGGCCCGCCGAATCTGGTGCCAATCAGGCACGTAACTGAAGAGCGGCGGGCCTTCTGTACAATTTAGGACCTCGCCGCTGGAAGTCCTGGCCTGGCTGAGCTGTTGGCCAATCAGAGCCATGAAACACCGAGCAGCACTGCTGGAACCAGGCTGAAGGTAGGTCAGGGCGGGAGGGGTCTTGCGAAGGAGGTTGGGAGGGGGACGGCAGTAAGGGAAGAGGGGTGGTCCTCAGAGGACCACCCCCCCCCCACCTTCCTGATGCCAGGTCCCTTGTACAAGCACTAAGTGCCTTTGAATGAGGGACCCCACCACCCCCCGCATCCGGGAAGCAGCCGACATGGTTTATCGTGCCATGCTTCCCATGCAGCAGCAGGGCTGCCCTCTGCACAGGTAATTGTGGCTGCGGTGGGAAGAGGCCCTTAATTAGGGGTCAATTACCCAGTTAAGGGACCTTAATTGATGGCGGGCGGGAAGGCTGCTCACAGGCCTTCCCGCGGCGGACTAAATTTCGGCGGAGGTAGGATGGAAGAGGATGTCCCCTCCCGCCGGCATCCCAGCTGATTGTAAGCTGTCTCTGCCTCCAAACCCGACGCTGGGAGATCATAAAATTCCACCCATTAAATTCTGTTGACCGAGTTTTATGAGGGCTTTGATGGTATTAAATGGAAGTCTCTCATATCTATTTTCTTCTGACTTTCAGTTTTAAACTAAAAAGCTTGGATTACCCATCAATTACTCTGTTGGTTGGTTTTCTTTCCATTTGAACTGTATCCCTGCAGTGTAGCTTTTAAAAATAAAATCTGTGTATTCTGCAATTCAGACTTTGTCTACCAAAAATCTGCTTAGTTTATGTTGGCAAAACATCATTGCTCAGTGACTGACCAAGTTCTAGATGGTAAAATGGGCAGGTTTTTGGTAGAGTGCAGCGTTTTCTTGGCAGCATCATTTAGTGGACAATTTATTCTGTTCTTTTTCCCTTGGACTTTTCAAAGATCAGATTAAGATGTTTTTAAAAGATTGTCTTGAATTTTGAGGCTGAGTACCCTCACATAGAGAATGATTACAGAAAAAATTTACAAATTATACAGAAATAAATGAAGTAGTAAATTTCACTGAATATTAGTGCCACATTTTGAGCTTTTTCACATGTTTACTTGTGTAAAGAACAGTCCCATTAACAGACTGAGTTTCCACAGAGCTGAATCTGCACCTTTATTCTCCACCTATTTTGGGTTAGCACAGCATAGGTCTGACCAATAACTCCAAATCACAGTAAACTGCTCGTTGGGAGTTAAATAGGACACCCTCCACTTTCTTCTTTCTGCTCAAAGAGTGGCAAATAATCATAAGACATCATAAGACCATTGCATAATATATAAAACTACAGTTCAGATTCATTTAAAGATAAAATAATACATAGAACCAGATGGCAAGATACTAAGCTGTACAATCATCAAACTTACATTATTTATTATGCAATAAAAATATGAACGGGGCACACATTTCCAGTGCACAAACCTTGCTTCCTGTGTCACAGTTTTGAGTCACATTTTTATATCAGCATTTAACATTATAAATCACTGTGTAACTATTTATGATGGGTGGGAAGGAAGGAAAGAAAGAAAGAAAGAAAGAATTATATTTATATACCAGCTTTCACGACCTCTGGACACCCTAAAATGCTCTTACTGTCAATGAAATAATTTTCAAGTGTAGGCAATGTTGCAATGTAGGAAATGCGGCAGCCAAGTTGCACACAACAAGCTCCCACAAACAGCCATGTGATAATGACCAGACAATTTGTATTTTAGTGATGTTGATTCGGGAAACGCCCTACCTAGTGCCTTAAAATATTTCCATGTAAATGTTTTATCATTGCAGTATATTGGCACACCAATTGAGTCAGTCAATATGCTTTTGAAAAATTTTCCCTTGGTGATTGAAATTTCTAACATGTAAAATTAGGTTTTAAACAAAATATCTTAAAAAAAAATTATATTCCATAACAGTACGATTAAATTTACTCATTTGAAGTGTCATTTGTATCGCAAAACATTCGTAAAGGTTTTACTTCAGTGAATTGTCCTGTCTCAATAGCCTACATTTCCGTTGGAGTGCTGGAGGATGTTGGTGGGAGGGGGGGAAGAATGGTTCGGGAAGGGGGCACTTTCCAGTGTTCCCTGAGCTGTCTGTAATGCTGATGAAGGTGCTTCCAGTAATACTAATTGGTATATACCCCTCTATTCTAAGAAACTTAGCGAAAATATTCCAGCCTCTCTCAGCATATTTTTATTTAGGAATATATAAACTGCTTCTTACTTAGAGAACTGCACAAAAGATCATGAAATTTCAGGGGAAAATTATATTTCGCACTAATCAAGTTTCCATGATCTTTACCATTACTTTAAAAAAAAACCACTAGAAAAAAGACCCACCCACCAAACTCCAGGATGAATTAATCACCATTGCAACTTTGTTAATTGTATCCATTTGCAGGCTTTTAACATTAAGCTGGTTCTTTTCGGCACAAGGACACTAATAGGCACATTTGAAAAGATTTTGAAGTTTTTTTTTAATTTACTCAAACCGATTACTGTACACCAATGGAACTAGCTTGGTATATTTTTTAAAGGCCATTTTCAGTCATTTAAAATAAGGTTACTCACAGGTGCAAGATTGATACTAATTAAAAATGCTTATTTTTTGTGAAACCATTTTCAACTGTATTAATCAAACTGCACCAAATTAACACTCTTAAATATATTAAGGAATATTTCTTAGAGCAAATTTTTTTATAATTGCATTTAAAAACCCTACCCAATTGCGCTAGTTCATGGCAGACTTTGCATTCGGTAATATACAAATGAGTTTGAGCCGAACCCAAGGGGGAAAAAAAACACTTCTCCAAAACGGACAAAAAATATTATAGCGCCCAAAGTGTAAACTATCCTAAAGAGAGAAAGTGTGAACAGCCGTGACAAGTGATGCCTGTCTTCAGCCAATTCGATCCACGTGATTTCAAGATAGGGCTGAACACACTGGATGTAGTACTGAAGACTTGTGCTCCAGAACTAGCTGAACCCCTAGCCAATCTGTTCTAATACTGCTACAACACTGGCATCTACCTGACAATGTGGAAAATTACCCAGGTTTGTCCTGTCCACAAAAAGAAGGGCAAACCCAGTCCAGCCAATTACATCCCCATTAGTCTACTCTCAATCAACAACAAAGTCATGGGAAGTGTCATCGACAGTGTTATCAAGCGACACCTACTCAGCAATATCCTGCTCACTGATGCTCAATTTGGGTGTCAATACTATTTGTAACTCCTCAGTTAATGAAGCAGTCTGTATCTGCATGAAACAAGACCTGGACAACTTTCAGGCTTGAGCTGATATTGGCAGGTAACATTTGCCCACACAAGTGCCAGGCAATGACCATCTCCAACAAGAGAGAGTCTAACCATCTGCCTTTGACATTCAATGGCATTACCATCGTTGAATCCCCTACCATCAATATCCCGGGTGTTACCATTGACCTGAAATTTAACTGGATCAGCCATATAAATACTATGGCTGCAAGAGCAGGTCAGAGGCTGGGAATTCAGCAGCGCGTAACTCACCTCCTGACTCCCCAAAGCCCGTCCACCATCTACAAGACACAAGTCAGGAGTGTGATGGAATACTCTCCGAGTGCAGCTCTGCACTGCATCAACTCACCAAGGCTCCTTTGACAGCACCTGGAAATTTCAGACACCCCTGGAGCTGATGCTTTGTTTAATATGGGTTTCCCTTAAATATTTAAATATAAAGATAAAGCAACCTTATTTTTGCCTTAGCTAGATACCCCACAGTGGGATATAACACATGGCAGTTAATTGGATGCATTCATTGAAATAATTTTTGATCATGCTTCTATTCATCTGCATTCATTTACTGTGAGCTTGAAGGAAAATGTCACCAATGAATGTGAGAATGCTGTGTACTTATCCATATAAATTCCAGACTTCCTTTGCCTGCAATTTTTTTAACAAGCTCCCTGTGGAGTGAGAGCCACATGCCAATATATTGGAGTGACTGAGAACAACTCTGAATTCTTAGCGTGTTGTTTCACACCATTGTAAGGGTGATGACTCAGCAGTTAATGTCTAATTACAGGCCAAATTGATTTTAAGTTTTCAGTTCTCAATCCTCAATTCAGTTATACATTGGAAAGACTGAAGACATTGGCTTCAGCCCCCACCATAATTCCTTACTCTCACCACTGATTCCATTCCCTTTCACGCTCTGTTTCAGGTTGAACTAGATTGTTTTCAAACTTGGTGCCCTAAATGACCCTAAGCTAACCTTCCAACCCCATATTCTCTCCATTGCAAAGACCGTTTAGTTTCACCCCTATAATATTGGTTGTCCCCACCTTGCCTCAGCTCACCTACTGTTGAAACTCTTATCAATGCCTTTGTCACCTTCAACTTTGACTATTCCGATGCTGTCCTAGCTGGCATCCCATTCTCTCCTATTGATAAACTTCAGCTTACCCATAATTCTTCTGCCTGCGCCTGCGCCTGCACCATTCATCAATTACCCCTGTCTTTAGTCACCCATGTTGGCTTCTGGACCCCCAGTGCCTCAAATTTAAGACAGCCATTCACATATTCAAATTCTTTCATGGACTGTTTCCTCCCAAAGACCCTCCTTAAAACTTATGTCTTTGAGCAAGCTTTTAGTCACCCCTCTTAATATCTCCTTCTTTAACTCAGGATCAAATTCTCTCTTATTACACGTCTGTGAAGTGCCTGGGATATTTTGCTGTATAAAAAGTGCCCTATAATTCTATTTTGTGTTCAGTTTATTGACATACTCTGAAAAGAAGAGGGGAAAATGGTCAGTAAAGGATAAGAACATAGATTCAATGTCACCTGCAATGCAAATATCATAAAGGCAAGAACAGAAAAGGGAAGCCATTTGGCCCTATTTAGTTCATCCTTTGAAAAGAAACCTTTGACCCAAAGTCACAGGATCTAATGCTTCTGTACTGGAAGCCATTGAAAGTATTGATCGCTCTTTGCTTGAAGAAGTGCTTCTCCAAGTCAGTCCTGAAATTGCCTTTTACCATAAAGCATAAAAATTTACAGCACCAAAGGAAAATATTTAGCCCATCATGCCTGTGCCAACTCTCTGCTAGACCAATCTAAAACTAATCTTGTAATCTTCCTGCCTTTCATTCTTTTGAGTAATCCTTTCCTCCATTGTGCCATATTGTTACTCAGGACCACCCTCGGCTGAGTGACTGTCACTGTCCACCTCAGACTTTCATGGAAAAATAGAAAAATGTATGGCACAGAAGGAGGCCATTTGTCCCATGTCTGTGCTGCCAAAAAATAATTTTCCAGCCAAATCCCACCCTTGGTCTGCAGCCCTCTTGGTTATGGAACCTCAAATGCATATCCAAGTGTTTGTTAAATGCAATGAGGGTTTCTGCATCTACCATCCTTTTCAACAGTAAATTCTAGACTCTCACCACCTTTTGGGTGAAAATATTTACTCCTCAACTCCCCACTAATCCTTCTTCTAATTACTCTAAATCAATGCCCTTGGGTTATTGACCTCTCTGCTAACAGAAATAAGTTCTTCCTATCCACTCTATCTAGGCCCCTCATAATTTTATACACCTCAGTTAAATCTCCCTTCAGCATCCTCTGTTCCTAAGAAAACAATCCTAGCCTATCTTTCCTCAAAGCTAAAATTCTCCATTTCTCGCAGCATCCTTGTGAATCTCCTCTATACACTCTCTAGTGCAATCACATCCTTCCTGTAATGTGATGACCAGAACTGTACGCAGTACTCTAGTTGTGGTTTAACTTGTTTTTCTACAGTTCTAGCATTGACCTCCCTGCTATTATACTCTAGGCCTTGGCCAATAAAGGGAAGTATCCCAAATGTATTTTTAACCACCTTCTCTACCTGTCCTGCTACTTTCAGGGATCTATGGACATGCACTTCAAGGTCCTTCTATTCGGACACTAATGGGGATAATTTTAACTTAAGTCAGCTGGGGGGAGCCTGCCAGGATCAGATTGGCTTCCTGTTTTATACCCTACCTGATTTTTACTTTCCATTGACTTCAAAACAAGTACTTGAACCATCTCTGTCAGTTTCCTGCTGGGTGGGTTAGGTTAACATGACTTCTTCAGCATCTATTTTTCCCTGCGTCTGTGAATCCTGTCTAATCTCCTGCAGATGGTAACCCACTTCTCACTTATTACATTATCCTTGTGTCTTGAAGTGCCTTGCACTGACCACATTCTGGATAGTAAGATCCAGAAACACCTCATCCCCTCTAATCGTGTGAGATGTGGCCAGTTGCTACTCAATTTTCCAACACTTAGTGCATCCAGGAGCTTTTCTGATGTACTGGGGATACATGATGGCCCATATTTTGCACTCCATGCACATCACAACTGTTGCTCTGATTTCCTGTCCTGCAGTTGGGGTTTAACTTGAAAGAGCATGCTGCTTTTCTATTCCACTTACTATCTTGCTCATCTTACAAAAGTTCTCTCTTATTCCTCAGTCATTGTAATGGCTGTTTAAAGGGGTTGCATTGCTCATTACGAGAGTGTCCCCATTTAGTTTTACTATCTTGATCAATCTGGATTCAGACAACCTGTAAACCAGACAGTCAGGGATTCAGGTATAAAGTTGTTGATTTCTTCTGTTTTATTTGAAATGTTCTTTTGGGCCTCCTTATCTCGAGAGACAATGGATACGCGCCTGGAGGTGGTCAGTGTCAGTGGTTTGTGAAGCAGCACCTGGAGTGGCTATAAAGGCCAATTCTGGAGTGACAGGCTCTTCCACAGGTGCTGCAGAGAAATTTGTTTGTTGGGGCTGTTGCACAGTTGGCTCTCCCCTTGCGCCTCTGTCTTTTTTCCTGCCAACTACTAAGTCTCTTCGACTCGCCACAATTTAGCCCTGTCTTTATGGCTGCCCGCCAGCTCTGGCGAATGCTGGCAACTGACTCCCACGACTTGTGATCAATGTCACACGATTTCATGTCGCGTTTGCAGACGTCTTTATAACGGAGACATGGACGGCCGGTGGGTCTGATACCAGTGGCGAGCTCGCTGTACAATGTGTCTTTGGGGATCGGAGAATACTTGGCATCAGGTGGCAGGACTATATCTCCAACACAGAAGTCCTTGAAGCGGCCAACATCCCCAGCTTATACACACTACTGAGTCAGCGGCGCTTGAGATGGCTTGGCCATGTGAGCCGCATGGAAGATGGCAGGATTTGAAATGTATTACTCATGATTATAAGTATGTTCTCACCTCCAAAAAAAATCCTACGATGCAAGTTAACATGAACAGAAAATGAAGTGTGAAGCCTGTGATGCTGTTCAATAATCCTTCACTTTTCATAATACTGTCAGTGTTTCTAACGAACCCGTCTTCAATGCTAATGTATTTTTAACTGATTTGAGACTTGGCAGCCACTTGTCAGAATGTTATATTATCTGTTAAAGATGAGTTGTCCTCATCTTGTTTGGATTTTGTTCGGATCACTGTTGAATAAATCAGCAACATGCCAGTGATGAAATTTACTGAAAAATATCTCTCGTCTCTAAATTACATCAAACAAAAAATGGAGGAAGAGGGACCTGCATAATACAGATTCAGAAATGGTTTCAACCCCTCCCCCTGCAGAAAAGCATTTTTCCTGGTTTACAGGACTGGATTTGGAATAATAGCAAATGGTGGCACTCATGATTTCAAATGTCGGGTGACATTACTAATGCCACATTCAGATTAAAGGTAAATACTGCCAAATATATACTTGAGCTATTGACCAAAAGTTTCATTGATAATTATTTGCTGATTGACATCAAAGCCATGGCTCAAACAAACAGTGAGGCAGGTATTTGTGCACTGAAATCATTCCTTTATAGCCTTGAGTGCAGATTTGTTTCGGTAACAACTAAATTGTTCAGGAAACAATTTCTAACCAAGAGAAATGTTATCAAGTAATTGTTAGATTTTGTTTCTAGGGTAAGTTAATACTTATCCTAGAAATCCATAGAAATGTCACATAATATGAAATATAAGATAATTGCCATTTCTTCCTATTCAAACTGGATGTCATTGAAACGTGCAGGTTTCAATGTTCAGTTCTATTTACTCATTGGGCCTTAAATTCCCTTGAGATGTAATCCCAAAGGTTACACCAGGATCATGACCAGCAGTGCTGACCCTGCCAGAGGTTTTGTTTTTGGGGTCAGTGGGAGGGCACCTTATTTACATGGGACAGGCAGGTACAAACACCATTCTGGGCCTGTTTCCTGTGCATGCCTGTCCATAGCTTCCCAAAACTCTTACCTGTCTGTCCTTGGGAAGATCTGGGGTGAGTGGGAGCAGTTGCTCAGGTCTACCGCCCCCCCATCCCCACCCCACAGCAAGATACTGACCACATCCTCCTTGTTCACCTGAGCAAGGGAGCCAATTCCACATAAATGAAAAGAAAACTTGCAACTTTCTTCAGAGATCAACACCCCTCCCTTGGCGTGGACCCCATTAGTGGTACCCACATTCACCCAAATGGAGGCTGGGATGCCTCACCTCACTGAGCAGATCAGCTTTCACTGATGTGTTGTGTCCTGAATGGGTCAAAGGAGCAGGAACACGCAGCGTAGGGAGCCCCTGTTCATGGATCCACCAACTTACCATCATTTTCCTTGTAACGGGTAGATAGAGGTTTCACTCCTTATATGGCAAAAAGAGGCAGGATCAGGTCTCCATCCTCTTCTGAAGGGCTTTGCCCCTTTCCTCCTGGACTTATGGCTGGAGATGGGTAGAAAGCCAAAGAAGTTTGGAACCCTCTTGCTTTACACTTTTTTTACACCCTGAATGGGGTCATATATACAAAAATGATTTAATGTTGCAGCTTTAGTTCTGACAACTCATGGAGGTTTCTCCTTACTCAGTCGGAAGGAACAACTGGCAACGAACATAAATGGCCACCATTTTGTCTGAGATGAGGAATTTGTCCTATGCGTTACTAACCATTGCACATCTTTCTTACCTTGGAAAGGACCATAGCCTTTTGCATCTAAAATAGAGGTGTCAAAGTTTTTCTTCTTTGTGGGCCACATAACTGTAAACTATGGAGCTCGAGAGCTACACATGACTGGAGATTCTGCAGGGGTTCTCTTGTGGGAAATCAGCGGAATCCCCAAGAGAAATGGTGTAAATAACTGAAGTTTACAGCAAAGGATTAGAGCAATCCTTCAGATCTTCGACCTGACAAAGTTGAATCCATGTTCCTGTCCACATGCACACCGTTCAAATTGCCGATACTAACCAATCTTGAAGTTCTGATTTAGGATTAATCAAACAATGGGGCAACAATGCTAAGAATAGCCTTTTTCAAACTTCCAGGACAAACCAGCAAATAGGATTGATTTGCCTAAGCTTCAGGGGCCAGATTGCCAGGGCTTGGAACTGTTTCCATCCCTGGCTCTAAACACAGTTAGAAGCTAGGGCAAGAGAAATAGAATACCAAAGGCACAACATTCAGGGGACTAAATTGCCTTTTGGGACACTGACTTTTCTTTTGTTTTGTTCTTTTTTTAATGTAAATTTGTGATTGTGAATTTGAACACCTACATATGCACGGTCTTGTATTGTGCCATTGATTATGTTGTTTGCTGGTGCTCTGAAGTTCACCCCCACAAATGGGATAGACTCGAGAGAGCAGCAGCCTTGCACTTTGTGAAACTCAGCACAGTTCTGCGATACAAACAACAGATAAAACATTGCCTTCTGACAATGAAGAACTGAAGGATGAGAGGTGTCTACATCTATTAATAAAGCTGTGTGGATTTTCTAATATCACTGGGTGGTTTACAATGTGACATTGGCTTCAAGAAATAAAATATCTAAAGCATACCATCATCACCTGCAATATAAAGTAAACTCCTTTCTGTGAAGGTCAGATATTTGGATACAAATGCATCCAGAGAATGAAACGTGTTCAAATGTTGATGGTAGGATAACCGGTTTCAAAGGTTCAACTTGTGCTGTATCTTACAGTCTGGTTGTCCTCAGATGCTATCACTCTATGGAATATCTATGTCATTTAGCATTCTGTTGCTGTTTACATTTCAAAGAGGTCCAAATAAAATTTCAGTAATGTTTGCTATTTTGCTCCAGAGATTGTGCATCAGGTAAAAAGACTAGCATTTATATAGCACCTTTCACAACCTCCAGACATCCCAAGTCCTTTACAGAAATGAAGTACTTTTGAAATGAAGTTCTTTACGGAAATGAAGTCACTGTTGTAACGTAGAAAATGCAGTAGCCAATTTGTGCACAGCAAGCTCTCAAAAATAGCAATGAGATCATGACCAGATTATTACCAAAATAGATTTTGTATGAGGGATAAATATTGGCCTGGACACTGGGGAGAACTCATTTGTTTTTCTTTGCAGAGTGCCATGGGATCTTTTATATCGACCTGAGAGGGCAGATTGCGTCTTGGTTTAATGTCTCATCCAAAAGACAGCACCTCCAACAGTGCAGCTGTACTGCACTGGAGTATCAGCCTAGATTTTGTGCTCAAGTCCCTGAGTCTCAACTATCTAAATACTTGTCTGTTGGGAAGCGTTCTGCAAAAGCCTGACCTTTTCATAAGTGTAGTTAGGGAATTTGAGTGGCGCAGTGGTTAGCACCGCAGCCTCACTACTCCAGCGACCCGGGTTCAGTTCTGGGTACTGCCTGTGCAGAGTTTGCAAGTTCTCCCTGTGTCTGTGTGGGTTTCTGCTGGGTGCTCCGCTTTCCTCCCACAGTCAAAGACTTGCAGGTTGATAGGTAAATTGGCCATTATGAATTTCCCCTAGTGTAGGTAGATGGTGGGAGAATGGTGGGGATGTGGTAGAGAATATGGGGTTAATGTAGGATTAGTATAAATGGGTGGTTGTTGGTTGGCACAGACTCGAAGGGCCTGTTTCGGTGCTGTATCTCTAAAAAAATAAATAGAATAGGAACTGATTACTGCACAAAACCATGCCTATTGTTTTAATCTGTTCAAGATTTCCTCAATACAATGTAAAAAGTGGAAGAACGTTCGTAGTAACCATTAGTAGATGGAATAAAATCAGTGTGTGACATTGTGACTTAGTTATGACATTGTAAGAGTATAAGCTTTTTCCAGCCTAGTGCCACTCTCTCATCTGATTGAGTTGCTTTTGGTCTGCTTGCTAACATACTAGATTAATCGTTATTCATATTAGTGAAGTAAATATTTAGAGTTATATTTAATACTACCTGTGCATGGTACTTGCTACAACTAATTTCAAGTTGTTCTGAGTCAATAAAGCAGAAATAATAAGAGATTCAAATGCTATTCCTGCTTTCTGTTGGTGATTCAGCTTTAAAGACTTTCAAGGCTTAGATTTCTAAAGTAATGCAGTTAATATGAACCTGTTATGATCATATGTTATGGCATTGTCTCAACTTAACTCTGATATGTAGACGTTTGGACAGCTGCACTGTCCATTTAGTCAATGTTCAGGGGCAAAGGTATCAAAATACATATTGTTTTGGCAGAATCTCGCTTATCCTTCATGATAATGCACCCTGAAATGTGTGTTCTCAAACACACATACAGGTGTCTTGTTCATGCTTTGTAATAAATTTAGATGCTGACTGTGTGTCTGGTATACAAGTACTCATTCCTCTTTCTTTACTCCTCTATTGCATCATATCCTGGTAATGATAGGGACTTGGTGCTAAAACAGTTTTCAGCATTTGACTAAGATCAAATTCAGGATCTGTTCTAGAAGCACAGAAACATAGATTTACAGAACATAAGAAGGCCATTCAGCCCATCATGTCTGTGCTGGCTGAAGAAGAACTATCCAGCCCAATCCTACCTTCCAGCTCTTGGTCCATAGCTCTGTAGGTTACAGTACCTCAAGTACATTACCCAAGTGTTTTTTTAAATGCAATGAGGATTTCTGCTTCGATCACTCTTTCAAGCAGTGAGTTCCAGACCCCCATCACCCTCTGCATGAAAAGGTTTCCCTCGACTCCCCACTAATCCTTCTACCAATTACTTTAAATCTAAGCTCCTGGTTATTGACCTCCCTGTTAATGGAAATAGGTCCTTCCTATCTGCTCTATCTAGTCCCCTCATAATTTTATACACCACAATTATATCTACCCTCAGCCTCCTCTGTTCCAATGAAAACAACCCGAGCCTATTTAATCTCTCCGCTGAGCTAAAATTCTCCATTCTTGGCAACATCCTCATAAATTTCATCTGTATTCTCTCTAGTGTGATCACATCTTTCCTGTAATGTGGTGACCAGAACTGCACGCAGTACTCTAGCTGTGGTCTAACTAGTGTTTTATACAGTTCTAGAATAATCTCCCTGCTCTGATATTCGAGGCCTCGGCTAAGAAAGGAAAGTATCCCGTATGCCTTCTTAATCACCTTTATCTACCTGTACATGCCACATTCAGAGATCTGTGGACATGCTCTTCAAGGTCCCTCTGTTCCTCTATACTTTTCAATTGTACCATTTGTTATGTATTCCCTTGCCTTGTTTGCCCTTCCCAAATGCATTACCTCACACTTCTCTGGATTGAATTCCATTTATCATTTTTCTACCCACCTGATCAGTCCATTGATACCTTTCTGCAGTCTGCAGCTTTCTTCCTCACCATCAACAGCATGACCAATATTTATATCATCTGTAAACTTTTTAATGATGCCCTAAAGTCTAAATCATTGACATCTACCACAAGCAGCAAGGGACCCAGTACTGAACTTGAGCAGTGGCTGGAGTCGCTACGGTGCATCTGCGAGGTTGAAAGTTTCGTGGATAGCACATTTCTGGATGTGGTCAACCCGCACTTTGAGAGTGCAGGGAGAGAGGGAATGGGTGACTGTCAGGCAGTCAAGGAAGACCAGGCATATAGTGCAGGAGTCTCCGGATTGCATCTTGCTCTCCGACAGGTATTCAGTTCCGAACACTGGTTAGAGTGATGGTTCCTCTGAAGAGTGCAGGCAGAGCCAAGCCTGTGACACCATGGGTGGCTCAGCTGCACAGGGGGAGGAAAAAGAGAGGAAGAGCAATAATGGTAGGGAATTCGATAGTGAGGGGGATAGACAGGTGATTTTGTGGCTGCAGACATGACTCCAGGATGGCATGCAATGTCATTGACTCTGACTCTATGTTGCCTCCCTGGTGCCAGGGTCAAGGATATCACTTAGCAGCTAGAAGACATTCTGAGGGGGGAGGGTGAACAGCCAGAGGTTGTAACAAAACAATGGGAGATCTTTAAGGAAGAGATGTTTCAGGTACAAGATAAGTACATTCCAACAAGAGAGAAAGTCAGGGAACCAAAGGCAGGACTCCTTGGATGGTGAGGGAGATAGAGAACATAATGAAACACAAAAATAGGATGTAATGATGCATGTCAGGTGAATTCTTCAAGTGAGAAGCAGGCCAAATACAATACTGACACCAATGACATAGGCAGAAAGAGGGGTGAGGTCCTGCAAGCAGAGTTTAAGAAGCTACACGAGAGATTGCAGGACCTCAAGGGTAGTAATCTCCATTTTACTCCCTGTACCACATGCTAGTGAGTACAGAAATAGGACAATATAGCTGAGGAATGTGTGCTGGAGAGATGGTGCAGGAGGGAAGGCATTAGATTCCTGAGGCATTGGGACCGCTTCTGGTAGAGGTGGGACCTGTACAAGCTGGATGGGTTGCATGTCAACAGAGTTAGGACCAATATCCTCTTAGGAGATTGTGCTAGTAGTGTTGAGGAGGCTTTAAACAAGCTTGTCAGGGGGATGGAAACCTGAGAGTAGATTCAGAAGGGAGAAAAGTTGGAAATGGAAGGCAGTAAATTAGTAAGTGTGTTTAGAAGGCAAAAGAAAAAAAGGCTAGAAAAGAGACAACCAAGGAAGTTTGGCAGTGCTAAATGTGATATATTTCATTGCAAGAAGTCTAGGGAATAAAGCAGATGAGCTGAGAGCACAGATGTGTGGGAGTATGATATTATAGCTGATGCTGAGACATGGCTGAAACAAGGGAAAGAATGGAGCTCAACATTCCGAGTTACAGGTTATCAGATGAGATAGAGAGGGGGCGATAATAAAGGAGAGGGGTTCACAAATACTGATTAAAGAAGTAGTTATAGATGTGTGGAGGGATGATATGCAGAAGGATGATCAAAGGGAGAACAGCAAGGAACAATTTAACAAGGAACAATTTAAAATTCTAAATTGAAAAGGGCTATCTTCAATGGGATGAGAGGGCATCTAGCCAGGGTAGAGTGGAACCAAAGTTTGACAGGGAAAACTGTAACAGAACAATGGGAGATCTTTAAGGAAGAGATGTTTCAGATACAAGATAGGTCCATTTCAACAAGAGGGAAAGGCAGGGAACCAAAGGCAGGACTCCTTTTTTGAACCAGGTTCCCACCCCCTACCAAATTAGTTTTAAACTATCCCCAGCATCCCTAGCAAATCACCCCACAAGGACATTGGTCCCAGCCCTGTTGAGGTACAACACATCCATTCTGTACAGGTCCCACCTCCCCCAGAACTGGTCCCAATATCCCAGGAATTTAATGCCCTTCCTCCTGCCATGCATTCATTTGCTTTATTCTCCTATTTTCTATACTCAATAGCACGTGGCAGTCGGAGTAATCCAGAGAGTACTACCTTTGAGGTCCCGCTTGCTAGTCTCCTTCCTAGCTCCCTAAAATCTGCCTGCAGGACCTCATCCATCTTTCTGCCTATATTGTTGGTACCAATATGGACCATGACTGCTGGCTGCTCACCCTCCCCTCACAGAGTGCTCTGTAGCCACTAAGTGACATCCTTGACCCTGGCACCAGGGAGGCAATGTACCATTATGGATTCAGTCTGGGGCTGCAGAAACTCCTGTTTATTTCCCTAATTATCGAATCTCCTATCAGTATTGCTGTTCAGTCTTCTTTGTACCCCCTGTGCGGCTGAGGCAGCAGTAGTGCCAAAGACTTGGCTCTGGCTGCACTCCCCAGATGAACCATCACTTTCCTTATTATTCAGAACTGATTACGGTTGGAGAGTGAGCCACACTCAGAGGACTCCTGCACTACTTGCCTCGTCCTCCTAGACTGCCTGGCAATCACTCATTCCCTCTCTGCCTACAGAATCTCCACATCCAGAAACATGCCATCCACATAGCTCTCAGCCTCATGGATGCACTGCATTGACACCAGCTGCTGCTCAAGCTGCAAACGCAGAACTCAAGCTCCTCCAGCTGATGATACTTCTTGCACATGTGGTTGTCCAGGACACAAGAAGTGTCCTGGAGTTCCCACATGACATTTGGTGTGCATTCCATGGGACTGCATTGCCTTGCCATGGCTCTATTTATTTGATGTACTAAATTTAACAGAATTAAACTAAGCACTCATTAAAGACTTATATATATTGAAAAGTTTATCTAATTTATTAATTTAATAATTAATAGTACATTAGAGATTCTTAGCTCTGTGTTTGACTTCCCTATCTTAAAGAGCAAAAATAAACCTGCAATACTCACCAACCAATCACATACCTGCTATCTTGTGATGAGGCTCCTTGATTTTTTTTTTCCCGTTGATTTTGAACCTCCAGTGCCTGACTCACCTGCAGATGCTGGGCTTGGCTTTTTCTCCCATCGCTCCTCTCCCTGTCCTGCAGGTCCTGAGATTGGCTTTATCTCCCATCTCTCCTCTCGCTGTCCTGCAGGTCCTGAGCTTGGCTTTATCTCCCATCTCTCCTCTTGGTGTCCCGCAGGTCCTGGGCTTGACTTTATCTCCCATCTCATTCACCTGCAAGTACTGAGCCTGGCTTTTACTCCCTCTGGTCCTTTCACTTACCCACAGGTCCTGGGGCCAGCTTTATCTTCCACAGCTCTTCACACTCCACTGCCACTCCTCCCGTTCTCCTGTGGGTCTGCTCCTGGGCCTGGCTTTATCACCTGCCACTCCTCTCATTCTTCCATACGTCCCATGCCTGGCTTTATCTCCCACCGCTCCTCACTCTCTCGCACATCTGCTCCAGGACATGACTTTATCATTGCTCCTCTCACTTGCCCACTGGACTCGTATATGGAAGAATTTCCACTTCAGCAAATTACTAGAGGCAGTTTGGGCTGAGGAAATTGTGCCCAGCAGAGATCAAAGTCTTCATGAGGAGAGCAAATTTTTGAATATAAAAACTACCAGGGCACATTGCTCAAGCTAGGATTATTAAAAATAAACCAGTTCATGTAAAAGTTCAGGACAAACAAATAAAGTGTGTAGTATAAGGGTCTGAAAGAGAGTGTAAAGAATGCCACCTACCAGGATGATGTAAGCAATCGATTGGTAGAGAGACTTGAAGGGATGTAGCGTGGCTTTTGGAGAAGGCACACAGGCTAGTGTGGAGTATAAATAATTATAATGTAATAAAGATTAATGTTTAACTACGACAGACTAAGAATCTCTCTAGCTAGACTAACTAAGGTGGCAGTGTACTGAACATATAACAAAATGAATGATAATAAAAGCAAAATACTGTGAATGCTTGAAATCTGAAACAAACCAGAAATTGCTGGAAATACGCAGCAGGTCTGGCAGCATCTGTGGAGAGAGAAGCAGAGTTAACAAATGGTGTTTATTGAATGGTGTTTATTTGGGAAAAATCAGATGTAACAGCAGGTAAGTAAGGAGTATTGCATTTTTTTTAATACAGTTTATCAAGATCCTTGTTCTTAAAAATGAATTACATGAATTCATTGAAGTACAAGGAGATTGACCTCATTGTCACTTTCACATCCTGGTACACATCAATCTAGAAAGCTACAAACACTGGCCAGCATCACAAAAAGGACAGCTTAAAAACAGCCCTGGATTTAGGCCTGAAGCCAAGGAGTTCACAAGATGATTACAGATGAGGAGGCTTTTTGGTCCATCTTGTTCATTCATCTAGCAAGACACTCCCTCCCCCATTAGAGCATTTGCTCATTTATTAACTGGTTGCAGGGGTTTTGCCTCTGCTCTGTGATTTATGAAGAGTTTCCTGGTGTCAGTCCAAAATGACCTTTCCAATAATATGAACCTAGGTCCCTTTGTTATATTACCACAATTTAACTTAAAATACTATTCTGGATTTACTTTCTCTATACCCTTAACATTCTTGTATACCTCAACAAAATCACCTCTCAGGTGCCCCTTTCTACCTTCTAAGCCCAGTTTTCTCCACTTCTTCCTTAGAACACAGACTCCAAACTCTGGGAGCTGCCTGCAACTTCTCTGCACTACACCCGCACTTGAACTTTTTTTTAATTCTTTCATGGGATGTGGGCGTTGCTGAAAAGGCAAGCATTTATTGCCTATCCCTAATTGTCCTCGACAACTGAGTGGCTTGCTAGGCCATTTCAGAGGGCAGTTAAGAGTCAACCACATTGCTGTGGATTTGGAGTCACATGTAGGCCAGACCAGGTAAGGATGGCAGATTTCTTTCCCTAAAGGACATCAATGAACCAGATGGATTTTTAATGTAATTGTGAACTGAATGCAGTATTAAAAGCGTGATCTGACCAGAGCACTGAACAGATTGGTTACTGCCTCCTCCAATTTATATTATACCCTTTTAAATGTAAATGAGGGGCCTAGCTCTTTTCTGCCCTATTAGCTTTTTCATCGTCTGAAAACAATGATCAGCATTGTCATAGAAGGATTGATTTCCCCAGTTGGTTGCTTCTATGACAGAACGACATTCGTAGGAAGCATTGGTCAGGAAATCATGGGCCTGCTCTACCTGATTTTCCATCCTTTCAAATTAAATGTTTGGAAATTTCAGTGGTTGCAGGCCCACAATTTTCCAACTAATGCTCCCTGTGAGTGCTGCTCCACACCAGGTTGGAGAATTGGTCCTATGATTCCATGGGTATCAGGTTTGGGCTGGTGAATGAAGTTTCAATCAAGTAGGCTGCTGTCGCCTCAATGGCGTTGAACTTCTTGCATTGTGTTGTCGCTGCACCCATCCAGGCAAGTGGAGGGTATTCCATCATGCTCCTGACTTGTGTCTTGTTGTTGATGGAAAGGCTTTATGAAGTCAGGTGGTGAGCAAGTCACCACAGAAAGCCCAACCTTTGATCTGCTGTAGTAGCCACGGCATTAATGTGGTTGTTCCAGTTGAGTATTTGGTCAATGGTTATCCCCAGGATGTTGATGATGGAGGTACTCAGCAATGGTAATGCTTTTGAATACCATGGGGAAATGGTTAGGCTCTCACATTGGAGATGGTCATTGTTTGGCACCTAAGTGGCAAGTAACAATTGCGTCAGACATCAATCCAAGTCTGGATGTTGTGCAGGTCATGCTGGAATGGGCTACTTCATTATCTGAAGAATTGTCAATGGAGCTGAGTACTGTGAAAGCATCAGCAAACAGGCCCTTATCATGGAGAAAAGGTCTATATCTCTAGTGCATATCTCTGTATAAAAAGCAGACACTGTAAATCCAGATATATTTTGAAAACTATCATTATGAGGAAATTGTGTTCTCCTTTAATGGCACCTATTATCCCTCTGTATTTATTTTCTTTAAATACGTTAAATAAGGCACTGGCCATAGAGGATGATACACAGTGCCAAATTTATGCGATGTGTAAAGTTGCCAATGTACAGGAAATGTTGGGAGCAAATTTTAGATGAGTTAATGTTGGCAGAATCATACATGAATGATTTTGCTGATCAGGTTTAACACAAGCTAAATTTACTTGTAGGTACTTAATTATATATAACCACACTCGTCCAGTGCCCGTTTGTCATAAAATGGTTTGTCTGTGTACTCTGCTTGTTGTTGAAAATGTGTTACTGTGCCTCTCGTTATACACTCGCCTTCTCCTCTATTATTGCTAAAATAGGCTAATGGCTTAATTTCTTGTATTTGAATCTATAATTGTAATTGTTAACGCAGCGTATGATTCCCACACTCCAAGATAATTTGAAACCAATTGCACAATTGTTGAAGCAAGGCGAGTAATATGAAGACTGAATGAGATTTACTGAATGGGTTAATGATGCTCTTCTCAGTGGGAGATTAGTTAGTACAGAATGATAGTTGTGCCTTTCATTGAAAGATATAGATGTTCGCCTTTACAATGATAATGAGCAAATGTGATTGTACTTTACATGCCATAAGTCACGCGAATCAGGTGTACTGCAGCTTCAGAAAGGAACTTGGAGTGTTCATTATATTAATGAGTGCCTCCCATTGAAAACCAGAATTAGAACAAGAATGAAAGAGAATTTCAGAAGGAGTGATTTACTATCTAATGTTAATATTTTCTGATTTATATTTTGTAGAAATTGTTCAGCTTTCATTTAACCAATTCTTCTAAAATGAGAAGCTTCTTATTAGAAAGTTTATTTTGTGGTTCTTTTTGTACAAGCAGAATTTGATACATTTGCAAAGTTACTTCCATGGGGGTGTTCTATAGTATTGACTCTAGCAGTACCAAAAATATCAACAGGATTTTTTTTGATCTCTGTTGTTTACACCCCAATTTTAATGATGTTGCCACTCTCCAGAGATGTTCCTCTTTGAACAGTGCTGAATGATTTGGTGTCTTGTACAGCTGCCCTTTAGAAATGGTCTCAATATCTTTTAGGCCAGCTATTATTGTCATTCTTTTGAAGATCTCTATCCAACATTGCTTTGGACGCATGTAATTAAGAGTAGATTGAAGAGAGTATGTAATTATGTGCTGAAGCACCTTTTGGTGCTTTAATCTCTCTCTGTTCTGGAGGAGGGGAGGCAGGGAAACACCAATCTAACGCTTTTATTCTCTGACTATGGCCGGACTTTTATGCCACTCCAACATGCCGGATGGTGGCAGTGGGGGGGTAGGTGGGGTGACATGAAGTGGAACAGGAGGCTCCAGGAGGCTTTCCCGACCCACTCCTGCCTCCGCCCCCCCCCCCCCCCACTTTACATAGGGCGGTGGGGGGGGGGGGGGGGGAGCAAAAAATGGCCCACCAGCCCCAGGCCAATCAAGGCCCTTAAGTGGCCACTTAACAGCCACTTAAGGCTTTCATCCACCTCCACACGGATTTTAAGCGTGGCAGGCGGGCATCCTGGAGCCAAGAAAAGCCACCTGGGAAAAGCAGGCGGCTTCCGATCATCTCAGTGGTGGGGGGGGGGGGCCCTGTTCATCGGGCACTGGGTGGCCGATGGAGGGCCGCCCCCACAACCCCAACCACCCTCAAGACTCAACACGCCCCACTTCCCCCCAAACGACCACCCTTGCCTCGCCAGAGCCCGACTGATTACCCCCGGTGAGGCAACCAAAACTTACCTTTCCTCCCGGCTCCCCGACATCTTTTCTGGACGCTTGGCTACAGTCCCAGTAGTGGCCACCGCTCCCGGTGGTGCTGCTAGATCTAAGAGCTGCTGGCATGCTGATTGGCCAGCAGCTCAATGAGGTGGGACTTCCTCCCTCAAGCGGGTGGAAGTCCTGCCTCGGAACAATTAAAGTCTGGGGACCCGTAAAATACGGAACGGATCCCCAGGTGAGGTGGAAGCGGGTTAGCCACCGACTTTTACATCGGAGGCCGGCTCCTGTCCGCCCACTGTAAAATTCCAGCCTATGTTTTGTTTCTGAATAGGATGCCATATTGCAGTTTTGGTCGTCGTTCTGAATGAGGAATCTGGGGCTTTTAATATTGGTGAACAATGATACAGGTTGTACAAAATGTTAGGAGAACAAAATTAACTGCACTTGAGCACATAATCCAGGCTGGCACATGTGTGCATTACTTAGAGAGTACTGCACTGTCTTTTTTTGGATGAGACATTAAGACAAGATCCCATCTGCCACCACAGGTTGTGGTAAAACATCCCATGGCACCATTCGAAGAAAAGCAGTGGAGTTCTGTCCAATATCCTGTCCAACATTTATTCCTCAACCAACTTAGAAATAGTGATCTGGTCGTTTATTTCACTGCTGATTGTGGAGCCTTACTATGTGCAAATTGGCTACTACATTTCTTACATTACAACAGTGACTATGCTGCATAAGTACTTCATTGGCTGCAAAGTGCTTTGGGATGTCCAGTAGTCACGAAAGACATATAAATGCAAGTCTTTTTTTCGTATATCTCAATAAGATCAGCTCTCAGTCTCCTCCACTTTAAACTGAATAGTCCCACTTTCTCCAGTTCTTTTTCTTAACTCAACCCCTTGATACGCGGGATCAGCTTCCGGCTCTTCTCCACACTTCTTCCAATGCTTGAATAGCTCTCTTCTTCTTGCCGACAAGAACTGAACACAGTATTCAAGGTGCGGTCTGATAAGAGCACTATAAAGTTTGATATAATCAGGCAGAGTCAACATAGTTTTGTGAAATGGAAATCACGTTTAACCTATTTATTGGAGTTCTTTGAAGAAGTAATGTGCTGTGGATAAAGGGGAACCGGTGGATGTACTGTACTTAGATTTCCAGAAGGCATTTGATGAGATGCCACATCAAAGGTTATTGCAGAAAATAAAAGCTCATGGTATAGGGGATAACATATTAGCATTGATAGAAGATTGGCGAGCTAACAGGAAACAGTTTAGGCATAAATGGGTCATTTTCTGGTTGGTAAGACGTAACGAGTGGTGTGCCATAGGGGTCAGTGCAGGGTCCTCAACTTTTTACAATTTATATAAATGACTTTGATGAAGGGACCGAAGGTATGGTTGCTAAATTTGCTGATGACACAAAGATAGGAGGAAAGTAAGTTGTGAAGAGGACATAAGGAGACTAAAAGGGATATAGATAGGTTAAATGAGTGTGCAAAGATCTGGCAAATGGAGTATAATGTGGGAAAATGTGAAATTGTCCATTTTGGCAGGACGAATAAAGAAGAAGCATATTACCTAAATGGTGAGGGATTACAGAGCTGTGAGATGCAGAGGGATCTGGATGTCCCAGTGCAAAAAGTTAGTATGCAGGTTCAGCAAGTAATAAGGAAAGGTAATAGAATGTTATTGTTTATTGCGAGGGGAATTGAATACAAAAGTAGGGAGGTTATGCTTAAGTTATACAAGGCATTTGTGAGACCACATCTGGAGTACTGTGTACAGTATTGGTTTCCTTATTTAAGGAAGGATGTAAATGCGTTGGAAGCAGTTCAGAGAAAGGTTACTAGACTAATACCTGGAATGGGTGGGCTGTCTTATGAGGAAAGGTTGGACAGGCTAGGCTTGTATCTGCTGGAGTTTAGAAGAGTAAGAGGCCACTTGATTGAAACATATACGTTTCTGAGGGGTCTTGACAGGATAGATGTGGAAAGGATGTTTCCTCTTGTTGGAGAATCTTGAATTAGGGGTCACTATTTAAAAATAAGGAGTCGCCCAGTTAAGACAGCGATGAGGAGAATTTTTTCTCTCAGAGGGCTGTGAGTCTTTGGAACTCTCTCCCTCAACAGGCAGTGGAAGCAGAGTCTTTGAATATTTTTAAGGCAGAGGTAGGTAGATTCTTGATAAGCAAGGGGGTGAAAAGTTATCGGGGGCAGGAATGTGGCATTGAGGTTACAATCCAATTAGCCATGACCTTATTAAATGGCGGAGCAGGCTCATGGGGCCGAGTGGCCTACTCCTGCTACTAATTCGTATATTTGTTGTCAAGAAAACACTATATGCCAAATGAGAAATATGAATTCATCAGCTGTAAACCTACATTAGACTCTTAATGGAGAATATCCTTCAGTTAACTTTTAAAAAATCTGGCAGCCAAGATGGCCACTGCGATATGCATCTGAAACACATTTGCACATTCCAAGGTCCAATCAGAGCCAAAAGTCTGAGAAGCCCTGAACAATGTTTGCTCTAACTAATTGAATTACCTAGGATTGCTTCATTAGCACGGCAGTCAAGGCAATCCTGACCCATTGACTTTGAAAGAGCAAACCCCTCCACATGTAAAAATTGGCATCCTGAGGCCTGTGGAGTCAATTCTGAACCTTGTATCTCATTAGACGGTTCCAGAGAATACCCTGAGGCAGTCATATAACCGTCTGTCCATTTCTGAAAAAATTGGGAGTTTTGTTACACAGACAAGAGACAAGCAATAACGGATTGTGCAGCAGCAGAGAAGGCTGTGCACCTCCCTTTCTCTCTCTCTCTCTGGAAAACATCAAGTTTGAAAACCATCTCCAACTGTGGACCCTCCAAGCCTACAGACTGCTACAGCCAGAGACCAAGGAAAAGAGCCGCCTCCAAGAAAGCCCTGAGCAAAGTGGGCCAACCACAAAGTGCACTTTGACCAGCCAAAGACTTCAAGAATACAACTCCAGCCGGAAGACCACCGAACCATCCAACCTCAGACTGTATTTAACTTTTATTTATTCTGGACTTTAATCCAACCAAAAAACTTACTTTCCACTTTGTAATCTATTTGTGTGTGTGTGATCCCTGTGTGAATGCATGCATGAATGTTTAGCTTTTTAAAAATTATTTTAGATCGGGTTTAGCTTGTTAAGTGTAATAAACATACCTCTTTCTTGTTTAAACTCAAGAAAACCTGTCCGATTGATTCTTTCATGATCACATTAAAGGTAAAAGGTAAAACACTCACTGAGGTGGTAAGCACAACCACTGTTTAAAAGGAATAAACCCTGTTGTAGTCAAATAAGGGGAAGGGCAAGAGGGGCGATGGTGACCCCCTCCTCACCTTGGCTGTAACATCGTATACTTGATTATTTCTCACTACTGATCTACTTGCCTGTTAACGAAATTTTCTGCCTGTTGATTTGGGCCATCCTCCTTTTTCTTTCTCCTAATCTTTGCCTTTTGTCCAGTGCAATTATTTTCCAGTTCTTCCCTCTCATCATTTGTCCCACTTCATTTCCCAGAGCAAAATCAAGCAAAGCTTCTTTCTTTAATAATAGAAAATGCTGAAAATACTCAGTAGGTCAGGCAACAACTGTGTAGAGAGAAACAGAGTTAACATTTCAGGTTGGTGACCTTTCATCAGTGACAATGAAGGATTGGTGATACATTTCCAAATCAGGATGGTATATGACTTGGAGGGGATCTTGTAGTTGGTACACACTGCACAGTGGTAGAGGGAGTGAATGTTGAAGGTGGTGGACGGGATGCAGATCAAACGGGCTGCTTTGTTCGGGACGGTATCGAGATTTTTGAGTGTTGTTGGAGCTGCACTCATCAATGCAAGTGAACAGTGTTTCATTACACTCCTGATTTGTACCTTGTAGATGGTGGAAAGGCTTTGTGGAGTCAGGAGGTGAGTTACTTATTGCAGAATACCCAGCCTCTCACCTACTCTTTTAGCCACAGTATTTATGTGGCTGGTCCAATTAAGTTTCTGGTCAATGGTAACCCCATGATATAGATTGTGGGGGATTTGATGATGATAATGTAATTGAAAGTGAAGATGGGGTGTTTTGACTCTCTCTTATTGGATTATGGTCATTGCCTAGCACTTCTGAGGCATAAATGCTACCTGCCACTTATCAACCCAAGCCTGATAATTGTCCAGGTCTCGCTGTCTGTGGGCACAAACTGCTTCATTATCTGAGAAGTTGCAAATGGAACTGAACACACCATCATCAGCAAACATCCTCACTTCTGACTTTATGATGAAGGGAAGGTGTGTGAAGCAATCTGTGAAGCAACTGAAGATGGTTGGGCCTAGGACACTGCCCTGAGGAACTCCTGCAATGATATCCTGAGGCTGAGATGATTGGCCTCCAACAACTACAGCCATCTTCCTTTGTGGTAGGTATGACTCCTGCCAGTGGTGATTTCCCCCCTCATTACCAAATTTACTTGGGTTCCTTGATGCTACAATCAGTCACACTCACCCTTGATGTCAAAGGCAGTCACCTCTGGAATTCAGCCCTTACAGTTTTAGTTTCAGCAAAGCTTATAATGAAGTCTGGAGCTGAGTGGCCCTCGCAGAATCCAAACTGAGCATCAGCGAGCAGGTTATTGGTGAGTAAATGTAGTTTGATAGTACTGTCAATGACACCTATCACTTTGCTGATGATTGAGAGAAGACTAATGGTGCAGTAATTGGCCAGATTGAATTTGCCCTGCTTTTTGTGAACAGGACATACCTAGGCAATTTCATACTTTGTTGGATAGATGTCAGTGATGTGTTTGTACTCAAACAATTTGGCTGGCTACATGGCTAGTTCTGGTGGACACGAGTCTTCAGTACTACAGCTGGAATGTTGTCGAGGCCCATAGCTTTTGCTGCAGACAGTGCCTTCAGCTGTTTCTTGGTATCATGTGGAATGAATCAGATTGGCTGAAGACTGGCTTCGGTGAAGATGGGGAGCTCAAGAGGAGGCTGAGATGGATCATCCACTTGGCACTTCTGGCTGAAGATGGTTGCAAACACTTCAGCCCTGACCTTTGCACTCACTTGCAGAGCTCCTCCACCAATGAGAATGGGGATAGTCATTCAGTTTCCTCCTCCGTTGTTTAAATGTCCACCACCCCTCATGACTGGATATGGCAGGACTGCAGAGCTTTGATCTGATTTATTGGTTGTGGGATTGCTTAGCTGTGTCTATCGCATGCTGCTTCAGTTGCTCAGCTTGAATGTAGTCATGAGTTTTAGCTTCACCAGGTTGGCACCTCGTATTTAGGTACATTTGGTGCTGCTCATTGAATGAGGGTTGGTCTCCTAGCTTGATGGTAATGTTAGTGAGGGATATGCCAGGCCATGAAGCTACAGATTATTGTGGAATACAATTCTGCTGCTGCTGATGGCCCACAGTGCCACATGAATGCCCAATTTTGAGCTGTCCTGAACCATCATGCTTAATCATTTGACATAGTGGTCGTGGACACAGCATACTGGAGGGTGTCATCATTGTGAAGACAGGACTCTGTCTCCACAGGGAAGATACGGTGGTCACTCCTACTAATACTATCATAGACAGAAGCATCTGTGATAGGTACGTTGGAGAGGAAAAGGTCAAGTAGGTTTTTTCCCTCGTGTTGGTTCTCTCACCATCTGCCACAGGCCCAGTCTGGCAGAGGTGTCCAGCAGGTCTCGGACAGCTCAGTCAGCAGTGTTACTATTGAGGTCCTCTTGGTGATGAACATTGAAGTTCCCAAACCAGAAAACATTCTGTCCCTTTGTTAATCTCAATGCTTCTTCCAAGTAGTGTTCAATGTGGAGATATATTGATTGATCAGCTGAGGGAGGACAGTAGGTGGTAATCAGGCAGTCTCTTTGCCCATGTTTGATTTGATGCAATGAGACTTCATGGGGAGTCAATGATGCAGATTCCCAGGGTCACTCGCTCTTGACTGTATATCACTCTGGTGGGTCTGTCTTGGTGGTGGGACAGGACAAACCCAGGGATGGTGATGGAGGAGTCTGAAACATTGGCTGAAAGGTATGGGTCTGTGAGTATGACTATGTCAGGCAGCTGCTTGACCAGTCTCTGGGACAGCTCTCTCAATTTTGGCACAGGTGCATAGATGTTAGTGAGGAGGACTTTGCAGGGTCGACTGGGACTTTGTGTCGAAATCCAGCGTGTGGCCAATGCTAAGCAGTCTGTCTGATTTTAATTTCTATACCTTGCTGTAGCAGTTTAGTACAGCTGCGTGGCATACTAGGTCATGTCATCGGCAGTTAAGGGTCAACCACATTGCTGTATTCTGTATTTAATATATTCTTCACATTTAATGTTTCTGTGAGTCGTTTTCTTTAAACGTTTTTATTATGGGAGGAGATAACATCTTGAAAAAAACAGTGAAAACAATATATTTTTTCAATTCAACAGACAGCAACTTTGTTCTGGGAAATGCTCAGGTACTGAACGTGTATCCAATAGTGTACTGCTCCGATGGATTCTGCGAACTGACTGGCTATGCACGAGCTGAACTCATGCAAAAGAGCTGTGCTTGTAAGTTTCTCTATGGAGTAGAAACAAATGAAGCAATGAAAATCCAGATCCAAAAAGCACTGGATGAGAAGCGTGAGTTCAAGACTGAACTGATCTTCTACAAGAAGAGCGGTGAGTAGACCAAATTAAATTCTTTTTCACTAAGCTTACTATTTTACAAAGAACATCAAAGAACAAAGAACAGTACAGCACAGGAACAGGCCATTCGGCCCTCCAAGCCTGCGCCGATCTTGATGCCTGCCTAAACTAAAACCTTCTGCACTTCCGGGGACCGTATCCCTCTATTCCCATCCTATTCATGTATTTGTCAAGATGCCTCTTAAACGTCACTATCATACCTGCTTCCACCATCTCCCCCGGCAGCAGGTTCCAGGCACTCACCACCCTCTGCGTAAAGAACTTGCCTCGCACATCCCCTCTAAACTTTGCCCCTTTCACCTTAAACCTATGTCCCCTAGTAACTCTTCCACCCTGGGAAAAAGCTTCTGACTATCCACTCTGTCCATGCCGCTCATAACTTTGTAAACCTCTATCATGTCACCCCTCCACCTCCGTCGTTCCAGTGAAAACAATCCGAGTTTATCCAACCTCTCCTCATAGCTAATGCCCTCCAGACCAGGCAACATCCTGGTAAACCTCTTCTGTACCCTCTCCAAAGCCTCCACGTCCTTCTGGTAGTGTGGCGACCAGAATTGCACGCAATATTCTAAGTGTGGCCTAACTAAAGTTCTGTACAGCTGCAGCATGACTTGCCAATTTTTGTACTCTATACCTCGACCGATGAAGGCAAGCATGCCGTATTTTAATTTTAAAATATACTTCCTTTCCTCCTCCAAGTCCCCTTTTGCTCTTGTCCCTTCTCTATCCATCTGACACCTGTGCTACATATCATTCCACACTGATACAATGGTCCTGCTATTAATAGGGAAGGTGCAGGGGAGACTGAAATCCACTGAAGAATCCGGCAAGGCTGGGGATGTAGAGGCTCTGCCAATCTTAACATCAGTGCTTCGTTAGCATATTCAGCTCCACCTCCCACCCCCGCTCTGCCTGCCCCCATCCTCCATCGTCAATACAGTGGGCTGATTAGTTATTTTAATGCCTTTGGGAAAGATCCAAAACCCTACCATATCTTACTCTTCAGCATCTTTTTCCGAGACTTTAAGAGCATAATATTTAGCTTTTTGGACGAAAATCCCAATAGGAAGTCTGAGTTGTTGTTAGTTCGTGCCATGGACTTTGAGATGATTGTTCCTGTTTTATTGCTTTTTAGGCCTGTCTGCAATCATTCACTGATTTTGTTTATGTTAGTATCATACATGTCAGCTGTCTAATGTTTCAACCCATGATCATCAATTTACATTTCTTTGGGGCAATTTGTGTAACAGAATGACTTCTCAGAGTGAATTGCAGTGGAGTGGACAAAAACGGGTAAGAAGGAGAGAAGGACTCGGAGATTGACATCACTGCTGGGCAGAGGTATCTTTAAGATGGTTTTGAAAGTAGGAAGAGAGGTGACGAAGCAGAGGTGTTAAGGGAGGGAGTTCCAGAAGGGGGCATAGTGTCTGAGAAAACAGCTGCCAATGGTGGAGCAATGGTAATTGGAAACAGGGAGTGAGTCAATGGAGGAGAAGCAGATCATGCATGCAGGGTATATGGTTGCAGGAAACTGCTGAGATTGGACAGGGCAATGCTGTGGAGGGATTTAACAAATTGATTAGCTACAGCGAGGTGAGTACGGAGGTGCTGAATGTACTGCTAAGAATGTGGGTTGTGGCATGTTGTTTGAATTGTAATGGAAGCAGGAAAGCTGGTAAGAAAAGTGTTTAGAGAAATCAGATTTAGAGGGGAGAGCAGCATTGAACAGCATTGTAGCAACACAGAGCGGCACAGTGGTGCAGTGGTTAGCACCGCAGCCTCACAACTCCAGCAGCCCGGGTTCAATTCTGGGTACTGCCTGTGTGGAGTTTGCAAGTTCTCCCTGTGTCTGCGTGGGTTTTCTCCGGGTGCTCCGGTTTCCTCCCACAAGCCAAAAGACTTGCAGGTTGGCAGGTAAATTGGCCATTATAAATTGCCACTAGTAGGTGGTAGGGAAATATAGGGACAGGTGGGGATGTGGTAGGAATATGGGATTAGTGTAGGATTAGTATAAATGGGTGGTTGATGGTCTGCATAGACTCGGTGGGCCGAAGGGCCTGTTTCAGTGCTGTATCTCTAAACACTAAATAGAGGCAGAAATGGGCAATATTTCAGAGCCGCAAGAAGCTCATTTTGATACAGATGATATTGTGGGGCGAGGGGTCTGGTGAGAAAGCTGAGTTCAGATAAAGCAGCATATCAAGGTTTTGTATTTTTTTTTTGGCTTAGCCTGAAGTGGCAGCCACTGGTCAAGGGCACTGGAACAAGGGGTTAGATAAAGAGGATGACTTCAGTTTTGCCACCGTTAAGCTGGAGGAATTGAAAGTTATCAGATCAGTTACCACAACAGATGAATTGGGTTGGAAGGTGGGACTAAATTCAAAACTCTGATTACAGGCTACCAGAACCGGTCAGTCCATTTAGAGGACAGGACTGAAGATTTTAGAACCATTTGATTTTATTTCTTCCACTGTTGGTTGCATGTAAACTTGGGGCAGAATGGTTTTAAGATGAGCTAATAATTTCTGAGCATTGTGGTTATTTAGTACTTGTCCCCAAAGAAATGACCTATAACATACAAGCTATAAAGTGCAGCTTTTAAAAACTTATGTTCCTCAAAGGTACTTTCTGAAATGCCAAGCTGTTGTGAGATGTGAAATTTATTTTCTTCATGACTGGCTACAGTTGTTTATTTGAGATAAGGAGGATGTTCCCTGGTGTGGATTAGGAAGTTTTACTTGAGCATTCCTGTAACTGTACTTGTAGAATTGCCAAAATATGAGAACAAAATAAGAAAGGGTTAGAATGATAAGTTTAACTTCATTTTTATGAATTCCACTGAGGTTCCTCAATTTAAGACTTTGGAGGGCAATTTTATGCTGTTGGCGGCGGTCTTGACGTTGGGAGAAACCAACACCGAGATCCTCGCGTCACCTGTTTTCCACAAGGCCTGCTGAATTTAGTGCCAATCAGGCACTTAAGTGGACAGCAGCAGGCCTTCCATAGGATCTAGGACCCCGTTGCTGGAAGTCCCGCTCTTGGAGAGCTGTCAGCCAATCAAAGGCCAGCAGCTGCAGCGCCACTGCAGAGGCAATGGCTGCTGCTGAAGATGACTGTTCTGGAGGCTGAGTTGCTGGAGCCAGGTCTCGGGTAAGTCAGAGCAGGAGGGGCATCTTGGGGGGCAGCGGCTTGGCAGCTGGCCTCGCACTTTCCAATGCTTGCTCCCTCATTCAGGAACTAAGTGACTTTGAATGGGAGCCCCCCCTCCCCCACCCCCACCCCCAGTGCCAGGAAGTAGCCCGCACAATTTTTTGTGGCATGCTTCCCGTGTGGTGACAGGGTCACTCACCACCAGGCTAATTGCAGCTGCGGTGGGAAGATGCTCTTAATTGGGGGTTAATTACCCAGTTAAGGGCCTCAAAGGCCATTCACAGGCCTTCCTGCCCCGGATTAAATTTTGGCAGAGGCAGGATGGTGGTGGAACCTTCCCCCAGCCCCATCCCCACCCCCACCCCCAACACCATTCCACCTGACCTTATGCTCTAGCTGCCTCCAAACCCACCATGGGGGAAAGCATAAAATTCCCTCCTTTATTTGCATCAGTCTGTATTACACTATAGTAGTTAGCCTATTTGATGGTGTGTTTGTTGTGGAGCTCGGTTATGTTCTCTAGCTTTGAAAGTTATTTACAAGTTTATGGGCAAGGTTTCTTTACCATGCAATAACTGGGTAGACAGCCTGAACTGTCCATATTGGAGAAGTGACAGTAATAATATGAGAGCAGCAAAATCCAGCTCTTCACATCAGTTCCTGCAAAGCATGTTTTGGTGGGCCAGTCAGACAGGAAAGAGTACATTTATTTCATGCTGATTTATTCAAGCAAATGATTATTGGTATGGTCACATAGTGGTAAGGTTCTAAGTTGGGTACTGGATTGACGGATTAATCCTTTGAAGGTAGAAAAGGTTAGGGCAGTGGTGACTATTAAACAGAAGAGAGGGCTTCAATCATCAGTTGTGCTCTGATGTCCCTTTGAGCAGTCACTGAACAGTCCTCTGAGTTACTCTCATTTTGACACTCTTCTCCTTGTAGTCTTGCTTCCAAAGCAGTTTGAGCCACCTCAGCAATGTCCATGCCCATGTCTTTTTGGATGGGTCCTTGCGCAGGGCACAGCGGACTGCAGTGAGCTGGAACATACTACAAAGAACCTGTCAAGGCAGTGACAATGTCCCTTTTAAGATTCCAATTATCTTATAAGATTCCCATTATCCTTTTGGTCACCAATCTGTTAAGGGCATTTTTCTAGTAGCAAATCTCTGCTGCAGTTTGGGCCACCGTTGGTTGGGTCATTACCCATGGGAACAGGGGTACACACCATCACATACAAATCATCCCTTAACATGACTTTCTTCCTTAAGGAACTCTGCGAGAGAAGAATTCTGATGGCTGAATTCATCATGTGTAATTCCAGTAAATCTTGCATTGGCATTCAGGATCTTGTGTGTGTTGGCACTGACTTATATATTTGGAGAGTAGAAGCTCTTTCTGTTAAGGGACAATTGAACAAGATCTGAAAAAAACATAGGTACTATCCTTCACATCCTGAAACTTGGGAAAAGTTTTCAAGCTTAGAAACTCCTCACTTCCAGCTTCAGCGGATCCAGACGACAGCATATTTATATTTCTGATTCTAACTTACTCCAAATGCACTGACAGTGGACATGTTGGAAGCTTGGGGCTGCAGTGCCTTGGCTGTCATTCTCATATGTTGATTAGCTGGCTGGGAACTCAGTAAGTGAATGCACAAAGGGTTAAATTTATTAACGAATTCAGGGGGTGGGGGAGGGAGATGATTTGGGGTGGAAAACTGACACAAATGGCTTTTGCCCCAATTTGTTATACAGGAAAAATACTTGCTACACAAAAGGAAATGTTGTGGAATTTCAGGGTTGTTGAACTAGGTTGTGTTTATTTTAAAAGAAAATGCCTCTCATACTGACCCCAATACAGATTAAGAATGTGCCCATCAGTCATCCCCACGGAATATTATGTTCTCTTCCATTTTACAGAAGGATTGTGTTAACTATATCCAACTAACATGGTCCTATCATCCAAGTGCCAGTAGAACATGGTGCTAAGTACAAGCTGCCAAAAATGCACAGCTAACCAACATTTAAGCAAGCATATCAATCCTCTCCACGACATAGATCCCAGTATATATTTTAAACCAAGTGCCTTTCTTTTATACATTGATGTATGAAAAGCTATCAATGATTAGATCTGCCTAAATTTATGGTAAAGTCAGTGTGACTCAATCCCTTTGCAGTGAGGTCCTTTAATTTTTTTTCCATTTGGAAAGTATTTCCTGTTTAATGAAAATACCAATTAAATTAGCTCCAAAGCAATGTATATTTTATTAGGATTTGAACAGATTCCTTTATCTGGAGCTGAGTGAGCTATGGTTTATAATACCTTGGCCTGAATCTGTGTGTCTCTTGCTGCTACTCTTGCTTTAAAGTGTTGGAAGTTCCAGTGAATTGCCATCATCTGATTAAACAGTGACTGACTCCACATCAGATGGCAATTGATTTGAGTGACACAAACTCCTGTGTCTCAGATGGATGAGATGCCCCAGCTTGGCAACCAGATGGAGCACGCTATAAAAAATGAGGCCTTCCATTTTGGATGGTGAAAGGGAGAATCTTGAACTGTAGCTCTAGTCAACTCTGTGCATCTCCTATTTCATTCACCCCACCATTGGCAGCTGTGCCTTCAGCTGGCTAGGCCCCAAACTCTGTAATTCTCTCCGCACAACTGTTCACCTCTCTCTCCTACTTTTAGATGCTCCTTAACTTGGTCCTCTTTGATCAAGCTTTTAGCCGCCTATCCTAATGTCTCCTTCTTCAATTCGCTATAAAATGCTGTCTGATTAATCTCCAATGTAGCACCTTGGGACATTTAACTTTGTTTAAAGCTCTATACCAATTTTTGTTGTTGATGAGAATGGGAATTTCATGGTCTGGGCTCATGAATTGCCTGTAAAGCAAGAAACATCCTCAACATGAATACTTTATCTCACTGTCACTGAGCCATATTTGTACAGGACTTAAAACGTTTCATCCCTTGATGCCACATGACTGAAGATTTAGAGATAGAAATTCATGTCGAGCCATAGCACATGACTGATGCAGGAGGTCCAAGGGTGGCCTGAAATTTGGCCTCATCTAAATAACCTGGAAAAGTTATCTCCACAGACAGCTTTTCCTTCAGCAGTAAGTGTCAGGGCACCTGCCCTGCCAGCAGCAGCTTCAGGTAAATGCCAGCAGGGCACAAATAGCCAAGATTGCAGCCAGCAAGTGTTCACATCAAAAATTGTTTTTTATAGTACTAATCCTTTTGATGTCAGCCTCTTACTCAGCCATATACTTGCCAGCAAAGTGGCAAGCTTACTCCTCTCAGGCAACCTAATTTCCAAGAGGTTTCCTGAAACAGGTGACAGGACCCTCGTTAGCATATGTAAGAGCTATTTTAGGTGGACTGAAAAATAGCCCAACCCAATTTCTGATTGGATGATCAGGTGTCTTTAGGGGACAGGACATTGAGTTTTGGATCTGGCCCTCATTGCGCTGGTTTTATGTCTGTACCATGGGCCCAATGGGGTTCTATTTCCAGGCCTTACTGTTTCTGTAAAACTTGATCATTGTATCCAGCAGGAAAATACAAATGGACAGTTTTCTGTTGTTTTGAAAGTAAACCAAAGACACTAAATGTGGACTATTAACAAAGAAAGAGCACTTATATTTTGTGTTATTACATCCCTTGAGATGTTTCAAAGTGCTTCACACCCAATGAATTGCTTCTTAAGTGCATTCACTGTAATGTCATTGCAGCCAACGATGCTTTTGTGCACTGTATTGGACAATATTGTATTTTGCTCTGAGCCACCATTATTATCAACACTTCCAAGTGCATCTTAGGAACTCAGGACTGGAAATGTATGTTAGTTTGTCTGTGCCATGTGAAATTAAGCAATAGTGAAAGAAAGTCTATTTATTTATTAAAGGGTTGTTTGGTTAAGTGAAGTGATAAGAGTTTAGAGCCGATTCCTCCAATATCATGAAATGTACCCACCTCACCCCCACCAAAAATAATTGGAAATGATTGTTTTGAAATTTTGTCCTGTATAAAAAATCTTTTTTGTTCCACCCCAAGAGAATTCCAGAGAATGATGGGCATAGATCGTGTGTCCTTCAGTGTGACGCTCTCGGGTTGAGGCCCATACAGGAATGCAAAAAGTACGATGTTTAATGATCTAATTATGTGACTCTGCATCCAGCTGTACAGTGTGGTGCTCATCTGTTTGTCCTTCCTTCCTTCCTTTATCAACAGATTGGAGAAGCCTTCTGCTGCTGCAAAAAGGCAGGGATGGATTGCTGTGTTATTTTACGTTGTGTGGCTACACTGCACCTCCACATGAGCCCTGGCCATCTGGGAGATCCCATGTACCTAATTTCATAAAATGTTCAATTAAGCCCATACAACAGGTCCCAGTGGGATTCAGGTAAGGGGCGCACAATGGAAAGACAGGCTAACCCAGTGCTCAGCCTGAGACTTGGTTCAAATAGAGGAACTATTTGTTTGTGACTTCACAGACCCTATGTGCACAATGCTCTTGAGAAGGTGGTGGTGAGCCACCTTCTTCAACCACTGCAGTCTATCTGGTGTAGGTACACCCACATTGCTGTAAGGGAGGGAGTTCCAGGATTTTGACCCAGCAACAGTGAAGGAACAGCCATATAGTTCCAGTCAGGATTGTATGTGACTGGGAGGTGGTGGTGTTCCCATGTGCCTGCTGCCCTTGTTTTTCTGGGTAGTAGAGGTTGCAGATTTGAAGGTGCTGTTGAAGGAGCCTTGGTGCATTGCTGCAGTGCATCTTATAGATGGTACACACTGCTGCCACTGTGCGTCGGTGCTGGAGGAAGTGAATGTTTAAAATGGTGGATGGTGTGCCAATCTAGAGGGCTGCTTTGTCCTGGATGGTGTCGAGCTTTTTGCATGTTGTTGGAGCTGCACTCAATCAAGCAATTGGTGAAAATGCCATCACTCCCCTGACTCGTGCCTTGTAGATGGTGGGCAGGTTTTAGGGAGTCAGTGGTGAAATACTTGCCACGGAATTCTCAGCCTCTGACCTGCTCTTGTAGCCACAGTATTTATATGGCTGGTCCAGTTAGGTTGCTGGTCAATGATGGTCCCCAGTCTGTTGATGGTGGGGGATTTAGCGATGATAATGCCATTGAATGTAAAGGGGAGATGGTTAGATTTTCTCTTGTTGGAGATGGTCATTGCCTGGCACATCTGTGCCAGCCCAAGCCTGGATGCTGTCCAGGTCTATCTACATGCAGGCACATACTGCTTCACTATCTGAGGAGTTGTGAATGAAATGAAACACTGGAATCATCAGCAAACATCCTCACTTCTGGTCTTATAATGGAAGGAAAGTCATTGATGAAGCAGCTGAAAATGGTTGGGCCTATGGCACTGCCCTGAGGAACTCCTGCAGCGATGTCGTGTTGCTGAGATGATTGGCCTCCAACAACGATAACCATTTTCCCTTTTGATAGGTATGACACCAGCCAGTGGAGAGTTTGCCTCCTTATTCCCATTGACTTCATTAGGACTCCTTGATGCCACACTCTGGCAAATGCTGCCTTGATGTCAAGGGCTGCCATTCTCACCTCAGTCTGGAATTCAGCTCTTTGCTCCATGTTTGGACCAAGGCTTTAATGAGATCTGAAAGAGAGTGATTCTGGCGGAACCCAAACTGAGCGTCGGTTAGCAGGTTATGATGAGTAAGTTCTGCTTGATAGCCTTGTCGATGACACCTTTTAATACTTCATCATAATCAAGAGTAGACTGATGGATTGGTAATTGGCCAGATCGGATTTCTCCTGCTTTTTATGGACAGGACATACCTGGTTAATTTTCCATATTGTTGGGTTGATGTCAGGGTTGTAGCTGTACTGGAACAGCTTGGCTAGGGGCACAGCTAGTTCTATAGCACAAGTTTTCGGTACTACATTCAGTATGTTGTCAAGGCCGATAGCCTTTGATGTATCCAGTGCGCTCAGCCATTTCTTGATTTTATGTGGAATGACTCAAATTGGCTGAAATCTGCCATCTGAGGTGGAGGCCAAGATGGATCATCCACTTGGCACTTCTGGCTGATGATGGTTGCAGGCACTTCGGCCTTGTCTTTTGCACTGATATGATGGGCTCTGCCATCATTGAGGTTGACACTGCTATAGTTATCTTGGGAGGCCATGCACTAAATGACATCCCCTGTAATGCAGCCTCCTACGAGAGGTAAATCATTTTTACCTGAAATGGTTCATATGAACCATAAGTGATCACAGGACTGCTAGAATCCTTGGCAGATTCAACCTGCTACAATCACTGTAAACCAGATTGAAATGTAACATCAAAGATAATGGAGGGATTGGATTCAAGTCCTGTATGTGGTTTATTGTTTCATTCCTTCAGGTTGCTACAATGAACCAACACATAAATAATCAACCAATGATATCATTGTGTGGATTAACCTGATACTCAGATGAGACATTAAACTGAGGCTCTATCTGTGCTCTCAGGTGGAGGTAAAAAATCCCACGGCACTATTCAAAGAAGAGCAGGGTAGTTCTCCCCAGTGCCCTGACTAAAAGTCATCCCTCAGCAAACACCTAAAAGATAATCTAGCCATTCATTTCATTGCTGTTTTGAGACCTTGTTCAGTTTACAACAGTGACTACACTTCATAGGTACTTCATTGGCTGTGAAGTGTTTTGAAACATCCTGCAATCATGAAAGGTATTACATAAACACAAGTTCTCTTTCTTTCTTATTCAACCTTAAAAAATCTTTCAAAAATGATCTTCCTTCTGTATAATATCTGCATTAATGCTTGCTCCTATCAAGACTTCTGATGCTGATTGTTATAAAGTGAAGGGTTATGGGGGTGTGGGGGGAGCAGGCAGGAAAGTGAAGCGAAGGCCACAATCAGATCAGCCACGATCATATTGAATGGCAGAGCAGGCTCGAGGGGCTGAATGGCCTACTCCTGCCCCTGTTTCTTACGTTCTAAGATTTGTAAGAATACACAGAACCACAGTCTATGTGCTCTTGAAGCAATATAAAATGATATATGTTTGTCATACATTGTACTACAGTTATACAGACAGTAAATAGCTATGCACACTGAGCAAATGTTAGGATGAAATTTATGAACAAGGATTGAGAATAATCACAAATGCATAGAAATACTTTCTGATTTAGTGTTTTGTTGAGCACTAGTTAAAGAATTCACAAAATTAGATTGTGTTAAAATAGGTCACAAATTGTTAAGCAAACAAGTTAACAAGAACACTACCAGAGGTAATTAAACACAATGCAGCAGTATTTGCATGTCGGTGGGAGTAACATTACAATAGGTTACATTTTTACACTAAAATAAGTGAGTCTCCAGATGCAATTTGAGATGGAGTTGGCTCAATAATGTGGACACTGCAGTCTGAGAAGAGTCTTGGGCTTGATGCAGCCGATAGTCCTATTTTCACCATTCTAAACAAGTACCTTTTCCATGACGACCACTTCTGTGAGAGTTTAGGCACAAGCTCATTTCAAGTTGTAACATCCTTCAAAAAATAATATTTTTGGTTTATTTTTTGAAATAATTGTTTTAATCAAGTTGCTTCTCAGGCAATAGCTTCAATTATAATATTTCCCCCATTCCAGAAAATGATATCCTTGTGTGTGTTAAAGGCTAGCCAGTGTAAATATTGGACTCTAAGCGTAAATGGTAATGAAAACCTATTTCAGAGGGGCTAGTAAACTAATATAATTTTGTTTAGCTAATATCTACGATTCAAGATGGGGGTATGAGGGCATGATCTGCTCCTTAGTGCTGAGAGACTCTGGTCTTGATATTAACCGTCCTCAAGATGGGTGGGAAAGGGTCAAGAGGTTAAAAAGTGAAATACGTGGAACTCGATCCCAATGACTGCACACACTGCTGCACGGCTTTCCCAGGGGTTAGAAAGCTAGGCAGTGAAAAGAAAGCAGGAGCTATTGGCTTCCTGAGGTAAATGGCTGTTTCCGTGCTCATTGTGGGCCAGGAGACGCAGGACCGCTCTCCCCCAGGCCCCTCAAGGAAGTCATTGGCCTCCCCAAGCCACAATTTCCAGTCTCCCTCCTCTCAGCCCCATTCACCAGCCTCTCCAAGCTGGATCTCCTCTCACCCCCTGCAGCTGCGGCCTCCTGTTTGCTTCCGCCCGCCAGCCAGGTTGTCCATTTATTTGACTAAAGGGCAGGAGACAGTGCGACAAGATGTTAAAGGCATGATCTCCACATCTCCAGGCTTGCCAGATTCTTGGCCCGGTTTCAGCTTCACCTGCACCCTCCCACCTCCCCATAAGCATCAGGGTCTCTATATCTGCTTTAATGTCTTTAACTTTTCAATTGTATTTATAAAATAGTCTTTACAGCAATGTGAGGATTTAAGGGTGTTCTGCATGAATGAATTAAGAAGGGCCCAAATGGCCTTCCTCATCCAAACGTATCTTGTGAGTAGATATTGTATGTTGGACACTTAAATGAAAAATGTTGGGCAAGCCTTAGTTGAAGCAATGTCAATCGTGTTGACGTAACACACATGAAGTAATGTTAAATCACTCAGATGAATGACTTGGTAATTTTTTTCATGAAAGTGTGCCTGTCATGTGGGCCCCCCAGAATGGGGGGACATATATTTCACCACATGGACATTACATTTTAAAATTATTACTGGAGTAAAGAAAGAACTTGTTTTTTAAAAGGAAGCAACACCAGACCCTTGACTGGAAAGACATTTGCATATTTACAGACAGTACTTAAAGACAAAAGACCATTTCCTGACATATTCAATCCACAATGTACTTTTGATTACCAGATGTTGAGAGTGGAGGAGATCACATTCCAGGTTGACTACTAAGATGGCCGAATACACAAACTGACGTGGTCACATAACCCCACCCCCCAGTCACATGACTAACCTGTTGGGCAACCTGAGTTTTTTGAATTTGAACTAGCCACAGAAGTTTTGAAGGCAGTAAGCTGTTTGCTCCTGGACTGGAAAAGACCTCTCTCCTGTCTGCTGTCCTATATCTCACCAGTTTCGGAATCCATTGAAGACATATGAACCCCAAGAGAGAAAAGTCTCCGACAGTGAACAAGGTTTAAGAAGAATACTGGGCCCCATAGTAAAGCAAGATCTACCTACAAGCACGGACTACAGTGAGCTCGAAGTACAGTAACAAACGCCCTTAGAGATTGCCTCAAACTTTTTTCACTTTATTTTTCTTCTGCTCTTTTCTGTCTCTATTTGCATATCACGCAAGCATGCTAGCGTGGGCACAGCATGTAGGCATTGACCGAATTAGAGTTTAAGTTTAAATTTTAATAGATTTCACTTTTCTTCTTTAAACCTAAGAAAGCCTGTTTGTGCTAACCCTGTTACAATAAGACCAGGTGAAGGCTGAGAAAGACCCCGAGACACCTTTCACACCTGGTTGTAACAGTGCCCCTTTAACAAGAGTGCATGTACTGTTTTTGGAGGAATGACAAAACCACTTGTACCTATACACCCAGGCTCTAGTTATATTACTGGACGGAGAGGGATAGTTATGGAATTAACTCACAGCTGCAGTCCCGATTTTATAACACCTGGTTTATGAATCCACCACTCAAGACTCGAGAGATTCGGTGCCCCAAGTGCTTCTATGTATGCACCGAGCTTTTCTCTTGGCTGGGAACTTTTAGAAGTTTTGAAAGCATGGACAACACTTTGTAAACTTAGTCAGTTTCTTTTAAGTGCTCAGGAATGGGGGCATGTGGGGGTGAGGATGGCAAGCTACCCCTTCAACATGTTTAAAAATCAGTTTGACCCCATTGGGGTTATATTCCACATGGTACCCAAGGCCAAGCAGTATGAGGTGGCTTACCCGGGAAGTCGAGTATCATTCCCACCAGGGCCTTATTCTGGAATTATACTGTCACTTTTGTGTTGCTGAAGTAAATGACCCTTGATTTTAACCGAGTGCATTCCTAAACCATTGTTGTAATTATTACAACCTTTATCAAATGCATGTTTTCAATAAACTCTTAGGATTATCTAGTTCTCTTAAACCACTACATGAATATTGACCCTGATCTTTCCCTATCAGATCCCTTCTGGAAAATAGCCGAGGCCCGGCACAGCTGATGTATGCCTTTTTGTTTTGTTCATGGGATGTGTCGTTGACCAGACCTGCATTTGTTGCCCATCCCTAATTGCCCTTGAGAAGGTGATGGTGAGCCATCGCCTTGAACCGCTGCAGTCCTTGTGGTGCAAGTACAGCCGTGGTGCTGTTAGGGAGGGAGTTCCAGGTTTTGACCCAATGACCGTGAAGGAACAGTGATTTCTTGTTCCAAGTCAGGATGGTGTGTGAATTGGAGGGGAACTTACAGGTGGTGATATTCCCATGTGCCTCCTGCCCTTGTTCTTCTAGGTGGTACAGTTTGCAGATGCTGTTGAAGGAGGCTTGGTGAGTTGTTGCATTGCATCTTGTAGATGGTACACACTGCTGCCACTGTGCCCAGTGGTAAAGAGAGTGAATGTTTAAGGTAGTGGATGGGATGCTGATGAAGTGGCTGCTTTGTCCTGGATGATGTTGAGCTTCTTGAGTGTTTTTGGAGCTGCACCCATCCAAGCAAGTGGAGAGTATTCTATCACACTCCTAACTTGCGCCTTGTAGATGGTGGACAGGCTTTGAGGAGTCAGGAGGTGAGTTACTCGCTGCAGAATTCCTAGCCTCTCACCTGCTCTTGTAGCCACAGTATTTATAAATGGTTGGTCCAGTTCAGTTTTTGGTCAGCTGTAAACCCCCAGGATGTTGATGGCCTTGTAATGGCTGAACCCTCCATGCTCTTGTTGCATGATAAATACTTCCAGCTGGTCGAAGCCAGGTGCAGCGACTCTCTATGCTGGGTATTCCTACTTCCGGGTGCAGTCAGGAAGCAATGTATCTCTGGGGGCAGGTATGGCAAGTGAATTGAGGCATACCAGCTGCCAGATAGGTGAAGTTAAATTCCTTCAGCAACCAAGCCAAGGAAATGTCTTGGTACCCCCAAAGAAGAGGGGCATTTTAATTTGTCTGATCAGCCCACTTATTCAAGATGTCAAGGGGTAGATGGCTGGGATTGGGAGATGGCTGATCCCCTTCCCAACCACCCACTCCCAAATTGACAAGCAGGCACTGGATATTTCAGCCACGTGGGATAGGTTTGTCCCCACCTGCAAACAATGGCGGAGCAAGCTCTTGAGATCACAGGCTGGCTTAAACCTTGTGTAACTGCCTGGAATACATCCCAAGGAATTTTGGACCCTTATTATTTCCAAGATAAGAATATTGTAAATTCCTTTTGTAATCCTTGATTTCACTGCTGTTCTAATATGTTATTGCACAGGGAAATCCTGTCACATTTCATTTATGCAACAGATTCATTGGTGTCAATCGCATGTTTCCAAGGGCATGCTTAATAAAGCAGCTCCTCATTTACAAACTAAAATTATGGAAACTGTCAATCAAAGTATGTTAAACTAAAGAACTTTATTTAATTAATGAAAATGTAGTCATTCTCATTTTTTTAAAGATAGTACTGGATTAACATGATACTTGTTAGGATATCAAACTAGAGTTGCAGGATTCCTAAGTCTAGGCTTGAATTAGCCCAATAAGCTGTTGTAACTCTGAAGGTATCAGATCCATTTTAATATAACTTGTACCAGGTAAATATTTAAGGTGCCAAACTCTTCCCTCAGGCAGTTTAAAAAAAAATGAAGTCGTGAACTCAGCCCACTGTCCAGTCTGGATTTTCCAATCTGTGCTATTTTAATAATAGCAGTAAATCATCTAAAATAACAAATCCACATATAACTGTCCATCAAAACAGTTAGTGATTGTGAATGGCACGGTAATGAGAAAAGGGCACAATCACTTTTGAAGAAACACCAGGGGAACAATAGAGAACTTGAAACAGAAATATTGGCCTGGAACACTAACGAAACTACATACCGACAGAAGAGACTGTGAGGAGCTTCGCAGCTGTGGGGGGAGTCAGTGCAAAAAAATACAGACTTCACCACAGAAGGAAGTGTGGTCACCTGCAAATAGAATCCAACAATCAGGTGAGTTAAAAGCCCTTTAAAAAGCCTAAAGTAATTTTCATAAGGCACCAGGCTCAGAGAAAAAAAAAACACATGGAAAAACCCAATACTTTGCTTTGGCTGAACGCAAGGGCAAAGAGTGGGAAACCCTTGAAAAGCACAGGAAACCCCTAAACACAGCAGGGATGCTCCAAGAAGGCAACCAAGCCTGAAAAAAACAAACAAACTGAAGTTCTCAAAGAAAGAGAGAAAACCCTAAAGAAGTGTATTAAAACAGCAGGGAACAGTCGAACAGTTGTTGCACTCCATTAAGGCAACCAAGACTGAAAAAGAAAAACAAAGTGAATTTTTCAAGTAAAGGGAAAACATTTTTTTTTTAAAAAGCCTTTTAAAACAGCAGGGAACAGTCAAATACCTCTGACACTCCATTAAAGCAAGCTCGCCTGAAAAAAAAAGTTTCTTAAAGGGGAACACTCTGTTTTAAAAAAGCAAAACAAAAAGTGTACTAAATAAAGCAATAGGGATCCAAAATTGCCGGACAGTTTCCAAAATCAAGAGGGACCCAATCCAATTCAAAGCTAGGTATTGTGGAGAAAAAGATTCCTAAGGTTTAGAATCACTTCACAACTCCATAGAAAATCTGAATTGCAACAAGTGAACACCTTCCTATATTCAGTAGGTACGATTGCGGATGACTTAATTACTCAATCAGGGTACCAGTAAATTCAAAGAGGTATTCCAAGCATTTGATAAATATTTTAATCTCCATACCTATAAAATCTTGGAAAGAGCCAAATTTAACAAGCGGGCGCAGACGATTGGTGAATCTGTAGACTCCAATATTAATGACCTTTTATAGATTGGCAGAAGGTTGCAAATACGGCGAATGAAAGGCAGAACTAATCAGACAGAATAGTCGTTGGCATAGCGGATGAATCCTTGTCAGACTTGGGAAGACCATACACTGGAAAAGGCCATTCAAATGGGTAAGACAGGCTGAATTTCGCAAACAGAATAGGGACATCCTACGAACTGAAGGCGAGCCGTGGATGAGAAGGAGTCCAATGCCTGTCCAAACTGGTTAAGCCAAAGCCAGGAAACACTTTGAGGAACAGAAAAAACGTACAGGTGAGAAGGCACATGACATAGGAAAACCTTACCAACGTTGTGGAGTCAAGGAGACCCACCAACGAGAGCAGTGCCCAGCAAGGAAAGCAGAGTGTTTTAAGTGTGGAAAAACTGGACGCTATGGAAAGATGTACCATAGCAAGATTTCTTTGCTTAAAGGTAGAAAGCAGAACACCTTCACGCAAAGACCAGTGTATCAAGTACAGCAATGCCCACAAGAGAAGGAACTAGGAGAGTTCTTGGGAGAAATCAGTAATCCAGACCAAGATTTCTGGACAGCAGACATCTACGTGAATGGACACCTCACTAATTTTAAGCTTGACACAGGGGATAGTATCATGGTATTGTCTGACCAAGAGCCTTGGGTGAAGAGACATTACCTGCAACCAACAGATATACAGTTGCATGATCCAGGCGGGACACAACTATGAGTAAAAGGCAAACACCAAGCAACTCTTCAGCATAGAGGCAGGCAAGTGGTAGAGACCTTATGTCCTACACTATCAAGAACTTTCTTTACTGATCAGGAATGCATGCTTTGAAATGCAGTTGATTAAAAAGATAGCCAAAGTCAAGCAAACAAAGGTGAAGACTCAACACTACGAGAAAGGTTGAGAAAGAAAAAACTCCTACAGAAGGAAACAAGCCAGGAATTACAAGAAGAGATTTTGAGCAAGAAGCTTACCCAAATTAAACAATGGTCAGAAAGTTTGGATACGTGATCTGGAATGAGAAGGCATTGTCTTCATGTTTATGGATTACTATCAGCAATCGTACATTATACGTTTGGAAAACTGTTGGATAGAAACTTGGAGGGGCGATGTAGTATAAGGATATAAAGGGTTAATACCAAAGACAATGATAGAGACCTCTCTCACTGTACGATTGATGATGTAACAGTCACATGAGATAGGCTTGAGGAAAGGAAGGTATAGCAGCACGAGGGATGCTAGCTTAGGTGGCCTGCGGAGAGTATATATAGTAACTGTAAATTATAGTTGTTAATTAACCTTTACTGGAGTCCTAGACTTTCTCTAGAATGTCCTGGCAATGCTACAGAAACACAACAACGCAACACTAACTATAAGTATTCCTGCATCTATGCATGCTTTCAAGGTTCTGTTGGATAGGGATGGAGAAGGAGAAATTGCCTAACCAGACAGTCTACCCCTCCCTGGGGTCTTCTGGTCTATTTCTTAGGCCACAGTAATAGCTGTTGTTCCGACAGAGAGTCACCAATGCAAACCAGGAACAGAAACCTTTCAGGATTGTGTGTCTGTGTGTGTTCTGGATGAGGGTAACAGAAAGCTGTGGGTGCAGATCACTGAGCACATTGTACTTTAGCTCCTTGGCCACCTGTGCAACTGCAGTTGCATGATATCATTTGTACATCCACTCTTCAAATACTGGGGACCAGGGAGATTTTGTGATTTAGCTGCTATTCTCTGAATTAAACAATTTTGGCTCAGATCACTTAAAATATTTGACTCTGATGATAGTTTGGTAGTTGGTGTTGTATGTTTGTGTCGTCTAGCTAGGAGAGATCACTGAGACTTTGATAAGTTTTAACAATAAATAGTTTATTACATATTAAAGAAATATATAAAGCTTTCCTTAAGTATGTCTAACTCCACTGAAGCCATGATGCTTCTCTTCTCTTCTAGTCTCTCCCATTTTATCTCTTCCATCATCACAAAGGCAGGTGTTACTCACGCTGTCCCAGGATTAACCCTTTCAAACCTTTATACTACATCTTTCCCCCCCCCCCCTCCAAGTCTTTGTCCATTTTTGTTTGTGCATTCATTATTACTTTTACATACTACCCCACCCCAAGTCTCTGACATCACAGATACAATCTGTCAGGAGGCTTCACAATGCTCCCTGATCATGTTGTTGTCTGACTCAGAAGATCTTGATTGAAATATATAAGATTCTGAGAGGTCTTGACAGGGTGGATGTTGAAAGGATGTTTCCTCTTGTGGGAAAATCTAGAACCAGGGCTCACTACTTAAAAATAAGGGGTCGCCCATTTAAGACAGATGAGGAAATTTTTTTCTCTCTGAGGGTCGTGGGTCTTTGGAACTCTCTTCCTCAAAAGATGGTGGAAGCAGAGTTTTTGAATATGTTTAAGGCAAAGGTAGATTCTTGATGAGCAAGAGGGTGAAAGGTTATCAGGGGTAGGTGGTAATGTGGAGTAATCAGTTAAGCCATGAACTTGTTGAATGGCAGAACAGGCTCGAGGGGCTGAGTGGCCTACTCCTGCTCCTAATTCATATGTTTGTACGAATCAGTAATCTTTCTCTGAACTCGTGTTTCTTGACTTGGATGGCCTTCATTGAGGTTTTTAGTATCCAGTGCTTTCTGAATTTCTGGTTCATCCAAATGTATGTCTGAGCGACATTGTTTTTTTTGTACTAAAATCTTAGAATTCTATGTGTTTTTTTAAAAACTGTGTAAAGGATTTTCAGTGGACACGGACACCTGCAAATAGCTGAAATTTTTGGATGTTGTCTTTGTATACAAGAATAAGAAAACAAGCAATTTCAAGGAAGCCAGCCAGGGGTTTTGATCTCCTCAAAGCAACACTTGGAATGACCGAGGAGACACTGTGTCTGGTCATGTGATCAGCTCAGGAAAGTTTTTACTTTCACTTTGAACCCTTTTTAAAAACCAGTGAATTGGACAAAGAGCAGGCATTTTGAAATTTGGTTTTAGACCTGTCTGGAGATCAAAGTGGAATACCCAGAAAAAGACCTTTCTCTGTAAAGAAAACTTGCATCTCTTAAGCACTGGATACTACAAACCTCAATGAAGGCCATCCAAGTCAAGAAACAAGAGGGCGGCACAGTGGCTCGGTGGTTAGCACCGCAGCCTCACAGCTCCAGTGACCCGGGTTCAATTCTGGGTACTGCCTGTGTGGAGTTTGCAAGTTCTCCCTGTGTCTGCGTGGGTTTTCTCCGGGTGCTCCGGTTTCCTCCCACAAGCCAAAAGACTTGCAGGTTGGTAGGTAAATTGGCCATTATAAATTGCCACTAGTATAGGTAGGTGGTAGTGAAATATAGGGACAGGTGGGGATGTGGTAGGAATATGGGATTAGTGTAGGATTAGTATAAATGGGTGGTTGATGGGCGGCACAGACTGGGTGGGCCAAAGGGCCTGTTTCAGTGCTGTATCTCTAAATTAAAATATGTCATGATCCCTGTGGAGATCAGCAAACCAAAAGAACCGAATTTACTGAATGACCCCAATAAAAAAAATCAAATAGACAAGATTTCACTTTTATAACAATCACACCAAAAACAATGTGGCTTAAACTTGAATTAACAGACAAATCACAATCAATATTTTCCAAATTGAATGTTAACTGTCAGGTACAACAAAGATAGATCTCATGGATTTACTGGACAGTCCACTCAGCACATATGGCACCAAGTACAACCACCTAGTTCTTCAAAACTCTGAGCTTTTTCAGGTAGATCTCCAGATCCTGTCCTCCAAGATGCAGTCACTGATTTTCATCCGATGGCCATTCCCCTGCAATCCCGAACTCCACGGGTACGGTCTCCACCAAAAACGGCGCAATACTCCAGAATCCCCTCAGCTCTGCTCATGATGTTCTTGATGCCATGGATCCACCAGTATTTCTATAAGTAACTGAAAACAGCTGCAGCAACTTGTATTTGCCAATGGCCAGCTCCCGGATTCAGCTTCCAGAGACTGCAGCCTGCTTGAACTCTGCAATCTTATAATCTGGAGATGACTCTGGTCAGATGACTCTGTCTCTTATTTGGTTCTAACCAATTCTGTCTCTCCAGAGCCCTGAAGTTTTTAGTTTCACTTTTAGCTAGGGACTGTCTCCAAAAATCAAGCTTTGAAACCAGAGTCAGTGTATCTACCACAACATTCAACAAGTCATCTGTTCAGACAACAGCTTGTACATGCTCCTCCACTGGTCTCTCAAACTGCGGACTCCATCACAATTATTCCAAAGAGTTTAAAGATCATTAAAGAGCTTGCCCACTTTTGTTGATATATGGTTGACTGGAATCTAGGAATTTAAAATGGACAATTTCATTGCTAGATTCTAATGCGTTATCAAAAATTAAACAAAAGATTTGTGTATGAGCTATTTGCATTGTCTGGAACCTGCCAAGAATGCACTTGTTCCTTTTACATAGAAAAATCTATCAAGAATGTGGAACAAAGTGAATCACAAAAATCACTTTGGTTCAAAGATAAAACTACATTAAGTATAACAGGTCTGGCAGCATCTGTGGAAAGAGAAGCAGAGTTAACGTTTCGGGTCAGTGACCCTTCTTCGGAACGGTTCCGAAGAAGGGTCACTGACCCGAAACGTTAACTCTGCTTCTCTTTCCACAGATGCTGCCAGACCTGCTGAGTGAATCCAGCATTTCTTGTTTTTGTTTCAGATTTCCAGCATCCGCAGTATTTTTCTTTTATTTAAGTATAACAGACTGTACATGCACTGTTTCCTAGGGCTACTGCTGTACTCTCCAGCCACAATATATTCAGGCTGGATTTTTGCCTGAAGCAAAACATTATTGATAAACTTGGCTCCAATCACTGGAAACGGAGAGTTTTAAAACAACTGTAGGAGAGATGCTTTGACACTATCATCGGAACAAAATAATTCAACCTTTATAGTCAAATGGTCTTCCACATAGTCCTTAGGCTGCCATTTAGATGATTTCAATGTATAAGTGGCCTTTTAAACAGACAACATGTTGTGTTGAAGGGATCAGGAGCTAAAATCATATGCCGCCATTAATAATATTTGAGTTTTGCTCAAAAACCTATAAACACTCAAAACATTTCTGCCGTAGCAAATATAACATCTGTTGCATTACAAGTCTGCCAATCACCACCAATATGCCGATGCAATAGCTCAGATTTTATCTATTTCAGGAATTGAGACTGCCTGAAAAATCCTCATTGATGCAAAGCCATTGATGTTAAAGTTCTATTTCTTGTACTGTAAAAGCTTTCTTGAGCTTTATTTTTGTCCCAAGAGATACCTTTTGAGATCAGAAGGGTAATTTTCACTGTCAATACTTGGGTAAACAGGTGGAGTGTACCGCCGCTCCCCAATAGTATAAATCGCCCTATTTCCTTTTTCATTGCTTTAACTGTAAATGGAACTGGTTGTATAATGTGCATAAATCATTGAAGGTGGCAGGACAGGGTGAGAGCCTGGTTAATAAAGCATACAGCATACCAGATTTTATTAGTAGGGGCAAAGAGTAAAAAAGCGAGGAAGCTATGTTAAACTTATATAGAACACTGGTTCAGCCTCGACTAGTGTAGTGCATCCAGTCCTGGGCACCACACTTTAGGAACTATGCTAGCTTTGTCTTGCAATGATAGCTGCAGATGTGCTTTAAAAAGATGACATCTGGCTGTCTGCTGACTTATAACCTATGAAGACAGTTCCACGCGGTCATCGCTAACTATTTATGCCAGGGATGTTTCTCAGTCTGGCATATCTTTTTTTCTGCAGTGCCATGTAAATTACAGCATGCTGTGATTGGTGTAGTATAAGGATATCAAAGGGTTAATCTTGAGAGAATGTAAAGATTACTGCCCACCAGGATGACTTAAGAGATTATGTGGGAGAGACTTGAGGACAGTTACAGCATGGCTTTTGAAGGAGACACACAGGCTAGTGTAGAGTGTATATAGTTACAATGCAATAAAGGTTAATGTTTAAACAGTACAGACCAAGAACCTCTCTGGCTAGACTCTATATGGTGACAGCATAAAGAACCAAATATATGACATGGTGAACAACTCTGGGATCAAAGGCCTATACGCAGAAGAGAAAATTTGAAACAATAATCATTCTTCAGCCTGAAGAGAAGAAACTTTAAAACAAGTAGCTGAAGAGAAAAAAAAACTACATACTTTAGAAGGCAGACAAAAGCTCCATAGAACAGAAGTGTGGCTGAAAAGCAAGCGAGCGGGTGAGTCACTGTGCTGACGATCGAGAAATCCCAGTTTTAAAACAAAAAAGCCTTTGAAGAGCTTGAAAAATTAATTTTCTAAAGGCTCCATGTGAGTGAGAGAGAAACAAAAGAGGTAAGCCCTGAAAAGTGTGCGAACTGTGAAAAAATAAATGTCTGATAGTGAAGGTTTAAAAAAAAGCGCAGGAAACCCCTGAACGCAGCAGAGTCTCCATTAACGCAGCTAATCTGAGAGCAAAAAATCATTAAACACGTCAAACATGAAAATAAATAAATTCTAGCTCAAAAAAGCTGCTGTATAAACATTTCAATGAACTGCTTAAGCAAAGGAAAAACCCTGAGAGAACCTTAAAAAAAAGCAAACAGGGAACACTGTCAAGCACCTGCTACACTCCTTTAAAGCAAGCTAGCCTAAAAAAAAAGAGTTTCCTGAAGGGGAGCACTCAAATGTCTATTAAAAAAATCAAAATTTGGGAGTGCCAGAGAGTTTCAAGAGTCACAAGGGATCCAATCAGACTCAAAACTGGGAACTACAGAGGAAAAGGTTCCTCAGATATAGAATTGCATCGTAATTGGACAGCAGGTCCAAAACAGAGCAAGTGCATACATTATCATATTTAATTGGTGCTGTAGTTGATGATATAATAGCAAGACAACGTATTGATAAAGCCACATTTGACAAAGTCTTAAAAGCTTCTGATTCCTACTTCAATTGGTGCAGCAATAACAGACCAATCATATGAGGTGAGAAAAGACCTTGGTACAGGGCTGAACAAGAGGCACCAGGAGAAAAGGTACACGGGTGGTGGTGGGGGGGGGCGGGGGGGGGGGGGGTGGGAGAGCAAAAAACATCTTTAAACCCTGCCAGTGATGTGGTGCCAAAACTTCCCACAAGCATGAATAATGTCCCGGCAATAGAGCATAATGCTTTTATTGCAGAAAAATAGGGCATTTCAGAAAGATGTACCAAAATAAAATCTCTACCTCAACCTCTAAAGGAAAAGTAGTTACGAATAGGGAGGTAAATGAAGTTACGCAACCTCCTGCAGCAGACCAATTGAAATATTTTCTGGGTGAGATCAATGATCCAAAACAAGCATTTTGGTCAGCAGACGTATGAGACATATCACTAATTTCAAAGTCGACACCACATCAAGTGTGACGGCCCTGTTAGATAAACAGCCACAACTTTCCACACACATTCTGCAACCAACAGAAGCTCAGTTACATGGCCTAGGAGGTGCTGTCCTTGAAGTAAAGGGGAAGTTACAAGCAATGTTTCAATTTAAGGGAAAGCAGATATTAGAAACACTGTATGTCCTAAGCAATCAGGAGTTCTCACTCTTGTATTGGCCTTCACATTATAAAGAAAGTTGAAGAAGATAAACGAGAAGAATACAGGTGCCAGAACAGAGGGAGAGTCCCCCACCCTGACCTGAGCATTGCAGAGAGTCCAGATTCCAGCAGAGAGCCCGCACAATGCAGAGAAAACTACACAGCACAACCCGCCATGCTGCTCAAAGACTACAAGAATGAGAAAGAAATGCAGCAAGTTCCTACAGGAGTGCTACACGGATAGAGAACTTGGGAAGAAGAAAGTCCAACAAAATTGTCAGGTACACAAAGAAGCTTAAAGAAAACCACTACTTTCAACCAATTCCCAACTAGACTGTGGGAATTGTTGACAATGGATTTATTTTTCTTTAATGGACGATCCTATCTAATTATAGTTGATTGCATCTCGGGATGGATCCAAGTTAAGGGGATGTACGCAACAACAACTGAAGCAGTCATCAGAGTTTTACTAGAAGTTTTCGCAACACATGGTTTACCTGATCAGATAGTATCTGATCATGGACTACAATTTGCAAATGATTACTTCACGCACTTTGCAGAAGAATGTGGATTTGTTCACCTATAACAAGCTCTCTTAAGTATCTACAATCAAATGGAGAAGCTGAGCAAGTAGTCATAATGTATGTTGATGAAAAATCAAAATTTGCAATTAGCACTACAGAACTATTCCATTATTGTGTGAATTAGCACCATCAGAATTCTTAAAGAAAATAAATCTTTGCATGCAACTTCCAATTCTAACCAAGAAATTACTTCCAGGATTGAAAAGCAAGCATTATCAGTGATTATAAGACAAAGAACAGTCGTATTGGAACAAACAGACCCATAATTATAACAGCAGATACTGGACAAGAAACCTACCAAAGTTGTGAAAGGGCAAAAGGTATGGGTACAAGACCAAAATAGAGAAGCGGTAATTCTCCAGCAAGACAAGACCTAACAGCAATCTTTACTGCAAACTCAAAATTATCTTATTCCTTTACATCAGGTTGGTGGAGTTGTGGATAGTGCCGAAGGATGTTGTAGGGTACAGAGGGACATAGATAGGCTGCAGAGCTGGGCTGAGAGATGGCAAATGGAGTTTAATGCGGAAAAGTGTGAGGTGATTCACTTTGGAAGGAGTAACAGGAATGCAGAGTACTGGGCTAATGGGAAGATTCTTGGGAGTGTAGATGAACAGAGAGATCTTGGTGTCCAGGTACATAAATTCCTGAAAGTTGCTACCCAGGTTAATAGGGCTGTTAAGAAGGCATATGGTGTGTTAGCTTTTATTAGTAGGGGGATCGAGTTTCGGAGCCACGAGGTCATGCTGCAGCTGTACAAAACTCTGGTGAGACCGCACCTGGAGTATTGCGTGCAGTTCTGGTCACCGGATTATAGGAAGGATGTGGAAGCTTTGGAAAGGGTGCAGAGGAGATTTACTAGGATGTTGCCTGGTATGGAGGGAAGGTCTTATGAGGAAAGGCTGAGGGACTTGAGGTTGTTTTCGTTGGAGAGAAGGAGGAGGAGAGGTGACTTAAAAGAGACATATAAGATAATCAGTGGGTTAGATAGGGTGGATAGTGGCGAGTCGAAGAGACTTAGTAGTTGGCAGGAAAAAAGACAGAGGCGCAAGGGGAGAGCCAACTGTGCAACAGCCCCAACAAACAAATTTCTCTGCAGCACCTGTGGAAGAGCCTGTCACTCCAGAATTGGCCTTTATAGCCACTCCAGGCGCTGCTTCACAAACCACTGACCACCTCCAGGCGCGTATCCATTGTCTCGAGATAAGGAGGCCCAAAAGAAAAGAAAAAAGAAAGAAAAGAAGATAGGGTGGATAGTGAGAGTCTTTTTCCTCGGATGGTGATGGCAAACACGAGGGGACATAGCTTTAAGTTGAGGGGTGATAGATATAGGACAGATGTTAGAGGTAGTTTCTTTACTCAGAGAGTAGTAGGGGCGTGGAACGCCCTGCCTGCAGCAGTAGTAGACTCGCCAACTTTAAGGGCATTTAAGTGGTCATTGGATAGACATATGGATGAAAGGCCGAAGGGCCTGTACTGCGCTGTAATGTTCTAATTCAAATTCTAATCAAAGATGTCAATCGGTCATACATATAGATGACTCAGATGATGAACCGAAAGTTCAAAATGCTACAAACCTCAATGAAGGCTGTCCAAATCCAGACACAAGGGATCAGAGAAAAACTAACAATCTTCCACATCTGACTATGACAAGATCAGGGAGAGTTGTGAAGCCTCCTGATAGGTTGAATCGATGAAGTCAGAGACTTGGGGAAGATGGGGTAGAATGTAAATAAAGTGAATTATGTAAATATATATTGGGATAAACTCTTGGGGGGAAATGTAGTATAAGGGTATCAAAGGATTAATTTTGAGAGAATGTAAAGATTACCGCCCACCAGGATGAGGTAAGAGATCATGTGGAAGAGACTCAAGAACAGTTAAAGTGTGGCTTTTGAAGGAAACACACAGGCTAGTGTGGAGTAGATATAGTTACTATGCAATAAAGGTTAATGTTTAAACAGTACAGTCTAAGAACCTCTCTGGCCAGACTCTATACTGTGGCAGTATAAAGAACCAAATATATAACAATTGGTATGCTTAGAAAGGTCATGACTTCACATAATGGCTGAGAAAATTGGCACTTCAGCACCATTGAATTGAGTCTATATTCTCTGCAATTTAGAAGAATGCGAGGTGATCTCATTGAAACATACAAGATTGTGGGCTTGACAGGGTAGACACAGAGAGGTTGTTTCCCCTGGCTGGGGAATCTAGAACATGGGGGCACAGCCTCAGGATAAGGGGCCAATCATTTCGGACTGAGATGAAGGGAAATTTCTTCACGCAGAGGGTTGTGAATCTTTGGAATTCTCTGCCCTAGAGGGTTGTGGATGTTCCATCATTGAGCAGATTTAAAGTTGAGGTAGACAGATTTGGTCTCTCGGGAAATCAAGGGATATGGGGAACAGGCGGGAAGCAGAAGACCAACCATAATAGTGTTGAATGACGGGGAAGGCTGGAGGCCCTCTGACTGGGGCATGCAGCGTTTCCAGCACAGTCCTTGTGGTGACCTATGCTGGGAAGAGTGTTCACACGAGCATGCTGTGCACACGCCGAAAGCTTCCTAACTGGCCAGATTGTGACATCAAACAACCGTTCCAGAAGAGTTGACACATGAATTCCAAACTTGGATCGTGCAGGTCCACTCAACGCATTTGCTTGTCACTCATCAAGCTCTGCACATTGCCCTCTGCCAAGTTGAAACCAGACTTCTCCATGCTCCTTGACAGTGACAGGACGCTGTCTGGCAGACCAGCCTGCGCAACAAGCACCTTGGTGTGCATCCTCATTAGTGTTCTCCTCTATGCTGCCCCATCGAAGTCCTCATCTGATTCCCCTATCGCAGAATTTGTCTGCAATCGTGCCGTCCAGTAAGTTGGCACATGTACTATCCTCTCCCCCAGGCCTGGTTGCAGTTCACTCATTCCCGGTGACTCCGATTCCGATTCTGCACTGGCCTCTAATGTTCACGCTATACCAATGTCTGAGCTGGTGTCTGTAAGTGTCAAATCAATTGACGGGGCCTCTTCATCAGTGCTGTGGTGTTGCTCTCTCTCTTCCTTCTGGGACTCTTATGGCTCCACAGGTGGCAGGGGTGTGTAAAAGCAGAAAATTAGAAAGGGGAAGAGTGGGGTGAGGGAAGAGGCTGGGGTGGAAAGCAGGAGGTCCATCCGCAGCTTGCACATCATGTCATATAGCATGATGAGAGTGAGCTGGGAGTTGAGAAGGGCATAAGTTAGGGACATACTGTCATCTTCAATGTTCTTGCCAGTGCAGAGGCCACAGGCTCCGTCACAGACAGCCACATGATGCAAACAACTGGTTCTTCCATAGGACTCAGGAGATGCAGGTGTCCTCATCTCCTGCCAGTTCTTCTCTGCTCCAGACTGTTATGGGCCACCTGCAAGAGAGAGGGAAGAATGTCCTTGATTGTTGCACTTTGTTTGGGTAATGTGCCTGCCATAGCTGAATAGCTGGAGGTATGTGTAAGAAGCAAGAGGTAGGTGTGAGGCTGACATGATTGGAAGGTGTGTGGGGTGAGGCGGAGTATCTGGATTTTAGGCCTGAGTCTTGAGTGCCAGAGAGGGTGGCTGGGTGTGTGATGAAGGCATTGGACAACATGACAGGTTGGTGGTGTGGTGGGTGGGAGACGTCATATGAAGAGGCATTCACTGATCTTGACCACCTTGATGAGGACGTTGAACTTCTTGCGGCACTGCTGCCAGGTCCTCAGGGCCGAACACTGGGCATTGACCTCCCTGGCCACCTGTTCCCCTTCCCTTCGGAGGGTTTTCTTGAGGGCCACCTGCACCTCCACCCCCATCCCCCCTACCCCTCCACCCACAGAAATATGACCTCTCTTCTCCTGTCAACTTCCAGCACTAAGGCCTCTGGTGCTGCATCCATGAAACAAGGAGCCCTCTCTCTTCCCTGATGCTCCATTTGTGCAGTTCCTACTTGCAGCCAGTGTTATAGCAGATGGTCAGCAGCAGCTCCCTTCTACTGAGTGCAGCTCCCCTTTAAGAGGGACAGACTGCCTTTCAGAGGATCAGACTAGCTGCACCACATGATAGCAGTACACATTGCTCAGCACTCTGGCACCCAATAGCACGGGCCATGCTCAGGCCAATACTACTATCGTGTAAGTGGGAAGACAGCCCCAGGTTTGCTTGCTGACTGCCTTAACAGGAGTGGGCACCGGGTGATCCCGAATCACCACCCCTGCAACCCCCCACCCCACTGCCCGAAAATGGGCCTTAATGAATTTTTACCCCGTGTCTTTATGCTATTGCATCTGCTGCCACTGTCTCCCTTGGGAATTGGAACCTACATATGCACTAAGCCCCATCAGCCAAGCTGGCATATGTGGACCTCTCTTTGTAGATCCAGTGGCAATTCTCATACACTTTGAACTGTCCCGCACTTCCATGAACCTCCATTTCTTCCTCCAAAATGCTTGGATATATGGAGATTCCCATTGGTGCCATTAATGATGCTGGCTGGGGAATGGTAATCTCCTTACTCGTCTCTTAAATGTCATTTCCACGCGCAGTTGATCTCCTAGCAACCATAGATGACCATTATATTAATTTAACGTTTTGCACACACAGATATCAGAAAATGGTGTGCAAGACAAAGTGATGGCATCCCTGCTAGGTCTATTATAACAAAGCTCCTGCCTGTTTCAGATGGTGACTTCCTGGCCCCAAACTTTTCACATGCAGAATGCACACTCACCCTGAACTCAGTGACAATCTAGCAAAATGAATTCCCATGCCATTATTCCCATAAATTGGCACATATGGCTTGATGGAGACTAAAGTCAGACTTATTAGCTACTGTTGCTGTGAAAATGTAACACTGTAGTTTCAAATGTAACTGTTCTGAGCTAGTTTGGAATAATCCATCCAGCCATGTAATCACCTCTGAACCACCAATCATTTTAGGTATTGAACAAGGCTGAGATAATCCAGCCAGCAATTACCAAAGAAATATTAAGGTATTTGATAATGTAGGCAGCACTTGCAGTTACTGGAACACAGTACATTTTATAACCAGGTGAATAAACCATTAAAACTGATTAAAACAGCATTTTACTTAATTCTGTAATTAGTGCAATGTTATAATAAGGACAGAGAATAAAATGTTACATAATTCATCATCCTTGAGACTAATACCATTCTTTAAGTAACAGTAACTATTGTATTAATTTACTATGACTGAAAGCAATTACAGTAATATAAAATTCAGCTAAAATCAACTATCAATAATGTAGACAGCTCAGGTACCAGTACCAAGCTGGGTATGTTGGCCCTCCAGTTCTCTACCTAAGGACTCCTTCGTCAGCCTTTACAGTGAGTCATGGCAGGCGATTTGATCATGGGGGTATTATCTAATCCCATGCTCACCTGATGTGCAAACATACACACTTATAACAGGGGTCACCAGATTGCGATCAGGGTGAGACCCTGACTGACTTTCTCTTTCTTAACCCAAGGGTGCTCAGTCAGGGTGGGGGACCCAGGTTGAGATCAGCTCACGCGGCCAAAGTAGCAATCATTTGTGAGCTTTCCTGAGCTGCATTGATCAGTTTCTGTCTGTATCTGAACCATCATTTAGCTTCTCACTGTGTTAACCAGCTAAATCATCAGGGAAGTTTTGGTAAACATTCAGGTATTGAAGGTGTTACGACTGCGGCGGGAGCAACGCACTGTCAATTCAGTCTCATCACTCCACAGGTCACAGCATATTATTAAGCTTTCACACCCAATTGGAAAACAGCCAAATTAAATACTCTAGTAACCCCCAGAATAAAACAAATCAAACCAGGTATCGTTAGACACAATAAATTAACTACTTATTAAAAAACTAAATCTTAAACACTTAAGATAAACCTATGTCTAAAGACCTTATAACTTCTTATTTTAATCTAACTCTCCATTCACACACAAACATTCAAAAGTAACAGTAGTTAATCAGTTTTTTTAAAAAGTTGAGTTTTAAAAATTAACTGTCTCTTCAGAATGAATAAAATGGTAATTCTTTGTAGGTTACATTCCTGATGGATGAGGTCTTCTAATGTGGAAATAGTCAAAGGCCACACGAAGTCTTCACGTGGATTTGATGAAAATAGTCCTTCAGAAGATAGGCATTCAACTCTTCGGCTGCAGCAAGCATTAAACAGTTCTTTGAATGATGAGCACAGCAATACAAACGGTTTCTTGAAAATGAAGGTTTTTCTTCTTTACAGGGAAGTAATTTGGCTTGCAGCTCCTTGTAGAATTTCTGCTGAGAGCGTATAAACTGCTTTTTTCTTCAGTATGCCTCATTGGAAAGTCTGTCCAAACTAACTAGTTTCAGCCAGTTTCTGCCAGTTGCACACACAGCCAAGTGGAAACATTACCATGTGACCTCTCTTTCCTGCTGTTGCCCAGGGTAACAAAAATGCAGCTGTGGCACACTGTATCTCCAGAACTTTCTCCCCCTTTAAGACTCTGTTAAAACAGTGCACCTTTTAAGGCGCACTTTTTTTTTAATCGAAGGAGAAAAATAATTACAAGTCCGTGACAAATGCCAAATGCAACTTCCAATCAATAAATGCTTTTATGAAATGATTATGTATATCTAGTACTGGATATAAAGAATGAATCACTTCAGAAGTTCATACATATAAGGGATAATTGGATAATAGAATAAACCATTGCCCATTTCATTAGCTGGTCATGTAGACTTATTGTTGCCAAGGTTGAAACTTTGGTAACAGCAAGATTTATCAGAAAGAAATTGAGGCAGATTGGCTATCTACTGAGTTGAATAGAACTGCATGTACTTACTTTTCACAGGCATGGAAATAGTTTATTCTCGAATTGGTATATTCACTGTTCACTGTTTTGTGATGAATTCTAAAATAAAAGGAGAAACATCAATGCTTTGTTGTATTATATGTATCTAATTTTTAAAAAAAGTATACTCCCTGCTGAAACCCGGGTAGGGAATGAGTTGGGTTCAGCAGTGACCTATGATCTGAGGGCATGAACATGTGCAGGCAGAGAGTTGAGTTGATGCTCACATTTAGTTTTCTAGAAGAATGCATTGATTCTTACTTTCTCTGCCTAAGTATTCACTGAATGATTGAAAAATGCATAGCTTTGTAAAATGTTTATTCTGACACAGCACAATTATCGCAGTCAACCAGGTGCTAAGCAGTTTTCCTTTTCCCCTTTGAAACCAAATTGTTACTAACTGAATAAAAGATTAACATAATTAATTATTTAATACTACGGATGCTGGAAATCTGAAATAACAGAAATGCTGTAAATACTCAGCGGGTCTGGCAGCATCTGTCAGAGAGAAATAGAGTTAACATGTTAGGTCTGTGACCTTCCATCAGTTCTTTAATAGCTGTTTTGTGCTTGCACAGACAATGACTGTGTGGAGTGGGGTTCTCCACTTCTCTAATGCCCTGATGCCACTGAATATGCGGGTCTTTGTTCTCTTGTTTGCTGTCTCACAGGAAATTGGGAGTTTGACTCCTGATCCATCACCCTGACCTGAGATTAGCCAGTAGAGCTATCAATCAAGCTTGGTATCAATGCACTCCCCACTGTTGTGTGTGCACCTTTCAGAGGTGTGGCTATGTTATCTTGCCAGCGATGTAAGAGCTGTGATGTAACACACTATGTGACCTCAAGGTTGGGAGCAGTCTTAAGTAAGTACCTGTACAGGAAGACCTGTCTGTACATGCAGAACATCAATAAAGAGTCCACATTACCAGGTCGCTAACCCCATCTTGAGTGGTCAGCCCTTTGTGTATAGTAGCAGCCAACACAGAGGTTAAGAGAACAAGCAGCACCCACTGCAACTGCAGAGTGCAAAATAAAATTTAAATACTGCTGATGCTGGAAATCTGACACAAATCCAAAATCTGCTCGAAACATTCAGTACATTAGGCAGTATCTGTAAAGAATGGAAAAGTACTGATGTTTCAGACATTGCTCTTCATCAGAACAGCCTGATTTATTATTTCTAGCATCATCTATTTTTGCTTTATTACACAGCTGAACAGAAAAAAAAACATTACAATCCCTAAAATGTGAATGTTTACTGGGAGTGTCTGAGATGAGCTAATGTTTCCGCTTTTGTCCTTGATTATCATAAGTAACAGTTCTAATGATTGCTCATTAACCTAGTAATTCTCCCTTTTGTCCCACTGTGAAGAAGATCAAATGTAGTGGCCTAGTGGAGTTATGTTGGGGAGCCAGTGGAATGCAGCAGAAAATTCCTCAGGAGCCATTTCACTAGCTCTCTGTATGTTTCTGCCACTTTCAGGATTTTTTGCCAGAAGTCACTGAGGGGGAGGCATGAAATGCATGTGTCCAGATGTTATACAAGTATAGAAATATGTTGTACAATGTAATTTTTGTCAATTATGCCCCAGCAATATTGGATGCACTGTATGTCTTTTGTCACTGGTGTTCAGAATTGCTATAGCTAACTGATTTAAGATGTCTTTACTATTTTTCCACAAAGTATTTGGAAAAATTAGTTATATTTAAAGCAAAGGATGCACACAAAACTCTTGTTTTTATAAAAACAAATGAAAAACATTTAAAATAAAAATGTTCCCTATAGACTGCAAATGATAAGCAATTTGTTAGCCTATCTTGCTAATTGATAAACACCTTAGACCCATTGGAATGGATTTTGTGCTGGAGGCGGTGCTCCCAGTGCCAGGCCGAAAAAGTGGGGGGGATCCCCGCCTCTGCCATTTTGTGCTGCCCCTGGAGCAATCCTCCAATCTTTCTTTTTAAATCAAAGCTTCAGAAGGCGGGATCCTCGTCCCTATAAAGACATGGATCCCACCTCCAAGAACTGCCAGCCAATCAGAGGGCCAGCAGCTCAGCAGTATCGGCAGTGCCACCAGGAGCGGTAGCCACTGTCGGGACTGCATCGGCCTCGGACCCAGGCTCAGTGCTGGAACCCCAGAACAGAGGTAGGTTTGGGGGGGGTGGCGGTTGTTGCCAGGGCCAGTCCAGATGGCCCCAGCGAGGGGTGGTGGGGGGTTGTCGTGCAGGCCAGGGGCAGGGCATCCCAGAGGGGTAAAGTGGTTCCCAGTTAGGTCCATCTTGGGAAACAAATTACCCACAAAGGAGTGACCCCCCCCACCCCAAATCTGCAGGGAGGGTGCCTCGTTTTACAAGATGTCCTCCCTGCGCGGCAGAGGCACCGCTGGTAAGATCCCAGTGGCGGCGGGAAGAGGCCCTTAATTGGTCATTAATAGGCCACTTAAGGACTTTAATTGGCATCTTGGCGGGAAGGCCATCATTGGCCTATCCCACCCTGGGAATGTCGCTTGGCAATTGGGAGGCGATGGTCTGTGCGCACCACCCCCCTCCCCCCCCCCCACCCTGCTACCATTGCGTTATTCTTTGCTCTGCCCTCCCCCCCCCCCCCCCCACCTCCTCCGCCTCTATCCTCATTTCAGGGGGCCACACTAAATCCTGGCCATTGTGTCCCACTGTTTGTACATGGCTGAGGATGTCTGGCACAGGCCAACCCTCTCGAGCTATGAGCCGAGAAATAAGAAAACAGAGACCTTGATACAAACAGACAATGGTTTCGACTGAAAGTTGTAAGGGCAAGTTTTTGCGACACCAAAAGGAGGATGAAGGAAGATGGGATTCATTTTGTTTAAGTCAAGCAAGGTGACCCATTGGTGTGGGGAAGGATAGCATTGTCATTATTTTTGTATTATTATATGAAAACAAGTTGTACTAATGGAATTAAGTGAGGCTGATCATAACTATTTCCCTCTCTGATCGCTTTTTATGAGATAAAGCAACTTAGTTTGTATCTGCACTCATCTTACTAGGTGTTTTCTCTGTACACCTTTTGAGAAGGTTTGAGAAGCATGTGGAGACATGAATGAAAGTTGAGAATATCTGGTTCAAATCACACAGGGCTGCATTGTTATCATTATTAAGCTGATGCTCCAGTGCAGTACTGAAGGTGTGCTGCACTATTGGAGGTGTTATCTTTTGAATGAGACATTTAAACAAAGGTCCTCTCTGTGCTCTCAGGTGGGTGTAAAAGACCCCATGCTACTATTTCAAAGAAGGGGAAATAACCTCAATGTCCTGGCCAATATTTATTCCTCATTCAACATCACTATAAACAGATTATCTGGTTATTATTTCATTGCAGTTTGTGGGAGCATGCTGTGCACAATTTGGCTGCAGCATTTCCTACATTACAACAGTGACCACACTTCAAAAGTACTTCATGGGCTGTAAAGCATTTTGAGACGTCATGATGCATGAAAACTACTCTCTAGTTTGTTTTCCTCTCCTCTCTTCTTTCCATTTTCCTGCACTTTCACCCAAATCCTTTTATATTTCTCCTTTTCAGTCATTTATTCAATTCTGTTTTCAATTGTGCTGTGGGCAGAATTTTAACTGCCAATGATCAGGGCGGGTTTGGTGCAGGTGGCGGGGACAGTGGGGTTTAAATTCCCCAAAATGTCAGTGTCAGAAACCCGACATGATCCCACTCTCTCTCAGCTTTTACCGGGGCACATTTGTAGATAAATGAAAAACCCCCGTAGAGATGTCAGGTTTTTGGTTATTTACTTATTAAAATTAATTAATTATGCCTTTAACCCAGCATTCTGGCTGTCAAAGCCAACGTACAGGTTTCCGAAGCTGTGTTGAGCTCACCATCGTCAACAAATTGAGAGCACAGCAGGAAGTCATTGATCAATGAAATTGACAGGGCTGGAAAGCCTTTAAACAATGAAACTGCATTCCTGCTTCCCTGCCTATGTGAAAGGGTTGTGCTCATAGGACTTCTTCTGACAGCGTAATTTCACTGCCTTACGGGTGATTTCCAACTTTTTGGCAGTCATTTAACCTAGCTTGGATTTTACTCACCTTAGATCTGCACTGCCCTGCTGTCAGCCTTCACTGCAGCATGCGAGCAACTTATGCAGCTCTACATTGGACCTCTGTTGAGGAACAAGATGACCACCAAACACAGCAGCAGCAACAGCTGCCTTCTCCACAGTCATGTGATGCTGCACAGAACAGAGGGGGTGGACACTGAACTCCAGCTCGAAGGAGCTGATAGCACCAGTACAGGGTACACAAGCAGAGGATCAGCTTCCTCAACTAATGAAGCCACAGTACCTCAGGTGGCTCAGGCTTTTGAGACAGGTCATTGCTGACATCTTCAGCCTCCTAGAACATGACCACCTTCCAAGAGGCCCAGATGGGCATGCAGTGTCAGTGCCCTGAATTTCTTCACCTCTGGCTCCTTCCAGGAATCTGCAAGTGACATCTCACAATTTGCTGCCCAAACGTGTATATTCTAGGTGACTGATTCCATTTTCACCAAGGTCACCACTCAAATCCACTTTTACACTGATGAGGCCAGTCAAACATTGTTTGCTGCAGTGGCTGGATTCCCACAGTTACAGGGAGTCATTGACTGCACACATTGGGTAATCAAGTCATCCTCAGATCAGCTGGAGTATTTGTCAATCGGAAGGGATTTCACTTGCTCAATGTTCAGCTGGTATGTAATCACCGAAGGCTTTCATGCTTGTCTGTGCAAGATATCCTGGAAGCTGCCATTCCTTCAATCTGCAACAGTTATCTCTTCCATAGATCCAAGCAGGTGACTACTGGAGATAAAGGTTACCTTCTGAGGATGTGGCTGATGGCACCTATGAGGAGCCCTACCACTGATGTAGAGGAAAAGTACAACTGGAGCCACATGGGCATAAGGGTGATCATTGAGCTAATCATTGAGTTGCTGAAGATGCAATTTAGGTGCCTGGACAGATCTGGGAGTGCCATTCAGTATGTACCAGCAAGGCTCTCCAGAATGTTAGTGATCTGCTATGCCTTACACCACATCACACTGCAGAGAGGACTGGAGCTGCAGGAGGAGGAAGGTACAGACCACTTGGCATCTAAGGAGGAAGAAGAGGAGGAGCAGCCTGATGTGTCCAGGGTGCCTGCAGCCGCTCACCTAGCAGCCAAAGAAGGCAGCAATGGACTCAGCCAGGCACAGTTCAGATAACCCGAGTGTGTGAAGCCTTATTGCACTCCAATGCTAAACCCATCACATCTCTGCAGCCAATATAAATCATTCCAATAATCAAAGTTCCAACCATCATATTCACACCCTTTACTTGTCTTCCACTCTGGTCATACCATCCTCTTGAAGGCTAATGTCCATTTGGAATTTAGGAGGCAACAATGGAAATAGCTGGACAATGGAGATTTCAAATAAATTGCGTGATTCATTGAAATATTCATTTACATAACAAAACTGGCAGTGTTATAAACATCCAAGTGAAACCTGTTGTGCAACTAAGAAGTTTTCGTCTTCCACTTTTTATTACTCCCTTGTGGTGCTACCCCTGTGGTTTCAAAATCGCTGGAGGAAAGCTGCTCGTTCTCCTGATCTGACAGATGAAATGCCCGTGGCGGACCTCCTCTAGGTTTTGAAGCCCACGAGGACCCCACCAAAGACTGCCCCACCTGCATCTGTGCTCGGGCAGAATCAGTCATTGGGACAGGAGGTAGCTTGTGGGGCTATGTCTTGGTGGGGATTGGGGATATTTGGCAAGGGATGAGAAGTGAGAGCACCTTGCATAGAGTGGCCACATCCTTGTACCCTTTCTCCATTTTCCCTCTCATGACCCACGTACACTTCCCTGCTAGCCAAGAGCACTTTGCTGCACTTCTGTGAGGCATTGAACAGCCAAGGCGAGGCTTTCTTCCATTGTATTTAAAGTGGCCGACTGAGTTTGCAAGCCATTCATAAGGGCAAACATGCAATTAGTTGCCTGCTGTATCTGATTCTCCATGCAAGTGGCCACTCTTTCCATGGAGGAGGAGGACATCAGCACAAATGCCTGAAACATCATGGCACTCATGGTAGAGATGTACTCAGATCTCTCACCAAAGATGTACAGTACCTCTAGAAATGCTAATAGAACCTTACACATTTCCCATTGCAGATCCAGATGATCCTCGCGGCTGAGCCTCCACGTCCAGCCCAGCAGAGTTTGGGCTGTGCAGCGCCTTCCGATGCGGACTCTCCACTAATATTCCCATCATCAGCACCTGCTCCTGCTCACATGATGTGCGCCTCACCATGTGATAACCTAGCTATCTCTATTGGAGTCCCTACTGTGGTGTGTGGTCCTGTGCTGGTGGAGGGTGTACATGAGTTGTGTGACGGTGCTTCCTCAGAGTGTACGTTCTCCCCTGAAGACTCCTCAGCCTCTCCCTGGTCCAGCTCCTCCATCATCCTTGAAGGAAGGGTGGGAGATGAAAGACATGAATTAGAACTGATATGGGGAAAGGGTTCAACTTCAACATTGTGCAGACCTTCACATTTCAGTTAGTGGTGACAGCAAATCAACATGAGTAATTGTTACGTGCCAAGTGGCAGTGCGATATCTAATTCTGTCATTAGGTATGTGGGAGAACACCCCCCCCCCCCCACACCCCACCCCCCATCTCTCCATTGCCTATGCCCATGCAATCTGCCACTCTGCTTATCTCCATGGCCTCCTCTGCAGCATCAGTCAGGGTGCCTATGGCTGAAAGGCCACCCCAAATCTTTGCGTCTCTTTGGAGCTCTGTGTCTCTTCTGCAAGGAGATAAAGCAGAGAGATATGAGTGTGAGAAATGGAATGCGTGGAGAAGATGAAAGGACAACATTTGTGGAGGGGGATTGGTGTGAGATATCAACAAGATGAGAATGAGTGTCCATATTGACTGCTCAGATAGGGCTGTGAGGAGGAGCTTCGACAGAGGGGAATGAATGGAGTTGCAAAGTGTGTTAGTCTGAAGAGTTCTGTGCAGAAGAATGCTGGGAAAGTCAGAGTGTCGGCGTTGACACCTCAAAGTGTTATGCCATTCACCTTTCCTGCCCTTATGAGACCATTGAACCTCTTGGGGCACTGTGTCCAAGTTCTGGGGACCACACTTCTGCTGCTCACTGCTTCATCCCACTCTAGCCACACTTGCTTGTTCTGCGAGCTTGGCCTCTGCCTCCTGTCCATGGGAAACAAAACTTCTCTGAGGATGCTCACAGCCTCCAGCACCACCTCCAGGGAAGGGTCAAAAAATAAGGGGGCAGCCTTGCCATCTTGCACTTCCATTCTTTTCCTTCCTGAAACCAAAGAATCAATGTAAGATGCAGCCTTTAAATGGAAATCCTTCCATTGACAGGTTGTCATCACACCCGCACTCTGGTCGGGAAATCCGGAAGCGGGATATTAATACAATAGCTGAGTTAAACAGCCAAGGTAAAGCCTGCTCTGCATAAAATCAGGTTCCCAACCCCCTGCCGGCCCCCCTGCTGTAAGCAAATGCTGCCCATTGTTTCTGTTTCAATAGCAACTGTAGTAAAGCATTCCATATTTAAATAATCCTCTGGTTTCCAACTTCCCCCTTTATTCTACTTGTGATAACCCTGAGTTTATGCCCCTTGGATACAAATTCACTATTTGCCATTTCAAAACCTTTCTGAATTTTGAAAGGGTATTCGTCCAGCCTTAACTTTCTCTGTTCCAGTGGAAAAAGCACTGGAATGTCCAGAAACTTTGGAAGGAAAGAGCAAAGTTCAGTATCTAAAACAGGAGGCAATTGGCACCCTGCAAAGCATTCTTCAAAGGTGGAAAGGGACAGAACAAAGGACTGTCTGCTAGCATCTCAACAAAAGATTTAGTGTCACACATAATATGACAAAAAACTGCCAAAATTGAAAATAGACGCATTTCCATTCTGCTATATAACAAGAAAATATACCAAAGGGAAAGTACTGCACAGAACTAAACCATTAGAAACAAGTGTCTTGAATAATTTATTCCCATAAATTTAGTTCTGTGCCATTATCTTCCCTTTCCTACTAAATGTCAGATCATAACACACACAACTTGAAGTATTCTGCATTCTGCTAAACACGTGTAATACACACCCACTCAAATGTAGGATGTGCTTCTGTTCGAGTATGTCATGCATGAAACTTAATATATAATCTTCCTCAGCCACACACTGCCTGCATCGTCTTTTATACTACATTTAGATTATAGGCCATAGTTCTATAATAGGTACTGATTCCCTTGCTGCTGAAACTGCCCCATTTATACTGCATGGTAGATTTGGTAACCATGTATAACAATGAGTTAATTTAGTGAACAGTTGAGTTTAACAAGCCATGAAGAACCCAGATGCAATTCCTACTCTGGGTTGAATTAGCTGATGTCAGCTGGGGTAGCAGGCAGTAGGTTTGCTAAAATTAGTTTCATTAACCCCGATTTAGGGAGTGAAAATCTGCCAGACTTCCCATTCCTGATCGCTCTCCAGTAATTGTCACAGAAACTGCACCTTGTGGTGGTGGTGATGTGTGAGTACAGGATAGACCATGGATGTTTTGACACAAGTGGATTAAAAAGCCTGCTGATTGACAAGGTTTCACATGAGCAATGACGAGCTGTAACAGGTGCGCGGGTATGACCTGTACATTACCACCTATAAAACTCTAGCAAGAATTCTGAGGGTGGGGTGGGTTGGGGGCGAGGGGGGCAAAAAATAGGTTAAATAAATTCAAAACCACTTGTTATGTTCAAGAAAACCTTTGATTCAAATATCTGCTCGTATTGTTTTTCCTTTGTTTTTCCTCTTCAGGTTGCTGTGAAAAGGGGCGGAAAACTAGGAATACATGCCTAGCAGTTTTAATTGAAGATTTTAATGTTCACCTTTCCTGCCCTGTGAAAAGAGAATTGATTGGCACTTGCGTATTGTCAGTATTTTAATGCTGACTGTTTCTCAATACCTCTCAATACTGATTGATGTAGTTTAGTACGATTATATCTTCACTGGCTTCCTATTTGAATTGGAATTATGAGCTCAGATCTTCCACTTCTGCAGAATTGGGGCACATCTTTTGTACGGAGAGCCTTGTGCCCAGTACAAAGATACCCTGGTTGTTCTTACTGGTTCAGGGTCATTTAAATATTTCTGGTGAGCTTTTCACCCTCTCACCAGAAGTCCAACAGTAGTAGAGGCCTTCCTCGGTCTGTCTTTTCCAGTGGTCTCTGAGCTGCTGGTGTGTTTGCTGCTTTTCTCAAAGTCTGGCACTAAAGCCCGCGCAATCAAAAACACAGGCTTTAAAATTTAAACCCCCTTCTCCACCATAGCAACACTGGATACATGGAATTTACAGCACAGAGATAGGCCATTTGGCCTAACTGGTATTTATGCTCCGTATGATCCTCCTTGCACCTTATCCAACCCTGAAGCATACCCTTCGATTCCTTTCTCCCTCCTGTACTTATCTAGCTTCCCCCAAAATGCATCTATGCTATTTGTCTCAAGCACTCCATGTGGTAAATAGGAGTAGTTGAGGCGACCAGGGACAAACTGGCATCCCTTGCATCCAGTACTGCTAAGGGCCAACTGACAGAAAACATGTGGCCATTGCTTCTGCCAGTAAATCTGATGGATACAAAAATGGGCATGCGCCTGTCAACATTTTCCTTAGCCCACCAGTTCTGGCCAAAAATTGGCAGGGTGAGGACATAATGTCCTCGCAATTCCATCTCCTAGATTATAACATTATGAGTACTTCAGCTGCAAATTTGCAGCTCTGCATTAGCACAGAAGAAACATAGCAGAACAGGGGCAAACGCTCCAAAGAAAACTCATGACCACTCACACTACCGTATATAGATTAGATTAGATTAGATTAGAGATACAGCACTGAAACAGGCCCTTCGGCCCACCGAGTCTGTGCCGAACATCAACCACCCATTTATACTAATCCTACACTAATCCCATATTCCTACCAAACATCCCCACCTGCCCCTATATTTCCCTACCACCTACCTATACTAGTGACAATTTATAATGGCCAATTTACCTATCAACCTGCAAGTCTTTTGGCTTGTGGGAGGAAACCGGAGCACCCGGAGAAAACCCACGCAGACACAGGGAGAACTTGCAAACTCCACACAGGCAGTACCCGGAATCGAACCCGGGTCCCTGGAGCTGTGAGGCTGCAGTGCTAACCACTGCGCCACTGTGCCACCCCAAATAGAGACCATGAGTGGCTATCTGTCCCTAGTGAAGGAGCTGTGAATGCAAAGGCTAGGATTGTCTATGGTGTTAATTATCATTGATCTGTTTGAGGAAAGACATTGGAGTTGCAGAGATGGCTGAGTTTTTTTTCAAAAATATTCTTTATTCATAAAATTTGTAAAAAAAAACTGCATTCAAAACAATTCAAAGTGGACATTTCAGAAAGTGCAAAAAAGATCAGTTTCTTTCGATGCCGAACGTGAGGTGCCTCTTAACTCTTGCCATTCCATTTTATATACAATGAACATTAGCATTACGTAGCAAAAACCTTTTCTGGTGCATACAGCCTGAGGGGTTTTATACAGGTTCCAGCCCCTTGGTATACTTTGGCAGGAGGACCTTACACAGTGGCCTTTCCCCATTGAGCCTTTGCAGCAGCTGCCCCAAGCATTAGTCCATCCCTCAGCACGTAGTCCTGGACCTTGGAATGTGCCAGTCTGTAACACTTGGTCACGGACAACTCTTTGCGCTGGAAGACCAGCAAGATTCAGACAGACTAAAGTGTGTCTTTCACCGAGTTGATGGTCTTCCAGCAGCAGTTGATGTTTCTCTCGGTGTGTGTCCCTGGGAACAGCCCGTAGAGCACAGAGTCCTGTATTCCGGAGCTGCTCAGGATGAACCTCGACAAAAACCACTGCATCTCTTTCCACACCTGCTTTGCAAAGGCACAATCCAGCAGGAGGTGGACGACAGTCTCTTCCCCACCCACAGCCACCTTGAGGGCAGCTTGCGGAGGCAGTGAGACTCAGGGCGTGCAGGAAGGATCTGACAGGGAGGGTCTTTCTCACCACCAGCCAACCTACATCTGGGTGCTTGTTTGAAAGTTCTGGCTATGAGGCGTTCTGCCAAATGACTTTGACAGTCTGCTCGGGCAACCATCCAACTGGATCCACCATCTCCTTTTCCTGCAGTGCCTTGATGACGTTGCGTGTGGACCACTGCTTGATGGACTTGTGGTCAAAGGTGTTTTTCTGCAGAAACTTTTCCACGAGGGACAGGTGGTATGACACGGTCCAACTGAATGGAGCATTCCGCGGCAGCGTGGCCAGACCCATCCTTCACAACACCGGGGATAGATAGAACTGCAGCACGTAGTGACACTTGATGTTTGTGTACTGGGGTCTACGCAAAGCTTGATGCATCCACAGACAAAGGTGGCCATCAAGATGAGGGCAACATTGGGTACGAAGTATGATGACATCAATGATCTACACTTACAATCCTGCTTCTCCACCTTGCCCCCCGCCACCACACTGCGTGCACACATTGTTACAACCAAAGCCTGCACTGTCTTTTCTCGTCCCACTTCTCCACAGGTCACAACATATATTTCAAAAAATGTTTCCCCAGTTACCAATTCGGTCAATCTACAATTCTACACTTTATCCCAGAATAAAATACATCTACCAGGTTTCTTTAATAAACAACAAAATTGTCAGTTTATTATAAAACAAGACTTATCCATTAACGAAGTAAAGCATTAACACACAGATTGAAATATGAAAGTTCCCTTTTTAAATTCCCCCCCATACTTACTGAAAAAATACAGAAATTCTCTCTGCAGAGATCTGTTACAAAAAAAGAGACAAAAAAGAATACTTTGGCCAAATACTTGCTAATTCTGGAAGAAAAAGAAGATATGGAAGGATGCCAGTTGTCTTTTTTTTTTGTCTGGCGTCTGGGTTACAGAGACGGGTCACTGGGATTCTTTTCTGGAGCAATTCGTTTATCTGGCAGGTTTTTCCTCAGGAGAAATGCTGCATGAGGGGTTTTCAACTCCCACACACCCGATACGCAGGGTATTTTCAAAGAGTTAGAGAAAGAGGTGAGCTGGGTGTTCTTCCTTTTTCTTGGCAGGCAAAACCAACTGTCTTCGAAACAGTTCACACCCCAACTGACTTGAAAACAATATCCAAACCCCAAACAGCAAGTCAACCGCTTGACCTCCATAAACAACATCAGTATCCTTTTAATAAACTGTCAACAACAAAGCAAAGTCCAGTTTCCGTGAAGTCTTCAGCCTTCCAATGAATCCATCTCCACAATTTAAATGAGTCCTCAAAAAATGCTTAACAAAAAATATAGAAGCATCTTCATAACAACATACACAATACTGTAATGATGCCACACCTGGTTTGAAATGGTGTTTCTCTATCAGAATAAAATCTACCACGGAAGATTGGGAGAAGTGAGTGAACAGATGCTGGGTGGGTTAAATTTGCAACCGAGAGAGCAATTCCCCCCATCAATAGTCACAAATAGGCTTTTGATAGTATGCACAGGAGCAAGGATATCTATAGCCAGGACACTATTGTTTTTCAGATAGAAGCATTGGAAACAGCTGTCACATGATAACCTGCCTCTTAATCTTATTCATTACAATTTTCATACAACTCTCATTGCCCAATAATAGGGTCTGGCTGTGCACCCTTTTCTTCAGTTATATTCAGCATTCAGATATTCATTTTAGACTCCTCCTATGGGGAAATAAATTTGCGCATGAATAAAAATCCTTTCCCCGATTTATTTTTGTCATTGTGTGCCTATTTCAGGGAACAGCTTAGTGCATAAAATATTTATCGGGTAAACAATGAGCTGCAGCAACAGCCTTCAGTCAACACTGCCCTCAAGATAGTCAAGGTAGCAACAGTACCTATGCCACTGATAGCTTTCAAGTTGCAACTGGGGACGTCACAGCAATGAGTCAGAATTCAGTCCACAGAACCATAAAATTGTTGACTGCCACTCAATTTAAAAGTGCCCATTATTGCATCAACTTTGACATGGAGTAGCATCTGCAATCCCATAGATAGTAGGGCAGACACCGATTTCCATGGTTTTTTAGGGTTTGGAAAATGATTGTATTTGTGTTGTTAGTCACACACCATCCATAATACCGTGATGCCCGTAAATTGAAGGGCCTCCACTCCCTTAATGTGCAAATGGTATGTGATCCCCGACTTAGGCTCCTACCCATTAATGAGCAATTCCTTGGAAGTATCCATGATTCATATATCTAGTGCTAATCCAACAATTGCTGAACATTTTCAAAATGACAGAAGGCCGATGCCTAGCTGTAACAAAACTTAGGCTATATGTTTCACCCATGACTTAAGGCACTTCTGCAAAACTCATGCATCGGGATTGATCTGGGATACAACAAGGTTTATGATAGGACCAAAATTCTGATTGAGCAGGCCTATAATGAGTTCAAACAGTTTGAATAATTCAAGTGGCTGCCTCAGGTATGCTGTTGAAAAAATGGCCTGACCAGTGACTGTTTTCTGTGGGTTGCATAACATTGCATTGATAGAGATATCAGCATACCGTTCAATAATGGTTAAGCAGCCACCAGACAAGGACGCAACATAAATAAATGGAGGCTTGAGAACAATGCAGGCAATTGATTGATAGATTATACCCTGTTAAAGAAGCTGAGAATTTAAACTAAGACAGTCAAAAGACAATTCAGAAAAAGTTTTTCACGTTAAAAATGGTTTTGAGATGTGGAATACAATGACCCAGAAAGCTATAGATGAAAAGTGAATTCAGATGTTTAAAAGGGAGATACTTACTTGGGAAGCATGGGATATGAAGAAAATGCAGGGAATTAGGATTAAAATTACAGAACGTCATGGGAATCAAAATATTGGATCAAATGGCCGACTTATGTTCCAGTGTTTTTCCTTGAACTGCTGTCCTGGGATTTCATTTTGAGTTGATTGCAATGATCTACAATGATGTCCATTTCTTGTGTGAAACGTTTTTTCCTGAATTCCATTTTAACTGACTTAGTTTAAATTCTAAATTATACCCTCCTCGGAAACCATCAATCAATTGCTCCCACATTCCCTCATGTTACCAACTCCTAAAGGTCCCTTAAAATCCTTATATCCCAAGTAATTATCTATCTCTCATTTAATCATCTCAATTCACCCCATCAGTTACCACTATCTCAGCAACATAAGCACATACTGGTATCATTTAGATTTACAAAGCAAGTATAAACAACATCACATTTTCACCAGTGACAACATTTATTCCAGTGTAATGTGCATGATTGTGCAGTGTCATGTGTGACATAGTGTCTCTGTGCTTCTAATTAATGTCGATAGAGAACTGTCTATTTAGATGCCAAAGTTTAGTTTTTTTATTCGTTCATGGGATGTGGGTATTGCTGGCAAGGCCATCATTTGTTGCCCATTCCGAATTGCCCTTGAGAAGGTGGTGGTGAGCCAACTTGTTGAACCACCCGCAGTGCATCTGGTGTAGGCACACCCACAGTGCTGTTAGGGTGGGAGTTCCAGGATTTTGACCCAGCGACAGTGAAGGAACGGCGATATTGTAACAAGTCAGGATGATGTGTGATTTGGAGGGAATCTTGCAGGTGGTGGTGTTCCTATGTGCCTGATGCCCTTGTCCTTGTAGGTGATGCATATCATGGGTTTGGAAGGTGCTGTCAAAAGAGCCTTGGTGAGTGATTGCAGTATATCTTGTAGATGGTACACACTGCTGCCACTGTGCACCAGTGGCGGAGGGAGCGAATGCTTAATGTGGTGGATGGTATGCCAATCAAGTGGGCTGTTTTGCCCTGGTTGGTGTCCAGCTTCTTGAGTGTTGTTGGAGCTGCACTCATCCAGGCAAGTGGAGAGTATTCCATCACACTCATAACTGGTGCCTTGTAGATGGTAGACAGGCTTTGTGGAGGCAGGAGCTTCGTTACTCTCCAACGAATTCCCAGCCTCTGACCTGCTCTTGTAGCCACAGTATTTTTGTGGCTGTTCCAGTTTCTGGTTAATGGTAGCCCCCAGGATGTTGATGACGGGGTATTCAGCAGTGGTAATGCTGTTGAATGCAAGTGGAAGTGGTTAGATACTCTTACTGGAGATGTTCATTGCCTTGCACTTGTGTGGCATGAATGTTACTTGCCACTTATCAGTCCAAGCCTAATTGTTGTCCAGGTCTTGCTGCATGCAGGCATGGACTGCTTCAGTATCTGAGGAGTTGCGAATGGAACTAAACACTGCAATCATCAGCGAACGTTCCACTTCTGACCTTATGACGGAGGGAAGGTCATTGGTGAAGCAGCTGAAGATGTTTGGGCCTAGGTCATTGCCCTAAGGAACTCCTACAGCAATGTGCCAGGCTGAGATGATTGGCCTGCGACAATGACAACCATCTTTCTTTGTGTAGGTATGAATCCAGCCAGTGAAGAGTTTTCTGCCTGATTCCCATTGACTTAAATTTTGCTGGGGTTCCTTGATGGCAAAATCAATGCTGCTTTGATGTCAAAGACAGTCACTTTCATCTCATCTCTGGAATTGTCCATGTTTGGGCCAAGGCTATAATGAGGTCTGGAACGAAGTGGTCCTGGTGGAACCAAAACTGGGCATTGATGAGTCAGTGTTGCTTTATAGCACTGTCAAGGACACCTTCCATCTAATTGGCTGGATTGGATTTGTCCTGCTTTTTGTGGACAGGACATACTTGGTCAATTTTTCACATTGTCGGGTAGATGCCAGTGTTCTAGCTGTACTGGAACAACTTGGCCATGAGCGCAGATAGTTCTGAAGCACAAGTCTTCAGCACTACAGCTGGAATGTTGTCGGGGTCCATAGCTTCTACTGTATCCAGTGCACTCAGTTGTTTCTTGATATCACATGGAATGAATCGAATTGGCTGAAGACTGGAATCCGTGATGGTTGGGACCTCAGGAGGAGGCAGCAATGGATTGTTAACTCGGCACCTCAGACTGAAGATGGTCGCAAATGCTTCAGCCTTGTCTTTTGCACTGATGTGCTAGGCTGTGCCTTCATTGAGGATGGGGATGTTTGTAGAGCCTCCTCCTCCCATTAGTTGTTTAATTGTCTGTCTGTCACTATTCATGTCCAGATGTGACAGTACTGCAGCATTTTGATCTGATTCATTAGTTGTGGGATCGCTTAGATCTGTCTATAGCATGCTGCGTCTGCTGTTTAGCATGCAGATAGTCCTGTACTACAGCTTCAAAAGGTTGGCACTTCATTTTTAAGTATAACTGGTGCTGCTTGTCATGAGTTCTTTGTTTTATCTTCAGCAACACAATGAGGTGCATGGATTCCAGTTCGTTGAAGATCTCTAGAGAGCTTATTAACAGTTAAACTATTACATACAACACAGAGAAAACTATATACAGAACCTTTGTCTAGGGTGTTACAGTTGCAGAATGACACTGGCTTCTAGTCACATGATTACATCCTGGTTCTTAGCTCATGAACATACTGAGTTCTTAAAGGTTTCCTTTTCTTCAAGGGATTTCCCTTGTCCCCTTGGATCCATCCATGCACTTTGAGGGATGGATTGAAGTACCAAGGCAGCCTGGACTGACGGAGGACGAAGGAGTCATGGCAGCTGCCAGGAAAGTGAGTGCACACATAGAGGAAGCTCTTGTGGTCACAGACCAGTTGGGTGTTGATGGAGTGGAAGCCCTTCCTGTGATGGTTCTCAGTGGCCTGTTGCTGGGTGCCTTGATGGCCTCATGGGCGCAAGTGGTGATGCCCCGCATCTGGGGGAATGCAGTGATGGAGGCTAAAACCAGTGCCCTCTGTGTCTGCGCAGGCACATCTGTGCCAAAGTGGATGTAGTTCCCTGTCCTTCTGAAAATGGCATCCTGGACTTGCCTGATGAGCAGCCGACTGCAAGATGCCACCTAGGTCCACAGCTGATCCCTGGAATGACCTGGTTGCATTGAAGTTTAGGGCAATAGAGACTTTGACGGCTGCAGGTAAGGGATTGCCATGGGGGTTGTGAGGCCTCAGGTCATTGTGGATTAGAGCATACAGGTCGGAGACCATCTGCCTGGATAGGCGGAGCCTCCTAGGCACTGGTGCTCTGTCATTTGCAGTTAGCTGACTCTTGGGATATGCATCTGATGTCTTGGGTAGCACCTTCTTCCCCTTGCATCCTCCTGCTGTGCTCCTCTGGCCTCCTGCTGTCCAGGAGGTTGTATCTGCTGAAGTTTATCCTGGCTGCTCTGTCCAATGTCAGAGTAGCCTGTTCCCATCTGAAGTCCCTCAGCTGGGCTTTGTGCATTCACCAGGTCTTCTGCTGGCAACCCCAGCTGTCCAAGAGATGCCAGCAGGCTCACATCCCTCTCCAGATTCCTGCCAGACACCACTGAGAAAAGCAAGTCTCTCAGCTCCAGCAATGGTTACTGTGTTGCACATTTGAAGCAGCTGAGCTTTATTTTATGCCTCTGCAGTATTTTAATCAGCCCTTCCCAAAGCCCTCATGGCCCCCCGTAGTGTTGTGACCTGAACACCCTACCTTGTTCCCCACATAGCATCCTCCATGTTCTCAGCCTTTGAAAATTAAAAACTGCTGCTGACAAGCCTGTTATTGAGCTCAACAGACACTTAATTGGAGGCATGCGCCCAACCCGTTCCCTCCCTCCCAGCGTCCCTTTAAAAATGGTGTCGTGTTCGGAGGCGACGGGTCGCAGTCCCGACCTCCGGGAACGTGTTCTTTAACTAGCACTTAACCCCACACTCACATTCATCGGGCTTTAAAAATCTGGCCCACAGTCAGGTGGGAACATCATAGCAAGCTCTCAACATTGAGTCTGTGCCCAGTAAGTTGTATTTCCAGGTCAAACAATGACAAAAAAAACTCCTGCTGATCACTACTTACTATCATTCTCTCAACGGATGAATCAATAGTTCTCCTTGTTGATTTGGAGGAAGCTGTTCAGAAAACAAGAGCACAGAATTATCTCTGCCTGGGAGAATTTAGTGCCACCACTGAGAAAGCTGAACCCTGTAAAAGGATCAACTACCAGACCGAGCCTGCATCCAACATGAGGTAGCAATCGCACCAACCTACCTGTCACAAACACAGTGGTCCACTGTAGCATTGCTCGGAGTAACTACCATGCAGTCTTTGTCAGACAAACTCTCATCTCTACAGTAAGGGCACCCTTCATCGTGAGGTATGGTACTACTGACATGCTAAATAGGACAGATTAAAGAAAGGTCAGCCAAGTCATGAAGCTGTATGGGCCATCAGCTGCAGCAGAAACTACCAAAATCAATAACTTTACGGCCCAGCACATATCTAATTTCTGAGAATCATATTTTTATTTGTTCATGGGATGTGGCATCACTGGCAAGGCCAGCAATTTATTCCCATCCTAATTGCCCTTAAGGAGATGGTGGTGAGCTTCAACAACAACAACAACTTGTATTATATAGTGCCATTTAGGTAGTAAAATGTCCCAAGGCACATCACAGGAGCGGTAGGAAACAAAATTTGACCCTGAGTTGCATAAGGGGATAAAAATGACAGATAACCAAAAGCTTAGTCTTAATCTTAAAGGACGACAGAAAGGTAGAGAAGCAGAGATGTTTAAGGAAAGAATTCCAGATGTTACACCCGTGAGCTTTGTTGAATGATAATTTTCTTTAATCCACTGACTGGAGATCTGAATTTATATTTTTTTTAAAGACATTTAAAAAAAGAAACTATAAGGATGACTTTGCTGGCAGCTTAGAATGGTCACCTAATTTGCAACACTGTATCCTACACTGCAATACTGTGAGGTGGGAGACGAAATGTCTGTTCATATCCTAGCAAGAACCAAGACCCAGGAAGTTTAAGGGAACAGCTTGTTCTTTTTCTTTTTAGCAATAATGCTAACTGCTATGTTTGAATGACTGAGTGACTGACATGTGACAAGCCCCTCCCCATCTATGGCTTTAAGCTTGTGTCTTTCTGCAGCAGAGAGAGGGGAAGCAACTGGACTCTTGACACATGCAGACCTGAGTGGGGGTCTCTGTCTGTCTGTCTCTCTCTCCTTCCATTCCAGCTTGAAAGCTTTCAAATCCTGCCTGTTGACTGACCACCTTTTCATACTCTGGCTACAATCAGAATCCCGTTGGAGGAAATCATCCACATCACTGTCTCCAAGAGACCCACCGAACCAGTCATCTATCTGTTCATAATAAAAGCCTCAGGACCACCAAATTCAGCTAGAAGCCAGCTGAGAAAGCCACCACATGAACTTTTGCATCGAGTCCACCATCATGAATATCTTGAGGATTGTCATTGACCAGAAGCTGAGCTGGATCAGCCATATCAGAATCGCGGCTACAAAAGAGAAACTGACGGAATATTCTGATGGTGATGGTGGGTTCCTTCTTAGCCCCTCAAAGTCTCTTTGCCATCTCCAAGGTTCAAGTTAGGAGTGTGATGGAATACTCAATACTAACATGGATGCATACAAGCACAACATTTTAAAGTTCAACGCCAACCAGGACAGAACAATTTGTCCCTGTTATGGCCTCAGTATCCACTCCCTCCATCACCAGTGCACTGGGGCTACAGCATATACAATTTACAGGATGCATTGCAGCAATTTATCAAGATTATTTTGCCAGCACTTACTAGCCTGTAGCTTGATCACCGAGAAAGACAAGAGCAGCAACATTGCACTATCGCCTCCAAGATCCTCACCAAGTCACAAACCATCCCATCATTGTTCCTTCATTGTTGCAGTTTCAATATCCTGGAGTTTCCTGCCTAACACTATTGTAGGAAAACTATCACCACAGGGACTGCAACAAATTCAGGAGAAGGACCACCATAGATAATTATGGATAGGCAGTAAATTGCCAGTGTTGCCTACATCCCATAGACAAATTTTTAAAAATATGAACTTAAAGCAAGCATTTCGAATTTCCTTCATGCACGAGAGTCTGCACTTTATGTAGCCCAACTGCTCTTTCATTTCAACTATCCCATCATATTGTGGTAGCAGCACAACACTTTTGCTATGAAAAGTTGGCCATTGCTGGCCTCATAATGCTTAATCTGCCTGTACACCCTTTGTTTGCAGACTAAATATTGACTTACCTTTATTCTTTTCCACAAATTATTGAATAACTAACTTCTTTGATCTTTGGTAGAGGACTGGTGTCTGCATACATGGTGAGAAGTGAGCAATTACAGACTACTTTTAATAACTTTATCCACAAATCATTGAACAACTAAGTAACTTTATCCACAAATCATTGAACAACTAACTTCATCAATAGTCTGGAGGGATCAAGCACACAGCATGCACTCTGTCAGCAACATCCTGCTAGGTATACTTGTTTCCCTTGAGTCAAAAAGAGGTTTTCTCCTTTTCAGCACTATCTTCAAATTCAGGCAGTGAACTATCTGTAAACCAAACTTTTCTTGTGCATAGCTGCAACATAGTTGCCCCAGAGTTGCACTTTCTGCAGCTAGCTTAACATCACATATTTCTAGTTAAGTGGTTGTCCAGTATGTTTCATGCATCTGAAGTGGCTTAAGTTGGAATTGATTAGATTTCTGGCATTAACACCAATGCAATGAGAGACTGCTCCCAACAGAAACATGTGGAAATTCACATCAGCACAAATAAACCTATAAAATAGGAATATTAACACTGGCAACCTAAAGCAGTAGAAATACCTGATGATCAATAGAAATTGCGCCTGAGATGAGATGTCATCTGTCGCATACAATGGATGGTAGGACCCTAGGAAGTACAGAGGGTCAGCGGGACCTTAGTGTACTTGTCCATAGATCACTGAAGACAGCAGCACAGGTAGATAAGGTGGTTAGGAAGGCATATGGGATGCTTACCTTTATTAGCCAAGGCATAGAATATAAGAGCAGGGAGGTTATGATGGAACTGTATAAAATGCTAGTTAGGCCACAGGTGGAGTACTGTGTACAGTTCTGGGCATCACACTATAGGAAGGATGTGATTGCACTGGAGAGGGTGCAGAGGAGATTCACCAGGATGTTGTCTGGGCTGGAGCATTTCAGCTATGAAGGGAGACTGAAAAGGCTTTCCTTAGAGCAGAGAAGGCTGAGGGGAGGTATGATTGAGGTATACAAAATTATGAGGGACATTGATAAGTTAGATAGGAAGAAACTTTTTCCTTTAGTGAAGGGATCAATAACCAGGAGGCATAGATTTAAGGTAAGGAGTAAGAGGTTTAGAGGGGATTTGAGGAAAATAAAATTCACCCAGAGGGTGGTTGGAATCTTGAACGCACTGCCTGAAGAGGTGGTAGAGGCAGGAACCCTCAACATTTAAGAAGTATTTAGATGAGCACTTGAAACACCATAACATACAAGGCTACAGGCTAAGTGCTGGAAAATGGGATGAGAATAGTTAGGTGCTTGATGGCCGGCACAGACATGATGGGCCGAAGGGCCTGTTTCTGTGCTGTATAACTCTATGACTCTATGACATATTGGTTTCTATGCACACTGCAATGCACACTTCCCTGAATACCAACATGCACTTCTCTACAATCTCACCTGGGAATTACAACAGACAAGGAACTAATAGCAAAAGATCAGAATCAATGGGAATGCAGAAAAGGAGATGAGGAAGAATCAGTGAGAAGGAAAAGATATTGTCAATGAAGCAAACAAGATGCTCTACTTTGCTGATCAGTCAAGATAAGAAGTAACTTTGCCAGGTCAGGTTGGTGTTTTTTTTTCCAGTTATGATTGGATAACATACAACACAATTTCCAGTTAAAATTCAAACCAGTAAAGCAATTGGTTCCAAATTATCTTCAGTCCAAACCAGAATTTTGAGGAAATTTAGAATGTACACTCCACAAAGCAGAAAGAACCCTTCAAATGGAGCATTGTTAGAATCCAAGGTATCACATGTTCTTTCCCGAAAGTTTTATAGAGAAATGTAATTTTACTTTGATTTCCAAGTTGAATTTTCCCTGAAATAAGTTTGCGGAAAACTAAATACTGATCATGTAATGAAAGCAGGTTAAATATATTAGGGGGTGAAATTGGTCTTCATCAATAGTGCAAAAGGTGTGATAGCGAATTAGCAACTCCTTTTTCACTCCACCCTCAGATGTCAATGGATAAAAAAATTGGGCAGGATGCAAACAGATTGCCAATTCATTATCATCTATTTTGTGTTATCATCAAAGACCAACTTCACTCCCGTAATGCACATCCTGACTCTGTATGTATGTGAGGTCAGACTTTGCAGTTAAATAATTTTTTATCTTCTTTAACTTTTCCATAATAAGTCACTTGACTTCCATTATAAGTCATTTGAGAAGATAAAATTTGTCAGTACGCAGCTACTGCTTAGTTTCAGCACTTCAGGATCACACTGTAAATTCTCAGCAGTGCTTTTGGCAGACAGTTGTATTTTATTTTGTACCTGTCATGTTGCAGATGAAGGAGGAAATTAATCAATATTTATTTCTTTATATTTCTGTACCTGACAACTCCTAAGTGAAAAGCTCTAGTGGGGATAAAGTTATTTAAAGCAGTCTGTAGTTGCTCACTTCTCACCATGCATGCAGACGCCAGTCCTCTATCAAATAAGTTAGTTGTTCCAACATTAGTACAATCAATACTGGTGGGAATTTAGCTTTCCTCAGGCTATGGATTCAGAGGCCCAATCATTTGTGAGGACCAGATCCCAGAAGCTGGTACCTAGATTGTCTTGGGTCACTTGGAAGTATGGATAATCTCTCCACTATATTATTGAGGACACTGAATTTATGCTTATCATTACACAGCCAAGAACCAAATGCAGGTTCCCTCTGTCTGGCTTTTCATCTTGCCAATGCATAGGTGGGTCACCATTTTCCATAGAAACTGAAGATGCATTTGGCTATTAAGGGAAGTAGAAATGCTTGTGCTGCTCCAGCGCAAACAGGCACATATCAGCTCTGCAGCAATCACAAACCTCTAACTCAATCTTTTGGTAGGTTTAATTAAATGGTAAAGCTTGTGATCTTCAAATTTATTTATAGGTTGTCTATTGTGGTTTCAGTCCCACATGGTCATCACTAACCCTTCATCTGATATAACAAGGAAAATGTCAGGGTCTGGAAATGGCAGATATTTTGTGACTCTCTTGACATACACCACCATTTCGTTTTTTGACCTGAATTTTGTCTTTATTTTTTATGATTTTAACATGGTTGTCTTTTTTTCTCTTCAATCAATTACAAAGTGGAAGACAGGTACAGTGGAAACAGCTGAAAGAATTATTTGTTTTGATGGCTGGGAGACAGGTTAATGTATGCAGTTTAGAGATATTTCCGTGACACAGAAGAAGTTATGAAGTAACTGCTGGTACAAATAGTTATTGCAATTGCCAGTCTTTTTGTCTCTGAATATAAATTTACCTGTAAATAAATCATGGGAAATAGATTTAGCCTGTATGCAGTGGCCTATAAGCAGTACATTGTTTTATACTTTTGAAGTGATGGGAGAATGTATTCGATACCCCACATGTTCTTGTGTGATTCAGCATTAATTATTATGACTGAGGCTGGAGAAGTGCACTGTCTTCCTCTAGTTCCACATCTCCACAGGTCACAACGTATATTAAAATTTTTTACTCAGTTCCCTAAGTGGCCAATTATATACCCTATTTTATTTCAGAATAAAATCCACCAACCAGGTTTCTTTAATAAACAACAAAATTATTTATTTATTATAAAGCAAGACTTATTCAATTAAGATGCAAAGCCTTAATGCGCAGGTTAAATATGAAAGTTCCCTTTTTACAAAAAGACAAAGAAAATACTTTTGCCAAATACTTGTTAATTTTTGAAGGAAAAAAGGACAAGACATGCAATGTTCTCCCCTGGCTCTTTTATCTGGTGTCTAGATACTCGTAGACAGCTGTTACTGGATTCTTTTTTGAAGCAGTTTCTGCTCAGGCAATGTTGAGGATTAGTTGGGCAGGCTTTTCAGGGGAATGCAGCATCAATTTCCCCTGTCCACACACTGGATTCTCATTGTTTCTCAAAAGGGTGGAAAAGGATGAGCTGGCTTCTCTCTTAGTAGCCTGACCCCCAACTGACTCAAAACAATATCCAAAATGAAAACAACTCTTGGCCACCATAAATCTTGACATATCACTTCTCTGTAAACAATTCCCCTAGTCACCAAGGCTCCTGCTGTTTACTTAGCTTAAGACATGTGACATCCAGCAAGGGTTTGTTTTTAAACAAAATCTCAAGTCCTTCCAGCATCTATGGAATCCGTTCAGTCTTTCAAATAAATCCTTTTCCATAATTTTTAAGCATAAGTCCTCAAAAAATATTTAAAAATGGAAGCACTTTCATAACAATCAAAACATAGAGAGTTAAGGTACAGGTTTCAGTTCATAAGATTTTACAGCAGGGGTAGTTTTACATGGTGCTATGCTTTTGAAACTATTATGCCATATATTTTGTTAGCTATGCTAAAGTTCCAATTTAGAAAAATAGTCCATCCCTATTTATTGACTCCATCTTTTTTTTTATTCGTTCATGGGATATGGGCATTGCTGGCTAGGCCAGCCTTTATTTCCCATCCCTAATTGCCTTTGAGAAGGTGGTGGTGAGCTTCTTGTACTGCTGCAGTCCATGTGGGGTAGGTACACCCACAGTGCTGTTAGGAACGGAGTTCCAGGATTTTGACCCAGCAACAGTGAAGGAACAGTGATGTAGTTTCAAGTCAGAATAGTGTGTGGCTTGGAGGGAAACTTGCAGGTTGTGGTGTTTTCATGCATTTGCTGCCCTTGTCCTTGAGGTTGCGGGTTTGGAAGGTGCTGTTGAAGGAGCCTTGGTGCGTTGCTACAGTGCATCTTGTAGATGGTACACACTGCTGCCACTGTGCGTCGGTGGTGAAGAGCGTGAATGTTTGTGGATGGGGTGCCAATTGAACGGGCTGCTTTATCCTGGATGGTGTCGAGCTTCTTGAGTGTTGCACCCATCCAGGCAAGTGGAGAGTATTCCATCATACTCCTGACTTGTGCCTTGTAGATGGTGGCCAGGCTTTGGGGAGTCAGGAGGTGAATTACTCGCCATAGGATACCTAGCCTCTGACCTGCTCTTGTAGCCATGGTATTCATATGGCTACTCCAGTTCAGTTTCTTATTAAATCAGAACAAGAAATTGGGAATTGTACTTTTGCACCAAAGTGACATAGTGTGTGTTTTTAATTTTGCTGTCTGTGCTTACACAAGGTGTATCAATTTTAGGTGTTGCATGTTACTTATATGTTCATATCTTTCATGCTCTGATGTAGCTTTCAACCGCGATCCCATCACAGATGGTACATGGTTGCTTCTCTTCATTAAATAACTACCCTGAGCATGGCAACTTTCACAGATCCTACTACTTTCCTGAGTATTAATAATCTGAATCAAATGGGCCACTTTGAGCTGTAGAAAGAAAGTGGCCAAATTCGTTAAATGCCCTTTCCCAGGTATGAGCCGAGTGGCACATTAGAATTGCCTGAAAAAGTAAAACATCAACTTATATTTATATAGTGCTTTTATTGTAGTAAAACATCGCAACATGCTTCACAGGAGCATTATCAAACCAAACTTGACACTGAGCCACATAATGAGATATTAAGGTTGATGACCAACAGCTTGTTCAAAGAGGTAGGTTTTAAGGAGGGAAAAGAGGCTTAGAGGTTTAGGGAGGGAATTCCAGAGCTTAGGGCCTTGACAACTGAAGGCCTGGCTGTCAAAGGTGGAGTGATTTTAATTGAGGTAGTAGGCTCGAAGACTGTCCTAAATTGATCCTAGCTCTTATTATCTTCAGACCAGTGATCTGGCAGTGCCAATCAGATGACCCAATGCAGTTTGCTGGTTGGGGCCTGATTAATTTCAACCAACTTGGTCATCAGCTGTGAGAGCAGGCTAAATGGATTAATATTGAGCCAGGAGGACTCCACAATAAGTTAAGTATAAAAAACATACCTGGTGATTTCTTCAGCTGCCTGCAGCAGCCCCTTTAAGGACTGCTGGTTACGTTGCTATAGATGCAGAAAAACTGCATGGAGCTTGCGTGGTGGAAATTCCAACTAGTCTTAATGAATATTGAAATGAAACCTGCACTGATTTCAGGTGATCGCTGGAGCTGCCTTACAAACTGACCTGAATAAATTTAGCAGTGGCCCAAACGCATGTGCAGACCAGGCATTGGCCATTGCACAGCTAAATTCCCTGTCATTGCACCAATTTTACAACCATGAAATGAGCGCAGTAATGTTGAACTTCAGTCTTCCCAATATTTAATAGGAAATTTCTGCTCATCCTGTACTGGATATTGGATAAGTAGTCTGATAATTTAGCAAGGGGAGGAGTGGAGAAAAGTGGTGATGAGGTAGAGCTGGTTGTCATCAGCATATATGTGAAAAATAACGCCATGCTTTCAGGTGATGCTGCCGAGGGGCAGCCTGTAGATGCGAAATAGGGGCCAAGGATAGATCCTTGGGCGAGTTCAGAGGTAACAGTGTGGGAGCGGGAAGAGAAGCCATTGCAAGTGATTCTCTTGCTATGATTAGATAGATAAATAGTATCTGTGGGATGCTGTTGAGAACCCTGAGATCATCTTTTTATTTTTTCTCTCAATTTTTAATCTAAAATAATTTTTTCCTTCAGGAATGTATGATTTGTTGACGGTTGTTATCGCATGATAATTTTTTCCTGTGTCTGCACTTGGTACGCTGGGGTGTTTGGTACAGCAAATTGTGTACCTTGGAGCGTTAATCACCCAAAACCTGCTCCGCCAGGCGGGACATGTCATTCGCATGCCTGATACCAGACTCCTGAAGCAGTGTTCTACTCGGAACTTGGTCACAGCAGGAGACTCCCGAGAGGACAGCAGAAACGCTTTTGAGATGTCATCAAAGCATCCCTGAAGAGATCAAACATTCCCGTCGACTTGTGGGAGTCCCTGGCTCATGACTGTCCTAGATGGAGAAAGCTTATTTGGGAAGGCATCGTACACCTCAAGGGACTTCATCAGGAACATGTGAAGGCAAAGTCGAGGCATCGGAAGGAGCACACAAACCTCCAAACTATTCATCTGCCTGACTCGATAAGCACCACCTGCCCCTTGCATGGCAGATTCTGCAGATCACGCATTGGACTTATCAGCCATCTCAGAACCCATCGAACTGGAGTGGAAGCAAGTCATCCTTGATCCTGAAGGCCTACCTAAGAAGAAGACAACCTTGGAGCACATACTTGCAAAGAACCGGCCCAGTTTTCCTTCATTTAAATCAGACACAATGAAGACTTTATTATTTATAGGAATTGCTTAACTTCACTGCAGAAAATTAAACTAAATTATTAGGCAGTTGGTATTTCCAATGTTTTTCGATTATTTTTGGGAAAGTAGCTCATGTTTCTGAGTAACCTGTCAATGTGTAGTGCACCTCCTCTGTGTCAGTGAGTAACTGTATGGCCCAGTCAGGTGCAAAGTTCTACAAAACTGGAAGATTTCAGATTTTATCCCTGACATGTTATCCACATAGAAACCAATACAGATCCAATTGAGGATTGTGTGAAAGCATCTGCTTTATAAGATGATCCCTCTATCTGTGTAAGTGAATAACCAATGATATCGAAGCTGTTGTGGAAGATTTTATTCCCCCTCTCTCCTCCTTCTGTCATTTCTAATTTTGCTCCAATTGTGCCTGTCACAATCTGGCATCCTATAGCATTCTGTGGACTTTATCTCAGTTCATAATCTCTATAAATTTGAATTGCTGAATGTAGAGTTGTCAAAAATGTCGACTTTTGTCTTGCCCCACAACCACCCCCGCCCCCCTATTCCACACCATCCCCACCAAAATAATTCTCCTTCTGGTCCTTTGACAGAGATTTTCCTTGTAACTTTTATAAATCATCCTTTTGCCCTCTCTTTCATCCTGATGATTGGATCTCCTACAGAGAAAGCTGACTTTTTGGTTCACTTTTTCCTTTCACTCTAATCTCACTATTATTAGAAAAAAACCTGCCTCCATGACTACATTTTGTTACATAGGAAAATGACAACAGGCAAAGACCAACTGCCCATTTAGCCTGTCCCATGTAGTGCACACCTTAAATATCACAATATGTACACATCCTACTCACTGCAACCTTAGAGCATCCTGGGAGCAATGAAAAACAGATAAAAATTCAGGCCAATTAGGGAGGAAACCAAATCTGAAAAATTTCCCTCCAGCCCCTTTAAGTGACCAAAACTAGTCTAGGAGACCACATTGACCCAAATTTGTACCTCTTGTACGAGGTGAGCACTGCCCCAGCCCAGCCAGAACCAGGTCCAGCTCTCTCTTGAAGGAATGCAGTGAATCAGCGTTCATCGCATAAGCCAGCAACTTGTTCCTCAGGTCCACTATTCTCTGGGAAAAGAAAAAACACCCAACATCCGACCTAATTCTTCCCTTACATAACTCAAATCATTCCTGAATTTCTGCTTCTCTAATGCATACAGACCAATCTCTTTAACCCTACCTTGGTAGTTAAGGTGTTTTAAACTGGGAATCAATCATGTTCTGCTGGCGTAACTCACATCAACTTTTATCCTTGCCCAGAGCTTTCGATTTCAGCAAGATCTCTAATCCTGATTGTGACCCTTCCATCATTCTCTGTAGCCTTTGAATTTATCCCTGTTAATCCCAGCTCTTCAATTCTATCTCTTATTCCCAGTTCATCTTTATTTGCCTTGGAAAATTTGCTCATATTTACCCCAGCCTTTTCAACTACTGCCCTATATTCCCTTCATTGGTGCTTTCAAATGCTATGAAAGCTGCTCTTAGATCTCAAATTATCCCTCACACTTAGCAATCTGAGAAAATTTCAGATGCAAGGCCCCTGCTAGCTTGCTTGGGCATTGAAAATGGGCACTTTCTGGCTGCACAGAGGGGTAAGTGATGCATGTGGGCTGGGAATGTCCTCTTCCAATGCCCCTGCCCCCGCGCTCACCAACCCCAATCCCACTTACCTCTCCCTGGGTGTCCTCCTCCCCTCTTCAGAACTGCAGGGCTGTCAGTACTGCAGAGCTGCTGGCTTTCTGATTGGCAGCTCTTGGAGGTGGGGTCTTGTCCCTTAAAGGAACGAAAACCCCGACGGCAGGCAGTTAATTGGCCGCCTGCTGTGGAATAGCAACGGGGGTCCAACGGAGGGCCGAGGCAGGGTCTCCTCTACCTTTGGGCCCACTGCTGGGACCCCCCTCGCCAGAACAAAATTCAGCCCTAGGTTTCCCCACTCACACTAAACACTTCTCCACTCCTCAACATCTGTTATCTCTCTATAAAGCCTAATTAGATCCAGTACTTGAATATTGCGTCCATACCTGGTGATACTCCTCAAAAATCTCTTGTGCACTTCTGGACAGGAGACAGGAAAATGTTTTTCTGATTGACAATCCATCTGTCTCTTCTTTTTTCCAATTTGACTCGCTGGACCACTACTGTGGGCAGTGATCTCTGGAATTTTTCTTTCTTCCTCCTAATCCAAATACACCACCCGATCACGCCTTCCTTTACATCCTTGCTGCATTGAATTTGAGACTCATCATGTAGTCTTCTGCGCTGATATTCTTTCTCAGAATTTCAGAAAATGTGGAAATCATTACCTTCCTTAGTGTCTGTTTCCTCCTACAGTCTTTAGTCTTCTAAAACCTAGACTTGGCATCACCTAGTAACCGCTTTCTAATTTAACATGCCTCCTTATATTCTTTTCAGCCGTAGTGGTATCTTTGGCCTTTCATCCTTCACCTTGCTTTTTCATTTTTTTTCAAAGACAAACTGCAAGGAACAAGTAAGTTTGCTCCATTAGTGGGATTATTTCAATATTAACCTAATTCTCAAAGAGTATGCTCTGATCAGTTGTTCAGTAAGGTTGATGTTGGTAGTGATTGAAGTGGTGCTTCAAGTTCCTGCAAATGAGCAACACAATATAAATGCAGGTTGTTCTCGTATTATTTGTGATCAACTCCTGTGTAATTAAGATAAAAATGGTGACATGAAAATAATGGCTGAAAGACGAATTGCAGCCTTAAGTATTTTCTGACCTTTTTCTCCTTCTGTTTGATTGAATCTATGTCGCCAGCTGTAACTGTTCTATTACTGTGTGATATTAATGCTGAAGTGACTCCTGTAATTCCACTGACTGCTAACTCAGACAGAGAAAACCAACCTGCTGGTGCAGACAGATGGATGCTTTGTAAAACATCTGTCAGTGTCAGCTTAGAGGATTCCGCTTTATTCTTTTCTCTTTCATAATGGCAGGATAAGGCTACCACCTTGTTGTGTTATTGACTCTAAATAACTGTTAGTAACATAAAAGTTTTCAAGTATCAGTTGTGGCTCAGTTGGTAGCAATCCTATCTTTTGAGTCAGAAGGTTGTGAGTTCAAGTCTCATTTCAGTGACTTCAGCCTACAATCTCGGCTGACATTCCAGTGCAGTACTGAGGGATGAGATATTAAACTGAGGCCCTATCTGTCCCATCAAGTGAGCTCAAAACCTCCCTTGGCACAAATCAAAGAAGTTCTCCCCAGTATACTTTCCAATATTTAATTCTTTAACAGCATCACTAGAGCTAATTATCACATTGCTGTTTGTGGGAGCTTGCTGTGCGCACATTGGCTGCTGCATCTCTTACATTATCACTGTGACGACACTTCAAAAGTACTTAATTGGTTTTGAGAAGTCCTGATCTCATGAAAGGTGTTACGTAATAGAAAGTTTTTTCTTTCGAATGTGACTGTCCAGATCCCAAAATTTATAATGAACTTGAAGCACCACTTCAACCATTGCCAATATCAAACTTATTGAATAGTCCTGTTTTGAGCTTTGATGCTTCAAAAACATGTCTAGAATTAAAATGGACACACCTAAAACACAATTGTGGCAATTTTTATAGGCCTGAGCTCTCATTTGCTGCAAAAACCAACCTTTTGAGGTGGCTTCCAGGCAATGGAAACAAAATGTTCTAAAGCTTTCTTTTAAGATAAGAAATCATTGAAAGGCTACGATATTGTACACCAATAGTATCAACATCCCAGTTGAGGCAGTGGAATTTTTTTACCTAATGCTTCTTAGAATTAAAATAATATAACTAGAGCACCAATTTTAACCTAACCTGCCTGGCAAAGATGGGGCAGTTTTGGGCCAGATGAGTTACTGAAGTCAATGGAGAGTAAATTCTGGTGGTATGTAATTAGGGCTCCATCTCAAACCCACTACATTCTCACCAGGCGAGGTTAAAATTGGGGCTGTATAGGAGTAGGAGTAGGAATAGGGAAATAGTGATGGTGAGAACCATTTTAACTTCGGGGCCTCATTTAAATTATGCAATGCTGACTCCTCCCCCCACCACCCCCACCCCCATCCCCCCACCACCCCCCCACACCTCCACCACAATTCAGGTGGAAATGATGAGGGGACCAGCTGGTGGGAGCAGCATTTCAGACAGAAGGAGTCTATGGGAATGGTTCTCAGCATAAGGTAATATGTGAGGAGGAAGCGGCTTCCAGAGGCATTTGAGATCAAGTAAGCTAGTGGGATGGCTCAATGTTTGCTTGTGAGTCCTCAGCAGCACTCCTGCTTCTCCAGCCCACAAGTAAACTTAAAATAAATGAACCTTACAATTGTCAGCCTTTCCAGGACTTGGTACTGCTTTTCACCAGCTTTCAATGGAGCCTCCGCACTGGGTATCACTACCACCAGTGTCAGTTACAAATCGAGTTAGGTCCAAATTACGTCATCAGACCCCAATATTTAAATATTAATGAGGCTCCCGCCTGTTGCAACCAAAAGCCCGCTGGTTAAATGACAGCTGGGACAAACATCCGAGCACCATTTTAACACGCATCCGATTCACACAAAGTTAAAATTGGGCTCAAAGCATGTGAGCTACAGAATTCTAAATGAAACCTTCTGACCCAGAAGGAACAGAGATGCAGGTGATCTAAGAATTATATAGGACAGTTAAAAAGATCACGGAGTGGATTTTACCGAGCCCATGACTTCGGGCTCTGTGTCGAGGTGGGGGGGCAGGAAGATGGTTGTGGCAGAGGCACGCCACGGAGCCCGATGCCAGGAGGGCCTGGCCCGATCCACCTGGCAGTGGCGAGGCTCCGTGGTGGCCCCCCACTTCACTGGGCAACAGGACCTGCATCTACATATTTAAATCAATGACATGAATAAATTTAAATGAACTTACAATATTCTGGGCCCGCCGCGGTCCTCAATGTGACTGCCGGCACTCCCGCGCCTTCAATTCCCAGTCTGGGGCAAGCTAGCATGACACTGGTGGGGAGAGGGATGGAGTGAAGATTTCCAGTGCAGTGGGGGTGGGGGGAGCAGGGGGTCAAATAAACAGAATGAGTGTAGGGGATGGTGGGAAGGGGTGAACTTTAAACTTTGTGCAGTCTGGGGACTGGGGGGAAGGTCAGATTTAAAAGCTAAGTGTTTTAGCGGGAGAAGGGCAAATAGTTAATGTAATTGTTATTGGGGGTTGGAAACGAGTGTTAGAATTGTATTTGATAAATTTTGGGGAGGGTGATGTATCTTTAAAAACTTAAATATGCCGGCAGGGCTGGCTCCTCTTTAAAAATGGCGCCAGTGCCTGCACGCAGGCAGCAGACGCCATTGCTGGTGATGAACGGCCTGCCCCCTCCTTGTGATTGGCGGGGTGGTGGTGGGCCGTCCCGGCTATTTAAATGAGCTGCCGCGCGGGAGATCGCAGTGGCTCTTTGGCGTTTATGAGCTCGCTGCCAAGAGCAACGGCAGGCTCTTAAAATCCAGCCCCATTTCTTCTGTTCATAAACTCTTTGAGCCATTATCGACTGTAAATAAAAGTGCTTTTACCATTTACATGTTTTTATGCAAAATGGTTCAAATAATGCATTGGATCTTTAGCAGGTAGCACTCAAAGTTTACTAACCAACAATCTATGCTTCAACAAATCACCAAAAAAACCAATTGACTTGTTATTCATCATTTCGATGACAACCATCACTGTGTGTCAAAAAAAAGTAATTCATTCGCCAAAGTATTTTGAGACATTTTGACATGAAAGGTCATATGTAAATGTAATTTTCATAGTGAGTTTGCAATGACTTTGAGATAAGGATGTATTTAATGATTTAGTGGAGTTGAGGTAGAAAATTAGTCATAATCATATTGAATGGCAGTGCAGGCTCGAGGGACCATATGGCCAACTCCTGCTCCTATTTTTTACGTTCTTACGTGTCAAAGTTAACAGTCTCTGACTTCCAGCTGTAGACACAAATGGATTTAATTTCTAACGAATAGCTTAATGTGATCACAGAAAATTCTTTTACATGCAATATTACATAATTAGTATGAGAAAAAGTCTTCAAATTATCTGAGTGCATGTCTACAGGGGAAAAACAGAAGGAAGAGAGCTGTGGGGAAAACAAGAGTGTCATCGGAATTAGTGAAGACAGTGGAGTGTATCTTAAAAGTATTTTATCAGTTACCACTTTATGTTGGCTGCAGTCATTTTCTTTAACAGATTGGAGTTCTTTGTGCAAAGTGAAATATAATGAAGATAAATGTAATATTCACAGCTTTGCCGTAAAACACATAGAGAAGCTACTACTTTCTTGCCAGGCCCAAAAGATTTTAGAATATTGAGACTGAATTAGTAGAAATGAATTTTAATGACAATTGAAGTCCTCAATCATGTTCCAAAGGTGTCTTTGCTTTCAATCATAATTTGAGAAGGTTTATTTTTGGCTTCTATTACACCGCATTGGGCATCGCTCCAGAAATGTCATCTGTTGAGCTTTGTTTCCCTGGAAGTTATTTACTCCAAAGGGAATCCAGATTGAAGTAGCATCAATGGAAACTTATTGCTGTTTTCAGCCTTAGACTTAAACTTCCTCATAAGCTTGTGTCTCCTGAAGGATTTTATCCTGAGGGTCCCTGGAACTGTTTGGAGTCATTCTTGGATTGCTTATCAGACAGTGACACAACTAATGAGTAATTTCACTGTTAGTTAGGATTTGGAATGCATGCATCCAAAAGGGACAGAGACAGCAGAATTGGACTCATTTCTATGGTTGATATGAATTAGGAATTTGTCCCTTTGTAAATTTTTGTGTACTCATCTATAGTCTATATATAAGTGATTCATAGTTCACATTCAGAAGTGGATGGTTAGGTATTTCTCTCTCTATTTACAAAATTATTTTCTGTAGAAACCTTTCAATAAAATCAAATGAAGTCAAAAGCAGATGGCCCACACTGTAGAAAACTTCAGGTCACAAAGATAAGTACAGATGAGTGAGGCCATTTGGCCCAGGTATCTCTTCCTTTCATGGAAACCCAAGAAAGTCACTCATCACAACATCTCCCAGTCTTTTGAATTAGTCCAGAATTTTTGCTCTCACTGTCACATCGGAGCTCCATTCCAGGCATTGATTACTCTTTATATGATGTGTTTACTGACATCAGTCCTGACCTTGTCATTTAGTAGGTAACCTATGTCTTGCAATTGTGGTTTAATTTGAACTTGTGCTGCAGATTAATTTTTTATATTCCACTTAGTACACCAAATGCTGTAGCCATTTAGTAGGTCGCGTACTGGTGGCCCAACAGAATGAATGCCACCATGACTCAGAGGCACACTGGGGCAAGTCAGAGGAGAGATTCAGTGAGGCCTGCTTTCAGACACGGGGATCATGATGCATGACTAACTCGTGCTCAGTCCTGTTGAGGCAGGCAGCGCGCATACTTCATGCTTCTTGCTCATCTAAATGATTTCAGCATGCAGCCCAGCATGAAACACACTGCTGACTGGCTTCCCACTCAACAGGGGGCCCAGCAGTGTACGTGGCTAACACACACACAGCTAGCCCGGCCGGACCTCTTAAAGGGGAGCTGCACTCATGCAACAGGATCTGCTGTTACTATCTCTTGAAGGTTTAGCTGGAAGGAAAAACACAGAAAATTGAGCAACAGGCAAGAGAAAGGCCTCCCAGGTATTGTGGCACTGGAGGCATTAATCGTAGAGAGATGCCATATTTCCTCAGGTGACCAGGAGGTCCTCAAGGAATGCCCTGAGAAGGGAATGAGAGCAGGTGATCAGGGAGTAAATTCTCAGTGTCTAATCCTGAGAACCTAGCTACAGTGCTGCAAAGTTCAATTGTAATGTATTTGTATAATGATGCTAATAATGTGGTGATGTAATGACATGATGACATCATGATATAAATAACCACTTCCTTGAACTGGCCATGCTTGTGGAAATCTAGTCAGTTAGTGCCACCCAAATATATCACTGAAAATGGCAATAAGGATGGGATTAATGTCTGTCAATAAAGGCAGGGACTGCAATGAACAAGATCAACCAGCTTTTGATAACCTACCTGCTCAGATGGTGGAGATTTTGGCTGGTTTGTGTGAAGCCTGAGCCTTCATCTGATTTCTCGGTTGACTGGGTCCTAGTGTGCATCGGAAAAAGTGTTCATTTGTCTAAGAGAATATTTTCAACTACTGACTAGACTGGTTTTAGTTATCACTTGTTATGTTTACGCCGGGTTGCTGGATATCTTATATTTATCTGATTTATCTCAGAGCAGTGCAGATATCATACTTGAATTAAATCACCAGCTGGTTTATTCACAGCACTTTAAAATATCTCAGCTGTTACTAGATCTCAGTACAATGTCTTCTCGGAACAGTCTGTGCTTCTTTTAGTTTCAGTTTCAAACTCTTAAGCAATCAAGCACAGTGAACACAGATAAGTGGACAGACTAATACAATCAAACCCAGATCAATCAAACACGACATCACTGTTGCAGGCAGCCACATTAAAGTATTTATTGGGTTACTGTGAATTTGCAAACAGGAAAATATGGCTATTATGCCCATGAGATACATCGGAGGGCTAGGAACAGGTGAGAGGGTTCAAGAATCATTCAGTTTGCATATTGAAAGAACGGACATGTTTTTTAGAGCTAATTATATTTTTGAACTCATAGGTGACAGTGAAGAGGTTAAGACTCAAAGGCAATTCTTGAGCACAACAATTTTGTTAACGAAAATTGACCTGGAAGTGTATGGCACACTAATAAACCTTCTTGCTCCCAACAAGGCAAAAGATGTGCCATTCAAAACAATCACCGCCAAGTTGCAGGAACATGTCAACCCTAAGCCACTAGAGATAGTGTAAAACTAAAAATTTGGAATCAGAAATCAGGAAAGTAGTGAAAAAGTTGGTGAGAACATTGTAGCACTGAAGAATTTATCACTACATTGTAACTTTGGCACATTCTTTGACCGTGGATTACGAGACAGATTTGTGTGGGGATTGGTGGATCAAAGAATCCAATCAAAGTTACCAATCACACAAAATCTTACACTTGAGCTCGCTTGTAAGATTGCTCTTTCTATAGAGATGGCATCAAAGAATGCACGCGAATTTCATCCAATGCCAGCTTCTGTCCACTGTCAGAAGGCTTCTGCCAAGCTTAAAGTGGGGAGACCTTGTCAGAAGAGTGCTGGTGTTAGTGGTTTAGTGTCTTGTAAAGGCAACCACACAACACAAACACGTCAGTACAGAAATGCAAGTGCTTCAATTGCCAAATGATAGGCCATATTGCAACTGCTTGCTGAGCGAAGGTCAAAGCAGGAAAGTGGTATTGGAAAACAGCGATATCACAAGGGTGAGGTTCATAATCTTGAAGTGAATCCAGAGTCCCTAAGTGAAGAGGAGCTAGAGCTGTACAGCATGTATTCCACTAACAATCAATCAAATGACAGAGAATTTTCTGCAAAGGCATTGGTAAATCAACAGTACATCAACATGAGCATCAATCCAGCTGCAGATTACTCCATTATAAGTGGAGATACATATGAGAGCAAATTCAATAATGTATCTCTAATTGAGAGCACAATTCAGTTGAAAAGCTACTTTGGTGAGGTGTTATAAATGTGTGAACAAATGGAGTGCAATGTGCAATAAAGGGGCAACTCCCTCAAGTTACCCATTGTAGTGGTGAGATATGTCAACAAACCAACATTAATGGGCAAAGACTGGCTTTGCAAGCTGAAGTTAGACTGGAAGCATGTTTCCCAAGTTGAGATGATCTAGAAGTTTGATCAGCTATTGAATAGTTACAGGAACATTTTTGAGGATAGTTATGAAGGTATAATCGGTGTGTAAGCACACATCAGGCCTGATGCAAAATTATTGCAAGGCTAGGCCAGTTCCTTACGCTTTCAAAACCCAGGTTGAAGAGGAACTAAAGAAGCTAGAGAGGAATGATGTGCTAGTGAAAAACTGACTACAGTGGTTGAGGAACCCCAAATGTAGTAGTGCCCAAGTCAAACAAAACTGTAAAACTATGCATAGACTACAAGTCACAATTAACCAGGCTGTGGATGATGAGAATTATCTACTACCAACCTCTCAGGGTTTGTATGTAGAGTTAACAGGATCTATGCTATTCTTGGAGTTGGATTTTTCCCATGCTTCTGCACAGCTCAATATGGAACGAGAGAGTCAGCAGCATCTCACGATAAACACACACATGGGATTATACTGCTACACGAAGCTGCCCTATGGTGTGAAGTCTTCTCCAAAAATCTTCCAAGCTACAATGGATAGATTTGCTTGTGCAATCAGAATGATGTGTTGATCGCAACTGCAACAGAGGAAGCGAATCTTCAAGTGTTGGCCGAAGAGTTGTTAAAGCTCAATGATCACAATGTGAAGTTACAAAAGAGAAAGTGTGCTTTCGTGCAACATGAGGTCGTATACCTTGGCTTGAAAGGCAATGAAAAAAGACAATAGCTGGTGAAAGAGAAGATAGTCAATGTCGCAAAGTTAAAAAATGTATCTGAGGTTAGACCTTTTCCAGGCATGGTTTAATACTACTCACAATTTCAGCTTGAGCTCCACTACATGAGTTGTTGAAGAAAGATGTGAAATGGGAATGGTTTAAAGCACAGCAGGATGCTTATGATGCATATAAGAGAAGCTTGACCAATGATGGACTACTCGTTCAATACAACACAAATCATGACCCATCTGATGGTTCAAACTATGGAGTTGGAACAGTGATCATTCATGTCATGGATGATGGTCAAGAGAAGCTCATAGCATTTGTGTTGCATACCCTGGCCAAGAGTGAATGTAACTACGCGTAGATAGAAAAGGAAGTGCTTGCAATCATCTTTGGAATCAAAAAGTTTCACCAGTTTTTGTTAAGTAGAAACTTCACACTAGTAACCAATAATAAACCCCTAGTAGCTATTATGGGCCCAACATTTGAAAAACGGACAATGGCAGAGTCAAGGATGCAGCAGTGGGCTGTACTCTTCTGAAAGTGAAACCACAACATCGAATATCGCAGTTTGAAAGAGAATGCGATCGCTGCCACACTGTTGCGTTTGCCGCATGAGGACTCAGAAGTAGGCTGTGAAGGTGCAATCTTCACATTAGGAGTAGTAGATGATGACTTTCCAATCACTGCCACTGAAATTGCAGCTGAAACTCAAAGACTGTGTTGAAAAGAGTTTATGGTTGAATGGAAGGACAGAATTTGATCAGTGTACAGATGAAGAGCTGAAACCATTCTACGATAGTCGCAATGAGTTGTCAGTAAAGAGGGCTGCATTAAGTGGGGTCATAGAGTGGTGGTACCTAGTTCTCTGAGAGATAGAATTATGGCAGAACTCCATAATGAATACACAGCAATAGTCAGTATGAAATCCATAACTAGAGGTTTTGTTTATTGGCCTGGTCTAGACAGTGACCTAGAATCATTGATTATCAAATGTACATCCTGCCAAAATTGTAGAAACAATCCATCTAAATCTCCTTTTCAATCATGGCCGCAGCCAATTCGACCATTTCAAAGAGTTCATGTAGACTTTTGTGAGAAGGAAAATGGCAATTTCCTAGTACTCATTGATAGCTACTCGAAGTGGATCAACATCAAGCACATGGGTCAAAACATCAAAGCTGAATGAACAATTGACGTGTTAAGGTCTATTTTTGCTTCTCATGGACTGCCAGAGCTTGTCTCAGATAATGGTCCTCAATTTTGTTCTACTCTACCCTCACTCCTCCTTACCATCCGGCATCAAATGGAGCAGCTGAAAGATCGGTAAGGATGGTTAAAGATGCACTCAAGAAGCATATGCTGCATGGGTGTTCATATTTCAGTATGAAACAGCTATTGGCTAATTTTTTCCTAAGTATTGAACAACCCCACATTCCACTGCAGGGTATACACCTGCTGAGTTTTTGATGAAGAGAAGGTTAAGGACACATTTGAGTCTGGTCCTACCCAACTTGATTGTTAAAGTTGAATGCAAATAGTTCAGTCAGGAGTGTCAAAAAAAAAGAGAATGCAGTTTCAAGCAGAGTGAGTGTGTTTGTGTTTTCTGTTCCCCTCACAAGTCACACAAGTTGAATGTGGGAAATGAAGTAGAAGTGTGTGGAACCAAAAATACTTGGTTGAGATTGATGGTTAAGTAGTGTTATGACCAGGTGCGAAAGAGGTCTAGGGTTCCCTTTCAGCCTTCAGCTGGTCTTACTGTAACAGGGTTTTATTTTTAAACACACTGTTTTTAGCTTCCCCTTGGTGAATCCTTGTTCACCACTTTCCAATTATAAGGCAAAGAAATGAGCAGAAACAGGCTTTCTTAGGTTCAAAGAAGAAAAGTGAAATTTTATTAAACTTAAACTCTAAATCAGTTGATGCCTACAGATACATGGCGCACCCACACTAGCATGCATACGCAATACACACATGCAAATAGAGACAGAAAAGAGCAGAAGAAAAATAAAGTGGAAAGGTTTGAGGCAATATCTGAAGAATTCTTCAAGCTCACTGTAGAGTCCTTGATTGTAGGTAGATCTTGCTTTTCGTTGGGGCCCAGTATTCTTCTTAAACTTTGTTCACTGTAGAAGACTTTTCTCTCTTGGGGTTCATGTGTCTTCAGTGGGTTTTGGAGTTCTGTGAGAAAGAGATGGGAGCAGACAGGAGAGGCTGTGGTGAGCCAGCCAGGAGAGGTCTTTTCAAAGAGCTTTCTGCAGACTCTCAATTCAAACTGTACAATTCAGAAAAAAACCCAGACTGCCAAGCAGGTTCGTCATGTGACTAACTGGTTTGACCAGATCTGTTTGTGGATTGTATTGGAGCAGTGGATAGCTCCTTTGTTTCAACACTGTCTGTCAATTTTCAAAAATGTTTTTCCAGCCAGGGGCCTGGCAGCCCCTTGTCACAGGCCTTCTCCTCTTCCCAGCAACAATTTGAAATTTAATGTCCATGTGGTGAAATTAATGTGCCTCATTCGTGGTAGGTGGGAGCCTGCATGACAGTGGGAAATGTCCATGTCGATCCCATGTTCACAGCAAGGAATGAACCAAAACATGAGCACAGTCCGCTTGATCACAAGCTCATGCCAGGGTTTGAACCAGTTCAGACTTCAGTGTCTGAAGTACCAATTTCTGAGAAAGAAACAAGATCATCTTGAAATACTGAACCAAAACCAAGCAGTCCAAAACCTGAGTATACATCAAAACCGGTAAGGAGATCAGGAAGATCGTAAACTGGTTATCAAACTTGATTTGTAGATATAGTTTATTGTAGAGAAACAAAAAGGAACATATTTTTCTTTTGAAAGGGGAAGCATGTAATGTATTTGTATATTATGCTAATGATAGACACTTCCTTGAACTGGCTATGCTTGGTGTCCATTTTCTCTGCTAGTGGCACTCGAATATGTTAGAGGTAACTGCCAGGATTGTTGGGCCGACATAATTAATCAACAAAAGCCGTCAATATGGTGCATGCAAATGAGCTAACAATTGACAAATAATTCACATTCCCTTTTTTAATACCACACTAACGGTATTGTACTGCCACTTGTAGTATTTGCCATATGCACTATTTTTGAACTTGAGTTGAATTGATAGCAAAATCTGCTGGGATGGTGCAGCTTTTTTCACCTTTCCACCTTGCACCTTATTATTTACCTCATGGGAGGCAGGGAGATTGTGGGTTGCTACTGGCCTTGTGCCTTTTGCAGTGTGGAGTCAGGATGATTGTTGCTGCTGTCGCTGTAGCCTAGAGACAGATTCTTTGTTCTGTGAAGACTGGGTAGTTTTGTTCAGAAAGCCACCAGATGTTTCTATCCATATAATTAAAGTTGACTCCACCTGTACACCTACCAATGGCTAGTGCTAACTTGATAATGTGCAGTGAATATGTGATTGTGTTCCCCAGTAACAATAACCGCAAGCAGTGAAAGCAGATAAAGATTAATTTGTAGCTTTCTTTCAAGGCAAACAATTTAAAAAGCAACAGCAAAATATGGAAGCAAAACCTGACCACATATAGCCGGACTGATTTCGCTACTTAGAATGAAATATTTGCCCTTTTTTAAAACAAAACACTGAAATATTGCAGTAATTTATCTTGTTTGCTCTCAAGTTTATGACTGAATTTACATCACTTTTGCAGGATTTCAGTTTGAGTCAATTCTCTGGAAATGACTAGATTCTAAAACCAAAGTTTTGCTTTGTAAAATAGAATTACTTCCGACCATATTTTGAAATGGAGTCATTGATTTTTAAGGTTTTCAATTCTACATTACTTGGAGATCAAAGCTAAGAATACAGTTCCAGACCTGCTGAAATCCATCAATTATTTGATTTGGACTTGGTAAAAGGTGACAACTGCATGTTATTAGGAACAGAAGTAGGCCACTTCGCCCCTCGAGCCTGTTCCACCATTCAATGAGATAAACTACAATCTCAACTCCTCAAGTCTAAAAGTGATGACTGATTCAAAAGGAGAGAACTGTCCAGGTACATGATCACTGCTATAAGTAATGTATGGTTAGGAAATCCAACTACAGGACAAGCACAGAACCTGAACTGGAGCACCCATGATCCGAAAGCATGTTTGGTTTGTTATTTGCCATTAAACATTAACAGTGAGAACATTTGCTTGCTCCTTCGTGTTTTCATAGAAATATCAAATAAAAAACATTGCTATCACCCGAACAAAATAAAAGGTATATACATAATAATAAAAGCAAAATACTGCGGATGCTGGAAATCTGAAATAAAAACAAGAAATGCTGGAACCACTCAGCAGGTCTGGCAGCATCTGTGGAAAGAGAAGCAGAGTTAACGTTTCGGGTCAGTGACCCTTCATCGGAACTGACAAATATTAGAAAAGTCACAGGTTATAAGCAAGTGAGGTGGGGGTGGGGCAAGAGGTAACAAAGGAGGTCTAGATTGGACCAGGCCGCATAGCTGACCAAAAGGTCACGGAGCAAAGGCAAACAATATGTTAATGGTGTGTTGAAAGACAAAGCATTAGTACAAATTAGGTGTTAATACACTGAATATTGAACAGCAGCAAGTGCAAACCTGAAAAAAACAGTGAGTAAGCAAACTGAACAAACTAAGATGAAATGAAATAAATGCAAAAAAAAATTGTAAAAAATGTAAAAAAAGAATGTAAAAAGAAAGAAAAAAAAAATCACTAAAAATGAAAGTAAAATGGGGGGCTGTCATGCTCTGAAATGATTGAACTCAATGTTCAGTCCGGCAGGCTGTAGTGTGCCTAATCGGTAGATGAGATGCTGTTCCTCGAGCTTGCGTTGATGTTCACTGAAACACTGCAGCAATCCCAGGACAGAGATGTGAGCATGAGAGCAGGGGGGAGTGTTGAAATGGCAAGCAACCGGAAGCTCAGGGTCCTGCTTGCGAACTGAGCGGAGATGTTCCGCAAAGTGGTCTCCCCAATGTAGAGGAGACCACACTGTGAGCAGTGAATACAGTATACTACATTGAAAGAATTACAAGTAAATCGCTGCTTCACCTGAAAGGAGTGTTTGGTGCCTGGGATAGTGAGGAGAGAGGAGGTAAATGGGCAGGTATATACAGTTTGTTTCTTTATATAGCTTGGAAACATAGGAAGAGGAGTAGGCCATTCAGCTCCTCGAACCTCTTCTGCCATTTGGTTAGATCATGGCTAATCTGTATCTTAACTCCAGTTATTCAAATTGGCCTCTATATCCCTTAATACCCTAGGCTCACAAAAATATAGCAATTTTAGTGTTGTGTTTATCTTTCTTTAAAATAAACACACCAACCACACATGGAGGATTGGTAACTAAAATAAGTGGATTCTTTATTTGAAGATATGAAACTATGTACAACAATAACTGGGAGGCTAACGAACACGTCTGATCTCTCTGACTGCTTCTAACTTCTGTTCAATGGTTACATGAGTATATACATCATATCCCGCCTGGTGATAGATAGCAGTTTCAGACTGGCCCCTTAAAGGTATATCACAACATCCCCCCTTTTCCTAATTTAAAATTGTATCTTTAAACAATCAAAACTATGTACATCACATCAAGAAAACTGTTGTGTTTCAATATAAGATTATACAAAGTGATAAACTTATGCGTCTTGAAGCATAATGGAGGTTTATTGATACACCAGACTTGGTTACTGTCAAGTTGGTTTGAGATTTCTATATGTTCTCACAGCTCTAGTTGTCCATAGGAGTGTTGTGCTTGGATCATGTTCAATTTGCGATGAGGCTACTTGGTGTTTTTTGGTCTGGTATTTCCCTAATTTGGCATTGATTTCTTCACAGTGTCATGCCGTTGGGTGTTCGTACTTGTACCTTTTGTCCGATGTCTTCTTGTAATCAAAGGAATTCCTTCTTCAGGGTCCTAGTGTCTATATTTGTGCTTTCGGTTCTGAGATGGTGTCCCTCTTCCTCTGAAGGTATTTCATCTCCACTTCTTCACAATCTTCAGATAAGTTTCCAGTTGGACCCTGCAATGCTGTGTTGGCATCTTTGATTGTCTCGGTTTTTCATTTTGACTTGCTGACTTTGTAGCCCAGCTCCTGCAGTGCCTGCTGCTGCTCATCACAGATCATCTGTAGTTGTCCTTGTGATCTGTTGTCTTCACCATTATCAATTTGATGCTATGAAAGGTAACCGAGGTCAGGTCTCTGCATGACGGGAGGGCTGCAATCACTGGACCTGTGGTGGTCCGCGATATAGAATATCTGCGCTGATCTTGGTGAGTTGTTGTATCAGCGTTCAAGTGTAATGGATCCCAGAGATGGAGGCCGGAATTTAACTACACCCAGCCAGCAACAGGAAGAGGAAGGACAGCCCCGGAAAGCAGGTAAGTTTTTGGGGCCTTGTCAGGGACAATTAGCCAGGCCACAGCAAGGTAAGGAGGGTTGGTTGTGAGGGTTGGGGGAGTGTTGTGCGTTGGGGGTGGTTGGGGCTTCAGGGATGGCCCTCCGTGGGGCACAGGGTGCCCGATCAGGAGGGACCCTCCCCCCCACCCAGCCCGCAAGAATGCCACCAGGTTTTACCTGGCGGTGTTCTTGGGGCCTTGGCTGTCTGCCCATTGTGGGTAAAATACCGGCGGTGGTGAGAGGAGGCCCATAAGTGGCAGTTAATTGGTCACTTAAGGGCATTGATTGGCCTGGGACGGGTGGGTCGTTCCTCGTTGGAGGCCATAAAATTCTGGCCAGAATCTGAGCTGTTGTATGCTGTGAGCTTGGCAGTGGTTGGTTGAGTCATAACTTGCCATTTCTATGGGTGCATGTTCTTCAAAATGCAAAGTGGTAGATTGTTGGCACTCGCACCCATGTCAATTTTGGTCCACAGTGTATGTTTCCTCGGCTTTTGTGGTCATATAATGTGGATAGTGCCAAAGGCTTCAGAAGGTCCCACCGTGTCAACACACTCTATGATGTTGACAGTATGGAATGCCTGCTCACTGTGTGCGTCAATGCTTTGGTCATCCTCACCTTCCAATCTTGTAGTCTGGCTGGTCATCGCGTGGATTTTCTGCTTGTGGAATTTGGAATGGTCCCTCTGTTGGGATGCCATGCCTGTCCTGCATCTGACTGCAGCTGGCCCTGGTGTCGAGCCATCTGTTCTGGCTTTGGTTTCTTGCATTGACGCTTCCAGTGCCCTCTGGTGCCACACACCTTGCAAATGTCATGGAAGGCTGGACTGTTTCTTGGTAAATCTATTAGACTGCACCACCTGCATGGCTTGCCAAGTTTGGTAGCATTGGCAACTGTGCCAATTATGGTCGTAGTGCACAGAGCTTGTACACTCTGCCTACCCGTAAGAATTGCTTTGAATTTGCACCAGCTTTTAAACAAAGCTTCCAAGCTGTACCCTTTGGGTTGGTCAAGAAGATCCTTTTGGAATGCTTTTTATGAACAAGGGTATAACATTTGCAATTCACCAGTCCTCTGGCACCACTCCTGTATTTAAGGAAGATTAGAAGATTATGGGCAGTGCCTCCACAATTTCCACCCTTACTTCCATCAGCAGCCTCAGATGCATCCTATCCCATCCTGGTGACTTATCAAATTTAAGCACAGCCAGCCTTTCTAATTCCTCCTGTTTTTCAATTTTTAGCTCATCCAGTATTTTCACTACCTCCTCTTTCATGATGACTTTAGCAGCATCTTTTTTCTTTGTACAGACAGATGCAAAATACACATTTAGTACCTCAGCCATGCCCTCTGACTCCATGTGTAATCCCCCATTTTGGTCTCTTATCGGCCCCACTCCTCCTTTTACCATTTATATGCTTATAGAAGACTTTTGGATTACCTTTTACGTTAGCTGCCAGTCTCTTCTCATACTCTCTCTTTGCCTTTCTTATTTCCTTTTCACTTCAACTCTGAACATTCTATATTCAGCCTGATTCTCACTTGTACATTCAATCTGACATCTGTCATACACTCCCTTTTTCTGCTTCATCTTACTCTCTATCTCTTTCATCATCCAGGGAACTCTGGCTTTGGTTGCTGGCTTTTCCTCCTCGGAATGTACCTCAACTGCACCCAAACTATCTCCTCTTGAAAGGCATCCAATTGTTACATATGAACATATGTACGAACATATGAATTAGGAGCAGTAAACCATTTGGCCCCTCGAATCTGCTCTGCCATTTGATAAGATCATGGCTGATCGTATTGTGGCCTCAATTCTACTTTCTTGTCTACCTGTTATAACCTCTGACTCCCTTGTCAATCAAAAATCTATCTAACTTAGCCTTAAAAATATTCAATGACCCAGCCTCTTTTCCCTCTCCGGGGAAGAGAATTCCACAGACTAAAAACCCTCTGAGAGAAAAAACTTCTCCTCATCTCCGTCTTAAATGGGAGACCCCTAATATTTAAACTGTGTCCCGTAGTTCTAGTCTCTCCCATAAGGGGAAAGATCCTTTCAGCATCCAATTACATTTAATTACATTTTTGCCTACCAATGTTTGATTCTAATTTATCTGGGACAGATCCATTCTCACCCCACTGAAATTGGCCCTCCTCTAATCAAGTATTTTTAAAACACAACTTAAGAAATAGGAGAAGGAGTAGGCTATTCAGCCCTTTGAGCCTACTCTGCCATTCAGTCAGATTATGGCTGATTTGATTGTGACCTTAACTCCACTTTCCTGTCTGTTCCCCATAACCCTTGACTTCCTTGTCGTTTAAAAAATCTGTCTAACTCAGCCTTGAATATATTCAATAACTGAGCCTCCACTGCTGTCTGGGGACGAGAATTCCAAAGATTAACGACCCTCTGAGAGCAGAAATTCCTCCTCATCTCCATCTTAAAAGGGAGATCTCTTATTTTGAAACCATGCCCCCTAGTTTTAGATTACCCTATGAGAAGAAACATCCTCTCAGCATCTACCCTATCAAGCCGCCTCAGGATTTAATTTGTTTCAATAAGATCGCCTTTTAAACTCTGTTGAGTATAAGGCCAACCTGCTCAACCTTTCCTCATAAGACAACCCCTTCATCCCAGAAATCAGCCTAGTGAACCTTTTCTGAACTGCTTCCAATGCAAGTATATCCCTCCTTAAGTAAGGAGACCAAAACTGTACGCAGAACTTAATGTAAGAGCATAAGAAATAGGAGCAGGGGTAGGCCATTTAGCCCTTCAAGCCCGCTCTACCATTCAACAAGATCATGGGCTGCTCATCTACTTCAACACCATTTTCCTGCACTATCCCCATAACCCTTGAAGTTTTTAAAATGTAGAAATCCATCGATCTCAGCCTCCACAGCCCTCTGGGGCAGAGAATTCCAAAGATTCCCCACCCTCTAAGTGAAGAAATTCCTCCTCATCTCACTCCTAAATGGCCTGCCCCTTATTCTGAGACTGTGTCCCCTGGTTCTAGATTCCCCAGCCAGGAGAAACATCCTCCCTGCATCAACCCGGTCAATCCCTGTAAGAATTTTGTATGTTTGAATGAGATCACCTCTCATTCTTCTAAATTCCAGAGAATAAAGGCCCAGTCTATTCAATTTTTCCTCATAGGACAATCCCTCTAACCCAGTTATTAGCTTGGTGAACCTTGGTTGCAATCTCTCTAAGGCAAGTATATCTTTGCTTGGGTAAGGAGACCAAAATTGCACACAATACTCCAGGTGTGGTCTCACCAAGACTCTACGTAATTTCAGTAAGATATCTTTATTCCTATACACAAATCCTCTTGTAATGAAGGCCAACATGCCATTTGCCACTTTAATTGCTTGCTGTGCCTGCATGTTAGCTTTCAGTGACTTTAGGTCTGGTCTCACCAATGGCCTGTACAGTTGTAGCAAAACTTCCCTACTTTTAGATTCCATCCCCCATGCAATAAATGCCAACATTCCATTTGCCTACCTAATTATTTGCTGCACCTTTATGCTAACTTGTTGTGATTCATGTACAAGGACACCCAGTTCCATCTGTACTGCAGCATTCTGCAGTCTGTCTCCATGTAAATAATATTCTGCTTTTCTACTCTTCCTGCCAAAGTGGACAACCTCACATTTTCCCATATTATACTCCATCTGCCAAGTTTTTGACCACTCACTTAACTTTTCCAAATCTCTTTGATGATACTGTGTGTCCTCCTCACAAGGTGTTTTCCTATCTATCTTTGTATTATCCACAGTTTTGGCTACAATACACTCGGTCCTTCATCCAACTCGTTAATATAGAGGCCCCAGCACTGATCCCTGTGGCACTCCACTAGTTGCAGTTTGCCAAAGTGAAAATGCCCCATTTATCCTGACTCTCTGTTTCCTGTTAGTTAGCCAATCTTCTATCCTTGCAAATATATTACTCCCAACACCATAAGCTCTTAACTTGTGTAGTAACCTTTATGTGCCACCTTATCAAATGACTTTTGGAAATCCAAATACACTGCATCTATTGATTTCCCTTTATCCACCCTGCTTTTTACATCCTCAAAGAACTCTAATAAATTTGTGAAACATGATTTCCCTTTTAATAAAACCATGTTGACTCTACCTGATTGCATTATGATTTTCTAAATGTCCTGCTACAACTTCTTTAATAATGGATTCTAGCATTTTCCCATTGACAGATGTTAGGCTAACTGGCCTATTGTTTCTGCTTTCTGTTGCCACCCCCCACCACCCCCCCCCACCCCCACTTCTTGAATAGAGGTGTTACATTTGCATTTTCCAATCTGCTAGGATCTTTCCAGAATCAATGGAATTTTGGAAAATTACAACCAATGCATCCACTATCTCTGAAGCCATTTCTTTTAAGACCCTAGGATACAGGCCATGAGGGCCAGGGGATTTGTCAGCCTTTAATTCCATTAGTTTTCCGAGTACTTTTTCTCGAGTGATAAGTGATTGTTTTAAGTTCTCCCCTCCCATTTGCCTCTTGATTTTCTGCTACTCTTGGGATGCTTTTTGTGTCTTCTTGCATGAAAATATTTGTTCAAAGTCTCTGCCATTTCCTTGTTTCCCATTCATAGTTCCCCAGTCTCATTCTCTAAGGGACCAACACTTACTTTAGCTACTCTCGTTTTAATATATTTGTAGAAGCTTTTACTATCTGATTTTATATTTCCTTTTAGTTTATTCTTGTACTCTAATTTCTCTCTTTTTTAATCATCTTCTGCTGGTTTCTAAATTTTTCCCAATCTTCTGCCCTACCACTAATCTTTGCAGCATTGTACGCCTTTTCTTTCAATTTGATGCCATCCTTAACTTCCTCAGTTAGCAATGGGCGGTGCATCCTTCTCATAGAGTCTTTCTTTCTCAATGGAATATATCTTTGTTGAGAGTTATGAAATATCTCCTCAAATGTCTGACTGCTTCTCTACTGTCTTACCTTTTAACTTATTTTCCCGGTCCACTTTAGCCAACTCTGTCTTCATACCCTTCATACCCTTTATTTAAGTTTAAGACACTGGTTTCAGACCCAAACTTCTCACCCTCAAACTGAATGTGAAATTCATCATGTTATGATCAATCTTGCCTAGAGGATCCTTTACTATGAGGTCATTTATTAATCCTGTCTCATTCCACATTACCAAGTCTAAAATAGCCTGCTCTCAGGTTGGTTCCAGAATGTATTGTTCCAAGAAACTGTCCCTAATACAATCTATGAACCCAACCTCGAGGCTACCTTTGCCAATTTGATTAGGCCAATCTATATGAAGATTAAAATTGCTCATGATTATTCCAGTACTTTTCCGACATTATATCTTGATTTATACTCTGTCCTACAGTATAGCTACTGTTAGGGAGCCTATAAACGACTCCCACCAATGATTTCTTTCCTTTGCTATTTCTGAGCTCCACCCAAACAGGTTCTGCATCTTGAGCTTTTGAGCCACAGTCATTTCCCACTACTGTACTGATCTCATTCTTTATTAACAGAGCTACCCACCTCCTTTTCCTTTCTTCCTATCCTTCTGAAATGTCAAACACCCTAAAATACTCTATGGCAATACTTGCAATTTATGGTTGGCATTGCAGTTGCCGCTCTGATCTTTTCAGTTTTATGATCCTTCTCCACTTCATTATTTGAAAGATTCACTGATTGCTTAAGAAGTTCTGAAAACTGGTTCATGAAAGTGAATCTGATCAATCAACAACACCATCATTGGTTTCACATCCTTAATGTAAAAAAGGCTCCAAACCATGTCACAGAAACCTAATCAGATTAAAACAAATACCAAACCAAAGAAGGAGGCATCAGATGCAGTGCCTAAGAAGTTGTCAAGTCCCAGGCTCAAGATTTTTGTTCGGTTTTGGGTGTGTTATTCCATTAAAGGCGAAATAAATATAAGGTGGTGTTGTTGGTCCATGAAAGGGGTGCCCATGTTGGAACATGCAACATTTTCTCCATTTCTGGCATCAGTGCTGGGATTTTTCTTTTTGAAGCAGAGCTTTGTTAGGACAGGACTTGCATCTGACCCTCCAGATCTGCCCCATTCCTGACATAGTTTCAAATGATATGGATCATCCCAGATGCTCTGTGGGTTCCTGGTGAAATTCCATTGTATAAACAGAGTCTGTCCATGCATGGGAGGAAAATCCCAATGGTATTGCAGTGGGGACACTGCTACAACAGCAGAAGAAATTGCAAGAAGCCTTAAAGGAGCAGAAGCACCTCGGAAAAATGGCAGGATGGTTCTCACTGAAGGTCTCAGCTGAGATCAAGGCCTTTAGTATATAAGTGCTGGGTCCAATTTGATCCTCTCGATCCATTGGGGACACTGGAGGCCTGTACTCCATTCTTGCAGAATATGTTACGTGGTTGCAGATTTCGTAGGGTAATAGTTCATTGGCAATCAAATAGCTGCAGCGGAGTCAATTTAGGGAAGGGGAAGCTTCTGCAAGGAGAAAGGTCAAGATGAAATTTAAGACAAAGCCTTTGTTGAGTGAGTGGAGGACTGGTCTGTGAAGTAAACCTAGTAACATAAACTATGAGTTTCAGGGGCAGGAGGAAAGTTGGCAGAGTAAAGGTCAGTCAAAGAAGTTGTTAAAGAAATCCAGCTTCCAGGTTAATTTGACCCTACCTTCCACCTCCCTGTTTATGGACGTAGATGGAGAATAATGGAGTGTCTTCTGACAACGCCAGAGTGATCGCCAATGTCACCAGTGCATCCGAACATTTGCCAGCTTGTCAGTATGAATCCGCGCATACATGCTTATGTCACCACACAATGACTTCTTTGTCAGTAAACACAGCCTCGGGTTTAATTAATCTTTTGTGTCAGTTTGAGCGGCGCCATTTTTATTACTGGCAATTGACAGACATCGCAAGCAGTGATGAGGCCGTATGTGCCAGTACTGCACCACCTAATGGTTGTGTTGTCAGCAAACGCAGCCACAGAATAAACATAGCATCACCATTTGAATTCTATTCAGGTGTCGTTTTTTTTCTCAATGCTACAATCAGACTGCATGCAGGCTGACAAAGTTTAAAGTAATTGTAATTTCCGAAGCTGCTCTCGACGTGCTTGAAAAGCATCATTGGGGAACACTGTCTACAACATGTTTAGAACTATATTTGGTAGTTGCATGCCACAACAACATGTGTCTAATTTGGACTGATGTACTTAATTCCACGGAACTTCGGCATGTTTACATCTTGGTGACATTGGGTGGAATCTTACTGCCTTTAAAGCTTTTCAGAGGTTGGGAACAAAAGCCAGTTCCGAACCTGCTGCTAATGCCTAACTGCCCACTTGCGCAATCTTACCGAAGGCAGCCAATTAAGAGGCTGCCACTTGGAGTGTCATCCAATTAAGGATGGTGGGCAGGGCATGCAACTGACTGGACCAATGGGAGGGCCCGTAGAGTTGTCCTGCCAGCAGGAGAGGTGGCAGGCAGGAGAATGCGAGAGAACCTCAAGGTGGAGGCGCCCTCTGAAGGTGTAGAAAAATGTTAAAATTATTTGTGGCCTCAGCTGCCAGGTCATCATTGTGGAGGAGGGCTCCCTCCACAGGATGGCCTGGAGCTGGAGCTGTGGCTCTGTGGCAAAAGTGGCTCTGGGGGGAATGGGGATAAATAAAGAAGGCTTCACTGGCCCTCTGACCTGCTGCTGAGAGGCTACCTGTGGGACCTGTCGGGCTTCTCCTGTAGTGTGGGGCCCACCACCACTGGTAAGATCCCCAATCTGGCCCGAAGTGACCAGTTAATTAGTTACCTGCCACTGCCAGGCGAGTATCCACTTGCATTGCTCACCCGCCTCTGGTAAGATTGGCTGGAGGCGGGAATGTTTTGAGTGGCTGACCCAATGCGGCATTTTCTAAATGTCCCCCCCAACCCGCCACCAAAGCCATGTGTGTGTGGGTGGTAAGACTCTGCACAGGACTCCCACGGATAGAGCACAACAAAGGATTGATGATGTCTAGTGTCAGTTCAGTTCAGTTCGCTACCTCCCATGGAGCTTACCAGCGATTGCCATTTGGATCTTTATTTTTATTGGGATAAATTTCAGTGTTTTGCCATTTCAAGGTTGGCACCTCTAGGTTGGGGTTAAGTTTTAGCGTTGGATTAGATTTAAGTTGGAATGAAGTTGAACTTTTACTTCTATGCTCACACCAGTAGCTGAAATTTAATCTTGAGAATGTGGACCTGAATGTAGGTGGGGTGTTTAGACCAGTGAAATTAACTGCATACTGGGAAGCTGATTCCACCCCGCCGACTTCCGCATTTGACTCCAGTGTGGTAGGCTGCCTATCCACAACCGCCTTCAGGAGAGGCAGATTGTCAATTTCCTTATACCAATTGCTCAATTATAGTGATACTGACCCACTGTTTGAAGTTAACATTGCATCCACAGGTTTGCTGGGCTTCCTGAAACTTGCCAATGAAACCAAGGTAAGTGTGTTAGTTGCATATTAATTGTGATAGGTTGCATGTAGGTGGTGACATTAACGGGATTCACTTGTGTTCCTATAAATCAGAAAAGACCGAAATTGTGGTTGTTGGATTAGGAGGTGTATGCTTGTAATGTGTATTTATGTAAATAAATGCTTGTAGAAGTGTGTAATGATTGCCTCCAGTTCTATCCTTCACCAGTTGGCTTTCAGGGGAAGATGGTATTGTTGTGATTGTGTCACTGAACTAGTAATCCAGAGGCTGAGCCTAATGCCCTGGGGACAGGGGCTCAAATGCCACCAAGGCAGTGGGTGGAATTTAAACTCAATTCATTTTTTTAATAAGAGTTTGGAATTAAAAAAAAAACTAGTCACAGTAATGATGCCATGAAACTATCCATGAAACCATGTAAAAGTCCATCTGGTTAACTAATGTCCTTTAGGGGAGGAAATCTGCCATCCTTACCTGGTCTGGCCTACATGTGAATCCAGACCCACAGCAATGTGATTGGCTCTGAACAGTCCTCTGAAATGGCCTAGAAAGTCAGTCAGTTATCAAGGGCAATTAGGGATGGGCAGCAAATGCTGGCCTTGCCAGCAACACCCACATCCCATGAAAGAATTTAAAAAATAAATCGTAGCAGAGGATGGTTTCCTAAAGGTGAAGTTGGAAACTAAAAAAAAACAGAAAACTGAAATCTGAGTGGCCAGTGTGGAAAATGGCAGAAAGCAAGTGTAAATTGTAAGGGTATGATTACCCTCCAATGTTCTCGGCGTCTCAACCATATGACCAGCGGAAGAATGAAGTGGGTATGTGGATACGGGTTACATTCCTACCAAAGAGAAACCAAGGTATGGCCTTGACGTTGTCGATTTCCACAAGAAATTAAATCAGAAGTGAAGTATTTTGTGAGATATATGCCGGTCAGTTGGATTGTGATGAAGGTTTGGACCTTCCATTCCAGTTCTTGAATGAAATCTGCAAGAAAGATGATTTGTTGAGTGCCTATGAGACATTGTCAGAATTTGATAGATTTCAGTAAACAGATAGTCATTCCATGGAAGAATATATCATGGAATTTAACAGATTGTATCAAAGATTGACAAAATTCAATTTGGCTATCCCTAGATTGGTACTAGCGTTTTTTTTAATTCTTTCATGGGATATAGGCATTGCTGGCTAGGCCAGCATTTATTGCTCATCTCTAATTGCCCTTGAGAAGGTGGTGGTGAGCCACCTCTTGAACCACTGCAGTCCACGTGGTGGAGGTAAACCCACAGTGCTTTTAGGAAGGGAGTTCCAGGGTTTTGACTCAGTGACAGTGAAGGAATGGTGATATAGTTCCAAGTCAGGATGGTGTGTGGCTTGGAGGAGAAATTGCAGGTGATGGTGTTCCCATGTATCTGCTGCCCATGTCCTTCTAGGTGAAAGAGGTCGCAGGTCTGGGAGGTACTATCGAAGGAGCCTTGGTGGGTTGCTGCAGTGCACATCTTGTAGATGGTACACACTGCTGCCACAGTGCGTCAGTGGTAGAGAGAGTGAATGTTGAAGGTGGTGGATGGGGTGCCAATCAAGCGGGTTGATTTGTCAAGGATGGTGTCAAGCTTCATGAGTGTTGTTGGAGCTGCACTCGCCCAGACAAGTGGAGAGTATTCCATCACACTCCTGACTTGTGCCTTGTGGATTATGGACAGGCTTTGACGAGTCAGGAGGTGAGCTACTCACCACAGAATTCCCAGCCTCTGACCTGCTCTTGTGGCTACAATACTTATTTGGCTGGTCTTGTTCAGTTTCTGGTCAGTGGTAACCCCCAGGATCTGATAGTGGGGGATTCAGCGATGGTCATGCCATTGAATGTCAAGGGAAGATGGGGGTTAGATTCTGTCTTGTTGGAGATGGTCATTGCCTGGTACTTGTGTGGTGCGAATGTGACTTGCCACTTATCAGCCCAAGCCTGAATGTTATGCAGGTCTTGCTGCATCTGGACACAGAATTAAAATACTGGATTGTGCTAAGGTGTCTCTTATGGACAGGCTATGAGTTCTAACCAGTATTCAGTTCTCAGAGAAGGAGATTCTGTTCAATTAGATGTCTGCTGCCTCAAAAAAAATCCTGGGGCAACAGTCATTTCCTTCAGCCTTGGTGGAACAAATGAGACATTTCGTGGTGACACAAAGAATACAAGACACAATGATTAACAGATTTTGAAATAATCCTAATACCGGATGCAGGCATCAACACAATGGAAGGATTAAACACTGGGAGAATGAGGATAAAAGCACCTTCAGCAGATCTTGCTATTACAGCAGAAGACAAAATAGGAACAACAGTAATGGGAGGATGAATCCCAGGAATGCCCACTGAACAGTTAAAAAAAAAGATGCCTCAGGTGTGATTCGAAGTATCATTATGTGGTAAACTGCCCAAAACGAAGAGGCAGGATCCTCAAAATGACATATGATGAAACAGAATTGGGAGGAAGAGGATGAACAGAATGATGAATCTGACCAAATCATACTGGTCACAATGAGTTTTCTTCTTCGGCAGTCCCTCGGCTTCTTCCACTCCAGGGTTGTGGGTCCTTAGGTGACTGAATAGTCCAATTCTGGATCCATACACTCTGCCACAGGTGGGGCAAGTGGTGTTTGGTGAGGCGAGTGAATGGGATGCTCGAATTTCCGAACGCTTCTTCCGCTGTTTGCGCTTGGTCGCTGCCTGGGCATGTTGACGTTGTTCGAACTGGCTGGCACCGTCGTGGATGCTTCTCCATTTTGGGCAGTCTCGGGCAAGAGATTCCCACGAATCGGTGGAGATCTCACATTTTTTCAGGGAGCCTTTAAGGACATCCATGTAGCGTTTCCTCTGCCCTCCTGGTAGCCTCTTGCTGTGACAGAGCTCGGAGTAGACAGCTTGTTTTGGGAGTCTTGTATCAGGCATGCGGACGATGTGACCTGTCCAGCATAACTGACGAGACACGACCAGCGTCTCAGTACTGGGGATGCTGGCCTGAGAGAGAACACTGATATTGGAGTGCCTGTCCTGCCACTGAATTTGCAGGATCTTGCGGAGGCATCGCTGGTGATATCTTTCCAGGGCTTTACAGTATCCATGTTTCCGATGCATACAGGAGGGCAGGTAACACTGCAGCCTTGTAGACCATGAGCTTGGTGCCAGATTTGAGGTCTTTGTCACCAAACGCTTTTTTCTTCAGGCAACTAAAGGCTGAAGGCTGGCACATTGGAGGCGATGCTGAGTTTCATTGTCGATGTCAGCCCTTGCTGAGAGGAGGCTCTCAAGGTATGGGAAGTGATCCACATTTTCCAGTGGTTCACCATGGATCTTGAAAGTTGGGGGACAGTGTTGTGCTGCAGGAGAAGGCTGGTAGAGGACTTTTGTCTTCCGGATGTTTAGCTTAAGGCCCATTCTTTCATGCGCCTCCGTGAATGCATCGACGAGGGTTTGAAGCTCGGCCTCTGAGTGTGCACATACGCAAGCATCGTCAGCATACTGCAGCTCAATGACAGAGGTTGGAGTGGCCTTTGCTCTGAACTGGAGGTGACGTAGGTTAAATAGTTTCCCCTCGTCCTGTAGAATAGATCTACTTCGGCAGGGAACTTCATGGAGATGAGGTGGAACATTGCAGCCAGGAAGATGGAAAAGAGCGTTGGTGCGATGACACAGCCTTGCTTGACCCCAGTTTGGACTCGGATTGGGTCAGTGGCAGATCCGTGGCAGATCCGTTGGCAGAGGATGGTGACGAATTTCTCCGGGCTGCCAAATTTGAGGAGGATGTTCCATAATCCCTCCTGTGTTTAGTCCTGTGAAGAATGTGTTTGTCGCAATACTGGAGAGTGCTTGTTTTTTTTTTATTTGTTCCTGGGATGTGAGATTCGTGGGCAAGGCCATCAGTTGTTGCCCATCCCTAATCGCTCTTGAGAAAGTGGTGGTGAGCTGCCTTCTTGAACTACGGCAGCCCATGTGGTGTTGGTACACCCACAGTGCTGTTAGGGAGGGGACTCCCTAACCCAGCAACAATGAAGGAACATCAATATAGCTACAAGTTGGGATGGTGTGTGGCTTGGATGGGAGCTTGCTGGTGGTCGTGTTCCCATGCATCTGCTGCCCTTATCCTTTTAGGTGGTAGAGGTTGGAGGTTTGGAAGGTGCTGCTGAAGGAGGCTTGGTGAGTTGCTGCAATGCATCTTGTAGATGGTATACACTGCTGACACTGTGACCTGGTGGTGGAGGAAGTGAATGCTTAACGTGGTGGATGTGGTGCCGATCAACAGACTGATGTCAAGCTTCTTGAGTGTTGTTGGAGCTGCACTCATCCAGGCCAGGAGAGAGTATTTCATCACACTTCAGACTTGTGCCTTGTAGATGGTGGACAGGCTTTGGGAAGACAGGAGGTGAGTTACTCGCCACAGAATTCCCAGCACCTGACTTGCTTTTGTAGCAACAATATTTACATGTACTTCAACAGTATGTAGGACAGGTTGGTTAAAATATTATCTTGATTCATTAAGCAGTGAGGATCGATGCAAGGTTAAGGAATATAAAAGTACTACTTGCTTTAATTTTGACAATGACAACACATTGAGGTCACTAAAGAGCGTTGTAATTTCATGTAATACAGCTGGAGTAAGCCATTTTATACATACTGATGTAGTCTCTAATGAGATACCTTTGCTGTTGAGTAAACCTTCTATGAAAAAGGCACAAATGGAATTTGACATGGAGCATGACAAGGCAATTATTTTTGAAAAGTCAGTTGATTTGCCATTTACCCAGTCAGGACATTATTGTATCCCCGTAACACCACAGATGAGGACCAAGATGACTAGCAACAGCACCTGTGGCAGCCTGCTGCTCACAGACCTATAACTGCACAGCAGAGATGCACAGGTCACAAGAGGCACTACCCACGAAACATGGTCTTAGCAGAGACTTAGTTTCTTGATATGTCCGAACACCAGTGTCTCAGGAGACTCAGGATATCATGTCAGGTGGTGTCAGACATCTGAATCCTCCTAGAAGAAGACCTGCTACCTGCTGGACCTCATGGCCACACACATTACCAGTGGTTGTCAAAGTCACCAAATCCCTCCACTTTTTTGCTTCTACATCTTTCCAGTTCTCTGCCACAGACAGATGCAGGAAATCACAGTTGGCCGCCCACAACTGTGTAATACAGGTGCACTGATGGGTTGTTTGCCACACCCGACAATTATGTGAATTTTGCCAGTCAGAATAAGCGGATGCTTGGCCTTACGGCTCTAGCTGACTTCTCACAGCTGCAAACATTTGGCAACTAGGGGTATTCATCAACTGCAAGGGCTTCTATTTTATAGGAATATAGGAACAGGAGTAGGCCATTTAGCCCCTTGAGCCTGTTCTGCCATTCACTGAGATCAGGGCTGATCAGCAACCTAACTCCAAATACCCGCCTTTGCCCCATATCCCTTAATATCTGAGGTTAACAAAAATCTATCAATCTCAGTTTTAAAATTGCCAATTCATAGAATCATAGAAGTGATCTGGAATCAATTGCCAGTTGCAGAAGAATTAAGGCTAAGTTCTCAGAATGACTCAGCTCTTCTGAGTAATAAAGGTCAGCAACTCCACCAACTTCTGCACACATAAAGGCTCTGTGGGAGATAAAAGACAAAGGCAAGTTAAGAATATGTTGCAAGTTATCATTATGAAGATTATCATATTCCATTTGCTGTTGAAATCAAGTCAACATGATTGAGTGTTGATATCAGTAGATAAACCCCTTCGATGCTGGAGCAAATGTGTTGAATTTGTCATAAACACAATACTTTTCAAATGAGAATCTTTATTTCTTCAGAGTACAGAATCAACCTGACATACATAGACATATGCAGAGGCCAGGTGATGTTTGGAGGGCCTCCTCCCATTCTCTGCCACTCGCTGGTCTTCTGTACTCTCCACTCCTGTAAGGAGGGAAAGAAGAGATGTATGAGCGAGCATAATGGCATGTCTTCCAATGGATGCATTGAATTTGGTGAGAGTGACTGTGACATTCCATAAGGATGAGGATGAGTGCAATTGTGGACAGATAGCTGAGGATGTGAGGAAGTGCTTAGAAAGAGGAGGATGAGTGCACTTGCAAGGTAGGTGGATGTGAAGTGTGATGCGCTGGAGTAAGCTATAAGGCAGAGCAAGGGGTTGGGGTGATATGCACAGTATGATGTATGTGAATATGCTATCTTTCCTGCCCTGTTTAGATCATTAAACTCTTTCTGCACTAAATACAGAAGCATGGCACCATTATCCTGCTGCTGATCTCCTCCACTACCTGCAACCACACCTTCTTGGTGACAGCTGCAGGCCGCTTCCTCTCCTTGAAAGGGACCAATATCTCTCTCCTATTCCTCTCCACCTCCAGCAGAACTTCCAGGGATGTGATACTGAAATAAGGTTCAGCCTTTGTCCATATGGAATCCATTCGGACACTTGCTTCTCTTTTCTGTCCAATTTCTTCCTTCAGAGTTGAGATTGCTTCATGCGAATCTACATTATGCCCATTGCCACTGATTGGATGGGAAACCCGGAAGTAAAATGATAATGAGGTGGCTGAATTAAAAAGGCACTGACAGATGCACTGCCCTTATTCCTGGTTTCCCACATGCTATTGGACCGCCCCTCCCCCCACTCCCAGAACATCGTGAATTTAAATTAGGTCCTGAGTTTCTTAATTGGCAAATCTGCAATTCCCAACATCAACATCCCTTATCTGATGAATGGAAAGATCCATTGAAAAGTACCAAATTCAATCTGAGGATTTACTTTGAGAGAATAAAATTTACTATTCAGAATTGTGGAATTTATTGGCAAAGGACTCATTCATCACAAGATGGCAAACCACTTCTACCTGTGGATCAGGTTACCCAGCCAGGATCGCCAATTAATTGTGTCAGACTGGAAGATGCATGACTCCCTATGGGCAGTGTAGATATCATAATCGTTCCTGCTTGCTTCCTCAGAGAAGTGGGGCAAGATAAGTTCCTTTGAGGAAATTAATGTTCCCTTCAAGCCTATTTAATCAGCTAAATCTTCTTTTAATTTAATTTTCTCAAATTGGTTTACCCTCCACTATAGCTATGGTACTGTTCTACTGCTAGATTCATAATGGGTGCTAAATGCTTTTAACAATAAACAGATGTGTGCTATCTGTTTCTTATACCGTTTTCTGTGCTGTGATAGCCTATGCAACTAATGCAGCGAAGTACTTATTTAAAAAAAGAATTCTGGCTGTTTGAATTTTTGAGTTCTAAAATCTTGTTGGCTGTTCTGCATGATTATCCCTTCATCGTGCCACATTTTCAGAAGGATGAGCTACTGCAAATATGTCAAAGAGTACTCATGCGACAGTGTTCACATGGAAACACAAATGAACTCTGTGTCTACTTGGGAGCAAAGATTGCACTCTGTATACATAAAAGCAGAATATGGGCACTGTGTGTACATGAGCCTGACACTGGATGCTGTGTATTCATGGGAACAGACACTAGACACTGTGTACATAGGAAAAGACACTGGACACTGTGTACATGGGAGCACATACGGGACTGTCTACAATGTCTGGAGGTAAAGCAGGTGTTATGGAATTGACTGCCCTTTATACAGCCCACCCGATTCACCTTTTCATTTAAGTTAAATTGAGCACAATGAATAATGACAATCCATCTACTACCACCCATTTTGCGGCCCCACAGACGTGGAATATTACCCCCAGGACTGATTATGCAACCTCTGTCGTGTAGCAGGAGCAAATTAATTGCATTGTCGAAGCAAAAGCCTGAGACTCACTCAGCACCTGGGCGCATTACATTCTGTAATTCATCCAATAGGCTCCAATGGTGCTCAGAGCCAGCACATGTGTTGTTCACTAAGCTTGTTAAGGCCATAAGAAATATATAATTGAGAGTAAGCTCCATAATGCATTCCGAGTGCCTAAACAGTGCTTCAGACACTTAGAATTCACTTAAGATGAATGCTCTGTGGGGCAGCACTTTATTTTAGCTGGCTCCTTGCTGTTAAAGGTGTATTTCTGTTCAACTGATTTTCTGTAGCTGTTTGGTGGCGGATGGGATCTATGCAGGTTTTTCATATACACAAATCACTGTGCACCGATACAAGAAATAATCAAAATGCTAATAGGCCATTCAGGAGTGAAATTACACAAAGAGTAGTGGAAATCGAGAACTTGCTCTCTCAAAAGGCTGTGGATGTTAGGACAATGGGAGCTTTCAAGACTGAGAGATTTTGTTGGATATGGGTATCAATGTATAGGCAGAAAAGGCAGGTAAATGGAGTTGGGGTACAGATCAGCCATGATCTGATTAAATAGAGAACTGAATGCCCTCCTCCTATTCCTATGTTTATTATTCATTGCTTCAGAACCGCATTTCTATAATGGGAGAAAGGAAGTGAGTGAAACTTATTCGAGCTGTACTAAAAGCTGCATCTGTTATTTGTGTTCCCATGGACTGCTCACAAAATAAGAGCTCATGGTGTTGGGGGTAGCATATTAGCATGGATAGAGGATTGGTTAGCCAACAGGAAGCAGAGAGTAGGGATAAATGAGTCATTTTCAAGTTGGCAATCTGTAACTAGTGGAGTGCCATCGGGATCAATGGTGGGGCCTCAACTATTTACAATCTATATCAATGACTTGGTTGAAGGGACTGAATGTATGGTTGCTAAATTTGCTGATGATACGATGATAGGTAGGAAAGAAAGTTGTGAAGAGGACATAAGGAGTCTGCAAAGAGATATAGATAGGTTAAGTGAGTGGGAAAAAATTTGGCAGATGGAGTTTCATGTGGGAAATTGTGGAGTTGTCCACTTTGGCAGGAAGAATAGAAAAGCAATATATTATTTAAATAGAGAGAGATTGCAGAACTCTAAGGCCAGAATTTTACATTAGGTAGGAGGCCCCACCCACCGGCTGAAAAGTCCGTGGCGAGCCCGCCTCTGGCAGGCTTGGGGAGCCAGGCTGGAATTTTTCGCCTCCTAGGCCCTTAATTGGTCTTGGGTGGGACTTCCACCTCCTTGAGGCAAGAAGTCCCACCTAACGGAGCTGCTGGCCAATCAGCGGGCTGGCAGCTCTTAGTCCCAGCAGCACTACCGGGAGCAGTGGTCACTGCTGGGACTACACCCAGCCATCGGAGGCAACAGAAAGGACGGCTCCGGAACTCAGGTAAGTTTTTAGTGCCTCGCCAGGGACGGTTGGCAAGGCCCCGGCGAGACAAGGGGATTCAGTTGTGGGGTCTGGTGGGAGTGTTGTGCGTTATGGGTGACTGGGGCTTCGGGGGACTCTCCGTGGGGCACAGGGTGCCCGATCAGGAGGCCCCCCCCCCCCGCTCGCAAGAAAGCCACCTGGTTTTATCAGCGGTGTTCTTGGGGGCCTTTTCCATCCGGCCACCAAGTGTAAAATACCCGTGGTGTTGGGAGGAGGCCGTTAAGTTGCAGTTAATTGGCCAGTTAAGGGCTTTGATTAGTCTGGGGCAGGCAGGCCATTTCTCACCACCGCTGCCCCGGATAAAATTGCAGCCAAGGTGCGAGGGGGTCCGGAACCTCCCCACCCACCCCCCCCCCCACCACCACCCACACCTCCCACTCAATTGTACGCCCCTTTGACCCCTCAGCTCCCCCTCCACCCCCACTAGCCCGCTCGTTGGGGAGCTGTAAAATTCCAGCCTAAGGTACAGAGGGATCTGGGTGTCCTGGTACATGAATCAAAAATGTAAGTATGCAGGTATAGTAAGTGATTAGGAATGCAAATGGAATGATGTTGCAAGGAGAATGGAATATAAAAGTAGGAAAGTTTTGTTACAGTTGGACAGGGTGTTGGTGAGACCACACATCTGGAGTACTGTGCACAGTTTTGGTCTCCTTACTAAAGAAAGGATATAATTGCATTAGAAGTATTTCAGAAAAGGTTAACATGACTGATTCCTAGAATGAACGGGTTATCTTTTGAGAAAAGGTTGGACAAGTTGGAGTCCATTGGAGTTTAGAAGAACAAGAAGTGATCTTATTGAAACATATAAGATCCTGAGGGGACTTGACAGGGTGGATGCTGAGAGGATGTTCTGGGAGAAACTAGAACTAGGGGACACAATTTAAAAATAAGGGGTCTCCCATTTAAGACGGGGATGGGGAGAAATCTTTTCTCTGAGGGTCATTAGTCTGTGGAATTCTCTTCCCCCGAGAACAGTGGAGGCTGGGTCATTAAATGTTTTTTAAGTCTGAGTTAGGTAGGTTCTTGATTGACAAGGGAGTCAAAGGGTGCAGGGGGTAGATGGGAAAGTAGAGTTTAGGCCACAATCAGATCAGCCATGATCTTATCAATTGGTGGAGCAGCCTCGAGGGGTTGATTGGCCTATTCATGCTCCTAGTTCATATATATACATATACATGTCCATTTACTGCTTTGAGATGAGTTATAGTTATACCTCTAGCTGCTTCTCTCTATTTGAAGGTTTTGGAAGGAATCACAAGGCACACAGGTACCTTAGCTACTGAGTCCATTGTGACTGAGAATGCACAACATTTACACATACACACAGGGCGGTACAGTGGCGCATTGGTTAGCACCATCCAGCGACCCGGGTTCGATTCTGGGTACTGCCTGTGCGGAGTTTGCAAGTTCTCCCTGTGACCGTGCGGATTTTCGCCGGGTGCTCTGGTTTCCTCCCACAGCCAAAGACTTGCAGGTTGATAGGTAAAATTGGCCATTATAAATTGCCCCTAGTGTAGGTAGGTGGTAGGGGAAGGTGGGGACGTGGTAGGAATATGGGATTAATGTAGGATTAGTATAAATGGGTGGTTGATCGTCAGCACAGACTTGGTGGGCTGAAGGGCCTGTTTCAGTGCTGTATCTCTAAATAAATAAATATACTGTGTTAATAGTACTGTATCTGCTGTTTAGTTCACATATTATACAATTACTCAGTCATGTTATGTCAATTTTCGTTATTTAATCTGGACAATAGCTAATTATAATTAGTGATTTTTAACCATTTTGCTCTGGGATACAGGTTATGAAGTATCCCAATTGCTGACAATAGACAACTATGGCTGTTGAAGGCTGTTTAACTTCGTAGACTGATTAGACTGATGCAAATATGTCAGTTCACAGGATTAAATGTTTAAAATAGTGAAATCATTGGAGGCTGACTGGGAATCAATTTTTAGTTGATTACAGTGAAGTTGCCTATTCAGCATAGAATAAAGTATTGAATGTTATGTACTGTAATAGCCATGAAAACTCTTTATTATTTTTAATTATAACGTATATCAATATTGAATTGAGACGTCGCTCTTGGCTGACATACGTTGTCCAGGCCTCGCTGCCGTAGAGCAAGGTACTGAGGACACAGGCTTGATACACGCGGACTTTTATGTTCCATGTCAGTGCGCCATTTTCCCACACTCTCTTGGCCAGTCTGGACATAGCAGTGGAAGCCTTTCCCATGCTCTTGTTGATTTCTGCATCGAGAGACAGGTTACTGGTGATAGTTGAGCCTAGGTAGGTGAACTCTTGAACCACTTCCAGAGCGTGGTCACCGATATTGATGGAGGGAGCATTTCTGATGTCCTGTCCCATGATGTTCGTTTTCTTGAGGCTGATGGTTAGGCCAAATTCGTTGCAGGCATCCGCAAACCTGTCGATGAGGTTCTGCAGGTACTCTTCAGTGTGAGATGTTAATGCAGCATCGTTAGCAAAGAAAAGTTCCCTGATGGGGACTTTCCGTACTTTGGTCTTCGCTCTTAGATGGGCAAGGTTGAACAACCTACCACCTGATCTTGCGTGGAGGAAAATTCCTTCTTCCGAAGACGTGAACACATGTGAGAGCAGCAGGGAGAAGAAAATCCCAAGCAGTGTAGGTGCGAGAACACAGCCCTGTTTGACGCCACTCAGGATAGGAAAGGGGTCTGATGAGGTGCCACTATACTGAATTGTGTCTTTCATATTGTCATGGAATGAGGTGATGATACTTAGTAGCTTTGGTGGACATCCGATCTTTTGCAGTAGTCTGAAGAGACCACGTCTGCTGACGAGGTCAAAGGCTTTGGTGAGATCAATGAAAGCAACGTAGAGGGGCATCTGTTGTTCGCGGCATTTCTCCTGTATCTGACGAAGGGAGAACAGCATGTCAATGGTCGATCTCTCTGCTTGAAAGCCACAATGTGCCTCAGGGTAGATATGCTCGGCCAGCTTCTGGAGCCTGTTTAAAGCGACTCGAGTGAAGACTTTCCCCACTATGCTGAGCAGGGAGATTCCACCGCAGTCACCTTTGTTTTTATAGAGGGTGATGATATTGGCATCGCGCATGTCCTGTGGTACTGCTCCCTCATCCCAGCACAGGCAGAGCAGTTCGTAGAGTGCTGAGAGTATAGGAGGCTTAGCACTCTTAATTATTTAAGGGGTAATGCCATCCTTCCCAGGAGCTTTTCCACTGGCTAAAGAATCAATGACATTACTGAGTTCCGATTTTGTTGGCTGTACGTCCAGCTCATCCATGACTGGCAGAGGCTGGGCTGCATTGAGGGCTGTCTCAGTGACAACATTCTCCCTGGAGTACAGTTCTAGGTAGTGCTCAACCCAGCGGTCCATTTGCTTGCGTTGGTCAGTGATTGTGTCCCCTGATTTAGATTTGAAGGGGGCGATCTTCTTGATGGTTGGCCCAAAAGCTCTCTTAATGCCATCATACATTCCTCTGATGTTTCCGGTGTCTGAGGCCAGCTGAATATGACTGCATAGGTGTTGCCAGTAGTCATTTGCACAGCGCCTGGCTGTTCTTTGTTCAGCTCTTCTGGCTGTTTTAAGTGCTACGGATGTTAACTTGCTGCGGGCTTTCTTGTAGTTCAGCAGTGCAATGCGCTTAGTGGCTATGACAGCTATGTCTCAATTCATTCCATCTTCGCTGCCTCCGGAGAGTCCTTGGCATCAGGTGGCAGGACTGTATCTCCAACACAGAAGTCCTCGAGGCGGCCAACATCCCCAGCTTATACACCCTACTGAGTCAGCGGCGCTTGAGATGTCTTGGCCATGCGAGCCGCATGGAAGATGGCAGGATCCCCAAGGACACATTGTACAGCGAGCTCACCACTGGTATCAGACCCCCCGGCCGTCCATGTCTCCACTTTAAAGACGTCTGCAAACACGACATGAAGTCCTGTGACATTGATCACAAGTCGTGGGAGTCAGTTGCCAGCGATCGCCAGAGCTGGCAGGCAGCCATAAAGGCGGGGCTAAAGTGTGGCGAGTCGAAGAGACTTAGCAGTTGGCAGGAAAAAAGACAGAAGCGCAAGGGGAGAGCCAACTGCGAAACAGCCCTGACAACCAATTTTACCTGCAGCACTTGTGAAAGAGTCTGTCACTCTAGTATTAGCCTTTATAGCCACTCCAGGCGCTGCTCCACAAACCACTGACCACCTCCAGGCACTTACCCATTGTCTCTCGAGACAAGGAGGCCAAAGAAGAAGAAAGAAGATCAATATTATTAAACAATGTTTTTTGCAATGCTGTATGTCAGTGTGTCAAGCACTGTAGTAAGTTTTTAACATTATTTATTGGTCCATGCTGATCATGTGATACCATAGTCCAATCAGATTCAATCAAGAATATATAAGACAACCTTTTTAACTTTCTGCTCATATTTATACATTGTTTTATTAGTGTTCTCTTCTGCCATTAATTAATTTCCCCTTGTGTATCCAGGTTCTGATTCCTTAACCCTCTCTGGCCAAATCTCCTCTCCACTTTATCCATGAGAAAAATGACAGGAAATCAGCTAATTTAATTAAACACTTTATTATTAATAGTGAAAGATGAAAGAAGTAGGACTTTTAGGATTTATGGTTCTCATTATCTAAGATGAATCAATGTTGGTATTTTGAAACTCAATAATTCATAACAAAATACACATTATGAATTTAAGTTACAAGTAAGAAACCTGTGGATGCCCATGGTTATCTTTGAGTTAAGTGTAACTGTGCCCATGGTACTTTGGACAGCTGCTGGAACCTGACAGGAAGACAGAATTCTATGGCGATTAAGTATATATTGTGATTAAAAACCCCACCTGCCAAGAATGAGGCACATTAATTTTGTTGTATGGAACATTAATTTTAAACTCTTACTGGCTGGAAACATTTGCATTCTAAGAGACAGTTGTCTGGAGAAGACAATGGAACTGCTCCCTAATTCAATTAACCAAATGGATTTTGATCACAAGACATTGACTGTGTGAAAGCCAGCATTCCAGCCCCCTACTGAGGATGTCTACTAAGATTGAAAGAATCCACAAAACACGCTGGGCAGGTTGTTTCAGGAAAAAAAGCTAGTCACATGACTGACCTGCTGGCCCAGGTTTGTTTTGAATTGTGTTCACAGAGCAGTTTGAAGTCAGACTGCAACTGAACTTGAAGGAAGACAGCATCTCCTTGTCTCGCTCTCTCTCCCTCTCATGCAAAGACAGGGATCCATGGAAGAAACTAAGTCAAGCCAGAAAACTATCGAAACAAGTTTGAAAGTATGCACTGGGCTCCAATGAGATGGCAAGCTTGAACTGCAGTCAAAGACTTTACATCAAACTCAAAAGACAGTAGATGAACTCCAGCTATTGCTTCAAACCTTTCCCCTTGATTCTTTCTACTTTTCTGTCTCCATCTGCGTGTGTGTTCATCACGTATGCATGCTAGCGTGGTTGTGTTGCATATTTTCAGCAGTTTTAACTGAATTAAAATTTTAAGGTTAATAAACTTACACCTTTCTTGTTTAAATCTAAGAAAACCTGTCTGGTTGATTGCTTTGCCATTACAATTGGAAAGCCGTGAACAAGGATTCACTGAGGGGAAGCTAAAAAACACTGTTTTAAATATTAAACCCTGTTAAGGTCAAACCAGGAAAAGGCTGAGATGAAGCCCCTAGACCCCTTTCTCACCTGGTTGTAACAATATCCTTGGCTTTTCTCATGGCAAGATGAACCTTACAAATGTTTAGCATTAAAAATTGTCGTGCTCACAAGAAGTGCAGCAAATAAAATACAAAAATAAACTGAAGAGTTAGAAAAAACTGGAATAATTTATAAAAAGACCATACATTTTTGCCTTCAACAAGATGGAGAACACAGTCACATGACAAATACCATCTCCTGCAAAAATACACATCCATATCTGCTGAGAACTAAAACTCATTAATCCTGTCAGTATTGAAATGAGACAACTCATCACAAATGGATATGAGCTATCCACAAAACAAGCTGAAACAAAGACACTCACAAACGCTACATCTCCAGCTACATTTACCACAATAGAGTGTGAACAGCTCTCATCTGATCAAAATGAGTCACCATCGGAAGCTATTGTATAGCCCATCAGGAACTGAAGCCGAAAGTTACATGGGTGAAACTAACACTTTATTAATTTACCTTTAGGGGTAACCTTTTTGGAGAACAAAGAGTCATCAGTCATTCAACATCAGAACATGAATCATCAAGATCAACCTGGGATCTCCAGCCACAGAGAACATCGAAAGCCATCTTTCATTCCAGCACAAGACTGAGAGAGAGATCAATTCCAGCTCAGAAATTTGAATCCTACTGAGTTGAGTTGGCAACCACCTGTAACAGAGAAGCAAGAGAGTGGCTTTTGAACAACTCCTCCACCTGTGAAAATTAAACTGAGTCACTAGCACCATCTTCAAACTGAAGTGTTATCTGCCAGGAGACTTCAGAACCCAGCAAGAGCATGGTGGCCAGCAAACGGCCTGCAACTTTAAAACTTATCTTCTAAGAGGAGCTCACAGTTTTTCCTGAAAACAGCAGACTTTTACACCTTGAACTCTTCGTGCCTCCTACCCTTTACCTTCTATCTATCACTTCTTGAGTGTGCATGAGAGAGGGAATGCATGCGTGGGTGGTGTTATGAACATTTCAGGTGTTTATTGTTTCATAAATATTCAATCTTCTGTTTTAATCTCATGAGAAAAACCTGTCACTATCTGTTTATTTGACCAACAAAACACAGGGACTGAAATCAAATTAACACAAAACCCTACCTGTGGTCAGTTGCGAGATGACCAGTGGAAACCAGCCACACCATTTCCCACCTTTCCATAGCATAATTGTAAAGCTTCTTTAATGAAAAGCACCGATAGATGACTGCATATTTTTTTTTGGTGCTTTAATCATTGAGCAGCCTATGTAGAGGATGGAATATTGTTCTATTATTGAGTCTGACAACATCTGAAGTTTCTGATGCAATGGAAAAATGTGGACTGGGATCGGATATCCAGAAATTGCACTTTCCCAGCCTGTGATTTTCCAACTATTCATATTAATCAACATAAAATCACAGCTGGGCATATAGAATTTCTCACCATGTGTTCCTAGCATCACTGAACCAGGAAATCCTGGCTGTGGCATAGAACTGTAACAGTTTGTATAGCTATTCATTTTGACAGCATCTCAGGTGATCTGCTGTACAGCAGCATGTGATTCTTCTGAATTATTCACTTCTTTAAATTCGAGCTAACTTTTTACTAATCAGAAAACCTAAGAGAAGTACTATTACAAAATATTGAATACTGAAAATAATATGTCAAGCTCTTTTAATGCACCTATTTATCTTCAAAGCTTCAGTCCAGGGTATTAGCACTGATATTCCAATACCACTTTGAAAAAGGTTGAAAAGGGTAAGAGATCAAGTAGTATTGGGTTAGGTGATGCCAAGTTTGGATTTTCAGGTCATGGAAAAAAATAACCAGAGCTTCTAGTTTCATATAATCAATCATACACTTACAGTGCCATTCCAACATCAAGGATATTACTGCATTCCAAACCCTCGGCCCCAGTCTCTGAACTGAAATGTGAGAGTCAGCTCGCAGTTGGCTTTGGAGTGAGATTTGTGTGACTTTTCTTCTTCCTCTTTAGATGGTACTGTGACACAGTAAGAGGAAGTCCCATTCACAGCTATCAACTGATAAGCCTGCATACATGTCCATTCAATCACCAGAAATATCAATATTTGGCACATTGGTGTCTAATAAATATAAGCATTATGATTTAAGTTTACAATAATCAATGGAAAACAGGTAGAGAAAAGACTGACATGATACTAAGGCTAATTTCATACTGCTTGTGGATTTATATCAGGCACTAAGAAAGTGACCTGAGCTGGATGCATATTTATACTATTATTATTTTGTGGGATTTACACTACCAGCTCTATACCACTTCAGTGCAATGCTGATGGTGAGAAAATCAGTACATATTTATGAACATTGCCCAGGCAGCTTGTCTAAAAGACTGAGGCCCAGGACTTGTTCCTGGTATCCAGTATGCTACACTATGTTATAGTTCTATGGTATGGTAACCATTAGCAATGTAAAGCAGACCTGTCCTCAATGTTAAGGTAACTATACAGTGAAAATTCAGTTCTCCCCCCTGGGTATGATATCATTACTAACACAAAGTCATTGGGTGCTTGACTTATTCTGACACCAGAGGGAGCATTTGATCATCACCAGGTTACCAGTGTGTTGCCTTGGTCATATGTTGGTGTTGTTTTCCATACTTGCATGATCGGATTTAAAAAGGCTTCTTTGGAAGAATACCCAAAGCGTGCCCATCATGACAAAAAAACTCTTTGCTTTGTGATTTACTGCTGCTTGCTTTGTTACCTGGGACAACCTATTGCCCCGCTCCCTACAGCTAGTTAATTTAATGCACACAAGAGGATCCACCGCTCTTTAATTTTTAATGTACTTCAAGACCATTAGTGTCTCCTGTGGAAAGATGTTTTTTCCTAGAATTTGACAAGTGGATATGCTGCAGGTTATTAAGCAAACCAATTACATGATTGTGATCGCTCATGTTACAGTTCTATGGAATGGTAACCATTAGCAATGTAAAGACCTCAATGTTCTAATGACCATTCACTCCATCACAGCATGGGGCTTCTGCAGCTCTTGTGTGTTAATGACTTTAATGGCTTACAGTTGTGTTCTCGGCACCCATGAAGAACGGGCAGGTAGTAATCAATCTATTCCTTCTCTCCAGATTCTATTTAATAACTTAAGAAACCTATACCTGCTCATTTGGACTTAAATTCAGCTATGGAGATTTTAAGAACTCAAACCTTCCAAAGTCAAACCCAATAGTAAAAGATGAATGCTAATAAAGAGGATGGATAGGAATGACTATGATTTGGAGTAACATTTTCTATTTTTTCCCTTCCTCTGAGGCTGGAGATTCTCACTACTGCTTGGTTTGGATGAGTAATGATAATACTGTATCCTGAAAAGTAGTATTGGAATATTAGTATTAATACCCTACTCTACAGCTTTGAACATTTCATTTTATATATTTTTATGTTTATAACCTAAAAATATATATATAAAGCATATAAGTATGATGTGCTAATAGGGCTTTCAGATGTAGAGTTAGCTTTCATTAACTGCTACCCATTTGTTTTTGAAAATATCGTCTAAAGTAACTTGGCTCTTTGGAAATATCCTTGGCCGTCAGTCTTTTAGTCAAGCTGTCTAGACAATTTCCAAACTATCAGCAATAGAATCGAGCTCAAAGAGACAGTCTGCATGATTTCTTTAATTGCCGCACATTGTCAGTGTTGTGAGTCACCGCAACTGTTTTCTTGACTTAACGTTTTGGCCGATGAATTGGTTATAAGTTTTCCTGATCTATAGAGAGATTATTAACGAGGGCACAAACTCAAAGCAACATTCCAAGTTTAATAGTTGGAAAGACCATAAGGTCCTACAGTGTTCAGATTTAATATTCTGATTTGTAGTATGAAAGTGGTCCTGAAATCAGATTACTACCAAGCCACTGAATAGACCAACTTCTGGGCTAAGCCTTGGAATGGTCCTTAGTGGAAATGCTTCAGCGTATGATGCAGCTGCAGTGTTTCAAATTTGTGCCATTTCCATTCCCTAGCTGCTGATTCCGGCCCTCTCCCTAGCAACTGTCTGAGACTGAACCAGACTATTCACAATCTTGGTGTCATATTTGACCCCACGATGAGCTTCCAGCCACATATTGGTACCATTGCTAAAACTGCCTATTCTCACATCCATAACATCACCTGACTCTGCCCTTGCGTGAGCTCTTCTACTGAAACCCTCATGCATGCCTTTGTTACCTCTAGGTTTGGCTATTTGAACACACTCCTGGCCAACCTCCCACATTCTATCCAAAATTATGCTGGCTGTGTCTTTACTCGCGTGAAGTCCCATTCACCTATCACCCTGTGCTTGTTGACCTACATTGGCCCCTGGTTAAGCAGGTAGTATTTAAGATTTAAAATTTAAGATTTAAAATTTTCATCCTTATTTTCAAAGCTTTCCATTGTCTCACCCCTTCTTATTTCTGTAATCACCTCGAGCACCATAACCCTCCAGGATATCTACACTCATCTAATTCTGGTCTCTTGAGCACCCCTGATTTTAATTGCTCCACCAATGGTGGCCATGCTTTCAGCTGCCTACGCCCTAAACTCCCTCCCTAAACTTCTCTGCCTCTCCACCTCTTTCTTCCTTTAAAACACTCCTGAAAACCTATTTTAGTTTAGTTTAGTGATGCAGCACTGAAACAGGCCCTTCGGCCCACCGAGTCTGTGCCGACCATCAACCACCCATTTATACTAATCCTACACTAATTCCATATTCCTACCACATCCCCACCTTCCCTATATTTCCCTACCTATACTAGGGGCAATTTATAATGGCCAATTAACCTATCAACCAGCAAGTCTTTGGCATGTGGGAGGAAACCGGAGCACCCGGAGGAAACCCACGCAGACACAGGGAGAACTTGCAAACTCCACACAGGCAGTACCCAGAATTGAACCGGGTTCGCTGGAGCTGTGAGGCTGCGGTGCTAACCACTGTGCCACTGTGCCGCCAAGCTTTTGGTCATCTGCCCTAACATTGCCTTATCTGGCTTAGTGTCACATTTTGCTTTATAATGCTCCTGTGAAGCACCTAGGACCATTTATTACATTAAAGATGCTGTATAAATACAGATATTGTTTATATTATTCAGAGACTAGGGGTAACATCAGAACAGCTTCACATGCCCTAGAGTTTGTACATGTGTTGTAATTAGCCATCATCAATATGGCAATTGTCCATAGCAATAATAGCATCCTGTGACCACCTCAGGTGCCACACTAAGCCCAATGTGGGGGACCAACATGTCAAAAATTATTTAAAAAAAATGTTAAACCCTCAATCCCAATAATTGAAAATACGGTAGTGTGATTCAGGAGCATTTTGAATTGAGTGTACAATTCATTAAATACCACTCTTCATAGCACCCCACATCAAACCACATTAATTTTTTTTTGCCACTTGGTTTTACATAAGGGCATAATGAGGCTGTTGGATTTAGAAAAGGTTATTGTTGCATCGGGTTTTAAACCTTGTTAGTTTAAGGTAAGTGTACGGTCAATATATTTCAGCAATTCTGTTGAATGGTCTCAGCAAATATGGATGGGGGTTTTAATTACTTTTGAACTATAATCTCTATTGATTATATTGCAGCTATTTGTGCATTGAAAGGTCCCACAAACAGCAATGAAATGAACAAACAATTCATCTGTTTTCTTGATAGTTGACTGAGGGAGGGCTTTTTTCAAAGACATTGGAAGAATTCTCTTCTCTTTCTATTGTGTCAAGGAATCTTTTATATTCACCTAAATAAGCTGATAGGAACCTCAGTTTAACATTTCATTCAAAGAACGGCACCTCCATTAATGCAACACGACCTCAAGACTGTACTGAAATGTCATTCTAGATGGTGTGCTCAAGTCCTGGGCTGGGGCTTACACCAAGAACCTTCTGACCCTTCTGCGCTGTAATGTTCTAATTCTAGTTCTAATTCTAATTCCAATGAGAGTGTTACCACTGAGCCAAACTGACACTTAGACTGAATACGTGATATCCCTTATTCTAAAATAGTAGAAGATGTAACAAATGGAGAAAGTATTTTTGTAACCTAATAAGTCAACAGGATGCAAATAAACTTAATAAGAAATCTTATAATCCCATTCTATCAATGGAGATTCAGACTTGTTTGTCCAAATTTTGTATTGCGAATAACGGTGAGGCTGACAGCGTTCAGTGTTATTATGGATGAAATTGGACAGCAATGTCTGGAGTCCACATATGCGTGGTTCAACACAGAAATCAGGAGGTTGCTGTCCGAGTTACCTTGCTCCTCACCAAGCTGTGCTACCCCAATACCTCACCCAGAAGCATAGCATTGAAAGCCATGTAAGGGAGTGAAGTTTCAGTACTTATCCAGTAGCCACCCACTAAACTTGCCAGAAGAAGTTAGAACTGCTACATTCAGGTTTTTTTAATGGTGCGATAAGTGATAATTACTGGCACTGAAAGGCAACTGTGGCTCAATTGGTAGCACTCTCACCTCCGAGTATCTAGGTTCAAGGACCGTTCCATGGCTTGAACAAAAAAAATCAAGGCTGACACTCCAGCGTAGTACTGAAGGAGTGCTGGACTGTTGGAGGCGCCATCTTTCAGAGGAGACATTAAAACGAGGCCCCATTTGCCTGCTCAGGTGGATGTCAGTGATCCCATGGCACTGTTTTGAAGAAGAGCAGGGAGTTATCCCTAGCTTCAGAACCAATATTTATCCCTCAATCAACATGACAAGAATAAAGTATCTGGTCATTATCATGTTGCTGTTTGTGCGGGGTTTGCTGTGCACAATTTGGCTTCCACATTTCCGACATTACAACAGTGACTAATTACATTTCAAAAGTACTTCATTGGCTGTAAAGCACTTTGAGACATCCAGTGGTTGTGAAAGTGCCATATAAATGCAAGTCTTTAGCGTTTTTTCACAATTTTATTTTACATATGTGGAGTCTCATTCTTTCAAAATGTATACAATATTGGAGATTTTATTTTCTTTTTGTCTCTTTTCTCTCTCTCTCTCTCAATACCATCTTTCTGTCCCTCTCTTTATTTTGCTGTCTGAACATGACTTTACAATGAATTAAATCTAATTTGTACTTCCTGGCTTAGACTCTGCAGCTGTAAAATTGGGCTCTGCAATGCTGTTGGTGTTGGCTCTACTGGAGCCTGGAATGCTGAAAATGGTGGCCAATCCACTTCTTGCCAAATCCGGCATGGACCCCATGGTGTGTCATGCTTGGAAGTGCGGGTGCCTCTCGTAAACACTCTCAGCTGAACATGCATTCAGCTGCACAAAATACTCCCTCTGGCCTCCCAATAGTGCTGTTTAAAGGCATCAGCATGGGACTTTCAGGTGAAGTGTCTTTGGCTTTCTTTTGATGTTGCAGAGTTTGTGTGCACTGTGATGTTGGGGGAGCTGTTATAAGTTGTTGGACTCAGAAGGGAGTGGTGCTGGACTATTCCAAGAAATGCAGTGGAGTTTGAAGGCCTCTGAGTAGAAAGCCTGCTATCACACATGAGCACGGCAGGCAGATGGAGCACAGGCAGCAGAGAGGGGAAGCTATATGCAGAAGGAGGAAGAGGAAGGCTCTCAATAGAAGGCCGTACCCAACAATTGTTTTCAGAGACCACTTCTACCCCTACCTTAAGCAAGAGCAGTGTCTGATGCAGTGATGATTCATCAAGGAGATGGTCACTGAATTGTGTCACCTCCTCCAACCAGATGTGTCGCCGCAGAGCAGGGCAATGACAGCACTGATCATCATGGCCCTCAATTTCTACGCCTCAGAATCCTTCCAGGCAGGAGATGGCCACATCACCAACATCTCTCAGTTCACCATGCATCGCTGCATCAGGGAGGTAACAGACACCCTGTAGAGAAGCAGACACAACTTCATAGTCTTCTCTCTAATCAGAGTGAAGCAGGAGGAGCGACCACATGGGTTTGCCATGGTACCGGGATCCTCAGTGGTGCAGGGAACCATCAGCTGCACATACATGGCTCTGTGGGCACTGCATCTCAATGGGAGATAGACTGGAACCATAAGGAATCCACTCCCTTAATGTGCAGTTAGTGTGCAACCATGCACAGAGCATCGTGCTGTTGAACGTTCACTATCCTGGCGGTAGCCAGAAAGCTTCTATCCTGTGCCAGTCAACCATTGCCTCCATATTCGAGGCACCATGACGAACCAGAGGCTGGCTGCTTGGCAACAAGGGCTACCTGCCGTACGACTGGTTCAAGACTCCGCTCAGCCACCTGACCACACTTGGACAGTGCGCATAGAATGAGATATATGATGTCACCAGAAATGTCATGAAGCAAACCATCGCCGTTTTAAAACAATGGTTCCGCTGCCTGGACAGCTCGGGAGGAGCCCTATTGTACTCACCAAGGGCTGTCTCCAAATTCGTGGTGGCCTCATGCATCCTACACAACCTGACTCTCATGAGGGCACCACCTCGGCATGACTGGCAACAATCCGGGCTGGCTGGCAACAGCAGTGGCACTGCTGGAGTGGAAGAGGTGGGAGTATGAATGCTGTTGTCCTGAGAGAGGACAGCAAGTTTGTGCACCAAAAAGATTCTGCCACTTCCCAGGGCCGGCACCTCAGCAATTATAATAATCTGCTGGAACACAGATTACTGGACTCTTCTGAGAATCTTTATGGCTTCTTTGAGCACTGGTATCTCACTCATGATGGCAGCAGTCTGAGCCTGTATGGCATCAAGCTGGGCTTGCATGGCAATAGGCATGGATCTCATGACCTCAGTCTGAGCTTCTACTGCAGCACTGAGACATTGGGTAGCTTCTGCTGTGTTGTAATGGAAGCTAAGACATTGGCCACCAAACGCTGCCTCAAAGCTAAGTCCGCAAATGCTGTCATTGAGCTGACCACCACTTCAGTGCCAGAGAGGATGGGCTCCAAGCTCTGCATGAAGCCCTGTGCCATTATTGGAGCTGAACTCCTCCATGTTACTTGACAGTGACAACAGGCTCTATGGCAGGCCTGCCAATGCACCAAGCTTCTAGAATTAGAACATTACAGCGCAGTACAGGCCCTTCGGCCCTCGATGTTGCGCCGACCTGTGAAACCATCTGACCTACACTATTCCATTTTCATCCATATGTCTATCCAATGACCACTTAAATGCCCTTAAAGTTGGCGAGTCTACTACTGCTGCAGGCAGGGCGTTCCACGCCCCTACTACTCTCTGAGTAAAGAAACTACCTCTGACATCTGTCCTATATCTATCACCCCTCAACTTAAAGCTATGTCCCCTCGTGTTTGCCATCACCATCCGAGGAAAAAGACTCTCACTATCCACCCTATCTAACCCTCTGATTATCTTATATGTCTCTATTAAGTCACCTCTCCTCCTCCTTCTCTCCAACGAAAACAACCTCAAGTCCCTCAGCCTTTCCTCGTAAGACCTTCCCTCCATACCAGGCAACATCCTAGTAAATCTCCTCTGCACCCTTTCCAAAGCTTCCACAACCTTCCTATAATGCGGTGACCAGAACTGCACGCAATACTCCAGGTGCGGTCTCACCAGAGTTTTGTACAGCTGCAGCATGACCTCGTGGCTCCAAAACTCGATCCCCCTACTAATAAAAGCTAACACACCATATGCCTTCTTAACAGCCCTATTAACCTGGGTAGCAACCTTCAGGGATTTATGCACCTGGACACCAAGATCTCTCTGTTCATCTACACTACCAAGAATCTTCCCATTAGCCCAGTACTCTGCATTCCTGTTACTCCTTCCAAAGTGAATCACCTCACACTTTTCCGCATTAAACTCCATTTGCCATCTCTCAGCCCAGCTCTGCAGCCTATCTATGTCCCTCTGTACCCTACAACATCCTTCGGCACTATCCACAACTCCACCGACCTTAATGTCATCCGCAAATTTACTAACCCACCCTTCTACACCCTCTTCCAGGTCATTTATAAAAATGACAAACAGCAGTGGCCCCAAAACAGATCCTTGCGGTACACCACTAGTAACTAAACTCCAGGATGAACATTTGCCATCAACCACCACCCTCTGTCTTCTTTCAGCTAGCCAATTTCTGATCCAAAGCTCTAAATCACCTTCAACACCATACTTCCATATTTTCTGCAATAGCCTACCGTGGGGAACCTTATCAAACGCCTTACTGAAATCCATATACACCACATCCACTGCTTTACCCTCATCCATCTGTTTGGTCACCTTCTCGAAAAACTCAATAAGGTTTGTGAGGCACGACCTACCCTTCACAAAACTGTGCTGACTATCGCTAATGAACTTATTCTTTTCTAGATGATTATAAATCCTGTCTCTTATAACCTTTTCCAACATTTTACCCACAACCGCAGTAAGGCTCACAGGTCTATAATTACCAGGGCTGTCTCTACTCCCCTTCTTGAACAAGGGGACAACATTTGCTATCCTCCAGTCTTCCGGCACTATTCCTGTCGACAATGACGACATAAAGATAAAGGACAAATGCTCTGCAATCTCCTCCCTAGCTTCCCAGAGAATCCTAGGATAAATCCCATCTGGCCCAGGGGACTTATCTATTTTCACACTTTCCAAAATTGATAACATCTCCTCCTTGTGAACCTCAATCCCATCTAGCCTAGTAGCCTGAATCTCAGTATTCTCCTCGACAACATTTTCTTTCTCTACTGTAAATACTGACGCAAAATATTCATTTAACGCTTCCCCTATCTCCTCTGATTCCACACACAACTTCGCACTACTATCCTTGATTGGCCCTAATCTAACTCTAGTCATTCTTTTATTCCTGATATACCTATAGAAAGCCTTAGGGTTTTCCCTGATCCTATCCGCCAATGACTTCTCGTGTCCTCTCCTTGCTCTTCTTAGCTCTCCCTTTAGATCCTTCCTGGCTAGCTTGTAACTCTCAAGCGCCCTAACTGAGCCTTCACGTCTCATCCTAACATAAGCCTTCTTCTTCCTCTTGACAAGCGCTTCAACTTCTTTAGTAAACCACGGCTCCCTCGCTCGACAACTTCCTCCCTGCCTGACAGGTACATACTTATCAAGGACACGCAGTAGCTGCTCCTTGAATAAGCTCCACATTTCGATTGTTCCCATCCCCTGCAGTTTTCTTCCCCATCCTACGCATCCTAAATCTTGCCTAATCGCATCATAATTTCCTTTCCCCCAGCTATAATTCTTGCCCTGCGGTATATACCTCCTGTACACTGCCCCTTAGAGGTCCTCATCTGAGTTCTCTGCAGCAGAACTCATCTGTGACTTTGCCCTTTGGGAACCTGGCATACAGAATCACAGAATAATACAGTGCAGAAGAGGCTCTTCGGCCCATCGAGTCTGCACCGATGCATTAAAACACTTGACCTATTCCCATTTGCCAGCACTTGGCCCATAGCCTTGAATGTTATGACGTGCCAAGTGCTCATCCATACGTGCTGTACTTTCCCGCTAGCCTGGCTGCAGCCCACTTGTACCAACAGCATGTTTAATGCTGGGCTACCCGCTGCAATCATTGAGATGAGCAGGCATCATGTAGTTTACATGCTGCCTGCCTTACCTTGACTGAGCAGACTAATCATTCCCAAAACCAGCACTATCCAACTTTTAGCCCTGTATGCACCTCAGTAAGATTCTTCCATTTGATTGGTTGAGCAGCTCGCTGTTGCTTTCCTTGATTACACATGCCCCAGAACCCCTGTAGAGGATGCTGCAATGAATCAGCTGCCCGATGACAGCCAATTGCCACTTAAAAGTCCACAAAAAGTCTGAGTAGCTGTTAGCTTGATGAATGGTGCAAGCAGATTTCTTAGTTGTTATGGTCGCAACAAAGGTTATTGAATTGTGGTTCACGTCCAAGCTTTATTACAGTCATTGATTTGGTCTTCCATTTATGTTAAATGACATGCAAATAATACAACCTGGTTACCAGGCTCCAAATCCATCCAAGAGCGATGTGAGAAAACAACACAAGGCCTGGAGTGACCTGCTCCTACCCTCTAGGCCCACTGCATGGCTGCCTTGCTCCTGACCCTCAAAAGTGCTCTGAAGCTAAAGGAAACCTGGATCTATTTTTATGTTATATTACAACCTTGCTCTGTTCTTAAGTAAGATGTAGATATGTAAAGCCACATTTTTAGCTGTTTTCCATCTTTATAATCTTTTCAGCCTGTGCATGGTGTGTTACAAGCTTTGTTTCTAGTACAGTAAGTGCTTATGCCAAATATTTACCCTGTTTCTCGGCCTGGATGTTTTCATTCTCTGCCCTTGTGTTTCCAAACTCTGTGTTGTATATGTTTAAAGACAGGTTTCAGATTTCCCTTTCTCTCACATTTGCTGTACCATTAAAAATGTTAAAGGAAAGAAATGCTGGAATAGATTGACCTTTTAAATAATCTTAAAACATTCTCAACAATGGCAAGTGTCATTCCTTCACTGAAAAATCCAGGAACAGAATGAGCAGGCCACCCTGAAGTTGGGAACGGAGCCAGATGGGGCCTGAAAATACCAGTCGGTGCCAGTTGGTGTGCTGGTTCCTTGACCCCGTTCCTGGCACTGGCCATTTTTGCTGAAGCTCATCAGGAGCCTTGTTAAGGGCACTGAAAGGAGGCTGGCTGTGATTTTCCAGTCGGTCTCCAGTTTCCGACGTGACGGGGGCCAGTTTAACTGCCTGGAGGAGGGCACCCAATGGCAGGCTGGTGGACCAGTACTCCAGACAGGCCTAGAGTGAGTGTGGGTGCAGCCACATGCTGCCCTGTAGAGGGGCACTGTGCCCCTACCCTCCAACACTGGTGGCCTGGCTGCAAGAACCATTTTTAATTAAAAATTGTAAAAAGTTGGTGAGTGGTGTTATATGTTTGTTTTGGTTCACTGCCACCTTATTTATTTAATGTAGCCAAAGAGATTCTTAGTCTGTATAGTTAAATATTAATCGTTATTGCATAATAACTATATACACTCCAAACTAGCCTGTGTCACTCCCTCAACAGCCATGCTGCATCTATTCTCGAATGTTTTTCCCAAGTGATCTCTTACACACCATGGTCGGAGATGTTCTTTACACTCTCACAGAATAACCCTTTCAGACCCTTATACTACATCTCCCCCTAAGTCTTTATCCAAATATATATTTACATACATTCACTTTTTTATTTGCATACTACCCCATCTTCCCCAAGTGTCTGACTTCATAGATTCAATCAGTCAGGAGGCTTCACAATGCTCCCTGATCTTGTTGTCATCAGATGTGGAAGATTGGTAGTCTTTTTCTGATCTCTTTTGTCTTGACTTGGATGGCCTTCATTGAGGTTTGTAGTATTCGGTGCTTTCTGAATTCCCAGTTCAGCAGCTGATTGGTCTAAATGTATGACCAATTAATGTCTTTGCTGTAAAGGAATAAGATTCCTTATATTTCTTCTTATTGTACCTTCTGGACTTCTTAGTAAATGAGATCGCTATTGATTCTCCTCTCTGGAGAATGACTCCTTCTCTGTTTTGGTCTCGTAGCCATACCTTTTGCCCTTCTGACATCTTTGGTGGGTTTCTAGCATGGTATTTCCTGTTTGTATTCTTTGATAATCCTTGCTTTATAACCCTGGAAGTAATTTCTTGGGTAGAATTGGAAGTTGCGTTCAAAGCTTTCTTCCCATTAAGAGTTCAGAGGGTGCTAATCCGCATAATAATGGAACACAAGAAATAGGGGCAGAAGTAGACCATATGGCCAATACGATCATGGCTGATCGTGGGCTTCAATTCCACTTTCCTGCCTGATCCCCATATCCCTTGATTCCCTGCGAGAGCAAAAATCTATCTATCCCAGCCTTAAATGTATTCAATGATGGAGCATCCACAACCCTCTGGTGTAGAGAATTCCAAAGATTGACAATCCTTTGAGTGAAATAACTTCTCTTCATCTCAGTCCTGAATGATTGGCCCCTTATTCTGAGACTGTGTCCCCGTGTTCTAGATTCCCTTACCAGTGGAGTAGTTTCACTGACCTGAAACGTTAACTCTGTTTCTCTCTCCACAGATGCTGCCAGACCTGCTGAGTATTTCCAGCACTTTCTCTTTTTATTTCGGATTTCCAGCATCCGTAGTATTTTGCTTTTATATGGGAATAGTTTTGTATGTCAGTAGTGCTAATTGGAAATGTTGATTTTTCTTCAACATTGCTTTAATGGTTCTGACTGCTCACTCAGCTTCGCCATTACATTGTGGATACCTAGAAGAACTTGTTAGATGAACAATCCACATTTTTCCGCAAAGTGCGTGAAGTAATCGTTTGCAAATTGTGGTCCATTATTGGATGCTATCTGGTCGGGTATACCATGTGTTGCGAAAACTTCTTGTAAAACTTTGATAACTTTGTTCTTGTGTACATCCATTTAACCTCGATTCATCCTGAGAAGTAATCGATTATAATTAGATAGAATCTTCCATCAAAGAAGAATAGATCGATTGCCAACCGTTTCCAGTCTAGTTGGAAATTGGGTCAAAATTAGAGGTTCTCTCTGATCCTGTCTGTGAACTGCACATATGTCACAATTCAAAATCAGTCCTTCGATATCCTTCAAGATTCTTGGCCACCACACGGATGCCTGAGCCCGTGCTCTACACTTAGTTATGCCCATGTGACCCTGGTATATTTTCTCCAAGATATCTGCTCTGGAAACATCAGTCTCTCGTCATATACCAATAAATCATCCATCATGGTAAAGTGTCTTCTAAGTTCAAAGATGATTTTCACCCTCTTACCCTTGGGACTCTGTTGTGATCAACTTTGCTCGCAATTTTGGTGGACATAGAGGCATTCTTCATCTTGCCTCTGTGCCTGATGAATTTGTTGGAGTCTATTTGAACTTGCCGGCATTGTAAAGCAGTGACCTGCGAATATGACTCAATTTCATTGATAAAGTTAACATCCTGTTGAGTAGGATGGTTGACCGTCACTCGAGACGATGCACTCCCATTTGTTGCTTGACTTGTACGCATACTATTTCGTAGGTGAACCTCATGAGCCTCAACCGGAATCTCTGGATCAGCAGTCGCATCCTAGCGAGTTCCTTTTCATTGAGTAAGGAAACTAGGGGTTCGTGGTCTGTCTCAATTATAACCTTTAAACCAATGTAGATTAAAAACTTCTCACAAGCCCAAATGACTGCGAGAGCTTCCTTCTATATCACGGCGTATCTCATCTCTGTGTCAGATAGTGCTTGTGATGCATAGTAAACAGGTCTTCGATCCCATCGGACAGTTCTTGGAAAAGGACTGCTCCTATCCCTGTGGACACGGCATCGGTTGTGATTGTAGTTAGAAGTTAAAGGTTATAATGGACTAAAACATCCAGCGAAATCAGTAGGTCATCAGTAACCTTGACTTCTTATCTAATGGAACTTGCCAAAAGGCACTATTCATGTCAAGTTTCATAAAGACAGTGCTTCAGGATAACTGTGCCAAATTTCATCCACCGAGGACATTGGATGTACTTCCCGTGACACAACCTTATTAAATTACATTAAGTCTACACAAGTATGAACATCACCATTTGGTGTAGGAACTGGAACCATTCCTGAACACCAGTAACAGGAGAAATGACTCCCATCCTGGTCTGGTCATGTCTTCTAATTGATGTTGGACTTTCTTCATTAGTGGGTGTGAAATCTTCCTCTGTATGAAGAGACAAAGTGGTTTAGCGTCTTCTCGCAAAGTAATCCTATACTCGGTATTCAGTCTGCCTAGACCTATGAGCAATTTTGGGAATTCCTCTTGAAAGTGACTCCTGGATTCTTGTTTAACTTCAACTTTCTCTATAAGATGAAGGTCAATGCAAGTTTTTCTACTTAAGAGTAAGAACTCCTGAGTTCTTAGGACTTACAATGTTTCTAATATCTGCTTTCCCTTGTACTGAAGCGTTGCTTGTAACTTCCCCTTTACTTCAGGCCATGTAACTGAGTTTCTGTTGGTTGCAGAAAGTGTGTGGATTGCCACAGCTCTTTGTCTGATAAAACTGTTACACTTGCTCCAGTGTCGAGTTTGAAACTAGTGATATGTCCGTTGACATATATAGCTGCAGACCAAAATGCTTGATTCAGATAATCTTGCCAAGAAAATATTTTTATTGCTGTGCTGCAGGAGGTTAACCATTTTGTTAACCACTCTATTCTTAAATGCTTTTTCTTCAGAGTTTGAGGTAGTTGAGATTTTATTTTGGCACATTTTACTGAAATGCCCTATTTTTCTACAATAAAACATTTCGCTGTATTGCCAGGACATTGTTTGTGCCTGTGGGTACTTTTGGGGTCACATCACTGGCAGGGTTTAATGGCATCTTTTGCTTCCC